>NC_080678.1:8619925-9819925 GCF_030445035.2 Dasypus novemcinctus
TCTGTACTCTCAGACTGCCAGGTCTCCCAAGGGGGCAGCAAGAAAATGGGGGTGAGGAGGGCGGGGGCAGAGTGGCTTCCCCTCACCCCCCTAAGTACATGAACACTGAAGAAGCAATGATCCAACACACCCTTCCAATTGCCCATGACCGCTTCCCAGGTCCCAGCGGGCCGGCCAGAGCCGCGCAGCACCCACTGGCCCTTGTGGTGCTCTCGCAGTGCCACGAGCCCACAAACTTGAACGGGAGTGGTCCCTCTTCCTCCCGGGCCAGCCTGAGATGTGTCTCCAGCGAGAACGCGGCTCAGCTGGCTGGGGCTGGGAGAGCAGGGCTCGAAGGCCATGCTGGACATTTCTCAGCATGGGGCCCTGGGCGGCCGCAGCGGGCAAAGCTGGTCCTGCCCTCGGCACACAGGGCCAGCCCTGCCAGGAGACTGGACATGGTGGCTGGGGGCATGTTCAGACCACAGAGCCAGGTGGGTGGGAGCAGCCACCCCGTCCTCTCCAAGACCCACCCTTCTGGCCACACATTAGAGTCAAGTCACTAGAGAGGAAGTAGGAAAATCAGGCAGCAGGCCCCCTCCATGGCGCTGAACCCTGGGGGAGGCGAGGGACGGGGTGGGGTGCAAGCCTGACCATGGCCTCTGGTGGGGACACATGGCTCCCGGCAGTGCAGGAGGGACGTCAGGGCCCTGGCACAGGAGAGCAGGCCGCATCTCTGTCCTGCCCCCACGCTGCCCCCTTCACCCTCTCCTTAGCCCGGTGACCTCTGGGATGGAAGGAATAGGTGGCCCTTCACGCTGCCGTCCGGAGGCCTGGAGGAGGCTCTTCTGGAAGGCTGGGGTCTCCGAGCCACGCCCCACCCCTGCCTGCACAGGGTCCTCCACTGCACCTGGCCAATTGGTGAAGGATCTCGGTCACACAGCCCAGGGGCAGGGACCCCTTGCTACCTCATTTTATTTCAAATGGTGTCTTGATGAGGCTGAAGTGTCCTTTGGGGGTGACCCCGATACCAGCTAATCAGACGGAAGCTGCTCAGGACCAAGGGGCGGCCTGGGGGGACTGAGGTTCGCCTGGTCACCACCCCTCTTTGGGCCCGCACAGGCTTCAGGGGCACCGCCTGGGGCTGTCACTGACCCCCGTCCCCTCGGGGTCCCCCCCCCACCTCCAGGGCCTGGGTTCAGGTCTCGGTGTCGGGCACAGCTGGACTGAACATCTAACACTGGCAGGGTGCTGGGGTTGGTGCCAGCAGGCCTCCTCCTCCGCCTCTCCCCCAGCTGCTCTCAAGAAGGCCATGAAAATGCCATGGACTGGACCCAGGAACACAGCTGCGGAGCAAGGCTGGAGAGAAAGAACAAAGAGCACAGGGTCCCTTCATTGCTGTGCAAAATGAAGATGGCCCTGGTACCCAGTTACCCTTTCCACATCAGTGCATCTCAGATCCCTGCACAGTGCCTGCTCCAGAGTGAGTGGGCAGCAGATGCATGCTGAGTCAACCAGTTATACCTACAAGAGGACCCATTTCCAGGCAGAGAGATTTGAAAAAAAGAATAAATTCTGAATTACCTTAACCAATAGCTGATGGTTCCCAAATACATTTATTTATCCCCTCTGATCTTCGCTTTCTTAGAGGTCTTTTCACATTTCTTATTTTCAAATAAGATTGTTGTGATGGTAAGTATACCACATACCCTGCTTAACAAAAAATACTATATATTTATGATTCAGAATAAAAAGCACATAGCACAATATTTTCTTACTTCCATTTCAGTGATTCAACCATTACCACTATCATCCCCATTATCACTGTCATCAGCATCATCACCGTCATATCACCATCACTATCATTGTCATCTCCATCATCATCACCACCATCATTATCATCATCACCATCATCATCATCACCATCACTATCATCACCATCACTATCATCACCATCACTGTCATCATCACCATCATCATCATCACCACCACCACCACCATCATCATCATCACCATCACTATCAACATCATCACCATCACTATCATCATCATCTCCATCATTATCATCATCTTCACCATCATCATCACCAACACTATCATCACCGCCATCATCATCTTCATCACTATAATCCTTCATCACCATCATCATTAGCACCACAGTCACCACCATGATCTATGTCATCACTGTCACCACCATCGTCACCACCATTTCCATCATCACCATCATCTTCTTCAGCAGCAGCAGAGGCTTTTTAAAATACAATATCATAAGCAGAAACTCTAAATCAACCAATAGGGCTTCTCTGGTGCAGGTGGAGTGCCAACCTCAACTTCCCCAGGTTGGTGTGACCTTTGAGGGTGTCACCCATAGCAGAATCTCCAGGGACAGTTGGAAACAATTGCTTGAGGTCAAACTTCTTCTGGTCCAAACGTGAAATTCGGGGCGCAGAGAAGGGCAGGGCCAAGCCACATCATAAACTAAGTTAGGAACAGAGCGGGATCCTCTCTGGATGCCCAAGGCTGGCCCCTCCCTGCCTCAAACAGAGCCAGGACATCCCCAGGGGACAGTGCCTGACCCATAGTACCACCACCTTGCCATCTTGCTGGTGGATACCACTCTTGGACAGCTATCCCTAAATCTCATTCCTTCCTGGCTCATTTATTCAGCCACCCATTCAAGGGTCATTTTTAGCATCACTATGTGTCCAGCAGTGGAGATCTGATCATGAACAGGAAAGCTGTGGCCTTGTGCATGCCAGGCAGGGTGTCGGAGACAGGGGGCTTCCAGAGCTCTCTTCAGGGTCACAGGCTGAAGTCACGCTGTCAGCCAGCCAAGCACCCCGGAAGGAGGGCAGTGGGCAGAGAGCACCTGGGCTGGTGTGAACTCAAGCCTGGGTGCAGTGTGTGGAAGTACAGGGTCAAGCACAATTCCTCCGCCCGCGGGCTGAGGAAGAAGAGAAGGAGACTGCTTACCTGGGGTTGGTCCTTTCACAGCTCTGTAAAGGTGGCAAAGCAGCAGGCCCTGAGTCAGGACTGGGAAGTTACCAAGGGGAGACTCTAAGGAAGTTATTTAATCTCCAATTCCTCAATTCCTTTATCAATAAAATGGGATAAGAATACTCACTTCATATATTTCTTGTGAGGATTAATGAATTGACATAGAACATGTCCTTAGAACCAGGTCCAGAATTAGAGTGAGGCCAGTGAGGCCCTAACCTCAGGGACGAAATTTAAGGTGGGTAGCAGAAACTCAGGAACCATTAAAAGGAATGTTTTAAAGCAGTATTTTACATAATCAAAATTATTGCAAAATACCCATGATGAACAGAGTACCGAAATTTTACGTGAAAGCAGGATCAGTAGCACTTGACACAAAGTAAATTCTTCCTTAGTGTATGCTTATATAAGCTTTTAGAATTATACATATTATACATTATATGTAATTTATGTGTGCATATCTGTTAGTATCCATACAAATATAAACACACACACACACATATATACATATGTTAGGAAAACAACATTTGGAAAACAAAATTATATTTTCCGTTCAAGGAAGAACGCCTTCAAGAGGGAACCACAATGTCAGATGAGAGTGTAAGGGCATATATATATATATATATATATATACACACACACACATATATATATTTTTACTGTGTCTTTATTTTTTGTCTTTATTTTTTTAATGTTACATTAAAAAAATATGAGGTCCCCATATACTCCCCACCACCCTCACCCCACTCCTCCCATAACAACAACCTCCTCCATCATCATGGGACATTCATTGCACTTGGTGAATACATCTCTGAGCACTGCTGCATCACATGGCCAATGGCCCATATTATAGTTTACACTCTCCCCCAGTCCACCCAGTGGGCCTTGGGTGGACATACAATGTCCAGTAACTGTCCCTGCAGCACCACCCAGGACAACTCCAAGTCCTGAAAATGCCCCCACATCACATCTCTTCTTCCCACTCCCTACCCTCAGCAGCTACCATGGCCACTTTCTCCAAATCAATGCTACATTTTCTTCGATTACTAATCACAATAGTTCATGAATAGAATATCAGTAAGTCCACTCTAATCCATACTCTATTCCTCCATCCTGTGGACCCTTGAATGGTTGTGTCCACTCCACATCTATATCAAGAGGGGGCTTAGATTCCACATGGATGCTGGATGCAATTCTCCTGCTTTCAGTTGTAGGCACTCTTGGCTCCCTAGTGTGATGGTTGACCTTCTTCATCTCCATGTTAGCTGAGTGGGGTAAGTCCAATAAACCAGAGTGTAGGAGTTGCTAGTCTGTTGAGGCTCAGGGCCTGGCTATCACGTGGACAGTCCAGAGATTCAGGTCCCCTGAGTATACACTAAACCCCAGCGCCAACCACAGGTCCAGTAAAAGTAACAGGAGAGGCTTATGAACAAAGATCACATCTGAGTCCAGCTCCATCACAAAGAAACACAAACTCCGAAGTAGGGCCAACTGACATGGCACTGAACTTCATCTGCCATGACCATAGAACCTGTGGGCCTCTGTAGTGCTCAGAAGAACCAATACCTGGGGTTGTATCTACTTTATCTGTCTCTGGGATTCTGCTGAGGTATGTGTAAGGGCAACCCCTCTGATAACCTTCCAGCTCTTTTTTAGAGACTCATAGCCATATAAACTCATTTGTCCTTTCCATTTCCCCCTTTTATTCAGGTCAAAAAGCTTTTTTAACTCCTGATATTATATGTAAGCTGAGATATTCTGCTGGTCTGAGTTGGCCCTTTTATTCAAGGTCATTTTCTAGTTACATCATCAGCTGGTACTTGGTAGTAATCCCTCGGTGCCAAGGAGGCTCATACCCAGGAGTCATGTCCCATACTGGGGGAAGGCAATGCATTGCCATGTTGAGTTTGGCTTCAAGACTGGCCACATTTGAGCAACACAGAGGCTCTCAGGAGGTAACTCTTAGGCACCCTGTAGCTCTAGGCCTTGTTCTTATTTCAGGAGCACAGGCTCACAAGTATAGTCATTAGTATCAAGGCCTCATTGTTGGACCATCCTTCTTTTTTGGTCTTTGCCGTTGCACTTGGGGGATTGTTGCTGCTCCATTAGGGACTGTGATAGAGCTCCCCTGGCTAGGAACTCAGCACTCTGTGCATATAAAAGAGAATTCTGAGCTTCCCTCCAGTTCTGAGATTCCTCACTTGGAGTCTAAAGCATTTGTGTAGCTTGAGCTGGGAAAAGAGGTGAGTTGGGAGCCAGGGGAGAAGAAGAGGGAGCCCAGAGCCCAAGGCATAATTGTGCCATGTGCTCCTGACCGGAGTCTCGCCGGCTGGAGTGAATGCTCCGTGAGGACGGGGGCCTTGCCTGGTGGGAGTGTCATGTCCCAGCACTTGGACATTGCTTGGCTCACAGGGCTCATGCCGTAAATCTTTGTTGGTGAATGAATGAGTCCTGGCTAGAGAGTTAGGAAGGATTCTAAGAGCTGAATGTAAAATAACGGGTGATGACCATCTCAGGGCAACCGAGCACCATGCTCACCCTTCTCCTCTCAAGCACAACGTCCTAAATTATATCCCAGAGCTTTAGTTCTGTGCACTATGAGCAGACATTACGTGATCAAAGGATGTGTGGCCTGAGAAACTTAGAACATATTTGACTAAATCGGAAAGACAAAGTGGAGAGTCTTTCTGGAGGGGCTTCCCTGAACCCCGGCCTTGAGAGCGTGCATCCTCCACCAGTGAGAGGAGGTCCCTTCTCCAGTGTATTCAGCCAGAGAATGCCTCTGTGTGGAAGGCCAAGTGTGGGGGGCAATGCCTTGGAAAGCACTGGCTTGAACGAAACACTGTCACACCAGTGTCACCCAGAGCCACTCAGACCAGGGGTGGTGAGGCAGCCCGTGAAGAGAAGCTGGCCGATCTGAAACATGCTGGCAAGGTGAAACCCATGCCAGATCTCACAGGCTTCCTGTGAAAAGTGATAAAATATCTCATGAATAATTTTTATATTGATTGCATGTGGACATGATCATATTTAAGATACATTGGATTAAATACAATTTAAAATTAATCCCACCTAGTACCTTTTAATTTCTCAGTGTGGTTGCTAGAAATAAAATTATATAGGCAGCTCTCATCATTTTCTACTGGACGGTGCCTCTCTAGGTCTCTGTCTTCTTCCTCAATGTCCACCTGCCCTGCACCGGCCTGGGAGTCCAGGAGCCCCCTTCCACTTTCTGGGTACACGCAATGACAAGCAGAAGCTCCCAGGCCTTCTCCTGTCCAGTCGGAGGGAGATGGATGGAGTGCTTTCCCTCCAAACACATGACTGATGGCCATGGGACAACAGAGCCAGGTTCCCCAAGGGTTTGCTCTGAAGCAGCCATGGAGGGTTCTGACCACCCCCGGAGCTCATGCTCCTGCTGGCGTCCCCTGAGTGCCAAAAGTTTCCTGAGATACCCCAGCACCAAACTTTCCAGGGAGAGGCAGCCAGAGCCCAGGAGCACCATTAGCAACCATGAACAGGGCAGTGGACCCCACCTGGCTCTGAAAGTAGAGCTTCCAGAGCTGAGGCCAGCAGTGCTAGCTGTTCAGAAACATCCGGAGCTCATGGCTAAGGGAGATTTTTATTTTTGTCCTCGTGGGAAAAGAAGTCCGTGGTTTTCTCTCCACTTGGGAAAATTGACTCAACTAACGAAGATCAGGATGTGAGCAAGTACAGATCAAAGCAGAGGCTAGAACTTTCCAGGTAGCCATGCAAGGCAATAAAGCACTGGCAGTTCCTGGGCTCCAAGGAGCAGCTTGTGAGGCCTGCTCTAAAATCTCAACTCTGCCCGGCCATCCTGAACATGACACAACCAGCTTCTCCTGGAGGTGGACAGAAGAGCAGTCACCTGGGAGGCCCGTGGCAAGGTGAGCCTCTGTCTGCACCTGGCCCCCCGGCCGTGATGCTGTGCAATGCTCAGCCAGGAGATCTGCAGTGAGGTGAGCTGCCCCTGCCTTTCGGGGGGTGTGCGTGCTCGCCTGGGCTCACGAGGACCACTTGGGGCTCGGGGTTTGGAGTTACCCATTCTTTTCCTTTCTGGAGCTCCACCACTCCACTTTGACCCCCTCCACAGAAGACGTGAAGACGTGGTGTCCCTCGTGCAGCTCGCCCACCTCGGAGGCAGCCCGGAAGCTGGCCAAACCCCGGGACAAGGTTTGCTCTGCCATCTGTGGGGACAAGGTGCCCCACTCACTAAAGAGCACTGGGAAAATCTTAGTGCTGCTTTTTATGATCTGCCGGTCTCTTGGGATACCTAAGAATTTTTATTTCCTCTCTTTTCCCCAGACAGGTCTGCCGATTCTTTGCTTGCAAGGGCTGTGTCTCCCTTCCGCGGCCGTCTTGCAAGCCCATTCTTCACTTAAAGGGCAGCCTTCACGGACTTCTCAAAATGGAGATGCCATTCACTGGTCTTGGGCTTGAGTTCAAGGTTACCTGCTCCTCTGGGTTTGGGTTTCTTAAAAATCTCACCCAAGTCCATTCTGGGAGGCCTATCGAGCAGTACCCACTTACCTGACCTGGGCTGGCCTGGGCAACCTGACGTCCCCAACGAGTCTTTTAAATACCCAAATCCCCCTCTGGGCCTGTCGGCTTCCACCGGGCTTGTGAGAGGCTGGGCTGGGGCCCTGGCCTGGCTGGACCCCTGCCCCAGCCCCAGCTTGCTGCCCGGGTGTACCCCCATGCCCAGCCCGTGCCCCTGGCCACAGACCCCCCTGCAGCGTGGAGTGGGCTGGGAGTCTGAGCTCATGCAGAGATTAGGCTTAAGCCTTTAGTCTCTCTCAAGCGCTTAAATAACCGCCTCTCCAGGCTCCCGTCAGTGCTGTTCAGAACAGCCGCCTGAGCCGCATTTTATCTTAATTCTTAAACTCTATCTTTAAAAAATCTCTTCCTGGGTCTATTTTGTGCCTGTCTCCACTCATTTAACAGCATGGCCTGACCTGCAGTCTGGCCCTTCTGCTTAATGAGCCTGTTCTCCCACCGCCTCCCTCCCTGAAGAAGGCAGGCAGGCAGTACCTGAAAATCCCTCGCAGCACATTGGGATCTGAAGGAAACATCCCCCAAGTACAGCCCATAAGCACTTTTCAAGGAGACCTCAGCTGAGATCCACGAGATTTTCAGACATTTATCCAGCAACTTATATCTGAGGAAGTCCCATGCATTTTGTCTCATCATCTTAAGTGCCTTGCAATACGTTGTTAGACATAGAAGTTCTCTTTCCAAGCAGATGACAGATTTCCTGCAGGCAGGGACTAAGTCGTATCCCAGCCTCAGCGTAGGCCGGACATGGAGCTTAGACATTTTCCTCTTGGAGGGAAGAAGGCCCCCTCCATGGCCTGCACGGGACGTTCCTGACTTCTGAGTCTCGGCTGTGACATGGGAATAATCGCACCAGCATGTCTACTCCTCAGGGGCTCTGTGGATGTCAAATGGGTGATAAGGATGTAGAAGAAATCTGTAAACCAGGCAATCTAAGCCCAATGTGATTAGTAGCTGACCTTTAGAGGTACAGACCCACAACTCCTTGCCCTGCTTAAATAACAGAAGAATGTTCTGCTTCTTGGAAGTGGCTTTCCAAGTAAACTGTTCTTTGAGGTCACCAGCAGGTCAGATTCTTCCACCAAGTCTGAGCAGGAGGCCAGGACCTGAGGAAGTGCAGGCATCTTCCAGGGTACGGCTGAAGGAGAGTTTGAACCCTGGACAAAGGTCAAGCACAGCCACAGCCCTTGCCCCATCCCTGGAGACCCGCCCAGCCAGGACAGACAGCCAGAGGGGCCCAGGTCACTCACCTGAAAGCCATCCAAAGGTGTGGACATCAGGGTTTCCATCCTAGGGCCTGAGAGTCCACAATGGAGGTAGCTTAGAATCTGTTGCCTGTGGGAAAGAAGAAGGTACTATTTATCCATTGGCTCCCAACAGGTCCAGATTTGTCACACTTGCAGGTTGATGCATGAATGAGAAAGGGGAAGTGGGTTTCTGCAAGTGTCCCATGCAGTGGTAGCAGAAAGTGAGAGTCACCTGGAGCTGCAGAGGAGAGATTTGCCAGGAGTGTCTGACATAGCTGCACAGCAAAGGCGGGATTAAGCAGGTAGACGGAGAGGTTGTGAAGTGATGAAATGTACTCGATTCACTGCACGGGGATGTTGTCCTAGCTCAGGGCTTGGCAAAAAGCATCTTGTGGAAGGTGACTTCACAAACCAGAATTCCAGGTATGGAAATCCAGGGCCATGAATGAGAGTCAACAGGCTCCCTAAACAGGAGGTAATAGAGGAAACTGAAAAGAATTTTAGCATAAGTAGTCATCAATGCCTCCAGGAGATAAAAACAGGCTAGGATTTATGAAGTAATAGTAAGGAGTTGTGAAAAAAGACTAGGGAGTTATGATACAAGAAGACATAGCTATGAAAAATAAAATCCATTAGAAATCATGGAAAAGAAAAATATAATTATGAAAAACTCAATAGACAGACTAAATTATTACTGAGCCGCAGATGAAAAATAAGTAGTTAACTATAAATAGGACCAAGAAAAAGACCTTAACAGAGTCAGGAAATAAAAAAATAGGGAAAGGGTAAAGGAGTATGAAGGTAGTTTGGAAAATCCAACACACGTCCTCAATGAGATTCAGAAAGAGAAAACAGCTAAAATGATGGTGAGACAATATTTAAACTGATGATAGCTGAGAATTTTCCAGAACATTGGTTCTGGCATACAATGATTTAGGTTTAAAACTGCCAGCATGTGCCAAATAGAATAAATTAAAAAATAACCCACACCTGGACAGTCTCCCAATGTCACTGCAGAACAGTAAGGATAAAGAGGAAAGTATAGAGACCAGAGGGGAAACACAGATTACCTACAAAATACTGCAATCAGAGTGACAACAGACTTCTCATCAGCTTCAACAGAGACAAGAAACAGGTAAATTCAAAGCATATCACATCTTTGCTTGTTCTCTCAGTCCACATATATTTTGCCCCATTTTTCCTCTATTGGATTCAAATCCATATATTTCATTTCTAATATTTTAATGGCAAACCACAACATTTAATTAAACATATTTAGGAATATTCTAGCAAAGCCTAAATTTGAAAAGCTATTTCCATCTTTGCCTGAAGAAGAAAAGAATCCTAGGACACTTTTGTTTTTATCCAAACCTTCTTCTAACTCCTAAATTATTGTCTCTAAGTTTAATTTGAGCTTGTTGGAGTAGCTGCTCTAGAAACAAGTAAAATGCCTCTATTATCATCTCATTATTATTTTAAGTTTGTATCAGTTCTTTCATATATTTTCCAAAATATATTGTCATTTGATGGTTTTTTTTTGCTACTTACTATTTATTCTTGATTTATAGTCCCTTCTTTGTGTTTTTTAATTTTTATTTTTTTGTTTCAAGGCATAGATACATATTTTTCATCAGATATCTCATCTTGAGTCTTCGTCTCTCTGAAGATCGCTCTCTTTTATCCTCATTCTTGAATGGATGCAGAATTTTAGGTTCCCTATTTTTCCCTTCCAGTGTTATGACATTGTTTCCTAGTCTCTTTTGAAGCTGATGAGAAGTCTACTGTCATTCTGATTGTAGTATTTTGTAGGTACTCTGTGTTTTCCCTCTGATAGCCTCTATACTTGTAAATTCCTACTTCTACCTGATAATAATACTGGGTGTGAAGATGAAGTGTCTGATTTTAAAGACATAATTACGAAGAAGAAAAAGAGGAAAAAAAAAAGGAGAAGGAGAAGAAGGAGGAGGAGGAGGAGGAGAAGGAGAAGAAGAAGGAGAAGAATTGTTAAATATAATTAAATAATTTAAATATCCCTCTCTGCTTTGCTCATTGCTTTGTTTTCCACAAGTCAAGCTGTCCCTATTAGGGACAAGTGTGGATATGGAGGTCCTGGAATTAACCTGCCAAAAATCTGCCTTTCACACACCCAACCAGGATCTTCGTATCTTAGGGTCAAGGTGAATCTCACAACTGCTCGTATTCCCCTCTTTGTTTTGGCTCCTAGGGAACACAGATCATGATTTATGAGCTATCTCCAGTGACCCAAGCCCGGAATCATCACTGCCCCCTGCTTCCTGCCTTCTTAGAATGGTGGTTTGCTCCACGGTCCAGGCCCACACTCTAGCGGGTTGCCCCAGTGGAAGTGAAAGGCCCCCGGCCCACCTCTGAACGAGCTGTGCTCCTGCTGAGGGTTTTCAGAGCTTCACCCGTGTCGTTTGTCACCATCGAGGAGAGGGAAGCACAGGGGAGGCAGGTGGGGGATTCCCTGCACTGTGATGCCAAGCCCTCCTCATCCCCACTGTCCTGCAAAGACGCCACTGGGCCGGGAGAGAAGCTCTGATCAGCTCTAGCAAAGACCGAGGAATGCAAGCCGCTTTAAATTTCCAAAGGAGAATGTGCTTTGCAGATGGTGTGGCTGCCCCTGAGGTGGCACAGCCTTGTCCTCTCCTTTTTCAGCACCCACCCACTCCTGAGTTCCAACCCACCCTCCTGGCCCTCTCTCAACAGCCCCGAATCCAGCACTGCTTGCCCTCTCTATCCTTGTAGTCCTTTTGGAAACTGGCATTCCTTCCTGAAGTTTGAAGGAAAACAGTCTTGATTATCTGATTAGGTCAATTCATACTACGGTGTGAATGATGCCCCTAGCACCACCCTCCCCCGACCCCACCCGCCATAACCCAGTTTGAAGAGAGAAGTGTGCTCTTTCGTGTGGCTCTGTAGTTTAATGCTTTTTTTCCTGAATTTCTGGAAGTGTTCCATTGCACGGCGGTGCTACAATTTGTTTATTCAATTTGTTGGGTTGTTTCCTGTGTTTGTTCTTACCAGTAAGGCTGCTGTGCACATGGTATATGCCAGCTTAAAACAACAACAACAATCTTATAAGAGAGTAATTAAGAGAGTAATATCCCGGCTGAGAAACTCTGGTCTGAACATGCCTGGCCAAAAGATCGCCACCCACCTCCTTCTCCCCACCCCTGCCTGGGCTCTGCCTTCATTAGGCCCAATTAGCTCTGCTTTCTCCATGACTATAGGACATTAACTCTCCTTTTCAGCCTTGGACCAGCCCCTTCCCCAGAACCAGCCCCTTTGAAGCTGAGCAAATGAGGGCCTACCACTCCGGCAGCGTGGAAGGCGCCATACCCGGACCATGCATAATTGATGTGGAGTTTGTGCAGCCCTGAAAGTAGGCCAAAGCAGTTTTTAGAAAATAAATCAGGCTTGATGAGTTGGAAATGCTGCTTGGCGTTGTTCGTTTCCCGGGAAGCCCGCCATGCCTCTGTCTCGCCCTCCTGACTCAGTTTCCTCTCACTGGAACCATCTGAATTCCAGCCTTCCTCCGCCAGCCAGGCTTCTCCTGGCTTCTGGTGCCCGCAGGGCAGCTGTCTCAGCCAGTGGATTCTCCCCTCCCAAGGGGAGCAGGGCTGGATTTCACCGCAAAATCCTACGACAGATCCGATTCACCCTTTTCTGTGAAGAAACGGGGAAGGGGCCTCAACCATTCCTCTTCCAGAGCCGGCTGGGCCGCTGCAAACGGGCCCGTGTGCCTTTAAGAAGCAAAAATTAATGCAAAGCTTATTACAATCCCGGCGGTTGCTAACGCTCTCTCTCTTCCACTGTCCAAGTGTCTGAATTTCAGCTTCAGATGAGTGTGGCCTGCTGGGATTTGAGCTGCCAGTTTAATTAGTGTTCAGTAATTTCAATAATGAGTGACAATTCATTGGGGCTTTTAGGTTGGTCTTCTGTTCAGAAGCAAATCAATAATCCACAGTTTTTCCCCTTCTTTAAAGACAAGAAAGTGGCATGTGAGTTACATCAGATGAGAGAAAATAAATGAGGAAACGCTCGAGTCCCTCAGTACCTGGAGAGGCAATTGGCTTTAACGGCGTGGGCAGCCTCCCCGGTTTGCCGATGTGATTGGAGGAACAGAAAGGTCGTTAGTAGCTGGAAAGAGGCTCTCGGAGCCTCACAGTAAACAGTTTGCCCTGGCTGTAACCATAGTGATTGGGGTAAATGAACACAGGTAGACGGATTTCTCCGCTATTCCCCTGGCTGCCTGTATTATAGCCTCCGAAGATATAAAAACAATCGAGGCTAATTGTATGAGAGTGAGTTTATTACAAACATAAATGGAAAGCAAGGAAGAAACCAGGGCTGCTCTTCCAAAGACTCCCTCCCCCGCCCCCGGCCGGCTAATCTCCGCTTCCACCGAAGTCCAAGCCGCAGCCTCCGTCTCCCACGGAGGACGCCACCCACGCGTGGAGACGCGGGGCTGCGGGAATCGGGCCCTCTGGGCGTTGGGCGCCCTGGCTCGAAGCGGGCTGTCGCCGGGCGCTGATGTGCAATCAGGACCGAGCAATTACTTTTTTACTGCCGGTGGCTGCCCCAAGCAGGGGCGCTTCAAAGCCCGGGCAAGGCATTTATCTCAGCAAAGACTTGGGGTGGCTGCGGCTACCTGCCCGCCGCGGGACCCCGCCTGCAGACAGGGGCTGCAGCGGCTTTTTTTGTAAACTCGCCTGCGCTCTTTTGTTACAGCTACAAAGAGGCGGTCTTCATAAGGTGTTGTGATTTGCGGTATACAAACCCATTAAAAAAAACACAAATGAAATCCCCAGCTGGGAAGGTCAAGTCTAATGAGGTGGGCTGTTGTGAGGAGTGGTAGCTCACAGCACTCCCTGTGTAGGCCAGGGGTAGCTCCACGTGAACAGCTGCTTATAATTATTATCATCTGACACTTTGCAGCCACCTCAGGTGCTTTTTTTTCCCTCACAAGAGAACAGATTAATTGTATATCAACTGATATACATAAAAAAGGGTTTGATAGAAGGCTTAATAAAGTAACATTAAATAGGCAATCCCACTGAAATTCTAATGTGTATATTCTTAATTAAATTCCCTTGTAGTGTACAGCAATTCCGGTGCATTTTGTTTCCTTTTGCATCCGCTGAGTAGAAAGCTTGAAAACACGGTGGAAAGAAAGACACGTTCAAGGGAGTCATACTTTCCTCCTTCAAACCCTTCCTGTGTAGAAGGAGTCTGAAAAAGAAAAAGAAATCAATGAAAAGACTGCTGGAAAAGTGGTACCAAACTATTACGGGAGTCTGGGTCTGGTCAGGCCTGAGCATCCTCCTGCCAAAGGACCCGTCATGCCCATTAGAATTTCAAGAGCTTCTCTGCTCTAGGTGAGAAGGTGCAGCCACATTAGAATACAGATGGTCTTATTAAAATGTCAGACGGAGAAGGAGGAAGTGGAGAAAGAGGAAGATAAAGAAGAGGAGGAAGTAAAAGAGGAAGAAAAGGAAGAAGGAGAAGAAAGAAAAGAAATATAGGGAGAAATCAAAGGCACAGGGCCAGAGAAGTTGAAAAAAAGGAGCAGGATTCACTCTGGAGAGTAACCCTTATGCCAGAGAAGGGTAAACATGTTCTTAAACCCGACCCGCGGAGGAAACGAGGTGGTGGTGATTCCTTTAAGTGTCTTGGAATGAGCCTAGAGCAGAGGCACTGGGAACTAGCACCCCGGGGCCATCGTTATGCACCTGCCCAGTTTTGCTCCTCCGGGTCCTGCTAAAAGTAACTGCGATGCTACTACGACAGAAGAAAGTAAGAGAACAAGGCAGGTGAAGTGAAGCTCTTTTGTTCAACATATCTGCATGGAAATATGTGTGAAATTGGTAAGGATGAAAACTATTACTGAATTGTCTAGAAGACCACATATTTGGTCATTAGCAGGTTTACAACAAGGTATGAAAAAAAAGGCGTACTGAACTCCAACCTAAATGCATGACCCTTTAAGATGCCTCCCTCTGAGCACGGAGGGCGTTTTCCAGCTGTTAGAAAGGGTGGCCCCTGCAGGGCCAGCCAGGAGTGTCTGAGGTGCACGAGCCACCTGGGACGAAAGCTGCTCGGCTGCACAGTCTCTGAAGCCACTGGGCTTCCTGGCCTCAGAGTAGAATGTCACCGGTAGGAAGGCCACTCTGGAGTCCTCTGTGGCCACACTGTGCCGGGCTGTCGAGCGGAGCACGGATTTACAGAGCACAGTTTATCTCCTGGCCCTGCCACATGGAAGCTCTGTGGCCATGGGCGTGAAAACAAACCTCGTGGAGGCTCTCTTTTTGCCTCAGTGGGCTGGTTGCTGCCCGGTTTACTGCACGATTCATTCCTCCACACGTCGATTCATCAGACTATTCACGGGGTCTCTACACTGTGACCCGCTCTGTCTGGTGCCCCGGGGCAGAGCTAGGCAGCAAGGCTGTGCCCTGCCCTCACAGAGCTTATATTCAGTTTTACTGCTGGTGTAAAATCAGACTCGTGGGTAATATCTGGCAGCCAGGGGTCCTTGGAGGAGAAGATTCTTAGAGTCAGGGATGAGGATGGGTGGGTGCTGGTTCAGGGTGAACTGGGAGGGCCTCCGGCCAGAGCTGGAGGAAGCAGCCTGGCAGGGGTGCTGGAAGGGCACCTTAGAGTCCTGGGGATGCTCAAGGGCAAAGGCCTGGCGCACAAGTGGGCCTGGGTGGCAGGCAAGGCAGGAAAGGGTGGCAGCCAGGTGCAGTGGCGCTCTGGGAGATGTGAGCGCTGGGACTTATCTGTGAGGGGATGAACAGCTGCTGGAGGTTCACGAGCTGAGAAGGGCCAGGGCCGGTGGGCATTAGAAAGCGGTCGCTATGGCAATGCTGGCCGCTGTGTGGCCAGGGACACTCTGAGGGCGAGCACAGGAGAGGGACCCATCAGCAGCAGTGACAGCAGAAGGGGACGAAGGCCACGGCAGCGATGCGCCCGGGGGCCGGGCGGAAGGATGGGGAGGCAGGGCCAGGTCTCGGATGCCGGGGGGACGGAGAGCTGCCCCTATGGGAAGTGAAGGGACCATCCCGAGAGGTGTGCCCTGAGCTGGTGGGTGAAGTGGGGGCACAAAATGGGGGGTAGGAAGGGATCGGGGTATCAAAAGTCGGGTTGTGGGCATGTTCAGCTTGAGACGCCCGTTGACCATTGGGTAGTTAGGAGGACTGCATGAGCTGGTGCAGGCATGATGCTCTCTTAGTGAACGTGCAGGTAAAAAAATATCAAGGTCGTGTGGAAAGAGCACAACCACACGTTGTTGTGAGAAGCATTTGTCACTGTTAATCCAGCCTAGCATATCACATGGTATTTTGATGAACCCTGTGAAACTATTAGATGTGCACAAACACACATACACACATCTACACACACACATAGATACACACCAAATTAACACATATACAAACTTACACAGCACATGTGCACATGTAAAATACCTGCTTGCAAACACACAAGAACACATATGCACTTATGCATATTGCACATGTGCATACATGTGCACACACGCATGTGCATGCAGAGACATGACGCATGCACCTGTACACAAGCATCACATACACTCATGCACGCCCATCCTCACACACAGTGCAGCAAGGGCCTTCGAGGCCTTTGCTCTCAGTAATGGCCACAGAGAAGTGGGGGAAGCTCTCCTGGTCTGTAAGATTTGTTCAGGTCAACATTTGGGAGGGCTCAAGCTAGCTGCTCTGGGGGCTGCTTCCCCCTGGGGGTGAGGGTGGTTGCTCCCATGCCTGCTTGGTGCGGGCCCACACAGTGCTGCCCTGGAGGAACTTTGACCGCGTTCAACCCCGTGGGGCAGTCGGCTGCCTCTTGCCTTAAGAAGACACGTGCTCAGCCCTTAGAGCCTTGGAGAGTTTCCCTGCCCTTGCCTGAGATAAGACAGGCCCGCTTGGCTCATGGACTTACAGAGGAACACCGGAATTCTCTTTGCAGTCAGGACCAGAACACGCAGGAGAAAACCAGTGAGACTTTGATTTTGGAAACTCTGGAAGCTGTGCAGGCAAGAACGTTGCTCATTGTGGCTAGCACCACCCAGGAAGGAAATGGATCTTGGAAGCAACGGAGGCTGCTGACGTCTCATTAGTTGGATGCCCCTTGTGCCTAAAGGACATTTAGGTTGTGAATTGAGGGCCATGACTCCTAGAAAGCCATCTGCCCAAAGGACAGCAGGGTGAAGTTTTTCCTTTGCCCTTGCTGCTCATTTGAATCCCCTTGCCAGCTCGTGCATGAGGGCAGTGGGGGCAGCTACTCTAGTGCGGATCAAGTTCTTGGGATGGGTAAGCACTCTGCAAGGTTCCTTCCTAGCTAGGGCTCATGGAATCCTCACCCAGCCTTGAGAAAAGCATCACTGCCTCCCCGTTTTATAAATGAGGAAACTGAGGCTCAGAAAATGCAAATAGCTTATTCGAGGTCACACACTCTGAGAAGGGCCAAGCCTTGACATTGCATGTGGATGTGTCCCAAGGGATGCTTTTAGGGCCAACCCTGACTGTAAACAGAGACAGACTGTTCATCTAGAGCTACTACTGAAGGTGGAGTTCCTCCTAGCAAAATGTAAGGTGCAAAATGAATATATAAAAATATAAAAGTCCAAGCCACAAAATACAGTTCTAAAAATGTTTCACATTCTGCATAGGTGAAAATAACCGGGGATGGTTTGCTACAGCAGTGAGCCAAACGCTCTGATGAGATGCTGCCAGGGCATCCGCCTGCATGTGAGAGCCCGGGTGGGGATGCTTGGCGGCCGAGAGGTGGCTCCTGCGAAGTCACGCAGAATGGCACGTGGAGCACCCAGGCGAGCCAGGCCCTCCCTGCCGAGCAGTGGAGGTCACATCGCTGCTGGCGACCGGTACAGCCACAATCAGGGCTTTGGTGAGGCAGCACTGCCCCCAGCACCTCTCACAAAACGAGTTGCCCTTCGAGTCTGACTGCCTTGCTCTTTCATGTTGAACTTCTTGTCTCAGCAGGATGTGACAGAGAATCTGCTGACCTTCCCTGCAAGCTCGCCCGTCATGTTCTCCTGTGAAGCAGAGCGACGTGACAGACGCAGGCCCCAGCAGGAAGCGGAGCGGAGTGCTCAGAAGCGCTCAGTCACCACTCTGGGTGCAGAGAAGGGGGACCCACTGTGTGTAGGCAAAAGGTGCCCACTGTGCACAAGGAACAGGGGCCCACTGTGTATAGGAAATGGGGACCCACTGTGTGAAAAGAAGGGGCACCCCTTATGTGCAAGGAACAGGGACCCACTGAGTGCAGGGAATGGGAACTCATTGTGGTGAGGAATGGAGACCTACTGTGTGCAGGGAACAGGCACCCACTATGTGCAGGGAATGAAGACCCTCTGTGTGCAAGGATCAGGCACCCACTGAATGGAGACCCTCTGTGTGCAGGGAATGGGTCCCACTGTGTATGAAGAATGGGGACGCACTGTGTGCAGGGAATGAGGACCTACTGTGTGCAGGGATCAGGTACCCACTGAGTACAGGGAATGGGGATCCACTGTGTTCAGGGAATGGGCACCCACTGTATTCAGAAATGGGGACACACTGTGTGTAGGCAACAGACATCCTCTATGTGCCGGGAATGAGGACCCACTGCGGGCAGGGAACGGGTCCCACTGTGTGAGGAATGGAGAACCACTGCGTGCAAGGCCCTGGGCTCAATATTTGAGATGAAAATGGCGACAGATGGCCTGAGTCAGGAAGACTGGGGGGTCTCTGGGCCAGTCCCCAGATGGCTGAGCAGAGGCCAGGCCCCGGCAAGCTCTCCAGGCAGCTCAATACGGCAGCCTTCCCTTTTCATCCCAGGCCTTTTTCTAGACGTTTCCAGAGGGCCTGCCCGCAAGTCAGAACCTGTTCCTTGGCCTGGCAGACAACAGCAGGGACCTGGGGGAGGGTTGGCAGCCCCTGCAGTCAGCAGAGCCAGGTGTCGGGGACCCGGCTCTGTCCCCAGGCCCTCCTCTGGCAGGCTGGTCTTGAGTCCTCTGAGCCACGTTTGATAGAGAGGGTCTCCCGTCCCCCCAGCTCCAAAGTCCACTGATCCATTCCCCACTTCACGCCCACCTGGGCCACTGGCAGAAGGAACCAGAGCCAGGAGCCCTGGCTGGCCCACGTTGGTCTGGTCCTCCCAGGTCCTGGCCTAACAGGGAGCCCCCTGGGTGGGACTGAGTTGCTGGGAGAAGGGGGACGTGGAGAAGCGATTCCTAAAAGGCCATCCCTGTGGACCATTTCCCACCAAGTTCATGGCCCCAATTAGCAGTAAGTAATGAGAGCACATAGGGGCCTGGCAGGGAGGGGAACGATGGGGGGAGACCAAGATATTTGTTTAAAATGTGTGTCTCTAAGGGTCGGGGAGTGGCGGGCGGGGGTGAGGGGCACAGCTGGAAGGGAAGGGCAAAAGCCATGCAGGTATTTTGAAAACTGTCACTTTAAAATATGGGGTAACTCCACTCGGGCTTCCAGGCGGGGCCACCTCCTGCTGATGAGGACTGTGGCTGGCTTAGAGCAAGCCCAGCGAGCCAGGCTCCGGAAGCATGCAGCTGTGTTCCCCCAAAAGGAAGAGGAGCTCTGCCCCGGCAAAGCATTCTCCTTTGAGCTCACACCAATTAAGAACGGAAAGTAGCTAGATAAAAGCATCTACAATATACAGATGCTATGCGCATACGTTACACATATACACACATATAACATATGTCCCATTACAAGATAATACACATATAAGCACGTGTAATATGAATATACACATGCAGTTTTTACCTTGATGCTTACAAGTAAAAATCTCCCCTGTTTTCTTAGAAACATGAAAGTACCAGATTTCTTTAAACTTTCAAGTGTGGGGACAAGTTTGGAGGACTTGAGAAATCCACCATATGTCCAGGAGTCTTGCTGCATAAACTGGCCACAAGTGGGGTCAAATGATTAAATTTCATGATCTGAGTCACATTGAAATCAGATGTATGGCTTTTAAATCCCAGTAGTTCATGATTTTTTTTTTAATATCTGCCAAACAGAACAATGAGACCCTTTTAAATCCCCCAGTGAGCAACTATTAAAACCACAATTTACAACTGTACATATCATCTAACGTGCTAACCAGGTGTTCCTGTGTTATTGTTTGAAATTCTACCTTGGTTTAAATCAAATGAAGAAAAGCCAAAAGTCCAATTAAAATCCCACATTGCCTCTTTATCGTGGGTAGGTGAAAGACATTCGTTATAGATTTAATGGCAGAAATCTCATAAAAGCCTAGACCATCCTTTTTTTCTCCTTCTCCCCAGTTTCTTATTTCTCCCTCAGATTCTCACAGCTTCTTGGCATTTCCTGTTCCTAACTGAAGAGAAAACTAGAATAAATCTAGGAATTTCTGGCTTAATTTTAGTAGCATCCTGGACACTCTAGCTGAATTTGACAATTGAGTGTTGTCATGGGATATTAAAACCGTGCCGTGGGCCCATTTGGGCTGTTATTCCATAGGCTTCCCGTTAATCAGTTCCATGCCTCCACTGGCCGCCTTGCCAACACGTGTCCAGTGTATTTAATAGTTCAATGACGACAAATTTATGTTGCTAAGCTCCAAAAAGTAAACCCAGCCCAAATACCTCCCCAACTGCCTTTGCAGACCTTGGCCAAGGTAATGCGGTATTTGCTTGTCTTCACTTTGTAATTACTTCCAGACGTAAACTGCCTGTCTTTGTCATTTTTCTCATTTCATTCTGAGCCTGAAATGCCAGAGTTCCTCTGCATTCACTGTTTTCTAGTTAGATTTCATTGTCACCTGCCCCTCCCGTCACCAAATCTGCAGACTCTTATGTCCGCCGCAGTGCCTCTTCCCTCTCCGTCCCACTCGCCTATCTCTTTCCCTTCCAGAGCCGGCTTTGCACATTCACCACGGGATTGTACCGCCTTCCTTTTCCAAGGGACTAAAATGAGACAAAAGGATTTCCTGTAGCCCAAACTGCTCGGTAATAAATAGGATAATCTGATAAATCACATCTTTTTTTTTTTTCTTTTCACAGAATTTGGGAAACAAAAAAAAGAAGTGTCAGTTACAACACATCTGTTCTCCTTTATGCCTTATTTAAGAAAATAATTCTTGCCAGATTTTTACCCACCCATAATAATTACCCCATTTTTACAGATGTGGTTTTTAACAGCTTCATTTTGGCCCCAACTCTTGTGTACAATCTGCAATGAATTCGCTTCTTGGCTTGCCCGTCATTAGGTTTTTGCAATAAATAGATGGCGGTGAAGGAATTTGTTTGCAGACCTACACCTTCGACTAACAGTTTGATAAACCAAATCGCCCGAGTAGAAATGACCAGTCATCATTATCATTATTACCATCATTATTATTATCATTAACAGCAGGATGCTGTTACAAGTTTTGCACTTGAGCATTGAATTTGGTAGTTGCTCTGTAACAGTTGTTATACATTCTTAGTTATCTACTTCTTCAGTGAGCCCCAGCCTAGAGAGGGGCTGTTTGTGCAAGTCCCTTGATGCGGAAGAGAGAGGCAGATCTTTCCAGATAGATGTAGAGGCAGATCCTGCACCCACTGTGGGTGGCAAGGGGCCTTGGGCCCACCCCTGGCCTCAAAGAGCTTCCTGCCCCATGGGGGCTGCAGCAGGGAGGACAGGGAGAAGGTGACTGGGTGTTGGCTTGTGCCAGAGGCACTGGAGGCCCAGAAGACTAAGAACTAATGAAATCAAGCGTGGAAAGTGACTGCGATGGAAAGTCCGAAAAATCATGGCAGAGGCTCCGCAGATGATGTGGGCCATGAGCTGCAACAGCCGAGCAAGGGAGCAGACACCAGTCAGGGCTTTCATTACCAGGTGCTTGGATATGGGTGGTCTCCCCTGGCGCCCGCTGCAAACTTAGGAGGCCAATGCTATCATCGCATAAATGGGGAAACCGAGACCCAGCAAGGTCTATGGTCATGCCCAAGTTCATGCAGCCCCCCTGGGGCCAGGCTGTGGCCACGCCGGGGCTCAGACAGTCCCCGTGACCTTTCCTTTGCACCAAACCATCTAAGAGATTACAGCAGAGAAAGAGAGGCATGTCACCCAGGCCGGCCTGGCTCACGTTTCCCAAAACCATGGGGTGGAAGTTCACGCTGGGTGACCCAGTGCCCTCGCCACAGCGTCCACGAGCTCCCAGGGCCAATGTTCCCAGAACAACTCAGAATTTCTGCTTTCCCTGAATTTTATTGTTTTTTTTTTTTATTTAATTTTTACCCATGTTCTGCCCTGTCTTGACACAGACATGATAATTAATTCTTTCCTTTAATTTCCACTAAAAAATAAATAAAACAAACCAAAAAATCACACAAGAAACACAAGTCACTCCTGGGAGGTATTTCCAGGTCAGAGGTTGCTGAACTGGCAAATATGGAAGGATTGATCTGACCACAGTGAAAGCACCCACGACTGAGTATCAGAGGTCTCTATTCTTTGAAAAGTCTCGTGGGTGTTTCCCCGACTCGGGATCAGGCTTCCCTGCACCGTGCATCTCTGGCTGCCTCTCCAGCCCTTCTCGGCCACTCCGTCCCAGGACCACTGCCCAAATCCCTGTCTCCCCTGCTGGCCAATTCCACCCCTGCACCTCCTGCTATCACACCTGGCCCCAGGCCTCCTTGGGTGGATGATGGATCGATCAAGTTCATAGTCAAAGGCTAGCATCCCTGGTTTTGGTCTAGGCCCCTGGTGGTGGCTCTTTCCAGGTGGGAAACGCTCCTGCGATACACACAAAGAAGGGCAAGGGTCCCTGTTAGAGCAGGTTTGGGGAGGCATGGGGAGGCAGACAGAGGAGCCCCTTAGGGCTGCTCCAACGGCCTGTGCCTGGTCACCCTCTGGCCCCTACAAGCACCTTTGGATGGGTCCTTGCCAGGCGCCAGCCGCCCTGTGCTGCAGACAGCCTTGTTTCTCTTCCATAGCACCCACCCCTGGCAGGAGCTCCTAAGCACATGGAAGGCATGAGGGCATTCCAGGGAACGACAGGACAAGACAGAGGAAAGACAGCACTCTGCCGGGACCCCTGTCCTCAGGAAGGAAACCCACAGGAGAGGGCCCCAAATTAGGCAAAGAGCTGGAAGCACAGGAGCAAGACGGGGATATGCACAGGCTGAGCGGGACGCCTGTGTGCATCTGGCAGCCATAGGGGGGGAGACCCCACCCACTCCCCACCACCCTGTGACCCCAGGTCAGCCTCGGGGCTGCTCACATCCCAGACACCCCTGTCTGTGTGCCTCTCCCTGAGCGTCCTGCCTGACCTCTCCCTGCCCCCCCTGCCCCCCAAGCTAAGCAGTTTGCAAAGGACACGCAGCTCCCAAGCAGCAAGGGCACTGGACCCCGCCGGTAGCCTGACTCCAAAGCCCCTACCCCCGAGCTACCGGGGATTTTATCTGCTCAGGTAGACTTTGGGGCTCGCTGGCACGGGCTCTGAGCAGGCCCTGTTTTCAGAACCCCTTGCGTTTGCAAAGTGCCTGGACCCCAACCACCATGACTCTAGAGAGGACTTCCCTGGTCCAATTCTGGGGGCGCCTGGAGCACTGGACAGCACCAGCGCTTTCCATCCTGCGGTGGAGATGTCTGCTCTGCTCAAGCCCTTCCTGGAGTTGGGGAGAGGGTCCCCCGGGCTGCCGCGTGTGCAGGGGCTGGGCTGGCCATCACCGCACAGCTGGTTTCAAAGCTGGCACTCTTTCCAGGGGTCCTGCCCTTCCCATTTGTGCCCTCCGCCTTGGCCTGGTGGAGAGGGTCAGAGGGTCAGACCGCAGAGGAGACAGCCCCGCATTGTGGCCTTCCTAGGGATTTAAAGTGATGGGTGCCGAGTCCGGTCAGGAGCCCAGGCCGGCGACTGGCCTGAGCCTCGGGTGGGCACAGCCCCCAGCTCGGTGGGCTCCAGGAGCTTCAGTTGGGCCGGGTGGCGGCACATCCTGCCTCCACTCTCCCACTTAGCCTCCTGCGAGAACATTCTAGACCAAAGAGCGCCATGCCTCCTGCGCCAGCACCACCGAGGCACCGCTGGAGTAGACCACATCTGAGGCCCCGATATGGCGGGAGCTGTTGGGGGCACAGGGGGCCAGCCGTCCCTCTGCACCCAGGTCCCATGGTCATGTCTCCAGGAACCCCAGGCCGGGTTCATTAGCAGCCGGCTGGGGAGGCGGTGGCCCCCAGCCCACAAGGGCGTCAGGGACGGGCAGCGCGGCTCCCCCACGGCCGGGAGGGCTGCTCCCGTAATAAATTTAGATGATATTCCACCCTCCGCCGCTTAATTCACTCGGTGGCCTTGGTGAAGGAAGAGATGAGCAGAGGGCCTCTGAGGGGACCGGGGCGATGCGGCGTCTGTCGATGGCCCCAACGACAACAGGCGCGGCGAGCCTCCGGCCCTCTCCTGCCCCTGCACCGCCCCGCCCCCAGCCTCTGCAGGGCCGGGGGTCCCCCCGTCGCCCCCAGCCGAGCCCCTACAAGGCGGAACAGAGCGCGGGCCGGTGTCGGGCGCGCCCTGCGCTGGGTGGTCTGGGGACTTAGCCTGCTTCTGAGCTCATTTGCCTGCAAATGCCTTCACCTTGTCAGGGCCAATAATTATCCAGTCGGTGCTACTCAGCGCTGCCATTCCTTAAGATTGGATTAGATTGAAGAGGCTGAGGCGCGCCTCCTCTGTGCATTTTCTCAGCCAGTTAGAGTAATCGCTGGGGGCCTCGCCGAGGCCTACAGCAGAGCTACACTAACTTCCTCTCCCCTTCCTTATTACGGGGCTTAATAACAGCAGGCAGTGTATTAATATGTAAGAGATCAAGAGATTATTGATTAGAGTCACTTGCCTAATATCCGCTGCCTGTCATGTAGTTCAGAAGTCCTTTCATGATTTTGTGTGTCAGTCCATTTAAATATTCATGACCGCGTTGCTTTGTACCTCAACGGCTGAATTTCTAATTAATCTGTCAAAAGAAATACAATATGCCCGGAAGCCTTATTATTATAAGGGTCAGCTGAAACAGATATGGCCTGGCGAGGCCTGAGGGGTAATTAATTATAACAATGCAGTGTTTACCTTGGTCGGTACCTGCGGCCTAAATGAGCGCTAAATTAGACTCCAACCACTCCAGTGCGCGTTTGAAGCCTCCCGATATGCCAGACTATATCATAATGATGGGAAGAGAGAGCGAGCGCGCGGCTGTGTAACAACATAATCAGCAATTATAGCTGCGAAATGGGGAGAAGGGGGAATTTTATCTCATTAGAAAAGCCCAAGTAGAAAGTTTTTTTTTCTGTCACCAGCTCTTTTCTTTAGAATTCAAATGATTCCACTCTAAAGGTGAGGGATCTCAAATTTAATTCCAGCGCAGAGAGCTGGCCTAATTAGTGGTACACTTTGGCTAAAATATGAATGACATTTGCTCCAGCTTGCAGGGGCCTATTAATAGAGGGTGTCAGAGTGAAACATTAAGTGTATCATTCTTCTGTCAATTTATTTCTGTCATTATTGTTTCTTTATTTCCTCTGCCAGATTATGGTCACTAATTTCTTCTCGCTTTTATGAGATTCCTAATGTGAGCCTTTAATGAACTCCAAAAACTCAACCACAACTCTGAAATTAAAATACTAGACTCCTGTCAGAGTGGCGTGACAGAGTGAAACTTGAATAGTATCATTCTTCTGTCAATTTATTTCTGTCATGATTTTTCTTTATACCCTGCCACATTATGCCCACTAGTTTAATTCCATTTTTATGTGACTTGTTAATGTGAATTTTAGGTGGCTTTTAATCACCTCCAAATTTGTAGAATATCACAATAAATCATAACTGTATCCCCTCTTATGACAATTTATTTCTGTCATTATTTTTTATTTCTCCTTCCTTATTACAACTCCGAGTTTCATCTCCTCCTCTGTGACCTTTACATGGTTGCATTTTAAAAAGAAGCACATAGAAAGTTTGCTCTTTCTCGGCAACTAAAAGAGGAAGCCATTTTCCAGGCTTCGCCCGACGCCCCACGTTGGCCGCAGGTGTGCATTTTGGGAGACCTTGCTCTCCGGGCAAGCTGTGTGCATGCAGAGGAGGGGTGCATTAACTGGAAATTTCACAAGGGAAAGCATTGCTGAGGTGAAACAAAAACCAAAACTAGAATGAATGCATTGTTGACAGAGAAGTGGAAGCACTGGGCTGGGTTCTGAACACATTACTCATTTAATTCCTGCAACACTGAGTGCGGTGATTGTGCACCTTGCGGAAGAGAAAATCTCTCTAACGAGGGAGCATATGCTATTGCTATTGGTTTGTGTGTCTCGAGTTCCTCAATCAAAGCAGGGGTGTGGGTCAAATCTGGACTGCCCCCTAGTTCGTGTGGTCCAGGAGCTAAGAATGGGCTTTATATTTTTAAATAGTTTGCAAAACACAGCAAAAGAAGATGGTCTTGTGACATGTGAGAATTGTATGAAATTCAAGGTTCAATAAAATAAAGGTTCAATCCATAAAAAAAGTCTTATTTGAGCACAGCCTGGTCATTTGTTTAATTTCGTCTCTTGCTGCTTTTGTGCTGTAATGGCAGAGCTGAGCAGTCGCCAAACAGACCTAAGCCTGAAATACTCACAGGTTAAGTTTGGTACCCCTGTTTTGGTTTTGGTTTTGTTTTGATTACTTGGCAGTGGCTAGTATCTCTCTTCTGAGGGACTCTGACAAAGATTCGGGGTGCAACCTTGAGAGAGGGTCTGCAGACATTTGCAGATTGGCTCAGGGTAAGGCGAGGAACTAGGGTGCCGAGCTACTAGTTCTGCACTCTGAACCACATTCTGTATGGTCAGTCCTTATTTTGCAAAGGGCTCTCTTTCACTTATTGCTTCAAAAACTATTTGCGGTATTTCAACTCCACCACAGGGATGGCACCAAGACTGTGAAAACGGAAGGTGTTTTAGGCAGGGTCCCTGATCTCAATCATCTAGTTCACCTCCTAAAGGAGACACAGATTTAAATCTTGAGAATGGAAGAAGGATTCTGGCCACCTCTGCTTAGCATGCATGAATTGCAGGGGTGAAGGGGAGGGGCGAGGGTCACCGGAGTCTAAGAACGACCAACTGTTCGATTTAACCAGACTTCCTGAGCACGCACCATTGGCCAGGCGTGTTGCTTAGCAGTGGGAACTTGGAAATGCCTCGTGGAAAGTGCTCTGCCTTCAAGGAACTCACTTTCTCACCTTTTACCTGCACATGGCACATGGTTTTCAAGTGTCATTTTACCTCCTGAAATGGGAGAGCCCAAGTTTAAAATTTAGCTCAAATACCTACCAGCACCCACAGGCCATTGTGCTCATGCCTGCCTTCCCAGGCAATTTACCTCCACTCAACAACGGCCAAGGGCTGCCCCATCTGTGGGGGCAAATTCAAACTCCCGTGCAGGGACAGACATGGCCCAGGTGACCACCGTGGGACCCCTCTCTAACCCCTGCAGGCCCTTCTGGCTGCTGAGCAAGTACAGACAGATTGTTCCTCTAGGCAGAGGCTGCTGGCTGCCTGCTCTTTGGAATGTTCTGTCAAGGTTTCCTCTTCCTCCAGCGCTCCATCCTGAGGAGTCCAACAGTTCCAGAGCTCTCTCACCCAGAAGCAGAACACCAGCCGTCAGCACCAACGTCCTGAGCTGTTGGATGACAGCCTCCAGCTCGGCGGGGCCACCTCACACACCCTGCCCTACCCGGGCCTTCTCGCTCTCTCCTGGGCACCTGTACAGGCACATGCGCACACTCCTTGTCTCTTGCTCTCTCTCTCTGTTGGCAACTGTACCTATTTTTCAGTGATTCTCCCCATCCCTGGTAATAAAAATAAATACGTTCCCTTATTAGAAAATATAAAAACTTGTCAAGAAGTAAATAATAAGCATCCATATTCCTATCATTTGGAGAGACATACTATCCATTTCTTCTTGTTTTTCCTTTCCTACTTTTACCCTTCATTATACAAGTCTACTGGATAACATTTGTCTTCTAAATTAAGCACTTAATATTGTATTGGATGTATTTCCCTGCATGAAAAAAATTCCCTCCAACATATGTTTGTCTAAAGGCTGAATATGACCCTTTAAAGATAAAAACACCCAGCAAACTAGGACTAGAAGGGAACTTCTCCGGCCTTATAAAACATTCCTATGAAAGAAACAAAAACTAACATCAGACTGAATGGCAAAAGGCTGAAAACATTCCACCTAAGAGCAAGAATCAAACAAGATGTTCACTCTTACAACTGTTAGCCAACATTTCGTTGGCAGTTCTAGCCAGGGCAATTAAGAAAGAAAAAGAAATAAAAAGGAACCCCAGCTAGAAAGGAAGAAGTAAAACTACCTCTAATTTCAGATAACATGACCTTTTATATAAAAATTTTTAAGTAATTCATCACTGAAACGCATTAGAGATAATAAACAAGTTCAGTAAAGTTGCAGGATAAAAGAGTGATACAAAAATTCAACTGTATTTCTACACACTAGTAATTAAGAATTCAAAACTAAAATTAAGAAAACAATTCCTTTTACAATAGTGTCAGCAAGAAATAAAATATGCAAGAATAAATTAAGCAAAAAAGTGTAAGGCTTGTACACATAAAAGTAAAACGCCTTCATTGAAAAGTATTAAAGAAGCCCTAAATGCAAAGAAACTCTGTGTTCATGGATTGAAAGGTGTGATATTGTTATGAAGGCATTACTCCTGAAATTGATCTGCAAAATCAATGCAATCCCTATCAAAATTCTAGCTGGCTTTGCTTCAGAAACAGACAAGCTGATCCTAAAATTCATAAGGGACCCAGAATAGTCCAAACAATCTTGAAAAAGAAGAATTTGGAGAACTCATATTCCCTGGTTTCAAAATTTACTATGTAGCTACAGTAATCAAAACTGTGGCAAAAGAATAGACATATAGGATGAAATTGAGAGTCCAGAAATAAACTTATATATTTAAGGGAAATAGATTTTTGCCAAGAGTGCCAAGACATATTGGCAGGAAAATAATAATGTTTTCAAGAAATGATGCTGGAAAACTGGATTTCCACAGGGAAAAAAATTGATGTGAGACCCCTACCTCACACCATATAAAAATTAACTATAATCCGTTAAAAAGAAATGTGCCTCATAAGGAGAGCCACCTAGCATGAAAGAAAGTGCAGCCTGCCCAAGAATGGCACCACACACACGGAGAGCTGACACAACAAGATGATGCAACAAAAAGAAACACAGATTCCCAGTGCCGCTGATAAGGATAGAAGCGGTCACAGAAGAACACACAGCAAATGGACACAAAGAGCAGACAACTGGGGTGGGGAGAGGGAAGGGGAGAGAAATTAAAAAAAAAAAAAAAAACCCAAAATATAAGACTCTTAGATGGAAATAGAAGTGCAAATCTTCATGACCTTGGATTAGGTAACAGTTCTTAGACATGACAACAAAAGTGTAAATGATCAAAGAAAACTTAGATGAATTGAACTTCATTAAAATTAAAAACTTTTGTGCTTCAAAGGGCACTATCAAGAAAATGAAAGGACAACCTACAGAATGGGAGAAAATACTTACAAATCATATATTTTATATGGGTGGAGTACCCCAAATACATGAATTACTCTTACAACAATTAAAAAGTAACAAAAAATGGGCAAAGAATTTGAACAGGCATGTCTCCAGAGATGTATGTCTTAGTTTGTCAGGGTGTTTTGACAAATACCACGAAATGTGTTGGCTTAAACAATGAGAATTTATTGGTTCACTGATTTAGGAAAGATGTCCCAAATCGAGGCATCACCAAGGAATGTCACGCATTCACTTTGAAGTCTGTAGTGTTCTGGGGTTGGCTTGATGCAATCCTTGGGGTTTCTGGATCACAGCTCTACCTCCTGCCACATGGCCATCCTTCTCCCTCCTTGTGTCTGCTCTTCCAGTTTCTAAAGACTCCCAGCTTCCAGTTCCTCACGTTGCATCCAGACCTACTCTCTTACTAAACCCTCCAGTCATTTGGATAGCCCCCCACCCCCACCCCGTCTCAGTTGGGCCACATCTAAATAGGATCTGAGAAGATCTTACTCACAAATGAGTCTACACCTCAACTGACAATACATCTTCTAAAGGCCCTTTTTACAAATGGGTTCATACCCATGGGAACATGGGTTAAGATCAAGAAAATGTGTTTTGTTGGGGTGCACAATTCTATCTACTGCAGTATACAAAAAGCCAATAAGTACATGGAAATATACTCAACGTCATTGGCGATTAGGGAAATGAAAATCAAAACCACAATAAGATACTCTTTCCCACTCACTAGGATGGCTAAAATCCAAAAGATGGACAATAACAGGTGTTGGAGAGGATATGGAGAAGTTAGAGCCCTCATATATTGCTGGAGGGAATGTAAAATGAAGCAGTCTGGCATTCCTCATACGACCCAGCAATTCCTTTCCTACGTACACTCCTAAGAAAATTGAAAACACATGCATACAAAAACTTTTAGATAAATGTTCAGAGCAGTATTATTCATAATAGCCAAAAAAAAAAAAATAGAAACAATACAACTGTCCATCGACTACTGAATGAATAAACAAAATGTGGTATGTCTATATAATGGAATACTATTCAGCCATAACAATGAATGAAGTACTGATACATGCTACAAAATGAACGAAAATTGAAAACATTACATTAAGTGAAACAAGCCAGTCACAAAACCCACAGGTCATATGATTCCATTTATATGAAATGTCCAGAACAGACAAATCCACAGAGACAGAAAGTAAATTAGTGTTTGTCAGGGCCTGAGTAGAGGAGGAAATGAAGAGTGACTGCTAATGGGCATGGAGTTTCTCTGTGGGTGCTGAAAATATTGCTGTGTCAGAGAGTGATGAGGGCTGCACAAGCTCATGGCTAAACCAAAGTCCACTGAATTGTAAACTTTAAAAGAGTAAATTTTATTGTATGTGAATTATATCCCCAAAAAAGGCTGTATATAATTGTATCAAGGAACTAGAGTTATATCTATTATTCTCTGATTATTGGGCAGCTGTGTGTTTTTTACCTTGAACACCCCACAGAAGAAATATCTCTCCTTACCATGATTCCATGAATCTCCTAGACAACATTCCTCACTTCTGGGGTTCCCTTGGGTCTCAGAAGGGCCCAGCCCAGTTGTGAGTCTTTGCTGTCTTCCAGTACCCCTCTACACACACACACACCATTTCCCTGCAGAATGAAGAGGAGCTAAAAATCAGTGTGACCTTCCTTCTGAATAGATATTGTCCACAAATGCCAGGAGGTCATAGGGTTGACTTCCAGGTTTCTGGAGAACTCCCAAGAGGAGGGAGCAGCAAGCTGGCTCGGATGGCTGCTCACTCATCTTCCTGGCCTTGAGAGCTGTAGGAAGAGGCATTCTTAGGGGCACAGGCCCTGTGCTAGGACCCAAGAAGATGTAGAAGCAGACTTCTGATTCACGCCCACCAAGACCTTGGCCTCCCTGTCCAAACTTCACTGAAATTTCTTTCTGTGATCACCTGGAGAAACAAGCAGAAGACGTCTACCCACCCACTATGCACACACACATACATACATAAATTTGCAGCTTTGAATGGCTGCAGAAAATGAGATCCAGTGAGTGCTTTTCCATAGTTTGTTCTTCCTTTACTGACAACATTTAGGTTTTTTGTGGCTTTAGAAAAAGGAAATGCCTTGCATTGTCTTTTGAATTCTCCTATGAACTAAATGTGAGAACGTGGACACCTTGATCCCTTTCCTGGGGCTTTCCAGCTGGAGAGAGCAGCAGAGGTCTCCATCTGTGTTCCGATAGGTCCCCACGTTCTCCAGAGCTGACTAAGGGGCACTGGGTAAGGGGTGGCAGGGTGGCAGTTCATGGTAAGTCCACAGACCTGTGCTCTGTTACTATTATCCTTTACACAGTATCATGGTTCCTCACAATATTCCTTTAATGAGCCCACACACACACCCAGCTTATTAAACAGCTGCAAGATTTGCTCACCCTTGGCATTCTGTGCTAGGGGTCTGCTGAACCCACACTACTCAGAAATTTAGAGGGAGTTTCATGATTTGTCAGACCTAGACCCATAGAGCCAGAGTAAGAACACTGAAGGGGGTTCCAGGGATCTGCATTGAAAACAAGTTAAGCCAAGTAGACCAAAAGCTTTGCTGGATTTAGGGGCTCTGACTCTTCACTCATTGGCCTTCAGTAACAAAGTGACTACTTCTTGGCTCCTTTGTCCAATGCTCAGTCACATGCTAGCCAGAAACACACAGCAAGGAGAGTAGGACGGACCTTGTGAGAGCATTGGTGGTGGAGGTGATGGTGGTGGTGGTGGTGATGATGGTGGTGGTAGTGGTGGCAGTGGTGGGTGGTGATGTGGTGGGGGTAGTGGTGGGAGGTGATGGTGAAGGAGGTGGAGGTAGTGGAGATGCCGGTGGTGGGGAGGTGGTCAGGTAAGGCCCTTGAATGCAAACGAAAATTTACTTGCCTCCCCAACACATAGCAATATCTGAGCATCTTAGTCAGATTTGTTGCCCAAAACCCAAAAAGGCTTACTGAACACAACCACTATTTATCTGCTCAGAGAGACACATAAGTGTGCTGAACAAAAATATTTTCTACAAAGGTAGCCTCATGATTTTCCTGATTATAAAATTAACACAAGCTCATTATTAAACAATTCAGAGTGGTGCAAAAACCCATCCCTGATTTTTGGTGTATGTGATTTCATTATTTATGTGTTTGGGTGTGTATATAAATATCTAAGAAATGGAAAATGGAGCTGTATAATGTTAACTATAAATCTACTTCATCATTTTGATGACTACATAATATTTTGTTTTATGGATATTTCAAGGTTTACCTAACAGAGTTCTCCACTGTGTAAGGTTTTGGTTGCTTAAAATGTTTTTGGTTTTATAAACAACTTAGAGAAAATCTCTTTATATTCATTTTCCACTAGTTTCCTTATGTTGATCACTGGAAATAAAATTTAAAGACTGTGCACTTATTAAATTTTGCAATGCATTGCAATGATTTCTTTCATAAATTTGTATAAGCTTCTCTCTCCCTGACAATTTGAGAATGCCTATTTCCTCATATCATCTTAAACATTGCAAAATATTTCATTGTTGCATATGTTTTACTTTGCAAATTGTTTCATTTTTGTATTTTTAAAGTTTTTTTTGTCACTCTAATAGGTAAAAATGATACCTGGGGTTAATTTCAGTTTGTGATTACAAGTGATTCCTGACGTCTTTTCCTTTCCTTATTACCATTTTCATTCCTTTGACCATGTTTTTACTGAGCCGCTAAACTTTTCTATTAATCTGAGGGAACCTTTCATGCATTAAGTCTACTAGTAACTAGTAGAAGGTATTTCTCTGTCCTCTATGATATATCTTTTCCTATCTGTCATGTAGCTTGGCTTTTTTATTGGTTTATGTTTTGTTTACCTCATTTTTAGTTTGTTTGCTATATAGATATAAATATATATTTATGTATTCATATACATGAATTTTTCCTTTTTAAATTTCTCCATCTTTTTTCTTATAATTTCACCCTCTCACTTAAAGCTTAGAAGTCCTTCCCTTTCTCAAGATCATTTCTTTCTTTCTTTTAGGTCATTATGGGCTGCATTTTTTACTTTATAGCTATAATGCATCTGGACTTAATTTCAGTATATGTTATGATTAAGAGGATATGTTAGCTCATAGGCCCCTTTTTTGCAAATAAGAAAAAAAGGTGCCCTTTTCTCAAGAAAAAATTAAGCTGATATATTTATTTCTTAATAATAAAAATCAGCACAAATAAAGTTTGTTACAAAATAAATTATTTTAGAAAATGAATATTAGTAATGATACAGAGATTTGTGACAAATTAAGAGTACCTATAATTTAAATTGGAAGCACAAACAATAGTATCCTGGTAAATTAAACAAATAGCAAAGGACATAAACTGCAACATGAAAGGTTCAAATTCTCACCAAGAGGACACCAATACCAAAAGGTTTACTTTTGTTGCTGTGTGTTTTGTTTCCGTTTTAGTTTTAGTTGTTCTTTGTTGGAGGTGATCAACAATGCATGCATTGTGCAGAGGATCTGTTCAGAGCGATGTTGTTAAATTAACAAGATCTTTTGGTTACTGTGCCTGTGCTTCCTCACTAAACCTTAAGCAGATGATATACACCAGCCACGTCAGAGCTAGCCACCTGACTTCCACACGTGGAAAATTGTCATCATGTATGAACTTCAGTTAGAACAAGACTCTTTACTGCCATCTGCCTATGAAGTCTCTAACACATACGCACAACACACCCATCACTGCAGTCAACAAAGTCAAAATACAAATGTGAAAATTTCAAGTAATAAAATGACCCCTATGTGAAAGGCAGCTCTTAGCTGTGACTCTTGTCCTTATGACATAAATACCCTGACATCGGTTTGCAGCACCCTGATGCTTCTGGGATTTTCTCCACAAGCATCTACTTAGCGGTCCCATCTTCATTCATTAAACAATTTCTTTTCCAAATTGATTTCAAAATGCCACCTTAAAGCACATACTAAACTTGTTTTAACAGGCACGCTTGGGTGTTTTTTGGGCATGGAAGAGTGGATTCCGTATTCCGCTTTTTGCATCTGTTTGAATCTGCATAGCTACTAGACGCGTTAATTGCTATACTTCATCTAATATGTGGTACAATAAGTTCCTCCTCATTATTTATATGGTTATTTTCAGAAATGTTCTATTTTTCCATGTTTATCTTTTACATTAAACTTAGGATCATGTTATCTCTTTCCAAAACCAGCCCCACACAGAAATTCCTGTTGGAATTTATTGTGATAATATTCACATTACAAATAACTAGGGGCGCATTGTCGTCTGTGCAATATTGAGTCTTACTCTCTGAGAACATGGCCTACCTCTGCGCTTAGTCAAGTCTTTTTTTAGGTCCCTTGTTAGAGTTTTATGTTTTCCTCATACATGTGTCCTGTGCCTTTCTCAGCAACCATCCCTAGGTGGTTTACAGAGAGGATTCACTCTTGTCAATGGAATCTTTTATCCAGTTTATTATCAAAATGATTATCATTGATATATAAGAAGGAGATTGAATTTGTTGATTTTAAACTGTCACTGAAATCTTATCATTTCTCCTATTTATAGTTGATTCATTTATATTTTTTAATTTTCCTATTACTTTATATTACTTGCAAAAAAATGAAAATAGTCTTCCCATTGTAATATTTATACCTTTCTTGTTTTCTTCTGATCTAACTGCAATGGATTAGTATATGCCAATGATTTTAAAAAAAAAAGGGGGGGGGGGTGAGAGCAGGGGACGGTGGGTTTTGGTGAGCTGATCCAAGAGACAGGTGGCCCTGCATTCTCTGCAGGCTTCTCTTTCTCCGCAGACCCCGGCCGTGGATTCGCAGGGCTGGGCGCCTGGGCAGGTGGAGGCTGGCTGAGGTGCCCCCGGTTGCCACCTCTGCTGTGATTCGGGGTCACGGAGGAGTCAACGCATTCCCCAGAGCCCCTTCCCACAGAAGAGCAGCTGAGCCCCCAGCAGGACCCTGGAGAGTCTCCGCAGATGACAGCAGCTAAGCCTCCTTCTCCTCGCAAAGGCAGCGCGGGAGAGGCAGCAGGTGGCTCTGAGAGGTCCAGCCAGGGCTGAGGCCGTAGCCGGACCAGCCCGAGTTCTGGGTCAGCTCCTCACCGCCTGACGGCTTCATCGCAGACCCGGGAACGTAGGAGCAAACCCTCTTGCCTATGGCGTGTCGGAGTCTCCCGTCCTCAGCTCAGGAGGTCTGCCCGCCACAGGAGGAGCAGCAGCCAAGAGCACCTCTGCTAACTCGCTGCGGCCGTCCGGTTCCTTGAGGGTTCGTTCCCATTTCCTTGTCCCAGATGCTGGCAGATTTGAACATCTGCTTAAATGGTTTCGTCCTTGGCTCCTCCATGCCTCGGGTATAAATTAGGAAGGCCACCGGTTCCAGAAAGTTTCTTATTTTCATTATAACCTCAGAAATCTAGAATGAGTTTGCCTTTTGGAATTTCGGCTCTTGTTCAAACTGCGCGACCCCGCTGGGACTTCTAGCAAACCCCACCAAACAAGCCCCAGACTGCCTTCGGACCTGGGGGCTCCACTGGTAGCTTCCCGAGCTCTCTTGGAAAACCACCCGGTTAGCGGGGTGCTGGCAGGGATGCCGGAGCCGAGGGACTCTTCACCTCTGCCCCTGGAGTTTCATTAGAGGCAATACCCAAAACATTGAGCAAGCTGTTTCTTATCCTACTCTTGTTCTTTTAACTAGTATGGACTAATGATTGTGAAAAGGGATTAAAACCCCTTATTTTAAAGAAAGTCAGTTTCCCATTTGAATTACTTTTAAACACACCACTTAGCCTGTAATTTGAAATGAATAATAGGCTTAGTGCAGACAACAAAAAGACCATTAGTCTCATAAGTATATCAGGAATCTTGTGTTTTGCCAGCAAATGGAATGGAATAGTAGAAATGTGCTAATGCAGAGATTTTTATTTTTTTTAAAACATCATTATCTGGGGGACATCTTTTTTGGTATTCAAATAAGGAACCTGAATTCTCTCCAATGCCCGCTTGAGCTTTTGTTCAGCCCTAATTGAAAGCAAACCTGTAGCATGGAAAATGATCCTTACAGATGTGAAAGGTTTAGGTTGGGGTAAAAAAAAATTAATCATGTATTTTTAGCAGAGAACAATTAACTTAGACAGTAGCTTTCATCTTGTTGTTTGCCCTGTTATTTCATTTTCTGTCTTAATAACAGATCAGAATAGAAGCATTTAACAGTTCTGGATTCCACAGTTGAAGATGCAAAATCCAAGGGAAGAAGCAGTAGGCAACGTGGGAGTCACTGGAATGAAAGATTATAAAATCTCATTTTCAAATAAACAGGTGATTTTTGGAAAATTTCTGATTTTTACAAATGCTTTAACATTTCATTCCTTTTGGGAATGCTCCAGTAGGGGAAAGAAAACAATAAGAAGGGTGCTTTAAAAAACATGCAGAGGAAGATTAAGTCAGTTTGGAAACAAGAGAACAAGGGAAAAGACAGTGGGGCCGGCTGTGGGCTTGGTCTTTGTGTGTCTAGAAGCTTCCGGAAGCTTCTAGAAGCCTGGCAAGTTGCCCAGTGAACCTGCCATTGGGCCGGGTCTGGGCTTTGCCCTGGGCTGTGACGTGGCCAGCCCACAGGACGCTGGAGAATCTGCTTGTCCCTGTGGCTGGGCAGGCTCGCCGTCCCCCTCGGGCTTTGTGCTCAGCTCGGGGGCAGAGGAGGGGCATGCAGCTGTGAGCACATGCCTCGCAGGAGGCAGTGGACGGCTGAGCAGCTGCCTCTTCTGAGCTTTTCAAAGGCCCCTGTCAGGTGGCCACTGACTGGCTTCCTAACGCACACTCTTCTAATTCTTAATTAGAGCGACATAGCTAATTAATAAGTTTTTTCCAATTATAAATTAACTTAGGACCAGAACTCTGGCTTTGCATGTAATTTCCTATAATCGCTAAAGCTACTGCAAAAACATGCCTCCTGCCAACCGTAACTTTTTTATTTAACGCAGACAGACAAGTTCTCACTGGGTTTACATTTTACAGCAAATTATCTCTGTTGGGATTTATGAAGAGAAATGAAAGGGAAAAAAATCAGAGTTTTGGTGTTTTTCTTTTTTTTTCTTTTCCCCTTGTTCTCCCTCCCTTTTCCTTTCTCAAACAAAATCACGTCCTTGATGGATGATTTCTTTTAGACATTTAAAGGAAATTCATCTTAATATTTTAATGTTATTACGGGGTAGGAAAATTCGTTTTTGTTCCTAACGGTTACCGCCTTTTCATGGTTCCCGCAAAAATGATTTGGGAGGTGCCGGCATGCTGTTCATTTAGAGAATTTTAACTGGAGAGACACTTATCTCTTTAGTAATGAAGCAGTGTAATTAAAGGTGGGCTGGGGATGGGGTGCCGGCTCCGGCGTCGTGTCACATCCTTGGCTGCCACAATTCCTCCGTGGTTTATCAAAGACTACTCCTTTAATATGGAGATTACACTTATGTACTTGTCTGAACTTGAAAGGCATTTGCCTAATTTACTTATTAATGAGATGTAAATCTATTTGTATGGCACGTCACAAGCTTCCCCGAAATCGCTGCTACTTAACCGGTGATAAACCCTATGATTTAAACGAAAAATAATACATTTAGCTTTCCACATTCATTCTGTTAAAAATTGATATCGCCCCTGTTAAATTTATTAATATTGCTTGCTGTCATTCAGTTTGCAGCTCTTGCTGAAATATGGCTTGACAGCGGCCGCATTAAAGATGTATACCATTGTATTCAACAAAGATTAATGAAGCCCGGTAAAAATAGCTGTAAAAGAGAAAGTGATCCGAATGTAAAATCAGCGAATTAAATGAGGCCGCGCATACCATTTGTTAATATGCATGAGGAGGGAGGCAGCGAATGAAAATGTCTCTATGCAAAGTTCATTTGGGAATGTTTCAATATTGTCTGAATATCCCTCAACTACTGAAGAGTGGCCTGATGGAAGCCGGCATCGCGAACGGGCTGGGGGTCACCCTCCCTGGCCGGTGTCCCCCAGCGGGAAAGGCTGGGCCAGGGGACAGCCGGCCAGGGAGCGCAGCCCCTGACGCGTCTCGGCGCCCCAACGGGTGTCTGCAAGTCTGCAGCGCATCCTCCTCAAGATGGCTTGCTCGGTCAGCCTCTTTCCCTGCCAAGGAGACGAAACTGGGAGCGTTTCTTCGGGGGTCCAGACTCCAAGTTCAGGGCTGGCAACATCCAGGCCTTGCTACGCTTGGAGTCCGACCGGGGAGACGAGAGATGGAACCTTTCGGTGGCTTGATTTTTTTTTCCCTCCCCAAATGAAGAGCGGGAGGCTAACACTCCGCTGCTCCAAGCCCTTGGACTTCATTAGAGGAAAGACCCACCCGAGTCCAAATTCTTCGCAGAGCAGCTCACGGGCTCAGATGCTGGGGCTTTCGCCCCAGCCGTGTCTGTTTGCATGTTAAGGCATCGCTGTGTTGAACGATCGGGCGGTGCTTTCTTTGTACTATTTGGAGGGGATGATTTATTTGTACAGTTCTCATTATAAAATACTGCCAGTGTCATACCCTACCAGGTTAAGACTTTCAAATAAATTAACACTGACAGAAAATTGTATGCAGTAATCATAATATAAACCCGGCATGTTTATCAATCAAGAAGGTGTTTTGATAGATTTAAGCCATTAGCGATAGCTATTTCTCCCCAAGGTTAGCCTCCACGGAGGTCAAAGGCTGCCCGGAAGAAAATATTTTGAGGTTTCTTTAGGGAGGGGTTTGCTTTCGGGGGGGGGGCGGGTTGTAGGCACACTTGTCGGTTTTAATTAACATCGGCAGTAGCACGAGCCGTCAATAGTCCCAGGGTGCCGCCCGCCGGACGGCTCAAGGCGGCTGGGAGGTAGGTGCACACACAGGGAGGGTGACACCCCGTAGAAAGCGCTGCCTGGAGCACAGTTTCCTAAACGGGGGAGTACAGGTGTTCCCGCTCAGAACAGTTTAGAAGGCGGGTGTGCTGCAGCTCTGCCACCTCAACAGGCGGTGGGAGCCCTGCAGAGCTCCCCAGGCTGCAGAGTGCCCCGGGCAAGGGGGTCGGACTTGTCCCCACTTGCTGAGCCTCCATGAAAGACGCTGGGGGATGCGCCCCAAAGTGGCTGGAGCTGGGGAGCGGGAGGTAGGGGGGTGGCTGGCCTCCCAGGGTATGTTCTCCCAGGGCCATCTTTGGTCAGTATTTTAAGGGGTTAGACTGATGTGGGAGGTGATTAACAGCCACCAGGGAAACAGTGCAAATGACGGGTGGTTTGTTTTTTCTTTCGGGTTCCCCACCAACAAAAATCAGGTCCCATCTCCCCTAGGCCTGGCCCCCATTCCAAGTTCACGGCTAACCCCACTTCCTGCACTGCATTTGAACATGGCGGGTGGTTGCTGCCACTCCAGAGCAGGCCTGGAAAAAACCAGGTCAGCAGCATCTTTACCCCCGCTCTCTATCCCCCCCCCTCCCACCACCACCACCACCCTGCCCCCCCCCCCCCCACAACAGCAAAGGACAGAGGAAGCCTTTGAGGACAGGCTGTCGGCTGGAAGGGGCCCAGCCACACCTGGGGGTCTGCTTCTGAGCCTTTGCCTGTGTCTTCACCCCTCCCCCACCCCGCACAGACCCCCACACTGCGGGGGCCTTGGGAGAGCTGCCCACCCTTCTGCGGCATCAGAGAGGACAGATGGTCCCTGCAGAGGGCCCTGGGCCTTGGTGGAATTCCTCCTGAAGCACAGAGGCAGGAGGCTGCGAGGATGCACCCGGCTCTCTGGGCGATAAGACAGGGCCATCCAGAGCTGGGGTGAAGGACCTCAAAAGCCACTTTTATCCTTCCCAGGGCCCTGCCCCCTGCTTTCTCACCGTAAAACTTATCCAGGGTAACCCTTCTAATTTGTGGGCTTTCTGTTAGGATAAGAAAATCCCGTTCTGCTACGGAAAGTAAAGTGACAGTGAACCCACGTTCACAAACACTTAGTCTATTGTCCAACTTCTCCGGAGCTAAGAACTGGAGGCGGGAAAATGCCAGCACCTGCCCGATACTGAGTGCTCTTTGAAGAGATCATTCCATTTTGGGTCAAGGTGCACGCCCCACACAGAAGCCTGGCTCGTTGGAGACAGGTGTACCAATGAATGTCCAGATATTTCCATGAGGTCCCTCTTGAAGGTTTCTTGGGAAATCACCTGAGTGGGCAGGGAAGTCAGAGACCCCTTCTGCTAAAACATTATCGGTGGGTTTTTAAATTGTACTCCTTGGTCACTGCCAACCCTCCCCAAACGGCTGAACCTTCCGGCAGCTCACTGCACTGCACCCTTTCCTCAGCCCCTCCTTCTCCAGCCGTAGCAGGCTCAACACCCTCCGAGGGCTTTGCTTTCCACCCTTCGGTTAGAGTGGAAACAGTCTCGACTATGCTTGCCAACATGATGCTCCTCAGGGAAAGGGCGTTTAAGGCCATTTGTCCCAAGCCCATTTCACAGATGTGGAGTCTGAATACAAAGAAGTTTTAAGAATTGTTCCAGGTCACTTGGTGCATTAGACATGGATGTCACTGACACAATCTCAAGGACTTGATCAACCCAATTTTCAGCAAACAAAACCAAGACTGAGTTTTAGTCTTTTGGCTCAGAAAGGAAGGTTTCAAGAAGAAGGGGCGAATTGAGACAATCTGAGGGCATTCCTTATTGTGTAAATATAATCACTAGATTGTCAAATGAGTAAAAATGTCTTTGTGTTGCCTGGATTTAACGTTACTTTTTAGGAAACCTGGAAAACAAAGTAAAATTTCAGATGTTATTAGTAGTATTAGCCTCTGAGTAGTGACGTGAAATGAGTTTAGGAGGTGTATATGTGTTTTAACCAATGCAAACCAAATGCAATATAGGCCAGGCCGATGCAGTAAAAAGGCTTACATTTGAAAAGAAATGCATTGCATCAACTTCATAAACAAGTGCCCCAGAAATACCAGTTTTGCACGTTTGGTGTGGCTTTGTAGTTAGGACATTAATTAATGACCAAATAGAGAAATGTCTGTGTGCCCAGCAGATGGTAAACCAGCCCAGGAGAACATTACCATCTGAATTGCAAAGAAGGTTGGCAGCTTCCTCCCCCACCCCCCACCCAGCCTGCCAGGCTACCCCAAAGAGGGCCATCATTCCAGCAGATCCTGCCCGGGTGTGGGGACGGCGGGCTCCATGGCCAGGGCCCCAAATCTTCCATCAGAGTGTGGGAGGGAGGACAGGTTAGTGAGGTCTCAGGAGGCTGAGCTACCCCTTCTCTTTCCTCCTCTCTTTAAAATTTTAAAGCTACAAGGAGGATGCTCTGCCAAAGGCTGACCTCCAAGAGCCAGGCTCGCTTTTCTCTCTTTCTGAGCTCAGGAGCATTGCTGCTAATGAGAGTCAGGAATACACAAATACAACAGAGGAAATAAACACCAACAACCTGCCCAGGAACTACTTGTGGCTCGCAAGCACCCAGCCCTGGGCAGCAGCACCCCCTCCACCCCTAGCCAACTGCAAAGCTCCCCCCAGGACCGGGCCAGGACCTCAAGGCCTCGGTGTGTGCTTCTTGCCCGCGGAGTTGACCATCTGGGCAATGGGCAATCTCGGGAGACAGGGAAAACATTTCTAAATGAACCGCTACAGGGGCAGCTGAATAATGGTTGGTATTAGCAGAATTTATTGGTCCTAAGCAGTCTGTTGAAATAAGCATCTCTGGGTTTTTTGCCAATAAGGTATCTTGAATTGAAGGAAATGTTAATCAAAATTTTAAAGGCAAACGATGAAGAAGAAACTTTCTTTTACTCTCCACTGGAGAATAAATATGGCACTCTGATTTATGAGTGATGGTCCTGTTTTCTTTGAAACAATTCATTTCACCAAATCAGAAGCGAGGCACATATGCCCTGGATGATTGCTTGCACAGATATTCAAATTCCAGTGTGCTTAGGAAAAGTCCAAGGTGGAGAAGAGAAAAAACATTAATTGGGCGATTCAAAAATTAAAGACAGACTTGCCTTGGGTGTTTGGAATTGGTTATTCTTAGTTCTTAAATATGTCATCCTTATTTCTCCTTATTTCCTCCATTTCCCTGAGATATATCTTTATAATAGCATTATACCTCTGTATTTCATTTCCAAATATTTACTTGCTCTGATTTTTAAATGAAAGCAATTGCAGAGTTCAAAAATAAATAAATTGAGATGCAATCAATGGGCACAAAAGCTCATTAATTAAAATCATCAGCTCGACAGTGTGTGTGGTCATGAGCAACAGGGACATAAGTTTTTTAAGCCCCAAAGCAGAAAAAAAGAAATCTAGAAATTAAATAGTTCTACAAATGTTTATAGGATTGGAAAAGATGAGGAAATAGGACTATTTAGCAGCAGCACTGCCCATTTGACTATGGGAATTTTTTTTTCCAAATGAAAAGGATATTAATGAAAAGCATGCGTCGAAATGGCATGTTCGACAGCACTGAGAGACCTGATTACGTCAACATCCCTGCTGTTTACACAAATACTCCACGCATGCCGCCACATCCGTCCCACGCCAGCCACATGAACTCTGGTTATTGTCCCTGAGCCTCATTGCACTGATTGGGAGACTGAGACCTACATTCCAAAACACAGCAGAAAATTCCAATAGCTGCCACTGTGCCTAGAACACCATAGCCATCGATATTTATTGAGTGAATGCAAATGAGCGCCACACAGAGGACACTGGACTGCTCAAGAAGGAGATGGGGCAGGAATCGCGGCTTTTAACCGGCCGGCGGAACAGCCTCCAGGCAGCTCATAGAAGCTTCTGTCTCCCGGGACCAAGAGCTCAGAGAGGGCTCCAGGCACCTACTCATCCCACAGCCCCAGTACCCAGCCCCTCCCTGGGCTCTTGCACTGCGCATCAGGTAAGCGCGTGGGGCTTCCCTTGACAACCCTGGGAAGTGTTCATTGTCAAACTTGGTTTCAGCCTTGTAACTCAGGGCATCTGTCTTTAGCCTTGGCTACTCAAAATAAATAAATAGATAGACAGATAAATAAAGAGTATAGACTCTTTTAGATTCTACTTAGGTTGGCTTGTTAATATAGTTTCCTATGAAATTATAATAAATATAAGTAATGTTTATTCAGCACCTACAATCCATGCCCCATATCTTACTGCATTATCTCATTTGTGTCTCAAAACAACCCTGGGAGTAGGGGGCTCTGGCCACCGTATATGATTACTTATTTATTCATTTATGCTCATGATGTTGTAATTACATATTTTTTTCTGCCGAACACTCTTTTCAGCCATTTACCAAAAAAAAAAAAAAAAAAAAGACAAAAAATAAACAAAGGTAATCTCACCTATATGTCTGGAAAATTGTGAGATAAGGCTACTCCTTAGAAAATAATTAGCACATAATTTTGTTGAGAAGAGTTATGCATTCACTTGTATCCCTGGAAAGACATATATCATCAAATTCTAATCCTCAGACCCATGAAGCTGGCCTTATTTGGAAATAGGATCTTTGAAGAAGTTATTAGTTCAGATGAGGTCAAACTGGCTTAGGAGGGCCCTCATTCAGTATGACCCCTGCCCTTATCAGAAGGGGAGAATTGGGAACAGTCAGACAGACAAGGAGGGAAGGACACCATGGGATGACGGCGGTGGAGAGTGAAGCCCAAGGACTGCTGGCAAGCCTCCGCCAGGAGCCAGGAGAGAGTTGGGGATCAGATTCAGAGAAAGCATGGCTCTGCTGACAACTTGATTTTGAACTTCTAGCCCCAGAATTAAGAGACAATAAATTTCTGTTGTTTTAAGCTACCCAGTTTGTGGATCTTTGTTATGGAAGCCTCAGGAAGCTCAGACAAGGAGAAAAACGAATGTATACTTGACATTTAGCCACAGGTATGAGCATTTTCTGGGACAAGCCAACTATGCAAGATGCAGCAGAATGGTTGTTGACCAAGTTGTCTTAGCAACAGGAGCCTTTGAAGGAGCCATTCGTGGGGCTGGGAGTGACCAGGAAGAACAATGCTCACCAATGCCCATGTTCTCCTCGGCCTCCCAGACACACCACTAGACTAGATCTCCCAACCCCAAAGGCTTCTGGGGAAACATGTGACCAGATGGACCAAGGTGATGCATTCGGAGGTGGTGGCTGGCACCCACGACTGGGGGCAGGCAGTTCAAGGCCAGTGCCCTTTCTCCATCTGCCTTCCCACACACAGGGTGGAGAGCACAGAGACTGAACTCTGCATGCAGCAGCCTTCCCTGCTCCACCAGCCCCCACTCACCTGGAACAAGAGTGGGGGACAAGCAGCGATTGTTTGAAGCCACTGAGATTTGGGGCTATTGGTTATAGCAATTAGCCGACCTTGATGGTATTCAGTCAGAATAAGAAAGAACTCTCAGTGGGAAACCAGTGGCTAGAGTTGTAAATCAAGACACAGTGGAGGACCTCAGGGAACCCACGCCAGCATTTGCGGAGTAACTTACCCAAATTAAAGTTGAAGATTCAGGGCCTTACATGATAGATATCTGAACACACAGTAGGGTATGCCCTTATGGTTTAGACACACTTTCTATCTTGTTCACTGCTATAACCACAGTACTCGATAGACCACACAGTAGGCACACAATAAACATTTGTTGAATGGATAAATGTATGGCACATGCTCTTACCCATGAGTTTGTCCCCCAAGCTTCCCGGCCATGCCAGGGAGGCTCTCTCACATACATTCTTAAGCCCACCATACTTTAAGTTGAGTGGTTTTTGTCAGTCACAAAATCTTTCTCCTCTTCTCTCCCTCACCTGGCAGGAAGCTCTGTGAGGCCCAGTGTCTGTCTGTCTTATTCTTAGTGTATCCCTAAAGCCTACAAAGCTGCCTGCACCTGGCTGGAGCCCAGTAAATACTGAACAACTGACGTGACAATGACCTCCAGGCTGACTCTCAAGCTCTCCCACATAGTTCACTGACATTTTAAATGGAACATCTGTTGGCTTGAATTTTTTCCCCACCAATTCAATAATTGTCCCTTGGCAAGTGTAGCCAGTAACCTGCCCCCAAGCAATGAATTAAAGTCAGTGAAACACCCCACACACACACTGAGGTTTGCACATATGTGACATGCCCTCTCTGAGTGGAGTTGTGGGACTATTGTTTGATGTAAAACACACTATCTCCAGCTCTATGCCACCGTCCCCCTGCTATCTCTGCCATCAAGGACAGAAGAGCCAGTGTTTGCTTTCATACTTGGTAACTTGGTGGCAAATAAGTTTTATGCCACTTACCACCACTGGAAGGAACCTTGACTTTCTCCCTTCCCAAGGAAGTCCATGGCTGAACTTTGAGAACGGAGATACAAGTAGAATCACATTTCTACTAGACGTTTCTTCTCAGATGGAACCGAGTCTTCAGGAATGACACCACCATCTAACGTAGGTTTTTTTAATTTACAAACCCCTCCACATTTTTTTTACCAGCACATAAAAGCCTACAACCAGCCTCTGTGGGGTACCAGCCTCGTTTCTGATGGCGGAGACAACTGAGACAGCATGGGCGCTGTGCCCCAGGTGATGCCGTTAGGAGGACAGGGACGGGAAGTCAAGCCATGTTGCTGGCTGGGATTCTACTGGGGAAGGGAGAGAGAGCCTAAGGCCACCTTTTTGTCTCTTCATTTGATAGTGGCATTTCCCTTACTTGGAGAATTGGGTATTTGCTTAAGAAACCAAAGACAGCCCCAAGAACTCAGCCAGCCTCCCCAAGTGGGCCCTGGGCTCTCTCCTGGGAGCCTCCCCAGAATAGGGACTCTCAGGTAGGCAGGGGCTCACTCTCTGGGACCTCAGTTCCCCACTGCAGAACTAGAACCTGGCACAGAATCACTCAGCCTCTGCTGGTGAGTTCTCCTCAGGGACTACCCCACCTGTAGACAGCTGCCTCTGCTGAGGTCCAGCCTCCCAGGCAGCCTGCCCCAAAGCCCATCCAAGCAAGGCATGAAGAACTGAGCATCTCAGGACAACTCTCAACTCTCCAGGACATCTCCAGCTCTGGGTCGCACCACAAAGTAGCCATGGCTATGGCCCCCCAGCCCGACTTCCCACTCTGTCCCATCCTGCTTTCCTCCTCTCCTTTGCAGAGGTCTTGATCCCAAAAGCCTTCCTTGAAAATGACCCTGCACACTCACCTCATCTCAGGGGCTGCTCCCTGGGCCCCAGCCCTAGACACATCTCTTGGTCAACACTGCTTTGATGAAAGGAGGCCCACCATCCTTGCATCAGAAAGGCAATTGTGCCCCTGATGCCCAATCCGGAATGATGGCAAACTCTTACTGCCCTCCTCTGCCAGAATTCATCTGTCTTCCATCTCTGGGCTGCCCAGAGAATAAGAGCTCAAGTTTGCTCTCTTGTGCCTTTTTCCCTGGTTGACTTGCACATTTATTCAGAGAGAGCATCCCTCCATTTCTGCTTGCATATGTTAACTTCTACAAGGAAGCAATAGCTGAGTTTTCTCCCAAAGTTTCTGCTGTTGCAGTAAGAGTTTCATCCAATCCTTGCTCTGCAGTAACTGGGAGGCTTGGCAGTCAGCTGTCTCCTGGAAAAAGGGTAGAAAATCCCACATTCTGCACTGGAGAGAAGCGTGATTTCCCATGGAAAAACTGGGATCATTAAAAAAGAGTAGACTCTGCTCAAGTCCCACTTTGGAGAAAGTAAAATCACTCAAGAGGGAAGGTCCAGTGGGCACCTTGTGGACCCACCTCTGGGGCTCTGTTCACTCACCCTCCCACGGCTTCTGCCCTGAGCCCACGCACAGACTCATCTTCTGCAGGTAGTTCTGGGCAACCATCGCAAGCAAGGTAAACGGTTCTGGTTGTGGCTGGAAGATTCTGGAGCACATGTGCACGAATGACAGAAGCTAAACAATGTTGCATTTGTCCTGCTGGCACCATTTCATTCAATGTAAACCTGTTTGCCACTGCCAATTGGCTACCAATCTACATTTCTTTACAAATTAGTTAACGGGAAGCTATGTAGGTTCGTAAGAACGACCTTTCAGCAGAAAACATCTCAGAAAATGAACAACACACTTAACTGAACTATGATGATGAAGCAGTCCTTGGAGTAAATTGCTGATCTGGCTGAAAAAAATTCCCAAGGAATTCCTTCCAAGAAGGACCCAGGGTTGGTACAGGTGTGCCTAAAAAGGATGTTACCGGGACTTGGAGTTGTCCTGAGTGGTGCTGCAGGGACAATTGGCAGACATTGTATCTCCTTCCATGGCCCACTGGATGGAACGTGGGAGAGTGTGGGCTATGGTGTGGACCACAGGACATGGGGTGCAGCGATGCCCAGAGATGTACTCAGCAGATGCTATGGATGTGTCATGATGATGGGGGAGAGTGTTACTGTGAGGGGAGTGGTGGGGTGGGGGCGGTGGGGGTGAATGGGGACCTCATATTTTTTGAATGTAATATTTTTTAAAAAATGAATAAATAAAATAAAATTTTAAAAAACAAAGGATGTTACCTGGTGGCACGCAAGGGCTCCTGAGCTGGGATGAACTTGCCTTTTTCCTAAAGAGGAGAAGGTCATTTCCTGTGCAGGTGGAGAGCAGGAGCTCCACTGCTGAAAATAATAAACGGAAACCGAATGCCCGTTTCCACCACGGGGTTAAGGTCTTTGAGGACAGGCACGCTCAGAGCTCCGCTTCTAGGAGACGCTCAGCTAACAGAGAGGACAGAGGCCAGTGTCGCCCTTTGTTTAGGACAGCCCATTACATTTTTATGATGTACTTTAAAGCATGCCAGTAGGTACAACTGATTCGTGTCCTCACAGTTTACATCAAAGGACCTCCGTCAGCAGTTCAGGTCACCAAAATCACAAATGAAGTGAATTTGACGGTCTAAGTTTGGTCTCCAGAGGTGCGCGAGGTGGTTACACAAGTTGAACCTTTTGGCGGGTTGCTGTTAAGAACAGGCCCGACCCGTCTACTTTCGGGGGCGGCAGGAGAGCCGCTGAAGGCCCAGCCCGGGACGAGCCGGGGAGCCCACGCCACCGCCTGCGGGAGCCGCGCGAGGAGGAGGCAGCGACATCTGCGTGAACGCGTCTCGCCCACATTAAAAGGGGCTTATCCTTGGGGCTTACCTCACCCCTGCCTCAGCTGCGGGTCTTTGCTTAACGACTTACAGGCAAAGCCCTTACAGTTCCCAATCCAGTGACATTTGCAGCTCACTATCATTTATTGAATATCGTCCAAAGAGCAAACACAGGGTTTATCCCGGTGGCGTTTTAGTTGGGCTGTGGATGTTTGCCATTTACCAAGAATAGAAAGAAAGAGTGAGACAGGGACATGGGGAGAGAGAGGAAGAAGCAGAGACATAAAGATACAGGAAAAGAAGGAGGGACGGCTGCCCCGGTGTGGGGAAACAGCAGACGGCCACGGCTGTTCCTATCTGAGTTTGCGGGAGGTTCAATCCCAGCCCTTCTGGCCGAGGTGAGGCCCAGCGGGGGGCACTCCCGTGTCTGCCCAGGTGCTTTGGTAACTCGTCGTTCCTCCCGGGCTGGGTTACCTGAACGCCTGGCTCCAGGAGGGACCGGCTTCTACATTCCTGGGGGGGATTCAGGAGTGTTCGCCTTCCTCATTCCATAACCAGAGCATGTGACATCAAAGGAAAGTTCTTGGGTGGCAGAGGAGGAACTGAGGGAGGTTTTCTCAATTTATAAACAGATCAATTTTTTGATACAGTTAAAAGAAACGGCTAGATATTCAACATCATGAGACATCAGGAAACTGCAAATTAAAAGCACAATGCGGTACCAAGGCACATGTACTGGAAGGGCAAAATAAAGACAGCGGTGAGTCCACATGTGAGCAGGGATGGGGGAAGCACGCACTGCTGGTGGGATGTGAAATGCTGCAGCCGCTCTGAAAAACTACTTGGCGCTTTCTTAAAGAATTAAACATGCAACTGTCACATGACACAACAACAGCATGCCTGGACATTTATCTCAGAAAGTGAGGACTTCTGGCCACGCAAAATCCTGTATGTGACTATTCCTAGCAGCTGTATTTATAATAGCCCCAAACTGCAAATGACCCAGATGGCCTTCAGTGAGTGAATATTTAAATGAGCCGTGGTTCTCAGAATGCTACTTGGCAATCAAAAAGAAGTCTTCACGCACGCAGTGACCTGCATGGACCGCAGGGGAATTCTGCTGAGTGGAAAAAAGCCCTCTCAAATGGGCCATATATTGCATGATTCTGTTTACACAACATTCTTGAAATAACAAAATTATAAAGATGATAAGCGGTGTCATGGTTGGCAGAGGCGAGAGATGACGGAGGGGTGGGCAAGCACCCACCAGCAGTGCGTGCTTCCCCCATCCCTGCTCACATGTGGACTCACCGCTGTCTTTATTTTGCCCTTCCAGTACATGTCCTGGGAGGAGCCCAGGACAGTCTTGTGTCTTAATTATGGAGGTGGCTATGTGTGTCAGTCAGCCAAAGGGGTGCTGATGCGAAATACCAGAAATCGGCTGGTTTTTATAAAGGGTATTTATTTGGGGTAGGAGCTTACAGATATCAGGCCATAAAACCTAAGTTACTTCCCTCACCGGAGTCCATTAGGTGCAAGATGGCTGCCGACATCTGCGAGGGTTCAGGCTTCCTGGGTTCCTACGTTCCTGGGGCTTGCTTTTCTCTGGGTTCAAGGTTCCTTCCTGGTGCTGGCTTCTCTTTCTTCTGGGTGCTGACTTCCCAGGTTTTCAGCACCAAACTCTAACATCAGAAATCTCTGCATCAAAAGCTCCAACTCTGTACTTTGCCATGCCTTTCATCTGTGAGTCCCCACCCACCAAGGGGTGGGGACTTGGTGGGGACTCCATGCCTTAATCATAACTCAATCATGCCCAGGTACAGGTCAGATTACAAACATAACCCGATATTTCTTTTTGGAATTCATCAATTATATCAAACTGCTATACTACGTGAATCTATAATGTGACAAAATTACTTAGAACTTTACATGCATGCACAAATGACTGTCGGCAACACTGGTGAAATCTGAAAAGGCTCTGTGATTGGACCACTGTCAATTTCCTGGTTTGGGTATTGTCCTGGAGTTAGGGAAGATGCCATAGTTGTGGGAAATAGGGTGAAGGGTACACAAGACAGCCTAGACATTTTCTACATGATCTATGAATCTTTAATTACTTAAAACCAAATAAATTAAGTGAATGAGTGAAAAAATTAAGAAGGAACAAGAGAGTGGAAAGGCAGGGGGAGAGGAAGAGAGAAAGGAGAAAGGGAGGGAGGGAAGGAGGGAGGGAAAGAAGGAAACAAAGCGCAAGGCAAGGCTGGACGTGCCTGGGAGAAGGTCCTGGGGCTAGTGGCTGGGATGAGCACCCGCAGCCTCAGCAAGCCTGTGACGAAAACGGTGCGTGCGCCAAGACGTAGCAGTGGGTCCCCAGTAAACATGGGCTGTTTATTCACTACATGCCAATTGTCAAGAAAAGTTTATATAATAATCTCTAAGTCAGCTTATTGATGAACAAAGAGTAATTGGAACAGACACGTCTTCAGTCCCTGCAGGGGAGAAGGCTTTTTATGAACAGTGGTTCAGGTTCAAATGCTTTTATTTTGAAGTAGTAGGCATTGAGTAAAGACCTGCATAGATTTTTTTTACATTTTTAAAGACAAATGATTGACAGAGAATGATGTGAATATCATTGTGATACTCCTCAAGCAGCACTGAAAGGATGTCAGCCTGCAGGTGACAGACTTCGGTGTTGGCAGACAGAAGGACAAGGTACCACCCACTTACAGCGTCATTTTCCATTTATTTCGGAGTTGCTACAAAATGTGAGGCCACTGCCGTCCACAATTTGTTCCTCTCCTCCTACTATAATTTCAAAAGCAAATATATTAATGTTTGGGACAGAGTTCTGAAATTTTTAAAAGCGCAGAAAGCTAAAGTGGTGTAGTTCTGGTTTTGACCCGTTTGTGATACTGTGGAATCAATGTAGAATGGTGCAGCCAATGTTTAAAAAAATGGAACAGTTGAAATTATTAGTGGACTTTCCTCCTACAAGGGGGAAGTAGTGTTCTGTGAAACTTATTTTTCAAGTAGCTATTCGTGTGTGTTCACACACGCTGGGGGGTGATGTCAGAAAGATTAAAAATTTCTGATTGTACGTAATAAGCAGATCAATGGCTTCTCTCTCATTTTAACGTACCCAATTCCACTCCTGTATTTAAATTCACTGACACCCAAAGTGCTCACGTTAGCTTGGTAAATATTGAGCTGGAGGAGTATTGTGGATGTCGGAGGTGGCAATGTTTATAGAAGTACTTTGTAAACTCTAAGCTTTGTCCAGATATGAGGGATTCTGAGGCTCTGGAAACCAAGAATATTCAAAAGGGCAGTGTTTTTAAGCCCCTCAGAGCCCTGTGGATTGCAGCCCCGGGAAGGCAGCACCTCCAAACGAGGCAGCTGGGGGTCTCTCTCCCCAGCGCGTTAGGGTGCCGGGCTCTGTACATCAGGACCGGTCGTGGTGACGGTTTCCGGAGGGAGTCACAGCCTTCCAGCCTGTTCCTCCTGCTGGGAGCTGAGCTGTGTCTGTCCTGCAGGCATCACCAGGGTTTTCCTGGGAGGTGGCCTTGGCCTCATCATCTCTAGCATGCCCCGTATCAGCCAGGGCGCTGGCACCCCAGCCCGGCCAAGTGCCCCTGCCCCTCATCCACAGTGCTGGCTGGGTGGTGCCAGCTCGGGGCGATCCCACTCCCCTGGGCTCCTGAGCTCCTTGGGGGACCCTGGGCTGTCCTGGGGGACGCTGCCGGAAGTGGGACCTGACCGTCGGGCAGCTTCATCGGTCTACACCAGCGGCTGGGCCGTGGGATGATGACACGTCTCCCCTTTGATGGAGATCGTGACAGTTTCTGACGGTCACGGAGCCCCTGATGGCCACGTCTGTGCGCCTAGCCAGGCACTCCATCCACATGCCCCAGAGCAGCTCTGCACCACCAAAGAAGGATCTGCACCTGTCTCAGGTGTGAAGGTCACGGAAGAAATGCAGGATTCTCACGTGTCTACCGGGGACTGAAGAAATGACCCACCGCATCCCAGGATTCTTAAGAAAGCAAAGTATACCATTATTTCTAGAAGACTCTGGGTTCATACCTATGGCATCATCCATATATGACTATCCAAGCCAAAAGGTGGGGCATGTGCTGACTCATTTTGAAAATGAGAAAAATAAGGCACGCAAAGGTGACTAGTTCAAGGACACAGGGCAAATCAGTACAGTGCCAGGACCCCGGGTACTCTTCCTACCACCAGACCAGGCCAAAGGGCACAGAGAGAGCCTTGGAAACTGACCTTCCGAGCAGGACCATGTGGCGCAGCTTGCTCACCAGGCGCGGCCGGTGAGCTCACTCTCGGTAAAGGAAGACACTCCTTTTCACATCCTCTATTTTACAAAATATTCTGTGACTTGGGCCCGTGGAGGTGCCTAAACTGATATGGGGCCCCTTTACTAGGGAAAGAAGTGTTCGCCAGGGTTCCATCCTCTGGATTTTGCAGAGCACCTAACTCCAGGCTGTGCTGAGTCGCTTTCCCCCTGCTTTTCCCCCGCAGGTCCCACGTGGGGTGGCACGGCCCCACTCCATGGTCACTTATTTTGTGGGCTGAGCACATTTTTGCTGACCATGGTCCCATCTGAATAATAGGTAACCGTCGTCCCGGAAAGTTCCAGGGGCTGCGCTGGGAAGCAGATCTAAGCTGCCCTGGCTCTTTGCCACCTGAAACTAACCTGACTTCTCCGATGTAGATAAACTCGATTCCACCCAGAAGCTCTTTTTATGCAATCACATTCCCTTATAGTGGATTGGATTTTAAAAGATGAAAGCAATACTCATTTCTTTTCCCTGTTTGTCCATTTCAGATGAAAGCCTTCGTTGGAAGAAAACTTGGTGCTCCGTCTCCCCTCCTAGCTTTCAGTTAAGGCCATGGCGCCCCCAGCCTTGGGGTCCGAAGGTTGTAGCTCTACTGAGGGGCAGGGACCGTGAGCATGGCCAGCCTCCCCCCACTGCCAGGGCCCCCACATCGCAGCAGGACAACGGGCCCTGAGAGCATTGGGGCCAGCAGAGCCCACGATGTCCACGTCAGCAGACACAGGTCAATTCCAGGGAACCCACGGCTGGGTCTCGGAAGGCACCCAGCTGCTCCCGGCCTCGCAGGCGGTAGCTCACGCGCTCATGGCCAGCCCTTGATCTAAGGTTTCCAAACTTCGCAGCCAAACTTCAAGAAAAAACTATTAGCTGCAAATTAGAGATTCTGGTGGAAGCCTGGAATTATTTTTCAGGACGGAGGGCTCCAATTCTCGCTCTCAGGTGTATGATTAAAATCAATTAAATCACTCTTCCAATGTCAGCCTCAAGATTCTCCTGACAAATGAAATTATGCGAGAAAAGTGTTCTCTTCACTCTTCAGCCCCTTCCCCGCATCTCTCGCCCCACGGAGGAGATCAAAACGCTCAGCTCAGGGATTTCCGCGCTGTGTTCCACAAGAGCAGGAGCACTCCCCAGAACCCTGTGTGAGCAGCTGCCGAGGCCGCCGGTGCGTGGTTTCCGTGGCCTGTGCGCGTGGAGATGGATCTGCAGCTACGAAATGGGAGGTGCACAGGGAAGGTAACCATTTGGGGGACGAGGCAGGCTTCTTTCCATACATACATTGCTGTTTTCTTGACAGAGAGATGAGCAGGCCCCTCTAAGTCAGGCTGTAACCTGTGTGTGCAGCTTTCATGCATAAGATGATCCTCCACACATTTTCTTTCCCACTGTAAAGCTCTGTCTTCTCCAGGAGGTGGTGGCAGATTTAAATCCAGAGAGGCCGCTCCTTCCAGCGGGTCTATGGATTAGCACCAGGCAGCCGGCATTTGCCTTGAAAACCGTGCCAGGGAGTTCTTTTAAAGGGAAAAAATGAAGTCCAATCTTCCCCCGGAAAGCTTGGTAGAGGGACACAGCTCTCTCACTGCTGGAAGTGCTCAGTGGTGGTTCCAAGCTCCCTTAGCAAATTGTTTACCTCTTAATTTGTTAAAACATCTGGGCTTAGGTGTGACTTTTTTGCCCCAGAGACTTTTGTCGATATTATATGCTCATTTGAGTTGGCTTTTTTTTTCCCCTATGGAGAATTGAACAAATGTTTGTTTCATCCTCGAAGATTCCGCCACTTCCTCCTGCCTTCCCTCCCTGCTCAAGTTCAGGGGTGGAAGCCTTGCTACAGGATGCGTTCTGTCCCTCTTCTCTGTGTGTTGAGCAAAGGGCCTCACAGCAAATGGGCCGGTCTCCTGGGGTGGCTGTGCCTGGTTCCTGGGCTCGTGCCCTATGGATGTCGGGTCATTGCAGATGTAATTGGTTAAATTACTATGAGGTCATACTGGGGTAGAGTATTAGACCCTAAATTCACTACGGCCAGTGTCCTTACAAAAGACTAGAGTCCCAGAGGCAAACATACCCATCACCACATGCAATGGACATGATGTGGCCCCAGGCAAGGAGCACCTAGGGTGACCTGGAAACCCCAGATGCTAGGAAGAGGCAAGGAAGGATTCAGAGGGGGAGCGGCCCTGCAGTCACCATGATTTTGGATTTCTGGTCTCTAGAACTGTGAGAGAGCCATTTCTGCTGTGGCACTGTGTTATGGCCACCTGGAAAACCAGGCCATCTCTCCATGTCCACGTGTTGGTGTGGGAAGCCCACGCTCAGCCACGTCCTGCATGCCCCTCATCGCTGGCACTGCTCCCTGCCCATCTCCTCTCCCCACTCCCCATACCTCCAGGGCCCGGTCACACTGCAGGGGCACAGTCCCCAAATGCCTGCTGCTATTCTCACCTCAGTCCCTGGTAACTGCTCTTCTTTCTGTTTGGATGCTCAAGTCTGGTCCGGTCCATTTTGAGAACTCTTGGATTTTTTTCAAGCAAGATGACTGTGCAGAGCTGTGGTCAAGAGGGATTTGGGGTTGGATTGGCCGGGCTTGCCTCCCAACTCTAAACACACCAGCTGTGATCTTGGATATGTCCCTTGTACAGACATTTTCTTCATCCAAACCATGACAGTGATGGTACACCTACAGTGAATTATTACCCAAAGAAAATATGGTCAAGTCCATCTATCCACACGGCATTGTCAGGATTAACTGAGACAGTCTGTGTGAGCTTCTCTGTCACAGAGGAACTTCTCCATGCATTGGCTCGTGCTTCTGAAGCCGCAGCAGCTGATGCCCTCCGTGGACCCTGCCCAGCCTCTCCCAGGTGGCCGAGCCTCTCCAACTCTGCCTTCTTCAAGTTCTGCATAGGGAGCTGCATGGTATGTCTCTTTAGCCTGGGAGCTTCTGGGACCTTTGCTAGACATATACTTTTCATTCCCCTAACATTGTGCAGTGCCTGGCACCTGGTCACTGTACAAGGGCTTGCTATTGAGGAGAACGAATATATGCATGCTAACTTTGGGGACTTTTCCACACTTTGAACCTGGTATCTGAATTGCCCCATGTCCTGCAAATCTTTTCACTTTAGCTATGAGTTCCCTCATGTCTATGAAGATGTTCCCTCCAGCAGAAGCCCAAGCCAGTGGTGTCCACAGGTGCAGCCCAAGCCTCCATGCCTTGTCTCTACCGGACTCCACTCTGCAGCCAGGAGAGGACAGAGTCCCTGGCCCTGGGCTGGACAGAGAATGATAAAATTACCAGCACTTTACTTGTTGGACAAACAGGAGGCCAAATGACCATGATGAGTGCCTTCCCTCACTCCACAGCAAATTCTTTCACTTATCCTGCAAAACGTGTTCCCAATCCACCATGATTGTCAGTTTTATCGGCCTCCACCCAGGTCCAAGGCTCCATGCATCTTGACCACATCACGTCATGAGCCCCTGACCATTCTCGCTCCTGCCTGCACTTCCCAGGGTGCCTCCATTCTCCTCACAGAAGCCTCACCACCCCCCTCTTAATCCTTTCATCATTTTTCATCACTCAGAATTAGATTCAAATGCCTCACCCTAGCTGCAAAATCCTTCAACAGTGAATTTGAGCACCTTTCCATCTTCTTATATGTACATTTGTATTTCTTCTAGTATGAATTGCCTTCTAATGTGACCAGGATTCATTTTCCTATTTGGAAATTTGAAGTTTTAAATTAATTTTAAAGAAATCTTTATATGTTACCTCTGTTAGTCCTTCTTGGTCATCCACCACTAGCCTTCCATATTACCTAAAGAGTTTTTAGTTTTTAATCTTTATGTGTTTGCATCGTTTATTCTTTTTTTAATCTGGTTTCTCCCATTGGCTAGATATTTAAAAAGTCCCCCCTTATGCCTCAAGATTATGAAAATGTTTTCTGCATAATGAGGATATGATGATGCTGCTCTTGATATAATTTATATATATATAATATTAACTTTATATATTATGATAATAGATATACAGAGATATGTAATCTTTAGATGACCCATTCCCATAATAACATTTGTTAAATAAACTATCCTTTACCTTTTGATTTAAGGCTCCTTTGTCCTTTTTAAATATGTTTCCCTCCATTTCTAGAGTTTTTTTTCTGTTCAATTGATGGATCTGTTGTTTCTAACCCTGTTCCACACTGAGTTGATTATTGCATATTAATAATGGGGGTCAGGGAAGAATGGGAAGATTGGAAAGAGGCACCAGATTTAGGGGGTAATGATATATTCATTATCTTGATAGCAATAGACACATGTGAAAACTTATCAAATTGTTCATTTTAAGTATAGTCTATTGCATTTCAATTATACTACAATAAAACTCTTAAAACAGATTTTGGATGAAAGACTCAGAAAAAAATAATTTTGGGAAATTGAACTCTTTGAAACTGTTTGGACTTTCCATTATGACTCTCTACTTATTCAAGCTTTCATTTATATTATCAAGTTGATGGGTTTTTCATAAAGAACCCACCTCTTTTTTATTAACTTTATTTCTTCATACCGCATTTATTTTTTGCAATTGTAAATAGACTTTTTTCTCATTATATTTTCTACTGATTATCGCAGATGTGTAAGAAAGTGCTTTTTTATTTCACAAGCTACACATACTCCTTGTAAAAAAAAAATTGAAAAAACAAGAAGAAAATCTTACCATTTGGTTTTTGTTTTGTTTTGTTTTTTGAGGTATCAGGGCTGGGGATTGAACCCCAGACCTCATCTGTGGGAAGCCAGTGCTCAACCACTAAGCCACATTGGCTCCCCTGACTTGTTGTTTTGTTTTGTTTTCATTTGTTTGCTTGTTGTTTGTTTCTGTTTTTGTTTTTAGGAGGCACAGGGGACCGAATCTGGACCCTCCCGTGTGGGAAGCAGGTGTTCAACTGCTTGAGCCACATCTACTTCCCACCATTTGGTTTTATAACCTTACGCTGTTGTTTAAAATGTTTATTAATAATTGCTCACCTGATTGAGTACACTTATTAGTTCTAAATTTTTCTAGTAGATTCCCTGGTTTGTTGGAGGTGGGGTACAGTAAACAACTGCATCATCTGCCAAAATGATCATTTTTGTCTCCTTCTTTTAAGGGCTGTACTTTCTAGACCAATTCCCTCTGCCTTGGTCCATGGCAATGACTAGAAGTTCCAGAAAGTGATAAGTATAAGTGGAGAAAATAGGAATATTTGTTCTGATTTTAATGAATTTGCCTCAAATGTTTTATATGACATACTTTACCAATTATTGATTTAGGATGGTCTCAAATATTGAGGAATTGTGCTTTCAATCTTCATATTCTGAGTTGTTACCAGGATTAGATGCCAAATGTTTTTCTGAGATATTTTAGACATCTAACAAAAAACATCTTGATTTTTATTTTCTCCTTTGACTGTTGATGTGATAAATTATGTCAATAAATTCTCTAACATTTACACTGTGTTATAGGAATAAATCTTACTTTGCCATGGGCTATTATTCTAGCAGTGTACTGTTGGATTTAATTTGACCTTTTTTATTTTAGGGTTTTTGTACCTATATTCAATAGTAAAATTGGTCATAATTTTATTTTTGCTCGTAATCCTTTTGGATTTGAATATTACAGTTTAAGCTAATCCTATGAAATGCATTAGAAGTGGTCCATTCTTCTAAGACTTGAAATATTTGCCACATGATGGGCACAGTCTAGCATGTGTACACAGCCGTCTCAGGCCAGTCAGACCGAGAGGCTGGCAGAGCCGGAATGGGGGGCCTGGGAGCAATTGCTGGACTGTGGGGGGGCCCAAAGGACCTGGGCGGGCAGTATTTCAGGCCGTGGCGAGGCCCTGGGGACAGGGGAAAGGTCACGCTGGGGTTTGCACCAATGGGCAAGAAGGATTTTGACCACAGTTGTCCAGGCCAAACGTGAGCCCTGTGTAGGTGACGTGTCTTTTGTGGTCCTTCACCGTGAGGTCCCTCTGAGCCAGGCAGAAGGCTGAGAACCTCGTGGCCATTTGCTCACGGAACCCTCACATCACCCCAGAAAGCAGGTCCCAGTTCCCAAGAACCACTTGATAGAATGACCAGCACTGGGGCCATTTCTTTATCCCAGTTTCAACCATCTTTATTGGAAGAGGCAGCTTCACTCCTTGTTCTAAGAAAAACAATTTTTATGATTTTTACATTCTTTACCATAGCTCTCTTTTGCATGACAACTTTTTCCAATTTATTAAAATTGCCACAGTGCCTATTTATCTATACTTTTTCCCTTTTTCATCATGCTACCTAGGATTTTGTCTATTTTATAAGGGATTTTAAAGAAATATTTATCAATCCAACTGTTTGACTTGTCAGTTCTACCTTTCCGTTTTCTAATATATTAATATTTATCCTTATCTTTAATTGATTTTGTGAAACTAATTATGAAATATTTCAAACATATAGCAAAGTGCTAAGAATAATATAACATGTCCATTAAAGTGTCCCACAGAAAATAAGAAATGCAATACATTTTGCCTTTTTTACTTCCAATCTTAATTTTTCATAAAATAAACATTTCAGATGCAAGTAATGCCCTTTACCATCCACTCTCCCCTTGCTCATGCCGAAGGCTAATCATGCCTGAAATTGCCGGTGTCCATCCATCTCTCGCAGAGTTCTATATTATATATGTACATAATTTGTATAAATGGCAAAATACACTGCAGGTTCTTTTACAACTTGGTTTTTCACTTAATATTATGAGTGCAAGGTTTACCCCTTGTTGGGTAAACCTGTATTTTTCCATTACACAAGTATAAAAATTAATTTATCCATTCCTCTATTGAGAGTTATTAAAATGTGTTCCACTTTCTAGCTTAAAGGAAACAATGACATAATTAACACCCTAATGCACACGTCTTTACACACGCATGTGCGAGACTCTCTAGCATGCGTAACCTAGGAGGGAGTTAGTGAAGAGCGAACGTGTCTTCAGCCTATGCCGTCACTGCCAACCTGCTCTACAGGAAGTTTTACGCTACTTTCCACTTGCACCAATTCTTCTGCACAGGGTGGTCATTTAATTTATCATCAGACCAGGACAGTGCTGGGTATCCATGCCAGCAGAAGCGTGACCCCAAGCAGTCCGAGCCAAGCCAAGTTGCTTCTTCCCTCCAAAGCGCTCCAGCACCTGGTGGTGTTTGCTGCCTGGTGGTAGACGCTGTGACTTGGCTGGCCTCGCGGCGTGGCTTTAATCCCCCTGTTTTGTCCATTTTCATGTTCTCGATAGCTAGTGAGCGTGAACAATTTCCTCTCAAGTTTCTCTCTCTCCACCCGCTGAGGGCGCAGCCTTCCTCGGCACTTAGAAGGCCCAGGTACGCCAGGGGTGCAAGTTTCTCCCAGTTTACCTTCTCCTGGGGGAGATAGATGTCTACCTATCAGCATCTAATTTCAGGTAGTGCTAGTGTTATAATATATTACACTGATGTTTGTGTAAATAGCAAAATGCACTGCTAAAAGAAAAACCAAGCTGTAAAAGAATCTGCAGTGTATTTCACCATTGATGCAAATGTTGCTATTATGTATTTCAATAATATGCAATACTTAGTATTATAGGGTTAAGCATTATAAAAAGAAATCAATGTTGGACATTTTAGTTTCCTTGGGGAAGGCCTTTCTTGAGAAAGAGGCTGAGAAGTGAGGGAAGTTGGCGAAACGAAAGTCAAGGGAAAGCCGGTGGAGCCCACGACTGGGTTTTATGCTCCAAGGAAAAGGATTTGGGAGTGGAAGCCAGAGCCGGGCCCTGTAGCGTTTTGGCTATAGTGAGGACCCGCTTTCCCCCCAAGAGTGACTAGAAAAATGGGAGGGTTTTAAACAGAGACGTGAGATACATCATTTACAGAGCTTTTTAGTGTCCTGGGGTAGCAACTCTTCCTGGAACAAGCTGGGTATATAGATTGGATTCAGGGTGAATCTGCAAATCAGGATGTGAGACGCTTTCCCAACACGACTTCTCTTTTAGAGCAATGAAGAACTCCAATTGGGTTTCTGACGCGAGCACCTGGGCCAAGGTCCTTTTCTGTGAATTGTCTGTCTGTAATCCTTGCCTGCTCTTCTGTTAAAGTTTCAGCCATTTTTTTTAAAATGAATTTTGCAGGTTTATTTATTGGTATTAGATAAGCATCATTTGCCAGCTATATGATTGCTATTTTTCAGTCTGTGATGTATCTTTTGCATCGTGTATAGACGGAATTATGGTATGGGATTTTTATATTTTTTTTAATACGTTTAGAAGAAAACAGAAGGAAATCTTCACAGGGTTAGGTTTGTTCTTCATGAGTAGTTTTCGTATCCATCAGCAATTTAGCTGAATTTCAGATACAAAATAGGGATCTAACTTTATTTTTTTCTGAAACAGCCATTCCCTTCTAGTACTCTTTATTAAAAAGGCATCATTTCACCCTGGTTTTAATGCCATTAGTGTCATATAGCGCATATTAAATTAGAAATACTTAATATATATTATGTAGAATATATCATACATAAATTATGTATTAAATATGTTAAATATGAAGTCAAATATACGGTTACTCTTATGGACTTTTCAGCTCATTCCATTGTTCTGTTTTTCTATCCCTGTGAAAATAATGAGCCCTGATAGCTGGTAGGGCAAGTCTCCCACCTAATACTTCTTTAATTTGTCTTGGCCCTTGACAAATTAGTCAAAAATTCTTCTGGAGAGTAAGTTTCCAGGGAAAGCCACTGTTGGGATTTTTATTGAAATTGAATTATTTTTTGATTAATTGGGGAAAATTGATATCTTTCGGGTACTGAGCCTTCCCATCTATGAACTATCTGTACATTTATTTAGGTCTAAATTGTTCAATACAGTTTCAAATTCCTTCCATAAAAGTCTTACACATTTTTATTAGCTCTAATATCAGGCATTTTATAGATTTTGTGACTATTGTGAAAGGAATCTTATTTTATTTTACTATTACTTATTTGCAGGAATATGAAAATTTTAATTTGGGTGATAAAAATTTGATTCTGGTAAACTTCTGGAATGTCCCATTCCAGTTCTTTTAATGCCACTATAATTTCTAGTTCTAATAATGTCTCAGCAAATGCTCTTTAATTTTTTGTTTTGACTGTCATATTCACTGCTATTAATGACAAAGCTTTTCTTCTTTTTGAATTCCCATAATTTTCTCCCTTTCCCTCTTCCTCTCTCTGTCCCCCTCTCCCTGTATATATAGTTTCTCAGGAGAATCCTAATACAGCACATTTTGATGAATAGATGTTCTTATGTTTAATGCTGTAAAAGTTAACAAACATTTTTATGGTTAGTAATTTCTGTGTTTTGCTTAAATAATCATTCCCTTTCCTGAGATTTTGAAGGTATTCCACCTACATTACCTTCTAAAAGCTTTATGATTTTCCTTTCACAACCTTGCAATTGATTTTTGTGCATGTTGTAAAGCAGGGGTACCAGTCCCTTTTTTAAAAATCTGGATACTCTATTACCTCAAAACCAATAGCGGAAATACAGCAGTACCAGTGTGCCTTGGGCTGATTCTGGGCTGTCTTTTCTTTGGTCACCTGTCTTATTTACTATAGCTTTGTAATAAATATTATTATTTGGGAGAGCAACTTCACCAACTTTTTTCTGCTTTCACAAGTATATTTGGCTAATCTTCATCTTTTTCATTCTAAAATTTCCATGTAAGTTCTAGGATCATCTTATCAATTCCACTCAGTCAAACCAAATCACACCAAACAAAACACCCTTGTTGGGATTTTGATTGGGATTCCATTTAACCTTTGAATTTATTTGCAGATAATTGGCATCTTTGTATATTGTGGTTATGAATTCATGGACATGGTATAGCTCTTTATTTAGATCATCTAAAATGGTTGTCAATAAAGTTTTAACAATTTCCCCATAGCTTTCTTACACATGTTTTGTTAGCTTTTATTTTAAGTTTGGATGCTATTTTAAATGACATATAAAATATATTCTTGGATTTTCTAACTATATCTTGCTTGAAAACAGAAATACAATTTATTTTTAATAGTGAATTTGTTGTATCCAGCAGCCTTACTAAAAGAACATGTTATTACTTTTAATACATATCTGTAGAATCTTTAAAATATTCTACATGTCCTGTCATTTCGTCTGTGAACACTGTGACTGCTTGATTCTCTCATATCAAAACTTATATTCTTGGGAAGTGGACTTGGCCCAATGGATAGGGTGTCTGCCTACCACATGGGAGGTCCACGGTTCAGACCCCGGGCCTCCTTGACCTGTGTGGTACTGGCCCATGTGCAGTGCTGATGCGTGTGGGGAGTGCCATGACACACAAGGGTGTCCCCTGCGTCGGGGAGCCCTGCGCACGGGGAGTGCGCCCCGTGGGGAGAGCCGCCCAGCGTGAAGGAAGGTGCAGCCTGCCCAGGAATGGCACCGCACACACGGAGAGCTGACACAGCAAGATGACACAACAAAAAGAAACACAGATTCCTGGTCCCACTGATAAGGATAGAAGCGGTCACAGAAGAACACACAGCGAATGGACACAGAGAGCAGACAACTTGGGGGTGGAGGGAGAAATAAATAAAAAATAAATCTTTAAAAAAACAAAACAAAACAAAAAAACTTATATTCTTTATTTCTTTCTCTTGCAGCTTAAGTGTATCATGATGAGAGAATAGATTGCTTAAATTTTCAATATTTCAGTTTATTCAAACTTCCTTTTGGATCCTGAATATGATCAAGCTCTTGTCAATGCCCATTTATGCATGAAAAGAGTTACTATATTCTACAGTACTGAATACATTGCAGTGTAAACGTCCATTGTACCAAGGATATGAGTTGTATTGGTTAAATTTTCTCTATTCTTATTTTTGTTAACTTGATTTATCAATCACTAGGGGTAATTTGTGAAAGCAGCTCACTCTGTTCACATGTATGGATATTTCTTCTGGCTGTTTGGTCAAATTTGGATTTAGATATTCTGAGTCTGTATTGCTAGAGACATACAATTTTTTTTTTATTTTATTTCTAACTGGTATTGAATTAAATCATATATAATTATGAAGTTATTTCTGGTATTTATTTTTTCCTTAAGGTCTACTTTCAGATATTTATATTGTTATTTTTTTTTTAATTTTTTTATTTTTTATTGACTTTGTAATAATATTACATTAAAAATATATATGTGAGGTCCCATTCAACCCCATCCCCCCACCCCCCCCTCTCCCCCCCCCCCAACAACACTCGTTCCCATCATCATGACACATCCATTGGATTTGGTAAGTACATCTTTGGGCACCTCTGCACCTCATATACATTGGTTCACATCATGGCCCATACTCTCCTCTATTCCATCAAGTGGGCCCTGTGAGGATTTACAATGTCCGGTGATTACCTCTGAAGCACCATCCAGGGCAGCTCCATGTCCCGAAGACGCCTCCACCTCTCATCTCTTCCTGCCTTTCCCCATACCCTTTGTCCATTATGTCCACTTTTCCCAATCCAATGCCACCTCTTCTATGTGGACATTGGATTGGTTGTGTCCATTGCACCTCTATGTCAAGAGGAGGCTCAGATTCCACCTGGATGCTGGATGCAATCCTCCCATTTTCAGTTGTAATCACTCTAGGCTCCATGGTGTGGTGGTTGTCCTTCTTCAACTCCATCTTAGCTGAGTGTGGTAAGTCCAATAAATCAGATTGTAGGTGCTGGAGTCTGTTGAGGCTCAGGATCTGGCTATCACATTGTCAGTCCAGAGATTCAAATCCCCTAAATTATATTGTTATTTACAATAGTTTTCTTTTGGTTATTTTTTGAGATCTTTTTCTTTTAACCTTTCTGATTCTTATGTTTTAGAAATTCCTTTTCTTATATATATATATATTTTTTAGTAGTTGATTTAAGGCTAAGAAAATGCATTCCTCATTTTTCAAAGTCTACTTAGAATAAGAACCATTGAACTTCACATTTCACACAATGGGCCATTATATTTCCCATTTAAAATTCACACTTCACACCTCTTAATTTACAAATGCAATAACCTATAGTTATAGTTATTATATAAATGTAATGCTATAGTTCCTTTTGCCAGACCATTCTTCATCTTTTGAGCTATTGTGTTTTACATATTAAATCCCACTTTGTAATGTTATTTCTTGCTGTTGCTACACTTCATTTATTACAGTTTTGTTTGAGAATACCATTTTTTTATACTTTCCATTTCTGCTGAGATTTGCTACCTGTTCCTTTAAGTCCTACAATATATTTATAATAGTGGCATTGAAATCTTTGCCTCCAAAGTTCAATAGTTGAACCATCATGTGTTGTGTTTCTGTTGTCTTTTTTAATGACCACAAACCATGCTTTTGGTTTTTTTGAATATTCAAATTTGCCATAATTGGCCAGTGATCTCAAGGCAGAGGCATCTGCAGTGTGCCTATGTTCTGCTTAAACTTCTGTCATTCCATTTTACCTTAAATCTTAAAATTCTTCTTATTTGAAGTATAATTTACATACAATAAAATATACCCCTTTTAGCTGTTCAGTTGGATGGGTCATAACAAAGGTGGATTTTTGTAATCACAGCCACAATCAAAATACTGAGCAGTTCCATGACTCCAGAAAGTTATTTATGCCTTCCACACAAACACACACCTGGTATCTCTCCACTTATGTAAACGTAAATTCTCTCAGCAATGTTTCATTTTTTTTTAACTTTCAGTGTACCGGGCCTACAAATTTGTTTTTAAATTTATCCATAAGTATTTTGTGTTTTTATAATGCAATTGCAACTGGTATTGCGTATTTTTAAAAAAATTTTTTTTGCCTGTATAACTATTGCTGCTTTGTAGAAATAAAATTCATTTTTGTATCTTAACTATGAGATTTTTTGCCAATTCACTTGTGATTTCCCTTAGATTTTGGGATAGAATCTTTAGGATTTTCAATGTACATGATCATGTCATTTGCAAATAAAGAAATTTTACTTTTTCTTTTCTGTTCTGAATACCTTTTATTTCTTTGCCTAGCCTTAGTGAACTGGTTCAGACCATCTGTGTAATGGTAAAATTAGCGCTGTGAGCAGACATCCTTCCCTTATTCTCTATCTCAGGGGGGAAAGCATTCAATCTTTTGCCAATACGTATGTCATTACAGTAAAGCAGTTCCCTTCTAATACTAATTTTCTGACTGTTTATCATTAATGGGGGCTGAATATTGTAAAAATGCTTTTATCTGCACTGATCGAGTAAAAATATATATGGGTTTCTTCCATTATTCCATTATTTTGATGAATCACATTGATTAATATATGATGTCTAAAAATTTTTTCTTTCCTTCTATAAAACACCTACTCATAATATATTATCTGTTTTCTATAATTGCTGAATTTGATAGGCAATATTTTGGTTAGGATTTTTGCATCTTCATGAATGGCAGATATTGGTATGTAGATTTTTTTCTTTGTAATATCATTTTCTGGTTTTGATATCAATATTATGCCAGCCTCATAAAATAAATTGACAAGTGTTTATTTTCCTCTATTTTATGAAAAAAAATTGCATGGCATTGATAATATTTACTCCTTAAATGTTTGATAGAATTCATTAGTGAAGCCTTCTAGAGCTGGTATTTTCTTTGTGGGAAGGTTTTTAATTAGAAATTCAAAGTCTTTAATAGATGTAAGATTATTCTGATATTCTGCTTTTTCTTTTGTCAGTTTTGATCATTTGTCTTACAAGAAATTTGTCCATTTTAACAAGGTTGGCAAATTTATTGCCCTAAAGTTGTTCATATTTTCAACTTATTATTGTTTTAATTTCTGTAGGATCTGTAGTAATGTACCTTCTTTCATTTCTATTGTGTGTAGTCTTTTTCTAAGAAATCTAGCTAGAGAGCTATCAATTTTATTGATCTTTCTAAAGAATCAGCTGTGGATTTTGTTCAATTTCTCTATTTGTCCTTGGTTTGCTATTTTATTGATTTGTATTCTTATGATTTCCTCCTCTTGTTTGCTCTTCAAACAAATGATTTTGGCTTCTTAGTTTTGACAGTAGGATATTAAATTTTACACAAAATGTATTTAAATTTTACCTCATGTATATTTACAGATAGAGCATCAGGACAATTTATGTTCAATGATTTTTTAATATATCCTTTCTATACACTTCTCTCTAAGCACTGTTCCACTTGATTATTCTATCTACATTTCCATTTAGCTAAAAATATTTTTGTCTAATTACCTTGTGATATTTCTTATTAACATTTGAGTTATTTAGAAGTAGATTATTTAAATTCCAAATATTGGGAGATTTTCCATGTAAATTTCTAATGACTTCTAGTTCAGTTCTGTTGTGTTTGGAGAACATATTTTACATTATTTTAATTTTTAAAAATATATGGAGTTTTATATTAAGCACAACTACTGTCTCTCTTAGTGAATGCTCAACTACATTTGAAAGGAATATGTATTTTGCTCTTTGAGAGTGGGATATTCTTAAATATCAACTAGGTCAGATTGGTTGTTGTGTTTTTCATTTCTTTCATATTTTCACTGTTTTTTTTCCTACTAATTCTGTCAATTATTGAGAGATGATTTATTAGATTTCCAACAGTAATTGTGTATTTGTCTGTTTCTCATTTTACTTCAGTCAGATTTTTTTTTAATGTGTTGATGCTAAGGTATTAGGTACATACACTTTTCAGATTGTTATGTTTTTCTGATCCATTAAACCTTCATCATTATGAACTTTCTTGTTCTATTGTTGGTAGTATTCTGTATTCTACAGAATAGTTTGTTTTATACTAAGATAACCACTCTATCTATCCTGCCTATCTGAATGCAGTTATTAACTTGTTTTGTCTTTATTTCCCTAGTTTATAGCATGTGGGCAAAGTTAATCTCAATTACTCTAATATGGCCAGAGTGAAAGTCTCTATGATTCCTTTAGTTTTGGTCCACTAATTTCTTATTGCTTTCTCAAATCTCCCATGCTTTAAAGATTTCTCTCATATTTATATTACAACCAGTATTTTAACTTATTTTTAATAGGACTATTAGTCCAAATAATCTATACCCCTATACTAGAAATAAAAATACCTTAAGATTTTTAAAAACTTTACTGTGTGTGTGGTTTTTATCCTGTTTTCCCTATAACATGTTCATTTTCTCTATTATTTCTTTGATTAATTTTCCCATATTTTAATCATTAAAAAGAGGAAATTTTGCCTTTGCAGATCTCTATTTTTTATTCTAATAATCTCTGCTTTAATTATATTACTCTTTTTTCTTCTTGATGGTCTCTTCCTAACCTCTTGAACTGATCCTCAGCTAATTAATATTTATTCTTTTAGGGGCCTTAAAATTTTTTAAAAATATTTTTAATAATAAGCTATTAGGCTTATTTTTTATTTTTATTGTATAATTTACATAGTGTATAATTTACATACAGCAAAATGCTGAGATCTGAAGTGTATCCTTGAATAAATGGTAACAAAGGCATATGGTGTCAAATGCTCCTACATGTTAAGTTTACATTACCCCAGAAATTTCCTCTGGGTCTCTTCCAGTCAATTCCCTCACAAGTTTTGACATGTAAATTTCATTGTATTTCAATTTCAAATATTTTTTAATGTTCACTCATTTCTTCATTGAAATATGAATTATTCAGATTTATAAATTTAACTGGATAGAAAGGAGGCCTTATTTCAACTATTTCAAATATTAATGTATTTCAGTCAAAATATTTGACCTATATAATATCAATTATTTTTTATATTTAATTTATGGATTATTGTCTGATCAAATTTGGAAAATATTCCATCTGTTCTAAAACTAATGTATATCTCTTATTGTTACACACAGGCACCTAGATCCATTTATTAGATAAAGCTTAGTCATTGTGTTCATCACCTCTTCTCTACCTTAATAAATTTTATCTACTTGATTTATTAGTCAGCCAAAGGGGTACTGAAGCAAAGTACCAGAAATCTGTTGGCTTTAATAAAGAGTATTTATTTGGGGTAAAAGCTTACAGTTACAAGACCCTGAAGAGCCCAACTCAAGGTTACTTACTTACCAAATTCTGTTGCCACATGTTGGGGCAAGATGGCGGGTGATATCTGCAAGAGTTCAGCCTTCCCCTTTTCTCTTAAGGCTCCATGGGTCCAGCTTTTCTGATCTCAGCTGTAGGTTGGCAGAGGGCTCAGATGCTCCATTCTCTTCAGCTCCAAACTATCAGGTGAATGGCTCATCTCTCTTCCCAGGGCCGCAGGATCACTGTCACCTCTTCTGTGTCTGTGAAGCGCTCTTCCTCTGGCCTCTATGGAGCTCTCTCTGCCTGTGTATCTGCTTCTGTCTCCCTGAGTGTGAGTGTAATTTATACAGCCCACCAAGGGGGCAGGGACTCAACTCTGAGTCATCCTAATGACATGGTAGAATCAAAGTCCTAATCGTGATTTAATCAAGTAAATGTAAAACCTTTGAATTTAATACAATCAAAGGGTATCATGCCCAGAGGAACAGACCAGTTTACAAACATAATCTATATCTCTTTTTGGAATTCATAAATAATCTCAAACTGCCACATCGATCTATCAATTTCTGAGATAAATCCACTGTAATTATGGATTTGTGCATTTTTCCTTGTAATTCTGTCAATTTTTACCTTATGTATATTTACAGATACAGTATCAGGAGAATTTATGTTCAATGATTTTTTAATACATCCTTTCACAAGGACTTTTTGAGTGTCCGCCATGTGCCAGTTCTTTGGATACCAAGATTTCAGATGCAAATACAAGCCACAGAAGTCCACACATGTGGGAAATTTTATATTTGTTATTTTATCTTGGTGATTTTTTCTTACTGTCATTAATTGTAACATTCTTCATAATTTTAGTAATGTTATTTGCTTTGAAGACTATTTTGCTTAATATCACTAATCAGCTTTTTTTAGTATCTTTTCCATCATTTTATTGCAAACTTTCTCTGTCATTATGCTCTAGATGAATCTCATAAATACAAATAGCTAGATTTGTATAATCTATTTCTACAAATTCTTCTTTTAGCATTGCCTCTAACCCAATTACACTTGATAGAAGGCAATGCCTCTTTCCATTCCTCTGGTTTCATGAGGAAGGGGGCTACTTATCAGACCACCTCCAAGATCTCAACATTTATTATGATCTAATGACATGTTTGGATAACTTCAATCATATTATGATTTTCTAGGGTTTTTCCATCTTTTCTTGCCTTCCAATGGGTTTATAACTTACCTTATTCTTTTTGTTTCCTCTTTGACTTCTAGAATTTCTAAATACTTTTATTTGGTATTAATTTAGTGGTCAGCCTTAAAATTTTAGTAGACATTTTTAGTGCATAAAATCGAAAATTCACCAGTGTCTCTGTTTTCCTCAAACAATTCAAGATTTTGGAATACTTTAGCTATTATGTTTCCTGATAACTATATTCCCATTAACTTCTGTACTAAAGTTGCATACTGTTTTAGTACAACCTAGATTATAAGGCCTAATTAATCACCCATTTTTATTGTTTTTCAGCAAGTGCTTATTTGGTTTTATAACAATTTAACTTATTTCCTCATATTGACTCCTTTCATTACTGTTTATTTCCCTCTATTCTATACTGTTTACTAAAATCAAATTTCAAAAAAAACTACTGGAACATATACTTTCATTTCAGGCTCTGCTTTTGGGGGAACCCCAGTTTTGACATAATGATGGGGAAGAAGATAGGCTGGAAATTTGAAAAGAGAGTTAATTTTTAAAAATCATTCTTGTGTAACTGTGATGAAAGTGGGAGCTGCTGAGTGTACACTTAGGCTAGAATGTACAAGGCTTGGACCTGTATAACACAGTGAACCATATGGTAGAACATGGAGTGTGGTTAACAGAACAAATATGAAAGTGTTCTCTCATGAACTGTAACGAATGTACAAAACCAATACACAGTGTTAATAGGGGGTGTATGGAAAAAGTACACCAAGTGTATATTATGGACCATAGTTCGTGGTAATAGCCTGCTCATGTTCCTTCATGATCTGTAACAAATGTTCCACAGCAATGTACGGTTTTGCTGGAGGAGTGATGGATGGGGATTTTGCACATTATGCTGATTGTTCTGTAAGCTCACAACTTCTCTAATAAAAAAAATGAAAAAAAAAATCACTTTTGTGCCCAGAACCCTGGCTGGGAAAACACAAAAGGATTTATCGCCTGGTTAGTGCTAACATGGGGTTGACTTCATAGTGACACAAGCTACATGTTTCTGTCGTTTCCTTCAGGTCACTCAGCTGCCCAGGGGTAGGCACTGCAAAGGTGAGGGCTGGTTTGGCGAGGCTGGAAGATTTCCTAAGGAAGTGTGATAAGGCTGTAGTGCATGACATGTGGAGTCTTGGGGGAAAAAAGGTGATTTTTAAAAAGTGTTCCATGAACACTAAGTTGCTGAGAGAATGGATTGAAGACAGAAAAGATAAAAAAGGATCTACGGTTTTGATTAGGGAGGAAAGCAGTACAACTGGGGTATCACAGGACTAGAGGCTCTTGGGGCCATACTTGCAGGGATCGAACCAAACCCACATATCACTGTGAGCTGGAGACATGGGTACAAACAGAACGGAGATTCAAGACATGGGCGAGGCCTTGCTGCACCTCAAAAAGCAAAACAGCACGGGACCAAGAGAGGCCAGCTGGGTGGCAAGGGCCCGTGCTGGGAACAGTGCAGCCTCCTCCAGGTGCACTCAGGGTCAAGGGTCTCCCTTTTCTTCTTACCGCCATCTCAAGGCCTCATTCAATAATTGGACATTCAAACTTATTTTTACCAAAATAAATTTTTAGGGTGAAATAAAATTCCTAGGCAGGGAAATACACAACTTTTCTTAATTCACACATTGTCCTTTATTATTATGGTTTTGAAGAGCAAAAATGAAATGTTACTTCTTGGCACTCGGCTTGCAGAAATCAACATTCTCAACCTTAAAAAAAAAAGTTAAAGAATCCACCAGAGGGAGCTTAGAGTTGGAAAGTCTCCTAGAGATTCTTTTCTTTCCTATTATTTTCCTTCCTTCCTTCCTTCCCTTCTTCCTTCCTTCCCTTCTTCCCTCCTTCCTTCCTTCCCTCCTTCTTACCCTCCCTCCCTCCCTCCTTCCTTGCTTCCTTCCCTCCTTCCTTCCTTCCTGAAATGAACACTTCAAAGTATATTTTGGTTTCCATTTTTTTACAGTAGTAAATATTTTATTACTTAAAAAGGGAAGCAGTGTTTGTTCTTAATTGTTTTTGATTAAATATGCTAATTACATTTTGGAATACTAATGACACATGGTACTAAATGTTTTAATAATGCAGTGAAATAAGCTGGCAAATATAACAACAAATCAACCTGAAATGGCTACAGAGCTTTCCTTATTTTAAATTGTAATAATACAAAACAGAGAGAAAAAATCAAAATTGTGTCATCTAATGCAGAAGGGGAAAAAATGTTATTAAACAATTTTGGCATTTTAATGTATTTTCTCTCCAAAAGAATTCAATTAAGAAATTCATCTTTTCTGGAACAATGACCTAGAGAAAAGTTGGTGAGTAAACTGTCTTTAATCTTTCTGAATCCACCATGAAAACCAAAGCAGGCCCAGCTGTGTAACAACCACATGCTCCTTCTCCAAGGTCCTCTCACGCCCAGAAAGGCCAAGAATTTGCGAGAAACGGCCCAGAACCGTCTTCCCTACCAGCCCCAGGCTGTTCTCCTGAAACAGTGCTGGAGCATCTCTTTATGTCAGTCCAGGTTATGCCACTGTCAGTAGGAAGGAGACGAGGGAAAACGTTTACCCAGTAGTACACACACGTTAGCAGAGACCAGTCGGGACTTTCAGTAGAGCGGTGCTGTGGTTTCATCTGTTCCTTACGGCTTTGCGAAGTGTGATGTGTACAGCACGCATGTGGCTCCTGTCCCCATTTGGGACAATCACCCAGCAGGTCACAGCGGCAGCCACCACCCCCACCTGAGGGCCGAGGGCTTCACCTGAAGCAGCTTTGCCTCCTGAGGGCCACGAGCAATGTTCCACTGAGAAGGCGTCTTGAGATAAAAAATTTTAATAACAGCCTGAATCAGATCACCTCTAGGTCAGTGGTTCTCAGCAGGGGTGATGCCACCCCACGCCCCAGGAGACATGCAGCCGTGCCTGGAGGCATTTTGGTGGCCGCCGCTGGAGAGGATGCTGCTGGCATCTGAGTAGGGTCCAGGGATGCTGTGAAACATCCCACCTTGCCCAGAGGCAGTCCCACCACAAAGAATTAACTGGTCCCAAATATCCATGTTGGGTGAGAAGGCGAACTACCAAATGCCTCAGTTGAAAAATGAAGGCTATTTAATGATCCTTTTTTCTTATTCAAGCTCTTTTGACTTTCTTCATTGTGCCCTCAAGGAGAAAGCCCAAACCATTTCAAACCTCAGGCAGTTTCAGGCCCACTGAAGCCAGGCAGGAGTGAGGACTTCGGAGGCATGGGACACAGCTGGCACTCAGTGGCCTGAGGAAGGCAGCAGACTGAAAGCGCTCATTCATTCACAGCCAGACAGCCTTGGCCTCTCCTCATGACTCCTGTTGCACCTGAGGTGTTTGCAAGATGCTGGGAGAAAATACACAATCCAGTTGTTGTCATTAAAAGGCCAATTTATGAGCGCACCGTCTGTGATTTAGTTACAAGGCAAACACTCCCACAGCCGCCCCCCAGGCCAGTGCCCCCTCTTCCCAATGAGCCTCCTCTGTCTCATGTCCCTGCTTTTAGCTTCGACAACTTTGGGGTTATATGGTTTAAAGCTGTGCTAATAGGTAAGTTTACTTTTAGGGTACTGTCTTTCTCTTGAATTGATCCCTTTAACTTTATTAAATATCCCCTTTTAACTCTCATAATATTCCCTACCTTAGAGTCAACCTATCTGCTTTTTCCTTAGTATTTTCCAGTATATCTTTTGTCTATCCTTTCATTTTCAACCTTGCTGTGTCCTTCTCTTTAAAGAGTGTCTCTTGTAAACAACAGATGAAGAGAATGAAAATTCTACCTACTGAGCATAAAGTACTTGCCGAGTTGAGAGCCTGAGTAGCAAAAAGCACCCCTTTAAGCCTATGGGGGGGTGGGGCGTGATATCCTTGGGAAAGAGTGCCTGTGTTTCAGTTAAGGCGGGAAGCGGAGAGGCTGAGGATGGGAGAGAATGGGTTTCCAAGGATGAGGGGGCTAGTTCTGTGGAGGACAGCATTTCAGAAGATGGCAGAAGCACAGAGCAGCACTCAAAGAGAATCCCGAGAGGAAGGGGCTTGTCCTAAGCGGTCCCCAAGGTTCCAACCAGAACTCTGGTGCCATTTTCTGGAGTGTGTGTGCTCTGTCTGCGCGGGCTGGCCTCCTGCTCTCCTGGGCTGAGCTGTCTTGGTCTTTGTCAGTCTTTAAGGTCCGTTGTGATGGCTGGTGCCCCTCCGGGCCAGGCATCCCGAGTAGCAGGGTGGAAGCTCTCCCTTGTCTGTCCTCCCCTTAGGTCCCAGGAGGAAGCCTCCCTACACCTGTATCTCTTCTTACTCTCCCAGACTCAGAAGGGGGAGGCCCCAGGCCACCCGGGAGCATCTCCCTGGACTTACATGAGCCACGAATGAATGAGTCGGGGCTGATAATGAGATTCCTCTGAAGACCACATGACAGGGTAGACCAAGGTGTTTCCAGAATTCTCCTCTCCACTCCTCCCATCAGCACTCTCCGACCAGAGAATCCGCATCCTTGCCAGCCTCAAAAGAAGAAAGCCCCCGGCCAGTCTGCCCACCTCAGGATCACGGGGCTCATGGATCTGAGTTCCCATGCTCTTCTGGAGAGGCAAGGAGCCTGCAGTGGGGCAGAGGTCTGGAAAGTCATATTCACCTTGCTTACTCCATGAAGCCATGTGTAATTTCTAAATTGAATTTGACCTTCTTGTGACTTAAATTCACCTCCTATAAATGACTTGAGAATAGGGATTTTCTATTCCCTATGATTTCATTACATAAAACACTGCTAAAGCTTTTATTGGTTGTTACACTTTTTTCTTGTTTGTCTTCCCCTTGGAAGCACCCCTTGTTGTTTGTCACTCTCTCCGAACTTTCTCTCATCTGTACCCAGCCTTGGGTTTCTATGCCTAGAATGCCCTGGCATCTTGCTTCTCATGGAGAGACATAAAGGGAAGCCCTACACTGTCTGTTTGGCTGCAGGGTCCTCATAGCCAACCCCATGTCCCCTTCAGTTGGTTGTGGGCCTTGCCCAGCTCCTGGCTCAGTGAGGCAGGGGGCCGTATCCCATACAGACCTGGCCAACTGGCCATCCACATCTCCAGTTCACATGAAAGGTGTAACTGACCACAAACCACAGAAGGGAAGACTTTGCTCAGACTCTAGCATGTTTATTCCTGTGACTTTGGGATGAGTTACAAGGAAGATACATGGTCTTTTGATTAAATCTTATCACCAATTTTCCTGGATTCATTCCCTGAGACTCAGAGATGGATTCAATGTGACCAAGTCATTGAGGTTTCCCAATAAGTGGTGTCAGATCTGTGGCCCAGAAATGTCCCAGAAAATACTTGGGATGCCAAAGTGCTTAGTTCACAGATGCTCACACTTCCAAAAACCATCTCTGGATACCCAATAATCTTAAAATTCAGTTTGCCGTTGGATTGGCCACATTTCAAGTGTTCAGTGGCCATGTGGAGAGGATTTGGCTGCGGCCAAATGAAAGAGTGTGGTGGTAGGGGTTGGTCAGCATAGATAGAGAACATTTCAATTAATGCAGAAAGTTCTATTGTATAGCACTGCCCTCAAAAGAAGGCTTCTCTCCTTCCCACACACTACCATGACATATTCATGTCCAAGCCTTCATTATAGCACCAATCACGATTTGATAAATACAAGGGATCTATGTCTGCTACAGGCCCAAGTGCCTGTTCTTTCATGGTACTGATTTTGTAACATGAGTAGAGAACATTAAGCCAGCTGAAAATCCCAGGCAGACCCAGTGTCCTGCTCACAGCTACCTTGGAACTCTAGGGTTTTCCCAATTCTATATGAGTGCTGTTCATCATGATTCTCTAGGGTTTGAACTTCCTCTGTCCCTTGGCATTTTCTTTTTCATTCTGGTTTCATACCTGCACACCTAAGGAACCCTGTAAAATGCCAGCACTCCTGATGCCCCAACTTATAAGCTAGGTATGTCAGGCCAGAAGGCAATTGAGATGGACTCACTGCTCCTTTTTCTGTTCAAAAGTTTTGTTTTCATTTGTTAGTTAGTTCTTATGTTCAATATGTGTAAAGGGCAGAGTCTAGACACAATTCATCTTCAATATAGCAAAATCTGTCGGCTGCAAGGAAATCTTTCTAGTAATGGAGGAAAGCAAACTATACACAACTACAGACAATGGTATAATGAGTGCTAGGATCAAGGTTCCACCAGGGTGATTTAAGAGCAGAAAAGAGGACAACTGCTGCTGGGAGGGGAGGTGCGGAGAGGCGAGAAAGGTTTTCTGAAAGAGCTGATCCCTGATGTGAGTCTTGAAGGACACAGGGGAGTCAAGTGGATAAAAGAAAGGGTGGGGCAGCATGAGTGAGGCCCACAGGAAACTCACAGCACAGGATGGTTGAAGAACTAACTGCAAGGACAGAAGGACTGATGTTCAGAGCCCAGCAGCTGAGAGCATAGAAAGAAAACTCTGGACAGACAAACAAGGGGTCATGTAGCAGTTTGGAGTTGATGGTGATTTCCGAAAAAAACACTGGATTATGTTTGTAAACTGGTCTTTTCCCATGGGCATATTAGAGTATATTGGATTCAGAGGTTTACTTGATTAAATAATGATTAAGGCTTTGATTGGGCCATGTCAGTAGGATGTTGCGTCCCTGCCTCCTTGGTGGGTGGGACTCACAGCAAATATGACATGACAGAAGAGTTAGCTGGAGTTTTTGAGCTGGAGTCCTGGGAAGAAAGCACACAGAGGAGCTTGGTGGTGAGGAAAGAGAAAAGGCCCCGGGAAGAGAAACAAGCTGTTCACCTGATAGTCTACAGCTGGCCTTGTGGAGATAACAGAGGAGCTGAGCCTGGAGGGAAGTCAGCCCTGGAAGAAAGGAACCCAAGATGCCTGAACCCTTGCAGACATCGGCAACCATCTAGCTCCAACACGTGGCAATAGACTTTGGTGAGGGAAGTAACTTATACTTTATGGCCTGGTAACTGTAAGATTCTACCCCAAACAAATATCCTTTATAAAAGCTAACCAATTTCTGGTATTTTGCATCAGCACCTCTTTGGCTGGCTAATACAGGTCAGGAATAATGTATAGCAGAATTCACTAGACTTATAGTTCTGTTTTGAAAATTATATTATCAGTACTCTTGTTTATTGATTTAAAAGCTACCTCACAGTCTTTTTTTTTTAATAGTAGAGTTGTAGGTTTACAGAAAAATCATGCATAAATTATAGAGTTTTCATAAACCACCCTATTATCAACCTCTTGGATGAGTACGATATTTGTTACAACTGATGAAAGAACGTTTCTGTGTGTGTACTATTAACTACAGTCTATGGTTGACTTCAGGGTTCACTGTGTTGTACAGTCCTATGGATTTTTTTTTTAATTATTCTATCATTTATGCAACTTAAAATTTGCTCTTTTAACCATATTCAAATACGTATTTCAGTGCTGTTAATTATGTTGACAATGCTATATTAACATTACCACCACCCATTACCAAAGCTTTTCCCTCCATCAAGCCAACTAGAAACTCTGTACAATTTAAGCATCAACTCCCCATCTCTTGCCCCGAGGCTACCCCTGGTATCCTATATTATAGTTTCTGATACTATGAATTTGCTTATTCTTATTATTTTTTATCAGACCACACAATATTTGTCCTTTTGTGTCTGGCTTAATTCACTCAACATGATGTTTTCAAGGTGCATCCATGTTGTCTCACATATCAGAAATCCATTTCTTTTCACGACTGAATGATACTCTGTTGTGTGTATATCCATATTTTTTTCCAGCTGTTCTATTCCTCTGGAAGGAGATCTTTATGGACTTCACCAATGGGTTCCCTTGCCTACTTGTTTCCTATTGGTTTGCATAATGGAAGACACGTGGAGGAAATCACAGGGCAAAAAGAAAGCATGTCTGGGATATTTACTCTCTCAGCTCCCTGTCTGTGTGGTTCTGAACCAAATATCATAGCCCCTGTAAGAATATCCTCTCTGCATAACCTTCTCTTTCTCCAGCTTTTAGTAGCAGATCCTCTCTTAGTCTTTTCAACTCTAGGAGTAACAATGGAATCCATTAACCAGTGTTCATGCCAATAGCCCTATAAATATTATTTTTATTAAACTTTCTTCAAATCATCCTATTTGAGTGGCCATCTCTTTCTTGCTGAAACCTCATGATTTTCTCTGTGATTGTCAAGGAACTCAAGAAGGAAGAAACACACCAATTCTTCTGAAATCAGTATTTCTTTATGCCATTCTTCTCTAAGATTATACATTATTTATATTAAGCTCAAGTTGAGAAGTACTAAGGAAACAGTGATCCAGGAAAACCAGTTTTTGTAGAGATGCCACAGCCAATGCCAGTGTACTCAGATGTGGTCCATTCTAACTACTTTAGGTGGTGCCACTTACCTAGCCCAGGTCCAAGCAGAGCTACTGCTGTGTCAATGTTATTTTTAATCAGTGAGAATTGCGACTCAGTTAATGTGGAAACCAGTTCAATTAAGAGAATGATCACTAGGAATGGCAGCAAGAAGGAGCTGCCAAGAAGGATTCCTAGCTCACTGTGCTAGGAATCCAACCTACCCTAGTGTCTGGGACTGGTGGGTCCCATTTCCCACTTGCCCAAATGATGTCAAGTAAAATGCCAAGTGTTGGGACTGTGACCCTTTTCTCTACACCCGTTCAACACTTCAGGAGAGAATTACTCATAGATGAACCCATGATCCTCTCTCCTGTGATCTTAAATTACAGCATAATAGGTCAATGAATATCAAAGAGGAAGGAATTTGGAAATGACCACCTGAAAGAACTGAATGAAGAAAATGAGAGCAATTATGAGAAAGAGGTCAAATGGGCAAGTTTTGTGAAAGGCTGGGTCAAACTAACAGCATTTGTAAAGATTTTGTAAAAGTAAAGCAAGTTGCACCAAACTGACCAGCCTGCTTATATAACTTAGTGATTTGAAGTCACATGCACACATCAAGAGGCACTTGAACTGATGTGGTCCAACAGGTGAATTTTAAAGCCCAGATATGTATGAATCATATATTTTTAATTAAAAATACTGATTTTATCAATAAAAATCAAAAACAAAATCAATGGGGCAGGGAGTGTTTGACTACTTAGTTCAAGCTAGCCTAAATTTAAAATGTTCTAGGTTCCATCAAAATTTGGGGAAAGCCCATGCCAGGTATTAATGATTCAGAAAGAATCGTCACACAGACAGTGGCTGGCTGGAAAGCCTGGTGTGCCTAAAGAGGGGTAAAGCCCAACTTTCTGTCACTAAGAGGCATCACCAGGCACAACCCCAGGGAGAGACTGCCTCTGAGAAGCTAAGAGGAGCCTGGACCCAGCAGATGCACCCCAGCTACTTCCCGAATAGGTTTTGACGTCTGCTCAAGAGAGTTTTTCCCTCAAGGGCTTCATCCATCCTCCTCCAACCTTTGAACTCTCTGTTACTTCTCAGAGCTGAGAGTGATGAATGAGTGGGTCCAGGGAAGCACCGGGCTTTCATCTGGGCTGGGACGGTCTGAGAATATTCATTTCATTTCACTCCTGACCTTCTTGGTATTCTGTAAACCCGCAAGTCTGGGCTGCATAATAATATCCAAGGATCAAAGATGGGTATGTAGAGCGTCATCCATCTCATGTTTACTTGCCCTTATGGTTGTAAAGCCCATATTAATCTTAATTGCACTGTTAAAATATTCTAAATATCTTTATACAAATTAAGTGATAATAGGAATTTGTACAGTTTTTTTTCCATAAATTTATCTTAAAATAAGCTGATTATACAAATCTTTAACCAAGCAATGAGCAATCCAAAATACAAACATTACTTTGATAAGATACATTCAAACAAACATTTTTGTGGCAAATATTAGCAGAAACCAGGCAATCATTGGGGTATGGCATTCAGTGACTAACAATTGTGATCAAAATGGAGAAGGCCAAATGCTTCTATGGCTTAGAAGCACATTCCAGAACTGGATCCATTCTGGATTCATTGTCAACTGTTAGTGACTCAACAAAGTGAACTAGAGCAGGGAAAGAAGATCGTGAGGCATTTTTGTGAAATCCATGTACTGAGAAGCTGAGAAAATGATTTAAGTTAAACTCATCCCTACTAATCTATATTTTCATTGGAGAGAAAGTACCTCTATTCAACAATTACTCAATCTTTACTAAATGGCAGACACTGCTTCTCCTAAAGTATTGGTGTTTTTTTAACTTCACAAGGACCTCATATTTATTTCCTTGCTTTGGCTAATAGGAAGCTTTGCACTGAATTTACAATATGTATTTAGTAAGAGCACAGAACCACGTAGTATACATTTCTTCTTAAAATTTCATTATATAATACTTGAAAGATAAGAATTTATTTTAATAATATATATAAATATATAATATGAAGCACAGTAATAAAATTTTAACCCATGAGCCCACATCAAAATTTAACCAAAATCTTTCCCTTAGCAAAATGCTCCCCTTATCCCCAAAAGTTACCTCCATCCTGAATTTTCAATATATTAATCTTCTGCCTTCTTTTTTGTGTGCATACACAATTGTTTAATTTTACTTGTTTCTAAGCCTTATGGAATGGTATAATATTATATATACATATGTATATATTCTATATTCTTCTAGGATTTCTTTTTTTAACTAGATGTTATATTTCTAAGATGTTTTTGTACTTTTGCATGTAGTTACTTTTTTGCTGCTTTATTAGAGTCCATTTTAAATGTCTTTATCCATTTTCTTATGGTGAATATAGGGATATTTCTGGATTTGCTGTTATGAACAAAGTCACTGTTTTAGTTTTCTAAAGGCTGCCAGGCAATATACCAGAAATGTGTTGGCTTTTACAATGGGGATTTATTATTTTAAAAGCTTCCAGTTTCGAGGTCAAGAAAGATGTCCAAATCAAGGCTTGCCCAGGCAATGCTTTTTCATCCCGAAGTCTGGCTGTCAGAGATCCTGGACTCCTCTATCACACGGCGAGGCACATGGCAGCTTCTGCTGGGCTCTCCCTCCTCCTCTGGGCTCTGTTGCCCACAGTTTCCTGTTTCCTGGCTTCTTCTCTGTGCCTGTGTTCTGCTGATTTCAGTTTCAGCTTCCAGTGCTTTCTCTCTCAGTCTCTGGGGGTTTCTCTCTCTCTCTGCAGTCCCCCCTCTCCATATTCATCTATTTATACAGGACTACAGATAAAAGGACTAAGATCCACCCTGGGTCACACCCTACTGAAGTAATCTGATCAAAAGTTCCCATTTACATGAGGTTTACTTCCACAGGAATGGATTAATTTAAGAACATAATTCTCTAGGTCCATAAAAACCTCAAACTACCATAGCGACTATGACTATTCTTGTCTCCTGGTATATATTTATAAGAGGTTCTGCTCTACGCCTAAGAATACATTTACTTGGTCAAACATTCCATTTTTTCAAAATAATACCCAATTATTTTCTAAAGTGGTGGTTACAAATTAAATTTACTTTGGCAGTAAAGAAATTCTTCCGTTAATCCATACCTCACCAACATTTGGTATTATCAAACTTAATTTTTGGCCAACTTGTAGATGTAAAATAACTGTAATTTTTACTTACATATTTTTTTTTATTTCTAAGGAGATTGAGGATTATTTCATATGTGTAATTGTCAATTGCATTTCCTTTTTAGTAAAATGCCTTTTCATGACTTTTGCTCATTTTTCTATAGGTCTTTTTCTTACTGATTGGTAGTAATCCATTTCTATTTCAGATATAAATCTTTTTCTATTTGTATGTGAATATCTTTTCCTAGTTTATGGCTTGAAATTTCACTTTCTTCCTGGGTATTTTGCTGCATAGAATTTTCTCCTTGAAATATAATCAGACGTACCAGTCTTTTCCTTTATGATATATGTATGTTGTACCTTGTTTTAAAAAGAAATTCCTTTTCTACCCCTAGGTCATAAATGTGAAAGGGAAAACTAAAACAACTTCTAGAAGACAAGGGGACTATCATTAAGTCTTTAAGTCACCTGGAATTGATTTTTGAGTAGGTTGTGAAGCAGGGATCAAATTTCATAATTTTCCATAAAAATAACAATTGGCCCATGTTTGTTTTAATAAATAGTCCATCCTTTCCTCACCAATCTGAAATACATACCCTCATCATGAGTCAAGTCTCCATAGTAGTAGAAGTCAGTTTCAGTTCCACTGGCCATTTGTCTACATTGATGACAATATCACAGCATTTTGATTTCTGACACTCTAATAAGACTAGAAATATTACAGGGCAAGACCCACTCTACTATGCTTCTTGTTCTTCTTCAGAAGTATGATAGATATTCTTGGCCTGTCATATGTATATGTATATATACGCACACATACATCTATATGTATATATACTTCTCAAGTGTTCTATAAAAGAAAAACTTTTACTTCAATTTGTATTGAATTACATTAAAGTGGGGGATCAATTTGTGAATAACTTATATCTTTATCCTATTGAGTCTTCCTATACTTACAGTTCTAAGATTTAGAAATATAATTCTCTGTTTATATTTTTAATATCCTATATTAAAGCTTGCAATTGTTTCCCAAATGGTAATCTATGAAAGTTTTTACTACTGAAAATGATAGTTTAAAAAATTATCTCCTAAGTGATTATTTCTGTTGTATAGAAATAATTTTTTGTATTTTCCATATAGACAATCATATCATCTACAGCTAATGAAAATATTATTTCTTTCTTTCTGATGTTATCACCGTTCTTTTTTCTTGTCTTGGTGCAAAGGCAAGGACTTACAGTACAACGTTGATTAAACAAGAGGTATCTTTCTCTTGTTCCTAATGTTAAAGACAATGCTTTTGAAACTTTTATTATTACATGGTGCTTATTTTAAATTTCAAATACCTTTTATCAAAGATAAAAGATTTCCCTTCTCTTCCTATTTTGCTAAGAACTTTAGTAATGAATTGATTATAAATTATAACATTATTAAAAGCTTTCTTTTTGTTGTGGATCTGTGGATGTGAGGATGGCATTAATTTAATTTATCTTATTAAATCAAAGTGCCATTCTTGGTACAAATCCTTTATTATATTGCTGTATTCCAGTTGCTAATATTTTTATGTTTTTTTTGTTTCTGTGTTCAACATGAGTGATAGGATATGTAATTATTCTTTTTCGTATTATGCTTGTCTGATTTTAGTATCAAGGTGTTAAAGAAGTATTCTTTGTTTTCTAACTTTTGGAATAATTGTAATAGATTGGAATTAAATTTTTCCTGGCCTTTGGCAAAACTCACTTGTACAGAGATCTAAGCTTGGTGTTTTCCACTTAGAAAAATCAATCAATTGGTTTAATTTCCTTAATGTTTATAAAACTATTTAGGTTCTCTATTTTTTCTTGAGTGAATTTGGTAAGTAGAATTTATCCATTTTATCCCATTTTTCCATTTTTTGAACATATGTTAATAATATTTGCATTGTTTAATCTCTACACTAACCTGACCTATATCCCATTTTTATTCCAAAAATTGTTCAATTGTGCCTTTTCATTTTAAAAAAAATTGTCTTTATTTTCAAGATACATAGATCACGAAAAATGTTACATTAAATAATATGAGGTTCCCATATACCCAACACCACACACCACCCACTCCTCCCACTTCAACAACTTCCTTCATCATTGTGGCACATTCATTGTATTTGGTGAATACATTTTGGGGCACTGCTGCACAGTGTGGATTACATTTGCATTGTAGTTTACACTCTCCCCCAGTCCATTCAGTGGGTTATGGCAGAATATATAATGTCTAGCATCTGTCCCTTTAATATCATTCAGGACAACTCCAAGACCTGAAAATGCCACCATATCACATCTCTTCTTCCCTTTCCCTGACCTCTGGAACTACTGAGGCCACTGTCTCCACATCAATGATAACAACTTCTCCCATTGCTAGAGTCACAACAGTTCTATAGTAGAATACCAATAAGTCTACTCAACTCCACATTTTATTCCTCTATCCTGTGGACCCTGGGATGGTGATGTCCACTCCACCTCTAAATCACAAGGGGGCTTAGATCCCACATGGCTGATGTATGTGATTCTTCTGCTTGCAGTTGTAGGCACTCTTGGTTCCTTGGTATAGTGGCTGACCATCTTCACTGTCCTGTTAGCTGACCTAGGTAAGTTCAACAAACCAGAGAATAGGTGTTGCAACTCTGGTGAGACTCAGGGCCCAGCTGGCATATGACCAGTCTAGAGATTCAAGTGTCCTGAGTATACGCCAATCCCAGCGCCAACCACAGATTCAGTAAAAGTGACAAAAGAGGCATGAATAGAGAGGTCACATCTGAGTCCAATTCCATCACACTGAGGAGCACAAATTCCAACGTAGGGCCCACTGACAAGGCACTGAACTCCAGAGCCATCTGCCATGACCATAGCACCTGTGTGTCTCTGTAGTCCTTAGTAGTAGCAGTACCTGGGGTTGTATCTACTTTGGCTGTCTCTGGGATCCTGCTGAGACATACATAAGAACGACCCCTCTGATGATCTCCCGCCTCCTTTTGAAGTCTTTTAACCATATAAACTCATTTGTCTTTACCATTTCCACCTTTTATTCAAGATCTTTTTATAGTTGCATCACCAGCTGGTGATTGGTAGTAATCCCCTGGCACCAGGGAGGCTAATGTCCAGGAGTCATATCCCACATGAGGGGTGGGGGGAAGGTAATGCATTTACCTGCTGAGTTTGGCTTAGAGAGTGGCCACATTTGAGCAACATGGAGACTCTCAGGAGGTAACACTTATACACCCTGCAGTTCTAGGCCTAGTTGAAATTTCAGGCACACAGGCTCATAAGCATAGTCATAAATATCAAGGGCTCATCATTGGACCATCGATCTTCACTGGTCTTTGTCCTTTACCCAGAGGAACTGAAAACAAGGACACAAACCGATACATGCACACCAATGTTAGTAGTGGCATTATTCACTATTGCTAAAATCAACCCAAATGCCCTTCAACAGATGAATGGAGAAACAAAATGTGGTATATACCTTTTCACTTTTTAATTAATCTTTTATTAATCTTTAATAATTCTTTTTTTTTTACTAACTTTTTAAGTTGAGTATCTTGTCATTGAAGAATCTTACTCTTTTAGATTTGCCTCATAAGTTTTTATGTGAGTAGTATATTCATTATTTTATTTCTAAATAATTTCTAAAGCCTTTTTTTTTTTCTCTAAGTCTTTTAAGATTGTTCTTTGGCCATGAATTGTTTAAAAGTAAACTCAGGAAAGATGATGTGGCTCAAGCAATTGGACTCCCATCTACCATATGGAAGGTTCAGCATTCAATTCCTGGGGCTTCCTGGTGAAGGCAAGCTTGTCTGCGGGTGATCTGCCCTGAGCAGAGAGCTGGTCTGAGTGGAGAACTGGTACACCTAGATGATGCAACAAAAAGAGGTACAGAGACGAGACAGTAAGAGACATAGCAGACCAGGGAGATGAGGTGGCACAAGAGATTGAATGTCTTTCTCCCACTCTGGAAAGTCCCAGGATCAGTTCCCAGAACTGCCCTAAAAAAGAAGACAAGCAGATACAGAAAAGCACACAGTGAATGGACACAGAGAGCAGACAACAAGGTGGGAAGAGAAATTAATCAATTAATTAATTAAATCTTAAAAGTAAAGTGAGCTCAAATGTAAAAAGTTTTCTAGGTGTCTTTTTTTTTTTATCTCTAGTGTGATTAAAGTGTAGTCACAGCATGTTGTCTGATTTATAACTTGACAAGGAATCAGATTGAGCAAATGTTCCATATGTTTTATGTTTATTATTCCTTTCATTTTACTTGTCCCGGGTTTCATTTGTTCTTCTTCTTCAAGTTTCTTGAGGTAGAGGATTAGATTATAACTTGAAACCTTTCTTCCTTTTTAATATAATTATTTAATATTATGCACATCCCTCTAAGCACTGCTTTAGCTGCATCTCACACATTTCAATAAGTAGTATATTCATTTTCATTCATTTCAAAATATTCTTAAATTCTGCTTGAGACTTCCTCTTTGACTCATGAATTTCTAGAAATATTTTGTTTAATTTCCAAATATCTTTCTGTTGTCAATTTTCAGTATAGTTTCATTATGGTCAGAGAACATATTTTGTGCAATCTCAATTCATTTACATTTGTTAAGGTTGATTTTGTGATCCAGAATAAGGACTCTTTTGGTGAATGTTCTGTGTAAACTTGAAAAGAATATGTTTTCTGCTGTTGATGGGTAGAGTGTGCTATAAATTTTAATTAGGTCAATTTAATTGATAGTGCTGGTCAGGTCCCCTCTATATTTACTGATTTTCTATCTACTTGTTCTCTCAGTTACTAAGGAAGGAGTGTTGAAGTATCCAGCTATAACTGGGGATTTGTCAATTTATCTTTTTCGTTTTACATCAGTTTCATCTCATATTATGTGTATGCACATTTAAAATTATTACGTCTTCTTTTGGAATTGAGGTTTTTATCATTCTTCAATGTCCCTTTTTATTTTTGGTAATTTTCCTTTTTCTGGAGTCTGTTTTGTGTAATAGCAATATAGTCATCCAATTTTCTTTTGATTTGATATTTGCCTCGTGTATCTTTTGAGTTCCTTCCTTATTTTACCTATTTTTAAAATTTCAGATTCCACAGACAGATGTTTGACATAATCTTTCCAGTGTTTTTAATTGTAATCAGTGCGAGAGATAGGAGAGAGTGCACTTTGTCTGTCTTAGTCAGATCTGAAATTTCCTTTTACTGAGTTTTAACTTAATTCCAAGGTGCTGAGAAAACATATACCTAATGATTTCAATCCCTTTGAAGTTGTTGAGATTTTATTTGTGTCCTCACATATGGACACAGATATCAATAGATGTCCCATATGAACTCAAAAAGAAACATATTCTGTAGTTGTTGTATCTAATGTTCTATATATGCAAATTAGGTCGAGTGGGTTAGTTTTATCACTGATTTTTTTGTCTGTTACTAAGAGAGTAGTGTTAAAAATCTCCAGTCATGACTTGGATTTGTCTTATTCTCTCTTTCCTTTTGCTCCTGTCAAATTTTTCTTTATATTTTTAAAGTTACTTTATTAGATGACACAGAGTAGGTTTCTTATATGTTACTGGCAGTTGACCGTTTTATTATTATATGTCCATTTTTATCCCTTGTAACACTTCTTACCTTAAAGCCTACAAATTAAAATAGCTTTTGTTATTAGTTATTTTGTTGAGTTTGATTAGTACGTTACATGTTATTTTTCCAGTTTTTACTTGTACCCTTTTTGTGTCCTTAATTTTACAGTCTCACCTGTAAACAGCAATGCGTATTCTTTTTTTGGTTTTGTTTTTTAATTCAGTCTGATAATCATTGATTTTTTAATTGGGGTGCTTCTTACATTTACTTTACATTTAATTTAATTAATTATATAGTTGAGTTTAAATCTGACATCTTACTCTTATTTCTGTTTGGCCAATCGCTTCTTAGCTCTTTGTTTTCTCCTTTCCCCCTTTTCTTTCTGACTGTCATTAATTAATCAAGTATTTTTATTGTTCCATTTTTCTCCTGGATTAGTATTTTAATTGTACATTCTTTCACTTTTTGTTTTGCATTTACCCTTCAGATGATATCATCCTCGAAATATTATACTACTTTAAATTAACATTTTTACTACTCTGAAAAATGCAAGAAGATTAAACCATTTAACGTTCACTCCACCCTTTATGTTTCAGCTGCCATAGGGTTATCTTGCATGCATTCTATCAATTCCACCATACCTTGTGGTCACTATTTTAAACAGTTGCTATTAATTTCTATTTACTCTAAACATCTTTATTTTGCCATGATTTTTGAAAGATATTTTGGTTGGCTATAGAATTCTAGGTTTTAAATTCTGTTTTCCCTGCATTCTTAAAGATATCACTTCATTGTTTTCTGCCTTCTCTAGTTTCTGTTGAAAAATAAGCCCTCTGTTATTCTTTAAAGACAACAGTACCTTCCTCACCCCTTGGTTTCTTTCTCTTTGTCTTTGATTTTTAGCAATTTGACTGTTAGGAGCCAAGAGGGCCTCACGGGTGCTAATAAAGAGTTTGGACTTCAACAGAAGACAGATGTGAACTTAGAGGAACATTTGGATTTGGACTTATATTTAGTTTTTGGTGTTATAAGGAGTAGGAGGCAAGGGACCAAAAGTGGAAAGACAATTGACCACTGAAGTTAAGAGGCAAAAAATCATGGCGGCCAGGCTAGGAGTGTCGTCGGTGCCTTGAGTGCTCATAGATTTACACAATCCTGTATCAATTCCTGCTGCTTCCAGATTTGGATTTCTCTCTTTCTACAAACATACTACATTGGGCATTCTTTCACATATATCCTGTCTCCCGGTATTTTGGTAAATTTATCCATAGGATAAATTCTTAGCAGTGGGTATGCATCTAAAATTTTTGACAGATATTGCAAAATTCCATACAAAACCATGTTCTTGATTTGTATTCTCGTCTATAGACTATGCAAGTACCTCTTTCTCTACCCACTTGTCAATGCTTATATGGTCAATCTCACCAATGGCTTCATTTCCTTACCTTCCCTGGACCTTATCCTTTGTCATGTGATTTTGCAGGTGTGCCACTAAAGAGTGGGGGAGAAGTTCTCCAGTTTTTGACTTTGGGTTTGGTCATGAACTTGCTTTGGCTGAGAAAATGGAGGCAACGTGACATTGTACCAGTTCTGAGAAGGGTGTCATGAGGCCCTTGTGTTTTACATGTACATTCTTGAACTTCTGCCTTCGCCATGAGACATCTACATCCACACCAGCCTACCAGCCTCAGGAGGAGGATGAGAAACACATGGAAAAGAACCAAACTGCTCCAGAGCAGCGTGGCTAGTTCAGACAATCCCAGCTTCAGGAGGGAGCCCTGCCACAGTCACTGCTGGAGCCACTTGTCCATGAGATTAAAGAATGGTTGTTTTAAGTCATTATGTTTAGGGATTATTTGTTACATAGCATTGTATAGCAATATCTAACTGAGACAAGTAAGTTTAAGAAATGTTTAAATTTTAAAGTTCTATTATCATTGAAATTGAGACATTTTAATAGGTTATTTCCATTTGCATTTTTTTTAGTGAAATGCTTGTTCCTAACCATTATTCAATTAGGAGACTATTTCCTTCAAAGCTTTTACACCCTGTAGTTGCATCTGTAATGAAATATAAGAGCACAGTGCATTTCAACATACAATCATCTTGGTATCACTTCGGATCCAGGAAAATGGGAGAAAAGAATTCACTGGATTTTTAACAAATTGTACCTTCATTCATTGTGTGTGTATGCGTCATGTAACCATCTAGAAGATGTCAAAATATGTATAAATTAAATGAAATAAGATATGTTTAACACTCAATTTTGATAGTATATAGAGTGTATTTTCTTATCAAATAGCACAGGTAGTAACCAACAATGGCACACACACCACCTTCTAATTTCCCAGGTAGGGTGGTCAGTGGTTGTCAAGGTTTTGATTGTTAACTTGTTTGTTTTTAATGGAGACAACTGAGTCCTTTTCAGTTTTGTGTCACCAAAAGTGGTGAGTCCTCTGTTTGCTTCAAGTTAGGCTGTTCAGTGATGAAGTTTTGGTATGAGAGAAATTGCTTAGGATATACTACAAATAAAGTATTTTTCTGACTGTAGAAGTAATAAAGCTCATTATAGAAAATAAGAAAATACTAATACTTAGGAGGAAAAAATCTCTTGTTCCTATCCCAGGGAAAACAAAGTGACCATTTCATCTTGTTTCTTTCTGTGCCTTTTATACAATTGCTTACATAGTTGTATACTTAACTCCACATCCTGTTTGTTTCCTCAACAATCAATCATCAACTTTTTCCATTGTCAAGATAAGATTGATAATGTAGCAAATAGTCCATTAAGTGGGTGTGCAAATATTTTTATCTTGTCCAGCCCTGTAGGGTGAGTCCAGCTCGTGGGGAGGGAGCTGCCTTTGAAGTCTGGAAGGGAAGGCCTGGGGACCGAGGCCCGTGGGATGGAGAGGGCTGCCACCTCCCAGGCTTGGCCAGATGGCGGGGCAAGCCTTCAGGAGCTCCGCTGTCCTTGGGAGTGAGACTGCTGCAGGGCCCTGCATATGCTGCTAAGCAAGCTGCCCTGACTCATGGAAAAGGCAAGGCGGACCCTTGGAGGCCCCCTCAGGCCCACCCTTGCCTTTCTGCCAAGTCAGGGACCTCTAACCTAAGAGGAGCTCCCAGGTCCCGGGACGCCCCTGCTTTCTATTTGCCACCTCGTCCAAAGGCGCCATCATCCACTTCTTTATCATGCCCCTGGAAGAGGCTCACCACCCAGCCCACCCCTCCCTGCCCTGGGCTCTGCCAGCAGCAGCAGCAGCAGCAGCAGCAGCAGCAGATTCCTCTGGCCTCTGGCAGTGGAGCCTCAGGTTGTGGTGTCCTGAACCACGGGTCCCAGCTTTCCTGCACTCCCGTCCATCAGCTCTCCCTGCACTTGTCCCTGAGCCTCCTGGCCGCTGGCCCTGGGACCTGCACCTGGACGTATGGACCAGAGCTTGAGGGCCTCATGTCCAGGGTCAGGAAGAGGGGAGGTGGGAGCCAGCACGTGTTCAGGAGGCGCCCACCTCCACACGCTCCTTCCAGGGCAGCCTAGAAGCCTCCCTCTCTGCGTCCCAGTCCAAGACACCTTTTTTACAAATTACCCTCTAAAAGAAGCCTCTTCCCTGTGGGTCCTTGACATCCAGATGCCCTGAAATGTTTTCTTGACACTTAGAAGGATCTCGGTCAGCCTTTTGAAACGAGAAGCCAGGCTGGTCCACGTAAATGCACCTGAAAAATCGGTACAAAGCCAAGTGAAAGCAAGAAGTCAAGAAACAGAGAAAACCCTGAAATTAACGTTCTCTTAGTTACTGAAAAAGAGTAATAAGAAAACTCCCCCTGCAGGCTTTTTGTGGTTAGTGCAAAGTAAGCAGATAAATGTCCTACAAAATATTTGCTCATCTATCAAGCCCTTCCAGAGTGTTTTCATGTGACTTCTGCAAAACAGAGCCGCTTCATCACAGCATCCAGCAAATCAATTCCCCCGAGGGAATGACTAATGCAGCGAGACGCCCCCACGCCCCCCTCTTCCCAGCCCCCAGGCCACAGCCTCGCGCGGTGCTCACCAGCCATGCTAAAGGGGCTATTTTTGCAAAGAGCTCAGAATTATCCAAAACATTTTTACTCTTAGTCTCATAAATCCACCGAGCAAAAGAAAGAGTTTTAATCGGAGAATATTTGATTCCTCCCGACCCCAGGATGAGGAACAAACGAACGTGAAATGCCATATAAAAATCAGTTGTCACCATAGCCTTCGTTGACCTTGGGAACAAACAAGGAATCGATAAATAAGTGAAAAAGGGCCGTCAACTGGCCGGAGCCCAGAACTAAACTTCTTACTTGTTTTATTTCAAACGCTGCTCTGTTCTTGTCGTCACCTTAGAATTCTGACACCAGCTTTATTTTAGAACCCGTAAGCAATGTTTGCTTAAATATTTGGTTCCCAAATGGAAGTAGAGCCTGGCAAGACATCATCTCGAATTTAATAAAATGACATTCTAGGGAACCCCTCCCAGCTGCCACAAGGCAAGAAATCTATCATGGACCACATTTTTCGTGGGCACTTGAAATGAAATTAGCCGATGTCGTTATGCCCCTGGGTATCACAGGAAGTCCAGGCTGCCGTCACCCCAGAGGTTTCCAGAAGGTTTGTGCGTAGAGTCCCCCTCACAGAAGAGCATTGTTCCCTCTGGCGTGCTTCTTATTTTACAGTTACATATATTATGAGTTTGAAAGTTGAAAAAGCTCTTGGTTCTTGTTAATGTGTTCTCAAACAGCTAATTATTTCCTGCTGTCTCGAGGTGTTAACTACATAAACACATGGACGCCTCAGCTTAAAAAATTAGGGTTTCGTTTTTCTTCCAGATGAAGCAGTGTGAAGGATGATTCCATAAATCGGGATCCTACACAAAGTATGACCATACGCTAAATAACAAAGCAGGGAGGACCCAGAGACCAGAAGCTCCCAACAACGCGCCGAGCTGTTGCCGAGACAGGCTTCTCCTCGCGTGGAGCACGAGAGGAGTTCACTCACAGCTCCTGAGATCCACAGATGCCTGTGACTTGATGGCTTTGGAGCACACACATGAGAGCCTCAAAAAATATCAGCGTTGCCCTTGGACAACACATTTTGATAAACAAAAACACAGGCCTGCTAGATCTTGCCAGAAAATAAGACACGTAAAACTATTTTGTCTATTTGGCTAATTAGACATGTTTTATCTCCCGAGAGAGGCTTTGTATATTCTAAAGCTCAGTAGCAATGTACCCTAAATTCCACTGATGTTTAAGTCATCCTACAGAGAACGCCACATTTCGTGGTTCATTTAGGGATGTCTTCGGAATCTGTGAACATGGCATTCCTCCCTGCACATTTACCCTATGCCAATGTAGGCAAGGTGGAATTAAGCTGGGCTCATTTCATTGATGGAAAATAAGAAATGGGCACTGCCTCTCGGGCCTGAGTTCAGGCCCAGGTCCTGGGCAGATCTGGGCCGCGGGTGAGGACACATGGACCGTGCCTCTTGGGGAGAGGTGACTAGCACATCAGTAGACATCATGCCAAGTGGGCAGGGGCCAGGCCAGCCCAAGGTCCCTGGACTTCAGCCACTCAGACCCTTTGCTTAACCAGCCAGAAAGCTGTGACCAGTGAGCTCAGGCCATTTCTTAGTTGAATGTTCCAGAGAGCCGCTTGCCACTTCTTGGCAGGCAGGGTCCCAGGAGCCAAGCCGCCCTGCCCAGGCTAATGTCCACCTGGCCAGGATAGGAAAGCCAGACACAAGCCACACTTCCCCACTCACTCTTCTGCCCTCCCTCTGGCAAGGAAAATGCCATGTTGTCACTTCCATGCTCCACAGGACAAATGGTGCGGATAATTCAACCTGGGCAGGGGCCAGCATGTGGGCTCTTGTTTCCCATTAATTTGTCATGCAAAAGAGACCTGAGAACTCAAGTGTAGACAACAAAGTCTTGTTCCTCTGAGGACATAGAAGCTACAGTTCCTTTTTTTCCCATTGGACTGATCCCATCATGTCCATCTCTACCATCTCCACGGGTGCATAAACTACCATCAGGAGCTTGGTTAACCTGAGTGACCAATTCATGGTTCTTTTCCAACAGAAGCAAAATAAAAGCTAGAAGTGGTCAGGTGGTCTTGCCCATTGACAAAGTCAAGCACAGCTCCACTTCGATGGCTATGTAGGTCATTTCACGCCCTGGACACTGAGCCATTTTGAACTCTCATATCCCAAACACTTGGAAGGCACTGTTGCTTTACATCTGTATTAGAAAGGATGGGTTTGTTTGTTTTGAAAATCCAAGGGTAATGACACAGGGCAAAGTCATTGATGTGAACCCATGGAGGGCTCACAAATGGCTCTCATCCCTCACACACTGCCATCTCCCATGGCCTCAGCTTCTCCTTCTTTGCTGGTTCTTCCTCTGAGTCTAGAAACAGCATCAATTGTCTCCTAGTCTAGAAAGAAAGCAAAGTTCCCATGGAAACAATGCCCCATGTCAAACCACTGAAAGTGCCTGTGGCCACGTATACCACGGAAGGGGCAGCCCCAGTGGATGTCCTCACGGAACCGGCTAGACTTGTGTCTAGGACAAGCAAATTTCCATGGGGAAAGGGTGCTTACTGTCTGCCTCCTCTTGGAGGTGCTGGGACAGGCACTTGTATGTCCAGGCTAAGTATTTTCTTTGCGTTTATTACACTTTTGGTATGATCATCCATTTCTACTGCCTCAAAAATAGGCATCTCAATGATTGGCAATTTAAAATCTGTTCTTTTTTTTCTCGCTAAAATTCCAGTAGGAAGTAATTGTAGTACAATTTTCCTCATACACTGAGACTCGTGGAAGAGAAAAATGTCAATAAGAACCATGTGAAATGTATACAATAGATCAATTCAACCAAAGTGGCCAGATACTATATTGTTAGGCTGTGTGAGGTTTATCTACTTTTCCATGAAACATTCCCTTTTCCTGAGAAACGAATTATGGCTATAAAATCATTTATCGGCCACTGTTTTGGGCACCTCCTTGTCACGGCATTGTTTATGAGGCGCATGAAAAGCACAGCAAGGTGCTTTACCAAATGGTAAAGGCCAATTTTACTCAATCACACCCTAAAATGCGGTGCATGTTTTTCTTTCCTAGACCCTTTTAGCGTGCCTTTTTACTTGACCATTTGTCTCAGTGGGTCATTATAGATCTTCCTAGTAAATGAAACTTTTCACATTTTAATCACCTCCAACAAGGATTAAAATGATCCACCCACGACACACAGAAAAGGAAGGATGTGAAGAGGGCCCGCTCCACACACGCTGCTTCTGGCACTGCTTGCACGCTTGCTTGCTTTGCACCCCGATGCCCTCCTGCTCTTCCTTCTCCATGTGATATCCCTGCTATGGAGCCTCTATCAGCAGTAACCAGGCACCTGGTGGAAGGGGTCATTTCTCCTCTTAGGTCTGCATGCCACCTTTCTCCTCCTCATCTCACCTGCCTAACCCTTCCTTCCACCTAGTTCGGCAGCCGGTCGCCAGGTCCTGGTGCCTCTTCTGAAGGGAGTTTCTGGTGCTGGCCGTGTCTTTCCCTTGCCCATACTTAGCCGCTCTTGGATGCCCACTTCCAGTCCGCTTGCACTCACCTGGATACCTTTCCTCAGTAGCACCGTCTGCTTGAACACCCACGGCCTGCCGTTCCCACTCGGCCTTTGCGCCCGCCCACAGTCACCCGTGTTCTCTCTCCTCGTAAATGGAAACCCCTCCCCTGGGGCCCGCCAAGCAGGCCTTCAGTCTTCTCGCTTTCCTCCTCAGTGTTTTACCTGAAATGCTTTTCATTCTCATAGTTAGTCATCTAAACCTTTTTTCTCTACTTCCAAACCCACCTGAAATGGTACCTCTTCCAGGGCATCGCCTGCCGACCAGCTCTGAGTGCTTCCATCTCGCAAGCCTCTCTAGCACTTGCTGTCTCTCCACTCTTCCGACGGTAATGCATGCAAAGGCAAAACAAAACTACACGGCAGGTAAGAGGGTATATTTCCTGGACTAGACTGTAAACAGTTAGAAGGAAGGGATCCCGCAGTATCCTCCATCAGCCTCCACCCAGAACTTAGCACAACCGTACATTCCACAAAGCCTCAATAAATACAAAGTGAAATTGGCGATCCGTGCTGGTTACACTGTGACATATTCGCTTCTCTTGAATGTGTCTGCTCCTTGGCTATCTAGAACTAATAAAGGAAGGTGGGTTTCTGACCTCTCTCTGCCACCTTCTGCCTGTGCATAGTTCAAATTCATGTGGGAGCCCCCCGTCACTAAGGCATCTCGGCCCCAGTGCCAGCCTGGCTGTGCAGATCCTGCCTCAAATGGACAACACAGTGAATGTGCTCTTTCCTCTCCATTCATGGAGGGCCTTGTTTTAACTCCCTGTGTCCCTGGTAAAGCCAAGACCCCGGTTCTGGATTCCAGACACCCCCCAGCACATGCTGATCAGAGAAACGGCATTTGTGCAGCCGCTGCTCTGAATTGACTCGGGCACTTCCATCAGCAGCTCAACTTTTGCAGAGCTCTGGATGAAGGCATGGCCTGGGGAGGGCAGAGGGCGTTCTCAGTATGGAAATAGAGCTCCAGGCCCTGTCCCAGCTTCCTGAAGGAAGCGTGAGCCCAGGAAAGGTCCCTCCTCCATCTGAGCCCACCACCCTGGAATGGAGCTTAAAACGCCCTCCCTGCCCAGCTTGAAGGGGGACTCAGGCATGCTACAGGGAAAGGGTGGTGACATCTCACCCCACTCCCTCCCCAAAGTGTCAAATGATAGTAGAATAAAAACAAACCAGGCTGAACTTACACGACTCTTGAGGTTCTGCTCTTGCTGTGGGCTGACCCCAGCTAACTGAATCAGAAAACGTGTCTAAATGCACTGACAAACTTCCAGAGCTCTGCTACTAAGCCAGGGGATGGGCCAGTGCCCATCCTTGTTCCTGCCTTCTGAAGACCACTTGCACTTGTTCACAATTAGGTGTGAGGCTGGCTACTGACTGGTGTGTGTGCACAGTATCCATCACTATAATAACGTAATTTATTATGTAAGAAAGTATCCTACTTCAGATAAATTGTCTGTGCTTACCTACCAATAAATTATGTTATTACACTGATGGTTAATTACCATAGAGTTGAACAAGTCATATTTCTTTTAATCATTCCCTATATTCCTGATTATATCTAATTTATCAACCCTAAGTTTATATGGTTGTATTTTATCTTTTGTCAATTACCTTAGTGAATGAATTGCTTATTTTTAATTTTTCTTTTAAAGCAATAGCTGATAAATATTTCAAACTTGTGGCTTTCCTCTCTCTTCTAATTTCTTAACTTCTCCTTTTATCATAATTCATTTTATTCTACTTTCTTCAGATAATCAATAGCAACCTCTTGAGTTGTTTATTCTTAATTCTTTTCTGTCTAGTTGTAAAAGCATGTAAAGTCATGTCTCCAAATACAGCTTAGGGTATATCAGATCTATTTAAAGATGTGGTGTCTATATTCTTATCATTCTCTATATAATATACATTGTGAATTTTTTCTTCATCGACCAATGAGATATTTAAGAGACAGTATAAAGCCTTTTCTTTTTTAATTTTACTTTTGGTGCTTTTTTGTTTCTTTTGTCTACCTTTCTCGTTTCGACTACCACACAGTAAGCAGATGATAGTGTTTAAAAATTTCCACTTTTTTGGCAATGGTCAAAGTTCAAATTTGTAAGTTGTCCATAGCATGGTTCAGAATACACAGGTGAAGCATATATTTATTGATATATATCTTTATTGATTACAACTTGACTCTTTTTATCCATATTCATTTTTTGTATAGTTAACTGATGAGGAGGACAGCTGTATGATGTTTGTGGTTTGAGTCCAATTTAGCTTTATTTCTTTATGTTTGTGTTTTCCTGGTATTTGTTTGGCTCAGAAAGAATCAAAGCTAAAGGATGAGTTGACTGGTTTTCATTATGTCTTTAATATACATATAGTTGTTGTTTTGCCCCAATTTGAAAGTACTTTTCTCTTAATAGTGGGTTTATCCCATGAGCATTCATTTTTCCATCCTTTTATACATTCTTTCTTTCTAACACTTGTTTTGTTGTTATTGTTGTTTTTAAAGGTCTAGGTTTTTATATTTTCTGTCCCTCTGGATACTTGTGTAATTAATTTTAATACTTGTGTAATACTACCTATTTTTAAGTTTAGTAATGATAACTTTTATAGCCTGAAATAACATGTTTGACACTATATTTCCCAATTTATCAGTCTTAGAAATAAAGAAATACCTAATACCTTAGCAGTGTTGAAGTTGAGGGAGGTAGACATTTGCACTTTACCTGCCTTCCTTCCATTTCAATTCCCAGGTATGTTGAGAAATTTGTGGACTTCTTCCCCTTTTGTAGTTTTTTTCCGATTTCTTCCATTACCTTTAGATGGGCCTTTTTAACCAGTAGACTCAAGATTTCTGTTGCATTTATTTTCTCTCTTCTTTTCAGATATGCAGCTTCATGATTTGTATCTTTACTCTTCCCCCCGCCCCCGTGTTTATAATTTTCATTTGAGATGAATTTGAATTGATCTCTTGGTCCTCTCTCTGCAGTGGGATTACATCTTTTAGCATGTCTTTCATGTCACTAATTTGCCTTTCTATATAGTTGATTATTTTCATTGCTGCTTATATTAAGCTTTTAAGTTCTACAAGAATATTTATTTCTCTTTTATTTTATTTACTCCATTAAGCAGCTGCCCATTATCTTGTTTTCCTGCCTGTGACCTTATCTTTTGTCTCTTGGTCACAAGGTCTATGTTTCATTAATATCTTTGAGAATGCCAAGTTGTAAATACCTTAAATGTCACTCTGTCTCTTGAACTACTTATTTCCACGTGTGTCCTCTGTCTTTCCAAGTCTTGTTATATCTCTGTCTTTCTTTTTCATTGCAGAATTTTTACCTGGGTCGTGGGTTATTTTACTGCTGAATATTTAACTTCAAATAGGCCTTTTCTACTCACGGCTGTTCTTTGTGTCCAAGTCGAATTCCGTGGCAACCGTCCCTCTGCTCCTAGGCAGTGTTTTCACCCGCCCCTTGTAAACCTTCCTCGTCCGGCCTCTCACCCAGGCTCCAACTCGCACAGCCCCTCTGCGATATGAGAGATCTGGGGTGGAAAGCGGGGCCGTGGGCGACCTGAGCTCCCCTCTCCCCCATGATCGTGTCATCAGCCTGCACCAGAGGTCAGGTTCTCCAAGCTGGGGCACCTCCTGCTCTGATCTTGGTTTGAGGGAATCCCTCTGTTTGGGGGTAATTGAGCCCTTTGGGTGCAGTGCTCCATTGGGAGAGCAGTGTCCTCCAGGCTCACTGCTGGCTGCGCTGTGGCTCGTGTAGCTCCGTCTCCATCTTCTTGAGGGGCTGCCTGTCCTGACACAGCAGCCCCTCCAGAGCTCTCCTCTCACCTCTCAGAGCCCGCAGGCTCAGAGGACACAGCAATGGGCCACAGAACGGCTCTGTAGGTCCAACCAGGGTTGAGCGTTGTTTATGAGTGAGCAGGAAAAAATCCAAGCAGAGAACAACCCCCTGATTTCCTTCAGCCTCTTTCTTGATCAGTTCTCATCCTTGTAAATGGAAGGCTACCAGTAAGATTTTTAGGAATTCTTCCCACTTCTCACCATGCTACTAAGCCTTTTCAAATAGAAAATTGAAAGCAAATTCCCAAGATAGTCTTTAAATCTGATACCCGTTGTATTGTAGCTGGCAATATCTTCCTGAATTTGTAGTATGGGACTTATAATCAAAAAGCAAAACAATCAATACACATTAAAATGAAGGGAAAAAAAAGAGGTGTGGGGGTGCCCCCCTAGACCTATTAGCATACGACTTCTTCACTTGGTCCTCCACCTCACTTCAGGTTGCCGGGACGACACGGGTCTGGGGCTGAGAGGGGCTGGGACGGCATGCCAGCCCGGGGGTGAGGGCTCGCTGACCGAGCACGCCGGCGCTGTGGCTGGAAGCCTGCCCCGTGCTGGCGCCGGAGCCCGGCCACGGCGTGTGAACCAGCTCCGGGCCCTCGAAGCACAGAGGAAGCCAGAGGAGCGCTGGCCTCTGCGTCAGAGCCGAGGGCGCACAGATGGGTCTGTCTTACAGATGTTTCCGGGGACGGGGGTGGAACAAGGTTGCAGCCTCCTGGACCGTGATGCCCGCTGGCATGCACGCCGTTGAGACCAATGTCAGGACACCCGGACTCACCCGTAGGCCGATGGCGTGGGAGGAGAGGGAAAAAGGACTTTTTCAACGATTCAGGACAGTGAAGGCACCTGAAACCCCAAGGGTCCGCGTGGGCATGCAGACACCTGCAGGACCTGGGCGTGGCCGAGTGCACAGGTGTGAAGCACCGCGTGGCCTCAGCCTCTGCCAGCTCTGGGTCCCCAGGGAGGCCGGTCAGACTGGCCCGGACCCTGGAGCTGCCTCGGCATGCTCCACAGGGGTGGCCCGCACCCCTCAGCAGGCCCAGCACCCTGGGGTTCCTCCTGCCGCAGGGAGAGAGGCCTCCTGCCCTTCCCTGCCCGGCCCGCCTGGGAAGGCGCCCCCGCCCCCCATGGCGCCTGGGCTCGGGGAGGCTGCCGCTGGCTGTGTCCTCCCTAAGCGAGGGGCACCAAGGCTCAGGAGGACCTACGCGGGGTCCTTCTAGAGCAGCCCTGCAGAAGCAGACTTCTGCCTCGGCCCCAAGGAGGCGCTACCCCAGCAGCCACTCGAGACATGGGGAAAAGTGGGAGGGGCCAGGAGGCAGGTGCAGCTGGGCAGGGAGCAGGGGGCAGGGGGTAGCCTCGGTCCAAAGACCGAGGGCTTGTCCGGGGCCAGAAGCATGCAAACATGTTCTGTCCTGAAATTTGTTATTTTCTGAGCTATTCGGACAGAATAAGTACACTTATGTAACAAGGAATAACAAAACAATGTTAAGCATAGTAAGTATTTTCCCTTTTTATTTTTTAGGTCAATAATGCCTCTTTTCATGAAGAACTGAGGGGCAGTCATGAAGAAACCCTGTCATGCTGCCACACGGTCAAAAGGACAAGCGTCAATGATTATAGTGGAATACTGCAGCTGGTGGGATGGTGTACCCCAGAATAGAGGACCACGTCCTCGCCCCAACCCTGTGAATGTGGCCTCCTTGGGGGAAAGGTGCGTGCACATGGGATGGAGGGAAGGATCTCAGCAGGTTTTCCTAGATGTGGGTGGCCCTCGAGCCAACGCCTGGTCTCCTCACAAGTGAATGAGAGGGAGGTTTAGACACAAGACGGTCAAGGGAAGGCAGAGACGGAGACGAGCCTGATGCAGCCCCAAGCCAGGAGCACCGGGACGGCCGGCGCCACCAGAAGAGTGCATGGGGCCCTTTGTCCCCCGAGTCCAGAAGCAGCCAACCCTGCCAACACCTTGATCTTGGACCTCGGCCACCAGAACTATAGGAGAATGAACTGTTCGTTTTAAGCCTCCTGGCCTGTGGTGGTGAAGGGCAGCCCTAGGAAACCAATAAAAGCCATGGAAGAGGTTTGCTACAACAGAGATCCTAGTCAAGGGAAGCCGCTGCTCTGAGGCTCCAGGCGGGCAAAGCAAAGACAGAAAACAAATGCAAGCACTGTGGTGGATTCCACAGTTAGCCCTCACGTTCTGTCTTGGAAGACTGAGAAAGTTCTTTCTTTCCAAGCAGATTGATTCTTAGCACTGGCCTCCAAGAAGACTCCGTGCTGTGGCTGCTGACAGGTAAGACTGCTACCCAGTAGGGCCTCAGTTCTGCATAAATGCAGGGTGGCCCCATAGGGGATCATTTCCCAAAAGATGGCTTGCTTTTGGTAGGCCGAATTTTGGATTCGCAGGATGAAAGCCAGTCCTCTCTGGGGGAGGTGCCGCCCTTCTAGATATCTCCGCCGGCCTCGGCCCAGCCTGAGCAGGAGCCGGAGGACATACACACGGAAGGATGTCGCTGGTGGGAGCCCGAGGAGCAGGGATTCGGGTGGAGTGGGAGGAGACCCAGGGACTCTGCACCAGAGGAAGGGAGACTGAAAAGTCAGGGGTGCTAAATCATGCCCTGAGCCTACCCACCCCAAAATTCAGAGAGGTCACAGCTCCAGCTCAGATCAGCGCTCAGGCTGCAGTGTGGTGACCAAACCCCACGCCCCCGAGGGTTTCACCAATTACACTGCCTACTCCCCCAAACTAGGAGGGGGCAAGGCCACAGCACATGGCAACTATTTCATGAATAAGCCCATCAAAATTGTTCCTTTTCTCATTGCCCCAGGAACAAGACCTCCTGACATCTAATTCTTGCAGAATAGTTAAAAGCCCAGTTTTCCCTCCCCTGCGGGTGCAGAGGCCATCCAAGGTCGAATGGGAGAGAAGCCCTGACCCATTCTGCCTCCCCTTGTCCCGGCCCCACCCCCATCTCTGCCAGCAGTTTCTGCAGGTCCCAGAGTCACCTGAAGCAGGTGACCACCTGTCTCCTCACTGGGGCTCCTTGTCTGTGCCAAGGATTGCCCAGTCTGTGCCCCGCTTTGCTGGCCCTTGGACTGGCAGAGCCATGCTGGGTCCTCGGTAGGCTACTGCTTCCTTTTAAAGCCACTGTGCACTAAAAATGCAAACGCACGAGCAGACTAACTCATGCAAGCAAATGCTTGGAGGGGTCGCCTGCCCCTCAGGGCCTTAAGAGAGAACCACTTACCCCAGCATGAGCATGTGTGGAAACCCTGCTCCATCCATACTCGAGAGGGTCCCCAGGTAGCTTCCTCAGTCCCCAGCCTGGGCACATTACTATGTCTCACCATAGCTTGTGAAGCTCAGACTTTGAATAAGAAAAGAAAGAGTTCATTGTAAGATCTTTCATCAACTGAATCAAGGAAATCAAAGGCCCAATCACAGGCCCTTCATCCTAAATGAATAAAGAAAGGGGCCTCAGATTCTTATTGGCCATGGGTCGCCACAAGTTACCCAAGCTTCCCTACTTCACTGCTACTGCTGAGAGAGGTGAATTATAATATGAAGATGCAGGGAAATGTATTATTCCATTATCTTAAAAGTTAACCTGCCTTTGAGGAAGGTAAAGTATTTCTGTAAAATGATGCACTACGGTTTTGGCTGAGAGGAGAAGAGGGAGGATGAAAATACCCCATGATCAGTGCTTTCTCTTTGGCTCAAACTGGGGAGACATTCTAAGAATTCTGGAATCTTCCAGAGATGAGTAATTCCTCATAAGACAGAAGTTATCACTGCATAAGCAGATCTTAAGTTCTGAATTGAAGTAGAACGGAGCATTCATCCATAAATTTGTTGACAGTCATGACAGTTGAATCAGGATTGGCTTTTCCATCATAGAAGGGGAAGAGATGAAAAGGAAATGGGAGACCTCCTTGTTCAGTCATGACAGTACTTCACAGCTTGGAAGTGGAGAAATAAAAATAGACACCACTTACAGATTTCTTCCTCTTTGGGGAGACTTGGGATAACTTGGAGAATGCTTGGTATTTCAAGATTTCTGCATCTCCCCAACACATATGGGTATCAGCCTCTGTGTGTGTGGCTGGTGGGGGGGGGGGGAGGAGTGGGGTAATTTTGTGACCTCAGCAGAGACCTGGTCCTCCCTACCCCATGGTGCACCGTGGCTTGTCTGGTCTCAGCCATGGGCTAGTGTCTGCTAAGACGCACTCATCTTTCCTTGGCTGAAGTTGTTTGCCTAGGTTTTTTTACCATGGCCTTTTCCAATTCCTGTTGATCAGCTGGCCCTCTCTCAGTCTCCAGGGTACTCCCCCCACCAGGGCTTTGGAAACTTCTAGGTTCTATGCACCATGCACAAGCAGAAGGATCTAGAAGCCCTATCTTCTGCTCACCTCACTTGCCTCTAACCTCCACCCTCCTGGGCAGCCCCCATGCACCATGTTGGGTGAGTCTCTGTGTCAATTGTAAATCTTCCCTAGAGGCCAACACCTTTCCCCAGGGAATGGGCAGAAAAGTAGGCCACTGCCCCCATGTTCTAGAGTGCCACCACACATCCTGGAAGTTAGGCCCGTGGAAGAGAAGAAAACCAGGACTCTGCTATCTGCCATCCCCACAGTGGAGAGGTGAAGGTATATAAACTCCAGAAAAACCTGTTCTTAAATTTACCCATGCCCGTGAGTGTGGACCCAGTTTAAGTGGGATCTTTTGAAGAGGCAACTTCAGTCAAGGTGTGACCCGCCTCATTCAGGGTGGGTCTTAAGCCCATTATTGGAGCTCTTTATAAACAGAACGAATACAGAGTAGGAAAAAGCCAGGGAAGCAAGAAGCTGGTATCAACAAAACCTGGGAGAGAAGGGAGAGGCAAGCAGATGCCGCCCTGTGCCTTGCCATGTGGCAGAGGAGCCAAGGATCACTGGCAGCCAGGGTTTGGGAAGAAAACATTGCCTTGATGACGCCTTGATTTAGACATTTTTCTGGACTCTAACCATAAGCTAATAAATTCCCATTGTTTAAGTCGTTTCATGGCATTGCTTTGACAATCTAGGAAACAAAACCACCTACCTACCCAGGTCCCTCTTCTCCTCCCACATACCCCCAACACAGAAGATGTGGAGTTGTCCTTTCCTTCCTGGTGACAAAGACTTCCTTATTACACATCCTGAGACTCCTCCAACCCAGGCTTGTAATAAAACTCTACAATCTAATCCACCAGGCCCGGCCTTTTGTACGGCAACTAAAATAATTGAGTAAATCATTCCCTTTCCCAGCAACTCCTGGCTTTCTAAACCTTTGCTTGCTAGGGACTCACAAATCCTATTTGCCAGTCAAAACTGAAAAATGACTTTGTTTTCCTCACTGGTCTGTGCCGGCCCTTCCCTTGGAGCTTGAAAGCCCACTGCTTCAATTGACAAGGAGCCTAAGGACAACAGGATTTACAGTTTACGAAAACATACTTTAAAATATATTTTAAAGTATTATTCTATCACATGGCCATGCCCAGTATTGTCTAGTGAGTTGGGCAAAAACGTTAAGACGCTTTCAGCCCCAAGTTGCTTTGCGTCCTGTGCTTTGCTGAGTCTGTCATGGGTTCAGCCCCAGCAAAGGGGCAGCGCACAGAAGCTGTCGCCCAGATGAACCAGAGAGATGGTGGAGTTGAGGGGAGAGAATTAGAAATACCAGACTCACCCCTGCCCCGAAACATCTAGAGCTATAAATTTTAGTTGACCAGGGACGATAGGTGTCTGCCCAGGAGAGAGCCTGGTCAGCCGTCAGCTGCCTTTGGGAACTTGGCTTTGAAGAGGCTACCCCAATGCTTTCAAGTCACACATGGTGGGCCAGGGTGAGGCCAGCCTGCTCCATGTACCACCAGACATGCTAGTCATGGCCCTTTAATTGTGCTGGGTCCCTAAAAGGTCATTTTTCAGTAATGGACAGCAGCTCTGACTTCTTTGAGTGAGGATTTTTCCATCCATCTAAACTATTTCCAAGATCAGTGGAAACGTAGGGGTCTTTCATCTGACACTTTGGGCATGTTCCTCTTACTGGAGCTTGGTTCTCCTTGGAGAATGAGCGTTGTATTCATTCCCTGGGGCTGGAGAACTAGATTACCACAAATTAGGTGGCTAGAAACAACAGAAATGTCCTTTCTCACAGTTCTGGGCTCTCGCAGTTCAAAAGCCAGGAGTCATGGAAGACTCATGCAAAGGTTCTTTCCTTGCCTCTGTCTAGATCCTCTGCAGGTTACCTACTGGCAATTCCTAATGGGCCTTGGCTTGTGGTACCCCCAAATCTGCCTCTCTTTTCACACGGCTTCTCCCCTCTAGGTGGGTTGGTGCTCCTGTCCTCTTCTGACAAGGACCCAGTCATATTGGATTATGGCTTGATTACATCTCCAAAGACCCTATTTCTAAATAAGCTCTCGTTTATAAATATGAGGGTGGAACACCAGCACATTTTCTGGGGCACACAATTCAATCCATAAGAGAGTAGGCAATATGATTGTTCAAGAGGCTCAAAGATGTATAGTACTTTTCAACATTAGAAACACATTGTTTTGTGTGTTTTTTTGGTTTACATTATGGTTTATATTTTAGACTGTACAATTTTCTAAATTTTTAGTTACATTATGGTTTACATTCTAGATTATATACTTTTATAAATCTTTGGTGAAATTTAACATGTCCTATATCCATCATTGCATGACCTTGTGGAACACTTCCATTGCCCCCAGTTTCCCCGCTTCCATCTATTCTATTCCTCTCTCCCCCTCCCCTCAGGGCCCACAGTGACAACCAAGTTTCACTGCTTGAAGGACCAGATTCACAGATATGTGCAACAATGCTGAGAGCTTGACACACTAGACTGTCCTCCCCCATTGGGAGCCACCAATTCTTTGGAGAGACACCCTTCCCTCTGTCTGAGAACATCAGGCCTCCCCAGGTTGGGGGTACACCTTCCCACTGATTATATGGGTCTCCACCCAATGATATAACACGCTATGACAAGATGAGCACTCACACACTCCCTGGAAGCCTGCCCCTGTGCCAGATGCCCCCCCCATTAAGCACCTTAAACAAATAATACTTCCTTATATTTTCTTTTTTTTTTTTAAGATTTATTTATTTATTTATTTATTTATCTCTCCTCTTCCGTCCCCCCACCCCACCCCACCCCACCCCATTTGTCTGTTCTCTGTGTCTATTTGCTGCGTCTTCTTTGTCCGCTTTTGTTGTCAGGGGCACAGGAATCTGTGTTTCTTTCTGTTGCATCATCTTGTTGTGTCAGCTCTCCATGTGTGCAGTGCCATGCTTGGGCAGGCTGCACTTTCTTTCACACTGGGCGGCTCTCCTTCCAGGGCACACTCTTCGCACGTGGGACTCCCCTACGCAGGGGACACCCCTGCATGGCAGGGCACTCCTTACGTGCATCAGCACCACACGGGTCAAGGAGGCCCGGGGTTTGAACCGCAGACCTCCCATGTGGTAGGCGGACGCCCTAACCACTGGGCCAAGTCCGCCACCGCCTTATATTTTCTAATGAGTTTTTTCTATATGATAGTTTCAACCACATATCCAATAATCTCCCATGTTCCACTGTTCCCCCCAACCTCCCCCCAATTCCTTTAAAAGTTATTAAGAATAAGAAAAAGAAGACAGTAAGTCAAAAATCTTTCTCCTGCATTTACCAGACCAAGAAATGGTATGTGTGGTGTGTGAGCATGTGTGTGTATTTGAAGTCCTCATATATAGAACTCTCAAAAACAACAAGTGGCATTTGACATTTCATTTCATTTCATTTACTATTTGTTATTTAAATGATTTTTGGTGATGCTTACACATAAAGACTATGGAAAAATTCAATTATTCCTAACATCATTGATTTGTTTCTTAATAAATGAAGTTAAATGGTTTTTTGTCACTACCATAAGTAATACAAGATTTGGCAAAGGATTTACTTTGATGAGAATGGTATTTTTATTTGTTGGGTCCCTAGAATGTCATTTTTCAACCATAAATAGCAGCTCTGACTTCTCTGAGTGAGGACTTTTCATTTCTCTAAAATATTTCCAAGCTCTTAGGCTGTGCATCAGTGGAAATGCAGGGTCTTTCTACCACAAAGGATTTGGCATTTGTGAAGTTCTAAGCCAGAGGGGGTTAAACTAGACAAAGTTACTTGTCCCTTCAACAAAACAAAAGCCCAGGAGGTCTGAAAATGTAATCTTCCACCTCCTGTGAGGCCTTGGCTTTGTTGCCAGCAGTGGATCTCCAAAACGAAGCACCTTCAGGTAGTGTCTTTGATTCTTGGACTTTAGAAAGCTAAAACTGAACATATTCTTCATCTGCTAAATATCCAAAGGTAGCCTTTTTCCAGTCTTTTTGTTTTTGTTGTCATCATGGGAGTTAGTCAATAAGGAAAAGAAATTGCCATTGGACTTGGATCTGCAGATCTTCTCAGCCTGTTCGGATGGATGAGCAAGATTATGGCCAACAGAATCCAGCCATTTGACAACAGGGTAGAGGTGGTTCTCACACTGTGAAGCAGTGTGACTCAGTGGCCATGTCTGTCTGTGCTGCTGCCCCATTCCAGCTTGTCCATTTTCCAAGAGCTGCCCCTTCCAAGTGGCAGTGCTGTCGGGAGCTTCCTCCCAGGGGCTCACAATGCCCCATCATCTGGGGTAGAATCAGTCGTGGTGTCACCACCCTGGTACGTGCACCTTCCCCACACTCCTCTGTGCAGTCACCTCCACTACTGGACGCTTCTCCCGTGGTAAGGGGCGCTGGGGACATCACCACCGTGACACTTGCTACTGCCTCCTAACCCCGTCCCACCCTTGTAGTAAGAGGAGACTCATTCTTTGACCAACCCCTGATTTGGGATCCGAAGCACATAACATCAACCTGACTGCGATGCCACCTGCCCGCCTGTGGAGCCATCACTCCCATTAAAGTTTTTGCCCCCACGTTGCCCCTGGTGTTTCCTTGTTGGCCAAATCATCTCTTTCCTCTCGCCCCGGAAACCTCCGCAGGGCTCTCTCCGCATCAGAGCTGTTTCTGCACAGGAAGCCTAATTAATTAGTCCACCAATTAGTGGCAAAAGGCAAAACCCATATTTCAGGTCTCGTTTCAGGGACCTGCAGAGGGCTCTGGGCTACACACTCATGTTTCCACTCTCTGCACCGCACCCACCTCGATTTATGTGTCCTGCAGAAACGCAGCCTCGGCATCCTGTGGCTTAACCTGCCATGCTTCTTTGATGAGGGCAGTTCTGAACTCTAGGAAAGCACCCCTTTGGCTCCTGAGAAATCTTTCTAAGGTTGTAGACTGCTGCTAGGTTAGAGAACCCTTTGTCACACGTGCTGGTCTTGAGGGCATCGACGGGTGTGCAAGGAGGTCACGAGCGGCGCTCGGTGGGATGAGGAGAAGGGAGGGTCCTTCCTGGCAAGCAGGGAGCCAGGAAGCTGATGCACAGGCTGGGGGTCAGTGGCAGCCAGAAGCATCCAGGAAAATGTCCCTGCAGCCTCCCAAGGTACTCACCGCTCCCTAAGGAGGGTTTCAAAGATAAGCTTCTCCAAACAAGGCCAGGCTGGGCCTAAGGAGCTGTGTGTTGCTTTTTAAAAATGTGCTTCCTTTGTGGTGGAGACAGTGGCAACAATAGTTGCTGAGGGCAGGGAAAGGGAAGAAGAGCTGTGATGTGGGGTATTTTTGAGACTTGGAGTTGTCCTAAATGATATTGCAGGGTCAGATGCTGGACTTTATATATCCTGCCATAACCCACTGAATGGACTGGGGGAGAGTGTGAATGAACTACAGGGTAAACTATTATCCATATGGTGCAGCAGTGCTCCAAAAAGTGTTCACCGAGTGCAATGAGTATGCCACAATGATGCGGGAAGTTGTTGGTGTGGGAGGAGTGGGCTGGGGAGGTGGGGGGTATACGGGAACCTCTTATTTTTTTAATGTAATATTTTTTTTGTGATGTATATATCTTCAAAAAAATACAATTTACAAAAATGATGTGGTGGGGGTTGGGGAATGGGTTATATGGGAACCTCTTATGTTTTTTAATGTAAGATTCTTTGTGATCTATTAACTTTATTTTAAAAAGTATAAAAACAAAAAAACTCTTTGATTAACTGAAAAAAAAGAAGTGCTTTCTGGACACACATGCTCTTCATGATGGCAGGTAGTTTGGTATAAGAGATGGAAATCTCCTTAATACGTGCCCTGACAAAATGCCAGGACTGCTGGTCAACAAGCAGTCGCATCACTACAATAAAAGTCAAGATCGAGTCACCAGCTAACTATTGTTTACAACAAAATGAAAATATGGATCTTTTTTTTTTCTAAATTGTTGGAGCGAGGCTATGGTTATTTCCAGAATCCAATGGCAGGAAGTGGTAAATAATCTGTTGGACATTTGGAAATCACTTTATAATGTACTTTTGATGTGGTGGGTTTTTAGTGTATTACTCCCAAAGTTTTCTGATTGGGCACCAATTTATGAAGAATAAGCCAACTTCAGTTAAGAACTTTGGCTAGATGTTTCTGTCTGGGGATATTTGGGTTGGGTAAGTTGAATGTCAAAAGCTGATTGTGATGATTGGATTCCACAGGGAGAGAAACCAAGTTATTGCAACTTTATATGCATTCAGATGCAAGAAGGTAATAATAATAGTTTACTGTAAAATGAAAACAACACTAATGATTGTATTCATTAGCAAAATGATATTTGCTGGACTAGCATTAGCAGTTATTGAATTGCACACAGTAATAGGAATGTGAAATTAATTTCATTGAAGGAATTGAAGAATGATTTATTTACAGTGAATATCCATTCTATTTGAAACTTCACTGACTCCATTAAAAAATACAGCAGCTCAAAACTACCAGTTCAAAATCTCGTTACCTTAGTTTAAAAAAAAAAATACTGTTTTTCTTCATCTTCACCATAGTGCCAATTCCAGTCTTTTATGACAATGTTTTGTTAAGTTTAAGCTCCATGAGTAGCTTAAATGATAAGACTTTACTAAGCTTTCATTGGCCTAATGGCATTGCTTAGTCAATTTGTAGGATACTGGGGTATGATTTACAAAGAGAAAAATGAGCAAACCATTATTGGACAACTTCACCAATTTACCTATGTATCTACCCGTTTCATCAAACTCACATCAAGACGCAGAACATTCCAGCACCCTAAGAATGCTCCCTGCCTATTCTGGTCAGTACCTTCACCTCCAGGAAATCACTCTTCTGCTTTCAACACAAGAGATTATCTTGCCTGATTTTCATGCAGATGAACTCATACTGTGGATGTCCTTCTACGCATGGCTCCTTGTCTCAAATTTTAGTGACTCTTCCACGTGGCAGCATGCCTCAATCAGCACATCCTTCTTTTTCATTGCATTTCCATCTTTACGTCCTTTGCTTTGATTCGGTCTGTGATTGGCTTTGACTTATTGCCATTTCATGAATCTAAAGTGAACTGGGGGGCAGACTTGGCCCAGTGGTTAGGGCATCCGTCTACCACATGGGAGGTCCGCGGTTCAAACCCTGGGCCTCCTTGACCCGTGTGGAGCTGGCCCATGCGCAGTGCTGATGTGCGCAAGGAGTGCCCTGCCACGCAGGGGTGTCCCCCACGTAGGGGAGCCCCATGCGCAAGGAGTGCGCCCTGTAAGGAGAGCCGCCCAGCGCGAAAGAAAGTGCAGCCTGCCCAGGAATGGCGCCCCCCACATGGAGAACTGACGCACAAGATGACGCAACAAAAAGAAACACAGATTCCTGTGCTGCTGACAACAACAGAAGCGGACAAAGAAGACATAGCAAATAGACACAGAGAACAGACAACTGGGGTGGGAGGGAAGGGAGAGAAATAAATAAATAAATAAAATCTTAAAAAAAAATAAAATAAAGTGACCTGGGTCTTCTCTGACAAGCTGGTTCTCTGAGGAGGGCATGGAGCCCTCTGGGAGCACCAACCTTGGCCGGGGCACCTGCGGTAGGTTCCTTGCCCGCTCTGGCTTTGGGCCCCTGACTCTGGAGGGTACCCAAGGAGCCTGCTCCAGTGTCTCTGCAGGGCTGTGGGGCAGACGGATGAGGAAGGAGCTCGGGGAACTGCAAGAGGTTCTTTGTGGCTACAACATCCATGATTTCTGAGCTCTACAATTGCACCATGTGTCACATTTTCCCATGGATTTTTAAAAATTGGTTCTGAGCTTTAGTAGCAAACCCTAACTTTCATTTCTTGCTACAAATACACAGTTCTTAGGCTCCTCGTTTCAACACATTGCAGACGCACAGAGAAAACCCCCGCCCCATTCACTGATGTTCTGTGCCTCTTCACAAAGCTTATTATTTTGCTGAAGGTCTCTTTGAGGCATGAGCTTCGGCAACATTCTCTTCGGTAGTTATTTATTAATTAGCTGGTTGAGTGGAAAATTGTACTCTTTTCTTATTCATTGTGTTTTAAGGATTTGAGCTGATTATCTAAATAAACAGTGCTTTTACAAATTTTCCCTCACGTAGAGTCGCTAATCCCAACTTATATTTTTGCTAAAATAATATAGGATTCATCGCTCCCTGAAAAGTCTCACTCCTTTTCTTTAATTTCACCTTTTCAGAGACTGACCAAGATGGACCATGAATTAAAAACCCAAGTCTGGTCTCATAGCGCCAGTGTCCCAGAGGGAAATGCAAGAAAAAAAGCTTGTTTGCTGCATGGTGAATAGGTGCTAATAGCTTTAAAGAACTGCCTGTCAAGTATTAGTTGCCATCCAAAACCGCTTTTAAAAAGCAGAAAGTGCAGTTCAAAAGTCTACCCAGCTAGTTAAAAATCTTGAGGGGAAAATGACTTGAACACGTGTCACTGAATTTTTCCCTCCGTGTGGGAGATGTCGCGGTGGTGAAATATTAGACCTCTCGTAAAAATAAAGCAATGCCATTTTTGATATACAGCGTTCCCTAATTTATGCTCCTAATAAAAATCAAAGGGGGGAAAAAAACTACCTTCCTATGTGAGACCTTTTGTGTTTTCTACAGGAAAGCCACGGAGCTCTGCTCTGCAAGCATTTGGGAAGAAGGCGTCCTGAAAGGCTCCCAGGCTGGAGACTGGTTTGGTCTGGGATGGAGGGGGAGGTGGCAGGGAAGACGCAGCCTGAGCGGCAGCTTTGGGGGAAGCGCGTAGCCAGGGGCTCAGAAAGCAAGCACAGCTGCCGCATCTCACCTGCCTGGTGCACCACAGGTGAGGCCCCACCTGCCCCTCCCTGGCTTCTTCCCTCCCTCAGGGGGCTCTTTCTCAAGGTGGGTCTTGTAGCCCACATTCTCTATGTCGTAAGAGACCCGGAAAGACGGGGTTCTGAATTCCCAAACCACTGAAAGAGCCGGGGTTTTCAGGTCCGACTAAATTAAAACCCCAGCCCGCTGTCACAAAAGTGGCTTCAGCCGAGTCTCACACACACACACACACACACCACACTGTGTTTGCACAGGGCTGACTGGGACAGCCTATCCAGAGGGGACCACCGAGCACAGATCCTGGCGATGAACGGCAGAGCAAGAGGGCACCTGCGAGGGTCCCGAATCCCATCGTGGGCTGAGCTCCTTCCGACCTGCCTTGGGTGGAGGTTGGCAATCTCTTGGGCTCGTAGGGAGGCCGGAGCTCAGAAGCCAGCCTTCCCCTCCGCATCAGGTCCTCAGGCTTGGTAGTCAATGTCTGTCTATTCGGTTGACCTCAGGAGCTCCTGATATTTTTGCCGCCAGGTACGGGACTGTCGCTGGTGCCATCAGGTAGCTTTAGATTTTATGACCTTTACACCATAGCATGTCTGAGGACCCTTTTCCAGTGATCTGGAGAGATTGATTTGCAAACATTAACTCCTTGTGTGCAATTAGGAGTGGCCAACGCCCTTCGGCGGTCACCCCTGTGACCCCCGACATGAATGTCTCTGCTGCAGGCTTCAGGTTCCCTCTCCATGGCCCAAGGAAAGTTAAAGGCCAGCTCCCAGCCTCACCACCGGGAATTAGCACAAACTCCAAAGGAGGTGGGCCCAGCGTAACAAAGCTGCACAACACCCTGGTGGGTCCACATTTCCCAGTTATCCAGAGGCGAGGCCAGCGTTCCTGGAGTTGTAGCAGGTCAGTGGACCTGTCCTGCTCAGGAGCCAGGGGGTCAGAGCCAGTGATTTCAGCCCCCTGGGCTCAGCCTCCCGGTCTCTCACACTCTCAGCCTCTCAGGCTTGCATGAGGATCCAATGCAATAACGTAGGGAAATGACCTGCCTCGAGTCTCGTTCTAGCCAGCCCTTCATCTACAAGGGTTCCAGCTCCTCTGTGAACCCAGGGACCTGAAGGCATTCCATCACCGCTAGGCTATGGAAAATTAGATCATCTTCTATGCTCTGCAGGAAAGCGTTCCCCCCGGGCCAGGACAAGCTGCCCTGACCTCCGTGTTCTGCGGCCTCCCACTCCAGAACCATCATCGAATTCCAACTCCTACAACTCCCCGTCATCAGCATGTGTTTCTCTCGTCCGCCACAGCCCCATGAAATGAGAGCCTCTGCCCTAATTTTCCACCCACAAAGCAATCCTAGCTCAGCCTGTCCTTCCCAGGGCTAACCACATCTTCCTGCCCTTGCTGGCTGGGATCCCCTTGGGACGGTCTGCATTACGAGGTACAGCTGGGAACGCGAGCACGGTACTGGCAGCTGGACGTCTGCTCTTGAAATGCTTCCAGCTCGGCCAGGAGGAGGAAATATTGGACTTTTCGCCAGAAATCTATTTTCATGCACTATGAAATTCAAGCCGAAGATCAGACTTCCAAGGATTTAGGTGCACAATAGCGCCGGCTCAGCGTTCCGGGCCCTGAGCTCAGCGTCAGGTCTGTCCAGCTACCCTGAGACCAGGCTCTCCCTGGAACACCTAGGCAGATCCAGCAGGCACTGGTAACAGGTACTGGTTTTATTCTTTACTACAAAATACAGAAAGCACAATTCTTTTTTTAAAAAAAGTTTAAAAGCACAATCTTTTGAAAGCATGGATTGTGCCCATTATCCAGAATCCTAGCTTCGGCTTCTCAGTTTCTCTTGAAATGCGACGACCTCTAAAATAAAAATGAAAAGGTTTTGTAACCTTCCTGCCAGCTGAGAGCTGTGCAGCACCCTTATTATATCAGGGACTTACAATTGAAAAGCAGGTCCTCCCACCCTTGGAGCCTCGCCTGCCCCCTTTTCTTCCCAGGCCAAGCCTTCTGGACAGCCCTCTCACTGAGACCCGCTCACCGCTGTCATTTTCTCTTTGTTCCCATTGTCACTAACTTTGCTTAACGACCTGTTCTCTGGGACCTACCATTTCTCCAGCGGGAAGCTGGCCCAGCTCTCCAGTGCTGGAGTTGGTGGATTCGCTCTCCAACGAAGACCCCAGGGTGTGGGGACAGAAGCACGTGGGCTGTGATGGGACCGAGCGCTCAGTGCATTTTTTCCCTAAATGGATGTTCAATATTTTAAGTGGCACATCAGTTACTCTGGGGTACTCTTATCCAGTTCACTCCATCAGCTTCAATAAATGGCAAATTAAAAAGAAGGGGATAAAAGCGAGCAAGAAAGAAAGAGCATGCTCAGTGTCTGGTCGTGCATGTGCGTGTGTGGCGCGTGTGTGGAAGGGAGAGGCAAACTTCTGGAAGCAAACCTAAGGGAATTCACCAGGCAGAGGAACAGGAAGCCTGGACCCTTGGAGGCAAAGGCCAAGCGTGTGCTGCCCAGTGGCGGCAGGCCCCCGACAGAGGGCTTCCCTTGTCCTCCTTTTGAAATGCCCCCTGCCCTGCCCTGGCTTCACCTTCACATTTTCTGGGCTTTAGTGGTAAGCATTGTAATGGCCCCCATCGATGTCCACGTCCTGTCCCTGAAACCTACGACCTTTCCTGGCACGGAGGACTTCGTGGACCTGATCAGGTTAGAGGTCCTAAGACGGGGAGATGTTCCTGGGTCATCTGGGTCCACGTAACTTCACTTTCACGTCTGGAGAGTCGGAGTTGGGGGAAGGTTTTCAAACAGCAGTTCTGCAATTAATTTTTCTAGGGCTGCTGAAACAAATTGCAGCGAGCTGGGTGGCTTAGAACACCAGAAACTTACGCTCTCACAGTTCTGGAGTCCAGATGCCTGAAACCAAGGAGCTGGCAAGGCCGTGACCCCTTTGAAGACTCCAGGGACATGTCATCCTTGCCTCCCCATAGCTTTTGGTGGCTCGCAGCCATCCTGGGTGCCACTGGCTTGTAGCTGCATCACGCCAACCTCTGCCTCCATGGCCATGTGGCTTCTCCCCCGTGGGTCTCCATGTTCTTATTTGTCCAGATCTTCCCATCCTGTCTCTTCCACAGTCATTATCAGGACATTAAGGGCTCACGCTCATCCAGTATGACATTATTGGAAATTGAGCACATCTGAAATGACACTTATTTCCAAACAAGCTCCCATTCATAGGGTCCAGGTTAGGACTTCAGCACATTTGCTTGGGGGACACAGCTCAGCCCACAAGAGCAAGGCTCCTTCTAGGACAAAGAGGGAGGCAGAAGGGCCAGAGTCAGGGGAGGATGTGGTGACGACCAAAGCAAAGCATGGGGGCCAGGGCCCAAGGAACGGAGGCACCTTCTAGAAACCAGAAACGAAAAACGGGTATGAGCATCTGGAAGGAATGTAGCCCTGCTGACCCCTGGATTTTTAGCCCAGGGAAACAGATTTTAGTCTTTTGACTCCAAATCTGTAAGATAATTAATGGGTGCTGCTTAAAGCCACCAGACCAGCACTAAGAAGTTTCCATGGCTCTGCCCTGCCAGAAGCTGCCCTCAGCCACTTGCTCATCATAAATGCTAAGGCAGGTAAGTGGTGGCTGAGTCAGGAAGCCTGAGGGGCCAGTGACCATGTGGTCAGCTTGGGGTCTGCCCAGACATAAGCCTATGAAAGATAGAAAAGAAAGTTCTAGAACTATTCCCACACTCAGGGAAGTTTCCTCCTTGGCTGAGGAAAGAAGACTTAGATAACTGAATAAGAAACCAGTACAGGAAAAGATGTGCAGGCCCATCCCTAAACACAGATGCTGCACAGAACCTGAGGGGCTCGCCCACCAGCTCGGCGCTTGCCGTGGCAAAGGAGAAAGGGTGGCAGCACAGGTGCTCCCTGGGGCCGCAGGCTGGGCTGGGCATGACCTTGGCCGGAACCTGCCCCTCTCTCTCTGATTCCCGCCTTGGGGCTGCAGCACAGGTGCTCCTCCCAGCCTCTCTCCATGTGGCATGGACTTGGAAATGGCAAGTTCCAGTCGCAGCAATGTTGTCCAAATGTGCCCGCCCAGGGCTGAGCTATCTGGATTCGGTAGCAACTCCAACCTTTCAGGCTTTTCCAAAAGGAACGCATGGGCTAGGAGGGCTTCTCCTCCACCAGGGCTAAACAGATTCTCATAGAGCTCTCTGCCTCTGTTTTCAGGGAAAGACCTGCTCCCTGCCAAGAGGGCAGAAAGCAACGGCCGGTCAGTACACGTGGCTGCTTGCCCATGGCGTGGGACTCGCACACAGGAAGGCCCAGCCAGTTCAACACTGTCCAGTCCACCTGCAGGCTGTGGGGAAGGTGGGGACAGAGCGCCCGACCAATGCCCACGTTAGTTACCCTCTCATAGAACGATTGCTCCAAACACCTTAATGACCATTATTTCCATAACCATCGTTTCCTCTTTTCTCCCCCAAGTCTAGTAACTGGTTCTTGGTGTCCACCTCAACAGTACCCCTTCTACTCACTGATTTCCCAATGAATGCAAATCTACTTGCAGGGCTTCCCGCGGCTCTGTCTGATGTTTGTCCACCACGTAGGTTGGGGTCTGCTGGAGAGTGGGGGCTGGGTGGCTTTAGGCATCCTTTCCTAGGTGATGCTGCAGGCTGCATGGGAAGCCAGGTCTGCAGGGCAGAGTGCAGCCAAAGAGAAAGATGGGAGAGGCAGATGAGGCAGGAAGAAGCCCTGGGGAGTGGACAAGGGAAGAGAGGAAAGGGCTAGTGGCACTGACAAGCAGTGGCAATTTTGGCTTGAGCCTGCCCCAGGAGGAACTGGGACCAGAAGTAAAACGCTGACCACAAGAGGCACCAACTCTCACACCAAGAACTGGACAAGAAGCCAGAATGGAGAGCCACCCCCTGCGTGCCCTGTGCGAGGAAGGCAGCAAAGCAGCAGCAGGTCCCATCGCAGGTGCCTCTGCTCTCAGGGACAGGAGGGCCACCCCCACCTGCCGGGACACTCCGGGGACGGTGAGCCTCCTTCTGCAAGTGGACGGTCGGCGTCTCAGAGGAAAGGGCGATGGATTTTTCCCAGACAGACTGTTCGATCTGGAAATCTAGAGCCTGGCTCGGCGTGGCGGGAACCTCTTTGGCAGCGTTACCCATTCCTCTCCGCCGGCCTTAGCAACACGGAGAGCAAGTTTTGTGGGCGGCGAGGCCGGCCCTCCTGAGCTCTCTGCACACCGGGCATCAGGAATGAACATTTAGTGTGATCCTTTGATGTTTTTCAAATGGCCTGCCCAGCTGCCAGCACGAAGAATTTCTTTATTAAGTTTTCAGCTGAAACAGGCGAATCTCATATGGAGCCACGGTTTGGATGGTAAAACAGCACAGACTATCTTCTGTGGCTGGGAAGCAAATTGTACCCAGCACAAGTAGCACGAGGACATGCTGTCAGCACGTGCAGGTGCACGGGGAGGGAAGGGGTCAGCGGTGAACGCCGTTGGTGCCTGGGCAGGCAGCGGGGTGGGCTCAGGTCCTCACTCTGCCTGGCGGCAGGGGGCTGGCGTGTGGAATCTGGGGCCGGGGGAGGCTGGTTCTGGCGGCAGGGAGAGAAGCTCATGCCGCGTCCAGAGGGCTGTCCACCTGCCAGGATGAGCAAGGACCTGGGTCTCTATAGATGTGGCCCAAGATTTGTATCTAAATTCAGCTGCACTTGGCTCTCTCTTAGCCAAAGCCTCAGATGGATGAGGTCATGGAACCTTCCTGGTCTTGGCAGAATATTTGAAGTCATCTGGACAGTTGTGTGTGTCTTATGGTGAGAAAGAAGCCAGCCAAGCGTGAGCTGCGGGCTGGGCCAGGCCACGGCCTGTGCACGTGTGCATTGTGTGCATGCTGTGAGTCTTGTGTGTGTGTGTGATGCATGTCTTCTGTTTGTGTGCACGTGTGTACATGTGCGTGTGAACGTTTCCTATGAGAGAAAGAAAACATCTGGTAAGCGTTCCTCTCCGCCCCAAGACCAGTGCCTGTGTGCACCCACCTTCCATCCACCCCAAAAGGTACCTACCACCCTCCCCGTCCATTCCCACATAGGGCTCAGGCATGTTAATGAGCACCCTTGAGGGCATCTCAGTAGGTGGGGTCACCATGCAGAAGGCTCCTGTCGGTGGGGCAGGGACCTGGCAACCTTATAAATCTTCAGAGCGGAGGAGTCTCGGGAGCTGGGCCATAAGCAGCACTGAGACCCTGTCCCAGGAAGCAGAGCCCAGACCCCAGCCTGCTGCCTCCAGGCGCTCGGTGGCTGCCCCCTCCCCAGGCCAGAGGGAGGGTGGGGTGGAACCCCAGTCTTGCTTGCTGAGCTCCTGCACAGAGGAAGGGTGAGAGGAGGGCAAGAAGCTGAGGAGGAATCCTGGGGCCTTTGTCCCATCCCCAGACATGTGAGTGGGAGCCCCGTGTGCCACGGGCAAGGCAGGAGCACACCCTCAGGGGGGCTGAGGAAGAGGCCAGTGTGTCCCTTGTCACAGAGCCAGCCGCTGCTCATGATGCAGAATCAAGGTAGGTGGCTTCTTGCTCCTTCTCTGAAACATCTACCCTTAAGTTTATCTCACTCTGTTCATCCAAACCATAACCTTACAGTATGGATCATAAGACACTTGACAGTACTTCTTGGGCAAGTATGGAAAGAAGAGAGGACATGAAATGGCAGAGAGCCCAGAGGCCTCTGGTGGGAGTGAGCCCCGAAAGCCGGCCTCATTCCCGACTTATCTCGCCACAATCTCCAAGCACAAGCAACAACAAGGTACAGGTGACAGCCACCCCGGAAGGAACCCGAGGGCATTTAACCAACCCAGCAACCCTGCAGGCATCGTCTTAACCAAGGGCTGGAGCACAGAGTGGACCTTAAGCCTCGCCTCCCGGAAGCCCAGGAGAGCAGAAAGGTCCTGGAGGGAAGAGGAGGGGAGATATGAACCAGGTAATTACACGAGAAGGAAGGCGCTCCAGCACGCCGCTAAGTTTGCCATCTACTAGAAGAATCCAGGGCTGGCCTAAGGTAAAAAAAAATCTACATTTGAGGTGTGAATTTAACTGACAAACATCTAACCGAGGATTACGGTGTACAATTGAATAGTACAAGAACTTAAAATTTCAAGGCAAGTTTCCTTTCTGAAGAAAAGTCACAACTAAGACAAAGTCAGGGAAGACGAATGGACACTTGGCCTCTGGTGTTTGCTCCGGCCTGAGGAGGGCACTCAGGCAAGAGTCTCCCCACCTGCAAATGTCTTTCTATATTGCATCCACATCAGAGTGGCCTCCCCAAATAAAACGTCCCAATGAACCGAGAGCAGGACCTGTGGATTGGAGTCTTGGCACTAAGGCCATGAAGCCAGGCGTAAATGATCAAAATAGTCTTTGGACATCAGCGCATTAGAAGCATCAAGGAGAACTCGGGTTGCCACAGAAAACGGGGGACATGCCTGTGACTCCGTGCTGGCCCCGTGAGGGTCTGCACGCTCGCTGGCACCCCAGTTGTGTGCTTAGTAAGCGGCTGGGTCTGCTCCCCGCAGGGGAGAAGGGGGTGTGAACTGAAGACACGGTGCCACCGTGAGCCTCCCTGCGCCCCTGCGCCCAGCGCACGTCTTCTCTTGGCAGTGGAAGGACGTCTTCTCGTCTGCTCACCACGGAGCTGGCGTTTCCAGCTGGGGGGGGCGCCTAGCGCCTCCTTCCTCACCTGTCGCTCACAGCCAGGTTACCTGCAGTTGGTTACTGATTGGCGGCCTCTCCCCAGAAGCTGCTCTCAGGGCAGACAGCGCACTTCCATTTGGCGAATTAATTCGTCCTCTAGGAGAGAGGCGCAGGCGCGGAGACCGCTGATGAGAACAGCTCAGGAAATTGGCTCCTGTTCACCAATCCCCCCGCGGGCCTGCGGGCGCGCCTGCTCGGGCCAGCCGGAAGGCCGCGGCGTCTCTTTGGAAAGGTGCTTGTGACCCCACGGGAGTCTGGAAGGACCGTGGATGAGGGCGAGAGGCTCCGCGCAGGAAATGCAGTGACGTGGCAGGCTGCTCGGAAGAAGAGGGAGCAGGGGAGCAGGGCCTGGTGGAAGATGTATAGAAATCATCCCTTCCTTGGCGTGAGCTCGGCCGCGGCGCGCCCCCTCTCGCCCCGGCAATGGGCAGCGACAGTCCTGAGCGCGCTCCGCTCCCGGGGGCCGGCGCGGGGAGCAAAGGCAGGGCCTGCGGTGGCCCGGAGGGGCCAGGACCACGGCCACCCCGTGGCCCCGTCTAGCGCGGCTCCTGCGCTCCCTCTCCCCTCACTTAGCCGAGGAGCTAGAGCCAGGGCCCAGCTCAAGGCCAGGAGTCAGACACGAGGGACGACAGCCAGGCGCCGAGGTGGGGACCTGCGGGAGCCGAGGCGCCCCCAGTCCAGTCCCCAGGCTGAGCGCGGATAATGGGGGCAGGCTGCAGCCGGGGGGCTTCCCAGCGCTGCCGGAGGCGCTCCCCGGGGCAGGGGTCCTCCGAAGGGTAAGACAGAGGCCGGGACATGGGGGCGCAAACCTGCGGCGCACCAAAACGCTCATTATTATCATTATTACCATTATGAAAGTTGTTCTTTCCCAGTCTCAGAATATAAGAGTAAATGATTAGGAATATTGTAGTGAACCGTTACCAGAAGGGACCATGTACTGACAAGTGCCTGGCATGGGTAAGGGAAGGTTAGGGTTCCTTAAACATTCTGGGTGCTATTGAACTACCTGCACTCCACACGTGGACTAGACAGGTTAGAACCATGACAAGAACTACACCGCAAGGTAAACCTGGGCTACGCACACCTGCCCCATCCCGTGGTCATTCAGAGGGCCCCTGGAGATTCCATGGCAGACAATCAAAACAAAAGGATGTTGTGTCTGGATGGTCAGGTTAATATACTTTGTTGCAATACTTAATTTCTAGGAATGTTGCCTAAGGGAGTAAAAAAGGTGTGGACGAGGATGTGTGCACAAGATGTTCATAACAGCATCATTTAAGCGGATTTGGCCCAACAGATAGGGCATCTGCCTACCCCATGGGAGGTCCAGGGTTCAAACCCAGGGCCTCCTGACCCATTTGCAGCTGGCCCACACGCAGTGTTGATGCGCGCAAGGAGTGCCCTGCCGCGCAGGGGTGTTCCCCACATAGGGGAGCCCCACGCGCAAGGAGTGCACCCCGTAAGGAGAGCCGCCCAGCGCGAGAAAAGTGCAGCCTGCCCAGGAATGGTGCTGCACACACAGAGAGCTGAAGCGGCAACAAAACAAGACACATATTCTGGGCACTGCTGACAATACAAGCGGACACAGAAGAACACACAGAGAGCAGACAACAGTGGGGGGGGGGGGGCGGGGAGGGGAGAGAAATAAATAAGAAATCTTTTTTTAAAATTTTATTATTTTTTATTTTATTTCTTTCCCCTTCCCCAGGCCTCCCCTCCCCCCACCGCCCAGTTGTCTGCCTTCTATGTCCATTCGCTGTGCGTTCTTCTGTGTCTGCTTGTATTCTTGTCAACGGCACTGGGAATCTGTGTCTCTTTTTGTTGCGTCATCTTGGGGAATAAATTCCATTTATTTCTACTAAATGGAATAGTATATAGCCATCAATGCTCTTTCTTTCAAAAACACTTACATAATTATCTTTCTGCTATAATAGCAAGTTGTTAAAAAGCATTTAATAAACCAGAGACAAAAGCACAAATATTGTATGATTTCTCTAATGTCAATTACTTAGAATAAACAAATTATGAGACACAGAGCAGAGTAGTGGTTACTGGTGGCTGGAGGGACAGAAGAATAGGGAGTGATTACTCAGTGGGTACAAGTTTCTATCTGGGATGATGAAATGCTCTGGAAAGGGTAGTGGTGAAAGTTCCAGAATATTGTCAACATACTAAATGTTGCAGAATTGTTCGCTTAGAAGTGGTTAAAATGATTTTTACATAATGTATATCTTGGCGTAACATAAAAGCACTTAAATGAGCAGTGTAATCACAATTTTGATGTACACATGACAGACAACATGTCTTGTTTACAGAAATGAGCATGTATTTGCTACACAAACATAAAACAGGGATCAAATTAGCGTAGCTTTTTTCCTCCAGCATAATTTTCTTCATTTCTCAAATTTCTGCGATAATCATATGTTATTTCTAAGAATAATTGTTTTAAGATATGGATTACTTCTAATTTTTAACACCTTTATTTTTAATTATGAATTATTTCAAATGTATAAAAGAGATTAGAAAATAATATGAAGATACCCACATACTCACCTCCGGAATTTACCATGTATTAGCCTATTTAACCACTTTTAACCCATTTGGCACATTTGCATCAGAATATTTTTGTGATAAGTTGTTAGAGCTGAGCCCCACCAGGGAAGGGCGATTCCTTAAGTGGGTACTATTCCCATATGTGTTTTTGTGCTTTTATGCTATATATTCACTCTCTATTAATGAAATGTACTACCAAATGAGGATTTTTAAAAATTCACTTAAAAGTTTTTTACAACTCAGTGTTGAGTTTTGTCTGTCTACCCACAAGGAGGCACCTGGGTGGGCTCATCAGTTTCTAGCTGGGCTGTGGTATTCCTTGGCACTAACAAGCCACAGTTTACCTCTCTGTCCCCCTGCAGATGGAGAGCCAGGCTGAACAGCAATGTTTTTCAGCTCTACAAAGAGCACCCTTTCAAACATCTCCTTGGAGGCATGAAGAGTGCTCCTGTGGGGAGATGCCTGGAAACAGAATTGCTCTCTAAAACGGTTCTAACAATGTCTACTCTGTGGTAGGCAGTAGAATAAGGGCCTTCCAGAGAGGGCGCTGGCCGAACCCCTGGAGCCCCTGGAACACGGTCAGTGTTGAGCATGGAATTAAATTTGCTAATCTTCAGACCTTGAGAAAAGGGGATCAGGAAGCGGACATGGCTCACTGATAGAGCATCCGCCTACCACATGGAGGGTCCAGGGTTCAAACTCAGGGCCTCCTGACCCGTGTGGTGAGCTGACCCACGCGCAGTGCTGCCACATGCAAGAAGTACCATTGCCACATGGGGAGACTCCACGTAGGGGAATCCCATGTGCAAGGAGTGTACCCCAGGAGGAGAGCTGCCCCCATGAGAAAAGCGCAGTTCACCCAGGAGTGGCGCCACACACATAGAGAGCTGATGCAGCAAAACGACACAACAAATAAGAGACACAATTTCCCAGTGCCACCTGACTATGCAAGCAGAAGCAGGCGCAGAAGAACTCACGGTGAATGGACACAGAGAGCAGACAATGGGGGGGAAAGGGAGAGAAATAAAATAAATCTTAAAAATAAATAAATAAATAGGGGGAATCATTGTGCATTATCCTGGTGGGCCCAATGTAATCAGCAGGACCCTTTAAATATGGAAGAAGGAAACCGAAGAACAAATGTCAGTGTGATATAAAATGAGAGAGACTTGGCTAACTGTCTCCAGCCTTGAAGATGGAAGGGGCCCAGGAGCCAAGGAACATAGGCAAACTCGAGAGTGGGAAAGACCGGGAAACGGGTTCTCCCCTGGCTCCCGGGGCAGCACAGCCCTGCCGACACCTGGGTTTACCATAGTAAGAGTCACTTCAGGTTTCCTACCTCTGGAACGATGATGATAAATTTGTATTATTTTAAAGTACTACGTTGGAGGTCGTTTGCTACCACAGCAATAGGAAAATAATACACACGTCCACCAGCAGTGTTTGTATCCCAATTTCCCCATATCTTTGCAAACGCTAAGTGGTATCCAACCTACTAATAATTTTTCAATTTAATGGGTAATAAATTATCTCATTGCAGCTTTACTCTGCATTTCCCTGGTGACTAATGAGTTTGAGCTGTTTTCCTATGATAATAATAATTACAGTTTCCTCTTGTGCAATTTCCCAATTTATGTACTTGCCCATTTTTCTATTAGGTGGTTTGTCTTTTTCTTATTAATTTGTAGTATTTCTTGATATATTCTGAACACTACTCCTTTGGAAATTATGCATTTTACAAATATCATCTACCAAATTACGGCTTATCTTTTACATGTGTTTATGAAATCTTCTGTCAAACAGAAATGTTTAATTTTAATGCAGCCATTTTTATCATACTTCTTTAATTGTCAGGGCTTTCTGTATCGTACTTATGAAATTTTTCCCTATCCAGATGTCATAAGAGAACTTATCATGACTATTTAAAATATAAATCAGTAACCAAAAATTCTCTTTGCATTCCCCCACTCAAAAATAATGACAGAGGACCAGGCAATTTTATAGTTTTATCTACAGAGTTCCTCTGATCTTAAGAACGGATAATCCAAATCTTATACAAACTACTCTTGAAAATAGATGTAGGAGGAAAGCTTTCCAACTCTTAGGAATTTAGAATAACTTTGAAATTTAAACTGGAAAACAGCATTCAAAAAGAGGAAATCGAACTGTCTTGTTTATTAACACTGATTCAAAATTCCTAAGTACAGTATTTATAGATGAATACTGTAGTAAAAAAAGAAAGCACGTCTTGACAATGCAGGACTGATCTCAGAAATATTAGGATGACTTAACTTTATCAAATCAGTTAATCTCATTCACCTCACAAATTACAGAAGAAAAACTATACATATAATCATCTCACTAGAATCAGAAAAAAAATTCAATAAAATTCCACAGCCCTTCAAGATTGTGCAAAAATGCCAACTCACAGCAAATTAAGAACCAAACGCCAAATAATTGACCATAGCAAAGTCCCATAGTAAAACTTATAGTCAAAAGTGTGAGATGTTACTTGCATTCTTGTCTTGGTGTTTACATCATAAAGAATACCGCTTTTGATGTTTCTGTCAACACCCTAAAAGAAGTGAAGCAGGGCCTTAGTTTGCCAGAGCTTCTGTAGCAAAATCCCACAGACAGGTTGGCTTAGGCAACAGTAATGAGTTGTCTCAGACTTTTGGGGACTAGAAGTCCAAAACCAAGGTGTCAGCGGCATCACGCTTTCTCTGAATTCTGTCGCATTCTGGTGATGGCCTACCAGCTGTTGCCTCTGTCACATGGCCCTCTGTCTCCCTTCGTCTTCTCCTGTTCCTTCTCCTCATCCTACTTAAGTGTCCCTGTTTCTGCCTGGATTTTCTCTCCTTATGAGGTCTCCACTCATATTACCTGAAGGCCCACCCTGATCCAATCCAGCCTCATTCTAGCAGGACTATTTACACATGAGTCACATGCTCAGGGCTCAACATGTGTTTTGGGGGCAAGATTCAATCTACCCCAAGCACCTTGTCCAGGTTCTTTATCAATAAATGGAAATAGCAATCCCCTCCTCACAGGGTCACTGCGGGGATCCCACAGTAACGGGCTTATTGTAATTAGCTGGGCAGGTGCCGCCTTGCTCACGGCTGGGTGGCGGCCAGTCACACAGAAGACACTGAGGACCAACGAGCCGCAGGGGCCTTCGACCCTGCCATTGGGGTGAGTTCTCTATTGCGCGCTGAGGGCCTCTGCCCCTGGGTCGTGGGAGCTTGTTATTATCATACTTGCTACTAAAAGCAGGAAAAGTTACCAGCAAGATGGCGGCAGAGTAAGGAGCTCCTAGAGTCGGCAGCTCTCTGGAGCTAGTTGAAGCACCTGTTTGGGGGCTCCAGGAGGCCAGAAGAGCATCCTGCAATGTCTTTGGGGGAGAGGAACAAGGAGGCTGCCCATCGGCAGAGAAGACTCGTAGTAGAGGCTCCACAGCCCAGAGGCCATCCTCCACTGGAGGCACAAGCCACCTCAGGAGCTGTTCTGTGACTGGAATTGAAAGCTCCACTGCCCAAAAACAGGGTAGGAAGAGACAGTTGGGCACCAACTTCAGCTACTGATGAGTAAATTCAGTGGTTATAGTATAATCCTGAGAACAGCTGAAGTTTGAGTCTGTCCAAATCAGCAAGAGGCCGGGAACCGCCATCTTAACTCCGCGCCTGGCATGTGGGCAGCAGGGCGGACCGAGGATCCCAGTGCTGGTGGGGACCGGCTTCTTTCCATCCAGGTCAGATTGCAGCTCTGGCCTATGCCCCAGCGCCACCTCTAGCAGGGAGGAAGCTTGGGGACCTGTGCCAGCCTCTCCTAGAAATTGTCGGCCAAGCCACGGAGGCCGGTGATTATCCTACTCTGGCAGCATGAGCCACCCCAGGAGCTGTTCTGTGATGTGATGGGAATTGGAAGCTCCATTTCCCTGAAACAGGGAGGAGGAGATGGTTGGCTGCTGATTTCAGCTACTGATTAGTAGACTTGGCTGGCTAAGAGATAACCCTGGGAACAGGGGGAGTAACCAGCCCAACTCAGAGAGGCCAGGAGTCGCCATTCTGACTCCGCCCCCAGCCTGAGGGGAAGCCAGGCTGACTGAAACTCTCAGTGTCAGCAGGATCCAGTTTCTTTCATGCAGATCAGCCTGCAGCCCACCTAGGCTTCAGCCCCACCTCTGGTGGGGAGGAAGATGAGGAGCCCTGCACCAGCCTATATAGGTAACTGCGGGTAACTTTGGTTGGCATAGACTGAAAATCAGAAGTCTACCAGGGCAATTGCAGTCATCTTGGACCTGTACTGCATAGTTTGTTGCCCATACCTACAGCCCCATCCCTGCCCCAGGCAGGGGAGATAGGGATGTGAAGCTTCATCAGTCTCTCTGCGCAACTATAGTTTAGGCCTGCATGTGGATTATTCCACACAGCTGTGACTCTGTCCCTACCCCTGGCAAAGGAGAAAGTTGGAAGAAACATCATTGGTCCCTGGTGCAATGAGGGCAGCTTGAGCCTCCACAGCTTACAGCACCAACTACATGCTTGGCTCCTACTGTACAACCAGCAAGGGAAAAATGATAGGAAGCCCTAAACTAAAGAGAAAACCTGCACCCAGAATAAATACTCTAGGAAGCCAGATGCCAAGACACCAACAAAAAATTACAGTCCACACCAAGAAACAGCAAGCTATGGCCCAGTTAAAGGAACAGGATAAGCCTCCAAATGACATAAAGGAGTTGAGACAACTAATTATAGATGTTCAAACAAATCTCCTTAACAAATTCAATGAGATGACTAAAGAGATTAAGGATATTAAGAAGACATTGGATGAGCACAAAGAAGAATTTGAAAGCATATGTAGAAAAATAGCAGATCTTATGGGAATGAAAGGTGCAATTAATGAGATTAAAAAACATTGGAATCATATAATAGCAGATTTGAGGGGGCAGAAAAAAAGATTGGTGAGTTTGAAGAAATGGCCTTTGAAAGTGAACATACAAAAGAAGAGATGAAGAAAAGAATGGAAAAAAAATTGAACAAGGTGTCAGGGAACTAAATGACAGCAAAAGGTGTGCAAACATACGTGTCATGGGTGTTCCAAAAGGAGAATAGAAGGGAAAAGGGGCAGAAGGAATATTTAAATAAATAATGGTAGAAAATTTCCCAACCCTGTTGAAGGACATAGATATGCCTGTCCAAGAAATACAACATACTTCCATCTGAAAAAATCTAAATAGACCAACTCCAAGACATGTGTTCATCAGAATGTCAAAGGCAAAGACAAAGAGAGATTTCTGAGAGCAGCAAGAGAAAAGTAATACATAATATATAAGGGATATCCAATAAAATTAAGTGCTGATTTCTCACCAGAAACCATGGAAGCAAGAAGACAGTGGTCTGATATATTTAAGATACTACAAGAAAAAAACTTCCAGCCAAGAATCTTATATTCAGCAAGACTGTCTTTCAAAAATGAGGGTAAAATTAGAATATTCACAGATAAATAGAAACTGAGAGAATTTCTAAGCAAGAGACCAGAATTTCAGGAAATACTAAAGGGTGTGCTAGAGCCTGAAAAGAAAAAATAGGAGAGAGAGGCCTGGAAGAGAGTCTAGAAATGAAGATTATATCATTAAAAGTAGCTAAAAGTATCAAAAGAATGGTGAAAATAAAATATGACAGATAAAACTCAAATAGTCAGGAATAAACTTAACCAATGATGTAAAGCACTTGTATTCAGAAAACTGCAACTCAGTGTTAAAACAAATCAGAAAAGGCCTAAGTAACTGGAAGATCATTCCATGCTTATGGATTGGAAGATTAAATATCATTAAGATGTCAATTCTACTTAAATTGATATACAGATTTAATGCAATCCCGATAAAAATAACACCAGCATTAAAGAAAAAAATTGAAAACATGATCGTTAAATTTATTTGGAAGTGTAAGGAGTCCTGAATAGCCAGAAACATCATAAAAAGGAAAAGTGAACCCTCATCTCCAGACTTTAAATCATAATACTTACCTATAGTGGTTAAAAACAACATGGTACTGGCGTAAAGACAGACACAATAGACCAATGGAACCAAATTTATGGTTCAGAAACAGACCCTCACAGGTACGGTCAAGTGATTTTTGGCTAGCCTGTCAAACTCACGCAGCTCAGACAGAACAATCCATTCAACAAATAGTGCTGAAAAAATTGTACATCCATAGCTGAAAGAAGGAAAAAGAACCCCTATCTCACACCTTTTCCAAAACTTAACTCAAAATGGATCAAAGAACTAAAAATAAAAGCAAGAGCCATAAAATCTCTAGAAGAAATTGTAGGAAAATATCTTCAAGACCTGGTGGTAGAGGGTGGATTCTTAAAGGAGATAAGAGAAGGACTGAGTAGACTACTGATGTTTAATGTATGTAGAAGTTTTATTTAGCTTTACTGTAAAATTGTGGAAATGTATAGAGTGGATAGTAACACACAGTGAGTAACAGCTAGTTTATAAATGGGGATGTGACTGAAAATGATAGTCTAGTTATGTAAATGCCAATTGACAGAATGTTTGAGAATAATCTAGGAAGAGGATAGCACAGTAAACCAAGAGGTGGGTGAGAATTGTGGTTGATGGTACAGATGCAAGAGTGTCCTTTGTTAGCTAGAACAAATGTATGTCACTACTCCAGGGTGATGGGAATGTGGAGAAGCATGGGAAAAACACATCTGGAATGACCTATGGACTGTGGTTAGTAGTAATAATATAATATTCTTGCATCTATGCAAAAGATGTCCTGTGTTGATACTGAGGCAGTATGGAAAATGTGAGCCAAATGTACACTACGGACATGGTAACAATCAGATGATATTATTTTATCTATAGCAAATGACACACCACATTGTGGTGTGTTGATGGAGGGGTGTTGTTTGGGAATTCTGCACTTGTACATGATTGTTTTATAAGTTTACAACTTCTGTCATAAAAAAATATATTTAAAAAGTAATAATAGGGTGGGTTGGGGGAAAAACACACCAAATGTAAGATAAGGACTATGATTAGTAGTAAGATTTTGACAGGGTTCTTTCATAGTATGTAACAAATGTCTCATGACAATGCAAGGTGTTGGTGGAGGGTTGATGTATGGGACCCCTGTATGAGGTTATGCATGTTTGCTTTGTAAGTTCACAACTTTTACTATACACTTAATTGTTTATGTATGTTCATATAAAAATGATATAAAGATAATAACAATCGGATTGGTTATGGGAAAACTACTTTGTTTAGTAGTAATATTTTGACAATGCTCTTTAATCATTAGCTAAAAAAGTTTAAAAACAATGCAAGTTATTGGTGGTAGGGTGAGATGTTATATATATTTGTTTGATGTTATATGTTTGGTTTGTAAGTTCACAACTATTATACACTTATTGTTTATGTATGTTTATGTATGAGTGATATATTTCAATAATTTTTTTTTAAAAAGCAGGACTAGGGATTCATATCATCATTCTCTATAAATATGCAATTGACAGAGCAATGAAAGAGAAAAATCAGGAAGAGGCAAAGTTAGGGTTAATTGGAGACAAGGATTGTATGCCTGAGAAAGCCAAGAGCAACTGTTAAAACCAGGAGAAACAAGAGGAGTGTTTTGGACTGTGGCTAGGAGAAGCAGGAGATGTAACAGTCATAGCTCTCCTCTGGGACAAATAACCTGGTAGAAAATAAAGCAAGAGAGGAAGACAGTGCTCTTTAGTATGAGCACGAAGCTCACAACAACAGCACATTTAACCCTCTGCCGAGACACCTAAAGGAAGGTTTGAGTAAATTGAAATGCATATTTTGTACGTGGCTTGAAAGATTCAGCATTGTAAAGATGTCATTTCTTTCCGACGTAAACTATAAATGTATTGCAACCCCAGTCAAAACACCACAGAGATTTTTGAAGGAAAGATGATGAGTTAGCCTAAAGTTCACAGAGGAAAAACAAACTATGCCAAGAGCTGGAGAAATTTTCAAAAAATAAATTACAGCGTGCCAGCCCTCACAAAAGTTAATATCCATTTTTAAAGCTGTGAGAACTAAGGCAATTAAGTACTGGCCCAGGATAGACAGTACAATCAGGAGGAGGGATGTTAAAAGGCCAAACATATACGTAAATATACCCAGGAATTTTAAATGTGATAAAGAAGGCATTTCAAATCCATAAGGAAAAGATCAAAAACCAGACATTTGGAATTTCTACCACTGTTTTCACCAAAATTATTTCCAGATAAATCAAAGATTTAAATGTATAAGTGAAAGTGAAAAAATACTAGAAGAAAAAAATTAAGAGAATGTTTATATTTATTATTATCTTAGAGTGTGCAAGTCCCTTTTAGCAAATCACAAAATCCAGAACCAAAATAGAAACATTTTATGAATTGGCCCACATATTTTTTGATATAAAATTTAAAACCTTACAGCATAAACAACAAAAAAGGGAAAAAATCTGTGAGAAATATTTTTAATTAAGAAAGTGCTTTGTTATATGGACTATAAAGTACTAAACAAATCATTAGAAAAAAAGGAAATGCATGAAAAAAATTAGCAGAGGCTACAAACAGAAAAGGAAATCCAATAAAATTTGAGAGGATTCTCAATTTAATTCATAATAAAAGAAATGAAAATTAAAACACTATGCAGAAGATAATTGTTACCTATTGATGCCAGGGGAGTGAGAAATAGACAGTCTGAAATGGCAACACTGATAGAATTATAAGGATTATAAAGATAGGATTATTATTCTCAAATGAAATTGACCCGTCAGTTCCACTTCAGGAATTTATTCTACAGTTAAAATTCACAAAGACATATATATGCGGATGTTCGTGACGGCGGTGGTGTTTAAAACAGCAAAAAAACCCTCGGAATGGCCTGAATGCTGACTGTATTATGGTAAATGTCTACAGTATCTTCTCTCATGCCATTAAAAAGAGTGAATGCTGTAGAAACTGGAATGCAGAGATTCCCACGTTATGGTGGGAGATAAAAATTCAAATTTCAAATTATATTACGGTCTGATCACGGGCTTTCATTTTCTCCAAAATTGCAAGAAGAATGTGTGTGTTTCCGTATTGCATGTGTATGTGTGCTACACTGTGTGTTGTATGTAAGGAAATAAAATTTCTGAGACTTGACACAAGAAACAAAATTATGAATAGTGATTAAATTTGCAGACTGAGTTCCGAGATGTAGAGACATAAGGAGTCTTTGATTTATTTTAAATTTTTTGGTTCAGGTTGTTTTTTTTTAACTGTGTCCATATATTACTATTATAATATAAAATAGTAATGAAGCAATTCTAAAAGTTATAAGATAGAATAAAGAGGACAGATACGTTAAAGTCTTAGAAAAAATTATCTTGGGAAGGCCATTTCTGTAATTAAAAGCATACTTTTCTTCCCCCTACCCATTTAGTGTTTCCTGTTCAGCTCTGATTCTTATTTTCAAATGTCTTTCTTTATCTATGCGTACCTTGAAGTGGACATTCCGCATGCTTCCTTCTGAGAATCCTGCAATAGATTATACTCCACTTCCCAATCCTTTCATGAGAGACCCTGTTCACAGAAAGGAAAGCAGCAAGGCAAAGAGACCTCACCAGGGCACTCAAATGGGAGGCATCCTCTCCAGGCACTGGATTCTTATCAGTGTTTCCAGATTCGAACCATTTCTGGGAAATGTCTCATCTCACTTTACCATTTCTGCCTTCAGTTTAATGACATTGGTGCTGGTTACCCCAAACTCAGGCAAATATGTATGTACTTAGGGCTCCAACAAAGCAAGGACATGAGAGAAAGAGAGACAGAGAGTGGGAGAAGAGAGAGAGATTTAATGAATCTATGCAAAAAATGCTGCCATTAAAAAATCTAGAAAGAATCTAAGCTGATTTGGACATACAGATAAGTTCTATATTTTATGGTTTAGTATTTTTTATCTTGAATTCCATATCTATCTTTTCATAGCAAAGCATATGATTTTTAAAATTCAGGCCGGGACACATCTAAAAAGAAGTTGATAGCTATATAGATCATTTGGTCAAGCATGTCTCCTTTGTAATAAATTCCTTTAAAGAGGAACCCCTCAAATATCTGTTTGGAGTTAGACATCTCTGAAGAGTGATGCTGCAATGTTTTTACAAAGAGTTTACCCCTTTTCTCCTCCAGGTAGGACCTGTGGTAATGAACAAAGAATCCCAAACCGACTTATCCAATTGTCACTGTCAATAATTAAGTTTGGGTAATAACATAGCAGTAGACATCAGGAGTCAAAGCTTGCTTTTCAGAAAATAAAATGGTTGATAAAGGTGTGCCTTTCTATGACTAGAATTGTTTTTTTCCAAGGAAAACTGCAGAATTTTTGCACTTCTTAATCACAATCAAGGCAAATGTAGGCATGGGCTTAGCTTGAAATGTGTGCAGGACAATTTTCTAATTTCATTGTCAAAATTATGGGACTTGGGTTCTCCAGTGGTATTACTATCATGCCAACAGACTTTGTAGCTGACAAAAATTGCAATACCCTGCAATGAGTGATTAAAAAGTGGCTCTAAAGATGTCCTTTTTTTTCCTCTTCACATCAATTGCAAGGATTTTATCATTTCCTCCATTTAGTAAAAATAGAGTGAGAAAGATCAAGCACTCTAAATTTTAGCATAAATGTCAAGGTGAAAAGAATGGCAAACCTAAAAAATTCTCTAATAAAGTTTGAATAGATGTCTATTTTATTTCAGTGACTTCTAAGCCAAGTTTCAAACAATAAATGATTGATGCCATCCTAACTAAGAAGCTGCTCAAACACATTGCCAGAGAATAAACTATTTAAAATATTTAATTGAGCTTCTAAACCACAGTGTCTTTTTAAAAATCTCAGTTTAAGCACAGTCTGTGTTGCCCCTGCCAAGGACATGCAGTAAAAGCCATTTTTCAATGGATTCTTCAATGCTTTTTTATTGTTATTTCAGAGACTCAGGTAAAAATAAGATATCGGGTGATATAAAGAGTAAAGAAAGAGCAGGCACTGTGGCATCCTCAGGTATCCATGCTCTGTCTGTGTCTACACTGCATCAACTATCCAGGTGAAAAATGAATAATTCAGGTAACTATTTTTATAGATCTCCAAATCTAAAGATTTTACATCTCATAATTGAAATGCCAGGGTGTTTAGCTGATTTGTGAGATTCCCTCCAGACCTTTGAAAGTGTGTCGACACAACAGTAAACTGAAATACAGAAATGTGCAATGGGAAATGTGCAAAAACCCAGTCCCTACAAATGGGACGTTTGGATTAATGGAATGTGTCTCAGTCAGAGTGAACCCATCCTGTGTTGGCTTTCATTCTTTTATTATTTAATGAAAATAAATACAGATGCACCTATAATGCTGTACATAGTAAAGTAAATAAGGAAGTACATAAACATTACATCAGTGAAATTTCAAATCATAGAAAATATGAAAATGAAAATAAAATCTTTCTTCCCCCACCCTACTCCCAATACCCAAAATAGCCATTTTGAATACTGTCAGTGTTTTTGTTTCTTCTGGAAATTACCACTATAACTTTAAATAATGTAGCTGTAGTATTATTTCTAGATTTGCTTTTTCTAAAATAAAATATTTCAAATTTTACTGTGCATATAAATAACCTTTAAAAACTTGCTAAAAAAATTGTAGCTAATTTGCTACCAGCCATTATGGAATAACTGGTACCAAGCTATCCTGTGGCTATAAGCACACATGATGACAAACTAACTGAGAACAACTGTTTTCATCACTGAACAACTGACAGCATCAGACTAAGATCCCTAAGAGAATGGAAACCCACTAAATGAGCCCCCAAATTCCCCAAACACATGGCAGAGCATAGCAATTCCACTGAGTTTTGGGGGCAGACATTGAGGTTCAGGGCAGCTAAAGTGGCTTGAATCTGTAGAACAAGGATGGCATCCCCCAGGAGGAAGATGTGCAAAGAAGGGGACCCAGAATCCATATGAGATAACCCCCAAGTCTGTGGCTAAGGATTGGGCTGCACATTTATAGGATGAGTGCTTTAAGATTCTCTGAAAGCAAATGAAACAAAGTGGGAAGTAAACAGAGATGTTAGGAGTAAGGAGTGAAGGGCCAGCAATAGTCCTACAGGTCTCAGAGTCCTAACCCTGCCAGAGTGGAAAGGGCTCATGACACCTCTTTACCACCCCTGGCATAGAACTGCGACATCACAAAGGGCTCACTTTGGGATTAGGACTATATTCTAAAGCAAGAGCTCCTCCAGATCACCCTGAGAGTGTGGAAAACTAAGCTTAGCACATTTTCTACAAGGGGGACATTTTTAAAAATATTTAAATATAACAAGTTAGAGGGGTTTTAGAAACACCTTAGGCTTTCCACAGTTCTGCACCAAGCATAAAACCAAGCCCATACAAGGTCAACATAATCAGCCAATGACTGAACTGCCTGCTAGAACAAAAACTCATTCTCCTCAGAGATAGAAAACTGAATCCAGGGTCACTACAGCAAAGTACTCACAATGTCCAGTATTGCATAAAAAATCATTACATAAACAAAAAGTTATATTAGCCAGCCAAAGGGGTTCTGTTGCAAAGTATCAAAAATCTATTGGCTATTATATAAAGGGGATTTATTTGGGATAAAAGCTTACAGTTACAAGGTCCTAAAGACTCCAACTCAAGTCTGCTTTCTCACCAAAGTCCGTTGCCACTTGTTGAAGCAAGATGGTGGGCGATCTCTTCCTGTTCTCTCCGTCCTGCTTCCTCTCAAGGCTCTGTGGGCCCAGCGTCTTCTGAGCTCAAATGTAGGCTGGCACAGGGCTCGTCTCTCTTCCCAGGACTTTAGCTGTTCGAGCCTTCTCTTTTCTGTCACATGGCAGGACATGTTCTCTCCTCTTCCATTTAATCGAATGAGTGCCAATTAAATCAGCCTACCAGGGGGTGGGGGGCTCAACTTTGAGTTACGCCTACTGACATAGTTGAATCAAAACCTTAATCTTAATAGGAGATTTAATCAAAAACATCTGAGGTGACTCTAATCCAATACAATCAAAGAGGCTCACACCCAGAACAGACCAGTTCACAAACATAGTCCTTCTTTTTTGGAATTTATAAATATTATTAAACTGCTACAACAGTATAACTTGATCAGCCAATAGAAAACAAACACAAATGGTGCGGATGTAGACCTTAGCAGTCAAAGACTTCAAAGCAGCTGTTTATAAATATATTCAAAGGGTCAAGTGAAAGAAAGTTCAAAGAATAAAAATTAATATTCTTTATGAGTAAACAGATTATAAATCTAAGCAGATAAATAGAAATTAGAAAAGAAACCAACTGGAAGTTCTAGACCTAAAAAGTACAATAACTGAATTTTTTTAAAAAAATTCACTGTGGGCCTAATAGCAGATTGGAATTAGTAGGAAAAAAGACTCAGGGAACATATAGCCAAATGAATAGAAATTATCTAAACTGAATAATAGAAATCACATTGAATAAAAATAAACAGAGCCTTGGAGAACTCTGGGAGAATACATATGGTCTTAGAATCTCAGAAACAAAGAAAGTAAAATTGGGACAAAAAATAAGAAGAAGCTGAAAGAATGACTGAAAATATCAGGAAACTGGTGAGAAGCAGTGATTTACAGTTTTAAGAAGCTCAGTGAAACCTCAGTAGTATAAATATAAAAAGAAATGTTTCTAAGAACATTATAAGCAAATTGCTGAAAACTAAAGACAAAAAAAGTATTGAAAACAATCAGGGAAAAAAAAGAAAATTAAATGCAAGTGAACAAAGATAAGAAATATCACTAATTTCTCACCAGAAGCAATGGATAAAAGGATAAGGAGATAAAGTGGTTTAAAATACTGAGAGGAAATAACTGTTAAACATTATCTATATCCATTAAAATATCTTTGAACAATTAAAGTAAAATTAATATGATTTCAGGCAGATAAAGCAGAGCAAATTCATTACCACAGTATCTGTACTACAATAAATGTTAAAGGTTATCCTTTAGGCTGAAGGGAAATAGACAGAAAGTTGGATCAGCAGGAAAGAAGGGGATCAAAACTCATATTAGGTAAGTAAATCTTTTTTAACTGTATCTTCTCTCTTCTTTTAATTTGCTTAAAGAACAACTGAATGCTGATAGCAAATAATGATGTTTTAATATGGTGTTTATAATTGATGTAGTAGTGAAATACATGACAGCAATTTCAGAAATATATGAAGTGTGAAACAAGAAGTGAGAAGTCACATGTCAAATGGATAAAGTATAAAGTAAGGAATGCAAAATATCATATGCTAAGGATAAAATGTGACATATGAAGAATTACACTAAATAGATTATATTTAGACTCTCACAAGTTATGTGTGCATATTGTTAGTAATACTAAAAAATAATAAAAGACATACAGCTAAGAAGCCAATAAGGCACATGAAATGTAACAATGAAAATGTTTGACTAAGCCAAAAGAAAGAAGGAGCAAGAGAAGAACAAAAAATAGAAGCAACAAATAAAAAACAAAACAAGATGGTAGACTTAAACTCAACCATATCAATAATTACACAAAATATGAATGAACTAAACAACCCCAATTAAAAGGCAGAAATTGTCAGACTGGATACAAAAGAATGACTAAAATATGTAGTGTTTATAAGGGATGCATTTCATATAAAGACACAAATATGTTTAAAGAAAATAGGATGGAAAAAAGGTATACCATCCTAAGAGCAAGCCTAAGAAACTTGTTGTTGCTATGTTAAAATCAAACTGGATTTCAAAGCAAAGAAGGTCATCACATAATGAAAAAAATTCTTTATCTGGAAGACATAGAAATTCTAAACACATTGCACCTGATAATAGACACCAAAATGCATGAATAAAAAGGACAGAACTAAAGGGAGAAATAGGTGCCACTCACCATCAGAGATCGCATGTCACTAAATCCCTATCATTCAAAGAAATCAAGTATTAAGGTCATGGATTATCTTTAACTACTTTGTTTCTTTTCTCTATTGCCACCTTTCTGGCTGTTCATTTTGCTAGATGACTTCAAGCAGTTGGTTCTTGGACTCTTTTGTAAGGTGTTCTCTGAAACGTGAATGCTCATAATAACTTAAATACGGTCTCTAATTTTCCAGACTGACATCTAATTCCTGTCTTTCATTGCTTCTCAAGTCACTTTTAACTGATAATTGAGGATATCCAGACATTTTTATCTGCATATCTCCACCAATCCTCACCTCCAAATTTCTCAATACAAGTTATCTTTTCAGCAGTGAAAAACTGACAAATCTCTTTACCCCTCTCTCCCTTACCAGAGTCTTCTTGCTCTGTGGTGGCTTCTGCATGCTCTTTGCACGTTTTTAAATTCTGTCAAAATGCCCGGGGTACACTCATACACAAAACCATTCAAAGAACTTTTGAAATGTTTATTCAGCTTTTCCCATCAACATGTATACTCTGTTTGGTTAGTTTATGTTATTATTTTATGGTATCAACTTTATCACACTTTGTCATAAAATCCCCTTGGCGTCCTGCATTTAAAAGTGCCAAGCAAATGTAATAAAGTCTGACTTCCTAAGGAACTTGAAAGGCAAAACACTTTTTGAATCATGCTATGAGGAGACACATAGAGAGAGCCTCTGATTAAATCCACTTTTGGCTGAAAATTTCTAAGCATTATATTAATGACCTTGAAGATTGTCCAGCAGAAATATCTTGTGGATATGAATTTCTTCAAAGGTTGAAATATAGGCTAGAACTCTCCAGAGGCTACTGTGATATGAAATAAAAAGCTTAATCAATTTGTAGAAGCAAAAAGGTGGACATGCTTTAGAGGACCAGAAATTGATACTCTGAAATCTACACTTACTGGAACTGAAAGTAACTAACTTGCAGTCTTATAAGATTTCTTTCTCCTAGTGCCTCTCCTACTTGAGGAGACATGAAAGAAAAAACAAATTTCAGTGAATTTCAAAACAACAGGATTTTCTAAGTGTGCCAGAATATCCATGTTGTAAAAATGTCCTCTTCTGGCCAAACGTTAAATCCCTTTTCTGATGAATACATTAGCACAGAGATTACCCCAGTCATCACCCTCTATTCAGCCCTGCAAACTGAGCTTAAAGTCAAGACTGAAGAGTTTACGCAGTTTTGGGTCTACAACCTGGGAGTCAACCAACCATGCATCTGTAAGGATGAATGCAAGACTGCAAGTACATCTAGAACTGATGGAATTAACTGGGATATTTTTAACATTAAAAAGGAGGGTGCCAATATTAAAGAAAGGCATATGTATTTCTCTATGGTGCTCATTTCATTACAGCACTGGGGGAGGTACGAACATGCACCCACCATTTCCTCTAACTGTGGGGAGTAACCATGGCATTCACTGATTTTTTTTCTCCTTGGGACTCAACAGCAAGGCTGATAAGAATCAATGACGCTCTCTTCTAAGCTGGAAAATGCTGCAGTTAAAGGGACGCCACCTGAATCCCTTTGGCATCCATGCAGGATAAAGGCCAACTGAGGGCAATGTAAGCAGAAAGTATAAAACCAGAAAAATAAATATTAAGTACAATATTTTTTTTCTAAAACCAAGATATGGATAGTTTTCAGCTGATAACTACTGGTTCCCAAAAATGAAAACATTTAAGACCCAACTAAATAATTTGGTGTCTGTAATCAACCATTTACACTCTCCATCATTTATACAATATATACCATTTATATGCTTTGATTTTTAAGTTTTTATTATTTTTAAACATTTTGATATATTTTACATTATCCTAATTACTCTGATGCCCCAAGCTGGAATACCAAAAGCACAATTTTTAAAGTATGAAATAGATTTTTAAAAAAATAATTCAAGTGGTTCTCTTTAAAGTTGCCAACAACATGAGGAGGCTAAAGAGTAGCAATGAGGAAGGAATTTTCTAAACATTTCTTAACAATTTAAAAATATCAGTTTTTATTTGTTACCTGAGACAAGGTAACCTTAGTTTTAGGAGAGTAAAATGATTTTAAAAATCTGATGTACCTAAGGCATATATACACTCCTCAGATATACTCATTGACCATGTTTCATATAATGCAAAGATAAATGTGCTTTAGACTGATGACTCATATCGTTTAAGGAGGCCATGTTTGGGGGAAAAAATAGCAAGTTGTAAATGGTGTAATTTGCTTCAGTGAAGCAAAGCCTCAAGTGGCTCCCCAAGAATTCTTTTGAGGAAACAGAAATTTTGCTGAGATGCTTTTGTTCTTGGTCATCTTCCCAAGCATTCTTCCTTTTCAACTCAACCAATTGTCTTGGCCAATAGCATACTTTATTGAAAGTAGCTCGTGTTTTCAGACTTAGTTTGCTTTTTCCTGCTGAGAGTCTCAGATAGACCTAAGTGAAATTCCCTTTTGCAGCCCTTGTTCCTCAGTTCCTCAGAAGAGACTCTCACACCGACTCTGGGTTCTGGGTGCTGCTTCTCAAATTCTCAGGGGTGAATGGGCTTTTTCTCTTTTAACCATCCACTTAGACCAATACTCTTGCATAGTCCAAAAAAATGAATCACTAGGAAAATAAAATAAGAAACAAAGATATAAAATACAGAAAACCAACTTTTTTGAATCCAACTGACATAATATTATCCCATCAAATAGCTATTAAACCTTGTAAACAACACTTCTCAGTTTCTGTACTTACCTTTTTGTGGACCCGAGCAAACATTTCATGAGTTTGCCCCCATTTGCAGTCACAGTTCTAGCTTTGCTGGGCTCCCTCACACCAGGAACTTCAACAGCTTCTCTGTGTTTCTGGACCACTCTGAAGGCAGCTTGCATCCAGTTTATTTGGAAGGCAAAGATATGGGAAGAAATAATCAGAGACAGACCATTCCAGAGGTGAGGATGGAGGGTGCATTTTTTTAGTAGATGAGTAAGAGAGACCCCACCCTCACTTTGCTTTCTTAGGACTGGGAAGAGAGGTCAGGAATTGATCAGACATTGGAGACCAGGACCCTGCCCAGGAGGTGATAGGCCCAGAAAGGAGTGGGGGCAAGAGATGGGAGTCAATGAAAGAGAAAATCTTCTTCAAGTTAGAAAGACTCCAACAAAGGTCATTGCTTCTGCCCATTGTGCAAAAGAGCCCAGTAAAGAACAATGGCCCCAAACACAATAGTGCTGTGGGCTCACGGAAGAGAAGCACTGGCGAGGACATAGAACTGATTGGCAGGAATACGGGGCTTCTCCCCACTTTCCATGGCACATCCCATGGCAGAAGGAGGTAATGGAAACGTGGCTGGGGTTTTCATCAACATTTTTGGATGGCATCTAAGTAGGATTTAGTATTTAGATTTAGGAAAATGTTCTTGTGCCAATACTTGCAACTGTGAGTTTTAGGAAATTTCATATCCACACATTCATTTTGGACCATCTAAGAACAGCCATTTCCATTTTCTCTGCCCTGTTAAAGGTTTTAGATAATTAAAATGCAAGGTGACTGTCTAGATCTTTTCACACAGTGCTGGTGAAGGAGTCTCTGCCAAGCGATTGAACGGGTCCCATCCATGTAATGTTCAGAAGTCCAACGGAATATAAAAATGAGAGAAAAATCTGTCCAGGGGAGAAAATAGCAAAGAGTCCCATTCAAACCCTAAAAAATTGGAGGAATTTCTGTGAGATGTGGTTCAGGTTCCCGGGGAGGGTGTGGCCAGCTCTGGGCTTAGTCAAGGTCCCAGAGTCCTGGTGACTTGAGATAATTGTGGTTCCCCAGGCCCTCAAAATCCGTACAGTTCCTGGAAGTGGCCGGCGATGATGGAGTCCATAGAATCAGCACCATGGAGGGTCTCACCTCCAACCTAGGGCACTGCTGCAGCACTCCTAATGAGAAGAGCTCCCTTTAGTAACTTCAGGCTGCCCAAGAAACATGAATAAAGACGTTCTTGGGAATAGGGGGTAGGAGTCATCATGGGATAAATCTCCACTGGATCAAAGATCTGGTCCTTCAATCTGGTTAAGTTAAACTACAGCAAATCTAAGAGATTCTTGTCATTGTTCATCAATCTGATAAATCCAACTCAGATTGTAATATTTCCAGAATACTCTGTGGATTAATATGTAGAGAACAATCACAGGGTATGTTAAAAGATTAAGTATTCTAAAAAACTATGGACTAATCTGAAAAAAATCAGAAAAAATGTTCACCTAGGAAACAGTCAAGAAATAGCAAGGACATTCAGAAGGCGGGTTAGTTTTCTATGCCATGCAACAAATCACCATATACTTGGTGGCTTAAAAGAGTGCACATTTATTTTCTCACAGTTTCTGTGGGTCAGGAATCTGAGCACAGTTTAGCTAGGTCGTCTGCTCAGAGACTCACACATCTGCAGTGCAGTGTCAGCCAGGCTGTGTTCTCAGCTGGAGGTTTGACTGGGGAGAGTTCACCTCCAAGCTCACTCAGATGGACAGAAATTATTTCCTGGCAGCTCAATTGTGGACTTCACTTTCTTACTAGTTGTTGGCCAGAGGCCACCCTCAGGCAACTCACACTTCCCTCAGACACCACCTTCAGTTCCCCGCCCTGTGGCTCTCTCCATAGAAAGTTCACAGCCTGCTGCTACTTCAAGACCAGCAGGAGAATCTCTCTAGTGCATGCTAGCAAAAAACAAATGTGTGTGTGTACATGTAATCAAAATACATCATAGGACTCACAGCCCATCATCTTTCCCATGTACCCTAACCTAATAATTGAAGTGATATCCCATCACCTTTGCCCTATTCTATTGGTTGGAAGCAACCAATAGAATAGAGCAATCTGCCCCTACTCAAGAGGAAGTGATTACACAAGGTGTGGACATGGGGGCCACTCTAGAATTTGTCCACCTCAGAGAGTGTCCAGTTTCTTCTCTCAACATTAAAGAGGGCACTGAGCCGTGAAAACAAATAGGAATAATGGCAGTCCATGGGTATGTGCTGGGTTTGTTGTTTTATTTTTTAAAGATACTTAGATGACATAAATGATACATTAAAAATGCAGGGGATTCCCATATGCCCCACTCCCTATTCCTCCCCCACTTTCCCACATTAACAACATCCTTCATTAGTGTGGTACATTGGTTACAACTGATGACCACACATTGGAGCATTGTTACTAAGTGTGGATTATAGTTTACATTGTAGTTTACACTCTCTTCCGTACAATTTTGTATTTGTAAGTTATGTGACAAGATATACAATGGCCTGTATCTATCATTGCAACGTCATTTAGGACAATTTCAATGTCCCCAAAATGCCCCTATATTATACCTTCTCCCCCACTCCCCCAGAACCTCTGGTGCCACTACCTCCACATCAATGATAAAAGTTCTTCCATTGCTAGAATAACAGTAAGTCTACTCTAGTCCATCATTCATTACTCAATCCTAAGGATTCTGGGATGGTGATACCCACTCCACCTCTAATGGAGAGGGGGCTTAGATGCCATGGAGTAGATGGATGGGACCATCATCTTGCAGTTGTAGACTCTCATTGTTCCTTGGGATGGTCATTGTCCATCATCACCTCCTTGTTAGTTGTCCTGGATAAGTCCAATGAACTGAAGAGTAGGTATTACCACTCTGTTGAGATGCAGGACCCAACCAGCACATGGAAAGCCTAAAGATTTAAGTCTCTGGGACATAGTACCTACTCTAGTACTAACTATAGTTTCAAATATAAGGGGCAGAAGAGTCATGTGGGGAAAACTCTTTTTTATTTTTCCTTAATAAATGGAACTAGCAAAGAACAGATTTGAAAACCAGAAGACAGTCTGTGATTTAGTTATTATTTTTAAAACACCAAATGATTGCCCCACATTTCAAAGCTAAAGAATAGAGGTCACATTTGATGAGAGAAAAGGTGACAAGCATGGAAGAAGTTTAAAGAAATCCAAGATCTGTATAATAGGAATTCCATAAGAAGCATGCAGCAGAAAAGTACTAGTAAAAGGAAATTTTCTCTCTGAAGAGCCTTTCATTTCCCTTAAATATAAGTCTTTGCATAGAATAAACTCCCAAACACCATAATAAAAACAATAATAATAAATTATCTATATAGAAATACTCTTGTGAAAATGTTAAGTCCTCCTGTCATCAAATTAGGATCAAAAGAGAAAATTTCTTACAATAACAATAGCAATTGCACACTTGCTCCCTAATATACTAAATGTTAGGGCATAACAGAATATCATGTACAAGACACGAAGGAAAATAATATTGGTGCTCAAACTATCACACACGTGATTTAGAAATTAGACTACTTTCTACCCATCCTAAAGGAGGCTCACTCAAAGAACTTCAGCTGCCTGAAAAATAGATCAGAATAATTATTTCAAGTAAAGGGAATTCAGAGTATCAAAAATGGAAGAGAGTAAGAACATACAAAAATTCAAGAGTTGATTTCAAAATAGTTCCTAACATCATAATGAAACTGTAAATGTCAAAATTAATTCTTGGAGGTGGAAACACAGTGCAAATTAATATCATAACAGTAATAGAAATAATTATCTGTATGTAAAATTCCCAATTATTTAACAAAAACTGGGAGTTGGGCAGGAAAAAGAGGAAACAAAACTTTTGATAGATTTTTTTTCATCATATGGGTAGAGGGAAGTGCCAATAGGAGATATTCACAACCATATATAAAATATTCACAACCAGATATAAAATAAGTAGGAATCTATAAGAAATATGTAAAACCTGTGCAAGCATTCCTTAGATGAAATATGCAGAATCTAAAAGAAAGTCAATCATTCCTTTGAATTAATCTACAAATTTAAGATAATTCCAATAAAATGCCCCATAGGAATAATTTTTAAATGCCAAAATAATCCTACAGCTCACTGGAGAAAAAGAGGAATGAGGGAGTTTTGCCAAAACAAACATCAGTACACACGGAAAAAAACAACAACAACATGTTTTATGTGTACAGAGATAGACCCATAAAAAGAAGAGAACATCTTGAAAGAGACCAAAGAATATGATAGGTCAAATCAGAGATGAAATGAATGGTATTGAGGGAAATGACTACTCATGTAGGAAAAAAAGTTAGATCCATTCGTCAGCTAAATTCCAGAAGAGTTCAAATTTATTGTAAAACCATATAATAGAAGAAAATAAATAATAAGTAAAAATATTTGTACCATCCAAGAATGGAAGACTTTTCCGAAGATGGCACCAAAAACAAAAGCCATTAATGAAAAGATTAGTCCATTGAATTGTATAAAAATGTTACACTGACTGTGGTCAAAAATAATATAAACAAAATGCAAATGATAAATTAAGCTTTTTACAAAAGTCTCAATGGAGAAATGTGTAAAGGTTACAAATAGGACATTCATAAATATGAACCACAAATTGTTAAACCCATTATACACAAACATTTACATTTAAACAATAAAACATCACTGTCATGAATTAGATTGGCAAATGTCCAAGCTAGTTGGATGGATAGCAGATAAATGATGATATATAGATGATAGGTAGGTAGATTAGAGAATACAGATAGATAGATAGATAGATAGATAGATAGATAGATAGATAGATAGATAGATAGATAGACAGACAGACAGACAGATATATACATACTTACATACATACTTCTTGGTGAGAATGAGGATTCAGTGAAAGAGCATTGTCATGCCCTGACATTGGGAGGGTAAATTGATGCAAGCTTTTGGAGCTCATTTGGCAAGAAAATTCAAAAACCGTTTCACTTGTGCAATTCATCCCAAGCAAATACTTGTGGACAAAACACACATAGATCTAGTTAAAGAGGTGTTCTTCAAAGAGATATTTATGAGGAGAAAAAAAAACCAAAAACACATAATGGCTAAAGAAACAACCTCAGTGATCAACAATACAGGGACTGCTTATATAATTACAACATTGAGAGAATCACAGTATATTAAAGGAAAAAGGTTATGAAGTAGTTATGAAATTTTTAAATAAAAAGTCATATATTTGCATAGAAAAATACAATGCAAATTTATTTTTTCCAATGAGCAACAATTATGTATCTGATTCCTAACTGTTAAAGAAAATAGCTTTGAGAATTAGAGGAAGCACCTAATTCTCATACGTGACTGCGAAGTGGAGTTCTGTAGTTCTTGTATTTGGTGAATATTAACTACATTTGGATTCAGCATTCTGAACAAGAATGTGGATTTGCAACAAGCAGGAAAGATCCTGGGTTATCAGGGAAATCCAGAGTGTCCCTCAACCTCTAATTCTTGGGCATGCCACCTAGAATTTAAGCCAGCACCACTATTATTTTTCAATTTATGGCTGAACTATTACAAAGAAGTTTCAACCAAGAAAAAGTGCAGTTTGTGAAACTTGCATGGATGGGTCATGCTTGGCTGGTAACACCAACTGGCAGAATGAGTGCAGTTTTTAAAATATGAAATACAAATTTTTATCAAAGGAGAAGTAAAAGATTATAGCTTTAGGTTCATTAAACCCAGCTCACATTCTGGGATTCCAAAAATAAAACACTGGCTATTTAAAATTGTAGCTTGACAAAATTGCTCCGGGTCAAACCCTGGAGACTCGACAAAAGAGCAGGAGGGCTGTCCCGTGGCTCCTTTCTGCTGGGGTACACCCCAGGAGGCGTCCTCCCCGCCCCTCCCCCCCCCCCCCCCCCCCCCCCCCGCCGAGCTGGAAACGGATGCCAGCAGCAAAGGCTGTGCAGCTTCGTGCCAGGTGGGGCCAGTCGGTTCAGCTTGCACTGCCAGGACCCCAGCCCACCCCACACTAATGGGGACCTCCTTACAGCGCCACCCCCAGTCCTCTCACCTACCAATCAGCGGCTCCCAGGGAAGTGCCTAAGCAGAGCCTGTGGGACCTCCCAAGGCAGATCGGGTGTGCCCCCCAGCACAGCCCACCCCACCTCCTGGGGACTTGGGCTCGGGGTAGCCCCAGCCTTGGAAGGCAGTGAGCCTAGTTCCCAGAGGCGCGCGTGGTGCTGACAGCTAGCCGGTGGCCTGCAGGTGGACACCGACCCCTTCGTAGCTGTACCAGCCTCAGCTGCAAGGGGCCTAGAGCTGCCGGTACCTCCTAGGGTGCGGCGTGTTTCATCCAGGATAAGCGATGCAGAGATGTAAACCACTTTAGGGCAGCTGTTTTGGGCCTTGCAAAAGGAAGGCCAAGAAGGGGCCGAGTCGGGCTGCTCCAACCTGGCTCTCTGACTCTGCCCGTTCCGCTTCTCACCTGGGCATCTTGTCCCCCACCCCCCACCCCCCATCAACTGCCCCAGGCATTCTCGCAGGGCCAGGGTCTACCTCTCCTCCAGCTCGACTCCTTTCCCTCTCCCTATAGACACTTCTAGACTCCCCTCCCCTGCACCCAGCCAAAAGAATCCTTCCCACGGCCCACGTGAACCTTCAGCTGTCCTCTTGGCTCTTGACCTTCCTTTGCCACCAAACACCTGCTGCCCCCAGCCTCCACACCTCACCATCACCCACCGCCCCCGTCCCCCGGAGTCCCAGACCCTGCTCTCTCAGACATCTCAAACGAGGGCTCCCAATTTATCCCTTTTCTGCTGAATTAATAGAGGCAAATGAGACCATTTTAAGATTCATTAAATACACATCTGTATATTTTTGCCTCAAGTATAGAGCTTGGCTATAGGTATTGAACAAATTCATTGGCCAAATGAACATTTTATTTATCCTACTCACAACAACAAATGCATTATTTTCTATTGATCAACAGAACCCAGACTGCTATGAGATAGAAAATTATAACACCAATAAACTAGAAAGAGCAGCATTTAAAATTAGCCTTGTAGATAAAGAGAAACGTTGCCAAATAACAAAAATTATTTTTACTACTTTCCACTCCTTTGGGGAAGAAAAGGAAACGGGAATGACATCAGCCTTCTTTTTAACTTGCCAGGCTCTGGAGTCTCACTCCTCATTCTTTGTTTGAAATCAGATATCTGGCTATTTTTATACCATGTTTCTTTTTTCATGGGTCGGGGGCTATAATTAAATAAAATTAACTGTGAAGATACAAGGCAAGTTATTGCAATATAGTGTTCTAGTTGCAATAAAAGATTTCTCCACTGAGAACAAGTTCCTGTTCACCTAGAACTGATCTTATAATTCAAACACGTGCTGGTTGTGAAATCCCATCAACAAATTCCTTAGGAGTGATATCATCTTAAATGAAGGCAGCAAAAACCGGGGAGATATTGCTAATAACAGCCCTGCATTAATTAATAGCTATAAAATTTGCAAAGTAAAAAGAACATTGGGAACAAAGCGATATAATATTTACCAGTGCTGAAAATTAGAAATAAATATTCAACATGCCCTTTTTGAGTCATACAAGCAAGCAGTTTGGAATAATAAGGCAGGACAAAGTCTTTTACACAGGAAAAGCTAATGATTTCTGCATTTTGCTGCTGGTGAAGAATTGAAGGATGGCTGATTTGAATCTTCCTTCAATCTCCCATCAATAAAACAGAGACAAGGCAGAGGCGAAAGCTGATCTGGGAGAGTCATGTTTTTCTAATTGCTTTTTACCCTCCGGCATTTGAAATCCAGAGGGTCAGGAGAACTTGTGAGAGAGCCAGGGTAGCCGAGAGGCCCAGTCAAAACCCTGAGACACAGATTAATTTGTTTGTGGGGCTCAGGTCTAATTTGTGAAAAGAGAACGCCGAATGGCACTCCATAATGTTATAACCTAATTAAAGAGGGATCCCTGTAAAATATTTATGCAAACTTTACCAAACCCAAAGATTTTAATCTCATTTGAGAGGTTAGCTGACTTGGGGGACTGAAAACAATTCCTAAAACAAGCTTCTGTACCAGGAATCCGGAAGGCAAACTATTTTTTTGAAAAAATAGGTGTCACTGGATTTTAACTCTTTCCACTACCTGTTAGCCATGCTAATTAGGGAGACCTAATCTTGTGCCCTGTTTACGGACTCTCTGCGAAGTGTAGCGGTTAAGTCCAGATTTCTTTATTCAAATACGCTGTAACCTCCTTCCCTGGCCCTCCCGCTCCTCCCACTTTACTCCGAGCTAGGGAATGGAAGTGAAAATTTGCATTTCTTAGGATTTTGCACTCTGCCAGTGATAAGCCTACCTGGGACTGATTCTGCTCAGAGACCCCACGTAGCTGCCTTTAATAAGAGCTCAGCAGGGCAGGCTGGAAGGATGCCACGCAATCAGAAAAATGCAGCGAGCAAAACCCAGTGCCAGCAGAGCACGTGCGATTTGGGGGGCGCGTCCTCCATCGCTGTACTGCCCATCAGGTTTGCGGTGACTATTTCCCTGGGACTCCAGGTAAGGGGGCTTGGATAAGGCCTCTCTGAGGCTACTGTAATCCTCATTATTTTAGCTACTAAAGGAATAACGAGCTCAGAATTGACATAAACACAATAGCTGTGCCTCTTAATCTCCCGAGCCCATTCCTGAGCCTGTTCCTTACCCTGGGCCTGGCCTCATCTGGCTGATAGGGGGTTTGAGCATGGCCTCAGCAGGCACCTTTGTGAACAAGAGCTCCGGCTGTCCAGGGCCCACCTGCCCAGCAGGTAGCTCATATGGCCGCCCCCTGTCCTCCCAAAGAAAGGGTTCACAGACCCCAGCAGGACCGCTGCCTTGGCTGGCTTGGTCGGGGATGACTGGCTGGTTTGGGGGTCAGTTGCTAAGATCACGTGTGGCGGTGATCCTCCCATCTGAGGGGTGCTTCTCCCAGGAGAAACGCCTCTCGTGGGCTTAGGGACTTTTCACAAAATCCAGCCTCCGTGGGCCTGGCGGAGGCCTCCACGGTCGCCCCATGGCCACCGTTTTGATGCCCTGTTTCCTCTCCACCATCTGACTGACAGGGAGAGGGAGGGCAGGAGGCTGGGAGAACACCCTCCCTTAGGGAAGAGGAGGGCAGGGGAGCCAGGGTGCAGTGAGGAGCACCCCGGACCCAGCAGCTCTTGAGGGCCCCGGAGGAAGGGGACACCCAGAGTCGATACAGAACAAAAGGATGGACGCAGGTTTTCGACCTCCTAAAGGAGAGGGAGGAAAAGGGGATGCTCAGATTCCCGTCTTGCTAGGAGCATGGAAGTAGATGCGTCGGCAAGCTCTCTTCCAAGCAGCCCCAGCCACCAAGCAGGTGAGATGGCAAAGTCTTGAGAAGGCCAAATGCTAAAGAGGCCATCCAGGTCGAGGTCTTCTCAATTCCCGGCTTCCGGGCCGAAGGCCGTATCTCCTGGACCTCTGGGACCAGCTGTCGGGACTGAGACGCCCCTCTGGCGGCACGCAGATTCGGTGTAACCCCATTTAGAAGGCTACAGGATCGGAAAGCAAATGAGGAGCGTTTCCAAATCGAGACCGAATAAATGAACTCATTTCCATTAAGTCCACATTTAGAATCTAGGCAGGTGAAAACCAAAGGCCGCCCAGGCCCGCGTCCACACATCCAGTCGGCACCTGTGTGACCCGGCTCAGCTCTGGAAGGACCTGACCCCTTTCCCTGCGGGGAAGTACCTCCCAGGTAATTAGATGACACTTTCCAAGCAGAGTAGACTTTCCTGTTGGCCTCTTTATCATGAAGCTGGATGTGTGAGAAAACGGCTATAATACGTCTTGTTTTAGAACTACATCTGACCCGTTCTAAGGGTCCCCAGTGTTCCATAAAATGCTCGCCTCCTAAGGAAGAACTTAATGAAAGTCGGCCATAAATCACCATATTTCGCATTTACATTTGTTTACTCTGCACCTGACTTAAAACTGTTGGTTGACCTTGTCTGACACATGTGGAGATGGACTTGGCTTCCTTAGTGCCTCCAGGACGCCAACCGCCCCCACCCCCACCTTCAGAGACCGCCCCCACCCCATCCCAGTCTGACTTGGTCAGAAAGAATGGACTCTCCCAGTAAGTGTCTAACCAAATGTTACATTTGACTTTTCCCCAAGGACAAATGGAATGAAGCCCCAGGAACTTTGCCAAAGCCCTGTTTTATTCTTCTAATAGCAACCACAACCAGAGAGTTGAGAAAACCAAGTCTGAATACTCAATTCTAGGCTTTTGCACTTAGGTGTTTCGAACTGCGATAGCCCAGCTGCAGCAGCAACCCAGAGTTTAAATCCATTCTCCTGGACACTGCTTCTGAAGACAGTCCTTCCCCTGGGGAAACCCAGGAGGGTGCACTCTAAGGAGAGGGAGGCGCCCAGGGCACGCATGACAGCCATGCAACTTTTCCATTAATTCATCCTGCTGGGAAACATTCATTTCCGCCACTTAAGGCCAAGCATTCGTGTCATGATCCCGAGCTGTCTCCACGCCAGTGTTGATGGAATCTGCCAATTAGCGTCAATAATCTGCCCGCATGTGCCTTGAATGCAGCATTTCTTTAATGCCCTATGAAAAATGACTTCTGGGCTTCCTAGTTCTGAGTCTAAAAGAAGCTATTTCTATTAGTCGTGTCAGGTGTATCTTTCATCCACATCTGAAGGATTATGTTTTGACTCTTGCTCCGAAGGGAAAGAACGGGAAGCCATACACCCCACAGGTGCCATCATGGAGGGACAAGGTCTAAAAGTGGCTCCATGTAGCATGGTGGCAGATCATAGAGTTTACATCTTCTCAGGTGCAGACGAGTCCACCATTGGGTGGATTTTCCTTTTTCATAATTCTGACATATCTTTCATGGAAAATGACCATTTACCCTCTACATAAGTTAGAAAGTGGGAATAAGTGGTAAGTCCAGAGCAGCCCTGGGCTGCAGTTTTCTTCTCTGAGGAATGATCAGCCACCACCCCTGCTCTTTCAAAGCGTGGAATGGGAACAAATGATTTGGGGAGAAAAGGCTCATTGCTAATGAGTCTGGACAAAGTGGGCTTAAAGAAAAGCAACCAGCACCTTCCCCTGGACTTCCCAGGCCCTCTCCCATCTCCATGGAGCATGAATGTCTCTGAGAGAGAGCTGGCATGGAGCATTTACTCAGCGCCCTCCTCAGGGACACCCCCCCCCGGGGGAAGCCTGCCTCTCACCACATGCTGCGCTGGCTGGCCTCAAATGAGACGCCCCATCTTTTGAGCCTCTGGCCCCAGAGAGTCCACTGGAAGGTGACAGAGGGCTCTGCTTTGAGCAGCAAAGTGTCACAATTTTTACTGCCAGAAAGTGTTAAACAACTGTCTCTGTAGTGAGCATAAGCCCTCCAGTAAATTTTCACTAGTTTTCTATCAGCACTGAGCCTTCTGATTTTCACACTTCTCAGCTATTAAAGATGTGCTCTAGGGCAGAAGTTAAAATATGATATGGATACTAAAAAATGTGATATCAGCAACTGATAAGGCTTTCTCTGTTCATCAGTGTGTCGGGTTAAGAAGAGATTTTGTTGGAAAGGAGTGTGTATTCCTGATTCTGGAATAAATTATTCCAGAGCTATGCTTTTATTCAGCTTAGTGACTCACCCTATACTATGTGAACAGAGGGAAAGAAAAAGGAAAAAAAACACTATTAAAAATTCGAGAAGAGGCCAAATGGAGAGGGGAGAAATAAATGGGGAAAAAAATACATAAACGAGGGAAGTGGGGTGCCTCAGGAAAAGAACTCTATGCTGTATTGAAGAAAAGCTTTCCAAGTTACAAGTAATGTTATTTATACCAACATTTACAAATGAGGGGTCCGATATGTGCCTCAAAGATTTGTGTGTATGTGGCTGTGTCCTAGGGAGACTATTTTCAAGAGTGCTAATATCTCAGGTTCTCTTTTAAAATTTTAAATGTGCAATCAAAATACACCCTGCTGCTCCTTATGAAACAAATCTCAACAAGATGCTGATTGGTACCTATATCAGGTTTGGCAAACCTTTACATGAGACCTTGGAAAAAACTTATGTCTGCATTAATATGATTCTCCGGAATGTAGACTTGAAGTCTGCTCATGGCAACATGAAAATATAACTTTCTAGGAGAGGAATTAATCAATGCTGGTATTAAAATTAGAATTGAAGATAGGGTATATGGATTAATACTCTACAATAATAGTAATGAAGCAGAAATTTTAAAAGGAGAGAGGCATGTTTCCTGGCTCTTTGCAGATACGATGAGATTTAGGAAAAACAGGACTGTTCACAAAGTGATTATTATACCAAGGCTGAAACATTTTAGTCACACAAATTCATAAGGTGACCCTGGAGATCAACAATAAAACAAAATTTTATAATGGGCTCAAGTAGCTGGAAAGGTTAGCATCCACATGGCCTAGCCAAGAAGATTCCATTCAGTGCATTGTTTCGGGGTGCGCTCTCTCACTGGCCTCAGTCTGGGGCCCGCTAAAGAATGAAATACAGTCCGAATGGCCCCAAATCGTGTTGCATTCTTGATAGAGGAGCTAATGCCTGTGACCTTGCCACAGCTGTCTTGCTTTTTATGCAGGCTCTTTCAGGCCCCTCCCCCGTCGGTAAAAGGGAGGTAAATTAAACAAATTATGAACTATGCAGGAGTTGAAACACTTTGCCACATTGCAGCCCCAGCCTCAGAAGCCTTTGCCATCCCGTGCCCCCGAGGTGGGTGCTGGGCTGGCTCCGTCTCCTTCAGTTGCCCTTGCCACTTCAAAATGTGTCTGCAAACGGCTTCGCAGATGGCCTCGTACGGTTTACAGGAAATATTACTTAAACATTGAAAAGGATCACATTTCTCCTGTTAGGAATTACAAATCTGGATTTCATTTTCTCTCGCGTTTTTTTTCCCCCTCCAAACCCTGGGAAAAAATGTAACTATTATATATGACATGCAGGAAGCATTTGGGATTTTTTTTAATATACCCCTAGCACTTGTACTCCCTCTCTCTCTCTTTGTGTGTGTGTATGTATACATATATAACGTATTTATACGCACGCATTTAAAATATATTAACCTATAATATATAAATACACATATACTCACAATTGTGTTATTCCATTTATAAGTACACATAATTGCACAGGAGAAAAAGAACTCGTTTTGAAAAAAATTAGGAGATTGTCTCTTCTCTTTTTTCCTTCTTTTTTTAATCTTCTATAGCAGAAGAAAAAAATTCATCATTCAACTCACTTGGATAACTAAAACATGAACTGCTTCTCTCACACCAGCTTCTCTTCATGCATTTTATGGAGATTCATGAAAACCCAGGGAATTCCTATTGCTGAGAAAATGATTATCATCAATAAACAATTAAAATAGTAGCTGAGGAGGGTGCGCTTGACAAAAGCCCACTCGGCGGGGCTGTTCCTACACTCGTGTTCCTAAACACGGGAGGACCGTGCAATAAACCTCTGCCCGAAGGGAGCCCCACGGGCCCCTGAAATGCCCACTCCCGTCATTTTAGGAACACTTCCCCAGAAGGGAAGGCCTCGCTCGGGGAGAACTTGGGTGAATCAGCCAAACAGCAGGGCCCAGGGAAGACAATGTGTTTGTCCTGGCATATGGAGGGGCTCAGAGACGCCCTTCCACCGCTCACCGCAGGTGGCTCAGGGACCCAGTCCGGCTGGAGGCAGGAGAGCGTCCGCCCTGGGCCCAGCGTCGCTGTCCTCCCAGCCGTGGCTGCACGGGCACAGCGTGCGTGGTGGTATTTCCCACATAACCCCAGCAGCACCAGCTGGGTCCTGGAAGCATCTCTAAATGCTGCTCCAATCAATACGGTGGCGATTCTCTGTGCACGGCTGTAAATATGGTGCTGCAGGCAGCCAGGGTCAGGGTCAGGCTTTTAGGCCACTTGCAGGCATCTCACGAAAGGGCATGGGGCCATGCTGAGGCCGAGCCGTGTCCCCCTGAGCTGAAGCCCAGGTGAACCAGCCCCGAGCAGCACACCAGGGGCCCGGGGGCCCAGCCTTCTCTGGCGCCTCGCACCTCCGCTCCAGCCATCCGGCCTTCCCCCCACCCCGGTAATTCCCTGTCTCATTTCCGTCTCCCCTGCACCCAGGCCTCTGGGATGGCTCACGGGGACCCTGACTGCTGAGGCACGGAGGGCCCAAAACCCAGGAGGTGGGCCACCCAGGCTCGTGGCTGGCTCAGGGTGCCCCGGTTCCCTTCCATCACTAGAGGTTTCTCCCACAGAGGGGCAGTGGGAGCAGGGAGGCCCCAGCAGGGTGCTGGCAGGGACCTGCCCAGGAAAGGGGGCCGCACAGGGCACTGGCTCGGGCCCTCTCTGCCCTGTGACGGACAGATCCATCAGAGGAGAAGACACATTTGGCTTGAGACCCAGGAGGTAAAGCAGTGGGTGGGAGTGGGGTGGCGGGTGCCTAAAATTAGGCACTGCAGCCTGCGCTGCACCCACAGTCCCCTCTTGACGGTCCACTTCCCCTTCATTCCTTTCTCGGGGGGAGGAGCAAGGAGCAAGCCGGACAGGGTGTCCCCATAACCGCAGGTTCCCCTGCTCCTGCCCGTCACTCCTCAGCGTGGGTTCTAGAAGGTACTGGTAAATCCAGGCACCTCTGAGGAAGCAGGAATCATCATCAGAGCCCTGCCGGTCCTCGGGGCACAAGGTGCCTGGGCATCTGGGAGGAAAAGAAAGGAGGTCCCAGGGACCCCGCCGCTGAGCGCCGCCGTCACGCAAATGTAGTGTCGGCGACAGCGGGGCTTCGTGGCTGCAGCCTCAAAATGGAGGGCACGTTCCTATGTTCTCCTAAAAGGGTTTTTTTCCAAAACCAGGCAAAAAAAGGGTGTGGCACAGTCCTGACCCTACTAGAGAAGTGAGTGGGGCTGCGCTTTTCCTAGACGGGAGCTTCCGAGCCCTTTCCTGGAGCACCCAAATGGTCACCTGTCTCCAGTTACACATAAAACGTGAATTTAACGCAAAGAGAATGGCAACTTAGTTCTGAATGGGCATGGCTGGGAGGCAGAGGCAGGGGCGGCGGGCAGAGGGTGGGGACCCTCGAATCCGAACCACCCCGAAGACACGCGGCAGGGGGCTGCCGTGCCCCAGAAAGGAACAGGCCAAGTGTTCCCCTTCTAGAACCTTCTCTGCTGCTCATTCCAGCAAGCCCACTATCCCAGCTCTGACACCTCTGGAAGCCCGTGATACTTCTAAAGCTTCCAACCGCGCTCCACTGCTTTATCGAGCAAAGCCTGTGTGCTCTGCGTTACTCCAGGTCCTTTAGGCACCAGACAAAGGAGGGCGTGAGAGGTGGCTGGAGAACTGTCCCTCCAGTGTCCCCCATGGCTCCCCATCCCCCGGCATTCCAACCACCCAGCTCCGGGCTCAGCAAACTCTGTTCTTCGGAGGTTTGGGAAGGAAACAGCTTGCAGACTGGGGCTGCCCCCAGGAAGCAGACATCCGGTTCCGGGGCTCCCATGTTCTCTGACCACAGGCTTTGCTTGCAGGCTGCCCCTCTGCTCAGCCTCGGCTCTTCCACCTCCAGAAGGTCTGAGGCGGCCGGCTGGGGAGAAGGAATTCCTCCATAAAGACCAAAGGAGGCCCTTAGAGCAGGAGCCCTGACAGGATCTTTTGCAGGTGACAAATTCATGGGGTTTGTCTAGACTTTTGGCTAAAGGCACACAAACTGGCGGCAGGGAAATCTGGCAGCTCTGTGAGACCAGCTGGTGGAAGACATTCCTGGTGGGTGCCGGGGTGGGAATGGGCCGAGCCAGCCCCCTAACGTCCGGGGAAATGACCCGTGGCAGCAGCAGTGGCAAGATAATTTCCAGGAAAAATTCGGCAGCCAAGTCCCAGGGTGGCATCGGCTAAGACTGTAGACAGCATTTTGTCACAATGTTCCCTAGCAGTGAAAACGGGACTTAAAAATAGGTTGGAAATGCTCGCACCCCTCCAAAACCAGCTCTGGAGGGGCGGTGTGATCAACCACGATACTTCCCTGCCATCGTTTGGATGGAAAAAAAAATTCCAAAATATAAGATAATTTATTGAAAAGAATGCCAACACGATTATTTACTGTAGAGTGTTTTTCTTTGGGGGTGGGGGGAAAAAAAACTATTTCGGTTTTTATCATTTTTACTTCCTTCCCCGGTTCCCCAAATTCTCTTAAATACAAAAAAAAATGCTAATCTGCCTCATTAATAATAGAATGCCATTTCAGAATATTTTCTAATAATGATCATTAGCTCCTCTGTGGCTTTTGTCGGTCTGATATTAATAGGGGGTTGGGATTCGCAGGGTTTTCAATTTTTAAATAAGCCAAACAAATTTGGGGGGGGGGGGGAAATGGAATCTAAGCTAGGCATATTCGACATTGCCGGGGCAGGGGAGAGGGCGGGCAGCAGAGCCAGCCGGGGGACCATTGTCAGGCTTGTTTTTGTGCCTGGCAACACGCTCCTGGCACCTGCTCTGGCAGGCCCCGCTGGCGGCCGCGTGCCGGGCACACCTGGGGATGGCAGAGTGGCACAACCCCGGGCACTTCACAAAAGGGACACTGCTTCCCACTCCTCCCCGACAGCCTGCCTCCTCTGTGCCCCGAAATATTTTTGTTCCTCGACAGAGTGCCCCACCCCCAGCCCTCCTCCCAGTTTCCTGTGGAAGAATGCGCCCCCCCCCCCCCCCACAGCCACCGGCGCTCAGCTATCTGCCTGGCACAGGCCGCGCTCAGCTGGGACTTCGCTAAGGATCCCGCTTCCCTGGGCAAACACAGCTTCACCTGCCCTCCCGGTCCCTCGCTCCTCTCCCTCCCCAGGCCCTCCCAGCTGGGCTATGTTAATCAGGTGGGGGACACAAGGTAACATTGAAGTAATTCAGCCAATTAGACCCTGAATTGTTTGCATCCAACAGCATTTTGTATTTCTGCAAATGTGTGAAATGCAAAATGTGCCCTGCAGCACAAACGACAGCAGCCGTGCACTGGCGGCGTGTCAACAGATCCTCGGAGCGGCCGCCCTGACGGCGAATGGCGAGGCTCGCATATGCTGCGGAGGCTGGCCTTCTTCTCGTACCTCTCTCTGCGAGGGGAGCCGGAGCCGGGGGTCTTGGTGGCAGATGGGCAAGGGGAACGGGGATTGGCTAATCCCAGATCTGCATTCTCTTCTTCACGTAGCAACTGGGGAAAGATGGAGCCAGCTGTCAAATGGAAGACTTTCACGGTCCCCCGCACACAACAGCTGCACAGGCCCTGCCTGCTTGGTTCTAAATTATTAAACATCTTTTTAGTTTGTTCCAGCTGCAGGCATCCGTGTGTTTATGCAGCCTTTGTGCATTTTACATATGATTCCTTCTCCCCTCCTCTCATCAAAATGCTGTTTGTAAAAGTCATTATCCCATCTGTGCCCCAGTTTGGCCAAACAGCCTAAGACAAATCCGACGCCGTTCTCCTTCCAGCGCAATTTGGGAGTTGAAGCTGATGGCGGCGACTTGAGACTTCGGGGCTTTGCCGCACTCCGTCTGCCACCTGTAAGAGGTGGCGCCACCGCGGCGGCTCCGGGGTACGACGCCGCACGACAGCCAGCGAGGGGTCATCCCTGCACGCTTGAGAATCCACGTGCCCCGAGAAACCCGCTCGGCCTCCACCTGCGCGGGGGTTTTCCAGGCCGCCGCGGCCTGCTGGAATCCTCGGCTCCCGGGCAGCTCCCGCTCCTCGATTTCCACAAGAGTACCTTGCTTCTTTTCCTTCCACGGGGCTCTTCCCTAGCAAGGCTGAACGTGCCAGGGCTTGACCTGCGAGGAAATCGCCGCCGCCCGGGTGCCGAGGTGCCCGGAACGGATCGCGTCTCCAGCACGGCCCTGGCAGGGCCGGGACTGACTTGAGTCCATTATATTCCAGAACCCAGAAGTGATGTGTGGGGAGTGGTGGCTTCCCGCGGGGTAAGGGCTCCTGCAGCCAGATTCCAGCACAAAATGCAAGGCCCCGGCAATGGTTGCTTTGTTTGTAGCCGATATTAACTCGGTGACCCGAGGCTGGCGTGCGCTGGGGAGCCGAGGGCGCAAGCTCGGGACCCTCTTGGCTTCCTGCCTGCCCCTCCCACGTCAGCAACGCCCCTGGCCGGCCCGGGCCCTTCTCGCCCACCCGTGGTCGCTCCCCACATGGCGAGGCTGCCGCTGGCTTATCGTTAATGGAATGACACGGGCCTCAGCCAGGCTTCCGAGGGACCAACATTCCCAGGGAGCCTCTGGCAGTAATCGCCCTCAGCCCTCCTCCCCTGCTAGATCTTGGGGACCATCAGGAAAGCGCCAAGGCCCAGCTGCCCTCTCCGGGCCAATAGGTGGCTTCCCCAGAGCCTCGCTGCTGCCAGCAGACACACCTCCCAACTGGGGACAGGGGGAGGCCCGCCAGGCCCTGGAACCCTCCCCGGCCTGGGCAAGCCTTGCTCAAAAGGAGCCAGGAGGGCCAAAGAGCCGTCCTAGCCAGGCTTTCGCTAGCTGGGGGTCTGGGGGGAGGGTGGAGGGGGCGGGGACTACAGCTCCAAAGCTGGGGGAGACGCGAAGAGGAACATTCCGCTGGCCCTGTGTGGTTCCTGGCGGGAGACAGGGAGGCTTCTTGGGGACAGGAAATGGACAGAAGTTCAGGATTTCTGAGGAGCTCCCCAAAATGCCACCTCTCTCCGAATCCAGAAAACACCCCAAGTCCCAAGGCCCTAGCAGAAAGCGCTGCGCTTATGTCCTGTGGCAAAATGCCCCCCTCCCTGGAAAAGGGAGATGCTTGAGAACGAGCCGGCCTCTTTCGGTTCGAGTTTTGATTTTCCTTTCATGAAACGCAAGTCCGCGCCGCCAGCCCTCGGCGGCATCTCCAGGCAGGACCCGGCAGCTGGCACCAGTGCTTGTAAAACAGGACTTAGTGGGAGCAGAGTTTGCTCAGAATTGTCTTAATGAAGTACTAAGCATTTATCGAACTTCACTTACTTTAACTGCAGCTGGTAAAAGGTTTCCTTTATTGTCCAGTCTCCAAGGACAATGAGGAAAACCAAAATTTCCAGGGAATGTAAATTCCAGCTTCGGCTAATTTTGAGGACAATGATTTCTCTCCTTTATAAGGCGCGTAATGAGGCCGCAGCCTCAGCCAGGCTGGAGGCAGGGAGGGGGCAGGGAGGGCAGAGGGGCGAGGAGGGGAGAGGGAGGGAGGGGAGGGGAGAAGGGAAGAGGGGAGGGGAGAGGGGGGACGGGAAGGGGAGAAGGAAAGAGGAGGGGTCTCCATCCCCAGGGTTGACGAGGCGGAAGAGCCTAGCCTCACTAGAGACAAATGACTCTTTTGTTTTACTTCATTTTTAATTAGCCTCCTTTTTAATGACCTAAGTTAATAAGTGTCAAAAGGAGCAAAACACAGTGTGGCTTTATTCTGAAAGTAGGAATTTGCCTTTAATCTCCGTGGCCAAGGCCGGCACCGGGTGAGTCTCAGCTGCGGAGGCAGCCTCTCCCACTGGCTTTAGGTCAGTGGTCCCTGGGCACCCTGCCTCCGGGCGCCGGGCAGCCCACGGCTCCCAGCAGCCGCCCGGCTTTCCAGTACACTCCGGAGTGGGCACCCCCTGGGTTCCTCCTACTGCCCCAAGCGACCAACGCCTGGGGGCCGCGGGCAAGGGGCAAGGGCTTCGCGCCTGCCCTCTGGGGAGACGCTTTGCTCCCCGGCTGCCGGGCAACCAGCAGGGGCCACGGCTGCAGCGCTGCCCCCCGCCACGGCCACCGGGCTCGCCCCTCGTGCCTCTGCTTCCCCCACCAGCCTCTACAGGCAGGAGGGACCCCAGAGAGAGGCGGCGAAGGGCGGAGAGGCGAGGAGCCTGGGGGCTCCAGGGTTGCGCCGCGCGTGAACCTGCGAGTGTGGGCCAGGGCTGCACCGCGCGTGGACCTGCGAGTGTGGGCCAGGGCTGCGCCGCGCGTGAACCTGCGAGTGTGGGCCGGGGCTGCGCCGCGCGTGGACCCGCGAGTGCGGGCCAGCGCGCCCGGACTAAGGTGTGTGTGCGTGCCCGCGTCTCCAGCTCTGGTTTCTGGTGGGGCCTCCACTCTGCACACGCCTCTGAGCCCCGCTGCATCGGGCTTGTCTAGCCCCAAGCTGCCCACGGAGGGCCCGAGCCGGGTGCCCGCTGCCCCGTCCCCGGCGCCGGTGGGAGAGGCAGCCGCGAGCACAGGCCGCCCGGGGCATCGCGGACTTCGCCGGTTGTCTAACCAGGGCAGAGCCGTGGTATCAATTTTATGGCATTTTATAGCAGGAATAAATATTCCCCACAGGCCAGACTCCGGCCACATCACTCACATTTGTTTATGATCAAATAGAGTGACTGGAAGGGGCTGGTCAGAGGTGAAGAGCCACGCAGGGATCTAAACCACCCACCCCTTGTCCTAATGTGTCATCCAGCTGACAACCCACAGTCGTGCTCCCTCCCGCTGCCGTGAAATCACCCGAGCGCCGGGCACGAGGCTGCGCCGACAGTTATTCCATTGTGCAGAGAAGTGCACGTGAAACCCCCAGCTCCCCAGGGCACCGGGGTGGGGGCTGGATCGAGTGGGCATGCTCAGACGAGGCCAAGGAACAAGGTTCTCCTTCCTAAGGCTTCCTGACAAACCCCGAAATCATTAGGAAGTGTCCGACTCCATTCTGTTTATAACTTTTAAATAAGCTGAGTATAAGTTTTAAATGGCATATAGGAATCCGGTGAGGTCGGTTTCTGGGTAGATATATTAATAACATATCTTCAGAATATATGTGCGTAAGTGAAAATGTGTTTGTGGCTTAGGTTTGTTGGGGGCAGGTAATTTCCATAAAAATTAATATTCCAGACTTTACTGGAACTAAATAATTAAGGAAGAAAGTATATTACAATAATAAAATTATCAACAGAGTTTTGACAAGCAGTCATGTGCTTGTAAATGAAATTTATTTAGGTGCCACTCAAAACATTGTAATTAAGAGGTACAGAATGCATTACCAGATGGTTCCTGTTTAGTATCTATTTCCTTTCGAGAACAAGGGGATTAGAATGAGCACTAACTAGCACCCAAGTACCCAGTCACCCCAAGCCCCTTAAAGCAGTGTCCCTGTCTTGACACATCTATGTTTAATGTTTCTATATTGTAAAAACTGGCCACTAAACATATGTCTAATATAAATATAAATGTAAGCAATGACTAGGTAAAAGTGAATGGATTGGAGAGATAAAGGATGTGAGAGTGTCGGGATTTTAGAACAGGACTTAGAAATAAGCCCTTCCACAGTGGTTGCTACATTCTTTGTGCCTTGGAGTTGCTGAGCAGCTTAATTTCATGACATCGATGGCCCATGGCTAGTCAAGCCACAAAGATCCCTTGGTCCCTTCACTCCAATGACAATGACGGTTTGATTTTCCTGGGAATGCTCTTCAAAAAATGGCCATTTGCTATGTGGGATAGATCCTCAGAGGCATTAGACGTGAGCCGGCAGGGTCTAGGCTAAAAACTCATCTTTGTACAGAGAAAGTCTCTGAGATTCAGAGAGGTTGAGTGAGTTGCCCATGGTCACACAGGAACTAGGTGGCAAACCCAGGCTCTCCAAGCCCCCCATTCACTTGCTTTGTCCTCAATAACCTATAATCTGAAGGATGCCCAGAGGCCCTCAACTCAACAGATCTCCAGTTGTTCCTTATCTTGACAGGCAAGTCTTTCCTAAGGAAACATGTCTGGCAGAACAGAGCCACCTCTCACACTTGCAATTCCATGAAATTTCCCCCTGGGGTGTGGTGGGATGGGGAGAAGTGAGGCATCATTTGAGAGGCTGTGGTCTGGCAGGAGTTGAGGGCACAGGGAGTTGGGCACCAACATTGGTGGCTAGAGTGCATCTTCCTGATCCTGGGAGCAACAGGTAAGGAGGTGTGGATGGTGGGAGACTGGCCACCCAGGTGAGGCAGCAGGAGGCTGGCACCACAGGCAGGGGAAACTTCTCTTGCCCACTCTTAATGTTACAACTTCTGAGCTCTTTCCCAGAATCAGTTCTGATTTGCTGTTTACTGAAAGTAAGAATTCATTCATCTTCCCATAGCAACAAAAATCACAACATAAAGCTCATGTGTATTGAGTGCTTCCTATGTGCTAGGCAATGTTCTAAGTGCTTTATACGTCATAACTAATTCAATAGTCAAGATAAACTGATGTGGGTAGTCACTATTATTCTTTCCATGTGACAAAAGAAGAAATGGTGGCACAGAGTAATTTGCCCAAAGTCACACAGCCAGTAAGCAGCAGGGTGGGACGACCTGGCTGCCAGGTGCATGCTCTTCACCACTGCGCATGCTGCTTCTCTGCAGCAGTAAAGATAGGCATATGCAGGTCATGCATTTAAAGGCACATTTATCTTTGTGTCAAATGTCTTGATGATGGCTAATGATATATTTGATAAGCAGATATATGAAGAAATCAAAGCACTCTGCAGAGCAAGCAGCAACCTAAAATTTGAGTCGATAGCAACAATCCATGTATCCAGTTATCACATTTAACTCTATCACATTATTCACGATAGCTTGCTAGCCTGCCTTCCTTCCTTCCTTTCTTCCTTTCTTCTTCCTTCTTTCCTCCCTTCCTTCCCTTCTTCCTTCCTTCCCTCCATCCATCCCATACTCTTCCCTTCCTTCCATCTTGGTCATAAGGTCTTCCAAAGCCATCCAATGTCATTCAAGGAGGGACTTCAAGTTGGGCAGCAGGCTGGACAATTTGAGAACATAGCTATAAAAGAAGCAATTGAGAAAATAAGAAAATATGTTGAGCATATGGGAGCCAGGTATTCACTGTCTAAAAATGGAGAGGCAGTTATAAAAAGTGGGAAGCTAGATGAACCCTGAGATTTAGCGGTACTGGTGAAAACACGTGTTTTTCAGTAGAGATAGATAGGTGTAGACATAAACATGGATGTAGCCATGTGTGCCTGCACGTGTATCCATACAGGTTTCCTAGCTCTGTCCACTGAGAGAGACAGGAACAGCAACACCCCAGGAGCAATGAGCACACCCAGCACCCAGGTCTTGGTTTCTAAATACCATCCTCTGCTGAAAGGAACCTAGGCTCCATGATAGATGGTGGTGCCAGGCAATGGTCAGATTTAAAAAAATAAAAATAAAAATAAAAATAAATGAGGATCCTGGAACATGTTTTAGTGCCAGAAAGTAAAGAAGAGTTTACAGAATGAGTAGGACGTGCCAAAGATCACGGGAGCAACGAACGGTCTTCCTTTTCATTCTCTAAATCTTGGAATTTGACTAGCAAATTAAATAATAATAGTAATGGATTATAATCTGTGGGATAAAATATGTGATCATTGTAAGTAAATAAATAGATAGAGGAAATAAAACTGTATTTACTGTAGGATGGCAAGTGGTCAGTGTAGGAGTGATAGAGTTTGAAAATCCCCACATGGATTTGTCAGAGTGATATTCCATGCAGGAAGGAAACATCAATGGATGCTAAAACTACTGGGTGAAAATGGGATAAAGAACAGTGCCTTACATAGTCTCAAACTCTCTCTTCTTAAAGTAGTTATTGATGGGAAAAGGGGCAAAATAACATGCCAGTAAAGAGACTTATCCAATGCCACTTCAATCAAGTGACTGACATGCATGCTGGAAAGAAAATGAGGACAAGAACACAGTACCACATCTATGACAATCCAGAAAAAAATATAAAACGTGGAACTAATCAGAGGAAAACATTTTAAAAACACATACTAAAGGATTTTGCACAAAATGACTGGCCCATAATCTTTAAAACTGTCAAAGTTGTGAAGGTCAAAGACCAAGAAGCTGTTCCAGATGGAAGGAGACAGGGCAGGCATGACAGCAGGGGGCAGGGGGATGCTGGTCTTGGTCCTTTTACCCTCAAGGACCCTGTTCAAGAGGGCCTGGGAGAGAAAGGGGAGGAAGGTGTAAGTGAGTTCATTATGCTACTTTTGCAACTTTTCTGTAAGTTTGACACCGTTTTAAAATAAATGTTTGAAAGAATTCTGCAAAATGTACTTCTTTGGCATCTAAATGACAGAATAAAATCATTAACTAGCTCTAAAAATGTGTCAGTCAAAAAGAAGCATTTCCAATTACCAGGACACAGAGTTAGAAACAGTAAACTTTTCAGATACAGAAGGAAAATAAGTCATATTTTTTCTTACAAGACCGGTGGTACATCCTTTTTCAACAGTATTTTGGCAGTATATATATTTAGACTTAGAATATTATTTTTTCCTTTGACCCTACAATTTCATTTCTGGGAATCTGTCCTATGGAAATAATCTGAAAGGCAGAAATAGGTTTATGCCCAAATATATTCATTGCAGAGTTATTTATAAAAGCCAGAGTTTGGAATTGGCTAAATTGCCAACAATAGGGGAAGGATTAATAAAGTTGGTCTCTCTACCCAGAGGGATGACATGAAGTTACTGAAAACAATGTTTGTGGAGAGCTTATGATATGAGAAAATTCTATTATTTGTTAACAAAAAGAAATACAACTTTTGACAGAAAATGATTGAATTTATACCGCACATAAAAATGTGTATTCTGTTTTAGTTGCTGTTTTACCTAATCTTCAAAGATAGGGGAAAAAATGAGATATTTATTTGCAGGTGAGAATATGATTTTTCTCTTTTTCTCTCCTGTACTTACCAAAAAAACTGATATATATTTGCTTTTATATATAAGATTTTACCTTATAGAGGGAAGACATTACAAATTTTATTTTTGTGAAGGGATTAAGCTATTGAAAATTTTAAATGCCAGGAAACACAATAAGCCAAAAAATCAAATTGAGGCAACATCAGAGAAGGAAAGTGGACCCCTCTGCCCCCCACAGAACCACAAGTCCTCAAACTGACTCCCGCCCTGGCTCTCCCAGGAGACCCCTGCAGCGAGCACAGCTCCCAGCCACAGCATGGACCAAAAAATAGGCACGTTTGTTGAGCCATCTACCTCCTCGGTGCTATGGAGAGCCAAAGGGTTTACTCGGAAGACTAGAGTTCACCTCACTTGTTACAAACTGAAGGTTTCGATCTTCTGGAATCGGGCCGAGGAAATTCTCAGAGGACAGCAGCGGCGAGGAGGCAGAAAGGGTGGCGCGTGTCCAAGGGCCAGCGGCAGGTGTCTGGATGAGGACAGAGCAGGTAGAGTGAAGGAGCGGAGGAGAGGCTGACGAGACAAGAGGCAGGGGCTCATCCTGCCTGGAGGGTGCCGACCGCCTGGCCCTTCCCGAAAGCCTTCCCCAAAGCCTCCGAAGGCGCCCTGTTGCCTGGCACAGAAAGCGGAATCACGGCGGTGACTGGAGGTGACTCATCTGAGTCACCTTTCGGAGGACGGCAAGGGCGGGGCTACAGGGTTGGGAAGGACCTCGACCTGGTGGAAGGGAAGGCAGCCAGAGCGAGCAGGGAGTGGGTGGGACAGAGCCCTGGGGACAGGTAGCCTCGGGGGCAAGAGAAGACTGCCAGCCAGAGGAGAGCAGGAAGGACAGCCGTGCCCAGGGCGGGAGGAGCGCAGCTGCAAGACGACAGCACCGCGAGAGGATGGAGGGCCCGCCACCTGGCATTTTTCTAAGGCATTTGGTCCTTAAAGGAATCATCTCAGAGGCCAGACTGCAAGGCTGACTTTAGCACAAGGTTAACAAAGTTACGTGATGGAAACCTAAGCTTTGCTGATTGCAGTAAACCACAGACATAGCTCTTCATCAAATATTTTACCTTTTCTCTCATTTTTTTAAAGTGGGTACTTAAATTACAATCAACTGATTTATTGTCGCGAGTAAAACATCAGGAAGGTCTATGAAATTTTCGAGGAGAAACAGAGACCTGAAAGTATGGCACTGAAAACTGGAAATAATTCCAGAGTCACAGGCCTTCTTCCTAAACGTGATTTTTAACGTAACATGTTCAGCAACACTTTCGGTGAAATTCGGCTGGAGACACTTCCTGCGAAAACAAACACAAGCATGAGTACATGATTGCCTATGAAATACGGCATCAGTGTTGCTGTTTCCGTCAGAAGGGACTGGCCGACATATCTGGCTGTCAGTTACATTGCTTGTTCTTAAAGAAAGTGTGATGTGGGGGACAAGGGTGGGGTGGGAGGCGGCGAGGCGCTGAGGGAGGCTGTGCTTCTGGCTAGGTCCCGTGGTGCTGCGGAGATCCCAGGGATTAGGCATGACCGCGTGGCGTGCCAAGACGACTTTGAACAACTTCCCGTTCCTCTCAGGTTAATTTGTTAATATATTTTCTCTCTTCTTACCTAGCTTTGACTGTGAGAAATTCACTCCTTTTCCATATTTAAAAAATGATTCTTAGTGTTTTCTGCAAACACATTCTAAAGGTTTTAAATGACACAGGCTTTAGTGTCCAAGTGAGATCCCAGAACTCACCAATTCTCTTCACATTCCTCTCCCAGACTCCTCTACAGAGGACGCGTGTTTGAGGTCCTTTTGAGCACTTAGGTAAACGATCCCTGTGTCAGCAACCTCTGTTCTTCCTGGGAACCACATCAATGTGTGCGTGAAGCACCTTATCTGCAATCCCTGTGTCATTCAGTGCTGGGGGAGCTTTGTCACGGCAACCCTCACACCTCCCCCAGCCCAGCCCGTATTCGCCCAGGGCCACCAAGAACGCAAGCATTTCTTCTTCTTTGCCAGCCCTTCCACTGGCACAGCAAAAGCTGGGAACACTTTCAAAAACCCTTCCTTGGCCCTGTTTAAGTCCCAGCAAACTCCAACTGGTCGTCCCCATTCCATCAAATTATATTCAGTACCAGCATGTCAGCTGGATGTCACAACTTTCTACTCCCTCCACTCAACATAATTAGTAACAGCTTCATCTGAGGCCATTTATTTGCATATTAATTTTCCTCCACCAAGAACGCAGTCACCCAGGGTGGCCCAGGGCCTTCGGTGCAGAGTCTTCACAAATGACGTCCAGGAGCGAACGTCCAGGTGACCGCAGGCTGGTCACACCTGCTCGGACCACGTTCTGTGATCTGGCCCTTGCTGGGGAAGAGAGCTCAGCTTTCGGGGGGCATTAAAGGTGTGCATGCATGAAGCCATTGCCGCCAGGGAAACGGAGGTCCAGCAGTAAGAAATGAGCATCCAAAGGCTGCGAGTGATCCACTTGGTGGGAGCCTTTCCCCGAAATCGACCAGTTCTACCTCATAGGAAATGGCCCCTCCATTGCTCAATGCCATTCTCCCACCCAGGACACCTTTTAATGACAATTCTGTCAATTGCCAATAAGCACTCATCCTGCTCCATGCCCGCTCCTCCACTGGCTGCTCCGACTCGTATGCACTAAACAGCCCAGCTGATGCTGTCTCATCTTGGTAAAGAAGCGAAGGAAGATTTTTCCAGAAGCCTCCATGTGACTTCCCTTCTGGAAATCAGTTATTAGCTGCAGGCTTCTGTTTCCCTCGCCTGCCTCTTGCTTTAAAACCAGCAGCCACCGCCAAGAACATGATGACGGGCGAGGTCATGGCGCACCAGTTGTGCATGAAAGATGTGAAAATTTACTGCAAATGAGACAAGAGCAGTAAATTCATTTTTATTCAAATTACTGTCATCATACATTACCACATCTCCTGTAAACATTGCGCTTCAGACAGGGCGACAGCATATTATTATTTGTGAGATTATACTATTATTAAGCTATTAACATGTCACCTCCTGCTTGAAACAATGACTCAGCTTGGGTCTGCATAAATAGCACAAGTGAGGGAGACAAGCGGAGACGACAGAACGGTTAGTTTTAAGGAGGCAGGCGGGGCGGAGAATGACAGCTGGCACTTGCAGGCCCACGTAATGAAGGGCCCCTGCATTTTTCTTTTGGGAACTTCAGAACCTACCATCACACCAAACACTGGGTTCTGCCTCCTCCAAAAAACCCATTGTCCAAACGCCATTGATTAGTCCAGTTGCTGACTTCAAACCCAAAGCAGAGGGAGACTGGGCTGAAGAAGCTCCGTCCCCTGGTTCAGTCGTGGCTGGCCCGATGAGATTCTTCTCGTGGGATATTTGTCTGATGGTGTGCTCATGAAACAGGCTTCTCCAGCTGCTCCGAGCTCTAACCATCCAATCATGCAAAACCCAAGATGGAGCCTCCATGGCCTCTCTGACCCCGCAGGGGTCCCACCACGGTACTTTGCTCCAATTCTCAAGGAGCCCAGGAGGATGGAAATGTGGCAATCCATGGACATCACATGCCTTCCAAGTGGAGTCACGCCCACAGTGTCACCTTGTGTGGGGCCTCCCCTTTCACCTTGAATGCGTACTCGCAACCATCCCCATCAGGACCGATTGTCAGCATTCTTAACTGCGTCTGTTTGGTCTCCGGGACGTCTGTCTCCACTGCAGCTATTCCAATGTCAGTGGAATCAAAGCCTCCCAACCACTTGCAAGAGCCTTTGCTAGATCTGAGGTCCGTGAGACGTCAGCATTGTTCCTTCCAGCTGAGGCCCACCCTAGACAGGGCAAGAGGGCCAGTCTTGGGGGCTGTTGTTGGCCCTTGGCTCACTCGACCCTTGAACTCTGCTCTGGGAGGTGACTATTTGGGAATTGCAAAGACATGATATAAATTGAGCAGGCTGTTCTCTCTCTTTCCAGTACTTTTTGCAAGCTCTTGTGGCCAAAAATGAAATTTGTGAAATCAAGAGAAAACATTGGACAAGTTTGGTTCTAAATTGACTGGGAAGGAATCTCATGAAGTAGAACAAATTCAGGGATACATCAGTGTGTTACTAATGACTACTTTTTAAGTTAAATGTAAAGAACAAAGAAAGAGAAAACAAGAATGGCTCAGAAGGTTTTCAGTCTCAAAGGCTCCACCTCTATGGGAAACACATGGAAACACCCATGTTTACCTGCCTCTTAGGCTCTGCTGTCAGAAGGACCTTTTCAAAATAGTATCCTAGGCTTTAACCAGCTAACTTAAATGTCTCGAGAGCTCTGGGCTGTGGGCACAATTTTCTAAAATTCTCCTTAAACAATTAAGAAGCTGAAAAGTTGGCAAACATGAGCCATTGACAGGTTCTTTTCCCATTTATAAAGCTGTTTTCATTCTCCCCCAACTTTTCTTGGGCATCTAAATAGCAAAGCCTTTTCTTGTCCCTCACTGTCTCCTCCTCGCCAATGTGATTTCATTCTTCTTGCTTCATTTGAGAAAGAGTTTCTCACCCCCTTGACCAGGGGACTCCTTGGCTTCAGAGACCCACTGTACCTAACGGTGTCCTCCCACTGGTCCATGCACCACTTCAAAACAGACCTTCCAGTCAGTCGATCTTCGGGCCAGCAATTAGCGTGGGGGTACCCACCCATCCCCAGCCCCACTGGCCACGAGTACAATGGCTTTTGTCCAAATGAGCAGCTTAACTCTTGGCCATCAATCTCTCCCCATCTCTCCCCGGCACAGATACTCAACAGACCAAATTCTCTTTCTGCAGATTTGCTCTCAACTCGTTCTGGCATCAATGGAGTTCTGTACAAGGGACTGAATACACTATTTTTCTTCCGCATCTGTTTTGTGTCAAAATGATAAGCATAATTTTAAAAGGGGAAAGTTGAAAGAGTCCCTTATATTTGATTAAGGGAAGGCCCACTGCTGCACTGTACATGCCTCTCTTCGTAGAATCACATGAAAGAAAAAGTGTCCAGGAATCTCCTGGTTCAACCCCTTACCCTCACATAGGTAGAAATTTCTATTTTCAGGAGACGCGTCTAAGGCCCACAGAGATGAAATGTGGTAAGTGAATTGGTGGCATGTTCAACTTTGCTTGGCTGCCTGTGGCAGAGCCAGAATTAAAGGCAGGTGTGTTTGCCAGCTCCACGCTCCGTCCCCTCTGCCACCTCAAAGCAAAAGGGCTGAGCCTACGCAACCCAGTCACCGCTCACGAAAGGCAGGGAGAGTGGGGAAGTGAGGCTAGGTCAGGGGTGCTTTCTCCAGCAGTGTCCCTGGGATCTTCAACTGTGACCATGACCTCACTGCCTGCATCACCGTGGCCAGCCCTGCCTGGAGAGCCCCGAACCCACCGTTCTGCACCAGTGCTGGCGGGTGGCTCTCTGGGGCTGGCCTGGGCGTGGAAGTCGACCTGCCTCTCCAAATGCACCGAGCTCAGCTGGTGCCAAAGAAGCTTGGAAGGGAAGTTAGGTCTTCACCCGAGCAGAGGCGGTGCGGTGAGCTGAGTGGAAACTTCCCCATGATATTCCGGCAAACGTCCAGCACAGCGATTACGGGCAGGAATGCTGGATTTGAACCAAGACTCAGCCACAGGTGACCTGGCGCAGGAAGCTTCAATTTCCTCTGCCCCAATTGCCACATTGGGAAATAGGGGCTAAAACCAGACTGGCCCCCAGGGAGTGCGGCAGAGACGTGTGGGCACACGTGGAAAGCAGTGTCTTTCCACAGGGCAGTAACGCATCTCCTGCATCCAAAGTTGCTCAGTAACGAGGCCACCCAGCAAATGCAGGTCTCTATGAGGCCAGCTCCCCGCGGGCAGGGCCTCGGCAATCAGACGCCCCACTGGACGCCGTGGCCTGGTGCTCAGTGCAGAGGGATTGACTCAGTGGAGGCAGGCACCTGTTGCTGCACTCCAGGTGCTCAGCCAGCACAGCAGGTACAACGCTGGAGAGGACCTGCCCTGGAGGTTCTAAAGGCGAGCCCAGGGACCAAATGCCCATATGTGGGCGGCCACAAGGCCATCCTCGGCTCTGCAGCGCCTGAATCAATCCAGCCCTGTCTCTGGCAGAAGCGAGCACAGCCTCACCGTCCCCATCCGCCGGCTCTCCATCATTGGAGCTGGCAAGGAGGGAAACGATTTTCCACCTTTGGTCAAGGGCTTATCAATCACTCTCTCTGCAGGAGGGAGAGAATGAGTCGGTGCTGTCTGGAACAGGGCAGACGGCTGGTGCTCAGGCCACGTTTGCTGAAGGAACATGGCTGAAAGATGCAAAAGCCTTGCCCAAGCAGGACCGAGGGACCCGGCTGGAATCGCCCTGTCCCTCTGGGCCATGTGGTTTGGGGTAACTGAGGTTCTCCTGACTGTGGTTCCTCTGCTGGGGAAAGAGGAAAAAACAAGCTAATCCCCCCAGAGGCCCACCAGGTCCTTTTGGAAACCGGAGGCATGGAGACGTATCAGTGGCCCAGCCAGAAACAAGGAGGTGATGAGCGTCCAGGAGAGCGAGGCTTTCCGTGGCTGGCTGCACCGCCTTTGCCATGACACCCTCCACCACCACCAAGCCTGCAGCTGAAATCACCCTCAGCAGCCCCGTGCAGGGCCACTTGGGGGACCTGAAGGGCACTCCAGAGTCCCAGAGCAGCGGGCAGCCAGTGAGTCCAGCATCCGCAGGAGTCCCTGGCCCCGAGGGTGATGGGGCAGGAGCAGCGGAGGCACAGTGGGTCCAAACAACAAGGACACCAGACACAGTGGGGTAGGGACACCCAGCTCCATGGGGACAGAGGCTTGAACCATCCCATTGGGGTATTTATCTAAAGAATGGAGCCTGAGAGCTCCAGGTCCCAGGGTGGGCATCCAGTTCACATTTCCTTACAGCTGGGTTCCCAGTACTGACCAAGGGCCTGGCCCTTGGGGCCATACTCCAGTTTTGTCCTGCTTGGGAACCTGGGGTCATAGTATTGACCTCATGAGTGATTATTGGCTGGATGAATGGATGGATAGATGATGGATGGATGGATGGACAGACGGATGGATGATGGATGGATGACGGCAGCACCCAGCATTGCCACAGCTGCCCTCCCTGCTTCCTGAGGACTCACCTGGGGATCGCGCTGAAGTCACCTTTTCCAAGCGCTGCCCCCCAGGTCTCAGCAGGGGAGGACAGCCTGCTGGCTTCCTGAGCCATGCTCTCAAATCTGCCCCCAGCCTCCCCCCTCCCCAAGGTCACTGGCCCTTGGCATCCACCCCTGCTGGGCTGCAGCAGCCAGCCGGTCCCCACCCCTGGGCCCCATTCTCCCCCGGCGCCGGATGACTGCTGCCCTCAGGAGATGCCCATGTCCTTAGCCTCCTTTCCTGTGTCTAACTCTTCTCCCATCCACGGCCCCCTCGCATCACCTTCTCTGTACCGTAATTTTCTGAATATGCCACGATGCACCCGCCTGCTATGAGTTTGCATAAACCATTCCTCCAACCCCCTCCTTCTCATCCCTTCTGGAAAGAATGCACATTTATCACACCTGGGAAATGGTCTTGCCTCACCTGAGGCTCCTGGGGCTGAATAGAGAGGCTGAAAGTAATGCCCGGAGGCGCTATGGAGGCAACTCTGGGCTGTCCTTAGCCTTCCCAGGGATCTTCCTCCATCCCTCCCTCCCCACAGCCATCCCAAAAGATGGAGGGTGCCCCTAAAAGCCGTGTTTGCCTGGAGCGGAAGGGCTGCACCTGTGGCGGCCCCATCTCGCTGCCCTGTCGTGGGCACTGGTCCCTCTTGACAACAGGAACAGAACTTCGGCCGCCTTTCCCACACAGCGCTGGGTGGAGTGTGCCCAATGACCACCGGTCGCCTGAAACACGGCCCTCTGCAGGTCCTTTTACCCACCTCGTCGGCGTTGGCGCTCTTCATTGCATTTGCTTAAAAATGAGATGAGCACAGATTAGTTCATTGATGAGCCGCAGGGAAGATTCTCCATACAACATTTCAATTCATTTGAAAAGCTGACAATCGCTTAGTGCCTATCGATTTCATTTTTGAAGGCACACAGATTGTGCCATTAAGAGTCTTTTAAACAAACAAACCAAAAATGTGGTAGCTCCGTAAGGCAGATTGTATTCCTGGAGCCCCCTGAAAACGATCAGCTACACGGGTTCTTCCTGCTAAGGTGACTGCTTCCTTCATTGCATGATGGCATGGGGTTTAGCAGAGACCTAGCAATACCGCACAAGCAGCTGGGCCCAGCAACTTACCAGACAGTAGGGCTGGCTATATCACTAGTAGTTGCAATACTAGTGGTAACAATTGCTTGTACAGCTGATTTGAGTTGGGTAGAAGATGAAAGTTTTTATGATCACTGAGTCGTTAACCTCTGGAGACAACGAAAGCCCCCTGGCAGCATGATTTATGCTGAGCACACCTGGGCAGTCCAAAGACGAGCTGGGAAATTCTCATTCAATGCTGGAATCACTTCCCCTTTTAAGGCATTCAACTGATTGGATAAAGAGTCACTCACTGCTGATGGCAATCTCCCTGGTTGATATAATTGTAAGCAGCTATCTATGATTTACCATTGCAGTAAAGTCAATGGTGACTAAAGTCCATATATACCTTGTATTACAGTTAGCCCAGTGCTTGCTGGACCAAACAACTGGGCACAATTACCTGGCCGAGTTGACACATTAGCCTGACCATCACAAGGAGTCTTTGGTTGACTCTTTGTGGAGGAAACACACGCCCACGGTTTCCCTGAGAGGAGTTTGCTGACTCCCAGAAAAAAGGTCTCACCATTGCGGGTCCTGCACTCCTTGACCTGGGGTTTGGCTATGGAGACCCTGGCACCTGAGCACAGAGCCTGGGGACGAGACCTGGGCCTGGCCCAGGTGTGCACCAGGTGATGGGAGGCTCCTGGAGAGGGGGTCCAGGGAGGGAGAGGAGAAGGACTCACGCGCGTGGTTCCTGGAGGCTCTCCGAACGAGGACCCTTTACGATGGAGGGTCTTGTGCTTTAGAGCATGGAGCTGTTGACTCTTTTAGGAGTCCCATGGCTGGGACTCCTGACTGCAAGAGGAGAACCAGGAACACAGCTTCCTCCCCAGAGAGGGGCCCGCCTGCTCCTGCTCCGCGGAGCTCCGTCAAGTTCGCAGGGCGCCCACCCACGACAGCGAGCGGCCAAGAGCCAAGGGCAGCACAGCCGTCGCTGCGGTGGCCACACAGCCACCATGGAAAGGCACCCCAGGCGGCCGCCCTGTGCTCGCGGGAGACCTAACTTCCCGCAAACTTAACAGCCTCTTCAGAAAGAGGGGGCAGCCGCCCTTCCACAATGGGGGGTGGGAGTGAGGGCGAAGGGGACAGTCCCCCCCGCCCCGCAGCAGGGACCGCGGCTCCTCAACTCCGCCTGCTGCCACCATCACGCCCGGGGGTTCCTCGGGCCCCGGGAACTTGTTAAAAGCTGCTGACGGGCAAGTTCACCAAACTCACTGGAGCCTCTAGGCCCGTGGGGTCTCCCTGGCGGCCACCGGTGAGGCAGCATTGCTTCTCCTTCCCTGCCGGGCTCACACCAGGGGTGGAGGCACTTGCCCTGATTTGAAACGAGCAGACACCAGGAGAATCTGCTGATTGCTAATGAGAAGGCTCAGGTTGTGTTGATACCAGCTGGGACCCCCTGGCTGTGGGGTGCGATTGAGATGGGGAGCGCGACACAACACGCCATATTAAGTAGGCAGTGACTTTCTTACGGCTCGGTGTAACTTCTCATGTCTGCTGTAAGCCGCTTACCCTGAAACACCTTTTTCCAGAATATGAAACATAATATCTTTGTGCTCATTGCGTTATTTAAAAAGGGGCAATGTGGTTCATAACTTTACCTTTATTGCATACTTTTAAGCCACTTGACCCATATAAATATTGCTATAGAGTTGCCCTCAGTTATTAAATTCTTATTGCTTATAAAAGGGGCAACAGGAAGCGTATAACCTATAGTGTAAGGTGTGGGGAGGGCTGCGGAGGGCCCGGCAGAGCGGGCAGGGGTGTGCCGGGTGTGCGGGAAAGCAGATGCATATCAGTTCAGCTCTCTGCTTTCAACCCCGGCTTTTCTTTTCTTTTCTTGTCTTCCTAGTTGTAGGCTCAAAGAATTAGGTATTGACGTGGCAAGCGACATTTTGCCTTTCTACTAATTAAAATGGAACCCCACTCCTAAAAGAATTCGGTTGAAAGAATTTTTTTATTTCAGCAGCACAGCTGAGACCAGATAAAAAACAGGACGCCCATGTTTATCAGGGTTCAAAGTCGAGTCTCCTCGCTGTGAATGGGAAGCACACTGTGTCTCCGTTGTCAGGCCTGTTTTCTTATTAACGCTGCCCCCCCCCCTTTCTCCTTGTCCTCCTAGGGCACTCGCTGGCTCCCTGCAAACACGCTCCATCCGCGAGTCAGCGCCGCGCGTGCACCTGCCCCATCCCAAGGTTTTGTGGCAGAACGGCCTTAAGCGCTTAAGACTCCTCAGAGCAGTTCCACAGAGGAGGTTTCCCCAAAGCGCGTGCCCTGGGAAGCCCACGGGTGGACAGTTTGCACGAAACCCCTGTCCAGAGGACACGTTAAGGGAGCCATGTTCCATCACCGCCAGCCCTGGCTGGAGACAGGGCCCCACAGCCGCCGAGGATGGCACAGCAATAGGAGTTTTGCTTACACATAGCAAGAAATCCTCCCACCATGGTCCACGGCAGCCTTGCTTTTGGGGGGCCGTCCTGGCAGCACTTTACCATGGACAATCTGAATTCCCATTGTTTAGGGCAGAGCCTTTAAACCTAGAGGTTACTGCTGTCAGCAGAGGCCCTTTCCCCCGTCACGTCTTCCGGAGATGAAGGGGACGCTTTCCCCAAGCCTATGGCCTTTAGCATGCAGCCCCTTGGCTGCCACGCCGCGGAACCACAGAGACCACGACGCCAGCCTGTGACCTTCCATTTCAGAGACAGGACAGGAATCCCTTGAGCAGTGGACGCATCCTCTGATATTTGGAAAAGTGTCATGTTTTCTTTACCGAGAAAACTGTCAGGTGGTTGTTGGCATAAAATACAACACTTCCTGGAGTTGTGATGTCCGTGTTTGCTACAAAATGTCACCTGGGCACCTGATGTGTTTTTTGTTTTGCTCACAGCCACTCTCCTCTTAAGATATTCCAATGGAGCTGAGAGCCGGCTCGGTGCAGTAGGCAGGGCCATTGCAGCCCCTGGGCGTGCTGGAGAAGGGTGACGTTTGCAGACTTGCTTAGGCTGGATGAAAAACACTCGGCTAATTCATGTTTACCCTATTGATGTGCTCTTTAGAAACCTCTAGAACAAAGGCACGCCATTACTGACCACAGCTGGTCATGCTGTTTTAAAAGAAATAGAGGATGTCGTGTGAATAATTTAAAAAGGCCACCGCTGTCCACCGGGAGGGTCGGCTACCTGGGCCGTGGTCCCCGAGGGGGCAGCCTGCGTCAGTTACCTGGCTACCTGCGCCTGCACCCGCAGCACAGCTCCATGGTCCTGCTCCTGCCTGCAGTCAATCCTAATCCCCCATCCTGGGTAACACGGACTTGTAAATTCCTTTTCTCCCCCCATTTCTGAGGACTGCTCTTGGAAGCACGTTGCATGATTTATAGTTAATAAATGGTGAGTGATTTAGGTGACATGAGAAGAGAGCTTGAAGAAATAGAGTATCCATGCTATTTTTTTCCTTGTAGTTCCTTCGAAAACCTAAAACAGGAAAAATATGCCCCTCTTCAAGCCCTCTGTCTTGACAGAAGAAGGGCAGACATTTAAATAATGTCTCTTTTTTTCCCATTGTGAATCTAGCACATAAAATTAAAGCAAAATAAAAGCCGTATAAAGGAAGGAGCCTGCAAAATCCAGTTGAATATCTAAAAGAGGGGTTGTCAATACATAGAATCCTCTTTGAGGAGTTTCTCAGCAGCCCTCCTAAAGCACTAAATGGTTTGGTTACAGAAGTAAGTACAAATCCTATCATTAGGATGCAAATGCTAGAAAACTCCAACCCCTGGTCCTTTCTGGTAGCCCCAGGACTTTTGTACTAGGGGCTGGAGTTAAGTGAAAAGCAGAAATAAAACAACAGCGTGGCCACAGGGAGGAATTATCACACAATGAAATAATTTGGGAATGTTTGCAGGTCAGGGTGAAAAATAAAGGCCCTTCTCCAGCTGGCAAGGCCAGTCTTTTAGCTCCTGGAATGTAGATTTGTGGGTGGCGGCAAAGGCACTTTGTTTCTTTTTTAACAGCTTGTAAGATTTTAAAAATATGTGCAGACCAAGGAGAGGATTTCTTAATTGCCATCAGCAGGTCCCTATCTATGGGGAATGCAACTGGAAGGGTGGCTCTATGGTTAGGGCAAAATTTGCCATGCGCTCTCCTTTCTTCAACTCTGTGCCAAACGTACTCTTGAGAGCTGAGCCGAAACCGCAAAACCCGTTATCAAGCCTTTCCCAAGAATAGGAAACTAATTTCTTACATTTAAATACATTTAAATCCATACCTACTAAGACTCTGGACAAGCACCCCTGAAGAGCTTGCCTCTGGATTTTGATAGCTAGCCACTTCTGCCAGATTTCCATTGAATATAAATGAGGGAATATGCAGAAACCTGTCGGTATTCTATTAGGAGTGGCTTTAAGTTTCTTTCAGACCCGCAACGCCTTTTCTCCACAGCAGTCTAAGTAAGGCTGCTTCATTCCACAAACACAGACAGCTTGGCCAGATGCTGGCTGCCTCCTTGGAAGGCACAACGCCTGAACTGGTACGGAGAGGTGCCTCTGACTTGCACAGTTACACCTGGGACACTGCACATTTTAATGTCATTACAGCAGGGCAGTTTGCAACTTCTCACTTCCACTCATAAGGAAGCAGAGAACTTTGCTCGGCCCTGGCCCCGCCAGAGGTCATGCCAGGAGTTTGCTCCTGGTCCCCTTTGTGAGGTGCTCTTTCCTGGTAGCTGGGGCACTTCGGAGGGTGGTAAGCTTTCAGTGCACACACCTGACCAGGGGCATTGGCCCCTGGACACAGAGATTATTTCAAGACCGGATCCCCTATTTAATCCATCTTCTAAAGTCCGAGGTGATTTTAATTGGAAAAGAGAAGAGAGCTGTATGAAGGAATGCCTCTCCAAATGGAGGGGCTGTTCTGGGAAAATCCTTCCTCTTGCATTCCACTTGAAATTGAACTTTGGGATAGCCATGGACAGCCGTTGGCAGCTGGCGGTGTAAAAGAAGAACTTGCTAGAAAGGTTCGGGTTTTGTCCCGGTAGACGCTACCACTGGTCAGTGACACGCACAGCACAAATGTAAGTGGCTCAGAACCCTGCCCAGAAAATACTCTTCAGAAGGACAGAGACCCATTTTAACCAAATGAGGGTTTCTTGCCTCAAAACACGAACAATTCTTTCCTACTGCACTATGGCAATACCATAGTAATCTGAAAAAGTCTAAGCCAGAGGCCAGGCACCAGGTTTCCCAGCTATGTTAATGTTATGTTTAAACTTGCTGTTCTGCCCAGCACCTCACTCCTTACTTTAAAAAAGAATTTCAAGAAAAAATTAACATCTTTGTTTTTTTCCCCTGAACATTTCAAGGCAAGGTGCTGGCCTTCTTTCTAATGGTAGAACTTTATTTTCTTCCTTATAGTAATATATAGTACTGGAATTCCAAAGGTTTCTGGTGCATTTCAGCTGTCACCTCAAGTCAAAATCATAGAGTTCAGCTATAAAAGAATATAATAAATTTAACCTGGCCTAACTGGGGATTTTTTAAGCAGCCAATTTTTTAAAACTGCATATCTATGTGCTCCCTATGCCCATATATATATAATATATATATATATATATATTTTTCCCCCTCACTCAGTTTTTCTTGAGTTCAATCTTGTGGACATACTTAAAATTATCTCTGCTTACATGAAAGGGGACCAAAACATTTTAAAGCAATTTGCCATTTTGAAAAAAAAGTGGAATTATGGAAGAAACTTTAAAGGCAGTATTTTCACCTTGCCCTGTCTCCTGAATTTCAAGGACAAGGATTACAGGAGCCTGCCAGAGGGAATCTCCCTCTCCACGGCAGATTCATGGAATGCGCCCCCCTGGGCACACCGGGCACCCTGGCCTCCCGCCCAGCCCCCCGCTAGTTGGCGGGTAAAGGGCTATTATATACACCTAAGTTTACTTCCGCACTCCAGTTCCAATTTAATCAATGTTTTTGTTTTGCAGCCTTTGTAGATTGAGTCTTTGTTAGGCGAGCAGGTCTTGTTTCCCCAACACCCGAGGAGATCCCCGGCGCCAGAGTGCCCCCAAAAGGCAGCTGGGGAAATGAGCAGGGGCGCGCTGACCTTTAGCAAGACAGCTAAGGTTATGCACATAACATTTGCTTGTTTACTTTGCAAAATAAGCAACGAGTTGGAAACTCTGGGCTTCGCCAGCGCCTCCGCGCACTTAAAAAACAAGAGCACAAACCCGAGGCTGCTATTTCCAGCGCCCGAGCGCGGAGCCTCTTATCTGCTTTGCTCTGTATCTATCCTGATGCAACTTTAATAACGTTAGCTGAGACTGCTCAGAAAATCACAGCCGTAGCTGGAGGCCAAAAATAAAAATAAAAATAAAAGGTGTGTGTGTAGGGGGTGGGGATCCGCTAAAACGAGGTGCTTCTCCCCGGCCTCACCTAGGAGCCTCGGGTCGCGGGTCGCGCTGGGGCGCGAGCCCTCGGATCGATGACCGCAGCGGGCTGATGGCCAGGGCTCATTTTGATGGATACGGCTGTAAAAGAAAGTCCAGATTGGTTCACAGTGGACCTCAAACCATGTCAGCTAAAAGCAAAGAGACAAAAAAGTGACAGCTGCGGAGGGTGCACTGCGGGCAGTCAATGGTGCCTGTGATGTATTGTTCCATCTGCCTGGGCGCTGCGAGGACAAGTTCCCCCTGATTTGGTTAAAATGAAAAGGACCTCAGAGAGCTCAACGTGGGTTTTGAAAATGTGCAGAAACTATTTTTTTTTAATGCCTTGATTTATGTCCCTTCCCTCCTGCAGAAAGTCTGCCCCGTTTGGGGGTAGGCAGGAGGGAGGGCTCCTGAGTCCCCGACTCCGGGCTGCCTGGATTTCGGGGTCCTGATGCCGGCGGGCACCCTGATTCATAGGGGCGCACTGTGCAGGGGCGCTGCGGGATGCAGCCAGGAGGGGGTCCCCCCGCCAACCCGGGCTCCGGGAGGGCGAGGCAGGCTGGGGGCCCAGGAGCGGCCCGGGGAGGAACCCCAGCGACGCAGCGGCTGCGCATGCCCTTGGCTGGGGCCCTTGGGGGCCGCGCGGCGCCTTGCCTGGGTGCACCTTCCCAAAGTGCCCACACCCCCTCATTCCTTGGCCGTTCAGCCTCCTGCTCTCCGCTTCTAATAAAAGTTTTATGCCGGTCAGCACATTTTCAGCCAGTTTCCCACGGAGAGGCCTGTTGGTTTCGGTGGTGCATGGAAAGTTCCCTCTCTCCTGCCTGGGCAGGGCCCCTGGAGCCCTGACCCCGTGGCAAGCACTTCCTGGCTGGAGGCTCGAGTCCTCACAGGTCCACCCTGGTGTCAAAAGCTGGCCTGTCTTCTGTCTCAGGATGTTGGTTTTACCTCTCAAGTGTTTCCTGAATTTGCGAAAATTCTTTCTCTAGCCGCTTGTCCATAGTGGCTTAACGCTCAAAAAATATTTACCTTTTTTTGAGAGAAAGAAAAGGGGGGAGGGGAGAGCTGAGAAAGCAGGAGAAAGCGGGCGGCTTGGGCTACTGTGGAGCAGGGGCCGCCCCAGGGGGCCAGTTCTACTTTTGGAACATGTTCCTGTCAAGCAGGGGTCAACATCTTTTACCTCTTTTTTCCATTATTCAAAATAAGTATTGATGTTATGTTTTAGCTATTTAAAAGCCAGCTGCCTTGCTCATTTCAGATATTTTTCCTGGTACAATTGTACGTGGTAATAGCGGGTCTGTGTATCGTCTTTCACAAAATCTAGGCTTTCAGAGCCTCAGTCTTCAAATGATATCAATCAAAATTTATGCAATTCAAAATCCATATGTATAGAGTCCCAGTTCACCTCATTTAATGATAATAGTAAACCACATGTTGTATCCATGTCTAAAACACTTTTCTCATTCCTGGCTGTATGAACCCTAGGGGCACTGTCCTGTACAGCTTGCCCAGCTGAACAGCATAATACATTGATTAATACTTGGCAACGGCGGAAATCTTGAATAATAAAACAGCGAACAAGGTAAAGGCAAACTAATAAAATAAGGAGAGTGCCAATAATGTTTGAAACGTACGTTAAAGTAAACAACCAGAGACGACCCAAGCCTTGAACCCGCCGCTTCATCGGCAGGTTCACGATCGCCTCTCCGACAGTTCGGAAGGAGATCCTTCCTCAAAGCAGATGGAGTGATGCCGGGAAAAGAAGTGGCTCGGCCTGACCAGGTCTTTCCTAGAGATGGCAGGAAGACCTCTGCGCCCCACCCCAAAGGGCAGCTCGAGGCCCGCGGGCTGCCTCTGCCCTGGTGTGTGCAGCGGAGGCTGGGGACTGGGGGCCAGGGGGATCACAGTGAAATGTGTCCGTCATTATAACGCCTTAATCCTAGGGCGGCCAAATTAAAATGAGATGGTTGAGAGTTCATTTGCATCAGCTCCGAGCCCTAGTCAACTGAACGCTTGAGGTTTTTCAAGAAATGGCTGATAGGTCAGTGGTTCAATAAGACGTTAGCTCCGTGTACTTGGGTGTCACGTTCTGTAACGGCGCAGGCTGTTTATAACTACCCCGACATATGTGGTCCTTAAATGACGCAATCCTTCATAGGATCTATTTTTATCAAGTGCAAAATTGGTAACTGTTCTCAGTCGTACGATAGCATTTGCCTCTGACAGGATGCATTATTTACTCCAGGTTTAATATACATTACAAATAAGATTTGCTTTCATGGAAAAGCATTAAAACATTTGGCAAAGGGAGAGCTGAACATTTTCCTTAATTTGTTTTGGCAAGTCTGAAAAATAGAGGTCGTTGCGCATTTCTTCTCCATCCCAGAAATCTAATAGGGAACAAATATTTTAAGAAAATCGAGATATAATTAAAGTATAATTAAAAATAGCACAATATTGTAGGAACTGAGAAGGCATGGGGGCAACTGTCTATGCTGCAGCTTTGGGGGACCCCACGGGGTGGATTTTAAAAGGAGCAGAGAATTAGAGGTGCAGGCTCGGGAAGCATTTCTTTTGGAGATCCTTAAAAAACACAACACAGCATCAATTATTCATCATCTGACTAAATTGGCTTCATTCCTTTTCTGAAAATGAGCTTTTCTGAGCCACCTATATGTATATTCACATTTCCATCATGTGATAGTAAACGCTGATATGAAAATTAATACAGAAAAATTAAGCCCACTTTTGTTTTGATTAACTGAAATCGGTTCCTAAAACCACAAGGTGAAAAGGCAGCTACCACTGCATCTGTGTCTTCCTTCTCTGCCCTCCAAATGCGTCGCGCCGAGGCAGGAAAGCTGTTGACAAATTAATACTTTAAGAAAATAAACTATGGCCATGTTCAACATAGAGCAACTTTATCCTGATTAATTTGTGTTGGAGGAGGTCCAGCCTCCATTTACAAAGCCCTGCAGTTTGTACAAATGTAATTTCCTAATATTTACATGAGGAAAGCCTCGGCAGTTAAGCTTTGCCTCCAGTGTGAGTTTTGTGGTTTGTAAAAAGACAATAAAAATACAGAGAGGTAATTGTAAGCACATTTGAAAAAGAAAGGAAAAAAAGAAAGGATTTTCCTATACTCCTCCTCGCACAGCCTATAAAAATGGGTTCTGTGTGCAGGCTCTCAGGAAACGAAGCCAGCGTTCAACCAGTGAAGTTTTAAGTAATGTAACACCTAATACTTAATAATGTATTGCTGCGACTGCACATAGCAAACTAACCCAGAGAACACCCACAGATTTTCTTAGCATGGATTCCTTGCATCCTGGTACAATTCATCTTTGTCCATCTATTTGGTCTTGTCACTTTATGCCTTTATTTATATCGCATGTTAGATACTTGTATGACTGTCTGATTTAATAAATAGGAAAAAAGAAAAATGCAGTTATAATGTGTTGCTTTGTTCTGAGAATATTAAAAAAAATAACCTTTAGTTTTAATGAGATTTTCCCCATCAGTTTACACAATTTTCCAGATGCAAAATGAGCTTTTGGCTGTAAAATATTTTATCACATTGTCTTACACAATAAAGATTAGATGTTTTCTCTCTCTCAACTGCACTGCAATTATTTTTTAGTGTTTGCAAATCATAATATCATTTAAAAACCATATTTTATACCTCATCTAAAATACTTTTATAGCAGTATGATGGAAAAAAAAATAACATCTATTTAACTACTCTTTTTAAGTGGCTGTTATGTGCTTTGTATAATTTCCCAGGAAAAGGCACAGCTAAAAAGCTTAGCTTTCCTTGAAAACAAATCTCCCAAGCAACATCTTTGCAAAAAATCCCAGAATTTAATTCCCCTGACTGAAAGGCCCAGAGTGCCTGGATGTAAAAATAGTAGCCCTGTCATTTCACATTCATTAAGTGTGAAACTCAGAAATTAATAATGTAAAAATATGCTTTTTAATTAGTCTTACATTCTGCCCAATGTACTTAAATGGGATCAGCAGCTCCCTAATGATCTTTTTCTTAATAAAGTATTAGCCTGTGATGCGCTGAGGTTGACAGGTATGATAAACTGGAAAGTACTTTTGGAGGCCTATGAATGATACCAAAATAGTACTCGCCCATTTAAATGTAATTAACATCAGGGAGCAATATTGCAAGAAGAGAAGCCCGCAAGATTTTTATTTCAGGGTTGTTGTTTTTTTTTTCTTTTTTCATTTCTTATTTTATGAGTAGTTTGATGATTGCAGCAGTGATTTTATAATTTAATTACCTTTGCTGAAAGCTAAGCTTTCCCTAATAGCAGGTCAACAGGATCATAAAGCAGTCTTCAAAAATATTAAAAAGAAAGTAAATCCCTTTAGATGGGTTCTCCAAGTAGAATTCTGACCAGGTGTGGGCGGGCCCCTAGAGCGCTGGTGCCGAGCTCCACGGGAAGGAACCGTGGTCCCTGGTCCCCTGGAGACACGGGAGGAAGGCCTCCTCGACAGCCGAGTGTGACAAAAGGCACAAGGAGACCAGAAGTGCACATTTGACCCCTGCGTAGATGTGAGTCGCCACTGCCAGGGCCGAAGCCCGTGGTCATCGGGTCACTGATGCACGGCCTCCAAAAGGCAGCGGCACCTTCGAATGGCTCAGCTATTTTAAGTCACGAGGCTAAAGAAAACTGGTGACCAGGACTAACGGGGGGAGAGACGCCTTAACGCATGACAGCCCTGCCCGGGTTGTTGACTCAAGGACTTGCCCTCAGATCTCCAAGAGCCGGAGACCCTTTCATCTCAGCAAAGGAGGCGAGAGTAAAATAGGACAAACCCCAGGAAGACCCGCCTGTGCGCCGCGCGCAAGAGGACGCACCGCAGAGCTAGGGTTCGTCCCCCCGCGAGGACTTCTGGAAGGCTGGGAGGCCAGGCCAGACATCCGCGGTGGTCGCCCAGGAAGAACCCAGGGCGCGGGCCGAGCGACAACTGCACCCTCACCGTCCAACCGCCCCAGGAAGCACCGTGAGTCCCTCGCAATCTCCTTTCTGAATCAGCCTCAGAAACAAAAGACAAGCAGAGGCATGGTGTAGTATTTCCACGGCTTGCTAACAGCCTTTGTGGAGCCCTGACAGTACCTGCATTTTCAGTTGTTCAAGAGCCAAATTAGAGTATAAAGAGGACAGGGGCCACCGTCGACTTCTGTGGAATTTACCTCAGTGACGCTAAGACGTGTCCCCATTTGCTAACAAGGCATCCGTAGCCTGATTTAATCTGAATTTCCATTGAATCCTCCTTGTTTATATACTCCTTTCCACACACTGATATTTACACCCACTTTCAATTTTGCAGGAATCCCTCATGGAGCAGATGCGGGTTAGGGAGATGCTTTATTGCGTGATAAGGGAATGTGATTTCTGTATTTTACCCACTAATTCAACTTCATTATTTACCATTTCTCTATTGTCTTTTTTAGAAGGAAAAGGAGAGAGAGTGTATGAAGAGAACTAATTTTCATAAATTCTTGAAAGTCAGTTGAACGAAATTCCAATGAGAGGCTGCATGAGGGCAGGGTGGGTGTTTTCTTGCTCACTGCAGAATCCCCAGTCCCAGCACACAGCAGGCGCTGAATAAATGTTGAAGATGGAAAGTGTGCCAGGACGGGAAGCCTTTGTGTCAACTCAGATCCAGCCCACATCTTGAGGTTGTTCTTTTCTGGTGCTTCTCTGACACAAAATGGAAAATTATCCTGTAGCTTTTCAGCCTGTCACTGCCCAGGTGAGGATGCAGAAAGTCAAGCTTTTGCGGGATCACGGGGCTTGAAACCACTCTTTGTAGCCCTTAGCCACACGGGATGTGATTCTTTGGGAAGCCAGTAAGGGGATCTGACGGTGTCTTGGTGGGATTTTTCTGATTGCTGGTCACACATTTACCTACAAATAAGAATTATAGTTAGTATCACTAATGTCCCTTACTGTAGAACACACTTTGTTTTTTCTGTTACTATGTTAAGGATTTTTGGCTTAAACTGGTGGTTCATTCTACTTTGTTGGAGAGACACCAAAATGTTAGCTAACTTTTTGGCCAGTGATAATGTTAATTGCATTCATTATTTCATGGAGAGTTATGCCAAAATGCATTTATATATTTATTTATATATTCTCAAATCGCCCAGAATAAATCATTAAAACTGATTTTAATAATCTGTGATTTTTATAAGTTCTTGCTAACTTAAACCTTTTTGGAGATTATTAGGGGCACCATAATATTAAAAATATACTCCTCGATTGCATTCTATACAAATTTAAAGCCAGTTAAAACAAAATGAAAACCATCTGTGAGTAAACTGTTTAAGAGCAGATCTTTAAAGATATAATAATGGCCAGATCTTTAAAGACATAATAATGGCCAGCCAAATTGCTTCTACTCATTGAGCATTTTTATGACATCATTTGCAGATAAGGAAGCCAAGGTTCAGAGAGTCCAAGTGATGTGCCCAGGACTAAGCCCCAGCTAGGAGATTCTCATAAGGGGCAAGATTTGCCTCAAACCAAGAATTCCTCAGAGGCCAAGGAGGTTGACTCTGCGGCTAGCTTCACTTCTCAAAGGAGGCAGTCAGGTGCTGCAGGTTCTCTATGTGGCTCACGAGATGCAAAGACCGTTAAGTGTTAGGATTTGGGAAATATGTGTAGGCACCCCCATTTCATTAAGTGTATTTAGACATTATTACATATGACACGAAGTCTGTGTAGGCAATCATTGAAACAATGGCAGTCAGATCAAGTTCACCCTACAGTCTTCCTATTGAGTTCACTGCAAATTTCATTAAGACAGGAGTACAAACCCAAGAAATAATAACTAGTAATAAATAATGGTATACACAAAAACAATACAATATAAAATTATTCATTCAGTTTTAGTAAGGTCCTTCTTTCTGAAAAAACACACCCCCTTGTGGGTCCACAAAGGATTCTGGTTTGCTTAAGTGTAAAATAAAATCAGAGGAATTATTGGAGACTTGAAGACAAATCACTAAACACAAATGGATGCAGCTGTAGCATACATGAGTGAAGTGGAAGGAACTGGTTCCTAGGGCCGCCAGCATCCCAACCCTGGGACAAGGCAGCATGGGACATCATATGGGGTTGTGCTCCTTCCCAGAAGGACCGGCAGCAGCTTCCTAGCAGGCTCTCCTAGTGTTCAATCCATGCACCTGCATTTGTGCAGGAGCAAAGGGCCTGCCTGTCTCCCTTTTGGATGCAAGAACATGCGGCTAGGCCGGGGATATGGCGCAAAGGAGACCTGGGAGAGCCAAGGACATGAGCAAAATACAAATCTCTGCCAAAGGACCAGGCCCACGAACTCCAAAGATCCTATTACTTTCAGGGTTTTCTACAGTCCAAAGAAAACTGCTAAACAGGATAAAGATGCAACCCAGCTATCTTGGGTCTTTTTCCCGAGTTGCCTTTGGTGTCACCCTCCAGCAGCCCCACTGCACCTAACACCTGCACCTGCGCTCAGCCATCCTACTCCAAGCCAGGGAAGGGGGGAGCCCTTTCACCCCAGTGTGCTCATGGGCAAACCCGAATTTCAAACGAAATGCAAGTCTGGACCTGCAAGATGCCATTCAATGGGCTAGAAAATTAAAGTTATCTCTAGGTACGATGGTTTGAAACTGGATGTACCCCAGAAAAAACATGCTCTTGAAGTTAGCCCATTCCTGGGGCTGTGTACCCATTCCAAGTAAGCCTTTTGATGAGGCTGCTTCAGTTAAGGTGTGGTCCACCTCATCCAGGATGGGTCTTAATTCTATTGCTAGAGTCCTTTGTAAGAGAATGAAATTCTGGCGGCGGACTTGACCCAGTGGTTAGGGCGTCTGTCTACCACATGGGAGGTCCACAGTTCAAACCCCGGGCCTCCTTGACCCGTGTGGAGCTGGCCCAAGCGCAGTGCTGATGCGTGCAAGGAGTGCTCTGCCACGCAGAGTGTCCCCCGCATAGAGGAGCCCCACACGCAAGGAGTGCGCCCCGTAAAGAGAGCTGACCAGCATGAAAGAAAGTGCAGCCTGCCCAGGAATGGAGCCACACACATGGAGAGCTGACACAACAAGATGATGGAACAAAAAGAGACACAGATTCCTGTGCTGCTGACAACAACAGAAGCAGACAAAGATGATGCAGCAAATAGACACAGAAAACAGACAACCAGGGAGGGGGAGAAGGGAAGAGAAATAAATAAATCTTAAAAAAAAAAAAAAAAGAATGAAATTCTGACAGAAAGAGAAATCCATAAGACACAAGAAGGTGAAACGGAACCTGGAGGAGAAAGCAGAGGCCAGGAGATGCCACCATATGTCTTGCCATGTGACAGAGGAGCCCAGGATCACTGGAGCAAGATCCAGGATGCTACAGTCTTCAGGAGAAAGCGTCACCTTGAAGATGCCTTGATTTGGACATTTTCCAGGCCTCAAAACTGTGTGCAAATAATTCCCCATTATTTAACCTGACCCACTTCATGATATTTGCTTGAGCAGCCAAAGAAACTAAAATATTAGCTTTCATAACTGCACCAAAAACACAGTGGTGGGCATGAATTTTGTAGTTGATTCAATTAGGGGCATATCTCAGAAGCCTTAATAAACATAGATTTGTTTGTGTGTGGGGGGAAGTAAGTCTATTACCATTCTTTGGCAATCAGTTCATGTAGATATGATGAAATAATTCCTCTCCAAGGTGTGTTTCAGCAGTGAAGTTTCCTCATCCCAGACCCTCCATTTGCCCAAAGTATATTCTCATTTTGAGCATAAGGAGTATATTTTAAAGAAACCCACTTAAGACATGAGACTCAGAGGAAGCAGAGTTTGAGCTAAGGACTTGTCTGAACTGGGATTTCAAATTCCCATTAATAGCGTATATTGGAAGGACAAACAGCAAGCTGAGCGCTGGGGTTTCCTTCATTAGGGATACCAACAGTTTAGACGTATATTGTAGGATAGACTAACTGCCTTCCAGCTCAGCTGTTGTTATCATGCTGCCAGCTGACTTCTAAAAACAGGATCTGAGCTCTGCAGTACTAACACAAAATTATCCAATTCTATCACATGTAGGAAAAAAGTCATCTGCTTGAAGTGCAGCTACTTAGCGTGCACAGAATGAAGTCAGCTGGGAGCACGAAGGCCAGAAGGAGGTGTTCAAGGGACTTGAAATTAGACCAAAGTCCATGTAAGTATTGCCAGAGAAAGAGACACTTGGTGATTCAGACGGAATAATCCAACTCCGTTCTTGGCCAAACTGGGGTGCCACATTCTTTAATCAGAAGCATGCTGGGCCTGGCAATTCATCGCGCCCTTGGACAAACTCCTGGCTGACAACAGCAGGTGGTGGTGAAGGACGCCAAAGGATGGGGATCTGGGAGGCTTTTTGGGGTTCACCTTTGGGGAGCTCCCTCCCTGGGCTTCTGGGGATGGGTCTAAATACTGAACCAATCAATAGCCTGGTCCCTTCCTCGTGGCCCGAGGCAAGCTTGCCAAAGCCCAGCTCAGCAGAGGAAAGGAAGCGTTATTTTCTGCCCAAATGACCTCTGAGATTAATCCAGAATAATGACATCTTCATAGGCTCAGGAATTTCTTCTGATATCACAGCTGTCAAGTGAAAGAATTGTCCACTCTAGAAGCCATAGCCTGAAACTGAGAAGGGCTCACATTCCAGTTGAGTGAAACCACATATTTGACAGGTCTGTGTAACTTCTTGTTCCCCCTTCTTAAAGGCAGCTATTTGACTACAGTTTGGTTAACAGAAAACATAGTGACTGATTTCTCTAGGTATGACTCTCTGCAAATAAGTCCAAAATGTAACTCGGAATAAGGGGTGGAAATTTCCGAAGACCTTTCCTAACTGTTAAGTGGACATTTCCACTAATGGACAGCAGATGGAGCTACAAAAATCATCAGATTTAAAACGCAGAAAAGACCTTTTCAGGACTTTGTTTTAAACCAATTCATTCAGAACCACTTCACATTGTAAAGAGGGTTCTTCTTTCTGGGTTAAGATGCCAGCGACTCTGGTTTTATGCTGGCGCTTCTGTAAAGTGAGTGAGTATCTCTGCTATTTGGATGAATTTAGATTACCTGATACTTTACAATGGTAGATTTTTAAATACTTCTCCTCCTTTGTTCCCCTAAGTATGTTACAAGACAATTTTCTGGAAGCCAAAATAATGTTCTACAATTAACTTAATCATAGCAACCCCACCCCCCAATCCCTGAAACCTACCTGAAACATGCTACAGTCCTGTTCTTACGCTCACACACCAAACGTACGCGTGCACACGGGCAAATTCTTTGTCTCTCACTGGATGTCAAAGCCCACCCCAACACAATCTGAAGGAATTCATGTATTAAGCTGCAGGTCATGTCCAAACTTGTGTGAAAACGAGACACAAAGGAAAGTGGAATTGGTCAAATAAGTGTCTTGTTGAAAAAGTGCACAAACTGAAACCAGGAAATCAATTTCTCCCCCATGACTCGCAAGTCAAGAGAACGATTCCTCCCTTGGATTTCCTGGTGGGAAAAGGAGAGAGCCAGTCCCTGCGTGGCGGCGCCGGCCACAGGGGCTGCCGGGGTTCCCTGGTCACGCAGCGTTCCCTTAGCTGTCAGCAGAGAACCTCTGGGGAGAGGAATGAGCAGGAAGCAGATGGACAGCCGCCACCTCTGGACAAATTCCGGCCATCAGCGTGTGTGCCAACCGAAAGCTGCCGGACAGCGGCCGTGCCTTTGGGAACCCAGAGAAAGGAGAACACTCCTGCCTCCGGCACGGAGGAGCCGGGCCGCCGATGAAAGCTGCATTTCATGCTTGTGATATAGATTGGAGCAATTAACACGTATAAGTTGTTTCAAAATAAGCTTAAATCTGCATTTTACGTTTGCAAGTTTCCAGCTGTAACGGGATTATGATCGGCAAAGGGAGGCCAGCTCGCAGCTGCAGCAGCGGATGGAGTAGCAGGCAGCTGTTAAAATAGAGAACCAGTGGTGATTAATTCTTATTATGTGTTTGAAGATTTCACAGCGAGTTCAAGACCCAAACCTTTCCACAGGGGATGAAACGAAGGCGCATGCGCGTGGCCAGGAGCCGCCGCAGGGCTCCTCGAGGCCTGGCTGCCATCGTCACCAACCTGCTCTCAGGGTTTTCACTGCGTGCAGCGTCCTTTCCAGCGCAGATACTCCGTGCCTGCCCGGTCCCATTTCAATAGGCTAGTCTAGAGTGAGCCTTTGCACTGCTTCCCAGCTGTAGCCGAGACTGCAGGTGAGGGCACCTGCCGGCCCCCCGTTAGGGAAGAGGTGTCTTCAGTTGTTGGGAGGTGATCGCGTCCCAGGGAGTGAGACCCTCCGAGGCTGGGCTGGCTGGGCAGCCTGGCCTTCGGCGACAGCTCTCGGTGACGCCATTTCTTCATCGGTCGCCAGCTACGTGAGCGGAAACCCAGAGCTCAAACAGACCCTTAGAAGAGCCTTCCCCCAAAAGGGATTTTAGCCTGCTCCCCAACCACGTGTCCACCTGGGATGAGGAGCCAGGGGATAAGAAAACGCTTTCGTTTTGTGCAACTTGGGTTTCTGTAAAAGAAAGACTGTTTCCCTGTGATTTTGCATACTAAAGTAGATATTCTGTCCTCAAAGGAGGCCAAAAAATCCCAACTGTGATGCCATAAAAAATAAAATTGGTTAAAAACGTAGCTGAAATGCTGTTTAAAGTAATGGGATAATTTTACAAGAAAATCCACCCAATGAAGAGAAGAAAAAATCTTGCAACTTTTATGCAAAATACCTCTGGCCAAGTGTTATTTCTTAAAAGATAAAAGTTGAAGTTCAAAAGTGTGTAGCCCTGAAGTCAAAACACTCAGCCCTTCCCATAGATCAGCAGTTAACTAGCTAAAAGGCACTGGAAAAGTCTGTTTATTTATAAAATCTTTCTATTAACTTCATCACTGAGGGTATTTCTCTCTTTAAAATGTTACGACCTTGAACAGAGAACAGTAACCTAGTCATGGCGTCTCTAGATACTGACTCAGAATCCCCCAGGATCAAACCACACCGCTCTCCACCATCTTCAGCCAAACTTTATGTTCCTGTCCGTGGCTGCTCAGGCCCCTTTCCTGCACTTGGGGGAAGCTGGTAATTTTTGAATGTGTCTGTTGACCTACTAAATTGGGGAAAAGAAAGAAACACAACAGAGACAGTGACTCAAATGGCAGAAGACAATGAGCAGAGGCTCAGAATTTACCGGAACATAGCTGGAAATCATGAGCATCCAGTTGCGCGAGCCATCAGGTACCGTCGATTGCATCTGTTCTCTAATAGGACCTATTACTTCTATTTTTCTGCATGTGCATTTGGTATATAATGATGCATTCCTCTACACCGGTCAGAACGCAGACAGGCTGAAATGTAAATGAGGCATAATAATGACCGAATCGTTTTCAACATGGCCTCCTGGCTTTGACATAAGTCTTCAGGCTTCGGGGATGGAAAAAAAGAGCCCTTGTATCCTGCTTCCTATCTCTGCGAGGATCAGGTTGCTCAGGGCTCACCCCCTCCCCACTTCTTTATTTACAAAAAAAATAGCAGAAGAGCTACAGAGTTCAAAAAAGAAAAAAGTTCGAAGCCCCCTAAGACTACTCAGTCTCTGCAGGGGAGAAGCAGGAGCGAGTGGGGCAGGAGGATTCATTTCGGGCCATTGATGCAGACGATACATCCATCAGACGCTCTCAGGTTCCGTGACCTTGGGTCCATTCCTCCCCAAAAATAAGATAAAATAATATTTTGAGCTCACCTAATTTTCCTGACAGCATTGCCTTGATTACTTGATTATTACAAGGGACAGAGTTGCTTGCTTTAGGTTCTTTTATTTTACAATGAAACTGGAGAGATGGAGTGATGCTCATTTTTCCATCTCTTCCTTTTTCCCTCCCTCGATTAAGGGGCCAAGTAAGATCCGAACGGCATTCGGCCCAGAGCAGCGAGGGTACGGCATGCCTTTTACTTCAAGGTTACAACTTAGGGAAAGTTCATTAGAGGGAAAAACAACCCGATGCACTTAACCTTCCACTAAATTCGCTGGGACCTTGGTCTTTGGGGGGGGGGGGGTTGTGATTCTGGTGGGACAGACAGGCCCCGGTGACTCCCTGGCCTGGTGGGTGCTGAGGCAGGCTTCCCCGTGCCCTCTTTAAGGAGTCCCCCCTGGTGCAAAGCTCCTGCGGTGTACACGTGGCCACTGCTCTGGTGCATTGCGAGCTGGAGCAGATGAGGTTTCCATTGAGCCCACAGTCAGGGCCCGGCCGAGAAGCGGTCACAGCTGCTGTGCTCCGAAACTCTAACAGCCAGAGGTAGGGGGTCCTGGAGGGGTGCCAGGAACCGCCTGAGAGGTCAGAGGAAGGGGGGGAGCTGTGGAGCTGGAAGGGGGGAGTTAGGAAGGCGTCTGTAATGGGATGGCAAGATGCCCAGGATTCATGGGGCATAAAGACAAGGAGGAGGCGCAGGGCAGTGAAGGATTGTGGGGAGGCAGGAGACCGAGGCTGGAGAAGCACAGAGAAAGCTGGGATCTGTCACAGAGAGCGGCCTAGAAAGACAGGTCAAATGGAATGGATTCAGCACAGAAATATACTTTACAATCGGCTTGTAGAATGTCAACAAAAATCGAGCTGCACTTCTTAAATTGCAAAATGCTGATTGATGCCAAGGAAATGATATCTTTCTTTGCAAAAAAGCAAGAACTTCCATGATTTTTACACCAAGTCTACAACTCAAGGCATAGCCATATTGCCCAAAATGAAGACACTTAGCAAAATGGTATGCCAAATCTTTTAATAAAGACTACAGATTTCTTACTTGCATACAAAAATTAATATACATACATATGTGTATATATATGTGTGTATATATATATATTTCCACCATCATCTATTTCTAAGTTTTCCAATGTTTTACTCCAATTTCCACTCCCCCAGTTCAGTAAACGTAAATTTTTTTCATAACAAAAGTGGACCAGTATGAGGCCATTGGCCATTGTTCAGATCATGCCTGAAATTCTTTCTGCTTGTTGGACAAAGGAGACACTGGAATTCACGAGACCCTCTAGCAAATGGCAGTCACAAAAGGGTTCTCGGTGTGGGAGAAAAGACAGAGGACAAAGGAGAGGGCCAAGACAGCAGGCAGGACAGTGAGGGGCACAAGGAGAGGCTACAAGGGAGAGAAAGCAACGCATGACGCACAGGTGAAGAGAGGCAGGCAGAAGCCATGCCTGGGGCTGATGCCGACTGCCAAGGCTAAGGGACAAGGGGCCCTGGACCCACAGTCTTTCCTTGGGAAACTGGCCACAGGTCGTCTAAGAGCCACATCCTGCTCTTTTTATTCTTATTTCCACCCACCCTTAACCACTTCACTTATTTGCCGCATTTTTTGTGTTTTGTCCGTGCCATCCCACTAGAACTAATGCTCCGTGATGGTGGGAAGCGTTGCCTGTCTTGTCCAGCGATGGAGCCCAAGTGCCTGGGAAAGTGCCCCATAGATGACGTGTGCCCAGTCAAATGCCCACATGGGAAACGGACGAAGCGGAAAGCGTGGTGCTCCTGACCTAAAATACCACCCCGCTTTTGCTTTACAAGGAAAGGAGAACATGCAACCTGGGCAGTGTTTAGGGTGCTTCCATCCACCCAGAAACAGCAAGTGAAGACTCACGTTAACTTAGGAAATTTGAGCTGGCCGAGCTTATTGCATGTCACCAGCAAGTACCTTTTGGGACTCGGGGAATTAACCAACAAATTCCACAAACCATGGCAGTTATTTTTAGCACAGAAGTGGGAAATGAGGACCTAGAGGAGAAACAGCAAGAATGGATGTGAGTGATTTTTTAACTTGCAAGGAAGATTGATCCTGATTTTTACCATCTGGGAGCTAACCTAAATCCCTAGGAAAATAAGGCTCCCCCAAGCCAAGGTAAAATTAAAGAGACATAGCAATTCAGACTCATTAATAGTCCCATAAAGCATCAGGAAAGGCTCACTCTTAACTCAGATTTTTTGGCGTGTTGTAGGCACTGGTCTCATAAAGGAATATAATAAATATAGTTATATTGTTTATGAATGTGCTTGATTGTAGTTTAACAGTTGATGGGAGCCAATCCCATTTGGTTTGTATAAAAATTGGTTGTTCAGAGGCTGCAAACATGTCTGAGTGATGACAAATTGGATTTGCTGATTTGGGGGAGGTAGCCTGTAGGTCTGGGAACAGGTGACCTACATGGGAGGTGGGGTTATTAAAGCAGGTAAATGATTTAAAACAGCTTGGGAAGTAGTTTGTTAAAAGAGAGTAGTTGGGGGACAAATGTAGCTCAGTGGTTTGAGTGCCTGTTTCCCATGTACAAAGTCCCAGATTCAATCACTGGCACCTTCTTGAATAAAGAAGAAAAAGAGAGAGAGAGTTGTCCTCTCCTTTCAGGACAGTGGGGGCAGAGCAGATGCCTGACTCCCCCTTCCCGCTGCACCTTTGAAATCTTTTCCCTCTCTGTTCCTGACAGTCATCACTAGTCTTAGGCCTTGGGACTGTTACTAAGTTGCATGTGCCTGGGCCTTTGTTCTGCCCCCAGGAGCCCCTAGGGCCACCGTGCCCAAGCAGGCAGACCATGAGAAGTCCTGCAGGTAGTGGGCTCTCTTTAGCAACACCTAAGAACAGACCTTAGAGAGACGAGGGCCCTTGGCAGGTTTGCAGGTGGGAAGACAGTCCAGGGATCCCAGGGAGAGAGTGCAGGTGGGCCCAGAGTCACGATTGATGGAGAGAAGCCCGAACCGGGGCTCCCTGGCACCGGCCGTGCCTTTGCCACCACACGCCTCTGTCCTACAAAGGCGACGGGGTCATTTTGACCCAGTCCAATTCTCTCACCGGCATCAGAAGAACAGGTTCTCATCCATCACTTATTTTTAGTCCACCTTGGAAAGTTTCCAGTTGCCAAAGGCATAGAGGTGACCTGATATTTTGTTTCTACTGTTGTAGAACATTCTGAGAAGGAAAAGGGAAAAAAACCCCAAAAGCTAAAAAGAGCATTCTAGGTACATGTAGGTGGACTTGGAAAACAAATGAAGCTTTTCATACATTTCAATTATTTAATGGTAGATAATTTTTTAAAAAGCAAATGGTTCCATGACATGATAAGAAGGATCTAAAGAAGCACAGGCCAGGCCTGCACTGTTCGCGGGTCACCATCCCTGTTGACCTGTTGGACCCGGAGGCAACGAGGCACAATGAGGAGTTCTGGGATTTGGGTTTATCTCTGCTATTTCCTCCCTATCCAGCCTGGACAAGCACTTTATCTGCTTGAGCATTATAAAACGAGGTATTGGAAAAATAATAAGGTCTAGCGTAGAAAATACTACTTTAATAAAAATTATAACCCTAATACTAACAGTAGCAGCAATGAATGTTTTAATTGTGCAAGGAGCCTTCACGGTGCCTTACTTCTCAGCTGTATAAAGGCTCCCTGCAGGACTTCACTGCGACCACCTTCTTGGCGGAAGCAAGGTCAATGCTCCAGCATTGGTCCCTCACATCAGGGGGCAAGTGTCAAGGTGCTGGGTCCTTTGAGGCAACCTTAAACAGCATGTGAATTGATGCATGTCTTCATATAGTTTTGAGTTTGGATAAGGAGATTAGCAATGCCCTGGACATCACTGGAGTATCTTTAGGTGCCACTTCCTACATTGACCATCCCTGTCTGGGCTCCCCATTCCTACTTGACCTTCAAGATTTAGCTCACAACTCTTTTATAATAAGCATTAATATGTCATCAATTATTTCCTTTATGCCAAGTATGATGCCACGACTTTAAATTCATTGTCACGTTTTATCTCTTACTTTCCAAGGGTTTAACTTTTGCCCTTTACTTTGCTTGTAAGCAAATAGAGGAACAGCACTTAAGGAGCTCACTCAGTGCCCCACAGCTAGTCCAGGACTTGACACAGTAAAGGTACTCAACAAATACTCATCGAACAGTTGAGTGGAAGAGCAGGGGTTTGAATCTGGAACCCACTGATGGTCACTGCGCCCCTAAGTATTCAGCAGGGGGCAGGAGTGAAGGGAAAGCGTGAACCTGGAGAAGGCCTGGTGACTGAGTGAGTCCTCCTTGCCTTGAGGGAAGAGCAGAGGCAAGAGCCACCTTGCTTCCTGTGGCCCTTGTGTGATAAAGACTTATTGCAGGACGTTCCTCTTTCCGCTCATGGCTCCGCTGGTTTCCTCGAGCACCAGGAAGCTGTGGTCGACAGGGCTGCACTTGGCTTCAGCTAGGAAGGAGGGAACATCTGGGTCACGGTTCCAGCCACAGGATGAACCAAAGGCCCCAGAGAGCGTTTCCTTGGAGAGGGGCTGGCTGGGGCCAGAGTCTACGAAGTCTGCTTCTTCCTGTCTGGGGCCCAGGAGAATAAATGGAGGGACCCTGCAACCACCAGAGGCTACTATTTCTTTTTCATATCCTGACACCCCTCACTATCTGCCCACCCCTGGACTCCTTAATGAGACCCAGCCCTTTCTGGTATAAACTCCACCTTGACCTTCAAAGGAAGACAACACTCATAGGGTACCCAGAGAGCGGGATTGCTTAACACAAGTAGGGAACCTCTGCCTGGTTTAGGAATCACCAAGTATCTAACAACAAAGGCACAGCCTGTGCTCACTTTGCAGAGCCAAGGGGACCCCCAGGCAGTTACCCCGGGCTGCTCCAAGACAGGCTTTTTATAAACAGTTCGTATGGAAATAACAAAGTCAAACATAAAACTCAAAGAGGAAAGCAAAATCACAAACTGTTATATTTTTTACTTCAGGTGAAAGAGAAAAAACACGGTCATGCCGGGGTCTCCGGCAAATCCCCTCGGGGCTGTGGACACTGGCAGGACACCGTCTAAAGCAGGAATCCCGTGGCCCTCCAGCTGGGAGCTCAGACCAGGGAAGGAAAAAGAGTTCGACGGCCAGAGGGACACAAAACACCCTGTCTACCAGAAGGGCTTTGGGATTAAAAACAAAACAAAACAAAAACTCTACTCTAGAAGGGGAAAAAAACAAAACAGTTGAAATAACGATTTAAAATCAAAGTATCATTTCTATTCTGCAGAAATAAAAAGTACCAGAGTTGGAGACCTGGCTAGAGCTTGTTTCAGACAATTAGGAATTCTTTCAGAAACAAGTGAATCTTTTCAATTGGCATCCAAGAGGAGGGATCGATGAGACCACCCCTGATCGCCTAGGCCTGAGTCATCGATGGTCGGAAGGACCACTCCCCACCATAGAAGGGAGGGACAAGGAGGGAAGGAGGAGCAGCTTGGCAGTTGACCTCATCCTCACCTCATTTACTCACTCACCCTCTTGTTCATCATCCCTCCATCCCTCCATCCCTCCATTCATCCCTCCATCCCTCCATCCCGCCATCCATCCCTCCATCCCTCCACCATCCCTCCATCCCTCCATTCATCCTTCCATCCCTCCATCCCTCCATCCATCCCTCCATCCCTCCATTCATCCCTCCATTCCTCCATCCTTTCCTCCTTCCCTCCATCCATCCCTCCATACCTTCATCATCCCTCTACTCCTTCTTCCATCCCTCCATCTATCCTTCCATCCCTCCATTCATCCTTCCATCCATCCATTCATATGTGCATTCACTGTTATTTATTCTTACTCTACTCACTCATTCCTCCCTTTCTTCATTCATTCATTCATGTTTCCATCCTCATTTTAAGCATCCATTTGTCTTCTTTCTTTTGTTCATGCATGAATGAGTCATTCACTCATCCTCCCCTTTCTCAGGTCTGTGACTCAGTTCAGGATGTGGGAAGACCCCTACATCTCCCAGACAGCCTGTGGCCTCCTCCTCCTCCAGCCCCCATCACCCCATCACAGCACACTAGACAGGGTCCGCGCTAGCGTGGGAGCCCCTCGCGGGCGGTGATCTTCCGAAGCCCGAGCACCGGTTGCCCCATCACGTTGGCTCAGTGAAGAAGGATCGAGGAGTGGGATGCTGCCCACGAGAACGCGGCGGTGGCAGGAGTGCGCAGGCGAGGGGGCAGAGGCCGCTCAGTGGGCTGTGGGGCGAGCGGTGCCGTGGCCGTTCATGCTTCTTAGGGTGAAAACGTTTGGAGAGCTCGGGGAGCAGGTGGGGTGCCAGTGACCGTCCCCACTGCAGGAAATTCACCGTCCAGTGGCGGTGGCCGGCCAGTAAAGGGGAAGTCACGTCGAGGGTTTCAAATGGGGAGAGCCAGGCGCCGGGCGCGCAGGCCACGGAGGAGCGCCTCAGCCGACGTGAGGCGGGGGCTGCCAGGGTAAAGGGGCATCGGGAAGAACCAAAGCTCAGGTTGGGGAGAGGGATCACAGGGGTAAAGTCCTGGAAGGTCTTTGGGAAGGGTTTTGCAAACAAGGTGGACTGCCAGGATCGGGACAGGAAATGGCGAGGCTGGCGCGTGGGGACGAGGAGTGGACTGGAGTGGTGGGGTCAGCGTATCCAACACGTGGGCTTGGAAAGTCATCCCGAAGCCTCGGGAAGCCGCTGGAAGGGCCTGAGCTGGAAGCGGCATATTCAGATGGCGGCAAAGCTGCGGGGTGTTGTGAAGCTGGCCGCGCAGGCCTGCAGCAGGCCCAGGGCTGGACGGCATGAACGGGCGCGCAGGCTTTCAGAGAAGCGGGTGGCCCCGTGAGGCACCTCGGAAAAGGAGGCGCACCCTAAGCTGGGGACCCACGCGATCTCCCTGGCTTGGGGCAGCTGACGCTTCCCTGGGCCTCCGCCATCCTCTGCCTGAGAAGGCCACCCCTCCGCGAAGGTCTGCCTGGCCCCGGGGCTGGGTGACAGCATTCTCTGCTAAAAGCAGGCAAACCTAGTTTCAGCAAAACGTGTGTCGCGGGAGCGTGGGGCCCCTCCACGGGGAGAGGTCGGGCCCCTCCCCGAGGTGGGTCCCTTGGGGTCTCCTGGGCTCTGTCTACCTGGGGGGCTTGGCCCATCCTGGCAGCGGCGCCCCGGGGGGGCACTGCCCATGCAGAAACGCCTCTGCTTTGGGAATCCTCACGGTGCCTGGAGTCTGCAGTGCAAAGATTAGTTGACGGAGAACACGACTCTCCGGAGAAGGCACGTCCGCACCAGGTCAGCCAGAGGGGGCTGCGCAGGCAGTGTTCGGCCACCTGGGGGTGAATTATGCAAATTGCCCTTGGGTGGTGCGGCGCCCCGGACACTCCCCGTGTGGGTGTCCTAATTGTGACTCCCATCCCTGTACCAAGGAGGAAGCTTGTATTTGCCTGGACGTGCCTCAAAGGTTCTTGGAGGAGACTTTCTCCTTGCATTCCCGAGCTGCTCCTCCCCACCTGGAGGCTTAGTGGTAGCACCCAGGGAGCAGTGGAAACTGCCATGGAAGGGGGTCAGGCAGGCAGGGAGTCGTGTCCTGGGGGGGTTGTGGGGGTGATAAGAACAACGTGGAAGGTGCTGAGGCAGGAGGAGAGACATGGTCAAGCTAGAGAAACTTCCAGAAGGAACAGTGGCTCCTGTAACTAGAGAGCAGACTCTCAGGTGTTAGACCTGCAGGAGCTGCTCGTGTTCACTGGCATTTTCCTGCATATCAAAGGACCTAATTTGTGCCATTAAAGGGAGCTCCAGCCTCTTGGGAGCTGTCACCCTCCCCTTCCCAAGCTGGTGGTCCGATGCCCTCGGACAGCCGTGGGGCTCTCCTGACCCGGGCCCCATCCAGGGGACACACCACCACAAACCACCACTTGCACCCTCATCTTTTTTGACCAAACAACCCGTAAAAGCATAACAGATTTTCATTCAACACTTGAGCAGTGCCTCTGTGAACGAGAAATTCTTTGAAAATAAAGCTTGAAATGGATAGGGCAGGCTACTTTTTTTTTTCCATTTTCATGAGTTCCTGTATTTTGGATTCTATGTACACAGATTCTCCAATTCAGGCAAAAGCCCCCTCCTGCAGCATAGCATTGCTGGAAGAGCTCCTAACACTTCTGCGTGCTGATGCTTCCTGAATTCAATCTAAATCTTCTGCTTCCTGGGACCAAATGCTGGCGTCCTCCAGCACTCGCGCATCTGAAGTGGCGTCTCCAAGGCAGAAGTAATATCCGTGTAAGTTTCAGGAGTAGCCAGTACAGGAAGGAGGTTGTAAAGGATTGGAGAAAGGGACTCTGCAAAGAGAACCATTAGGGTCCAGAGAGAGACAAGTCAGAGCACAGACGAGGCAGATCTTGGCAGCCCGCCCACCCCCGTGCCCTCTGCTTTGCGTCATTTTCAAATATCAAAAGCGGCCACTGGAGGTTACTGGGAGAGGAGGCAGAGAGCCTTCCGCCTCGCAGACACTGCCCAGATGTCTCCAGCCACCTCACTTTCCCCTCCTGCGACTTTTCACCGAAACAAAATCGTCTTAAGTCTGTGGCTGCCCTTGCCTGTGTTTTGTTATTGTTCACATTCTCCTGGAGAGGCAAGTGTGAGGCGTCTAAAAGCATTCCTCTGGCGATGCTATCTCATCGGCCAGGGCTTTCCAGAGACTCAGAGCAGGGGAGAGCCGTGCAGCCGCGTGTGCACAAGTGTGCGTGTGTGTGTGCATGCACGCACGTCCACAGATCTCCCTGCTCGTGCAGGTGGGGGGGTCTTGCCCCTCTCCACAAGCTAGCGTAGGGCTATCAGCAGTTAGACCGCTAGGGCCAACAGTGTGGCTTTTGATGAGCATCGGGGCTGAACGCATAGCAGCGTGGCAATTTTTAATTATGATGATGCTAAATGGACTTCATGGGTGACACTCTCCGGATTCACAGAGCATTTTTATAACATTTATTAAAAAACAAAGGCCAAAGTTTATTTTACCATCAGTGATAAATGGGAACGCAAAAATGCAGCCATTGACACAATGGCCCTAACTCGTTCGTTTCGTCCGCAAACTGCATATTATTCTTGCTCGATAAGTGACGGGAAAAACAAAATTGACGTCCTCCACAACATTTGATCATCTTACTTAATAACAACAGATGCTCCGAGTGGTGGCATTTTGAGAAGCGCTCTGTCTGCTGCTGGTTATGAAATGGCAGGACATTTGGCATTCTCGCGCATCGCACCATTTGAAAACCGTAGAGTCACATAAACGGCCAATGAGAGGTAGGAAAATGTAGCTCCTGTCTGCACAGCACAATTCATTTCATTCCAGTGATGCAAAACAGCAGAGCTGCCTTTCAAAAGAAAAGTCTGCAAAAACTTACCCGACTGCATTGTATTCAGCCATACGAGGACCCACACACGCAGAGCACCACACCATGGTGAAAAACAGATTTAATAAAGCAGTTTTAATAAAGAAATGCTATTTTCTCATCTAGCTTTGTGTCATGACTTGAACATTATTAAAAGTGAGTAGATATACATCCCTGAGCAGAGGAAGACTGGACCGGCCCCTGAGGAAATACCTCCGCCCCGACGCAACTCGGGCACGAAGCCTGGTTGGGGAAGCAGGACGAAGCGGCAGGAGCAGCAGGGGAACGAGACACCACTGTGTTTGCATCCAAAGCGACTGGATGACTCCACCGTCCCCACCGCAGAAGGAGCTGCTCTTCTTCCATCCAGATCCTCAGGAAAGGTCAGACTTAGCCAGCCTGACTCCAGTTGTGGGTTTCCCCCCTTATGAACTGGGAACTTTCTGTAAAGTCAATTCTTAGAGCTGAGGTGCCCAAACCTCCCTCAGATGCTCTCTGCCTCCACCCCTATGAAACACATTATACACGAGTCTGTCGGAAATGTCCCAAACCCACTACTCCAACTCCTCCTTACCACCCCTTCCCAGATGGTGGCCCCTCCTTGGAGGTGACCTCTCAGCCGGCTGAGCAAGTCCTGTTGGGTGGTGTCGAGTGGGCTGCCAAAGGTCAGAGCGATTCTGTCCATTTTCTCCAGAAGAAAAGAGAATGGAGATGGGCGTATTTAGGAATGCTTGAACTCTAGCTGTTCACATGTTGGAGTCAAAAGATCAGAACGAGGCTCGCCGGCCCCTGCACCTGCTCCTTGTACAATTCAGGCTAGCCCAGAGACAGTTCCCCACCCCACCCCGTCTTTCCTCTCTTCTTGCCTTTGCAACGGAGCCAAGCAGAACCAATCTCCAGCAAAGCTTCATGGCTTTGTGGGCACATGTTCTCAGGGGGCACCCTAAGATGCTTGGCACAGAATAAAAAGAAACCAGAACCGAAGTACAGAAAAACAAGGATTTCAACTTTGGAAATAGAAAGTGGATGATCCTGGTGAAAATCAAAGGAAAAGGCCACTCAGAGACTTTGGTAGGTCAAAGGGCCTTGACCCCACCTGGTCTTTCCGGGATAGCATACAGCCATCGCGAGTTCCAGGGAGAGCCCAGGCATCCCGGCCATCGAGACCAACGGGAGCCAAGTCCAGGAAGGTTTGTGGAGCTGGCCCGTGGCCCCTTGAAGCCCTGCGAAGGAGTCCCAGCCCTTTCACAGTTTGGCCCCTGACTGATGAGAAAACACAAACGCTGGTAGGCCCTGCACGGCGGTTTTGTGCTCCGAGTCCGTGTCAAAGAAGCAGTTCTCAGGTATTTGACCGAGGCCTTTTCTCACTTTCCTAGGCTGAGCCCCGATCCGTGAGAACAGAGTGCAGCCTCGGGGGTCCTCCCAGCCAGTCTGAGAAATATACCGCACCTGGCAAACCCAGGTGAGTCTCATCCCAGAGCCAGAACCCTTTCTCTCCCTACTTCAGCTATTCACCTGTCTTTCAACATGAAAGTGCGTCGGAGTTACCGAACCCCAGGAAAGAGAATAATGGGCAGCCAAAACTTGGGGCGATTGCCACATGATTTTTTCCAAGTGTCATTGAACATAAACCTTCCTGGCTAAGAGCTGATTGGTTGGGTGTTAGTTCAGCCCAGAGTGATTTTTTTAAATGACTAATTTATAAAATCTTTGAAAATAGGAGTTTCTAATGGAAGTGCTTACACGACCATAACTCTGGCACTGCAAATGGCACCACTGTCGTTAAGGGTGCGTTGCTGTTTGTTTTATGCTAATCTGCCTTCGATGTGACAGACTGCTACCTGCACGGGGGGCACCCTTCAACACGATATTAGTCCATATGGCATGAGCTAAATTGTATCGAAGCTGTGGGCTAATTACGGATGAGTTAATAAAGCCAGGCAGAGAAGGCCTGGCTATCTCCCCCAGTCCTTTGTGGAGCAGCCCCTCCCCTCCCCAAAGTGAATTAACCCTGTCTGAGCTTTTCAAGTCTTCACGGTTTGGGCTCTGCGAACGCCATGGCTCCAGTTTAAATATAATTTTTATCCCTCTCCATAGTCGTGCGATTTTAATGCTCATCTTAGAAATAACTTTGAAGACCCCCTGACACTTTGTCTACTAATTGGCTTTCGTAGGAACAATTTGGATTTCAGGGCAAAAAGGGTAAATGCAGCTGAGGCGAAAAGCAGGGCTCATTTGCATTATTCAGTTTTCCTTTCTGTAAAGATAAAAACTACATGTTTTACACATGAGGGCCTAGGTAGACCCTCAAAGTGCAGACACTTTGGAGCCATAAACTAATTGTGGTACCTGTCCATCAGGTTTCTAATCAACAGGAACAAACCTTGATCATTTAGGTGGAATTAACCGTCTAGTTTAAGCCCTCTCCTTTAAGACGTGTTTGGGTTTTCTGGCAAGCTCCCCTTTGGATGTGCACCCAAGTGTCAGCAACGCTGTCCCTTCCCAGGTGGGGGTGGCCCCATTTCACCCACCACTTCTCCCATCCCCACCTCCTCAGCCTCCAGCCAAGGGGCACCCGTTTCCTTCCAGGCAGCAGGGTGAGCCCCGCAGGGCTCTCCTCAGGGACCAGCACTGGGGCTGCTCTGTTAATCAACCGGCAATGCCAACTCAGGGTGCATTTGGCTTCTCCCTCCAGATCCAGCACAGGCTGCTCACGATATGTCAGCCTGGGGAGTCAGATTTCTTGGGTGGCACCCCCAGCTTATCCCGACATCGTCATCAGATGTCTCAATTAACTTCAGCACACGACAATCTGCCACTTTGCTAATATTCGCAGTAACAGTAACTTACATCCCTGTGAGAGGTTTCAGCCAGGAGTTGCTGAGCCCCCGAGGCTCCAGCCACATCTCTGCACATGAAATGGGTTTTTTCAAACACTCGCAAATCCTCCTCTTTTAGATATTTTTCATAAACCACGCACTTATTTTCATTCTCTGTACTCTCCATTGGGCCAATGGCTTCTGAGCTACAAAAGCATAAAGGGCAAACAAACGACACACAGAGTCAAGCCAGGAAGGTTCCCACACAAAGAAGGCGGTCGACCTCGGCTCCGCCACCCGCTGAGCAGGTGTCCTCCTGGTGCTTCCATTTCCCCATCCCTGAAGAGAGGATAGGAGCAGTACCTCCTCCGCACGTGAGGAAGCTCGGCCGAGCGGTACCACGTGATATGACTAGCGTAGCATCTGGAAGGTCATCACAACTCAACACATATAGGAAAAATAAGTGTACAGCTATAATCCATGTTGCTGGGCAAGTGGTAAGCTCTACTGCAGGGCTTCATCTCCATAGCATTCGAAGTGAAGGGCTGGGGCTGAGCAGGATGGGCAGAGGGTCGTGAAGCAGCTCCGTCCCACCTCTGACCTGCAGGCTCTGGGCCAGCTCAGGGCAAAGCCGTGCCGTTCCGCTCAGCAGCCGGAACTGGAGCCTCTCCCCTGGTAAGGAGGCCGCCTGCTCACTCGTATCCGTCAGGGCTCCGTGTTGGAGCACCAGGTAAGGAGTGGTTGAGGAGTAGAGGGGTTTGCTCCGCTGTGAGGGCTGATGTTTCTGGGGCTGGGGCTTGCGCCCGAAGCCCCCGGGTCCAGCGGGTGGCAGGAGCAGATGGTCATGTGGGGGAAGGCGGAGGGCCAGCTGGACCCAAGAGGCTGAGTGGGAGCCACAAGGAGGGGCCAGAGCTGGGTCACTCCTGCGTTCCCAGCCTCCACCTTTGCCGCTGAGACCCGCAGGAGAAGGGGAAACCTCTCCAGGGTGCTAAGCAGGACCAGGCCCAAGGGCTGGAGGAGCTGAACGATCCAGAAGGATCTGGAGGAGCCAGGGCCAGGTGAGCCAGGGGAACCAGCCAGGTGAGCCAGGGAAGAGGTCACGGGAAGGAACAGGGTGCGGGAGCTGCCTGGGCTCCCAGTGCCTGCCGCCACACCGCCTCCTGCACGGCCTGCCAACGCCACAGCGGCGCCAGCAGACCTCTGTAGGGAAGGGACATCTAAACTGACGCAGGCGGCCCCACTGCAGGGCCTCAGGCAAGGGTGCCCTGCAGCTGGGGACCAGGGGAGCAGACCGTGGTGCAAGCTCTCATGGGCATGGCATCCCTCCACCTGGAGAAAAGCAGGTCTGAGAGGCGGCCCCGTGTGTCCGCTGCATTGGACGTCTTCTGGCCCGCGCCCCTGGCCCGCAGAAGGGACCCTGCCAGGCAGAAGGGGCTCCAGCCGGGAGTGTGGGGCGGGGTCTTTGTGCTCCAGGCCGAGGCGCGGTCAGGCCAGGACAGAGGTAATGGGAAGAGAGTGCTTTCCTCCCGAGCCCCTCATGGTGGTGACATGGCGCTTCTGTCACTCCAAGGACAAGAAGGCCCCTTGCTCTCCATTCCCCACGAGACAGTCTGTGTTTCAGCCCCTGGAGGGATCGCTGAATTTCCTGGCACGCGAGCCCCCGCGGTAACAGCCGGCACCGGTGTGTGTCCCCTCCCCAGACCGGTGGGCCTGTGCCCCTTGCCCCACCTGAAAGCACAGATGTTTTCCGTTCTCACTCTTGGGGGGGCAGGCCATTGGGGGGGCTGTGTCCCTCTTGCCACGTCTCCTTGGCTCCCCCAGCCAACACCTGCACCTACTTGTGACCGTCTCCCTCTCGGCACGGGAATCCACCCTGACCTGCACGTCCGCGCGATGCCAGGCTGGATCGCGGCTGTGGGGCCAGGATTTGCAAGGGGACGTGCTCTTTTCTCTTCGGCACCTGCCAGGAGGATATTTAGCCACAGCTTCCCAAAGGTGGGGAACGCACCGTTCATTCGACACAACTTAGAGCGGTGCTACCGGCGCTTAGTGGGTCAAGGCCAGGGATGCTGCTAAGCACCCTACAACACACAGGACGGCCCCCCACAACCAAGATTTACCCAGCACTAAGTATGGGTGGTCTCGGGGTTGAGAAACCCTAATTGTGAGAGGAAGCTGCTTCTCTTCCTAATTCCAAGTCTTCGTTTCTCCAAAAGGGCACTGCATAGCCTCGAGGTGTTGGTATTGCAAGCATTGTTCAGAAAAGAGCATGGAATACACTTAGGGAAGCGCTAAAGGAGCAATTCAAGCAAAAAAGTGGTAGCTCACTGGCCCTCTCCCAAATATCCGGAGACATCCACCTGAACTCAGTTGCCTGTCTCATAGCACGTCTCCGTGCTTTCCCACAGAGGCAGGCAGTGGATGTGTACCTTCGTAAGCTGGGCCCTTCAGCAGCTTGAAAGGTTTCCAGCACATCCTGCTTTGTGCTGACTTGTCAAGAGGACTGACATTTTAAATACTGAGGTGGCCTCCACGGCAAGTCTCTACCTCTGCAAAAAAACTACTGAAATATAGAGGATGGAAGGGGGAAGCCAAGAAGGGCCCGCAAAGAAGACCTGCCGTCAGCCTCGGTCCCTAAGGAAAACAGGCTGGCACCTGCCCGGCAGGAGGTGGTGGAAAACAGTTTTGCGTCGAGCACGTTAAGCAGAGGCCCAAGGGGCTGTTGGTTCTTTGAGAACACACCAGCGGCTCCGGGAGCAAATGCCTGGCTGGCTCAGGCTGGGGTCCGGGCCGGAGGGGAAGCAGGAAGACTCTCCACCACCGGCCAGCAGTCCTGTCCTTCTTAGCAAAGATGATGCCCCTGTGGACAGGTGCAGGCAAATCCCACCCCAGCTCCCGTGGTCCCTTCAGGAGGTCACAAGCCAGTCTTCTGCTTGTTTGGCTGCAGCAAGCATTCGAAAATGTAAGAGTTGACACATATTGTACTTGCAAGGCGGACACTCTTTCAGTCATTTTGCACAGACTATTTCAGTTAATCCCTGGAGGCAGGTGTGCCGAGCCTGTACAAATGAGAACACAGAGGCACAGAGAGTTCAGGTCATGTATCTAAGGCCACACAGAGAGCACCTGGCTGAGCCTGACTCCGGGAGCCTGGGTTTAGAGCCACACTCTTAGCCCCACATCTAGCCCCAGAATCTGCTTTCTCATTGGTAAAATGGCCTTGCTACCCTCCCTTGCATCTGGGAGGGTTCAGGCACCACTGGCAGAACGCTGGGTGCCAGCGCCACTGTTCTGAGGCAAGGCCACCTCCCACCCCCCCAGCTCAGGGTCTGAGTCCTCACCTAGGCACCAAAGAGATCTGCCAGATGCTACCTCCTTCCTGTCCACACCCGCCATCCATGACTCCGGATCCTTCCTGCCCCTGGGATGGGTTCTATCCACAGTGCTTGGAGAGGAGGACCACTGGCTGACGCTGGGGAAGGTTTTTTTGAATGAGAGAATCCCCTGCATTTATCTCAGTGGGATCTCACAGAGGCAGCAAATGCTTTGTAACTTGCTCCAGAGCTCCTGGTGCATCTAGGTAAGCTGCTCCGCCTGCTACTTCTGGCCAGCTACTCCTACTACCTCAACCCCTCTTCAAAGGATCCAAAGTCCGCCCATTGAACAGCACACGGAGTTTGCTATACAAATCATCGATTGCTGTTTTAGACGGTTTTCTCACACAGCCTTCCGGAGTGAGTCGGAATGGACTTCCTCCTTTTCTCAAGTTCAACCACCAAAACACAGACTTACAAGACACGTAGGGCGTTCTTATCCTTATTTTATTGCTTTCCAGAGACGCTACGAGTCAAGAACAGAAGTATGTACAGCTGTCGGTTTGTTTATATTTTTCTAGAGTTTTCCGACGTGCACACGCTGCGGTGGGTGTTTAACGTGCTGTCCATACAGAGGAGCCTCATCCCTGGTGGAAAGTGCAGATCTTGGACTGAAGAAATCGCCCTCGTTTTCACCTGTTACAAAAGCAGCACTTGCGGCCTGATGGCTGACAATAGACATAGGACAAATGCGTGGTTCTGTTTGGAAAATTCTCATGAACATCTTTTAACGTCATGAGCTGAGACAGGGAATTTCCCAGTGGGCTCATCAGTGACAACAGATTGATTTATATTTACAATTGTCAAGGTAAAAAGGAGGGTAAACACTAAGGTCTGCGTCCAGCGCTGGGAGACTTTGAGTGATTGTGTGTGTGTGTGTGTGTGTGTTTGTGTGTGCGCGCGCGTAGATTACCAGCAGTTATGGGGGTGGAACAGGAGGATGGAAGCCGGGGCTGTGTTGTGCCAAGCATTTGGAAGATTACAAATATCCAGATGTTTTGAGTCATAAAGTGAGCTGAATGCCCCAGAGCCAGGCTGAAGTTGCTCTCGTCCTTCAGACAGTGGGTGCCCGTGCCTCAGTTGGAACTGTGGGTGCCTGAGATGAATATGTCTGCATGGGATTCCTCGGCAAAGCTGCGAATTTAATTTAACCATGAGCTGTTGTCATACCCAAAACATTACAGCTGGTGTTTTACAAAGAAAAATAATATTTTAAAATATATTAGCTTTGTTATGGTGGCACGTCCATCAAAGCCTATCAGCTGATTCACAATCTACTAATTAGATTAAGCCAATTTAATGACTCAGGCCCATGAACATGCCTCACCTTACCTCTTCCTCCTTCGTGGACGTGTACGTAGAGAACTAGGTGGGTAATTTTAAGGCCAGGCCTATATATAAGCTGGGAAATTCAAATTAAAGTTTAATTAACCTGCTTAGTACAAGCCTCTCTGAACAGCGGGAGATTTTACACACTGTTACATGTGATCTGTAATAACCAGGCACACAGGCTGTTCCACAACCATTCCGTGCTCCAGGTTATCTGCCTGGGCCTGTGCCCTGGAGTGAACGTCTGGAGCCCGTCGCTTCCTGAAGAATACTATTTGGAGATATACTCACACGTCATCCTTAGGCTCTAAGTACATACACAGAAGAGCCCAAGAGAGGAAGGTTGCATTCAGTAAAGTTACCTGTGATGTTGTAAACAACCGGTTGGATTCCTCAAATGATGAGCTGGTTAACACTTGCATTACCAATTGCCTGCTCAGACCTTTTCTCATATAACAGCCCACAGTGATTTGAGAGAAGAGTTGACCCCCTAACCAGTGCCCCTTTCTTCTGTTCGACTAGTTGATTGATAGGCATAAGCCAGATGACTTACTTTTGTCTTGTTTAATCTGGTGGGCTCAGCCACTGGGATGTATGTGTCCCAGAGTCTTACACCCTTCAGAGCAAGATGGGGTGGGGGGTTGGGTGTGGCGCTTGTGCTCTGAGCTGTTAGTTCCCTTCTTATCTCAGCCTGATTCCATAGGTAAGTATAAACACCAATAGATTGGGACCAACTGATAGTCTAATTTTTTCCTATTTTGCCTTCCTCAGCTAAATGGTCGGTTTTCTGATAACTATTTTACAAGAAAATCTTGGGATGACTGACATGCCATCAAAGTCATGGCCTTATGTGCCATAGACTGGACTAGAATAGTTGGTAAATGAACAAAGAGAGAAAGACCCCTCTGCTGACCAGAGTGAAGATTCCTGCCTAGAAGCATTCAAAGGAATGGTCAGTTCTAGACCAGGGCTCAAACCTGCATCCTCTTTCCATCTTTGTCCTGCCACAGCTTCACTTCTCCTTCCCACTACCCTCTGCATTTAATAAGGCAAGTAAATGTCCCTTCCATTTTCTCCCTCCTGGAGAGATGAAGGCCAAAGGATGACGTCCTTGGGCAGGGTTTCTATAGAAGAGGGGGTGGCTAAGGAGATGGGACTTGCACATGCCTGAGTTTCCCAACCTGTCTTGGGTAGGCCAGCCAAGCCAGGCGTGCCTCTGGCAGCCCAGCCTCGGGGGAAAGGAGGCTTTCCTGCTTGCCTTCGAAAGGGCAGCCCAGAGCCAGTTAACCACTGGCCCTTGTGTTTAGCCCTAAGGGTGCAGCCTGACATAGGCTGGCAGGCTCCTCGGGGGTGGGGGGTAGGATCATTCCAGAGTCACATCATGAGTATTTATGGAATACAGACATCAATGTTTAATCTGTTCACTGAGTAGAAAAATCCAAAACCTTTGGAATTACAGAGTGTGTAATGGTTGCATTTTTGGGAAACCAAACAAATCTAACTGGTAAGGCAAACTTCTTTCTAGAAGAATTCCAGGTGATGAAATGAAAAGGATGATAGAATTAACAATCATCATTTTGCCAACCCCAGTGAAATAGCTGATCCAGGAAATGATCATCAATAGATGAAACCATTGGAGGAGAAGTTGTCCTTTACCAGCTGCTATAGCATAAACCCACTGATTGAGTTCAGTGTCATTAAAAGTGGAGGACTCTACACTGTGGGCCTCCTGATGTGATACAATGTTTAATACACAGCCTTGCCTGCACTGAAAACATTGAACTTAAAGCTAATCAAGTCTTCAGAATTAACTTCCAACCTTCAGGAAATATGGGGATAGACGAACATGAAAAAAGACAATTAGGAAGCAAATCAACAAATCTGTTCTACAGAACAATTAAGCAGGTTTATTCAACAAATCAAAGTTATGAAATAAAGCAAAAGAGGACGACACTGCTTTAAACTGAAAGAGACCTAAAATACTTCTCAAACAAATGTACAGTGTGGACTTTGTTAAATCTGTATTTTTAAAAAGCAGATTTAAATAGATCCAAGACCACCGAGGACGTTTGATTCTAAAATGGGTAGTTAGAAAATCCCAAAGCTGTATTTCTCTTTGTGTTGAGATCACAGCATTGTGCTTATATTAGAAAATGTCCATATTTTAAAGAGATTCACATTGAAAACTGTAGAAGTAAAATGAGATCATACCTGGAATTTGCTTTCAAAACTTTTGGCAAAAAACAAACCAAGTAAGGCAAAATCTTGGTAACTATGGATCTGGGCAATGAGTTAGTCGGGGTTCACCATACTATTTTCTCTATTTGTGGGTATATTTGAAGTTACTAACACTCTTACTTGAAAATCTTGTTGTTCCAATGGATGGATGGATGGGTGGGTGGGTGGATAGGTGGATGGGTGGAAAGAGGTTGGGTTGTGCTCGTATTTCATGTGCACTTCTTGTGCATCAGGATTATTGCCCATGTTTATACAAATCTGCTGATGGTCAGGATCAGGTGCACACAAAGTTAAGCCATGGCACTAGCAAGAATGTCACCCTTTCCACAGAGATCAAGCAGCTTAAGGGGGATGATGCTGGAATCCTTTAGGATTCCAGCAATGTGTGATGTGCCCACACCACCCTCAGAGGCTCCTTTGGTGGCCCAGTCTTTGTTAATCTGGTGAAAGAAGAAAGCGAGTCAAAGATCTCCTTTACTTAGTGTCTGCCTTAGACACATCCATTGGAGGGAACTAATACTTAAAGTTGTGTCCAATTACTAACTTAGTTTTGAAAGAGCCTACTGGAACCCCCCTTCCCTCTTACCCCATTAGTCTCTATTCTGAGCCTAAAGAAATCTTTGAAAGAAGGAGAAACCAAAATCGTGAATATTATGATAACTCTAGAACAAATATTTTCAAATATCTGAACTATTACTTGGCTATGAAATCAATTTAATGGGTCATGACCAGCACTTTTAAAAAACACAGAATAGAATAGACAAGAACTGAAGTACTGTCTTTTTAAATTTTTGTTTCAACTACATGTGTGTAAGTACTGATCATGATGTAAAATGTATTTCTTACTGTAATTAACCTCAAAATTTTGATAGACGTGGTTCTAGAAATAAGGATGATTTTGTGAACACTCCGTTCACACAATTTACTCTTTTCATTTGCTGTAGACATCGCATGCTTATTCATTTTTAAACTTCATTTCCAAAGACTGTGTAAGGTTTGAACAAGTTAAGGGAAAACATATAATACAACAGTGGATTTCCTGGAAATTATGGTCACCTGTTCTGATCTGGACATCTGGAATGAATTATTGTCCCTGTCAGATGTAATTAAGAGGAACAGGAAAATTTAGTGCCATATAGGGCAGGAAAGCAGAGTTTAAAATATTTAGCATTTCTTCAGCTAACACCAGGCAAGCCATCCCCATTACAGAAGTGCAAGAAAACATATGCATAATGAGGCCTCGAACACGGCGTGTTTAAAGTGGGTTCCAGGAGAGAAACGAGAGTGCTTTCTTTGCTTCCTTCTTGGACATGAGGCTGCGATATACTTTTCTGACCTCTGGATCTTTCTGCCATAAAGTCAGCCTTCCTGTTGCCAAGCACAGCCATCTCCAGTAGCTCCTCCTTCGACTGCCCTGGGACAGTCACCTCCAGCTGTGCCCTCGGCAGGTGAGGAGTCTTCTCGCCCACTGCTTGGCGAGACCGCAAAGGCTCTGCCACCCCATCCAGGGCGACAGGCCCTGTGCCCTTTCACCTCTGAGCAAGAGCACATGGGAGAGCCATGGCCAGGTGTGACCAAGGGGCAAACGTCCCAGACATATTCGGCCACATCTGCCACTCCCAGCTGCCTTGAGACACCCCCCACCTCACTTTTTTGTATGGCTCTGTGGACATTTACCAGCCCCTGCTTTTTATACCAATCAGGAGCGAACTCTTGAGTCCCTGTGGCATTAGCTCAGCCTTCAACCAGCTTTCCATAGAAACCCATTTACTTTATTTTTGGTCCACAGACTAATTCTAGATTTAGGAAGAGAGGGTCAGGATTGTCCCCTAATAATGACAGCAAAATTAGCACTTGTGCCATGGAAGGCCAGCTGCTCGCGTTCTCGGCATCAGTGGCCCTGGATGGGGCAGGCACAGAATGTCTTTTTGATTTCCTGCCGGTAGGCAGGCTGCTCTGGTGGAACAATGTCCGAGCATGCCGAGCCCCCCAGCGCTCTTCTCAGGCCCCCTGCAGCGTTCACAGGCAGTGGAATTTCTCCCGAGCGTGGACGGTGCGGGCTGCAGCCTTCAGTCCGGGCACGATGTGCCCTCCGTGGTCACGGGTGTGCACACCCTGTCTCCTCTGGTGTCTGGGGGCGGGTACATCCTGCACCCAGGTGCTTGGAGAAAGCGTTTGCATGTTTGCATGTTTGCATGCAGGGGCTGAGCGAGGAAGCCAAGGCTGCCAAGTCCCAGCCATCGCTCACCCAGGCTGTAGTCTGCATGCCCTGATCTGGGGGCCCCTGGTACCCCCGTGGTTCCTCCAGCTCATCTCTGCCGGTTGTGATGTCTGTACCCAAGAGAATGCTGAGGATCACAATAAGAGGAGATGTCAGCGTGGTGGTCTGGGCACAGTGGCGCCTCTTGGAGGCCCTGAGCCCCTCCAACCCTACAGGCCAGGCCGACTGGGGGCACCATTCTCAGACAAGCCCAGGCGTTCTCCTGGAAGCAGGGGCAGATGGAGCTCACCCAACTTAGCTCACATTTAGGGGTTTCATTGTAAAGAGCAAAAAAGGAATTCCATGGACATCCAAGAACAGGCTAGAGACTGCCGGGGGCTGAAGCCCCAGAGGAATTCTGGGTTCCTGGTAATTCTGGGGGTCTCACAGCAGGAGGGATGCTTCTTCATATTGGTCTCTACCACTGGCATGACTCAGCGAGGAAAGAGCCCGTTGGTACAGAACAGAAAGGACTCTCCACGTGGAGAGTATCCAAGTCCCCATTTCCATGAGAACAGTATGATTGACCGCTGCTCACCTTTTTGAACGGGAGATCACAGGGTCACTTTGGAGTAAGTGTCTGTGCTGAGCCATTCAGCGACGGGCAGCGTGGAGGGGGCGCTGGGTGCATCTCGGCTGCTTGGAGGAGTGGGGTGCACAGAGGTCTGCTCCTGAAGGGCAGGCAGCAGCCTGCAGGAATAGGCAAGCCCTGACGGCGCATTGGCACGGGCTCATGCCGCTGCCTGCTCCTCACCCAGAAAACCTGGGACCTTTCCCTGGGCCAGCAGGTGCATGTGCACACACACATAGATACACACGTACAACACACAGGAATGCACACACATGTGCGATACACAATACAGTGCACACATAAATACACATACAAAACAGCAATGCACACACTCATAGATACGCAATACAATACACAGCAATGTACACGCTCATAGATACACATACAACACGGCAATGCACACACACATAAAGAAACACACATAGATATATACACATACAACACAGCAATACACACACTCACAGATACACATACAACATGGCAATGCACACACACGTAAAGAAACACATAGAGCACAGCAAGGCTCACATGCATGTAGAAATACACATACAACACAGCAATGCACACACTCATAGATACCCATACAACACACAGCAATGCACACACTCAGACACCCACATACAACACAGCAGTGCACACACGTAGATACACATACAACATACGGCAATGCACACACACATAAACATGCGTACAACACAGCAATGCATACACTCATAGATACAACACAGCAATGCACACACTCATAGATACCCACATATAACATACACCCTCTATTTACATACGTCCTCATGCACCTAGTCCAGCAACACTCACCTACACACAGATAACCCCATGCACACACCCACTTCTGTACATACACACGTGCTAACATAGACCTTAGTTACACAAATAGCAGGCACTCAGACCTACAGACACATGCACAGGGACACACAAGCCTCTATGCTTGTACAAATGACAAATACCCAAATGCCGAAACTAGCATGTCCAGACACTCACAGAGGCTGCACACACAGGCGCCCGCGCAGCCTGGCCCTGCAGGAGATTTCATTAGTGCACGTATCGTTCCCCGCTCCCCACAGGTGGCCCTGCCTGGAAGACAGGCGGCCGAGCAGGCGGCTCCAGGCCTGGCGGGCGCAGGGAGGCCCAAGCTCACTATCGATTTCGGCCTCTCGCCCATGGCAGGACGGGCTCATCGGAGGCCGCGCGGCAAGGCGCGGGCGCTTCTGGATGCAGGGGCCCTGCAGTGCACAGTTGGCAGAGACAGCAAAGGTTTCTCAAAGGCCAGGGGTTGCTGAGAGGAACAGCCCCCCCCTGCCACCAGCCTGCCCCCACCCTGGCGTGGAGGAGGCGGGAGTGGGGGACAGTCAGAGAGAGCAAGCCCTGGGCCTGAACCCCCACGCCCCGGCCCACCCCCCAGCTAAGACATTGGAGGCCGCATCTCGAGGCTGTTCCCAGCTGCGGTCTGGACTCCCACTGCCCGGTTAAGCCTGAGCATCCTCCCCAGGCTGCCTGGCCCCTCCCCGCCACGTGTCCTGGCCCAGGCTGCCTGCCTACCCTGGCCGGTCCATCCCTGGTCCCCGGGACGGGCTGATACTCGGGTTGCATGAGAATCAGATGAACCACGGCCCATGCAGTGCAGAGCCTGGGGCCCTGCGGCCCGAGACCAGAGGGGGCAGCCCTGACCACCCCAGGCGCCCCGGCCCTGTCCAAACTTCCTCGGTGCCTCTGCGCCCCCCATGGCATTGGAAGTGGTGCTTGCACCTCCAACTGGAATTTTTTAAAGTGAAAAATCAATGTGCTCCAACAGAAAGCACAAATGTTCAATTACGAGATAAATGGAGCATTAAAGAACACATTACGTAACACGATTGGCTAATTGTGCAGGCGTTAAGCACCTAGAAGCGCCGGTGGACCGGTGGCTCTGCAGCAAGCCATGGCCACTGCCGACAGAAGCAGACTGGCGAGGCGACTGGGAGGATCTAGAACAGTGAACGTCCACCGCCTCGCCATGCTGTTTGAGTTAAGGACATGAAAACCCGCATGCCCGTCCCAGGTGATGCCCGCGGGTCACTTCCCCCATCACTGCTCCCCTCGGTCCGCAGCACCCGTCACGAGCGGGGGCTGGGGGTGTAGCCGCGACCCGCACACTAACGGCCCGCGGGGCCTCCACCAACCCAGATGTGCACAGCCTCCACCGAAGAGGGCAGGTGGGGCTTTGATGGGCAACCCCCCACCGGGAAGGGGAAGGAGCAGTGGTGTAGAGGTGGGTGTGGGCATGGGCATCCCTCCCAAGGGTTCGCCCCTTTGCACCCTCGGGCCCCTCCCAGACCAAAGGAAGCTGCGGTACGGGGCACCCAGGGAGTTTGGGAGTGTAGGACCTGGACAGACTGTCACCACCCAGAGCCCAGGCCACCCGTCCCGGCGGTGCTCTCTGGGGCCCGGCGGCTGGCCTGTGTGTGCACCTTACCTCTCCCCACACGTTTTTCACTGGGGCGGAAGCGCAGCTTGCTCGCACGCTCACCTGTGGGCGGGAGGCAGCCAAGCCAAGGTGAATGGCCGAGACCTTGGGGGCAGCCAGCCTGGGTTCGAATTCCAGCCCGCCACATTCCCAGCTCCAAAGGACTGGGACCGCCGACCAGCCATGGGGAGGGAAGGCCTGACCACAGCAGGCACGCGAGGGCCTTTGTCTCTGCTCTGCGCCTGCTGGATGCTTCCCCTAAGCTTCCCGCCACCTCCAGGCTACAGCTTAGCAGGTCTGCCCTGGCTGAGGGCGCCCTGGTCGCGTGGAAGCTGGGCTCACTGCCCAGGGCCTGGCCCGAGGGCACGCTGCCCCCAGAGGGCTCACGGCGTGGTTGGCCGAGGCCCTGGGGGACAAGGAGCCCAGGCATGACCCAGGGTGGCAGAGCCCGTGGCTGTCCCCGCCTCCCCTGGGGCTCCTTCGCCCGTCGACCCTGGTGGGTGGGCTGGCCCGGAGGCCCTCAGGGGTGTGGGTGATGGGTGCGCAGTGCCCTGCTCGGATGCTGCCCCCACAAGCCGGCCTGCACGTGACGTGCCCAGCTGGGGGCTTGAAGCCTTCCTGGAAAGAAGCAATGACTCGGTTTCATCAACAAGCATAGATGCCTATTTGAAGGAAATGATTCCCACTTCACACCTTACTGTAATTTTCCAATTAATTGTGATTTAAATATGTTAATGAGGCTAACTAGGTTGTGCATCCAGCTTAAAGACTTTCTGAATAATGAAGCAAGGACTCCTGGTACACATACAAAGGAGGCCATTTTCCACCGAAGGTGCCAGAATGGAGACGCACAGTCCGGAGCCCAGTGACAGCCTGGCCAGGCCGCCGAGTCTGGGCAGGTGGTTAAGGCAGGCTCTGGGGACCTGCAGGACCCCAAGCCCCGGGCCCCAGGGACACAGCGGGGCCTCCCTGTGGTTCCCTTTAGCAGGGGCTTTTCTGCCCACCTGGGTGCCTGGGGAACTCCTGGTGACCCCAAAATATCCCACCCATCCCCCCTCCACCACCGGTTCCTGCTGCTCAAAATATCCCGCTGTTTCCACTCTGCTACATTCTGCATATAGAACCCTGACCCCAGGGAGGAAGGCCCAGCCTGAGCACTGCCAGCTGGAGGGTGCTCCCCCACCCCCAGATCCGGCCAAATGGATGGGGGAGCCCTCGGCCTGGGAGGCGCCTGCCCAGCGGGCCGGAGCGGCTGAAGCCGCCTCTCCTCACCTTTCCAGGTGCCGCAAGGCCAAGGGTCCCCAGGCACAGAGCCGATGGCACGAGGATGGCCACGTAGCCCAGCTGCCCACTCCCAGCCCGAGCAGCTTCTGCCGTAGCCGCAAGTCACGCGGGCAGTTCTGAGTGATCGCCGGTGAACCACGGCTCCGCTGTCCCCCCGGAGAACTGACAACCGGGCATCAGCCTCCCGCCCTCTCCTGCCTCCGCGTCAATTACCCGGGGCCGACAGATGCTGACCTTCAAGGGCTGCTGTAAAGATTAAATAGGATCAAGGACATGAAAGCAAAACACGAGTGGCAAAGCCCTGTGTGTCGGAGGTGGGGGGCATACGTCCCCACTTGGTGGGAGGAGCGTCAGTGGATACCTCACGGCCTCCCTGCGCCTCATTCACAGCTGACGGCAAGACTGTGCACGGCTGGCAGGTCGACCAGGCGGCCGGCCCTGACCCTGCCAAACCTGGGCATGTGGTTGTAGGGTGAGTGCCCTTCACATCGCCAGCCTACCTTACTCTTGGTAGGACCTTGGACCACCCTCCAGCCCAAATTTATTTTTTTATTCATTCATTCCTTCATACATTTGTGAGGGGCCCACAATCTACCAGATCATTTTCTCAGCAAAGAGGGTACAAGAGTGGACAAAACAGAAAGCGTCCTGCCCCGTGGAGCTTGTGTTGTCACGAGGGGAGACGCTAGCCAGGAAACAAACAAGGATCTAAAAAGCCAGGCAGAGGGACAGAGGAGGCAAAGCTCCGTGCAGAAGGCGGCGCTGGCACCGGCGCCTGGACCAGCTCGCGGTCAGGCCTCCAGCTGGAGGAGCAGGGACCCTGCGTCAGCGAGCCTCAGTTCTGCCCAGTCCTGACAACTGCTCCATGATGTGGTATCAGGCATTAATAGTTTGCTTACCTGAATTTTATCTCCCAGTTATAAATTGGAGAGTTACTTTAGACTTTGCCACTCACTGTCGATTCATGGAGGCAACTATGATAAATGTGCAGATTAACAGGGGAAATTTACTTACTTGGTCATTACATTTAGTGCTCGGTAGCCTTTTAGTGCCCTAATTAAGTAAGGGAAGTAGAAAGAGTTCTGTTTGTCAATACAGAAAGAAACATTTAGCTTTAATACACAAGAGGCAGGTAGCAGCCAGCCAGCGTGGCTAAGAAGCAATGCCGCTGACAATAAAAGCTCAAGAGAAACTCTTTAACGCCGAGCAGGGACAGTTCGGGGCCTCCTCTACACGAATATCAGAGACAAAGCAGCAGACACATGGCGTTAGCAGCCCCCAATCCATCCTTTTTTTTTACCTTTTTGTTTCTTTATTTTTAAAAAAATGTTACATCAAAAGATATGAGGTCCCCATATACCTTCCACCCCCTCACCCACTCCTCCCACATCAACAACCTCTTCCATCATCGTGGCACATTCATTGCATTTGGTGAACACACTTTGAAGCACTGCTGCACCATATAGATAGTGGTTTACATTGTAGTTACACTCTCCCCAGTCCCCCCAGTAAGCCATGGCAGGACACACAATGTCCAGCATCTCTCCCTGCAGCACCACCCAGGACAACTCCAAATACTAAAAACACCCCACATCACATCTCTTCTTCCCTCTCCCTACCCTCAGCAGCTACTGTGGCCACTTTCTCCACATCACTAATACAATTTCTTCCCTTACTAATCACAATAGTTCCCCAGCAGAATACCAATAAGTCTGCTCAATCTATACTCCATTCCTCCATCCTGTGGACACTGGGATGGTGATGTCCTCTCCCCTCTAGATCAAGAGGGGGCTTAGATTCCACGTGGATGCTGGATGCAGTTCTCCTGCTTGCACTGTAGGCACTCGTGGCTCCCTGGTGTGGTGGCTGACCTTCTTCACCTCCCTGTTAGCTGGCCAGGGTAAGTCCAATAAACCCCAATCCCTCTTGATGCCAAAGTTTCCCTCTCCCTAAAACGGGAGGACAACGTGCTGTTGAAGCCCATGGTGGGGTCGTGAATCCTCACTCCTTGGGTGCACCGACCCAGTCCTGCCTTTTGAGCTGGACTCGGTGGTGCTCGCGTTGCTGAAGAGCATGGCACCCGCCTAGATGGATCGGCTAACAAACAGGATGATTTGACCGGCGCTCCCAAGAGCAGACCAGAGTGGCCATTCTATCGTGGAGATGAAGAAGCCTAGTCTTAGGATGGCCACACAGCCACGGCACAGTAGGGAGGCCCCGGGCCAGGACGCTGCTGCCTCTCCTCCACCAGGCCGACTCCTCATGCATGGGCTGGTCCAGGTGCCGTCGGGTCCTCGTGCAGGTGGCAGCAACGGCTGGGTGCCGGGAGGTTCCCCTGAAGCAGCTCGGCCCTGCCAGCCCCAGAGGCCAGCATGGCGGCCACTCAGGTTCCATGCTGGGGGGAGTAGAGTGCCTTCCTCATTGTCCCAGGGACCTCACTGTCTTCAGGCATCCAGGACACAGGCCACACCTGGTGGCCCGATGTGTTGTCACCCATCCTCCAGCAGAACTTACCAAGTCTCCAATCAGGCAGAGCAGGGCCAGTGGGCCTGGTGCCAATCCTAGCAGACACTCAGGGTGAAGGTCCCTGGGGTAGAGACCATGGAGAAGTTGGCCTGGGGGTGCCCCCAAAACTCTTTTCTCAGCTTTGGTTATAAACCACCCTTGCTTTGTCACTTCTGTGGTGGTGAACATACTCTCACCCTCCTTAGGCAGCTCCAAGAGGGGCTCATCCCACCCTGGTGACATGGGTCCAGTGTTCTGGGTGGGCCAGGACCAGGTCTGATGGGCCTTTGGGTGGCCCCACCCTAGTCAGAGGGAGAATGGGCACATGGTGCTGAGGGGGTGGGTACATGGGGGCAGGTGGGACGTTGGCCTGGTTGCGCTCCTCACCCCAGAGTTATGAAAGCCCCAGAGCAGGGTGCAGATGTCAACATGGCTGGAGACAGAACCATTCGGGATTTGGGATGAGCATTTTGGGGGACTGGCATCTTCATGCCTATGGTGAGAGAGGCAGAGCATTCCAGTGCTGCCCCCAGAGGCCAAGGGCATGTTTAAGGCACCAGTGAAACCAGGGCTGGTTCACTCTGATTTGCAATAAAAATATCTAAAACACTGTAGTTCCAACAAATCAGTGATTTTTGTGTCTGGGATATAATATTGTTGGAATCTGTAATACATTAAGGGGAGGTGGTAATAAGCTTTCCGGGGTTCTAGAATTCTAAAACACCCCTTGTGCCCCACCCCAGCTTCTCCTGCCGGCACCTCTCTCGTGTTTTACCACCCAAGAGTCTGCCAGAGGCCCTGGTCCCTGATGAAGAGGGACCAACACAAGGACCATCAGATTTCAGAGAACAACCCTGGGAGCACCCACCCCCCTGGCCTGGGGTATGCCGAGGGTTCTGACAGGTCAGTGTTTCTATTAACTTCCCCTCATTGAGGCTTCACCACAACTGTGCCCATTTTACAAATGAGGAAAGCTTAGGTGCAGGGGTGTTAGTGAGTGTGTTCAAAAGCCAACGGCCACAAAACGACAGAGCGGGGATTCAAACCCAGTCAGCATCAAGGCCCATCTCTAAGATGCTGCCACTGGTCCAGGCTGCCTCTCTGTGGTGCTACAAAACCTTGGTGGCTCCCCTACTCCCAACCCTCCCCCATTCTCCATCTTCTTCTGGTCCACCTAAATCCGCCCAGTCAACTGTAGCCCAAATAGCCCACTTAAGACGTGTTCCCAGGAGCACACAGTGACTGTGACAGCTTGAGACTATCTTATGAATCCCCAAAAAAGAAAGCTCATGTTTGTAAACTAATCAGTTCCTCTGGGTGTGACGCCCTTTGATTATATAGGATTCCATTGTGGCTCTGGACTAGGTCACCTGCCAACATGGCTTGGAGGGCTTCCTTGGATCCACCTAGTCAGCAGGGCGTGACTCGGGTGGAATCCCCTCCCGGTGGTGGGTCTGATGTAAAGTGGGGGCTCACTCGAGAGAGACACACGGGAAGAGGGAGGGCTCCGCCGTTTTTGATCCTGGGCCCCGGGGAGAGATGAGGTGTGCACCTGATAGTTCATGGCTGACCCTGGGGAGAGAACAGAGCGGCTGAGGCTGATACAGAGAGCCAGAAAGAAGCGAGCCCTGTGCTGGGAGAGAGGAGCCCTGCGAGCCGAGCCTGCGAGGCCTGCGCTGGAGAGGGAGCCCAGGGGGAAGGCGGAGCCCTGCGAGCTCAGCGGCCATCTGCTTCACCAGGGCAGCCGCCTGGGTGAGAAAGCGGCCTAGAGTTGGACTCTTTAAGGCCTTGTAATTGTAAGATTTACCTCAAATAAACATCCTGTATAAAAGCCAACAGTTTTCTGGTACTTTGCTTCAGCACCCCTTTGGCAGACAAAAATAGTGACTCTTCCCGGAAGAGCTTGTTGCAGAGTGGAACCTACTAGCTGCTGACTTGTGTACCTCTTCGTTGAATTATCAGTTATTAAATGAAGGTAGGTCTCTAATTCAACCCTGTTGCTTGACAATTTTTTGTTTGTCTGTCACTTGATCCAGACTACTATGAAAGGGTCATTAGACACCAAATTTCTATTTCTACCTTGGTAAGCCATCTTGAACCAAAATGGCAGCTGATAAAAACTTCCTGATGGATGCATGGGTGTTGGCCTAAATGGAATCAGTGAGCTCCAAACTATAGAGAGAGAAGGTATGTGTGTTCCTGGAAAAAAGCTTTTGGTCCACAAACCTACTAGTTGATTTGCCATCCCTGATAGACACACGTGGGACACAAGAGACTGGAGGCTTAGTGACCTCTCTTAACAATCACGGCCATGCCTCAATATTTTTCATGGGACAATTTAAAAACATAGCTTGATGGAAAACAGTAGGTTTTGCTATTCATTCAATTACCTTATTTTCCATGTTTGATTTCCTCAAACGCCTACACCACTTATTCACCTATTTTATGACCTAGTTTTCTACCACCCTTGGTTTATTCCATGTTTTCTGTAGAGTGTGATGTCCTGACTATGTGGGATAATTAAGCAAATCTCTGACCTTGTTGTTCCTTGAAACCTGCTCCCCTCCCCCACCACGTCAGAACCTGCCATTTCCTCTGCCTTCGATATTTGCTTGGCCAGCTCCTCCTCTTCCCCCAGGCTCCACCCTTCCTCACTGGGGCCTTTTTTGACCCCAGTGCCCCCAGACTGGGCTCTTTATGTTCCCATCACCTGTCACTTTTCCTTCCTTGGACTGCTTCTAACACGTACAATCGCTGTCCACTGTCTTGCTCAGCAGAGCTTACGCTCCATTAGGGTAAGCGCAGTCCATGCAGGTCATCACTCTGTTTCACTGTACAGAAAGCAAGCAATAATTTTCTTTTCAAAGAATGCATAAATATTCACATGAACCCACAAATTTAGTGTGACAATGCCTTCAACTCCTACTTAACAATCAGTTTTTCCTTCAATATTCACAAAGAGGAGACATGAAGAGCTCGCAGACTCTGGGGAGGCAACATCCACATGCACAGCAAGACATGCTGAAGCGGCCACGACTCACCAAAACATCCACTTCTGGTGTTACCGTCTTCCTCTTCCTCGACAGAAGAAAAGCCTCATGGACTGAAGCCCCACGGTCTACTCCATAAGCGTGTCTGGATGTTTCTCACTTGGGCCAACATTGACAGTCATTGGAAGTGGCACATTTAAACACAAAAAGCAAGAGGCATTAGCAGATCAAGTCACCAAGGGCCCTGCACCTTTTACATGAAAAGCCCTTAGATAAACGTAACATGCCCAAGTCGTGTAAATGCTGTGGCTTTCTAAGACACCATCTCCTGTGTCCTTGGCGGGCCCCTTCCCCAGCAGCTGCTTCGGTGTCCACAGAGGGTACAGGCGGGGCGGGCTGGCAACGGGCATCCTGGCACTTGTACTCCCTCACTCCCAAAGAAGCCAGGAGGGACTGAGGAAATGATCAAACTACCCTTATGTGAATTATACCTGCTAAAAGACTGCACTCACACCTTGGTCGCCCTGTAGTAGATGGGGTTGACATCGGTGGAGTCCACTTCACATCTTGGGTGTTTTTCCCAAGAAGCTACTTTGTTACATTTCAGCTTGCTCTGGGTACACATGCGTAATGCCCCACGGCTGGGTGGTTTCCTGTCATTCCAAAGCTCTTACACACATAGGAGCTCAAGGTGACCCTCCCAGGGACCTGCAAGGGAGGTGGAGCAGGTGTGGTCCCCGTGTGTTGATGGGGAAATTGCTTGTCTGACCAGGGCTCTTGGGCCAGGGGTGCCCCTCCAGATACAAGCACCCATCCATTCCACCTGCACAGGTGTCACGTGTCAGAGGTAGCATAATTGCCAGGACCTACACCGCTTCCCAAAAGAAAGCCTCACCCCACTGAGACCACTCTTGAGGTCCCTGTCCTTGAATTGGGGACTCCAAATGGCATCATTTCTCAAAAAACCATCTGATGTCCTGAAGGTACTGGGGTCGGGAGCCATCTGGCTCTCGTTTTGGGTACTGCTCTGGGCACCATGTCACAGTGCCTGAGCCAGGGGCCACTCCCAGATGTTGAAGGATGGATCCATTGAGAGAGATTTGATGCAGCAAGCTGCTAGATGGCATCTTCAGGATAAAGAGCTTCTAGCTTTCGTTTTGCAGCCAGGATCCCAAAGCCGAAAGTGATTTCCCTGACAAAGAAGCATGGGCAGCCCCATGAGAAAAACACAGAAGAGGCAAAAGGGCATTTTCAGAGACTCGAGTTAAGTCGCCTGAGCCCAAGCTTAGTCACGGGACTTCGGTGCCCCCTGGAACATGTTTCCAGGTGGCATTAAAGGTGGGAGAGAGGGTTGGGGAAGGAGGGGATAGAGTCGTCTGCTCAGGTCTTTGAAAGTCAAAAGGGGAGCCCCTCCCTTCTCTTCGCCATGCCCTGCTCTTTGGGCTCTCCCAGCCTCCCTGTGGTCTGCCTGATATCGGAGGCCTGGCCACGTTGTAGCCAGGGAAGCTGGAGAGGGAAGACCAGGGAGCAGGGCCATCATGAGGATGGGCATCCCCTGCCACCTCCAGGCCACAGGAAGTGGGTGCAACCACTGAGCAGGCACCAAGATGAAGCTGAGAAGCCTGGGGGGAGAAAGTGCCATCAGGGGCTGTACGGGCTTCAAGAGTGTCGCCCAAATACACATCTACCTGTGACAGAGGAAGCAAGGTCTTTGCCGACATCATCATGTGAAGATGAGAACATACTGGGTTTAGGGTGGGCGCTGAGTCTGAAACGTCTGCTGGCCCTCTAGGAAGAGGGAATTGTGGGCCCACACCTTGGTTCTTCACAGCCAGGACCTGGGAACAGGGCACTCCTCCGGAATTCCTTAGAGGGTCTTTTGCAAGTGGACGTGTGCACACGCAGGCCACGGAATCATGTGAAGGCCTTGAGGGATGGCAGGCCATGTGTCCATCTCTTTCAGACCGACCCTGTCCTGCCTCGAGCTGATGGGGCCAGAGGTCAAGTTTGCAGAAACCGGGCAACCTTTGTCTTTGGAACAGCCCCACCTACCTTGCTTGAAGTCACACCCCTGGCTGGCGACGTGCTCTCCGGATGGACCTGTGGAGGCCCTGCTCCTCCAGCTGTCTGGGGCTGCAGGCCGGCGTCAGTGCAGTAATTGCAGGGCAGCCTCAGCCAGGTTTCTGGGGCTGAACATCACCCGCAGTTGCTTTGCAGAGGCGGCCGTGGGCTGCCCTGGCCCCGTGGCCCCAATTAGCATAATGGTCTTTGTCCAGAAGGAGGGAGGAAAAGGGAGAAGGAGGCCAGCTGCCGCTTCTGCTGCTGGGCCCGCAGGCCCGGGTGAGGAGGCGTGGTGCCATCTGCCGTAAGGAGGTGGCCGTCCTGCCGGGAATCAGGTGCTCCTAGGATTGCAGCGGGCCAAGGGCCCTGCAGGCTTCCTCCATGGGAACCGCCATTGTGGGGGTTACAGAGTCGTTCTCAGCCAGCACGGAGGCTGCAGGACCTGAATCTGTCCCCAGGGCCTGGGTCAGCCAGAAGATTCCAAAAGTGCCCATCCAACTTCTTAGGAAGCCGTTGAGACCGTGACCCTGAGGGGAGGGTGCCTTAATCCAGCCGAGCCTCAGCCCGGGAAGAGGGATGGGGTTCCCTGCCCTTCCAGCCCCAGGCAGCCTGGTCAGAGTTAGAGGGAGGGTCTCTTTGCCTGTAGGAGCCTGGCATCTGGGCTGGCCCTGTGGGCCTGCCCTTACCAGGCCTTTACCAGCACTGGCTAAATAACCATTGTTAGAAAAACAATAGCTGTCTCAGGAACCCCTGCTGTGGGTCTAGGAATCTGGATCTGGGCCTGGGATCCTATGGGCCTGGGAATGTGGATTTGGAATTGGAAATCTGGATCTGGGAACCCATATATGGACCTGGGGACCCAGACATGGGCCTAGAACCTGGATGGGGGCCTGGGAACCTGGATGGGGCCTGGAAACACAGATGGGGGCCTGGGAACCTAGATGGGGGCTTGGGAACTTGGCTATGGGCCTAGAAACCGGATGGGGGTCTGGGAACCTGGATGGGGGCCTGGGAACCCGCATGGGGCCTGAGAACCCAGATGGGGGCCTGGGAACCCGCATGGGACCTGGGAACCCAGATGGGGGCCTGGGAACCCGCATGGGGCCTGGGAACCTGGATGGGGCCTGGGAACCCACATGGGGTCTGGGAACCTAGATGGGGGCCTGGGAACCCACATGGGCCTGGGAAGCCAGCTATCAGCCTGGGCACCGGGTACACGCCTGGGTGTGGAGCAGAAAAGGACCAGCCTGAGGAGACGTCCTCTGCCCACCCACATCTCTCGGGAGCAGCCTGTCCCTTCCCTCCACTCCCTCCACACGGTGCCTGAAAACGCTCTTCGAGGCCTCCTCCGCCGGGAGAGCGTTGGGGGCAGCACTCGCTGGTTCGGCCAGTGACCCTAGGGCACGGCAAACTCACTGGGAAGGACCTGACAGGACAGGGGCAGGTCTGCAGGAGAAGTCCTCACCTACTGCACTGCAGCCAGCCCTTTCTCGGGGCCCTGTCCCTGCCTCTGCACCCCCTACCTAGCTCCTGGCACCGGCGAGGAGATCCCTGCAGAATCGCGCTCAGGCCGGGCCTCACGGGAGCAGGGGCTCCCTGGGGGCTGCCCTGGGCCCCCCGGAGGGCAGCGCCACGGTCGCTGACCCAGCTGCGTCTCCAGGATGCCGCATGACTCCTAAGGCCCAGCCTCTGGCCCTCCGGGGTCTCCAGCCAACTGGCCGCACTCAGGGGTAGGCTCCGCTCCCAGACCCCACCCCCACCCCAACACAGCACCTACCTTATGGTGGGGCCTTCATAAACAGGGATTTTTAAAAGCCACCTTGCTAGCAGAGCAGGGAGAGCACGAGGCTGAAAGAAGCCAGGGCCACCAGACAGCCCAGGGCAGGTCCTGGCCTTGGCACCTTCTAGGCTGGACAGGCGCTGAGCCTCAGTTTCCTCCCCTCTGGGGATGGGACGAAGCCCCCCCAGTGAAGCCGCGGGCCGTCCGGAGGAGAGGAGCTCCATGAACCTGACAGTGCACGGGAGGTCCCCCTGTTCAGGCCTGCTCCACCCAGTACGGGGCCCTGCCTGGGGGCACCCAGAAACGCCCAGCGCGGAGCGCCCTCCAGCCCGCGCTTCTCTCCCTGCGGCTGCGCTGCTGGAAGGGGGCCTCCCCGCAAAATCCCCCCTCACCTGCATTTGTTTCCCAAGACTGTGGGCGCCGTGTTTGCTTAGAGAGAGATTTAATAAAAGCAATGGAGAGGGACCTTCCCCAGGGACGCTCCGGCCGCTCCTCCTAAAATCCAGCCTTGGCCAGGGTGTCTCGGAGACCCCTCACTTTCTTGTCGGGCCCCCGACTCTTCCTAGGGGCCCTTTCTTGGGCGTTTGCCCCACCCACCTGACTCCCCCCTGTTGCATCCCACTTTGGCCCGATAGCTCATCGGGGTGGTTCCGAGAGCGGCTGGGACATGGCCCCGTTCCTCTTTCCACTTACGCTTAGGCCTGGGCGGCTCTCCCCATCACACTTCTCCACCCCTCCATACCCACAGGAGCTTTGGGGACATTGGAGTGAGACCCTAGGTGACCATTCTGGAACTCTTGCCCAGGGCCAGACCAGCTCCCTCCCAGCCCCAGCCACAGCCCCATGGAGCTCCTCGGGGACAGCAGACGCGTGAACGCATGTGGCAGGCACGCCAGGCCCCTGGCACAGGCTGATGTACCAGCTGCAGCTCCAGCCACCGTCATCTGACATCCTGACATGTTGGCGCTCTGGGAGCCAGGCGGCCGGCAGCTCAGGGCTCTCTCCCTGCCACGGCTGGACCCCCGGGCCCAGCCTCCAGCCAAACAGGTGTATGGCAGCCTGTTGCAGGTCCTGGGAGAAGCCTGTGGGCTCCGGAGAGGCCTCCGGGGGGAGAACAGATGAAAAGAACAGAGGAGGTTAGGCCTTGGGTTGACAAGCTCATTGATAACAGTTTAGGGGGAGCAGACCTGCCTGGTGACAACAAATTGCTCCTAATGGCTTTTGCTGCCTTCAGGCCCCCAGCGGAGAGAACAAGCTGTCAGGTGTGGTCCAGGGAAGCAGGATCCCCTAATCAGGAGGCCCCTGCCCACAGCCCGGCTGGTCCCCAAGGCCTGCCCTGGGGGGTCTTTACCAGGCATATGCAAATAAGGAGGGAGCAGCCCTGGGTGAATCATCATTATTAGAATACTAATAGCTGCCCAGGTGTTGAGTTCCAGAGCAGGCATGCTAGGTTTTATGTACCTGTCCAGGTAAGCCTTACACCTGTGGGGCAGGGGTTCCTGTTAAAACCCCATTGTGCAGATATCTGTTGGGGGTGGGGGGAGATGGTCCTGGAAAAATTCTCCTTGGCCAAATTGAGGAACTGGGAGCTAGGATAAAACCCTATCTTCTTCAAAACGCTTCTTTCTATCGAAAATGATAAGACAAAGGAAAAGAGGATTCTGAATGAGCCAGAAGGCTGAAGCCATGTTCCAGTTCACTCTCTTCTTTTATTCTCATCCTACCTGTTGTGGGCTTGCTCCAAGGAACAGCTGCATGGACCCTTCTCCTTGTTCTAGAAAGACAGTCCATTACAAAGTCATGTCCACATAAAATACGAGCAGAGTGCTCGATTGAACGTCCAGGTGAGCAGCAGTCAGTCTGGGGCAGAGCTGTAATTGGAGCTGGAGCCCACTGTGGCTGGGGAAGGGCACGGGGAGGCACCCAAGGCCAGGGCCTCAGCTCCATGGCCCCTCTCCCAGCAGGCCCTGGAGGCGCCTCATCCTCCTGCACCCCAGCTGGGGTTCTGTTCCCCCCACACACACCTCCCCCCCCACTCCTTGGGGAAGTGTCATCAGACAGCTGGCTCCAAACGTGCCAAGGCCCTCCCCTCCAGCTCCTACAACTGCAGACAGTGTTAAGGCCCTGGCCCAGTGGGCATTTACTGGACCAGTCAAGTTTGCCTGCTGAAAAATAAATGAATCAGTATAATTGCTGTGACTTATTTCTGCACCATGTGAATTAAAGTAAAAAGAAAGCATCTCCTGATTGCTACTGTAATCACAATGCATTCATTCCTTTGTTCATTCTCTCTATCTTTTCGGCAAGAACCTTTCGGTTGCCGCCCATGATGCCCAGGCTAGCAGGTGGCTGGATCCTGCCCCCGTTCATGTGGATCATATTAACAAAACCACCCATCTACCTCATTAGTGCCCTGGGGCTGCCCTAACCAACGACCACAAACTGGAGGACTTAAAACAACAGGAATTCATTCTCCCCAGCTCTGCAGGCCCCAAGTCCAAAATCAGCTCCCCCGAGCCAAGTGGCGGCACCGGCAGGGCTGTGCTCCCAGGAGAATGACCCTGGCCCCTTGCAGCTTCTGACGGTCCAGGGCTGCCTTGACCGTGGCTGGGTGGCTCCAGCCTGTGCCCCTGCAGTCCCCTGGCCTCCTCCCCTTCTGTCCATGTCGAATCTCCCTCTGTACCCCAAAAGGACACCTGGACTTGCAGTTAAAGCCCCCCAGGAAATCCAGGATAATCCGATCTAAAGAGCCGGAATCAGATAGCACCTGCAGAGCCTTGGCTGTGTAAGGCAACTCAGCTGCCAGGGATCGGGACCTGCTATCTTTGGGGCCATAAGTCCTCTCACTACACCTCTTATCTCAGAACCAAACCTATCGTGGACGGGGTTGGTGAGTTGCAGTGGCCCCAGAACGGGACAAGCGTGCTCTTGAAGGCGTTTGTGTATTTCCCATGACCTTGTGGCTGAATGGATCTAGCAGGAGATGACCTTGTAGCTGCAGCCCGTGCCCAGGGAAGCTTATTGTTAACTGGTCCAGAATGCCTTTGGGAGCAGGGATAACTGCTTTTCCTGTTCCCTCTTTTCTCTGCTTTCCGAATGTTCCCTCTTCAAGGGCATCACCCTTTGGTTTGTTGTGGCCCCACAATGGGCTTGGCCCTGAACAGGTGGTCCTCACACGTGTCCAAGGAATGGATCTTCAGGGTCAGGAAAGAAGGAGGGGTTTTAGCGTGTCACCCAAGCGCTCCGTGCCTCGCCTTCTGGTCCAGGGATGCCGACCCGTGGGCTCGGCCCCTTCAACAGCACCTGGCGGATCTGGGCTCCGTCGCCTCCTGCTGCCCCCTTCCTCCTTTCTCTGGGCTTCCCTTGGGCAGGTGCTGAGGGGCTGAGTCGGGTGAGGCCATGGGGCCTGGGCACCCCAGGACGCTGCTGGGATTTGCAGTAATGATAACAAACCCCACCTCGACCCGCAGCTGCCGCTTATTCCGCGTGGGCCACGGCCAGCGCCCGCCCTGACATTGTTCTTGCTCACCCCGGGAAAGAAGATGGTATTCTCTGAGGACACCGAGGCGTGGAGAGTTGCAGGACGTGCCCACAGGCACTGGGCTCTTTGGGGCCAGGCTGGGATTTGATCCTGGGGTTGTGACTTCCATGCCGAGAGCTTTCCTAGCAAGCCAGGCCAAGCCGAATGGGCAGGCAAGGCTAAATAAACTGGGCTGTGAACCAACTTTTTAATGTGTGGTTTTTTGTCCTACTTTTTATCCAGAAAATCAATCAATCAAGTAGAGCGAGGGAAGGAAAAAAAAAAACAACAACTCTTCTAAACTGCGCTAGTTCAGGGACCCAATCGCCATCCCCCTTCACTGCTGGCTGTTGGAGTCTCCCAACATCAAGCCAAAAAGGCTCTATCCACACCTGCAGCACCCTCACCATGCAGGCAAGACAGCCAATTCTACGACTGTCCTCCTCCAAGTTCTTCTGGATTGACATTCTAGCTCTCCAGCTCCTCAAATTTCTGCCGAAGCAACAGGTTGCTTGGGCACGGAGAACTCCTGCCATGTCAGGGGCAGCACCCACGGTGGCCGTGGAGCCCCGGTTTCCTGGAGGCCGGCTTCCTGAGGCGCCAAGGGCCAGGGCAGCGCACCCCACTCCCGGCTGGTTCACAGCCCGGGATCCCGCACTCGGTGCCGCGCCGGGGCTTGCCCGGGAGATGCGGCACCTGCCCGACGTCCCCGGCGTGGCCCAGACTTCTGGATGACGGGGAACGTTTCCCTCTTATGAGCTTCCCTGCACCCTGTAAGAACACGTAAATCGCCCCGAAAGTGAAGTGGGTTGTTTACGACCGGGCCATCGTGTGGCGCAGGGTGGCTGCCAACTCGCAGATGATTGCTCTTGGCATCGTTACTTCTCAGTGATGTTTTCTCAACAGCATTAAGCTGAAATATCGTTTGCTGGGGATCGCTGCCCATCAGGCACTTTATGACAGGCAAAATTAGATTTCCTTGTGGTTTCACCGAAAGCCCAGGGCCTTGGTATAATTACTAAAAGGACAGATAAAAGTCCAAGTTTGCCCCCCAACCGGCCCCCTGAATAGCAACAAGCTCTAGCACAGCACGTTGCTCCTGCAAGGTCCTTCTTTCCAAAATGCAAAGCATTTAGTAGTTACCCTGTCGCTCTCCCTACATTTGGCCCCCGAGCAGCTGAGATGATTCCCACTTCGTAGGTGAGAAAATTAAGGTACCACGAGGAGACGTGGCTCTTCCCAAAGTAAATGTGAGCCATTCCTGTTTGGAGGTCCCCGAAAGAGGCCACTGTACCTCTCAGGGTTTTGTAAAATTGGTAAAAAGACAGAAATTAACAGTGACCGTATTTCTAAAATGCTAGAAGCAGAAGGACATGGATTTGAGCCCTGGCTCGGCTCGTTAAGTGACCTTGGGCAGGTCACTGGAAGATGGGGTGACACTATGCCCCCAGGACTACTGGGAAGACCCGACGGGGGCACCTCTACTGAGCACCAGTTCAACCCCTGCTCAAAGTGCACAGCAATGGGAGAAACGGTGACAAGGACCATTCTGCAGGATTTCACAGCGGGGAAGGAGGCCTGTGTACCTGCTCAGCCTGGTGGCCTGGGCACTTCCTCGTCAAGCCGCAGCGCCCGCCTAAATTGCCTGCTTGTTCTACCTGGGGCTGGCCCGGGCTTGTCTTCCTTCGGGGACACGGAGGAAGGTGGGATTTGGAAGGGCTCTTCTGGCCCTGAGACATCCCCTATGTGGTTCCTCCCCTATTCCCCACAGCCTCCCTGCTGGGGGAAGCCACCGCACCCCGCCCCAGGGAGGGATGCCCTGCTGTCCCTAGGAAGGGCTGCCACCCCCAAGGGCAGAGCTTCCATGTGAAGTAGCAGGGCATGCCTCCGCCTTGCAGACCTTGCTCTCCGTCTCTCTCCATTACCTTCTAGAAACTTCCCCAGACAGAGCCAGGCTCCTTCTGACAAACAACTGGCCGGCCCTGCCCTCTCCTGCTCCCCCGGGGGGTGCCCCGTGGAGGGTCTGTGCAAGGCTGCAGCTGAGTTAAGGGGCACAGGGCTGAGTTCCTGCTGTGCTTCTGTCCTGCCTTCTCAGCGGAGGCCAGATAAAGCTATCCATTGTTTGAGGCTAAGCAAGAGAGGGCAAAAACATGATACCTCTGGAGGGCTGGAGGCAAGATTCATTTAAGCAGCTTCCACTGTCATCGGTGTCACCAGGCTGAAGCTTGTCTTGTTTACCGGAGGAGGGTTTCACACTGAGTCAACATTCAGCCAGCATCCGGCATTAAAATGAGCAGTTAGTACAAGTCAGCCGTAGTCGGGCAGAGGCCTCTCGGAGAGGCACGCGGCAGCGTTTAAGCACTTGGCACGCGGCGAGCTCAAACTGGAGTGGGGGCCGCGTGCATCATTTGGGCCCGAGTGCAATGCACTTGAAATAATTACTTTAATCAGCAAAAGTTAATTACTTTAAATCATAAATTAATGGCAGAGCATTTGGCAGGCCTGATGTGTGTGGCGAAGCTGTCAACGGAAAACCCAGGTGAAACGGCGACCCTGCCTCAACATCGCCGACAGAAGCCGGAGCCCACCGACCGCGCGCGGCGCTTCTGCGCCATCAGGAAGAACTCTTTGTAACCGGAGAAGAGCCACCTTAAACTGTCACCTATAAAAGAAGCGGCCATAAACCAGCAGACTGCTGCTAAGCAGGTGCTGCTGGAGAAGTTGGCCCCTGACAATAATAAGATCTTAAAATGGCATCTGCCTTTATTTTATAGCACAATTGGAAAGATGGTTAAAAGTAATAAACCCAGCTGATATGTTTTATGAGTTGATAGTTAGCAGTGTTTACTGTGGAGAAAGATTTTGGAGAAGACACCGTCGCCTCCCCCTCCCCCCGAAAACCGCACCCCCCAGCCCGTCATCCAGAGAGCTGCACTGAGCAGAGCCCCTGGAAGGCAGAAGGGCCTTCGCTTGGGCCCAGGCCGCAGCCGCGGTTTTCAATCCTTGCTTTCTTCCCTGCACTGGCATCCGTGGCTTCAAAGAAGAAGCCAGAGTCATTTGGAGAGGGAATGGATGCCCTTCCGAAGAAACAAGCAAGCCTTTATGAAGGCACGCTCGGCCTCAGATAGCCTGGAAGGGCCGCAGGGTGGGGGCTGGGGTGCCTTGCCGAGCGCGGGAGACATTGCCAGGTCACCTGGCAGGGGTCACCTGGCAGGCTTGCCCCAGACACACTCAGGCGTCGAGCAGCATCTCCTAACACTTGCTGGCACCAGGAAAAAGTGGCTGGGGAGCCAGGTCCACTGGGTGACCATGAAGCACTGTGTGTCCCGTCCACCCCAGCCGAGGACACATGTGGCATCCAGGCAGGCGTGAAGAGAAGCCATCTATTTAGCCCAGAAGGTCTCCCACGGAAGAGGTGCAAAGTGTCCTTGCCCCATGGGGACCAAGTAGGTGACAGCACAACCTGCTCTTCAGTGCAACAGATACCAGGGAGCTGCACAGTGCCCGGCTCACTCTAGGCACTGGAAGTAGAAGGAGCAGGTGAGACCCAGCCCCTGCCCTTGCAGCGTTTTCCGTCAAGTGGGGACAGCAGACAAACAAGGACAATAAAGTGCCATTGTGATAAGAGAAGCACTTCTGAGGCACAGGCAGAAATCTGTACTGACTTGGGAGGGGCAAATAAATATCCAGACGGCTTTTGTGAAGAAATCCAGACAGTGTTGGCATTACCACTGCAGCTTCTCTAGATTGTCAGCGATGAATTGATTTAAATATTCTCCAATTTCTAGGGCTGGATAAGGAACCCCGGAGGCCAAAGCAGATGGTAACAATCCTCCTCTCCATGTGTAATTCTGAATAAAACTGAAAAGTAAAGCAGCAACTTGTACCCTGCACACCGCAATAAAAACACCTTTGCTTCTAGGTGTTCCCGGCAGTAAGATAAAGTCCCGATGTGTGCACAGCCAGGTGGCCCAGGTTTCCAGGCACTCTCAAAGGGCCCCAGCCCTGCCCAGCACGCCTTCCCTCCGCAGGTGGAATCCTACCCAGGGCCCTGCCCGTCCCCTGCCCAGAGCTTCTCCTCCAGGGTGATGGCAGGCACCCAGAGCTCACGGACCCCGGTGAAAAGCCCACCTGGAGGGGCTGGGACGTGGGTGCTGGCTGGCAGCGGCTCCCCTAGACAGCCGTCCATGCCCCAGGGTGCCACTATCAAGGAAAACTGCAGGCCCTGGCTCCAGGCTGGTCCTCTGGTCGGCTCTTAGGTGGAGTCCTGGTGGGAAGCCTGGGCTGTCCTGCTGGCTCTGACTGACCTTGACCTGGTCTGCCCTTTCTGGCCTCTGGCAATGGAAGGGGATGGGATGGGATGGGATGGGATGGGCGTCCCAGAGGCCATCTCAGGGCTCATGGGCCTGGATATGAAGACAGGCTCTCTGATCCCATGAAGAAATAGCCCACTAAGGTGGGCCTAGGGTTACTCGTCCACCATCAGCTGCCGGCTGCTGGTTTTAGGCTCATGCCTGGGGTGGCCTGTGGGCATCAGGCTGGGGAAAGCCTGGTCCCAGCAGGCCTGATCATCGAGTGTCCCCTGACCAGCCAATCCCACCTTCACAGCAGCGCCGCATGGCGTAGGGCTCTGCTTTAGGGTTTGGGGGCCTTGGCTTCAGGCCTGATTGCAGCAGCCCTTGAGCTCTAGGACCTAGAGCCAGGTTTCACCTACCAGCCTCCTTCTCCTCGTGTGCACGTCGGAGATGGCACCACTCATGCCAAGGCTTGTTGCAGTAACCGGAAGGAGCAGCGTGCAGGTGCCAGCACGTTCCAGGAAGCTGAGCAAGGCTCCATGACTCCTAGCTAACAAAGACCCCGGTTGTCAAGGCTCAGCTGTTTTCTGGGGTCTTCCCCGATCCCATCCACCCTCATGAAATGTCGTCGTCAAAACCCAGCTACTGTATCGGTACCACAGACCCCACAGATGGCACCCACGCCCCACATGTCTTCACCCGGAGTGTTGACTCAGCTGGGCTCCGCTACCCTAATGTCCAGGGGATCCCGCCTTGACCTCTGTGCAGCTCGCTCTGGGCAGGGGAAGATAAGAGAGGTCCTTGGAGGCTGGGCCCCACTGGGAGAGCCACCAGGCAGGGTGGACACAGACCCTGGAACTGGGTTAAAACTTGCTTAAGTTCTGTTGACTGGCCTTCTAAGGAGGAGCAGGGAGGGGCTGCCCCGATGTGCTGTGTGGATTGCAATGTTGAAAAGATTATCTCTTTGCACAGAACCCAGGTCTTAAAAAAAATGTAGGGGAAGTGGACTTGGCCCAGTGGATAGGGCATCCGTCTACCACATGGGAGGTCCACGGTTCAAACCCCGGGCTTCCTTGACCCGTGTGGAGCTGGCCCATGCACAGTGCTGATGCACGCAAAGAGTGCCGTGCCATGTAGGGGTGTCCCCCGCATTGGGGAGCCCCACATGCAAGGAGTGCACCCCTCAAGGAGAGCTGCCCAGCGCAAAAGAAAGTGCAGCCTGCCCAGGAATGGTGCCACACACACACGGAGAGTTGACGCAGCAAGATGATGCAACAAAAAGAGACACAGATTCCTGGTGCCACTGACAAAAACAGAAGCAGACAAAAAGAGGAACACGCAGCAAATGTACACAGAAAACAGACAACTGGGGGAGGGAAAGGGGAGAGAAATAAATAAAAAATAAATCTTTAAAAAAAAATGTAGGCCCCTGTAAATGGAGTATCCCCCCAGCCCGTCACCCAGCCTCGGCCCAACACCTAGGCGGGACCTGCAGAAGGATGCTTTCCCTGGAAGTAAGGTACCAAGAAATTCATCAGGAGACATCTAAGAGTAACCAAATAAAAAATAATGTTGCAGAAAATGAAAAACATTTTTCCTGTGTCATTAACATCTGGAACTTGAGCACCCGAGTACTTGGGATATTGGAACTGCCGAGGATCCCACTCTGTTCCCATCGGTCACAAGATTTTTGGCAGCGCCATCGTTAGCCAACCTCATCTTTAAAACATTCTGGGTCCGATTTACTCTTTGGCTACACATGGGAAATTTCCAGTTACATCAAAGTTTACAAACAGCCAAGCAGTCCACTCTTTCACCTTAGGGCTTCAATTAAATTTGGTCCAGAATGAGATCCTGTCTTCTTTGTGATTTTCTAAGGATTGTGATAAAACTCTGACCCAGCCATGGCTAATAGAATTCCCTATAATGATGGAAAGGTTTTCTGTCTGCACTTTCCAATATGGCAGTCTCTAATGTTATGTGGCTACTGAGCACTAGAAATGTGGCTGGTGCGATTGAGAAACTGGATTTCAAGTTGTATTTAATTTACATTTAAAGGGCCTCATGTGGCCGCTGGCTACCGTAGTTGAGAGCACAATACCCGTGAATGCCACCATCTTCTACAGTAAGGATGGCACCTACGCCTCTGATTTGTGAACAGTGCCAAGGAGGTGATCGTCTTCATCAGTCAGGGGTGCCACCAGCACAGCCTGTCTGCAGGAAGGCATGCCCAGTGCTGCTCACCTCACCTGCTTTCTGATTCACTCAGGAGAGGACACCTGTTGAGCAGGAAAAACATCTTTAATTCCAACACATAAGTGTGCCTCATCCATTGTGCCAGGAAATGGCATTTATCTTGGTCAGACTCAACAGGTAGACATGTGTTCCACATCCTCAGACTTACGAAGCCAAAATACAGGCTGCTGAGTTATGATCAAATGAAAACAACATGTACAACAAAATTTCACACTCAATTAAATGCACAAAAGCTACTTTCATGATTTTGGAGATGATTAGGGGAAACAAAACATGACTTTTGCATATAAAAAAGCAACATTTGCAACCCCACAAAAATTCACCATTTCAAAATGTACCAGTCCCCAGCGGTGTCCTATCTTCCAAAAATCATTGGCCCATTTTTCCCCCTGAAAATCCCATAACAGCTTTGGTTGAATAAACACTGGGGGCGATAGCATGAGACCTGCCAATGTTTGCATCCCTGCCATCAAAGGCTGGGGAACTCTGGCCCAGAAGTGAGAGCAAAAGAGCTCATCTACCTTCCCTGGGGACCCTCAGAGAAGTCAGGTAGAAAACACACCTGTGGCCAGTTGTCTCAATGGTTAGAGTAGGAGGGCGAGAGCTTTCTTGAGATGGGTAGGAAGGATCAAGCAATTAACCCCCTCTCCTTGGTGGCACTCTGGGCTCCTTAGCCATGGGGACCCTGTTAAGGATGAGCCTTGGGACTGGGGGGCGGGGAGAGGTGGAGGGTGGCCAGGGGCTCAGGCCATTCCCACGCCCTGCTGGGAGGACCACCCCAAGGCCAGCTCAGCACACACGGCTGACCGAGATGAGGCCCAGGGGAAGAAAAACATCTAGCCCGGAGCCCAGGCTGCTGCCACGGATCCAAGCAGAAGAGCCCGGAAACAAGTACATCCAGAACAATCCCACGCAAAGTACAAGTTCTGCCTTGCACCAAACTTTAATCTTTTCCCCCAGGCTTCTACTCAGGGAACATTATTTTATTTAATTTTTTCTACTATTACTATTCCGCCCTCAATGTGCAGCAAAGCAACTTCATGCAAAGAAAGAATGGACTTACCAGGGAGTCATTTGTCTTCAGCACCTGGGCTGTTTCACATTAGCAAGCACCCAGCATGGGGACCCAGTGCTATTTTAATCATTCCAATGTGTCCAGTGCAGGAGATGAACTCAAAAGGTGAATATTAAAAGTAGTTGTGGAATTCAGTCATTTCACGAATGAGCACCTAATAGCCAAAGGCAAAACCGGAAGGCAACTTCACTTCCAATCAGTGTTTCCATTTTATTGAAACCAGATTGGAATTCCTGGAAAGAAGGCTACAGATCACATCTTTAATACTCATTTTCATAGACTCCAGTAAAACTGTCAGGGTGAATCAGTTGTGGAAGGAGGCTTCCTGTATAATTTACAGATGGGCCTCCCCGTAGCCCATTATTTAGTTCTGAAACAGAAGTATGTTTTTGATCAGGCTCAGAGATTTCCTCTCACCTGCCCAGGTTCTCATTGGCTTTAATTTGTCTATTAAAGCCGGCCTTGACTCAGCCCCGCTGACCCGCCATGCCAGAGAGATTACTCCCCACACACACAGCCAAATGTCAGCCGGCTCGCCCCTGGTGCAGCTTCTCTGGGCTAAGAAAAGGCAGCCCTTCAGCGGCTCTCTTTTCTCCCTGGAATGGTCAGAAGCAGCGAATGCACGGAGGGCCTGTCCCAGAATTCCGCTAATACATAGGGACCCTAGCTCAGCTCTGAGACGGAAGAAGTGCAGGCTGCGGAGTGCAGCCAGATGACACTGCGGGGAAGCTGCAGACATCCAGCCCTCCTCTGCTTCCTCAGGAACTGGCTGAAACAAACCAGAGTTTTGTATCTATAAATCTTTTCTTTCCCCCCAATTTTTTGTTTTTATTCCCATAAAGTTGAATCTCTACCGTGGGTTGGTCTGGCAAGACAACCTGCGAAATCCACTCTGTGAAAGCGCTTAGGGGTGGGCAAGCCTGTTTCTAACTTCCTATTTTGTCTTCTGTTCAGGAAACCAGGTGGGGATAGCAGGGGTGGGGGACAGGAAGGCAGGCCCCCTCCCAGGGTGCTCCCTGGGCTCGTGGGCGGGCATGTGGGGTGGGGGCTGTGTCACGTGGGTCCCTGGCAGAGCCCAGCCTGGGCCACCTGCCCGCACTGCCCTCTTGCTGGGGGTCAGCGGGCAGGGGAGATGGACCATTGACAGGCAATTTGCTCTGCCTGCAGGATTTGGGCTTCCAGAGAGAATCCCTCCTGTTCCCAAACCATGGCTTCTGAAACTTTCTTTTAAAATGGGGAAGACCCAAAATGAACTGCAAACGCATCTGAAGAAAACACGCGGCCTGGGAGGCAATTGTAGAGACCCCAGGCTCTCACCTTCCGAGACCCCCAGCTGCGTGGCAAGAGCTGGCCCAGAGCTGGACTGCCAGGGCTCCAGCCCCAGTGTTGGGACAACACAGCCGGGTGACCATGTGTTCCTTCTCCCCACATCCTCGCCTTACTGATCGTAGAGGCCACCATATATGATACGAGGCTGGTACCACTCAGGCAATATGGTCCTTGGAGAGCTTTCTGGAGGAGTGGGCTCACCCCACGGTCAGGAGGGGACATCGCGGCTCACCATGGGGGTCACATTCAGCCCCTGCAGCAGCCACTGAGGAGCCCCCAGAGCCGCCGATGCTGGGGGGAAATGCAAAAGGCAGAGAGGCCGCCGTCGTGTGCACGCAAACCTGCCGGAGGCTCGACGTGGAGGAGGCAGGCGTGGGTTTGCCTCCTAGGCTTCAGGTTGTCATCCACAGGCGGAATTGGCTCCTCCCATCCGAATGCCTTCACTGAGGGGGGAAGTCACAGGGGTGCAGCGAGGGCAGCCGCAAGAGGTTTATGTACTTGGCGGTTGAATCAGGTCCCCCAAAGGCACGTTCAAGCCCTAAACCCCATCCCGGTCCTGTGGGTGGAGCTCACCCGTGAACTGTCATCTCTGAAGGTCCTCTTTAGATGAGGCTAAACTGCCTCCAGGGGCGCCTTTATCCAGAGGACCAGGAAATTCGGACACCGAAGTGGGAGACAGGAGACTCGTGTCTACCACCGAAGACTTGTCTTCTCCCAAAGTGGAAGGACAAAGGTGACAGACCACATGGGACGGAGCTAAGGTTGAGTCACCACCAGAATGCTACAGACTTGGCAGAAGGCATGGCCTGCCAAACCCTCGATTTGGATTTCCAGCCTCCAAAACTGTGAGGCAGCAAATTTCTGTTGTTGAAGCCAACCAGTGGGTGGTGTTGGCCAGAGCAGCCCCGGCAAACTCTGACGGCACGCACAAGGCAGTGGAGGTAGAGGCCCCCCTGGGCGGAGGGCAGCTTTCCTCCATCTCTCCGCAGAGGGCTTGGATTTTCCGACTCCCATTTTAAGAATCACACACAATGACAAAAAGATGTGACTGCAGGAAAATAGCTACTTTTTGAGCAAACACCAAAACACTTGTTCTAAACAAAATTTGATTAACTCTGATCTCATTGTGCAGTAAGAGAAAACCACAGTGGATTTGAAGTAAAAACATACCCACTGAAGTGGCCCAACCATTTCAGTGGCCATTTCCTGTGACTGCAGTCTGGAAAGCTAGAACGTGCCCGTGCCCCCACCGTCCCTGTCCTTCCTGAGGTCTTGGGGAACTTTGCCCCCTCAGATGTACTTAAGGTTGGGCTTGGAAGGCACAGGTCCCGGAGGTCCCCTTCATCAGTTTGATGTGTCGTCCTTGACTGTCTCCTATAATACAGGCACTGTGCTAAGTGCTGGGGGACCCCCCACCCCCCCCCCCCAGTTTTTTTAACTTGGCATGGTATAACTAAAAATGTGATAATGGAAAGCAAAAGCAAAGCAGTGATTTGTGTGTTAAAGTCTTTCCAGTGCCTTGAAAGGAATTGGGTTCTTTGTTGCCATGTCAAGACTTCCAAGAAGAGGCCACATGGATTTCACGTCTAAATACAAAAGCAGTTTATGGCAAAATCCAAGTTTGTTTGCTCTTTACCTTCCTTGTCTCTGCTGTGGATGAGCTGAGGTCGAAAGGCTGGGATCTGGAAAAGTCTGCGGATGCTATACTTCCACTGCTTCCCCAACCTCAAGCACCCAATATGGCACCTCCAATAACGTGAAGAGGGAGAGAGCAGTATCTCCATCTGCAGTGAAAAGGCCAGGAGACTTGAGCTGGCCCCTCACCACCCCTGCCGGAGAATTCCTGAGAAAACACATCGCCGATTCCACCGGGCAGGGCGGATGCCATTAGTGGGAAAGTAATCTTCCACGACCCCGTCTTAATTTCCAAAAAAGTTCATTTTCTGAGGCAAAGGTTTTCTTTTCATCCTCTTTCGTTTTAAACCATTAGCGCAATGAGGCAATGGTAGTAGGAAAGGGAGAGGTTTGGAACAGGCTCTTTTGGAAAGCTGAGCCGAGCAGGTTCGCGCAGGAGGGGCCGCTCGCGCGCGCCCCGGCCCGGCGCCTTGACAGAGCAAGTGTTGCGTGAGATGTGAAGGATGGCGGCGGGGCCGGGCAGCCCCGGAGCAGGTGTTCCTCGCCCCGCCGGCGGTGGAGCGTGGCCCGCGCAGCGAGCCGCAGCCGCGCCTGGCAGCCCCGCGCGTACCTGCGAGCGGGAGGCGCTAATGATAATGGATGTGGGCCCGTCAGGCAGGCGCGCGGGCCGGGGCGCTGGGGGCCGGGGCGCTGGGGGCCGGGGCGCTGGGGGCCGGGGCGCTGCGGGCCGGGGCGCTGGGAGCCGGGGCGCTGCGGGGCGCTGGGAGCCGGGGCGCTGCGGGCCCGGGCTGCAGGCCGGGGCCCTGGGGACTAGGATGCTGGAGGCCGGGGCGCTGGGGGCTGGGGCGCTGGGGGCCGGGGCTGCTGGCTGGGGCGGCGGAGGCAAAAGCGGGATGCTCTGGGCCAGCCCCAGGGCGGTTCCTGGGCCTCCATCAGGGCTGGGAGGGCTCTGGACTGTCCCCACTCGTCCCCATGTCAGGGTGGAGGGCCAAACCCCTCACAAAGGGAAGGATGCTGGGGTGTCGGCAGGCTCTGCACCGTCCCGGGGCCCCAGGACCTGGGCCGAGGGGAGTGGGCAACTCTCCAGAAGAAAGAGGGCTGGCCTGTGGCTTTCGGAGCTCTCCAGGCCCCCAGGGACACCAGTCCCTATGTAATGACACCAAGAACCAGGCCTGGCTGCGTGCTCAGTCCTCAGGGAAGCCACCAGGCGGGGCAGCCGAGCGGTCGGGGCCAGGGGTTGGGATGTGCGGCGTTCACTGTGCCCTTCGCCAGCCCCCCGGCGTGGCAGTGTGCGTGTCCCCTCGGCTAGCGGGCTCTTGGCACCTCCTCTGCGTTCTTGTTTCTCTAGGACGCAGTGTGGCTGGGGGTCGGTCTGCTAGTTCGAATCCCAGCTCCATCCCTCATGAGCATGGCCCCTCGGTCTCTGCTTCCTCATCTGCAAGGTGGGAGGCTGGTGGTGACCCTGGCAGCAGCAAGCCTGCGGTGGGGTCCGGTGAGAGGCCAGGCGTGTGACAGTTCTGAGCACAGTGCCAACCTGGTCATCGGACAGATGAAACTGGCAGATGTCGGTTTCGAGCGGTCATGAGCATTTGTTATCACCGTCCCACGGGGAGGTGCCCAGCAACCGGGGTGCACTGGTGAATGAGGTGGTCAGCCCTCGGGACAGTGTCCTGAGAAGTCCAGGAAAGCTTCCCAAAAGAGGAAGCCTTTGAAAGGGCTCCCCAGGACCAGATGCGCCCACTCACAGAGTAAGAAGCCCTTGGGCCAGGGGAGGGTGGAGCCCTGCCGTGTCCCCAGCAAACCCCTTGGGAGCACAGTCCACAGGGGACAAATGGGCAAAGACGTGGAGCAGCTAGACAGGTGAGCTGACAGCCGAGTGAGGCCTTGCACAGGAGCCGAGCAAAATGAACCTGTTCACACACCCTGCAGGAGGCTGAGCAGGCAGTGTTCCAGCCTCACCCGGGCAGCTACCTGGCACGTTCCAGGGATGCCCCAGGTAGGATCAAGGGCCACACCTTCTTATCCTGTGGTCTTAGGCACATTTTGCTTTATAGACACGTACATCTAGAACCAAAATAGTGAGGAAGAAGATGCACAGAAGCCTGGCAGAGGGAGGGGCCCCAGCCCCATCCTCCTGTGTGACTTGGGCCATGTGTGCTTAGCTCCTCCTGGCAGTGAGAATTCCAGAGGGACAGTCACAAAGGCCCTTTCTGACCTACAGCCCTGCGGTCAGCCATCTTCCACGGTGCCTGAGAGCGATGGTGGGGAAAGAGAAGGTGACCCCAGGCTAGATGGGAACCCTCTCCTTAGGGGCCTGCAGAGTTCTCTGGTGGGTGGCAAAGCTTGGATTATCAGAGGGGTCAGCTGGAGACTTTGAACAAACACCAGGTTTGTGTAAATAAACACTATTCAGATGACCTATAAGCTCTGGCTACCAACTTGCTCTAGGAAGCCAAGTGGTCAGTCTGTCTTGTTTGTTGATTGTTTCATAGAGACATTTGGCATCACTTACTGACTTTGGTTTTACGTGGAAGAATTGGACAAATGCAGGTTTTTAACCACATTCAGCATGTGAATAATGCTTTAGAAGGGTAATGACTTTGCAGTTTTCAAAATGCTCCCCAATTCATGATTTCATTTCAAGCGACCTTGTGAGGCTGGCAGGGAAGGTGCAATCACCTCCTTCTAGAAAAGAGCAGGGGTTTGTTCAGAGATGGTGACCCTCAGTGGACACCCAGCCTTCCAAACGGAGGCAGGGAGATTGGAAACCGCCCTCCGGGTTGACGTCCTGCCTGGGCACCGGCTAGACATGCGCCCTTGGAGAGAATAATTCCTTACTTCAAAAAGGACTCACCCTTGGGATTCCTGAGGAAGGCAGTTTCCTGTCCACTTACAAGGTCCTGCTTTCAAGCCAGGAATAACTGGATGGAGAGGGTGGAAACTCAAGTAAAGGGAAACGCAATGCATGGTGAAGGCCAATCAGAAAAGCAGACAGAGCAGCTTGGACGGGGACTGAGAACTGGGAATGGGACTCGGGTCAAAAGCCACATTTGTCCCAGGCCCTGGCTGGTGCAGAACCAGTGTGCTGAGCTCCATGCCAGGTGCACCCTGACCTGGAGAAGGACCAACCCCTCTTTCCAACCCAAGCTGTCCTCCAGATGCCAAGAGTCCCATTGATGGACATCCAGCCTCTGTGCTTTCTTCCCTGCCTCGTTTTCCATCTTCTTCAAGCACTGGGTCCAAGGCTGTCCCTGGCCCTAACCCCCCTGGCCGGTCCCCGCAGAGGTCTCCGGACATGGCACCTCCCCTATGCAGCACACGACATGTTTCGAGGGAGGGCCCTGCCATGCAGCTCATATCAATGCCCAATGTGGGAGCAATTTAACTTCTTAATTTATAGCTGCAGCAACAACATTTCCGAACTGGTCATAAAACACCCCTCCTCCTCGCCTCTGGGTCTCAGAGTGCTGTAGCGGGAGTTCTATGACTGGCGTGGGAAGAGAGGAGGGGTTTGTAGGGGCTCTCCACAGGGGCAGCATGATGACAATAAAAGTTAGATGGCAGCAGAAATAAAGATGGCGGTGTCTAAATTACAAACTCCAAATAGAAAAATATACCTGTCCTCTATTTGCCAGACAAGCAGCATTATTATTCCTCTTGTTGTTTTATGGCCTTTTTCATAAAAAAAAAAAATAGAGCATGACGGTTACAAGCATGCGTGTGTAAGTACGACTGTGGGTCCACTCAACCGCCTCACCAGGCTGTGGTGTGTCCGAGGCTGTTGGACACTCATGGAGACGCAGCCCCCTTCCAGCAGGTGTCTCCCCAAGTCTCGGTCAGCGGAGTCCTCCAGGGGCTCCCTGAGGGGCAGCAGTGGCTCCGAGCCTGCCTCCAGCAGGCAGCCTGGAGCCGGGCTGGCCTTGCAGCAGGGCTGGCGGTCCCTGGTTCCCAGCCCACTTCCACGCCTGCGCCGACCCTCTGCCCTGCGGGACAGGTAGCCTTTCTCCACACGTTCCACATCCCCTCCCACCTCAGCCTGCAGGACCTGCTCGGAGCCGGGCACTGGCGAGCACAGCAAATGGGGTGACCCCGGGGCACCCCTCACCCCTCCGGGGGTAGACATGCTCAGCCCAATTGAGGGATGAGGATGCTGAGCTCCCAGTGGCTGCAGAGACCCCTCGGGGCGAAGTGGGATTCCGGGGCGCACTTCCACTAGCTCCACCTGGCTGTCCACTGCAGCTCCATCAAGCCATCACAGCAGACCCCTGGGGTGCAAAAGCGTGTTCCAAACCGGTGGCTCCACGCAATCCCCTGCAACCCACACCCGGGGGCCCCCGCCCATCCTCCCCAGACAAGCAAAGGGCACCGCCTGGTTTTGTGACTCAGGTGGAGGGCTCAGCACCCACCTGCTGTGAGGGCCCCAGGGAAACGAAGATGGCAAGACCCAGCCTCTGGCCTTGAGAAGCTCACGGTCCAACCCGCAGAACAGACAGAACAAACCATCGCAGACGGAAAGGACGGGGGTGTCAGCGCAGTGACAGCCTTGTGGAGAAACGTCAACGAGGGCCAAAGCTCCTCGCACCTGCCAGGACGCCAAAATTACAAATACTGTGACGAGCAAAGAGATTCCTGGTGAAGTGGACGCCGCGGTGTAGGCTGGAGCTACAGCCGTCCATGCACCGATGGGCGGCTCCAGCTCCACCGCCGGGGCTGGTGGGAACGCGCCATGTCTCCCTCTTCCTGGAATCTAAGGAGGGACGGGTCTGTGTGGGAAGCGCTGGGCCAGCGAGGGGGCCGGGGGCTGGAGGGCTCTGAGCGCACACCAGGTCCAGGACCTGGATGGTCCACTGCGTTGGGTCTCCGGCCAGAGCTCTGGGCTCCCCTCAGCCCCGTGGAGGCCTGGCCTGGGACAAGGAGAGGGCCGTCTCGGCACGGAAGCAGCGCACGCCCACCCGGCCTGCAGGGGCGCCTCTGGGAGCTAGAGACAGCGGCCAGGACCAGCCAGGACCAGCGCCGGGCTCCAGGATGACCACCGGCCTTGGCATGGGGGGCCTGCCCTTGTCAGAGGTCAGCAAGTCGGGAGCCCCTGTCCACTCACCCACCCAGGGACAAGACCCCCGAGGAGGGGGGCAGCAGGGCAGTGAGGTAATGGGTGGCCTCGGTCACACAGGCCCCCAGGGCCCGGTGGAGAACGCAGCGCAAGCCCCAGGGTGTGTTTGGCAGCATGAGCTTGGGCAAGGGACCCGACCTCTTGAAAGTGGCTCTCCTCACCTGGAAAACAGGTAGGATGGTGGGGGTAGCCTGGCAGTTACCTTGCAAGGGGTGCAGAAGGCGACGGGGTGACGGTGCCCCATAAATGCTAGCTACCATTGATGTCCCATCATTTTCCTTCTCAAGGACTTTTTTGAAATGTGCTTCGCTAGCCCGGCGGATGGAATTTTCCAGCCTGATTAAAATAAGCACTTCTACAATTTTCGTTCCTTTTTTTTTTTTAAAAGACTTATTTATTTAATTCCCCCCCCCTCCCGGTTGTCTGTTCTCTGTGTCTATTTGCTGCGTCTTGTTTCTTTGTCCGCTTCTGTTGTCGTCAGTGGCAAGTGGCACGGGAAGTGTGGGCGGTGCCATTCCTGGGCAGGCTGCACTTTCTTTTGCACTGGGCTGCTCTCCTTACGGGGTGCAATCCTTGCGCGTGGGGCTCCCCTACGCAGGGGACACCCCTACATGGCAGGGCACTCCTTGTGCGCATCAACACTGCACATGGGCCAGCTCCACACGGGTCAAGGAGGCCCGGGGTTTGAACCGCGGACCTCCCATGTGGTAGACGGACGCCCTAACCACTGGGCCAAGTCTGCTTCCCTACCATTTCATTTCAACTACTGAAGAAACACCCTTGTAATTTCCCCCTACACTGCAGACGTGGGCTTTTCCACGGGGTCAGGATCAGCTGCCCTACGTGTGAATGACCTTGAGAGGTCAGGGCAGGCGCTGGGCCCTTGGTCGTCGTGCCTGGCTGCGTGTGCAAGGCTGTAGTCGGCTCTGGGCGTGCAGCGGAGCAGAGGGGCTGTCCTCAGAGGCTCACGTCTAGAGGGCAGGTGGCCATGGAGCGCCATGCGGGGGCATCCATGAGGCCAGAACCACGACTGGCCTCACTGCCCGTGCCGAGCATGCCACTGCCCACGCCTGTGCAGCCAGCCGGGGGGAAAGGGACCCCCGAGTGGGCCGCCTCTTGCCAGGGGATCGCCACCCACATCGGTTTTTGACCTTACTCTCTGCATTGACAGAGTAATGTCTATTCCATTTTATTAGGAATCGGGAAGAATCGGCTCCCTGAGGCAGAAGCAGAGTAAACTCACTTCTGAATCTGGGCAGACAAGGGCCACACAATCTTTGGCAATCCCTGTCTCCTCGCCCTTTGACAGTGGGTAAAATGTCCCCACCGTCTGGGATCTGATCCTCAAAGAACCTCACTGCGTAAGTACAGCGGCAAGCACGCCTACGACGGAGGGAGCCAATTAAGAGCCGCAGGAGGAGGGAGGCGCGCCCCGTGCCACTGAGTCGAGGCGCCGCCTGGGCAATGCCTCTGTGGACCGAATTCTCTGTGCAGGACCACTGCAGTCATCTCTAATTGCTCTCCCAACGTCCCCACTTCTCCCCGCCTTTCCCATCCACCAGCCCATAACTTGGCATTCTTTGTTAATAAAGAAGCAGCCTTTTTAAAATCACAAATGTTTTGCTGCAAGAGAAGACTTCATTTCATCCAGCTCTGAACTGGCACCTTCCGGAATACCAATTAGATGATGCTAAATTAGTGCGTGAGATTCCTGATCAGGAGGGGAGAAGGGATGATGGGAGGAAAGAGGGGACCAAGGCAGGGAAGCAGGGGGGCGGTGAGGAAGATGGGAGGGGCAGGGCACAGGCACGTCAGCTCTTGGCACCCTCCCGCACCCCACCTATCACTGCACTGTTTCTGCAAGAGCAGGATTGGTTCCCTGAGTGTTGCAGCCTTGGCCTCAGGGAGCTAGAAATTGCATTGTAGGCAACTGCAGTTGTCATGCTCTGGCAGGGAAGGAACAAGGCAACATAGAGGCTTTTGCCACCCACCGTGGGTGCTGTGACACAGCCTCACTTTGCATTTGGAGATCTCCGTGACATGGCTCTTGAGTTCCCAGGTCGTGACTTTACGAGCAAAAAGAGATGAGGGTAGCACTTGGTCCCACAGTTCTGTGTGATGGAGTCACCCCAGAGCAAGCAGACACTGTGCCTCCCAGCTCGCCCCTGCCATGGGCCACTCCAACAGGACACAGCCTTGCCACCTCAAGGGCAACCCTTCCTACCCCAGGAAGCATGATGATGGAGAACAGTCTGCTGCACCCACCAAGGAGAAGTGAAGCCAGTTGCATCACAGAACTTGCCGGTAGATGCCCAAGTCCTTGGCCTAGAAGAGTCCCCCCTCAGATGGAGCCATCCTTCCAACCTCCTGGACCAGCCTGGTTGTGTGCCTCCCAGCTGGCTCTGTGTGTTCTGGTCCCCCGCTCCCCATGCAGGCTGCTATCCTCACTTGTATGTTCAGCCTAATTGTTATTTTGTGCAGCTTTCATAGTAGAAGGAGAGAAGATTAGGGGAAGAGAAAAGAAAGTTGGAATCTCTATAATGAAATTTTTAAATCACAGAGCTCCTGCTGGTAATATTTTCCCAGCCTCCAAAAGCATCAAATATTGTTTTATCCCACAACTAATCTCAAATGAATATATATCTTAAAATATTTGGACATGTTAACTTGGAACTGCGTCCTCAGATAACAGTAATGGCAGCTGTGCAAGACGGTCCCATCACCAGGGTCTACATAGTTAATTGGTCACTTTGTCCAACTGAGCAATGGGGGTTCTGGTTCGTTCCAATCATTAAAAGCTGCCAAAGTCTATAACACTTTGAATCAGCTGATTTCCTCCTGCTCATTGCTGCTTTTATGCACCTGCCTGCCCAGCATCCTTGCCTCTGACTGAAAGCTTCTGGTCCTTTGATGAGGGCTTCGGATAATTTAATTAACTTGCCTTAGTACTCTCCAGAAGGAAGAAGTGCTCATCTCACTTTGGGGAAGAGTCACATGCATCACACACTCTTTTCAGTTCTTAATAAGCCTCCCAAACGTATCAACACGACAGGGTGTTTATCTCAATTAATGCATTAATGGCTTCACCAAATTGCCATGAAAATCTGACACAGACTCATGGCAACAGGACCATTAAAAAAGAAGCTGATGGAGCAGCAACCAAATGGAAAATCTGAGCCATGTTTTGAATAACAGATCAACCATCAGTTGGGTTTATTTTTCATTTGAGTTTTGTGGTGGTGGTTGATTACACACATTCTCATACAAGCATCGAAGCATAAAGGACTTGAAAGTCTGATGGGATTGAGGAAGGAGAAGAAGAGTGGGAGAAAGACAGAGTAGGACAAAGGTGAGGCTCCAAATGCCAGCCTGCCCATTATTCCCAGGATGGGATGGGCTGGCTGGGTGGGGGACAGGTCCTCTGGGGGTTTGGGGTGCATGTACTATAGGACATATAAGAACATGTATCCTTCCCTCCAAATGCCCTGGCCAGAGGGCCTATGACACTCCTCCCAACAGCTATCAGCCAGCAGAGTTTCTGGTTTTGCTCCGTAATCAAAACACCAAGAACATGCTTTGTTGTGCTTTGCAAGGCTTTCTGTCTTGTGGCCTTGTGCTGAAACATCCCCCTCAGGGATCACGTGGGCTGGTGGCTGTGGATGAGAAAGGGAAATTTCCATTTCTAAGCCCGTGATCCCAGGCCTTTGCAGCTGGCATGGATGTCTTTCTGCATAATAGACACAAACAGAGCTTGAAATCGCAGACTTTGTCGAAAAAGGAGACAACGAGTATTTAGACCTGAGGTAGGCCCTGTACCCCAGGGGACTGATTTCGAGGGTGACAGCCTCAAAAAGAAGTAATTTCCACCCTGTAGCTAAAGAAAACAACCTCTGAGGCCTGCACACCCCTGGAAGAGTTAAAAAACGTTCTCATGGCTGGTGTATTGTGGGAAGATGGTGGAGTAGGAAGCTCCAGGAATCAGTCTTTCCATCAGAACAACTATTAAACAGGCAGGAACTTCCTGAATCAAATATTTCAAGACTCCAGAGTCCAATTAAACACTGTACGGCACCCAGGGAAGAGTGGAAGAGGCCGGTAAATTGTGGTAAATACCAGTAAACTGCTCTCTTCGAACAGTGGTTACCAGCACCCATCCCCCACTCTCATGGCAGTTCGTCGTGGGATCCCTCCCCTGGTGCAGCTTGCCCATGCCATAAATCCCTTTCCCAAGATCTAGAGTGGACACGGGCTGACCACCGATCACAGGTTTCAATCAGCTACTTTGGATCGCTGGGGTTCCGGCTCTCAGGGGGGCCATTGTTCCAACCTACCCCAAAGGTAGGAGAGGAGACTTAAACATGCTACACTTCTGCAGAGCCGCAGAGGAAAGTTCAAGGGCACATGGGCTGGGAGGGCAGAGTGAAGACAATGCAGCTTGGGGGAGCCATGAAGAAACTCCTGGTCCCTTTCCAACCCCTCTTAGATCCCCTCCCCAGGGTAATCAGGAGCCAGCTGGCAGTCTTTGTAGGGCCCTGGCCTAGTTGGTGCTAGGAAAGCCTGATCTGGGAACTCCTCTCTGTCATGCCCTCCTCCCAGAATTTGCCCTCCAGGCAGGTTGCCCTCGAGCAGCTCGAGACAATAAAGTCAGTATAAGAAACACATGAGATAGACAGCCTGGGGCTTTAAGTCCCAATCATGGAATGCCTGGGAGAGGGAGAAGTTCTGGCCTCTGGGAAGTAGAAGGAGGCATTCAAACTCCTATAAGCAGGGAACTCCTAGGGCCACTAGCAAGCACAAGCCCAGGACAAGACAAAGAGCCATGAAAGTCAGTGAGGACACTCCACTTTGCATTTGCCTTGGTGGCTCTTCCTGATAGGAGGACTAACACCTAAGAAGATCTCTGGCCTATCAGTATATGCTTACAAATAAAAAACAGATGATTCAAAGAATGAGTCCTATGATAACATTCTAAAATATTGTTGTGTACAGTGTGCAACAAAAGATTACAAGACAAACAAAAAAATAGGAAATCATGGCCCACCCAAAGGAAGAGGATAAAAATCCAGAAGGCACCAGTGAAGAAGTCCAGACTATGGACATATCAGATAAAGAATTTTTTAAAATGATATTCAATAAGCTCAAGGAAATGAAGGAGAATATAGAGAAAGAACTAAAGGATATCAGAAAGAAAACAATGAATGAACAATATGAGAATTTCAATAAAGAGATAGAAATTTTAAAAAGGAATCAAACAGATCTCCTGAAGACCACAATAAAATGAAAAATTCCCAGGAGGGTTTTCACAACAGATTGGTGTTGGCAGAGGAAAGAATCAGTGAACTAGAAGACAATTAAAATGAGTCAGGCAGAGTAATAGAAATAAATAAATAAATAAAGAGAAAATAGCCTGAGCCACCCCTGGACACCAGCAGACATACCAATATACACAGTGTGGCAGTCCCAGAAGGAGAATAAAGAGAGAAAGTGCAGAAGGAATGTTCAAAGAAAATAATGTCAGAAAATGCCCAAACTTAGCAAAAGCTGTGAATATGCACATCCAAGAAATCCAGAGGAAAACAAGCAGTACACTATACACTTGAAGAAAGCTATGCCCCATCACATATTGATCCAATTGTTTAATGCCAAAGACAAGAAGAGAGTTCTGAAAGCTGCAAAAGAAAAGCAACATGCTATGTATAAGGGAGACCTAATTAGATTAGGTGCTGATTTCTCATCAGAACCCATGGAGGCAAGAAGGCAGTGGGTAGAAATACTCAAAATACAGAAAGAAACAATTGCAAACTGTTTTGGTTAACTAGGCTGCTCCAGCAAATACCATGAAATGAATTGGCTTAACGAAGGGAATTTATTAGCTTACAGGTTGGGAACAGCAAAAATATCCATGTTAGTGTATCATCACAGCTAAGCTTTCTTCCTGAAGAGTGGCTGTCAGTGATCCTTTGAATGTAAATGGATTAAACTCTCCAATCAAAAGTCAGAAATCAGTAGAATGGATTTAAAAAGCATGACCCAACTATATGAATAACTACAAGAGAGTCTCCTTAAATTTAAAGACGTAAGTAAGTTGAAAGTGAAAGGATGGAAAAATATATACCATGCAATTAGTAACCAAAAGAGTTGGGGCAGCTATACTAATGTAAGGTAAAATAGACTTTAAGTCAAAAACAGGAGGAGCAAAGACAATCATTATATACTGATAAAGGGATCAATTCAACAAGAAGATGTATCAATTATAAACATATATGTACCTAAAAGCACAGCTCAAAAATTTATGAATCAAATTTTAAAGATTTTAAGGGAGAAATGGACAGTTCTACATTAATAAAAGGGGACTTTAATACACCACTTTCAATAATGGATAGACTATCTAGACAGAAGATCAAAAAGGAAATACAAGAGTCAAACAATACTCTAAAACAACTAGACCTAACAGCAATATATAGAACACTTCACCCAACAACAACAGAACACACGTTCTTCTTGAGTGCATGTGGATCATTCTCCAGGATAGACCATAACTCAGGTCACAAAACAAGGATAAGTAAATTCAAAAACATTGAAAGCATATAATGTATCTTCTTCTCCCACAATAGAACAAAGCTAGAAATTAATAACAGAGGGAGATGTGGAGGATTCACAAATATGTGGAAATTAAATAATGTACTCTTAAACAACCAATGGGTTAAAGAGGAATTTACAGGGGAAATTAGGAAATATCTAGGTGTGAATTAAAATGAAAACGCAACATACCAACATTTATGGGTTGCAGCAAAGGCAATGCTGAGCGGGAAATTTATAGCTCTAAATGCTTATATTAAAAATGAAAAAAGATTTCACATCAGAGACATAACCTCAAAACTAGAAGAATTTAAAAAAGAAGAGCAAACTAAACCCAAAGCAAGCAGAAGGAAGGAAATAGCAAATATAAGAGTGGAGATAAATGAAATGGTGAATTAAAAAAATAGAGAGAATGAACAAAACCCAAAGTTGGTTGCTTGAAATGATCAATAAAATTGAAAAGCCTGTAGCTAAACTGACAAATACAAAATTGAGAAGGCATAAATGACTAAAATCAGAAATGAAAAGGAAGACATTACTACCGTCCCAACTGAAATTAAAAAAAAAAAAAAAAAGCCTAGACAAGAACACTATGAACAACTGCATATCAACAAATTAGGTAACCTACACGAAATATGCAAAATCCTAGAAACACACAATCTACACTGACTCAAGAAGAAATATAAGATCTCAACACACCAACGACTAGTAAAGAGATTGAAACCATAATCACACACCTCCCAACAAATCAAACCCTTGGACCAGATGGCTTCACAGTGGGGAGTTTAACAAACATTCCAAGATGAATTAACACCAATACAATTCAAATTCTTCCAAAAATTTGAAGAGAGGAAACACTCCATGATTAATTGTACAAGGCCAACATCACCCTCATACCAAAGCCAGATAAAGATACAAGAAAAGAAAATTACATACCGATATCTCCCATGGATCTAAATGTAAAAATCTTCAACAAAATATAAACAAACAAATCCTTCAGCATATTAAAAGAATTACACACCTAATCAAGTGAGAATTACCCCAGGTATGCAAAGGTGATTCAAAATAAGAAAATGAATTAAAGTAATATACCTCATTAACAGAATAAGAAGGAAAAAACCCACACATTATTATCTCAATTGATGCAGAAAAGGTATTTGACAAAATTCAGCACCTCTTCTTGATAAAAATGCTTAGAAAACTAGGAAGCAAAGGACGCTTCCTCAACATGATAACAGCAGGCATAGATTAAAAACCCACAGATAACATTATGTTTAATGGTGAAAGACTGAAAGCTTTCCCTCTAAGATCAGGAACAAGAAAAGAATGCCCACTGTCAACATGTTATTCAATGTCATACTAGAAGTTCTAGCCGGAGCAATTAGGTGAAAATAAAAAATAAAAAATTTTTAAAGGCATCCAAAATGGAAATGAAGAAGTAAAACTTTCCCTATTTGCAGATGTCATGATCATATATGCAGAAAATCCTGAAAAATATGCAACAAAGCTCCTAGAGCTAAGAAATGAATTCGGCAATATGACAGAGTTAAAGATCAACACCCAAAGATCAGTAGTATTTCCAATCACTTTAATGAACAATCAGAATTAGGAATCAAGAAAAAATTCCATTTATGTCATCTAAAACAAGCCGAGTATCTATGAATAAATCTAACCAAGGAAGTAAAAGACTTGTATACAGAAAACCACAAACAACTGCTGAAAGAAATAAAAAAAGGCTTAAATAAATGGAAGAACATTCTGTGTTCTTTGAGTGTTGTTAAATTTCCAAATCTATCCAAAGCAACTTACAGATTCAATGAAATTCCAGTAGCATTCTATGAAGAAATGAAAAAGCCAATCGTGAGATTTATATGGAAGGGTAAGGGGTCCTGAAGAGACAAAAACATCTTGAAAAAGAAGAATGGAGTTGGAGATCTCATACTTCCTCATCTTAACACTTATTACAAAGCCACAGTAATCAAAGCAGTTTGGTACTGGCACTAGAGCAGATAATAGAACCCAAAGGAATAGAATTGAGAACTCAGAAATCAACCCTCACATTTATGGCCAACTGATTTTTGACAAGGAGGCAAAGAACTCTCAATTGGGAAAGGACAGTCTCCTTAATGAATGTTGCTGGAAAACTGGATCTCCATTTGCAAAAGAATGAAGGTGGACACCTACCTCACACCATATGCAAGAATAACTCAAAATGAATCAAAGACCTAAGTATAAGAGTCAGAAATATAAAACTCCTACAAGAAAATATAAGAAAGCATCTTTACTACATTGTATTAAGCAATGGTGTCTTAGATTTTTACAACCAAAGCACAAACAACAACAAAAAAATAAATGGAATTCATCAAAATTAAACACCTTTGTGCGTCAAAGGGCTTTATCATGAAAGTTAAATGTCAACCTACACAATGGGAGAAAATACTTGGAAACCAAATAGTCAATAAGGGTTTAATAGCCAGAATGAATAAGTAATCCTACAACTCAAAAATAAAAAGACAACCAATCCAATTTAAAAATGGGTGAAAGACTTAAATAGACAGTTCTCCAAAAAAGATATGCAAATGGTCAAAAAGCACATAAAAATGTGAACAATATCATGAGCTATTATGGAAATTCAAGTCAAGACCACAGTGAAATACGCTTCCACACTCACTAGAATGGCTAATATTAAAAGATTAAAAATGACAAGTGTTAGAGAGAATGTCGAAAAACAGGAGCACTCATTCATTGCTGGTGGACTGTAAAATGGTGCAGCCGCTGTAGAAGACAGTTTTGCAGCATCTCAGGGAGTTAAGTATAGAATTACCTTATGGCCCAGCAACCCCACTTCTAGATTTATACCCAAAAGAATTGAAAACAGGGACTCAAACAGATATTTTCAGATAGATGTTTCTAATGGCGTTATTCCCAATTAGTGAAAGATGGAAGGAACCCAAGTGCCCATCAACTGATGGATGGATAAACAAAATGTGGTATATACACAGAGTGGAATATGATTCAGCCATTAAAAAGAATGAAGTTCTGATAAATGTTATAACATGGATGAACCTTGAAGACATCAAATTGAGGGAAATAAGCCAGATACAAAGGGACAAATATTGTATAATCACTGATATGAAATAATTAATATAAGCAAACTCATAGTGTCAGAATCTAGAATATGGTTTACTAGGGCACAGGATTGGGGTACAGAGTTTTTATGTGGGTTGATGAAAATCTTTTTGTAATGGATGGTGGTGATGGCAACACCACACTGTGAATGTAATTAATAGCTCTGAAATACATATTTGAATGTAGTTAAAAGGAGAAATTTTAGGTTGTCTATGTTTCTAGAATAATTTTTTAAATGCATGGACCTGTACAACACAATGAATCTTAAGTTTAACCATGGACAATAGTTAACAGTATAATTATAAAATGTGCTTTCATCAATTGTAAAAATATACTACATCGATACAGGTGTTAATAAACGGGTGGTTTGTGAGAACCCTGTATGTTATGCATGATTATTCTATAAACCCATAACTTCCCTAAAAAGCTTTTTCTTGTGTTTGCTCTGACAAGAGCAGTGAGGCATCAGCAGAATCCCATCTCCATCGTGACATTTGCTATCTCTCTGGATGTGATTTGATGTCATACCTGGATCAGAGTATTAGCTTGAACCCAGTGGTGCAGAGGCTAATTATTCCTTTTCCATTGCCCCATCTGCTTTGCTCACTGGGGGTGGAGATGTGGGGCAGGGCATTTCTGGGGAAGCCAAGGAGGCAGTAGCCTCCTCTCCCACACTGGTGGATGCTGGTTAGCAAGTCACCTGTACACTCAGTTTCTCCTGCCTCAAATGTGGTGACACCCATCCAGGTACCTCCCAGATCTAGCATGATGTGAAGAGGATGTGCAGTCTGGGCAAGAGCAGTTGGAGAGTGGCAGGAGGGTGGATCCCCAGAAGAAGAGACATAAGACAAGTGGTGCGGTCACCCCTCGGGCTGAAGTGTGGTTTGCTGGCCTGGCGGGGGAGTAGCCGCGGCAGGCCAAGCCGCTGCCCCCATAATAGGGTGGCTGGTCGGACTCACCGCCACCCCTGAAGGGAGCTCGGCATGGGTGCAGAGTGCCCTCGGGTCTCCCCTTCTCGGCAGCCATGCTTCCGCGGCCACCCCTCCTCCCGGATGGCGCCACACGATGCCTGTGGGGCGGCACCCTTCTTCTTCTTTCTCCCTGCGCAGGCGCAGGGCGGAAAAATCCAGTCTGCCCTTTTCCCTCCCCCCAAAAGCAGCAACAGCCAGGCGTGGGCAGGAAACTCCAGTCTGCCCTCTACCCCAGCAACAGCAGCCACCAATCACTAAACCCTGCCCCTTCCCCCAGCAACAGCGACAGCCAATGCCTAACCACCACCCCTCCCCCGTCCAGTACCGCCCACTGACCTTTCTCCGGCAACCAATCAGAACAGGGCGTGGCTTCGACCTATCAGCCTTCCCCAGCCCCTATAAAACTGTTGCCTCTCCCTCAATAAAGTGGACTTGCGTGTTTACCTTGTCTCCGCGGTAGTTCTTCTGCCGTGCGCCCTCCAGTCCTGAGAGCTCCCGACAAGGGCCTGGCCTCCCTTGTCCCCAGTTCGTCGCCTGCTTCTCTGGGCGACCCCTTCGTCGCCGGCTTCGCCGGGCGACCCCGTCAGCCGAATCGCGCAACCCCTGTGAGACCGACCCCTCGTCTGCTGCCGGACCGACCCCTCGTCCCAAGTGGGACCGACCCCTCGTCCCAAGCAGGACCGACCCCTCATCCCAAGCAGGACCAACCCCTCGTCCTGAGCTGGACCAACCCCTCGTCCGGAGCCAGACCCCACCTCTACCGACCGAGCAAACTGCCGCAACGTGGAAACCGATGAGGCATGGCAATGAGGAGAGGACAAGTTACCCCAGAAGGGATCTCAGGAAGAAAATCAAGCAGCAGGGACGACACCCCATGCCAACAGGCTGGGTGCTGGAATACCAGCCCAAGAATTCCAGAAGGTCCTGGAACCATTCTGGCCTGAATCTAAACTCTACCACCAAAATGAAATGACCCACATATCTTCAGGGCTGCTGATGAATAGGGTCATGATGATAATGGTGATGATGGTGATGGTGATGATGGTGATGATGATGATGATGGTGGTGATGGTGATGATGATGATGGTGATGATGGTGATGGTGATGGTGATGATGGTGTTGATGGTGATGATGATGATGGTGGTGATGGGATGGTGATAATGATGATGATGATGATGGTGATGATGGTGATGATGATGATGGTGATGACAGTGATGGTGATGGTGATGATGGTGTTGATGGTGATGATGATAATAGTGGTGATGGTGATAATGATGATGGTGATGATGGTGATGGTGTTGGTGGTGGTAATGATAATGGTGGTGATGATGATGGGGTAAATAGCAAGCATCCACAGTTTGCCAGTCCATGTCCTAAGTATTTCACATCTACTGTGTGTTTAATCCTCATGACTAGCAAGTAGCTGGATTCCAGTCCCACTCACCTGGCTTCAGGTCCTGAGCTCTCAGCAGCCACTTTGGGCCACTCTGTTCCTTCCATCTCACCTAGCTTTAGAAATAGTCCAGGTTTCCATTTCTTAGCCCATCGAAGTGTGTGGGTGTCTGTGCCCCCTGGAGCTGGCTGATACTCTGGGGCTCCCAATGGCAGAGGTGCTTTTTCACATGGGCCCCATGCTGGCCTGGAACGTATATGCCTGTCATCTTGTTCTGTCTCCCTGCAGCCTGCTAAGGACAGCACTAGAACACGGCCCCTTGTTGCAGGTCTCCTCGTCTTCTAGGGCCCCTCTTTGTCTTCTTGGGACAGGTTGGGAGCAGAGGATGGGATGTGCCTCTACCAGCTCTGCTTCCCTCTTGGGTGATGATGTTCCAGCAGGGTGCCTGGGTGCCACGCCAGGGCCCAGTAGCTCTGTGACCAATGGCAGAGCCCAGACACAAGGATCCAAAGCACATGCATTCTCTGGAAGGAAAGGGCCTATGATATGGGTTTTACAGGAAATCAAAGGTGGGAAAATGGCAAGAAGAAACTCGGTGTTTTCCTGGAGTGGCATTCACATTTGCCTTGAAAAAGACAGCCAGCAAGGCCGCTGGCTTCTGCGAGACCTTCAAATGCAAGGCTGCTCCAGCCTGTGATGGCTCCGGGAAAGGGTGTTGGTCAATCTCAGGCCCCTGTGACCTTGTTTGGCCACATGCCCTGGGATCCTGGGAGTCTGGGACACCCCACACTGGTACCCCAGGCTGCCCTGCTGCTTTGGGGAGCATTCCCACCAGGGGCCTGGAGCCTAGGCCCCAAGGAGGAAGCAGCCGCCTCGCAGGCCGGGGAGCTGCAGAAATGGTACCAGGAGTGGAGAGGGAAGGGAGGAGCCGTCTGAGGCTGTTACCCACTCCACGGCTGAAGAAGGGGGCCCAGGGGGGCCCGAGAACCCTCCCTCCCAGATCCTGCCGGTGGGTCACAACCAGCATGGGTTCCTCCCTGGTACTCCCCCCCGCACAGAGTCCAGGCCAGAAGCAGCCATGGGCCCCTAGAAGGTCCGGCCTCAGCCACCTGCAGGCCCGTGGGCCTGGTCTGTTCCCCAGGGAAGGTTCCAGAGCTCGGGGGTTCATGGCATGTATCACAGAATCTCCCCGGCTTGGTGGGGGCGTCGGCCTGGAGCCCTCCATCCGTCCTTGCTGGCTGCTTCCCCCAGTTCTGCGGAGCGGAGGAGAATTGTGACGGTGCCGCCAGCTCGTCCCAGCAGCCGTTCCTCAGACTGGAGCCGAGAGCCTCTTTTGCACAAGCAGGAGCGCCGCCCGCGGTTCCAAATGAAGGTGACGCTGCTGGTGGCAGTGATGAGGATGACACGCCAGGGCAGCAAGGGCTGCTGGGCTCCCCCGTGCCAGGACCGTTCCACGCTCTCCTTAACCCTCAGCTCAGCCCACAGAGGTCTGGACGTTGGCGCATCACGCTCCCCACTGAAAGGTGCGCAGACTGAGGACAGAGCAGGTGACCCACCCCAGGCGGCCCCGTGAGGACGCGATGTGCTGGAATTGAAAACCATCTCGTGGAGAAGGGAGCATGGGGGGAGAACACGAGAGGGAAGTGGGGGCGGCTGGGGGGCATTCGAAGCCGGTGGATGGAGAGGCCTCCAGCCGGGCAGGGAGGGCAAGCCGACGGAGAATTGGGGCACACAGCACTGCATCCTCCGCCCTGTCTCCCGGTCTGAGTCCAAACGTCCCTCCCTCCAGGAAGCCTTCCAAGGCCAGGCCAGCTTCCCTCCTGACAGCAGCCCACCCTCGGCGCTGCTCCTTCCCCGCCTGCGCCCACTGGGCGGCCGGCTCTGTGCCTTGCACTCTGCGGGCTTCCTCTCAAGGGCCCTGGAATGGTGGTGAGAGATCAGATAATGCGATGGTGAGTAAGTAAACTCCTACGGTGATCCGTTACCAAACGCTTTCACCACCCTCCTCTCCTCAAGCCGTGCCAGCCCAGGGCTGGATTGTACACCTGCATCCTGTGGTGGCTGGGCCATCTTCCTAACAAAGAAAACCCTCCTTCACTGGAGGGTCTCCATCACGAGAACCTCTGGGTACGCAGGCAAGCCCCTTCTCCCCCCCCCCGGGTCCCTGGCCAGTGTGAGGGCTGTGCCAGTGCCCCAGAAAGGACACTTCCATCCATGTCACACGGGGTGCCTGCTGGTGCCCGCAGAGGACTCTGGGAATATCAGGACGACCAACAGAGCAGACCACCTCCCCCTGCCCGCTGGCCCCAAACACACCGAGACCTATTCTGTCTACAGGTGGAGGGACCTGAGGGCACTAGAAAGTGCCCATTAGGCCCCCCTTTCAGTCCTCAAGGACTTCTCCTGAGCACCTGCTGGCTCTCTCGGTGGAAAGTCCCTGCAGACTTGAGCCCTCGTGAGTTAACTAGGCAGAGGCAACAGGCGAGAGCTCTGGGCTCCAAGCAGAGTCTGCCTTTCACTTCCTAGCCCTGACCTTGACCAGACCCAGGACCCGCCGACCCATGACAGGGTGGCCGTGAGACTGAACCGAGTGACTGCTTTCTGTAAATGGGAAGACACAGGAAAATAGCTCTATATTGGACAGGTTCCTGCCTCGGACCGCTCCCCCCTTGTAAGGATCCCCCTGAATCCTGCACATACGATCCCCACAGAGTCCCTAGCCCACCCAGAGAAACTGCCATGGAAGGTGCCACAAGCTGGCGGGTCCTTTCTTTCCCTGCTTTCTCTTCAGTCCTATTGCCTGCATCTGCCACCAGGTGTCTGCTCCCCAGCTCCTCACCTGTGCTCCCGAGGTCTCGTGCCCAAGGACACAGCACCGTTCTGTCCCTGCTGGGTGCACCTCCCGAGGCCCCAAGCATCCAGCCCCTTGGCCAAGTGTCTCCCCCACTCTCTGCCCACTTCCAGAAACAGAGAAAGTTGCAGAAGCCATAAATCCAGTGAACTGTTAGGTCTACATTCAGCCGCAGTGAGAAGAGAATCCATATTATCAGTGACTGCACTGTGAGAGCGTTTATTCTTTCATTTGAGAAGTGCAGAGGGTCACATCCAGGCTGGTGTGACAATTTCACAAAACCACCAGGGACTTAAGATCCCTGTGTCTTTGCACCATCATCCTCAGCAACTGGATTCCATCTTCAAACTCACCTTGTGGCCCAAGATGGCTGCCAGAGTACGAACCTTTATGTCTATATTCCATATAGAGGGAAAGAAGAAAGGTCAACAATCCTTAACTGCCTTCTCAAAAGGGCTTCCCAACACCTCCACTGACAGTTCATCAGCTCAGATCAGGACAGCACCCAGCTGCAGGAGTCTGGGAAACAGCCTTTTCCCTGGGCTCATTGCCACCCCAAATAAAATCTCGGTCCTATGACTATGAAAGAAGAGGTGACTGGATATTGGGTTGGACTCCACAGTCCCTGTCCCATTGGCTCAGGCTCACCCCTAGTCACTGGGCAAGAGTGTACCCATCCCCACCTCGGTTTACGTGACTCCAGGGCCCATGCCAGAGGTGTCCGTGTGACACGCCTCCATCCCCTGATGCCAAACCCATGAGAGCAGCCCACCCAAGTCTGCCAGCACAGCCCACTGCATAACCACCCCCTGCTGAGTGCCCACCCCCCCTCACCCCTGCTGCCTGGGACCCCAGAGGTTCAGAGCAGGGAAGGAAAGGACCCTGATGCACCACGAGCCCGTGAGAGGCCGGGCCTAGACATGGGCCCTTGGCTCCTGTTATTTATTTCACTGAATCTTCCAGACAGATCTGCAGTGCCAAGGGGGCAGAAAGTGGTCCCCCTTTCCAGGTGAGAAAATGGGGTCAAGGGGTTAAGTACCTCCAGGCCCTGTAGTGAGAAGGAGACTTCAGATTCTCCCCATTCTGCTCTTTTCCTGCATCACCATCTGCTTTCTGGAAAGCCACCACCTTCCATTTTCCTCCCCAAGGTTTGGGGTGAGTGTTTCCAGGGAGCCCAGAAGTCTGGGGGTTCAGTGGACTCGGGGTTATAGGTCAGAACGGAGACTGGGGGCTTTGTTCTGTTGCCCCCCCTCCGCCCCCACTCAAGGGAGGACTTCACTCGAATTGGTCTCTTGCCCTTGGATGGATTCTTCTAATTTATATGATGCATTATCCTTGACCGATGAGTGTAAGCTCCGAAGAGGCCCCATTTTCTGAGTCCTCTTTGAGGAATGAGGCGTGGCAGAGGAAGGGGTTTTCTGGATAACTGAGGTTTCTGGATAATCCCAGAAACTTACAAAAACGTGTAGTCATTTGTTTGGAAAACTTTACAAAACGTAGCATATGCGCCCCAACGCGGAACGACGTAATTAAGCAGCTGATGAACATCATTTAGCTCCCCTTAATGACAAGGCCGTAATGACGCGCATCAATTACGGCCCCGCGCGGCGGATGGCAGGTGCCCCCAGGAGTTGCTGAGGTGTGTGCGGCCGTTTGTCCCCGCACAAAATGGCCCCGTTGGTTCTGTTTTCCTAATTCCTCTGCTGACATTTTAGTTTTAGGATTCGTGTGCCCAGCAACTCCCTCCACTGAAGGCCAAGGCCTCCTGCTGCCGCCGGGGCCCTGACCGCTCTCGGTTTCTTGGTTTTCTGGCTGCTGTGCGGTGACCGGCCGCCGAGTGCACCTCCAAGTCCCTCCTAACACGGGAAATGGGTCCACGCCAAAGTCCTGCACCGAGCCGGGCTTTGCCTGCCCCGTGGTCAAGGCTGCCTGTTCCAAGTTGGAGGGTGTTCCACTTTTCAGGCCCGGGCACACAAGGAACCCCCAAATCTTGGGGGTCCCCACTCGGTTTCATTGTTGCTGCTGCCATCTGCCTCTGACCACCCCTCAGTGGAACCGATCGCGCTGTCATGGGAACCATGAAGTACGAGACGGGGCAAAGGGCCCCATCTGCCCTGAGCTCAGCTGTGGTTCCCTGCAGGTGCAGCAGGTGTCTTGCTCAGTTACCCCAAGGAGAGGTTAGCAAAGCAGAGCTGCTCTCTACCTTTCCTCCCGAACATGGGTCCTTATTCTCTATGAGGAAATAAAATTGAAGACACACTGGAAGCCTCTGCTAATTCTGAGTTATTCATATATTCATAAAACAATAGCAATTTGCAAATGCATTATTTTCCCTTGCAGCAAATGAATATGCAGCAATCCATTAATGTGCTGAGTTAAATACAGCAAATGCAAATCACTTTAATGATCATATTTACAAAATAAGTTACCTTATTTTGAAATAATTATAGCATGCTTTTAGCTTTCCAAATGAAATAGCTTTCCAAATGATGTCGGGAAGGTTTGAGGCTCAAACTGACCTGCCATCGAACACAAGATCATGCAAAAATGGATCCGAATCCAGTTGTCCTTCTAGTCTACCCTCCCATTTTGTTTCTGTACTCCTTTGATATTTGCATGAAAAGTGGGGTCTTGTCTTCTGTTATTCGTTCATCAGGATGTCATTCTGGTGGTACAAAAGCTGTACTGAGGTGCTGTCTTAGATCTAAAGTTGCCGACCAGGATTGCTGGGGCTTCAGCCAGGGAAGGGGTGGTGGGTCTAGGCGCGGGGCTACACCAGCCGCTGGGTGGTACATCCCCTGGGGTTGGAGTATGACCCACATCCCCCAATGCCACCCCCACCATCCACATCCCTTTTATTTTTTTTTCTCTATTTTTTTTTGAATGTTACATTCAAAAAATATGAGGACTCCATATACCCCCCATACCCCTCATCCCACTCCTCCCACATCAACAACCTCTTTCGTCATCATGGGACATTCATTATATCTGGTGAGTACATTTTGGAGCACTGCTGCCTTTTAGATACACACATGCACAAACACACACACATCCTCCACGATTTTCCCAGATAAAGGAATAAAGGAGAAGGAGCTGTGCTCTTATTCACTTTCTCCCACACATGATCCTTCTAGCCACCCCTGGATTGTTCTCCTCCTTGCCACCTAAATGAAATGAAGTCAGGATTCTCAAGGTGTTTCTGAGGAGCCAGGCAGGATCTAAACTACTTGAAGAGGGGGGCGGGGCGTGTGACTGGTTTTGAAGGATGCCGACACTTTTTCCACCTGTATCTCAGAAGGGCCAGCTCTGTCCCCAAGCTGTGCTGACCAGAGCCTACTAGGAGACAAAAGGGATCCAGGCCATCCAGATATTACAGAACCATGTGACGGGTTCCATGAACCATTTCCTGACCACTGAAAAGCAAATGTGTGATATGTTCATCAGTTGTAACAAATGTACCACACTAATGAGGAATGTTGCTGATGTGGGAAAGTGTGGGAGGGGAAGGGAGTGGGGCATATGGGAATCCCTTATAATTTTTATGTAATATTTATGTAGTCTGAAGTTTCTTTTGAAAAAAATAATTATTTTTAAAAAAAGAATGTGCAATTTTGGTATAAGAGGACAGAAACGGTCAGACGAGACGATGGACCTGAACACACTTTGGCAATCAGTAGATGTACGGAGACTTGTCTCAACCATCGTCACAAAGGGCAGGACTCCAAGCAACAGAAATGGAAATGTCAGGAAACACCTTTGTCTCATCCTGTAATGGAAGAGGAAAGACACATTGAATCGTATTCATAATTTACCTACAAAAAACAAAGGACAAAATACATTTCCTGCTGTTAGAACCGCAAGCCCGTTACTTCCAGGGGTATCAACTCAGTGATGCTGAGTTATCTTACTCAGAAAAGTCATCTTAAATTAAATATTAAAGATTAATAAATAGAATACCCATAATAAATGACACACACTAATTTAATTAAAAATAGATGGCTGATTTTACAAATGGGGCATTAATGTAATGATATAGCATGGACTTGTTATGCTAAAAATGTGCAGTCTTGAAAACGTGCAATCTCCATGCATGCTACACCCTTATTGCGTCTCATTAAAATTTTAAAAATAGCTATTTTAATTGTCAAGCATTTGACAGACCGCTATAAAAACTTGACACTTAAGTTTCAATTTTACAATATGCATTTTAATGACTCCTTTTACGGCATGTTTTGTTATCCATAATCCAGTTTTCAGAAAAATTAAAATGTCACTTTTCAGTAGTTTTTAGAGAGCTGAGTTGAGCTTGCTGCAGGGCTACAGGAAAACATGTTTAAATCTTTACAAATAAATATGAAAATTAGAACAATATTTTATTTCCACTGCAGACTATGGTTTACTTTTGATTTCAAAGCCTCCAGGGGCACCGGGAAAGGACAGGAAGATACTTGTGGGAGTGCAAGCTAGACTTGGAGGCGAGGGGCTAGCAGAGAATTTAACCATCAGCTTTTTAAAGGAATTTTCCATTTCCCCCACTCAGGAGGTAAAGCAGGGTGGGAGATGTGACTCCCGGTAGTCAGCGCGAGCTAATCTTCTATTAGAGAAAAAGGACACTTGCCAGTAGACTCTTGTTCACCACTTGGAAATGCCTTACGTCATCTGGCAGTGCCACGAGAGCCCTTGGGGACACCGAATTCTCCCTGGCACTATCTGGGAGGAAAGTCTAGAGTCAAGGCTTTACAAATGTCCAACCATTTGAGGAATTCTAGTTCCCTAAGACCTCATCTAATAATATCCTGACAAATGGCCCACCCTCAGCCCTGGCGTTGCTTTGGATTCAAAAGACAATATTTGAATAAGCAAAGGAGAAACATGGTACATTGACATGGATACATGGCTGATGATGATGGCCATTGGATTAGCACCTGCCGGGTACCAGACAAAGTGCGAGCTGCTTCAGCGACCCAAAGAAGGGGACTTAGTGTTCCCTTACCGCGGATGGCAATCCCCGGGCTCCAAGGGGGAGTAACTCACCCAACTCAGGCTACCACTAAGGAGCAGAATCCAGAGGCAGCCGTGCCTGGGACAGACAGGCTCCCGGAGGCACCGCCTGGAGATGTGCCGCAGGTTGCTGGCCCCAGCGGCTGGTGGCTTTCGCCCAGCTGGTTTTGTTTTTGTTGTTTGTTAATTTTAGAGCCAGGGTAGGTTTACAGAAAAACTGTGTAGGAAATATAGGTTCCCATATCCCTACTCACACACGCACACACACAGTTGTCCCTATCATTAACATTGTGCACGTGTGGTACCTTTGTCACAACTGATGAACTGATATTATTATCATTAGATTATTAACTAAAGTCTGTGGTTTGCATTAAGGTGAGCTCTTTGGGTTGTACAGTCCCATGGTTGATTTTTTTATTTTATTGTGGTCACGTATGTAGCAGAAAAATCTCCCGTTTTAACCATTTTCAAGTGTGCAATTCAATGGTGTTCATTCCCTCCACAGTGTTTTCCTGTCACCCATTACCGACACTCTTCTCTCACCCAGGCTCTTTCGCAGTGCTGAGTTGAGGAGTTCGGGCATCGAGGTTTCCCACCAGTGTGTCTCCCTCTCCCAGCCTTCCACCGCTCCCCTACCGCACCCTTTTCCAAGCCAAATAACCCTCCCCTGCCCAGAGCAGCACTATGAAAGCGTGGCTTCCCACTGCCTGAGGCAGGCCCGGGGGCTGGGTGCAGAGTGCTGTCCCTGTGTCTGTGACCCTCTGGTCCCTGTCCAATTGTCTGGACCTGCCAAGGGAAGGCATCGTCCTTTACCTGCACAGGTGTCCCCAATCATGACCGAGCAAGGCTGGCATCATTTGCAAAGTGACAATGAAAAAGAAGCATGGACCATGTCAGTGGACGTGAATCAGCCTCCAAGAGCTCCTGCCAGGCCCCCTGAAGGAGTCTAACCTACACCTGGGCAAGCCCGGAGCTGCCACCCTGGAGCCGCGAGCAGCAGCGAGCAGAAGCAGGGGCTCAGGGCTCCAGTTGCCGCCAAGTCTTCCTTCAGGTCAAACAGGCAAGCCGAAGGCTCGGAGAGCAGCCGCTGGCCTGGCGTGGGGGGAAGCAGGCAGCCCCGACCAGGCCCAGCGTTGCGCCGTCTCCTCGGGCTTGGGGTCTGGATGCGGCGTAAGGCCTGCAAGGCAGCCACGATCCGGGCCAGGCAGGGACGCGCGGTGGTCTGCGGCTGCCAGGGTTCCCTCCCAACCAGGCCATGGAGAGCCGGAGCCACCGAGGGTTCCAGGAAGGAAGCAGACGCGGCCGGAATGCTGGAGAATGGAGTCAAGGCCCCCCACCTGGCCGGCGCGCCAGCGCTTCATCTTCGCACTCGCTATTCTTCCGCCCGACGCTTCCTTCTTCTCTCTTAGCGCCCCAGAGCTGCCCTGGCTAGGGGAGTCTTTCCTGGCAGCTGGATCAGGCCAGGGTCCCCGGTACACTTGGACATCAGGGCTCTACCTAGTGCCATAGTGCTCCTCCCACGCCACCATATAGAAGATACGAGCTACACGTACACTACGCACTTATAAGGCAGTATTTCAAATACATTAGCATATATTGCAATATATTGAATTATGTAATATGTGTAGATATTCCTCTAGTATACATGTGTATGTGTGCACATTTTCGCATATTTTTGATACATACTTTTTATTAGGGAAGTTGTGAGCTTACAAACAACCATGCCTAATGTGCAGAATCCCCGTCCGTCACCATCCACCAGCACTTGCCATATTGTGGAACGTTTGTTGCAGATTAGATACGCCTATTTTAAATGAGCGTCACTCTGCTCCCTGGGACTCTAAGCCCAGGGCGTGCAGGGAACACCTCCACTGGGTGGTCGTGCATCCCCGACGCTCAGCGCGGGCCGGCTCCTGAGGACGCGAGGTGTGGAGAGCACGAGCCACTGCCCCGGCAGCTGCAGCCTGGGGCAGGCCAAGTGCTCAGAAAGGGATGCTGCTCCAGGCAGCTGACGTGGGCCTCGGGATTTCCAGAAGTGCCGTGGGCAAGTCAGCTCAGCTGTCCCCGGGGTCCTGCCCCGGCCCCTTGCCCCACAGCGGCCGCCACCACCTGCGGAGGCGCCTCGATTCACCGTGGGGGCCGCGGGCAGCCACCCCCTTGGCCTGGCCCAACGGGGCAGGTGGGAAGCAGCACATGGGCTTAGCCATGGTAGTGACTAGAATGATGCAATTATTTAGCACTTACTATATGCCAGGCACTTGTGCTGAGTCCCTGTGTTTTCCCCATTAACATGAGGAGCCCGTTGACAGGCAAGGAAGGGGAAGCTCGGCGAGGTGGCCTTGGCTGCCCAGGGCGGATGGAGGGGGCTGAGCAGGGACCGAGCAGGCCCCAGGCCTAGGCGGCCGGCCCCCATGGCTGCGCTCAGCACTGCAGCCACCGCGCACAGAGCACGGCGCAGCCCGGGACACCAACAGCTGACCTTGCCCAAGCCGAGCCCAAATGGCCCCTGGCTGCAGGCCCTGCTAAGGTAAGTTTGTTGCAGTGAACTTGACCCCACCCTGTTTTCACCCATTGTTACTGAGGGACCACCCTGGAGGCTACACTGGTTATGACAGGGAACATAAAACTTGAATCTCACCAGCCCTTCTTGGATGGAACCCAGTCCAGCAAAAAAAAAGGGTGGGGGGGGTGGGCTTGGGGGAGCGGGATAGCCCCAGCGGTTCCAGCTGTTACCCCCGTGTCGGGCAGGGCATTCTCACCCATTCCCCCAGGCCGACTCAAAAGCATCAGCCGAGGCAGACAAAATCCTGTCTCCAAAGCCCATTTGCTGAGGAGTCACCAGGTTCCTATTGAAGGACGGGGCTGGCCGCTCGTGCTACCATTTCTAAAGCCGCGGGAGCACTTACCAGCCGGCGCGATGGCCCGCGAGCCGAGGCGCACCAGCCCAGCCCAGCTCTCTGCAGGGCTGAGACCACCTGCTATCGCCATAACCCAGGAAACGTGGCCTCACTTTAACTCACTTGACACCCACTTTTTAAAATTATGAAATTCTGCTATTTCAAGCATACAGCTTTGTCAAACATACTGGTTTGTCCTATTGGCCCTGATTCTTCATAAAATATATAATACTGTAAAGAGGCAATAGAAAACCTTGACAAACCCCTCGCCATTCCCACTCCCTTCCTCTCCGTAGACAACAGCTCTCCTGAACACGTATCTACAAGCAATGCTATGCACTGACGTGCATATTTTTAAATTTTACATGTTTATGTTTACATGGAGTATATCTGTTTACATGGAGTATGTCTCCTCCTACAAATTATAGGTTGAGTTCAAATTATCTTTTTATGCTTCTGTTAGACAGGGTTCTCCTGAGAACAGAACCAACAGTACATAACACACATGTTCACACCTACAAGCACATCTACATCTGTATCTACATACGATACATATACACATACACATACACACATATACGTAAAGAGAATTGGCTCACAAGGCCTTGGGGTCTGGCAAGTCTGAATTCTTGGGGCAAGCTGCAAGCTGAAAGCTCCCTTACTGGTGATCCTGAAGTTGGACAAGTCCAAACTGTAGGGCAGGCTGCAAGTTGCAAACTGTGATAAAGGTGAAGCTGGGTTCCCCAGGGGAAGCTGGCTGAATGAAGTAGAGGCAGAAGGTCTTCTTTCTGACTTCTGAAATCCTCGCTTCCAGCTTTCAAGACTTCCAACCAGTCCCATGAGAAGATTCCCCACATCGCTGAAGGCAATTGCCCTTGTTGATTGTAAATGCCATCAGTCGTAGATGCAATCAGCAGATTACAGATGCCAATCCATCTGCGAAATAGCCTCCCAGTAACAAGCAGGCCAGTGCTGGCTTGACAAAACAACTGGCCACCACAACCTAGCCACGCGACACAGGAACTTCAACACTGCAATACATATAGATAAATAATGGTTGATAAACATTCTATAAAAATTTATAAAATGTATTTTAATGGCTGTTTTCTTTCCGTTTGTTGGATTACTGTTTCCAGGCTTGTGCTCTTCCCGAAGGCACAGCCTGGGCTGCGTGAAAGGCTTCTCCAGATTCACATCCGGGAGTGGCTTTGCAGGGGCAAAGCCGGTTGCAACTCCAACACCGCTGCCTCTGGCCAAACTGCCCTTCAGTGTGGCTGCAACAATTTGCACACCCGAAGCAATGCATGGAAGTCTCCCTTACTCCATTCCTCACCGACCCTGGCCGTTATAAGAGCTGACAGTCTGATGGCTGGGAAGGTGTCTCATTGTTTTCCTTTGCATGTCCCTAATTTCTTGTGGGTCTGAGCTTTGCTCACAGCTATACTCGTGACTTAGGTTTCCTGTTCTGTAAATTAACTCTTCAGATCTGTTGCCCATTTTTCTATTGGGTTGTTCATATTTATCTGATTTTTAAGTTTTCTTTAAAAATTCTTGCGTCTAATATTTTGGTGGTAATATATATTGCAAGTATTTCCTCCTAGTCTATGGTTTAGTTTATTTCCTTTATTGTGGTCATATGTTTCCAATGGGGTCAAATGTATCACTTTTTTTTTCTCTATGGCCAGTAGTTTTCATATCATGTTTAAGAAATCCTTCCCTACCCCAAAGCCATGAGTATTTGTTCCAATATTTCTTCTGACAGTTTTAAGGTTTGCTTTCTTTAAATTTACTTTTTAAAATCAATTTTTTGATACATATTCATAAAACATAAAATCAAGGATGGAGATTATTAAGGGATAGAGTTTTCCTGTTTTTTTTTTGTTTATCATTATTATTAGAGTAACGAAAACACCCATATCGATTGATGTGATGAATGCACAAATCTGTTTATCCCAAATACCTTTTTTTTTTTAGGAGGTACCAGGGACTGAATCCAGTACTTTGTACAGGGGAAGCAGGCCCTCAACTATTTGCACTACATCTACTCCCTCCAAAATACCATTTACTGTACACTTTGGATGGAGTATAAAGTTTGTTGTTTATTTGTTAGTCTTTAAATTACCTGGAATTTACTTGTGTGTTTGGTCTAAGGTGGGGATCTAATTTCATCTTATTTTGCCATGGGAATAACCAGTTGTCACCAGTCCATTGATTTACTGTCCCAGGCTCTCCCCACTAACTCCTAGCCTCCTGGTCTGACATGCAAAGTTCTTGTGTGTGCACTGGAGGGGCCTCTGTACAGACCCCCGTACCAGCCTTCCCAAGTTGATAACAAAAGCTTTGTAAATAGTCTCAAAGCTGGTAGAGCAAGCCTTCCTACTTTGTCCTTCTTCAAAATTTTCTTGACCTTTCTCTTCATAAAATTTAGGAACAACTTTTTAAGTTCCATAAAATACCATACTAGAATCTTTCTTGAAATTATTTTGGGGAGATTTGCTATCTTTATCATATTGTGGTTTTTCATCTAGGAGTATGATATATTTAGTTCTACTTTTATGCCTTCCAATAAGTTACTTTATTTTCTTCATCATGGTTATTTTCCTTTTCTCCTGTTTTGACCTCTATTCTCTAAGCTTTCTATTCAATTTTTTTCCCAAAACTAAAGTTGAAAAAAATCAGTACAATGAATACTCAAATACATTCTCCTCAAATTCAAAAATTAATTGCTCACCACACATTCATTTTTATGAGCAAATGAGTAAATTGCAGAAATTTGACATATCACCCACAGACAATTTACATGTATTCCCCATGAATGAGTATTCTACATAACTTCAGTGCTATTGTCATAGCCATGTGTCATTGAATCTGATATAATATTACCTAATATATAATTCACATTATATTTCACCCAAAATATTTCATCAACGGCTGCTTTCCCTTGTCCTGGATCCAGTCAGTTATTATTCTTTGCCTGGTTGACAAGGCAATTAACCCTTTTCAATCTTCAACATTCCCTGGCCATTTTTTACTTTTGTCATTCATGTCATGAACATTTTTTAAGCATCCAGGCAGGTTGTGACAATGGATGTCCCACTATCTATGATCACTTCCTCATGATTCAACTTTTTGGCAAGAATACTACATAGGTGACATTGGGCATACCGTACTGCTTCACATCAAGAGATGCAAAACATCAGGTTGTCCCATAATTGGTGATGCTTGGCTTGATCACATGCTTCAGGTGGTGCCTGCCAAATTGCTCTCCCCTAAAAAGGGACCCCTTTCTTAATCAAGAAGTAATCTGTGAAAATGTCCCATATCACACCTCTCCCTCACTCTCCCTGTCCTCAGCAACTCCCGTGGCCACCATCTCCATATCAATGATACATGTATTTCATTCCTAGAGTCACAACAGTTCTATAGTAAGATGCCAGCAAATCTACTCCAATCCATATTATATTCCTCCATCCTGTGGACTCTGGGATGGCAATGTTCACTCCACCTCTAAATCGAGACGGGGCTTAGATCCCACATGGCTGATGGATGCGATTCTCCTGTTTGCAGTTGAAGACTCTCTTAGTTTCCTGGTGTGGTGGTTGACCATCACCTCCCCATCAGCTAACCTGGGTAAGTCCAACAAACCGTAGAGTAGGTGTTGCCACTCTGCTGAGGCTCAGGACTTAGCTGGCACACTTTGAAACCACATGCCTATATAACCTTTCATCCAGTGGTTTGGGCTAAAAATTCCATTGGTGGTTGCAGAATTGATAAGTTCTAATTTTAAGTTCTTTCTGCCTGCAAGGCTGGATCTGTAAGGAGAGCACCCTCCCACACCCCTATCTTTTCCCTCCATTTCTTTCTGGAGTATTGCTATAGACTCTTGAGTTTCATTTTTCCCCTTCAAAAGTTATAGTCCATTACCATATTTACTCCTTATGACCCAAATTTGGACAATTTTAAATTCAAGTTCCTCCTGTGTCCCTCTGATCTAACCCCATCATTTCTGAACATTTCCTTATTTTTTGACAACATCACATTCTAGGCTCTTACTATATTTTCTTACCCCACCCCTCCCCAGACCTAGAACCAGCAATTTCTAGAAGACTAGTTTATTTTAGTGAGAACATAATTAATCAATTGTGTTGTTGACTAAATTTTTATACTATTGACTTCAATATTGAATCTGAGATATTATAAATGGTATTTTGAAAATTGCATTAATAATTGCTTACTGACTGTATATAGAAAAGAAATGGACTTATGTATACTGATCTTGTCTCTAATACACTTGCCAAACGTTTTATTAGTTCTAATTATTTGTCTTTAGAGTCTCTTGGGTTTTTCTGTATACAATCATCTCATCTGCAAATAATGACAGTTTTATTTCTTCCTTCTCAGTTCTTAGAATGTCTTGCCTTATACCGTCTTCCTTTATTGTATTAGTTGTAGGGTTGAATGGAAATTATGATGGTGAGCACATTTATCTTGTCCTTGACATTAAAGGAATGCTTCTAATGGGTAACCATTAAAAGTGATGTTTACTATATGATTTCAATAGATACCATTTCCTAGTTAAATACCTTCTCTTTTATTCTCTGTTTTATATCTTTATCACTATTTTTTTCAATCTTTTTACTCTGTATTTATTGAAATCATTATGTTTCTTTCTTTTTATTCTGTTAGTATTTGGAAAATAAATCAATTTCTTAATGTCAAAATATTTGTACAGGGCCTTGATGGACTAATTTTGATGAGATATTCCCAAACACCTTAAAAAATATAGCAAATGGGACAAAACATATGAAAAATTGCTTTCATATTTTGGACATAGGCATCTCAGAACTGTGATCCCTAAGAGCAGAGAAACCAACCAAATGGGCCCTTCTATTTTACAATCATCTTGGATTTCTACCTGGAGTCATTTTTAGCTCATGGCATAGGTATGGATGAGGAGGCCACACAGAGCACAGTGGTCACATGAGTTGAGGAGACAGAGATCAGGGTTTTACGAGGCTGAGGCAGCTGGAATTTGTGGGGTGTAGAATAAGAGTCAAGGGAGCGACACAGAGAAAGAGCTTAAGAAATGTGAATAAGAGGTCCCTTGTTTTCACTGTTCAATACTAGCCATATGTGCATAGGGTGAAATTCCACCATGGAAGGCAAAAAGAGACCAAAGAACTATAAGCTGAAAAATGTCCAGAATTCACATAGAACTGGGAGATGTTAGGCTTCTTGGGGTCCTCATTGAACCCCCAGAGTATTTAGTGAAGACCCCTGAAGACTCATGCCTTTGTCGTAGGGCTGACCACAAACACACTCTACAACAACTCTAATGAAGTTTACCAACAAGCTTTGAAGGACTCAAACTCTTCCTGAAATAACTAACTGCCTGCCAGAATGAAGCTCAACCTTCACAGAAGGAAGACAACAAAATCCAGCACAAAATAACATCAGAAAATGTGTTTACTTTAAATAAAATATTACTAGACATAGGAAGATGTGACCCATTCCCGGGAAAAAAATCAGAAAAAAAGGATCAGATCTAAGAATGAGAGACATGATGTCACTAGCAGTCAAGTTTTTTGAAAGAGCTATTATAAATATTCACAAAATGAGGGAAAAAATTAATCTGCAGAAAATTTAGAGACCAAAATTACAATATCTTAACTGAAAAATTTACAGACTTGGATTAACCATGCATACAACATTGCATGGAAGTATGAGGGATCTTAAAGACATAGTAATAAAAAAATAACCAGTCTGTAGCACAGATTACTAAATGGCTGGAAAAGTAAGCAGAGCTACAGTGATATATGAGACAATATGAAGAGAACTAGCATACATATAATAGGAAATCCAGAAAGAAAAGACAAAGGGAGACAGAAAAAATATTAGAAAATGATGCCTGAAAGTATTCCAAAGTTCATGTAAAGTATAAGAAAAACAAGTCAAAGAAACTCAACATAGGTGAACTCTGGTGATTTGTAGGTCTGTGGTTAAAACTAGAATGTTGAGAATGTTCTTTTGGCAAATAAGGCAGGGGAGGGTAAGTGGTGAAGGGTGTTAGATATGGTGGGGACATATAGGACAGGGCACACCTGGGGCAGGCTTCTACGGAATAGGTAAGTGTTCAACTTGTCATAGTGTATTATATCAGTGGGTGGAGACCCACACAATAAGCAAGGAAATATTAAACTGTCATCCTGGGGAGTCCTGCTATGTTCTCAAATAGAAGGGCAAGAGTCTCTTGAGAACAAAGGCAGTACCTAATAAATGAAAAAAGGACCATATGTCAAGCCCTCAATATTATTGCAAGTAACTATGAATCTTACTCTTCAAAAAGTGAAGCTTAGTGTTTACTGCAAAGTTTCCAAGGAGAGGGGGAGGGAAGAATAGAATAGATGGAACATAGGGCATTTTTAGGGCATAGAACTGTTCTGCATGATCTTTCAATAATGGATACAGGCCATTTTAAACTTGATCCCAAAATTTATAAAAGTGTACATATAGTCCAAAATGCAAACCATATTGTAAGTCATTGCCATGGTTAGTAGCAAGGCTTCAGTATTTGTACACCAAGTGTAACAAATGTACCATCCACATGTAAAATGTTATTTGTAGGGGAAAGAGGAAAAGGGGAAGGGTGTTGGACATGTGGGAATCCCCTATATTTTGTATGTGACTTTTCTGTAACCAAAAGCTTCTTTGAAGATAAAATTTTAAAAATAAGACACTGGGGGAATATACAGAAGAAAATGTCACTGTACATATAAGACAACAGATCTTACAGTGATGAAAGACATAATGTCAAAAATATTTTTTAATAATTCCAAATTTTTTCAAATATTTTGGTTTTTCTCATTTTTAAAACTATCATTTCATTTTCTTATTAATTTTATTTGATTATTTGGTTGGCTTCATTTTTGAAGAAGTTTGGGATCACAGAAGGGTCATAACTGTGGCAGGGGAGGATCCTTGGTGCAGGGTGTCAGTGATGGGGGATGCATGGGAAGATGTTCACCTGGGAAATATTGCTAAGGCATATGAATGTGTTCAAGTGTTCATTGTCATGATGGGTAGAGATCCACACAATAACCAAAAGAACATCAAATTCCCATCTTGGGGAGCTCTGCCATATTCTCTAATGGAACAGCGAGAATCCCTCGAGTACAGGGGCAGTGACTACTGAAGGAGGATGGACCATTGTGACAGGTCTTGATATTGATGACTGTACTTAAGAACCTTTTCTTTTGAAATTGAAACTTAGCTTAATATTATATGTTGCCTAAGAATTGCTTCCTGAGAATCTCTTTGTTGCTCAAATGTGGCCTCTCTCTAAGCCAAACTCTTCATGGAATATGCATTACTTTCCCCTGGTGAGGGACACAACTCTCAGGAATGAGCCTCCCTGGCATAGAGGGATTATTACCAATAACTAATTAGCAATACATCTGGAAAAAGACTTTGACCAAAAAGGGGAAAGGATAATTACAAATGAGTTTTTATGGCTAAGAGATTTCAAAGTGAGTTGGGAGATCATTCCAGAGCTTGCATGTATGCACATCTCAGCAAGATCTCATTGACTGCCACAATAAATATTGCCTAAAATAGCTCTTCTGCCCCTTATATTTGACCCTGTAGTTAGTACTAGATTTGATAGCATGTCCAAGAGACATAAATTTTTGGGCTGTCATGTGCCAGTCAGACCCTGAATCTCAACAGATTTGCAATGCCTAATCTCCAGTTCATTGGACTCACCCAAGACAACTAACAAGGAGATGATGATGGACAGCATCCATCCTAAGGAATAGAGAGGGTCTGCGACTACAAACAAGATAGTCCTATCCATCTGCCCCACAGGATCTAAGCCCCCTCTCAGTTAGAAGCAGAGTGGGCATCACCATACCAGAATCCGCAGGATTGGGAAATGAGCAATGGACTAGAGTAGATTTACTGTTATTCTATTATAGACTTACTGTTACTCTAGTATTGGAAGAACTTGTCACTGATGTGAAGTCAGTGGCTACTGGAGGTTCTGACAGGAGGGTGAGGGAAAAATAGGTATAATATGGGGGCATTTTGGGGACATTGGAATTGTCCTGAATGATGTTGCAATGATGGATACAGGTCATTATATATTTTGTCATAACTTACAAAATTGTGTGGGACAGAGTGTAAACTATAATATAAACTATAATCCATGCTTAGAGGCTATGCTCCAATATGTGTCCATCAGTTATAACAAATGTACCACACTAATGACATATGCTGTTACTGTGGGAGGGGGAGGGAGTGGGGCATATGTGAATCCCCTATGTTATGTATTTTTGATGTAACATTTATGTAATCTAAAGTTTTGTTTTTTTTTAACTTTCAAGTATTAAAAAAACAGTCTAAAAAAAAGAAACTCAACAAACTGAAAACAGAATAAACATAAAAACCTAAGGGACATTATATTCTTTGATTAAACCAGTGAACACCAATAATAAAGAGAAATATGTAAAGGCAAAGGCATCCAGAGATAAAAGACACACATACAGGGAAACAAAGAATAACCTCAGATCTGCAATATGTAAGCCAGAAAACAATGGACTAACATCTTTACAGTGATGGAAAGAAAAAATATGTTAACCTAGAATACATAATCACCAAATATTTTGGCAATGGTAATGATAGCATAACTCTGTGAACATAATTAACACCACTGAATTATATATTTAAATGTGGTTGAAAGGGGAAATTTTAGGTTATATTTTCCTCGAACAAAAATTAAGAACAAAAACATAGGACTGTACAACACAGTGAGCCTGATGTAAACTATGGACTATAGTTAATAGTACCATGATAATAATATCATTTCATCAACTGTAACAAAGGTACCACACTGATAATGCAAGGCTTTAATAATAGAGGGGTACATGGGAATTCTGTATTTTCTACACCATTTTTCTGTAAACCTACAACTTCTTTAATTTAAAAAAATACATTAAAATAATCAATGGAGAAAATTATGATTGTTCCCTAACTTCTACAAATTTTTTACAAAAATTTTTTACAATTTTTTGTCAAAATATTAATAATTCTCTCACTGTTGGTTATTAATGTATAAGAATATTAGTAATTTTCTCACTGTTGATTATAAATGTATAGGGAAATAGAAAAATAGTAAAACTCATGTTTATGTAATAAGCTGTAATTTGAGACATTTAAAAATGGAAAATTAATATTGCGTGTCTGTAAAAAAATGTATCAACAGTGCTTCCATTCTTCTTACAGTGCGACAACAGTATCAATGAGCACCTTTTTAACGCCTCAGTGAATTGTTGACTTCCTTTCTAAATTTAGATCAGTCTCCAGCATTTTATCCTTTGTACTTTCAATGTCATTAAATATCTCATAGATTCCCTTGAATGTGGCTTTCTGCAGTGTCGTTTCCCATGGTATGCCATCATTCTTTACATCACAAAACCTTTCCTCATTTACATGAGCACATCCACCATCACTAATTCCTCTAGATGCTTATGGAGAGGATCTCAACCAACATCGGTGCCGGTGCCAACATTCCCACAGTCAGCTCTTTCTTCTACACCTTCATTTATGTTCAATTTCAATTTCACTTCTAACATTATCACTTTCCATTTCTTTGCTGAACTTCCAGATTTCTTGGCCTGTTCTCTCTGATGACCCAGTTTCATAAAATGTCATATGGGTTTATCACCGGAAGAAAGAAGCAGCACAACTATATTTGTTACTCAATTCACTCTCAGACAGAAAAGCTCAAGTGGTTTTATAGGCGTTATACCAAACATTTAGGTATTAGATAATCTCAAGCTTACAAAATTACAGAGAATAAAGAAAAGGGAAATGACACCCCAAAGTAGATAATGATAATACAAGAAAGAAAGAAAAAATCTAGGCCCATTTCATTTAGGACATAGATGCAAATATTAGTATATAAAGTCCTGCAACAAAAAAAGTTCCGTGACAAAATGGCTTTATGCTAGGATTTTAAAAATGCTTTTGCTTACTTTTCTTTTAGTTTATACCTTTAATTTGAAATAGAGACTTTTCATTTAGAGTTATTCAATTATGGATATACTTTCATATCCAGTTTTATTATAGTTGGCTTTAGTAATGATCTTTGCATTCTGCTAGATTCATAATTTTGAAGAGTTTTTTGAAGTATAGCTTACTTAAAATATCATGCATGCATTTACAGTCTGTGGTCTGCTTTTTGACAACTGTAAACATTCAGATAACCACCACCACCATCAAGAAATAGAGGAAATAGAACATTTCCACAATCCCCAAATCTCCTTCTTGTCCTCTTAGAGTCCACTCCCCTCGACTCCAATCCCCAGCATTCATCCGTCTGCTTTTAGCCACTGTAGATTACATTTGATTTCATAGAGTTGCCTAGACAAGCAGTCCTCACCTTGCTTGGTTCTGATGTCCATGAATTTTGGGGGCCATGGTTAAGTTAAACAACACTAGTCCCCTAACAACATGGTTCAAATTTTAGTCACCACAGTATATTAACTGTGTGAAATCACTTAAAGGACAAACTTTGCTGCCAGTTCATCAGTCCACAACCACTGTGTAAATAGCAAATGCTCATCATGATCAGTAACCAATCATCTTACTTCTTTCCATGTTTCTCAGTGATTGTGATGGTTTTGTCTTTGGCAGTTTTGCAAGGCAGTGATAAATTTTATTAAAATTTTCAAAGCACCTATATTTTGGCTTTGTTGATCCTCTCTATTGTATTTTTATTTCCTATTCCTTTAATTTCTGTCTTTATCTTCTTTACTTCCTTTTCTTTTTTTTTTTTTTTAGGTACCAGGGCTGGGAATTGAACCCTGGAACTCATATGTGGGAAGCTGGTCCTCAACCACTGAGCAACATCAGCAACCCTCAGTTGGTTTTAACATTTGTTTGCTTGTTGTTTGCTTTTTTCTTTTAGGATGCGCTGGGAACTAAATCCAGGACCTCCCATGTGGGAAGCAGGTAATTTACTGTTTTAACCATATCCATTCCCTTTCCTTCTGTTTTATGTGGGTTAAATTTGCTGGTCTTAAAATTTCCTGAGCTAGATACTTAGAGGACTAATATCCAGGCTTTCTTTATAATACACGAAGTTAAGGCCACAAATGTGCTCCTAACCACAGCTTTAGGTGCATCCCACAAGTCTTAATATGTAGATTTTTCATTATCATTTAGTTCAAAACATTTTCTAATTTCCACTGTGATTTTTCTCTTTGGCCTATTGAGAATTTAAAAATGCATCGCTTAATTTGTCAACCCTTGAGTTGTTCTATGGTCAGAGAATATTATCTGTATGAATTCAATTATCTGAAATATATTAAGATTTACTTTATTACATACCATGTAATTAATTTTGAATGTGCCTTGGGTACTTTAAAAAAATGTGTATTATGTACTTGTTTGAAGCAGATCAAATTTGTAAATCATATTATTCAAATCATGAAACTTACTGAATTTTTGTATGCTTATCCAATTATTTACTGAGAAATATGTGTTAAATCTTCCATGGACAATAGATTCGACTATTTCTCCTCCTTTATGTCACATTTTGAGGTTATTGTGAGATATATACAACTTTTAAATTATTGAATCTTCCTAGTACATTGAACCTTCTATAACTTTTAAATTCCTCTGACAATGCCTTAATATCTGCCTTGTCTGGTATTAACATAATCATAGCAGTCCTCTTTGCTTAATGAATACATTGAACATTTCCCATCCTTTTCCTCTTGAATTGTCTGTATCCTTGTATGTAAGATTTATCTTCTGTAATCAGCATTTAATTATCTTTCTCATCTTGTCTAATAATCTTTGCTTTCAATGATGAGTAGTTAATCCAATGACATTTAATTACTGATATATTTGGGTTTAAAGATGACATATTCTTATTTTGTTTTATTTTGTCCCTTTTTATTTCCCTTCTTTTCTTCTAGATTATTTTATTTTTCCATTTTTTTCATTCTAGTAACTTATCAGTTATCCATTTTTTTACTATTCTTTTCTGACAATATATAGTGGTTATTCTGACACCACATCCTTGAATTACTAACATATGATACTATTTCTGGGTACAGAAATAACCTTTAACTCTAACTGCCTTTACCCTACTTCGTACATAAGGGGAATTGTGGTTGGGACTTTTTAAATATAGTACACACAGAATAGCACATTACATAATAATGCACAAGATTACTCACATAATGATTTTGAAATGGTACATAACATAATAATAATTTCTTGTGGATTTTATAGCACAAGACCCACATATGTTATTATGGTTTTATACCATCAATATTTTTTTAGATTTTATCAAATATGTACTTTTTCTTCATTTTTTTCCTACTCCTTTCCTGCAGCTCTGAGCTATCATTGGGGACATTGTCTTTCTTCCTAAAGAACACTTTTTAGTATATCCTTTAATATGAGACTACTGGTGAGAAATTAACTTAGATTTGTGTGCCTGAAAATAACTTACTTTCACCTTCATTTTGAGAATCAAGTTTATCAATCACTCTTTAAGCATTTTTAGACCTTTTTACTGTGTCATCTACATCCCTTACACTCTTTTAATCCTACTTAAAAGGTATTTATTCTTTAGTTTGATATTTCTTCGGAACTATCTTCCAATTCATCAATTCTTTCTTCAACTGCATTGAATCTGCTTTTGAACTATCCACTGAGTTCTCACAGTTTTCTGTTCTACTTCTTTCTGGGGCTTGACAATAAAGCTGTGTTTGGCAGGGCCCCTTCCCCTTGGAAGGTTCTGAAATCCATTTCCCTCATCCTCCTGAGTCTCCTGAAAGCTGCTGCTTTTGAAACTGGCAATGAAGAAGGAGAAAAATGGCCCCGAGTCCTGGCTTGCATTTCAAGGCCTCTCTCCCCATTCAGATCTTAGAAGTGCATGTTCCCATGGTCTTGGTGCCTGGCCATGCCCTCACATACATATTTTCCTTCATCTTATCTAGCTCTTCTGGTTCTCAGCAGGAGGGTTGGTTAAAAATAACTAGTCAGCTATTGCCATAAATGGACCCCCTCCAAGAGTACTTTCAAAAATCTCAAATGAAATAGGTTTTTGATTACCATTTTGCTATTTATTTCTAATTTGGAGTTTTTTGAGACTTGTTTTGGAAATAAGATGTCATCCATTTTTGTCAATATTTCATGTGGACTTGAAATGATCACATGTACTCTAATGTTGGATACGTAGATGCATTTGCATGTTAATTGTATAATTCAAATCCTTTATACCTTTACCATCATTTTGTCAGTTGAGATAGATTTGCTTTAAAATTAATTTCCATTGTGATTTTGGTTGTCATGTTTCCATGTGATTCACTCCACTTTACATATTTTGGGGAAATGTTGTTGTAGCAGTTTGATATGGTTATGAGTTCCAAAAATAGATATTGGATTATGTTTATAATCTGATCTGTACCTGGGCATGATTGAGTTATGATTAGGGCTTTGATTGGGCCATATCATTGGAGAGGGAACTCACAGATAAAAGGAATGGCAAAAGACAGAATTGGAGGGTTCTTAATGTTGGGGTTTTGATGTTGGAATTTGATGCTGAAGCCTTAAGTTGGAGCCCTGAGAAAGTAAGCTCACAGAAGAAAGAAAAGTCAGTCCCAGGAAGAAAAGAACTCTGAATCCAGGCAGAAGCAAGCCCTGGGAAGAAAGCAACCTTGAATCCAAAGAGAAGCAAGATCCTGGAGGGAAGGAACCCAGGAAGCCTGAGCCCTCACAGCCATTGGCAGCCATCTTGCTCCAACACATTAAAATAGACTTTGGTGAGGGAAGTAACTACACTTTATGGCCTGGTATCTGTAAGCTCCTACCCCAAATAAATACCTTTTATAAAAACCAATGGGGAAATGGATGTGGCTCAACTGATACAGCATCCATCTACCATATGGAGGGTCCAGGGTTCAATCCCCACGGCCTCCTGACCCATGTGGAAAGCTGGCCTGTGCACAGTGCTGCCACACACAAGGAGTGCCATGTCATACAGGGGTGCCCCCATGTAGAAGTGCCGCACATGCAAGGTGTGCACCCAGCAAGGAGAGCCACTCCATGTATAAAAAGTGCAGCCCACCCAGGAGTGGCACCAGACACACAGAGAGCTGACACAGCAAGATGACATAACAAAAAAGAGACACAGGTTCTCAGTGCCATCTGATAATGCAAGCGGATGCAGAAGAACACACAGCAAATGGACACAGAGAGCAGACAATGGGGGGGGGAAGGGGAGAGAAATAAATCTTAAAAAAAAAAAAACAACGGGGGAAGTGGATATGGCTCAACTGATAGAGCATCTGCCTACCATATAAGAAGTCCAGGGTTCGGTACCCAGGGCCTCCTGGACCATGTGGTGAGCCAGCCCACATGCAGTGCTGCCACATGGGGTTGGCCCCCACATAAGTGTGCCCCCCACACACAGAGTGCATCCCATGAGGAATACGTAGCTTGCCCAGGAGTGGTGCCACACACACACATACAGTTGACACAGTAAGATGATGCAACAAAAGAGACACAGATTCTCGGTGCCACTTTGACAAAAATGCAAGCAGACACAGAAGAACACACATTGAATGGACACAGAGAACAGACAACAGGGTGGGGGAAAGGGAGAGAAATTAATTTAAAAATTAAATCTTAAAAAAAAAAATAACCAATTTCTGGTATTTTGCATCAGCACTGCTTTGGCTGACTAATATAGAATTTGGTACCAGGAGTGGGGTAGTGCTTTTGCAATTACCAAAATGCTAAAATGGTTTGATAAATGGGTAAGGGGAATTTTTTGGAGGAATTGTGAAATGCTTGGAATAAAAGACCTACGGTGCTTTGAAGAGACTGTTGTTAGCAATATGGATGCTAAAGAGACTTTCTCTGATGCCTTAGAAGTAAATGATGAAACTATTATTGGAAACTGGAGGGAAGGTAATCCATGTTTTAAAGTTACAGAGAACTTAGCAAGATTAACTCCTGGTGTTTTATGGAAGGCAGACTTTGAAAATGGTGAGCCTGGGCATTTAGCTGAAGAAATTTACAAAGTAACCCTGGAGAATGCAGCTTGGCTTCTGCTTCCAGCTTATAGCAAAATTCTAGATGAGAGAGAGATGCTGAGGACTAAACTGTTGGGTACAAAGAAAACAGAAACTGATTCTGGAAATTCCAAGCCTCTGGAAATCAAGCTCCCAGATGAAAGTGCCCCATTAGAGGACTTAACTAAACTTGGAACTTGTAAATCAAGAATGAAGATGCAGTTACCTAGGAAAGACTTGTGGAAAGTCTTACTGTCTGATGGGTTGGACCCCTGATTCCTGCATGCTAAATCAACAAGGTTTTTGAGAGAACTGTGTGGACAAAACCACTGTCAGCCTGACATAAAAAGGATATGGAAAGGAGAGATTAAAGGAGAAGTAGCTTTAAGAAGAAAACCATGGAAGCTGAAATCTGGAATTCAGACATCACCTTGGGCCAAGAGAGGAATCCCACCCATGTGTGCAGAGAAGGTGAGTTTGCCCTAGCATTTGAAGAGGGTGGATGCTCCTGTCCAATGTTGTGGGAGAATTTTGCTGCCCCAGGGTACAGAGAGAGTGGAGCACATTCCTCAAGGATATGGCAGTTAAGGTCAGCATCCCACAGGTCTGAGAGGGGTGGACCTGTCCCCCATGGATTGGGGAAGGCCAAGTGGTCAACTCATTGCGCTGAAAGGGTTGAGCCTGTATGCCAAAGGTTAGGGAAGGCCAGGTGGTCAACTCCTTGCTCTGAATGGGTTGAGCCTGTTTGCCAAAGGTTATGTGGAATGTTGTCTTCATGTCCCTGTAGCAGAGGTGTTAAAACTCTAACCCAAGATTGGGTAAGGTGTCGCAATCACCCCAACACTCTTCAAGGGTGAGGTCTGGAGCTTGGTCAACACCCAGATGCTTGATGAGGGTGGAACCAAGAAAATGGCCATTGGGCAAACATGTGGAAAGGGTGAGTTCCCACAAGGCACCAAGAAGAAGAAACCATCATCTTAAGAATGACTCTCAGACTGCAATGGAATGAAGAATGCCCTGCAGGTTGACTGAGATGTGGGGGACCCAATTTTTCCTTACTGTAATGAAAATATTTATCCTTTGCCTGTCCATTTGTGTATTGGAAACAGATAAATTGTTTTGTAAATTTCAGAGGTCTATAGCAGACAAGACTTTGCCCCAAGGCAAACTGTATTTCTTTAAGTTGATTGTGATATGATTTAGTACTTGCATTGTTACTGATTTAAGGTTTTTTTCAAATATTGTAATGTCTTTTTGGAATTCAGAGAGTAGAGTGGAGCAGTTTGATATGGTTATGAATTCCAAATATAGATATTGGATTATGTTTGTAATCTGATCTGTACATGGGCATGATTGAGTTATGATTAGGGCTTTGATTGGGCCACATCATTAGGGTGTTGAGTCCCCACCCCTTGGGCATGGCAAAAGACAGAGGTGGAAGGTTCTTGATGTTGGAGTTTGATGGTGAAGCCTTAAGCTGGAGCCCTGGGAAAGTAAGCTCACAGAAGAAAGAGAAACCAGACCCAGGAAGAAAGGAACCCTGAACCAGGACAAAGCAAGCTCTGGGAAGAAAGGAACCTTAAACCTAGAGAGAAGCAAGACCCTGGAAGGGAAGAACCCACGAAGCCTGAACCCTTGCAGCTGTCAGCAGTCATCTTGCTCCCAAACATGAAAATAGACTTTGGTAAGGGAAGTAACTTCTGCTTTATGGCCTGATATCTGTAAGTTCCTACCACAAATAAATACCCTTTATAAAAACCAACCAATTTCTGGTATTTTGCATCAGCACCCCTTTTGCTGACTAATACAGTTGTTGAGTGTGAAAAATAAGAAAATTCTTATATACTCGCAAGTAACATGCTCCTCTTATCATTTAATGACTTTCCTAATCCTTATGTAGACTTTCCCCTTAGGTATATCCCCAACAAATTTAAGTATCACCCATAGGAAGATGACATACAAATATATACTTCCAACCCAAACCTCTCCTCTGAACTGCAGGGTCCAATCTATAAACACCTATTAACACCTTTTTGATGCCTCAAATCTATCTTAATCTTAACCTGCCCAATTCAAATCCTTCATTTACCTGCTAACCATCTTTCTTTCTCATCCAGAAACCTAGTACTTTACACTGAATCTTCCCTTTCCCTTATTGTCCAAATCAAATCCATGAAGAAGTCTTGAAGGCATAACTTCCAAAACGTGTATCCAATCTAAGAAATCTCTCCAACTCATGCACTCTCCATTCCAAGTCATTTACCTGGACATCTGTCCCAGACTCCTAACTAGCTTCCTTGTTTCCACTTTAGCAAGACAGAGCAGCTCAAAACACAAATCTGATCCTGGTGCACCCTCTCTTCCAACACTTTGATGCCTCCCATTGCATTATGGATAATTTCTAAATTTCTTAAAAATCTCTATGGAGCTCTCTAACTTCTCACTCTGATCGATAACTCCAATACAATCCCACCTAACTCATTAAACTCTAGCCATCCTGTTCTTCTTGAAAGACCAGCAAGCACCTTCCTCACCTTAGGGTCTTCACATGTCTCCACCTCTGCCTGGAATGCATCCCCCTACCAGACACACACACACCTTTTCTGATTATGGCCACTTCCTTATGACCTTTCAGGACTCACCTTAAATATCACCCACCCACCTTAAACAGCTCTCCCTATGCATGCTATCTAAAGTCAGCCCCCATACCCAGTTATTCTCTCTCTAGGTCCTTGGTTTGTTTTTCCAAGGCACATATCATGGTTTGCTCACCTGTCAATCTTTCCTCTCCCCAATAACTTTAAGTATCACCCATAAGTGGTGGACATTTGGTCTTAATCGAAGCCATGCCAAGGAGCTTCCACTGAGGCATCTTTTGAATGTGGTAGAGACTTTTCATTCCTAGTGTCTGCATCCCTCCTCTCCTTGTTAATAATTGCTAGCTTTCCCCCTGGGTTTTAACAGGGTACACAACCACCAGTGCCAGGCAACATTTTCCAGCTTCACATGTGCCTTGGTGAGGTGAGAGACTATATTTTGCTATTGAGCAGTGAGAAGAAGTGATGTGGGAAGCTTCCTGAAAACATTTTTTTAAGGAAATTGCATCTGGTGATCTGGTTCAACCTGCAGGTAGGGGCACATTCTAGGCCAGAGTACCAGATGGAGCCACCTGGGTCTCTGGGCACTCGTGAAGCAGCATGGTCTGCCCAGTTTGGGTCACTCAACGATTCTGGACTCTTGGGAGGAAAAGTTACACCCTACTGGTCTGCACATTTGTAACTTGGGGCCTCCTAAGTTGAGTAGTCAAATGCCCTGGTTGAACATGGAGGGGTGAATAAAGGAAGATACTGCTTTCTCATTGTCCCTTCTTCTGGTCATGAGAAGTGGTTTTCACCCAGAAGCACTTTTGCTCCCAGGGGCATTTGGCCATGTCTGGAGACATGCTTGGTGGCCACTAGCATCATCTCATGAGTTGAGACCTAGGATGCTGCTAAACCACGATGCAAAGGACAGACCCCCACAGCAAAGACCAATCAAGCCCACCATGTCAGCTGTGTCTAGGTGGAGAAAGCTGGCCCTAGAGGAACGGCCACCTCATGCCTGTTGTTGGAAAGGTGGCTGTTTGGGGGATGCTGACTCTTTGATGGGCCATTCACCCACCAGTCAACACTGTGGCCCCAGTGGACTCCCGGACAGAAGAGGTGAGTCTTTTACCTCTGAATCCCCCAACCTAGCTCCAGCACCTAGCCCAGGGCAGCCTGTGATAAATGTTAGCCTCTCACCCCCTCACTCATGGGTCTCAGGCACGATGATCCCGCTCGGCTCACTGGCAGGCAGCCGGTGCCTTCTGGGAAGTCAGCCCTGCACTCACTCCCAGCTCCTCTCTGGGTTGGGTGCCTCTCCTCTGGGCTCCCGATGGGTTCCTTAAGATCTGCCATCTCATGCCTACTTCATTGTTTCAGAAGCATTTGTCTGTGTACTGAGTGAGATAGGGACCAGACTTATTTCATTATTCTGTCAAATCAATGCAGATATGAATATGTATGGTTTCAAAAGGATATATCAAGAGACCACAGCTTCTGTTTGTTTAGCTCACAGAAATTAGTGTGTTTATTTCTAGCTCAAGGGAGGAGAGCTATTTATATCATGTCTGTAGTTTGTCAGGTAAGGGTGGTCCGTGAGAGTGAACTTTGAAGATAACCTGCTGTGCGAAGGGGGAACTGGGCAGTTTGGAATTGGGAAGGAACAAAGACTCCATGTAGAAAGAGAACATGAAGGGACCCAGGAGAAGACAGGAGCTGGTGGAGATGGCCACTTGGTCCATCGATCCAGGGAAGCTGGAGGTGAACGGGAGCCCCCATTTACCAGTCAAGAATCCCCTATCTTTTTGGCCTTGCTTGAAAATTGTGGAGACGTTCAGTTAAGTCTTACAAGAGCTAAAACCAACTCACCTAGTGAAACACACATGGACCCAATCCCTTAAGCAAACACAGCACAGCTCTCAGTGATTCTCTTTTCCTTAAGCACTGAGAATAATTTCATTAAGTTGAGGAAATTTAGTTTCCAGATAAATATGCAAGAACAAAAACACTAAGCCCAATTAGGTGGGGAACCGAGAGGAACAAGTGCTTTTTGGTGGGGGGGAAGCAGGAGGTGTAGATAACAGGCTTATTATATAATACAATGTAATTGGTTCTTTTGAAGCTTTTAATCATTTTTTAATAAAATGGAGTGACGCTGACAAGCTAAGCTATCAGGATCCCAGCTACACATATCAGTGGCACAGGGGACCTTCACCAGTTTAGGCAGGAATTGTTAATTGTTTTAAAACTTCTCTCAAATACTCACCACACTGGGAGAGGACTCATTACGAAGATTCCTCCAGAATAGATGATGAGATCAGAACTTCCGTTTTCCCACAAATCATTTGTCTGTGAGCACGTTATCAAAATATGAGGCGACCCCTTCAAATGTATTTTAAACACTGTTAATGTATTTCCACATGTCACTGTTTGACAGCTCCGCCATCCTCTCCTCCGCCGCCAGGGAAATTTGCATGCATTTGAATTCACGGGGCCAAGCGTGGTCTTCCCCCACTGACAGCCCATTTAACTCAGTGATAAGTTAATCTGTGTGGTGCTTGATAGATTTCTGTCTTTTACCCAAAACAGAGTTTGCAAAAATGATTCAGAGACAAAATTTGCAAAACAGTCGTGCTCCAGCCGCTCCGGAAGTTTAGCCCTCGGAATGCTGGATGCCAGATGGCCAGCCCTGCCCTGGCTGCGGGTGAGCTCCCCTACAAGCAGGCCCCTGCTCCTTCCCTTTGGACCCCGTTTTTCTGCTCAATTTCTTCACCGGTAAGCCCCCTGATGACAGTACATGAAGGCCACTGAGGTTCTGCCAGCTGCCTCTGCTCCAGGTGAAAATGTCCAGGGGACACCCAAGAGGTGAGGGAGTTCCGGTCACAAGGACAGCATGATGCGGTCAGTGCACAGCCAATTGGGAAACTCAGTCCCAGCTCTAACATGGGAGAGTGACAAGATCAAGAGCAAGCCTCCAGCTCCTGCTGAGCCCTTTGGTATGAAGGGCTCAGGATCTGTTGCTGTTTTTCTCTTTTTCTTTTTTTTTCTCTTTCTTTCCACCACTTATTTATTTTTTTAAAGATGCATAGATCACACAAAATATTACATTAAAAGATATAAGAGGTTTGCATATACCCCACTCCCCATACCCCCCACTCCTCCCACATTGACAACCTCTTTCATCATTGTGGCACATTCATTGCATTTGGTGAATACATTTTGGAGCACTGCTGCACTGAGTGGATTATAGTTCACATTGTAGTTTACACTCTCCTCCAGTCCATTCAGTGGGTTATGGCAGGATATATAATCCTGCATCTGTCCCTGCAATATCATTAAGGACAACTCCAAGTCCTGACCATGCTCCCATATCACACCTCTTCTTCCCTCTCCCTGCCTTCAGCAACTCCCATGGCCACTGTCTCCTCATCAATGATATAATTTCTTCCATTGCTAAAGTCACAATAATTCTGTAGTAGAATACCGGTAAGTCCATCTAATCCATATTTTCTTCCTCCATCCTGAGGACCCTGGGATTGTGAGGTTCACTCCACCTCTAAATCGAGAGGGGGCTTAGATCCTACATGGCTGATGGATGGGATTCTCCTGCTTGCGGTTGTAGACTCTCTCGGTTCTTTGGTGTGATGTTTGACCATCCTCACCTCCTTGTTAGCTGACCTGGGTAAATATAATGAACTGGAGAATAGGTGTGGCAACTCTGCTGAGGCTCAGGGCCCAGCTGGCACCTGGACAGTCCAGAGATTCAAGTTTCCTGGGCATCCAGTTCTTGATGGCTGTGTAACAAAAACCCAAAACCTAGTGGTGCAAATTAACAACCACTTTATTATCCGTCACGATTTGTGGGTTAGGAATTTGAGCAGGGGTCGGCTGGTTGATTCTCCTCTTCTAAGGGGGGGTTGATTAATGTCACTTGATGGTATTCCATTGCAGGGTCCAAGACAGTCTCACTCATATGTCTGCCCCTTGGCAGAGATCAGTGGAAGCCTGGGCTCGGCTCAGATGGCTGGCCAGTGCCTCTGTGCACTGAGCAGTGTAGCCTTAGGGACTTCAAAATTCCTCCTAAGGCAAGCACCCAACAGAGCCAGGCAGAAGCTACACCACCTTTTATCACTTAACCTTAGAAGCCACCTCGCCTCAAATTTTCCAATCACAAACCTATTGAGATGTAAAGGGAGGGGACATAATTTCCATATCCTGATGGAAGAATGTCAAATAATTTGTGCCCATGTTTTAGAACAGCCACTGGACCCATACTGCCTGGTTTGAAGTCCACTTCTGCCACTTGCCAACAAGTGCCAATAGGGTAATTAATCTCTTTCTCCCCATCAATAAGGGGGTGAGTAGTTCTAATCTTCTGGGCTTGTTTTTAGGACTGAATTGATTTAAAAATTAAAGTGCTTAGAATCGTCAATAAATTTCAGTTATTTTTATACTGGCCCTTGTGTGAATTGAATTGTGTCTCCCAGAAAGTCCTGCCTCCAGTGCCTGTGACAGTGACCTTGTTTGGAAACAGGGCTGTGGCAGATGGCATTGATTAAGACAAGGTCACACTGGATCAGGGTGGGCCCTTAACCTAATCCAAGAAGAGGAGGAGACCGGACACAGAGAGGAGGAGCCCACGGAAATGAGGGGGGCAGAGACGGAGGGGTGCGCCCACAAGCCAAGCAACGCCGAAAATGGCCAGGTGCTGCCAGAAGCCAGGGGAGAGGCGTGAGAAGATTCTTTCCTAAGACTTCAGAGGAACAACACTTCCATTGTCTTGGTTTTAAACCCCCAAGCCCCACTTTGACCATCTGACATCCAGAATGAGGGAGAATAAATTTCTGTTGTTGTAAGTCTTCCAGTGTATGGTACTTGGTCGTTCCCTTAAGATGAGACATCCTCATGGCCATTTTGTGGCATAGTGAAGGCCACAATCCAACAGGGAGGGGGAAATTGATGATGCCAGAGAGAGAGGCAGAACTGGAGAAGCCAAGTCCCACGGGGTGAGAGAAGAGGGCTCGGGGCACAGGAGGAGCATCGGCCTCTGCAGGGAGCATGGGCCTTCATTCTCTGTACCTGGAAGGAAGAGACAGATGGCATGTGGATATGGTGGTGAGAAGATGGTGTACTCCCAGCCGATTGTTTCTATTTGCTCAGAGAAGTATGAAGTAGAGTCACCACTGAGAGATTGTATGGGGGAGGCCATGCAGGGAGTTTGGGAAAACATCAAGAGAAGGGATGATCTGAAATAATTGTGTTGAGGAATGAGAAAGGAAATACACAAGGAAAAGTTAGGTAGGTGGATTGACCTGCGTGGTTGCATGTGCTTTGAAACCAGTGACCCTGACTTTAGTTTAAGGCCAGTCAGTGTGATTGCAGATTTTTGCCAGAAGCACCTCAGCTCCTGGGGTGCAGGCATGGAGTAAGAGGAGAATTAGGTTAACCAGGGTTAACCAAGCTGTGCCTGGTTGGGATGGAGAGAAAGGAAGTGAGGGAATTAGTGGTACAAGTGGGTCAACTGAAGAGCTGACACCCATGCACCACTCAAGTGAGCACCTTCACCAGAGAAGAGGGAAAAGGAGGCGGTGGTATGGGTGGACTCAGCCGGGGGGATTCACCCTGCCCTGCCCCTGCCCCAGGCCGACCTCCTCCAGAGAAGGCACTGGCCTTATCTGTACACACTCATAGGACTCTAAGTCCTGCCATGTCCTCTGAGTTGGTGTCACCCGTCTTGGCCACTCAGGCAGCCACCTTTCTCTGCCTAACAGCTCTCTTCCTCCCTGCAAGGCCAATGTCCCCATCCCGTGAAGCATGTCCTGATAGACTCAACCAAAACGGCCCCTCTTTTCAAGACTCTGATAGATTGCACCTCCCATACCCCTTCACCTGACCCACTTTCTGTAGCCTTCGGTGTGAACCATATGTGTTAGTCAGCCAAGGGGGTGCTGATGCAAAATACCAGAAATTGGTTTTTATAAAGGGTATTTATTTGGGGTAGGAGCTTAAAGATACCAGGCCATAAAGCATAAGTTACTTCCCTCACCAAAGTCAATTTGGAGCAAGATGGCTGCCAACGTCTGTGAGGGTTCAGGCTTCCTGAGTTCCGACGTTGCTGGGGCTTGCTTTTCTCTGGGTTCAAGGTTCCTTCTTTCCTGGGCTGGCTTCTCCTTCCTCTGGGTGCTGACTTCCTGGGTCTTCAGCATCAAACTCTAACATCAGAAACCTCCAACTCTGTTCTTCGCCATGCCTTTTATCTGTGAGTCCGCACCCACCAACGGATGGGGAAGCAACACCCTAATCATAACTCAATCATGCCCAGGTACAGATCAGATTACAAGCATAATCCAATAACAGTTATATCAAACTGCTACACCGCGTGTCCCCAGTATGCCGAGAGCATCAAGGGCAGGAACCAGGATGGGTGCGCTCACCTCTGCGTTCCCAGGTGTAGCTCCTGATACTTGGTGGACACTCAGTAAGTGTGTACAATATTTGAAAATTATTCTACCCTTTCCAGTACCTAATACACCTAGAAGGATGAATTTATAAATTAGTTAAAGGCTTGAAGGATGAAAGTGGATTAAGGTTGCTACATCGTACCTTCTAGAATTATGTGGAACCACCTCCTTTACCAAGGTGGTGGAATCTGGACTCATTAAGGGTGGCGTTCATTAATTCAGGGGGCCCCATACTGGTGGAACAGCTGCACGATGCTCACCAGCCCCCAGAATGAAACACAGACAGCCAATGAGAGTAGAAGGCTGTCATCCCAGACAACGGCGTCAAGGCTCTGGCCAGATGCCTGGCGCCTGCTCCAGGTGTGCAGAGCTGGAGAGCAGCCCAAGAAATTAGGATATGCAGAGGAACCGTGAGCCCTCAGGCTTAATCCTGGGAGAGACAAAATAGGGCTGCCAGATTGAACGACAACAAAAATCTACAGCATGCCCAAGTACATGGAACTTCAGATAACCGATAGATAACTTAGCACAAGTGTGCCTCGTGCAGTGTTCGGTACATGCTTACACTTTTAAATTATCCATCATTTATCTGAAGTTCACATTCCCTGGGCATCCTGTGTTTTATCTGGCCACCTTAAATACAAACCGCCCCCAGCCTCAGAGCTGACGGGAGGACAGAGAGCTGTTCAGAGACCTGGGAACAGCAGAAGGGGCTGCCCACAAGCAACCCTGGGCCTGTGGGCCACAGACCGTCGTGGATGCCAGGAATAATAACTTGTGGGGACGAGAGCAGGGAGGTCGCAAACCAGACCAGAGGTCCTGACAACTGACAGTCTAGAAGCATCCGTGTCTCAATTCAGAGAGCTGCCAGCAGGGAAGTCCCACTAATGCGTGCATTCATTAGGAAGAACTCAGTAGCACCTTTCTGCACAGATTAAGGGGGAAAAATGCAGGCACAGGGTCTGCCTGAGCCCTTCTCAGGCCCATTTTGGGAACAGCCATCCAGAGGACAGCACATCTACCCGCCGTGGCCTCTGCCCCCGTGAGTGCACAGCGGCTCCCTGCCAGCCGCGAGGCAAAAGGAGAGCTTTCCTCCCCATTTGCCACCAGCTCAAATGCCCACAGGGGGCAGGCGAAGGGGCAGCACATGGTCAGGCCACATAGGACTGACTCTCTCCCAATGCTCACAGCTGCAACAGGAGAACGAGGACCTCGGGGCAGAGTTTCCATTTTGCAGAAGTCTGAGATCCAGGCCATAGAGGAGAAAATTCTTGACACACAATGTCAGCAGTGATGGCAAAACTCTTCAAAATACACACCTCATGGCTGTTGGGCAGATGTGGCCACGGGCCACCAGCGTGCCTCCTGGGCCTGTCTCTCCTTGGCTGTCATTCCTCTTACCCGGAAGCTTCCAGGGGAGCAGACTTTGGCCCCGGATGTAGCAGCCAGCCCCAGTCCCAGCGCGGGCCAAGGAGCCCCAGCCCCTCCACGATCGCCTGCTGCTCTCGCCTCCCCTCCCCGTGTGCCGAGAGCCAAAACTACGGAGCTCCTTGGAGCCCGCTGTCACAGCCGAACACCCACGGGACTCACGCACTGCTGAGGACGAAGGCCGCGGAGACGCAGAGTTGTCAACCCAGCCCTCCAAGTCCCAGCTCCGCGGCGCACGCCACGCACACCTGCGGCTGTTGCCTGGGTGGAAGGAGAGATTCAGAGGCACGCGGACACCCCGTGCAAGCGCACAAACGCCCGCCCAAGGGGTGCAGCGCAGGTGTTTCCGTAACTGTCACGCATTAGGGCTCATTGCTGTGCGCCCTGGTCCTGCGTGGCAGGTAGGGTAGGCGTGGCCCACGTGGGTGGCCTGGCAAGAGGCCAGATGGCCCGCAGAGTCCTGCTGCCCTGGGCACCCTTTTGTTCGTATTTCGCCTTTGGGGCTTCTTGGCAGCAGAGAGCACATCAGCGTCTGCTCGGGCCTTCCCGGTCTCTCCCTGGCAGCAGAGAAATGGCAGAGCTTCTGTGCACTTCGGGGACTGAAAAGGAGTCCCACCAAGTAAGCTGGCGACTGGCCCCCAGGGGCCCCCAGGTGGGAAGCCCAAAGTTACACTTCGGGAGCAGAGGCAAGGGCACAGGGACGAACGCAGGAGGTGGGGGCAGCAGGACGGCAGCCAAGGAGAAGCTGCCACAGCCGGGCCCCAGGGCAACAACTCCGTCCTGGCCGGGGCCCCCACTTGTCTCCCACACAAGCAACAGGGCACGCCCAGACCCCAGGCCCCAGGCGGGCAGTTCCCCGGCCTCTGCTGCCACAGTCCCAGGCCGCGTAGACCGGCCACTGGCTCTGGAAAGCTGCGCCCGAAGCCGGGGCCTCCGGCCTCACACCTCCCGACCCAAACAGTTGCAGAGCCAAGGCAGCAGGGAAGGCTCACAGCACGCCCCCCCCCCCCCACCCCGTCTCCAAATTCTCAGAGGTGGAGCTTGTGAAAGTGTGTCAGCAAGGAGGGAGTGGGCAGGGCCGGCAGGGACCCCAGATCCCACTGCTGCACCCTGGAACCCCGCACCATGGCCTGGGAGCCAGGGGTCCTGGGACAGGGCTCTGCGGAATCAGAGTTGGGACAGCCTCGGAGTTCCGAAACATACCGTTCGACCCAGGGCAGCAACCCCGAGCGCCACCCGGCACCGCTCTGATTCTTAAAGTGGTCTTCACTCAGATTTCTCCGTCGCCACAGGGTGAATTTGGCCCTTCTGAGAGCCATTGACCAACACAGCCATGTTCAACGTCCATCATCAATGGGACTGGTTTCCTTGCAACGGTGCCCTGGCTGGACGGGGTCCCCCAGGCTTCCCCCTGCCGACCCCACAAGCAATTAGCTGGACTTCACCCAGCACCTCCCAGGCCAGCGGGCGAAGGCAAGCTCCTCCTGCATGACGGCTGCACTCCATCACCCCCTCTCCATGCAGAGGCCAAGCAGGGACACCCAGGCACAGGCCTCGGCTCAGTGGGAGCTTGAGGGGTCCGTGCAATCCCGTTGGCCCTGCCCTTCCTGCCCTGAAAGCACGCACAGAGGCTTCCTTCACACAGGTATCCCTGCACCGCCTGTCTGCCTCAGTTTCCCCCAGGATTGGGCTAGAAGTAGATTCCACGCCCACCCCACCCCACCCTCCACTACAGGACTTGCTGCATCTCTGGAGTTGAGACTTGGGAGTCATTTTAAACTATTGAAAAGGCCAAAAGCCCCCATAAAGAGCACAGAAGAGTAACGTGTGAATGGCTCGCGCAGTGCTTGGCTCAGGGCAGGGGCCCAGAGGGGCAGGTTCCCACGGCCCAGCTGCTCCCTCTGCAGGCGTTCCTTCATGCCTGACCTCATGCCCCAGGCACGTCGGGCGGGTCGTTTCCAATCTCCTGTTGCTTCGTCCTGAGCTCGGCGTGGTGCTCTCCACTGCTCTTGTGCATGGGATGACTTTGGCGTGGGGGAGAGGGGTCCCCATCTCGATTGTGTCGCACAGCTGTCTATTCTCTACCACTTATCCTGTAAATGGTGGTTGTCGTTAACCATCTCACTAATTCTAGAACTTTAAAGGTTGGATTACTTTGGTTTTCTAGGCAAATACTTGTCATCTGCAAATGATCTTTTTTTCTTTAGCTTTTTCATTTTCAGTATTTATTTCTTAGTTATTTTATCCTATAAAATGAGATCAAACTGTCAAAACCATATTAAAGAAAACAGTGTAGTATATATGGGTTGCCAGAATGGCAGAACATACCCAAAAGAATAAAAACTAGAAGTGGTCCTTTGTAAACCTTAAGAGTGTCTGCTGAAGTCTGGCGGGTTCTCTTCCAATTTGGGGTCACAGATGACATTTCTTTAAAAGACACATTGAAGACTCCCTTTTCCAAAACAAAGTCAAGAAAAGAGGGACCTAGCCACACACCTGCCTCTCATTCTGGGACTGGGCAAAACACTATGTAAACCATCAAAACCCAAAGCCAGCCTCCAACCCCCATAACTGTGAAGCCAACAAGAGTTAAAGACCCCTCCACCTCCCTCCCAACTCCCCCCGCCCCCCGGCCCCAGTGTCTTTTCTTCCCACACTTGGAAACCACCTTTCCTAGGAATCAGAGCAAAGTGTTCCATGGAGGACACTGGTATTTCCAAATCTGGGAAACACCACTCTGCAGAGAAGTCTCTGAATTTATTGTTGTTTATTCCTTTTACATTTCTAATCTGGTTGAAATGTACTTTTTCTTTTTACATTAGTTAGATTTGCTAAAGATTTGTAAATTTTATTGTTTGTTGCTTTTACTTTCAAAGAATTAGCTCCTGGAAGTATTTATCATTTCTCTAACTTCTGGAATTTTCTCTGCCTACAGTGAAGACTGTAAATGTTGCTGTCCTTTGAGGTTCGTTTAGATTTCCTTCCAGGCTTTATGGAGTGTCCATTTTCCTTTGCATTTGGATCAAAGGGTAATCTTTTAATTGGAAGGTTTTATCATTTCTATTTGTATCCTCCCTTGTTACACAAAGTTTTCATAGAGATAAGAAATTCCTGCTTGTGGCAAAAGAGTCCTGTATGTCTATTTGTTCTTATTGTTCATATTAACACTTTCCCTCTGCCCTCATGTTATTTGCATATTCTGCTAATAATGAATTAATGTCTCTCCCTATAATCATGTTTTCATCAATGCCCAACCATTTCCACTGCCCTTTACCTAACAGGTGTTATTTAAAGCACCTAGATTACTCTATGCCTTGACCCTATCCAAGAAGTTTAATTAACACCGTGCAGTTATCAATTTTTATATTTTTTATCCATGTAAACTGACCTTTTATCTATTTCTTAATTAAGCATGCTTTATCTGTTTCCCTTTGCTCTTTTTAATCCTTTCTATTCTCTTTAGATGGATGTCTAATAAGTAGCATCTTGTTAGATTTTATTTTTTAATCCACCCGAGACATGCCTCTTCCTGAATAGTGGATTGAAAAGCTTGCGGCCACTGCTATAACCATGAACACACTCTGTAGCTATCAACATTGGGAGCACCGCCTCGTTTTACCACTTCTGGGTTTTTTGTTTGTTTTTCTGTTTTTTATTTTTTTATTTTTTTCTTCTTTATTTCTTTTAAATATTACATTAAAAAAATATGAGGTCCTCATATACCTCCCACCCCCCTCAGCCCACTCCTCCCACATCAACAACCTTTTTCATCACCGTGGCATTTTCATTGCATTTGGTGAATAGATTTTGGAGCACCACTGCACCACATGGACAGTGGTTTTGATGTATTCGCCATGATCTGAATCCAACCTTTCTAATTATTTGCAAGGCCCACGTTCCCTGCTTAACACCACTATGACCTGACGCGATCCTATACGTGTTCTCCTACCTTTGATGTCTACAGCGTCTACCAGCATCTTGTCCACATGGTCGTTTTGACTCCTTTTGTGGATGATGAGGGGTAGAGGTCACCTGTGCCCATCCTTGGCCACTCTCATTACTTTAGTCTGCAATTCAGAGAGCTCTGTTTCCGTTGTTTGGTTTTCTGGTAACTTGCCTTTGTTCATTCATTGAGCAAAAACATATTCAGGCACACTTCTTAAACACTGAGGATAGAGCAGAGAGTTGAGGAGCAGAAGTTTTCAGGCTGTGCCCCGATATCTGGCAGAGGAAGACAGACCAAAAACAAGTAGAGCAGCTGGTGATGAGCACCAAGGCAGAAAATAAAGCAGGAGCAGGGGACAGGAAAGGGGCAGCTGAGCAGGTGACTTAGCATTGGGTCCAAATTCAAGAGAGGAGCAAGTGCTGTGGATAACTGGGGAGAAAGGGAACTGCCAGTGCCAAGGCTCTGGGGCACATATGGCTTATTAAGGAAAAACAAGTAAGTGTATATGGCCAGAAGGCTTGGGGAGGGGAGAAAGAGTAGCATAGAGAAGAGAATCCTTGAAAGGGTTTTAAGCAGATAAGTGACTTACATTTTAAGGGGTTTCATTAGATTTTCATAGGTGCTTTCTGGCTGCCAAGTAGAGACCAGGCTGCAGAGAAACCAGGAGGCTGTTACTACAGTCCAGGCACCTTGGATTTTGGTGAGAGCAGTAGATGGTGAGATGTGGTCAGAATCTGAAGAGAGCTCAACCAGTGCTAACAACTTGCTGAGGCATTGGATGGAGGTGAGAGAAAGTAGCTGAGGTCATTGGCTCCTCAAGGGTCATTCCAAGAATTACCAGTAGGTGAGGCATATCAATCAAATCCTCCCCTCTCTAAATGTTCTTCTTTAATACTCTTGCTCTATCAGTAAAGGCCCAACCCCCATTCATATCTTTTACTCCTCTCTTAAATTGATAGTTTCACAGGTCAGCAAAAGTACTTTCCCACAATTATATTTTTATTGAAGATTTCTTTATTCCAGGCATATGTCAGGCTTCCGGTGGTCTATGAAGAAAAGGTATGTTGATAACACATTTTCAGAAGATTGCAAACCTTATCGTGTCTTTGTTTCCTTCACATAAGAATGGTAGCTTGGCTTGCATCCTTTTTTTTTAAGAATTGTGAAACCATTATTCCACTGCCTTCTTACTTCAATTGTTATAGTTAAGGAGATTGAAACTATCCTGATCTTAGTTCATCCAAATGTGTCCATTTTTATTTTGGGAAACATGGAGACTTCTTCTTTTTCCTGGCAATCTAAGAACTTAAATGTAAGTCTGTGCCTTCCAATGTATTTAGCAAGCCCTGTTTCCCCATGCCTGGCAGTCTGCAAGTTATTACTAGTACCAAGATTTTGTGAAGAAACATGACCTATATTCCCAATAAGCTCAGAGTCTGGGAGGGAGCATACATGGAAATGCAGCAGCAGGTAACTACTGCATCAGAAGAGGAAGGTTCCAGGCCCACCCTGGTGCAAAGAAGAACTTGGGATTTAGGCTTCAGGAGGTAAGACCTCAGGAAGATGCACAGCTAATAGTTTTTTATATTTGTCTCTACATATAAGAAAGGGTTAATTGGTGTGTCAGAGAGAGTGGAGTGAGGAAGAGAGTGGGGATTCCAAGAAAATGTAACGTTTATGAAGCTTCAGTGGTATGAAACAAAACCAGTAGATTTGGGATAGCCTGGATCATGGAAAGTGGTGGGCAAAGGACCAGGCTAAGAGGCTAGACTATGCCGGCAGCTAGAGAAGGACAAGAATCAAATTTGCGTTTCAGAAACACAAACTCTCCACACTGCGCAGCCACAGTTGCAGAGAGCAGAGGCGCTTCAGTTAGGATGATTGCCTCCGCACAGGCCAGCAAGCCAAACTCAACGGGTTGGAACAAAGAAGAAGCCTGTCGACACCAGTAGCGACAAGTCCAGCAGCAGAGTGAGCTTCCTGTGGGTGATCCTCGGCCCTCTGCCTGCCCCTGACCCATGGCCGTGGCTGGGAAATGGCATTTGCAGGCTGCCTGGAGCCATCAAGGGCACCCTTAGTGTCAGGGGTGGAGGAGCCATTCTTTGAAAGTGGAGGATGGCATGAGAGAGCAGACATATCCTGGACAAGGTGAATCCTGGTAAGAAGGAGGAAGCAAGGGATGGAGGCTGTAGGGACCAGTGAGGACATCAGAAGCTGTGGGAGAAGCTCACCTGAGAGAAGATGACAGTCTGCACAGAGGCAGGGGCACAGCAGCAGCAGGATTTAGAGTATGTCTCAAGCCCTTGTGCTGTTTCCTATTTAACCCACCAGGTACATCCCTCTTTCTTCTTCCAAGGTCACTTGATTTTAAGTTGGAGGACTTAACCAGAACCCCAAACTCTTCTTTTGACTCTGTAGCTCCCTCAAGGCCCCTGTTATAAGGAAGTTGTACCTCAGAGTTCTATGTTCCATATTTGTCATCTTTTCTCATAGTTTTATCTCATTGTCCATTCCTTCCACATTCTAGAACAGTGCTAGTAAGCATGATAGCAGAATCACCTGCTGTCAATCCCACCTCCCTAGCTTGTGCTACAGTGAATCGCTTAGTCTCACTAAATTCCACTTTTGTCTTTTATAAAATCAAGATAATAATGGTATTTAACTTGGAGGGTTGAGGTGAAGATTCAATGAAATCATATATGTGAAGTACCTGGCAAAACTTCCATAAAAGTTAAATGTTCTTGTTTTCAGTTTTGCATTTGTTATATTAGCATTATCATCACGATCAGGAGTATAACTTTGGGATTTCCATTGTTTTACAGCATCAGACATAAGGTTCCTATTTCCAAGAAAAATCTATCACTGATAGAATCAGCATTTCCCATTTTTTGGCATAGTTGCCACACAGCTCTTCTCTCTTCCTGAAAGAGATCAGGGTCCTTTGCTGATATCTTAGATTTTCCATCAGAGCTCAATTCTAGGAGTAAGCACCCCTTTGTACTTTTTCTGCTTTTTTCCTTTTTTTTTTTTTTCAGACACAGAAAGTTTTGCAAAGGGATCAGCTGCTCTTCCCAGTCCATAAGGGACAAGGCTGTCTGGGAAGCTGCCAGTTAACCCACACAGCAAACTTCGGAAACAGGCAACGTGCCATAGCGAGGCATCAATCCCAGGAAGCTCGACGCCTGAGGAAAGGGCCAGGAGTGATGTTCACGTCTCCTGGAGCTGAGGTGGCTCTTTCCTTGACCCCACCACCACCAGACCCTGACCAACCGCCCCCAGAATTGAGCTAGGCACTTTTCCCAGGCACAATTGTGCTCTTGGGCTCCTGCCACGGACTTCTTTCAGAGTAATTCACTCAGCAAATTTTCATCAAGCATCTAGTGCTTCTAGTCCCGGAGCTGAGGACATCACCAGGACAAGGCCAGGAGAGCCTCTGCCTCCACAGCACTCCAAGTGGAAGGCTGGAGTCCTGTGTCCAAGCCCCGTTGGGATCTGCGGCTTGTGTGCTGCCTGCCAGCTGGCACCTGGGAAATTGCATCCCATACCTGTCCTACAGGAGAGTTCCCCAGCCAAACTATGGAGCTTCAGCCTGCCCTGGTGCCAACACTTCAGCTCAGCCCACTGATGTGGGATAGCATAGAAAGTCTTTCTGGAATATGCTGGAAGCCTGACTTTTGTAAGGGGTGGGGGGCTCTTACTGAGAATTTCTTTTCTTTCTTTCCTCCCTCCAGATAATTTCAAGAGTATGTTCATGGGGAACAAAAAAGGGCTCGGGGGAAAGGTCGTCTCTAATATTTTTACCCCCTTTGTCATCTTGGATGCATCTCTCCAGTGCTTTTTTAAAACACTCAACCTCCAGTAAATTTAAAGTTGTCCCACGCAGCACCGTGTGTCCTTTTAATGACATTTTTTTTCCTGGATTGTGTACTCAACCTTTTTTTATATAAGAGGTGTTCCTTTGAGATGCCGCCAATCTGATCTCATTGGAAGTTTATGAGAAAACCCAATATGCTCCAGCCCCAGTGCCGAGGGCTTGGCAGGCGCGCCCGAGCCAACCAGCCAGATTGATCCTCGGCTCCAGGGCGAACACGGCTGATCACTCCCCGGCCTTTGTCCTGCGCTGGCTGGTTCCAGAGTGGTCTCTGGGGCTCTGTATTCTTGCCAGAACCTTCATGACATCACTCATATTATTAATAATTACAGGTTATTCACAGATGGACGGGCAGATGGACACACGGCAATGGAGATTTGTTTAATCTCAGCCAGGCTATTTCCCCTACATATTTCCCTTTGCCCACACGTGCTGCCTCCCTGGAGAACAAAATTAATGGGGAAAAAAATGTTTGTGAAAGAAAAATGGAAATTCTGTTGAAGGTTTTGTTGCACTTTCTCCCCTTCAGGAAGAAAACCTGACCCGTCTCCCTCGCGGCCTGGTCTGCGTGGGTGCTGTGCCTTCCTCTTCCCTCCGTGGGTAAAGATCCTGGAAGAGACACGCCTCCCGGTCCTCGCTCCTCCACCCCTTGGAGCTCTGCAAGCTTGTTCTGTGATCCAAAATCCATCGGGGCGGGCCCGGAGAAGGACTGAGTGCATGTGTGTTCACTCATGACGCGAGTTTTAATTCCTTGCCTGGCCCCCTGTCACTGCCCGGGCTTTCGGGAAGGCAAGCTGTGCCCACGGGAACACGTGCACTGCCAAAGGGGGCCCCTCGGGGTCTCTCTTGGCCAAGGTGGAAGCAGGGGGCCTTGCATTCCAGCCCCACCCACTCAAGGTCTGGGGTCATTCAGGCAGACCAAAGCTGACCTTGACGCTGGACTGAAAGAAGGCTGTTGACAGTGGGTGGGTGGGCAGCAAATTGCCCCCTGGAGCAGCCAAGAGTAGGGGCAGCAACATGGCCAGGGCTCCTCCTTCTTTCCTTACCCTCCATCTCACCCTACAGCTCCCAGCAATGGCCCTCGCTCTCCCCAGTTCTGTGCAGTGGTGACTTGTGACTTAGGACCGTTGAAGCACACTTTATCCTTTGGCACAGCTCCTCGACAGCTCCGTTTTAGTTAAGTTCTTCCTCTAATTGTGAATCTTGTCAATTCTCTTTCCTAAGCCCTTGAAAGACAGACTCTTGAATCCTTTGCCTATTACCAAAACTGTGGCTATCAGGTCCTTAGGAAGCTGGCGATTGCCTGTCATCCTTGAAGTCTCAAGGGACAGGTTGTACACAATGTGGCCATGTCTCAAGAACTACACCCAGTATATTTGCAGTTGGAGAAATCAGCAAGTAATTGTAGCATCACCCAATTGGAAAGGGAAAGACATTTTCAGAAGACAGCTCGCCTTGTGTGTCTCTGCACACAGCGTGTTGGGGCGGAAGAGTTACCGATGGTCTTTTAAACGTTCAGGTATTTGACTGCATTCAACCTGCCTCATGTTGTTTTCCTGCCAGATCTCTCTGTGTGTGCAAATGCTGCCTGGCCATCAGAGATTTGGCAACTGTGCTTTGGGGTAACATGTGTAAACATGGGCAAACACTACCAAGGACTGCTACATGGCCCAAACTCAGAAATATTAGATCTTCCGCATGTTTATTACCACACTATGGTTATCAACAAAAGCTATATTTTCCTGCAAAAGCCAAAGTACTGCAATGCTAGCAGGTTGCCAGTGTAGCCATTTTTGAGAATCTATCAATTCTCAATAAGTCCCTTAATGCAAGCAAAAGGTTGGGTGTACAGTGGGTGTTTAATAAATATACCCTTCTGCAATAAAATGATGCATAAATATAAAAATGTGATCCTCTCCTCCCCCCTCCCTCCACAAATGAAATCTCTCCCATCCCGTGCAAAGGGCAGGGTCATTGTGAAATAAGTGAATGGCAGAGAGAAAATGCAATCAGGCCGTCCAGGTGGATATACACTGCACACAGCTTATTAAATATTGAAACGCTTTACGAAGATCTACTTGCCGCAGAGTCCCAATCATCTGCGGTGATGGAGAGTATAAGAATTCTACAAACCACACTCAGCTGCACCCACAAGGCCCAACAGAAGCTACCAAGGTGGCGTCCTGAGGACCAGGAGAGGGTGGGGAGCTCAGTCCCCGGGATTTCTTCCAATGGTGCTAGCAGATTTATGCCGAGACCTTCCCAGTGTTCTCAACCAGCACAAATGCACACGCAGGCCAGTCTGCCCAGCTGGGGCTCCAGTCGGAGGCCAGCCAAGGCGGCCCAGCTAACTGGCCCACCTGGGGCTCCTACCTTTGACCTTGTCTTCATTAGCAGAGTGCTTTGCCCCCTGAGCCAACTCTGCTGCTGAAATATAAATCAGCTGCCTCCTCCCAATTCCCCATTCCTCTGGCAGAGGTGCTAATGAACAGGGCAGTGGCCAAAGAGTGCGATGGGAGAAGAAACAGATTTGGGGAAGCCACAAATTGGATAATGTACCTCTGGACAATGCAACATGGGTCACGATGCTCACTATGCAAAAGCCCTCCGCAGGCAGCTCCTCTAGCTCACCCCTGCCCACACGACCAGGCTTCCTGGCCCCTCCGTGTCCCTCCTTCACACGCGAGGATCCACACACAGCTCCACAGAGACCTCCTTGCATTCCCCAGGAACCAAAAGAGAAGGTGGCACCCCACCCATCCCCTGACACCCTCAGGGATGTAAAGATGAAGAAAGAAAACAGGTATGCTGAAATTAAATCACCTTGTTTCCAGCTTCCCTGACTGTGAAGCAACAGATCGGCTCATCACAGCTGGACTCTGTTGAGCCAAAGCCTGGAGTCTACCCACGTGCCTGCTCTACCTGCTCGCCCCCTGCTTTGGCCACACCAGACTCACACAGAGCCCGAGAGAGGCTGCCTGCTCCCCTCCCCCACGTCCCCACTTATCTGCCTGCCTCGTTTCTCCCAACCCCAAAGCCGTCCGATTCCCCTTCACAAGCTGGCAAGTCTGCTCCCTTTGGGAACCCAGTTCTGAACCTGCAACCTTGATCGCCCTTCTGGAAGTGGGTGTTTTCAGGCTCCCGCATTGCCCCTCTGTGAGCTTCACGTATGTAGTGATCAACAAGGCAAGGCCGAGGCTGGCATGGCAATTCCATTTGTCTTGGCAGCGCTAAGCCATCATCATTTATCTTAAAAATTGGCACATTCCTCCAAATACATTCATGAGATGGTTGGGTGTCTACTCGAATGAGAGCCAGAATCTTTAAGAGAGCATCTCCACCTACTTCTCCACATTGGAAAGCTAATACCGCAAAAAAGACAGGGATGAAGTCTTCTCGAGATGCAGAGATTTGGGGGAAATAGACATTGAAATGCATGAGGTGAAATATATCCAAAAATATAAGCTCAAGATTTCATCCCATAATGAAACATATACCAGGTAGAGGGGAAGGAATTTTAATCGCTGACAGAGAGCAACAGCATATTGCATTTCTATGTAAAACAAACTGATTTCCCACAACTCAGGAATAAATTAGAATTATTCATTCATAACTTCCTAGATGAGGTTTTGCCTCTAACATCCGACTAATCCTTCTTCTCATCACAACTGGAAAGGAAGAAGTAGTCAAGCTTTTTACTTTGGGGACATCTGAGATCCTTAGAGGGATGGAAAGCGATGGCTTCAGCCTTTTCTGTTTTTAAAAAAGTGTGCCATCAATAATCTGGGCCGCAGCTACGCTGCCCCAGTTCCCATCAGAGAAGCAGTGGAATTAGGCTGCCTGAGCTGCCATTGACGACCGCACCAGCCTTCCCCCCACCGGCCCCCCAAGTGTAAAAGCAGCACAAGCAGTCACCAAAGGCCCTGACACCCAGATGCCAGGCGTGTACTTCTTGGCTTCAGCAGGCATTTTCTCCACGATGTGGAGAGCCTTAACTAGGTTAGCTCATGCCTCATGGCTCAGAATAAAACAGCCTCTTCTTCAAGCGGTTAGGGTCTGTTTATTATGACTGCCCAAATAAATTCCACAATCTGCACGTAGCCCTGGCTATGGAAAGCCATGACCTCTTTGTGAAGCCATCCGAGGCCATGAGGGTTTGGTTCCTATTGTCCAGTAAGAAATAATCAGGGACACCTCCCCCACACGTCAATAGCCCACCCTGCCAGGTGAGACCAGAGATGTCGCTCACCTGTGACCACCTGCCAGTGGAAACCTATGACCCTGGAGCGATGGCAAACTGGGACTGGCCTAGAATTTCTTGTTGTTTCACTTAAGCTTTGGATTCAAGTTCAAATCAGCAAAGACACTGTGTGTGTGTGCGCATGTGTGCACATGTGTGAATGCATCTATGTATACAGCAGGGAGGAGGTGGTGGAAGGCGGTTTTCACTGGCTGGGTCCTCTCCTGGAATCTCGGGTCTGGAAGTCTCCAGGTTCTTCCTTCCCCAGATGGAGCACGGGGTGGAGACCCGAAAGATGGAAGCTCCTCCTTCTGGTCTACGCTTCTTACACCATCTCCTCTAAAGCCCAAACTGCCAGGCAGGTTTCTCCCATTCCTTGGAAGAATTCATGGCAAAGTTTTAAATCTCAGTTTGTGACTTACTCAGGTGGAAAGCTCAATCTCCTGAAACAGGAAGCAACCCCGAAAATATGGACGCTTTGCTTCTGCTTGCTCTTTGTAAATACGTGCCAGGAGAGTTGTGAGCTCTGGTTTCAACTGTTCTCATCCGTTTGCAACTGTGACGGTGCCTTACACGTACACACTCACAGACTTACACTTAGTGGACAAGGGGATAAGCCCCACCTAGCTCTGGTTGGCAAAAAGCTTTAAATAGGTCTGACTACATGTGCTGGTTTATAACTGAATACCTTCTGTAGCTGCAAAATCAATTTTATAATACTAAATATTATATTTTATACTAGTAAACATTTTAGAAAATCGCCATCTAGTCCTGGCTTGCAATATTTCCATGTTTTTCCCCAGTTCTTTCGTGTGTCTCCATTGGAGCTTCTTAGCAGGTGTGGGAACAAATCACCAGGGCTCTCTCATTAAAACAGATTTGAGTAGGTCTGGGGCACCTGGAGATCCTGCTCGCAGGTGACACAGATATTGCCGATGCAGGACCACATGCAGACAGTAGGGATCTCCAAAGCTCGGCCTGCTCCTCTGGCCTCACCTGCCCTTTGCTCCTTGGGCTCTAGGCTCCATTAGAAGGATCTCCCTTCTGGGTCCTTCCTCCTATAATGTTTGCTCTGTCCTCTTTGCCCGAGGCCCTCCCTGTAGTCTCAAGACCCCAGAGAGCAGGTGGCATTATTACGGAACTAGTCTTCTGAGACTGAAAACACAGACGGACAAGGGCCAGACCGTGTGTTTCAATGCAACTGACCCACGACCTCCACAGCCATTTCTCCAGGAAGCCAACCCCTACCTCTGTGGCAACCAGCTCCAAACTGGCAGGACTGGGTCAGCAAGTGCCAGTTTCTTCATTTTCAACCTACCAGAGAAAGCCTAATAGGTTCCTCTAAAAAATATGCCCCCACACACACATGCTGTTTCTAGTTAGCTCATCTCCAACCTCCCCATTTCCAAAATGTCTAACCAGCATACCCAAAGCGGATGCTCCACCGTAAAGCATTCAGCATCTGCTGGCTGCCCTCAGTCTCCGCCAAACTCAAATGATGGCAGCCAACTCGCTCTCAATAGCAAGGTCTAAATAATTAGGCTGTTTGTCCTCGTTTGGGTAGTCTTGATTTATTTCTGCCATATCATGTCACAAGCTCCATGAGGGAGGAGCTTGATGCCGGGTACACCACAAGTTTCAACAAATACTTTTGGAATGGTGGAAAAGTGAATCTTTGTTGAATGAATGAATGGGGTTTGCATAACTTGTATATCAGGGAGATGAAAATATTGAAGAAAAGGCAACACTCCCATGTCTTAGATTACTAAGATTTGATTGCATTTGGCAGCTCTGGGCTCTGGTCAAACTGGAGGAGATGCCAGATTGTGAGTTTCTAGTTTCCAGTACAATATGCATTATTCTTTCATCCTATTTATTGTGATATTTTTCAAATTATAATAAATTTGCTTTCTTCTAAATATTCAGATGCTTCAAAAGGTACCCAAAGGATGCAATTAGCCCCTGGGGAAATATGCTATTATGTGCACATATCATGTTTTGCATAGGCCTTCCATCATCTACATAATTTATATGCTTCTGAATAATTTTGCCTCTTTTTATGTTATCTATGTGTTTGTGAGATAATCTAGAAGTCACTTTTCTACCATCGGTAGCACAGAAAGAACTCCAGTCAGGGTTGTTCCTTCACCCAATCGGCTTTCCTTCCAAGGAAGCCCCTTAGAGAAACCTCAGGAGACTGTCGGCTTTCATAGGCACCAAACATCAAGGCAGGAAAAAAGTAGAAGGTTCAGGAAGCTTTCAGGAATGAAACAGAACCTTGTCCATTTTCATATTCTTCTGGGAATTCACTAGGGTCTCTGATGAGTTGCGCTAGCATTTTAAAGCTCTTTAAACTGTTTATAATCCTCACTTTGGTTTTGAAACAGAAAAAATAATGCCAAAATTAATGGCTTTTTAAATCTTCTGATGTGAGTTGGTTGCATACAAATTTCCCCAACACTGAGAAAGTCCATCATCTGGGGAGCAGGTAAGTTGTGTCTAACACTGGTTGGACTTTAATTGCTTTTCTCTCTCTCCAGCCCTGTCTGCTTTCCACATTTTTAATTTCCATCCCTCTTGTGCTTTTCTCTGCTATTCAAATCTCCTCATGACACAGCCCTTAGGCATGGGTTGCCTCAGCCAAGCCAGGTGAAGAATACAGGTTAGCCCTCTGAAATCAGCCTGGCCAAAATCTAGAACATGCCAGAAACATGTCTCAGCCACATCTTTTGTGAAGAAATGGGGATATAAATTTAACAGTTCAAATGACTCTCTTTGGACCGGAAAGTGGAAGGTAGGCGAGTTACAGACATTTTTAAAGATAAAATCTTAAGACGTTACCTTACCAACCACCTCATTCTTGTAGACAGAGAAGGTGAGACCAAGAGGAGTACAGAAGTCCCCCTGCCCAAAGCCAAGCATCAGAGAATGTCAGGGTTTGGACAAGCCCCCCACCTTCTGACTTAGGCTAGAGAAGTTGGATAAAAATCCAGAGGAAAGTGTGTTCCACTCATCCATGCACCTTTGAGAAAGTGGTCAGCCAAGCACGAGGGTGCAGCCTCCAGGGACCAGAGCAAAACTAACTGGACCCCAAAGGGGAGACCTCCTCCTCCCAGGTGTCATAGACACAAGGCATTAACTCATTGCTCCGCATTTTATTCTGAGCCATGAGCCATCAGCTAACATAGGTAAGGTAGAGGCCCCCAAGTCTATGCCACCCTCCACAAATATCTACCTCAACCACCCCTGCCCCATCCTCTACACAGTCATGGCTAGATACACCAAGGAGCCATGTCCAACCATACGGCCTGCCCATTCCCCACTCAGATCCTGGACGCCCAGCCCTGGGCAGCTCGCCAAGGGTCCATGGTTTGAATCATGCCCCACTCCTTACCCCAGTCTTCTCCTAAAGCTCCATCTACACATAAAGTAACAAAAAAGTATGATGGTCTAGCAAGTACATTTTAGGACAGCATTTTTCCAAACATTCTCAGCAAACAGAAAGATTTGCTATTGGATCGGATATGAAAATGTGCATATTGAAAGGAGAGATCATTAGGTGAAAAGAAATGTGGGTTCAAAATGTATAATTTGTACAGCAAAAATAATAACATCTGTGAGGGCCAGGGCAAACCTTCACAGAACCACAAAATGTAAAGCAGTTAATGAAAAATAGATCTTCCTTGTTCCGGTACAAGTCATTGCCAAAACATAGAGTAAGGGGAGGGAATGCCACTTTCACTGGCATTGTTAGTAACATGCATCTGAAAATCATGCCAGAAAGGAGAGCTGATTGTGCTAGGAAATCTATCTTTAGAACAGTGAAGGAAAGGATTTTCATTTATAAACTTCCATGCAGAACTAGCACAAATGTGTTAACTGAAGGAATGCCATGCTGTTGAGAATCTTTCCACATGGCACCCACCGCGTTCCTCCACTCGTTCTCCTTCCAGAATTTTGAAAGTAATCTCCACTGGAAGAACCACTATTTTATTCAACAGCTCCATCAAGCAGAAATCCAAACAGCAGAGAGGACACCCACCTGGGGTTACATGGAGAATATAACTACACAAAGATGCCACTGAAGGAATCCTCTTTCCAGCAGGAATCCATACCTTGTCCAAGGAGCAGAAGACACAGCAGAGAGCAGAGGGCCGAATACTAAAGTCCAGTCCATGAGATAGACGCTCTTGTGGCCTATCCAGCTACAGAACTGAATCACGCAATGAGTCATTTAAGATGTGTTTCTTCTACTGCAATATAAGCTCCACACGGTTGGCAGCCTTACCTACCTCTCTCCAAGCTCAGCACCCAGCAGAGGGCTTTGTGTAGGCCTACAAAAGGAAATACCAAGTGGGTGAGTAGAGGGCTGAAGCCCACAAGGAAGGAACCCACTTGCCAGAGTTGCCCAGGGCTCCCTCTCCATTCCCTTGCCATGGGGTGGCTAACCCCTTAGAACACACTTAGGCCCAGTAACATGGGGCCAAATATATGAGATGGGCATTTTAGTAGCACCTGGGAAGGAGGATCCACTCAATCTCTTTGTGGTTATTCCCCGAACCTGAGAGACCTCGCTGCATTCAATAATGTGGGAAGAGGAACAAAACCCAGCGATTCTCTGACATTAAAACCAGGCATGGGAAACGGACTTGGCCCAGTGGTTAGGGTGTCCGTCTATCACATCGAGGTCCACGGTTCAAACCCCGGGCCTCCTTGACTCGTGTGGAGCTGGCCCATGTGCAGTGCTGATGCACGCAAGGAGTGCTCTGCCACACAGGGGTGTCCCCCACGTAGGGGAGCCCCATGTGCAAAGAGTGCTCCCCATAAGGAGAGCCACCCAGTGCAAAAGAACCTGCAGCCTGCCTAAGAATGGTGCCACCCACACGGACAGCTGACACAACAAGATGACGCAACAAAAAGAAACACAGATTCCCGTGCCGCTGACAACAACAGAAGCGGACAAAGAAACAAGACGCAGCAAATAGACACAGAGAAAAGACAACTGGGGTGTGGGGGGGAGAAAAATAAATAAATAAATAAATCTTTAAAAAAAAAACAAAACCAGACATAGTCAAGATACAGAGAAAGGGCAATTTTGAAAATTGTGTGTAAAAACCTACGAAACCAGTTTCAGTAAAGTTTGGACAGCATCTCTTTAAGTCCTCAAAATTGTTTCTTTAAGAAATAAGAGGAAAACATTTTAGAAATAAGAGATGAAGGGTGAGAGAATCACCAACAGACTGAAAGGCAATTAATAATGAACAGGGAGCCAAGGAAGAACAAATTAAAGGAAAGAAATGATGTCAATGGCAAATTGAACATGACCAGAGGCTCTCAATGAGGGCATTGGCACTGCAGGAAAACACCTGATCAGGGAGGGAAAGGAAGTGACAACCTTCCAAAGGATGAGAATGCGAAGGAAAGGAACAGACCAATTAAAATAACGAGAGAGATTATGATAAATACGAAAGACAGAGAATGGAAATCCAATTTGTAGACAATCAGTGTTCCTGAAGAAGAGACCAGAATAAATGGAATAGAAACAATAGTTGCAGAATAAAATTTCCTTGAGATGGGGAAAAAAAGCTTGAATCCAAAGTCTGAAATAGTTTGTCACCATTAGATTAGATATCCACCTAAAAAACCCTTCCAGACATAGACTGATGAAAGTCTTGAGTTTAAAGGATTAATAAAAATATATGGCAAGCATCCAGGTAGGAAATAAAAACAAAAGCAAAAAAGGAAAAGAGTGTTGCTACAAAAAACAGTTGGACTGGCCTCAGATTTGTCCTCTGCAACACTAAATGCCATTATATGGGTGTGGGGAGGGGTTTTAGAATACCAAGAAGACAGAAAAGACTAAATTGAATTAATAACTTGCTGACTCACCCAAAAAATCAAAAGGCAATATTTTATGCTTGATATTAATAGAGAATAGGCTTTCGATATATGTATTTTAAAATGAAAGGCAGCCGTTCCCAGAATTAAAGCATGATCTCAGCCATAGGCAAGATCAAAAGGGAAGATGCTGTTTCCAATAGCAGAGCCTAAGTTATTTGCATCACCCCTGCCACTGAAAATAATGAAAAATGCTCAAAAAACAGTCTCAGACACATCACCTTAAAAGCGAAGAATTGAAAGGCAGGAGAGAACCCCCAGGCTAAATTCTGAAGCTACCCTAAGAGGTAGGAACAACCTCAGCAGCCTCTGCAGAGCCCACATCTTGGGCTGGACACACTCTTGGCCTGCAGAGGTCAGAGAACGAGCCAGCAGCACACCCAGAGTTGGTGAACACCAGCGCCTCCATCCTTCACCCCATCCCAGGGACCCTGAGGAGAGGCTGCCTGGGGACTGAGCATAGAAAGCAAAGGAAAGAGAAAGAAAAGGCACTCTGTCCCAGAGAGTGTGACCCCAGCTACACTCCAGTTTCACGGCCCCCAGAGGGGCCGGGGGAGCTTGAGACAACAGTGTGGATCAAGCTGGTCTCCAGCAGGCATCTGACAGAAACTAACACAGAGCCTCTCTGCAGAGGGCACAGGGGTTCACTTTTATGGTAAATGTCAACAGGGCACCTAAGAAATAAGGCATTGCAAGCCAGAAAGAGCAGAAATAACGACAGCAGAAATGACCTTCACAAATGACAGCATTAGAATGATTGGACAGAGAGGATGACTTTACTGCACTAAGTACATTTAAAGAAAAAGTGACAAACCTGAAAACTTGAAAATCTGCAGAGAGTATAAAAAAGACCAAATAGAGTTTCTAGAAAAAAAACACACACAATAACTGAAAATTTAACAAAACCAATTGACATATTTGTCAGCCAAGTGGATGCAGTAGAAGAGAGAGTTAGTAAATTAGAAGAGCAAAGAACAAATCAGAATTCAGCACAGGTGAAAAATGGTGGGCGATTCAGAAAAGAGGGTCAGAGGCATGGAGAGTATAGTGAGACAGTCACACATATATTTGATCAAAGTCCCAGAAGCAGAGGGGTAAATGCAGAATGGGAAATATTTGAAATACTAATAGATGAGAACTTTTCAAAATCAGTAGAATACACTAACAATAGATTCAAGAGGCCAGGCCTATCTACACAGAAAAACAAAAAGCAACACATTTCTAGAAAAGTCAGGTAAAACTGCAGAAAACTGAAGAAATTATAATATTTTAAAAGAAACTTTTTAAAAAGTTTTTAATGCAGGAATGATTTACTAGGGCAATAAAAATGATCTCATGATAATAATGTTTTGTGGTGCTCATAAAGCAAGAGAGGATCAAAACACCAAACAGGAGAGAAGCGTCAAAGAAAGTTAATATATCCGACATTCTTTGTGTTTTCTGAGAGGAGGAAAGAGATTTTGATTAACTTTACATTTTAATAAGCCAAGTTGGCATATTATAATTCCCAGAACAACGCCTAAAAATAGAATCTGAGAGACTTCCAAATAAAGGAGGGAAAAAATGACAAAATTCAACCAAAAAGAAAATTTTGGTCAATCTGCTACAAGACAAGGGATGAGAGAAAAAGAAACGTAGGACAGGTGGAAAAAAGAGAAAGCACCCAATAATTTAGTGGCGTTAAAACGCAAATGTATCTGTGAATATGAACTGCTATTTACCCTCCTCTCTGGAAGTCTTGAATTTGCAGAATTCTGAGACATGACCTTACCCTGAGCAAAGACCCTGGCATATCCAGGAGGGCACCATTTCCTTGTCCATCCCCTGCTAAAATCCAAGCATCTTAAAGAACCCTGGGTAGCCGCAAACCCTAACACCGGGCTGGAGAGAGGCTGGAGAGAGGGAGAAGCTGAGAGAAGAAAGCAGAGCAAGGGGCCTGTTCCCTTACAAAGGTTTAAAGAGGGAGAAAAAGCTGGAATTTGGGTTAGGCCTATTTAGGGAGACGTCTTAGGTTGAATTTCCCCAGAAATGGACTCAAAGACCCTGCAGACAGCTCTCAGTGTGAACAAGTAGGAAGCCCAGGAGAAGCAGGACTGAGAAGAGGGGGAGTGGGAGCATGCTGCAACTACCACAGAGGCTGCAGAGGGGGCCCCGGGGGGCCCTGGGCAGGACGGTGTGATGGTTACGTTCATGAGTCTTCTTGGCTAGGTTTTGGTGGCCAGTTGTTTGTCCATTCCAGAGACTTCAATCACTAGTAAGTTGAATGCTTCTCTGGCTGATGACACCTACCATCAACTGAGGAGATTGTCTTCAACAAGGAGAGAAGGCTCACCCCATCAGCTGAAAGCTTTGAAAGAAGTGATGATTTCAGAAGTCAGAAGGGAGAACTGCCATCTCTACTTCAGCCAACCAGCGTCTCCAGGGGAATTCATCAAAAATCTTCAACGGAGTTCCCAGCTTGCTCCCTCGCCTGCGGAGTTTGGACTTGCCCATCCCCACAACCATGAGAGACAATTTTTACAAAAATCTTGTAATATTTACAGGTATCTCCTGTCAACTCTACTTCCCTAGAAAACCCTGACTTGTGCAGGCGCCCTTCCTTCAGAGGTGTCCACTCTGAGCAAGGGCTTCAGGCCACTGCAAGCCCTCAGTGACCGGCATTGGATGTAGCCGCCCCGACGCGGGGCTTATCCTTGGGCAAGGCAGCTTCCTGCCTCCCAGGGCAACTCCTGGGGAGGGACTCAAGCTGGGGGATGAGAGCCTCCCACCCAAACGGGCCTTGAGCAGTGTCCCACAGCTCCCACTTCTGGGGAGCTGAAAGGCAAGTGTAGCCAGCATCTTCCAGGCAGATTTTATTCCAGTCCCCAGCTTTGAGTGAGTCCAGTGCTTCCTCACGTTCCTTTGACCTGCCCCCTCTATTTTCCCCTTGGCCCCTTGCGGAGGTCCAAGGAGTGTGCTCCAGCCCCTTTCCAGCTTCCCCTTTCCCCTCCTTGGACGCAGCAGGGCATCCCATGGCTCACCTCCAGAGGGCGCCATGCACATCGTAATCGCTTCCACAGCACCCCCCTAAAGTTGGCAGTGCACACAGACCACACCAGGGAGTCCGTGGCCCTGAGGAGCTGGCATCTCAACTGCCATCCATGCAGAGAGCTTTTCAGTTGTCAAAATGCTCCTATCTAATGGGCTAAGCCCCAGACCATCAGCTTTCCCAGAGGGCTCTTCTCTATGGGGTCCTCAAAGCACCATGGTGAGGCCCTCCTGCCAACAGTCCCCCAGGACTGGGATCTCTAAATGCAAGCAAATAATTAACACGCTTTTTGCTTGCACGTTCTCCTGCAGTTTTTTGTTTGCTTGCCTGTTTCCATTCTAAATGCGACGCTTGTAGGAGAAAAGACCCCAAGCTTGTTCCACAGCCATAGACCTAGCACTGTCAGCGTGGGGAAGAAGGAGCATGAGCCACCCCGCGGCAAGCTCCTGAGGGAGCAGGAGCCCGTGTGGGGCCAGGGAGGCTGCCCAGAGAATTCCAGGGAGACACCTGGAGCCAGAGACCAGCCGAGCTCTCCTGGCTTCTCCTTCTCCCCATGTCTGGACAGTCTGTGGCCAGCCCCCTTCCAGACAAGCAAACTCCCTTTGCCAATGCTTCCCTTTCCCCAGAGCTCAGAGTCGCATGGAAACCTGTCTAGGTCCCAGCGGTCACGGGATGGGTGGGCTTGCAGTGGCAAACCCAGATCCCCAAACTTCTCGGGGCAAATGGCCACACGTTTGGGAGAAGGCCCAGGAAGTTTGCACAGAGCCTGATGCAGGCCCAGTGGGAACCAAAAGAGCTGGTAAAATTTGAAGAATTAAATTATTTGCGGAGCACAGGAGGGAATACCTGCTGCTTCTCTTATCTTTTATTTAACACAATTAATATGTTTAACTCATGCAACATGCAGGCGCATGAAACAAATAGCTGAGAAAATAATGAATATGTTTTATTAAAAAGTTCAGTTGAAGTTGAAAAATTGAAGAGTTAATTAATCACAATAGTATCTAGTTACATAAAAGCATAAAGACAGATGCTTTAAATTCAGTTTTTGAAATAACCACCGAAATATCTAGTTACTATCCAAATTCTTTCCCATGGTCTTCCCGTGGTGATACTCTTGGTATTTATTATACATTATGTTCATCTAGATGACGTTAAGCCGAAAATCAACCACTTGTTCATAACTCTTTGTAACATATTCAGAAACATAAATGCTATTATCTCTATAAATTTGATACATTAGAGTTGTGTAGAGTGAGATTTATGGTTTGAAATAATATTTTTCTTATAATAGTGGCCAAGGCCAGAGGTTCACAGACATATTCTGGGGAGTTTTTTAAGTTATTTGATAATTTTAGTTTTTTTTCAGTTGAAAATCTATAAATTACTTTTGTAATGAAGACCAAACCTCTCTTTTACCATGATAATTTCCTATCAGCAGCCATTGACATTTCCATGGAATAAGATTTCAGTTTTGAAAGGAACAGTTTCTTTCAGTTTTATTAAGACCTGTGGAGTTTCTAGGAGGTTCTCAACAACTTCTGAGATTTCTCCATGGCTCTTTCTCCAACAGAAACACAAGTGGATTTTGATGTCACAACTTAAAGATATAATACCTTTGAATCAACAGGCCACTTACTCAATGGAAATACTTCTTTGTCTTTTTTGTTTTAAGAAAAAAGAGAGGACAGTTATTTTAAAAACATACTGGATATTAAGTTTTCTTAGTTTAAAAAAATGAGATAACTTGACATGTATGTCTTAGGATCCAAGAGAAACAGATTCTAAGACGGCCACCATGCTCACCACCTCCTGGTGTAAGCCCCACCTCTGGAGCATGGGCAAGACCTATGACTTGTTTCTGACCAGTGGAATTTGACAGAGTGAGAGGATGCACATGATTATGTGGACTGATGACATTACATGAGATTGTCACACCTGTCTTGCAGAGAGACTCTCATCCTTGCTGCCTTTGAAGACATAAGCTGCCATTCTGTGGGCTTGTTTCACACAAGCTACGTGAGACAATGGAAGAGGGCCAAGTGACACGAAGCTGAAGGCAGCCTCCAGGCAAAATCCAGAGGAAAACTGACTCATAGACTTCTGCTGGAAGGAAGTGAATGCTACCAACCATCGCATCAACTGGGAAGAGGGACCTTCCCCTGTTGAGCCTTCAGATGAGACTACCATCCTGGCAGTGGCACCTTAATTGCAGCCTTGCATACAACCCAGCCAAGCCAGACTCCTGACTGACAGGAACTGTGAGAGGACAACACGGTGTCATTTTAAGCCATTAACTTTGTGGCTATATGGTTACACAAAAGCTAACATGGGATCCCTATAACTTTGCTCAAACTCTTACCCCTCTAAAGTGACAGCTGAAAAAACCAGTTAGTGTAATGGCCTCTCGCCAGTTCCTTTCTACCTACGCTTCTTCCTGCTGATGGAGGCTGAGACCCTACCTCGCCTCTGCTTGAGGTAGGGTCTGTGGGCAGGAGAGTGTCTGTTTCTTCTTCCCTCTCTCCCCCTCTCTCTCCTGCCCTCTCCCTTATGGGTTCCCCTCATTGTACCCACACCTGGTAAACAATCCCTTTGTTAAACCCACTTCAAGTCACTCAGATTGAATTCCCCTCTTTTCCCTCCAGGCCCAGACACAGGGATCCTGGTAGACTTGCTCAGTGTCCATCTAGAAGCAGCAGCAGCAACTTCCCAGGCTGCTGCTGGGAGCACCTTCTCTCTGCAACGCCTCATGCCACCTGCTTCCAGGGCTTCTGTACTTTCTCTGAGAAGCACTCACGAGCACTCTGTCAGCCAGGCCATGTGCCCTGAATGAGCACACAGACCATCAAACAACTCCTCCTATGATAATGAGCACTGTCTACATCTCCCAGATTCTTGGAGAGTTGTTTCATTTATTATTATCTGCTGAGGTATATTTAATGTAACTCCAACAGATCCCAGGAAATGTGATCTTAAATAAGAGCTTGTACAATAATTAAATATAGTATTGAGAATATCATTAAAGTCAACGACCCAGTATATTAGCAGTTTAAACACATTTCTGCTTTAACGTGATTATATTCAATGAAATTCTGAAGATGTTGGACAAGTGACAATGTGTATAAAACCAGGTAATGCTGTCACACTTACCTCCCCACTGTAATCAGAGAGCCAGTCTCTGTCACACAGGAGGCCATGTGGGAGAACCCCAAGCTCAGTTGCTTTCCAACACAAACATCAGATATTTGAAATAAATCCAACGAGACTCCACAAAGACAGCAAGCCTTTGTGCTCTATAAAGACACAAGTTCTCAGTCACTGGACAGAGTCGAGTATCGATTCTCAGCTGGTATGGCAAGGGTTTTGCACTTGATGGAATGAATATATGTTGCTGTAGCTCCTTCGAGAGACTGGACTGAGGTATGGACCACAACAACTGGCCTGAGTCACCATTGTTGGTGATGTGGCGATGAGTCCCGATGGGTGTTAGGAACACCTCTCCAGCCCTGCATGCTAGAATTGGCATTGAAGTCCTCGAGAGCAAAGAAGCTCTGTCCCATGGCTTGCTCAGACAGAGACGAGTCACTCCAAATGGCAGAAATGGCTTCAAATCTCGACGACAGTCTCTTCCTGTAGGCCATGACATTTCTGAGGGAGAACATGGCCTGGTCTCAAGAGAACCATGTTCATCTTACTCTTGACAACATTGCCCCATGAGATGATATCCAGTTCCTCAGGAGTGAATGAGTCCAGTTTGCTATTTCCCTAGCATGTAGGGAAGGAGGAAACGAGTTCCAGAACACTGTGTCTTGAATTAAGCCCTCAAAGTCTGAGTATCCCTTACTTCTAAAGACTCAAAGTACCACCTTTTCTTTGGACACACATGAGATGCCATTTCCCATATGACTACCATAGAGCATGAGCAGAAGTGAGATGTGCCCTCTGTGCTTGGCCCCTTCCAGTTAACCTGGAGCAGGCTCCGTCTCCCACACAGGAGGCTCACCCTGTCAACCAGAGCACTCTGCAGGACTGTTACCTGAGCATGAAAACCTATGTCAGTTGCCATAGCTACCACTCCAGACCAGCCTGCTGTAACTTCTTTCGATCGATGCTAAGATTAGGAAGCTCAAGTGATTTAATTGAGCACATTGTTGGGCAGGGACAAGTCTTGGAGCATGAGTGCTCCTATCCCTAGAGTGAGCCCTCAGCACTCACAGCGCCCTGCAAAGTTGTGTTTACTGTGGGGTGTGAGAACCTGCCTAGGGCCAGAGAGGGCTGGGAACCAAGGGCTTACACAGGCTAGCTCTGATGTGGGAGGAGCCCCCAGCTGAAAGTGCATTGTGAGGGGAGGTGCCATTTTTCCTGCCCACTCTACTCCTTTGTTATGGGGCCAGTTGTGTCCCCTACAAGATATGATGAAGTCCTAAACCCAGAACCTCAGAATGGGACCTTACTGGAAACAGTCATTACAGGCAGACTTAGTTGAGTTAAAATGAGGTCATATCAGTGTAGGATGGGTCCTTGGTCCACCATGACTGGTGTCCTTCCAAGAGGGATTGAGGAAGCACAGCCAACCAGAGCAGGTGGCTGTGCGGCCGGAGGCAGCATGGAATTATGCTGCAAGACGAGCAACACCAAGGATGCCGGGCACCACCAAAAGCCAGACACAAAGCCTGAGACAGAGCCTCCAGAGGGAGCTCGGCCCTGCCCCCGCCTTGTTCTCTGCACTTCCGACCTCCAGAACTGTGCAACAAGAGATGTCTTTTGCAATATACACACATCCCTCCCCAGGTTTATGGTCCTTTGTCACAGCAGCTGCGGGGACCTGAGACATTCCCCAAAGTTTCCATCTTAAATTTCTCATGGATCTGCTCTCAGCTTCTAGTACCTGGTGGGTGTGCAAGTGATGCTGTCAGAGGACAAGGCATCATGTTACAAGGAAGCACATCAATCCTTCCTAAATGCCTGTTCTCTGCACCCGATCCCTTTCCAGGGCAAGCCCCCCCAGCCAGATACTGACCTTCTCGCCAATCTGCAGCCACAGTCTCCTTGCTCCTTGAACGTGCATGTGCTGTTCCTGCTGGTGGGATGCCTTTCCCTGTGGTCATCTTCAGGTTGCTCATCTTCCCTCTGGGACACCTTGTGAGAGTCCTCCCATGATCTAAGTAGCCTTGGCCATGAGACTTGCTTTGGCCAATGACACAGCAGTAGAAGTGGTGTGTGCTTCCAGGCAGCACTGCTCAGAGCCCATGTCCAACTCACCTCCTTCCCTGGCATAGCCCCACCAAGAGGTACTGCATCGGCCCTGGTCCCCTGAGTGGGCATGTCACAAGATGGAGAAATCAAGTCTACATTTCAAGTCACTGGGTCTGGGGACTGCTTGTCACAGCAGCACAACCTACCCCATCCTGGCCAGAGTCCTACCCTTCAAGGACCTATTTATACCACACCCCAACTCTGACCCTCCCCAGGCAGAGTTCATTTGCTCCCTTCTCTTTTCCCAGAGTATTTTGTACACACAGTTGCAGAGTGCACACTAAGTATTTGCTCATCACTCTCTCCTGTCTTTAGTCATCCTTTTAACCCCAGATCCGGAAGAGGCGCCGGCTCGTCAATGTGAACTCCCAGTCGCCCTCGGGCACAATAGAGGCCACCTGTTAACATACATCCGAATGGGTTGTCTTGTTCCGTGGCAGAAGCCTCAGGGACGTTCTAATTCTGGAATGAAATGTCAAGGTGTGTGTGATTCAAGTCACGCGTCTTGCCTGCTTCTGTCTGTGCCATGAGCACAATGGAAAATGGATACACGGGGAAAATAAAATCCCTCCCAGAGTGAAGGGATGGAAACAGCAAGAACGCAGACTTCAAAACGTTTCGCAATAAGCTTGAGCAATTGCCCATCGTCGCCTACACGCCAGCTGCAGCTGCACTCGCAGACTTCTTGGGCCTGTCCCGGTGCCAAGCACTTGCACCCTGGGCAGTGTGCTGCAGGGTGACATTACTCTACCTGACAGAGACATTGAGGAATGGGGAACAGTCTCCTGCATCAAAACCCGTGTGAGCGAAAAGGGTGATGAGCAGCTGTGATCATCAAAGAGGCCAACTGACAACACAGACGTCGCCCTGGGAAAACCGAAGCCCAAATGCTGAAGTCGTGTTCTCGCGGGATCCGCACCTCCTTCCAGACCTGCAGGAATGCAGCATACAACAGCGCGGAGGAGAGCGCACGTGTCCATCCACAGAAAGTGGGGGGGCTGGCCTAGGAAGGGCGCTCACACAGTCAGCTCCAGGGAAGATCAAGACAGGAGCCACTGCCAGCTTCGGTGAGCAATGGGTTAAGTTTTAGGGTGGCCACAGGTCCCAAACCCAAGTTCCCTGCCGTGGCCAGGTGACAACAGCTCATCAGAGGCCAACGTCTCCTGAAGGGACAAGTCCCCAGCCTGGTCCTCATACCAACGCACCACAGTCAGGGGTGCAGCCACACAAGTACTCTCTTGCTAACTATGCCGTGCCAGGGTCAAATTCTTATTATCTCAACATCGGCTACAGGTTAGTGAGGGCACTGTCTCTGCTAAGGAGAAGGCATTGCTGAGGCAGTCAAGGGGCAGGTGAGACCCCCAGGGCACACGTCAGGAAGCTGTGGGAGTGAGGGGACAAGGATGCAGAGCGCCGAGGGCTGCGGGCCGGAGAGTGGCGCCATCCACACGGAAACGATTCAGAGATGGCAGAAGCCAGGAAACGAGCCGGGGTGGGGGGCTGTCTTCTTGTAGATGGCTGCCAGAGCACAGCACCTTCATCTGGGTGGCTTCAACCAACAGAAGGTTGTTACCTCCCTGTTCTGGGAGCCAGGAGTCCACAGTTCCAGCCTTGCTCCCTCTGACACCGGGAGGGGAGGAGCCCCCTGCCTCTTCCAGCTCTGGGGTTTGCGGGCAGCCCTTAGCACCCCTTGGCCTTCTCCCATGTCTGTCTGTGTGTCCAAATTTCCCTCTTCTTATAAGGACACCAGTCACAGTGGGCTAGGGCCCACCCTAACCCAGTTTGACCTTATCTTAACACCTCTGCAAAGACCCTATTTCCAAATAAGGTCATATCATGGGACCAGGGGTGAGGACTTGAATAGATCTTTTCTAGCAGGCAGGTGAGGGGGGACACAATTCAGCCCATAACAGTGACTATCAGAACCCATGCTCCAAGCCCTACCTGGGATTTGTGGTCCCGTGGGGCATGGAATGGAGAAGCATTTGAGCTAGTGCTGCTCAGTACCCCAAGGGAAGGGAGCCTGATGCTGATGCTAGATTATGCTAGATGGAGATAGAAAATCACTGCCCATCTCTAGCGTTGAGTCAAAGATTGTTTGTCTTCCAGTGTGCAGCCTGGTCCCTGCTGCTCACAAAATCTGGAGGGTGCTGGTGTAGGTGAGGAATGTGAGCTGGCACGCTGTCTGCGCTCTAGGCATATGCCACGTGTCTACTACCATTAATGGCTGGCTTTGTGCTGGAAGGCTGGAATGGACCTCCATGATGAAAGTTCCACTTATTTCAAATGCACAGAGCCTTCAGAAAACCAAGAGAAGAAGTTAAAGATGGTGACTAGCTAACTCACATGCATGGGTTGGCTACCAACTAGTTTCTTCTAGGACATTAAAAAGTCATCATTTCAAGAACAACATAAACTGTTAACAGTAAAAGGGTAAAAATATCTTAGCCTCACTTAAAGGACAGCCCTTTACATGGAATCAAATGAGCTTTGTAAAAGGCCCATAGATTGTCCTTATTTTTCTGGTTTTCTGGTTTTCTTCAATAGATGAGGCCAGGTCTCTGTAGCCACCCAGCCTACCTTTAGATTCACAGGTGGGTTTGTTTCACCTGATTAGAGAGACAATGCATTCAATCCCAAGCATCTGATCAGGGCCAAGGAGAGAGAGAGACCTCAAAATAGAGGGATTGTCTCGATTCCAGCATTCAAAGGTGAGCAGGGCTCCCAGAGATTTCCATGGGTGCTGCACCCCTGCAGCACCTGCCTTTGCAGTCTTGGGCATCTGGGGCCACTGTGCTGACTCTGGAGCCCACCTGGAGCACCAACACCCAGCCCACCTAATTCATGACCAGTTAAATGCGCCTGAGGCAGATACCATCACACTCAGGTAAGGATATTTGCTAATCTCCTGCCTTATGCAGAAAATCAATCTCCATGACCACCAAACTCCCCTTCCCACGATGGGATGCTGGTAATGATGTGCACTCGCCCCAGCGTCACAAACCTATCAACAACTCTTCCAAAGCACCTTCCCCAGTAGAGCTTCTCAACCTTGAACATGCCCAAGTCGTGCCTGGGGATCAGCTCAACAGTAGATCTGGAAGCAGTGACATGCAGCATCTCAACAAGCCTCCAGGTGATGTGTAGGCTGTTAGTCTAAGACCCACAGTACAGCCCCTCCTGCATCAGAGGTATCCGCAGCCTTGTCGCACTGTCAGAACCACTCTGCATGGTTTTGCTGCACCCACCCGACCTGGGACATGGATGGGAACTCATGGTGCACCATGAAGACAAGCAGCGTGCCCCGACAGTGCTTCACCCTACTTCACAACCGCCTTACAAATACCTGGTCCAGGTGAACACCAGCTGGGGCCAGGTGAACAGTAGATACAGGGTCTGCCTTCTCTCCGTGAAAGACATTAATGAAAATCCAGTATTGCTTACAAGAGAACATAATCCAGGGGTGTGATTTTTTTAATACTTAGCCTGCATATTGATCTTTTTGAAGAATATTTTACTTTCTTCACCCATATCTAAAATACCTCATGTTATCTCTCTCTCTCTCACACACACACACACAATGCATGTTCATTGTAGAAATTTTGAAAAATGCAGAGCTGTATAAAGAACAAATTAAAAATCACCTGTAATTTCACCATCCTGTATGTCTTTTTTTAAAGATTTATTTTATTTATTCCTCTCCCCTTCCACCCCATTGTCTGCTCTCTGTGACCATTCACTATGTATTCTTCTACGTCCGCTTGTATCATCCTGTGGCACAGAGAAACTGTGTCTCTTCTTTGTTGCATCATCTTGCTGTCTCTGCTCTCCATGTGTGCAGCACCACTCCTAGGTGGGCTGCGTTTTTTCACACAGGGTGGCTCTCCTTTGCAGGGTGCATTCCTTGCACATGGGGGACCCCTATGCAGGGACGCCCCTGCGTGGCACAGCACTCCTTGTGCATGCGGCAGCACTACACGAGGGCCAGCTCACCACACGGGTCAGGAGGCCCTGGGGATCAAACCCTGGACCCTCCATAAGGTAAACAGATGCTCTATCAGCTGAGCCATGTCCTCTTTCCCCTATAAGTTTTAAGGTCATAGTGTACAAAGTTTTTAACCCTTCTTGTTTCACTTTACATTTTATCCATATCATTGTCTCATTAGAAATTCAGTAAACTTCATTTTTGATGGCTGCATAACATCCCATTGCAATTTAAAGATTCCCCTTTAACTGAGCATTTAGATCACACCCATGGGAGGAGGGTTAATGCAGAGGTACCCCTGCTGTGTCTTTCTTTATGTTTTCACTTCCTTCACTATGATGAAGCCTCTACCAGGTGGTAGGTGTGGATCATTTGTTTGTATGGCTTCTTAGAGTTGTCATTATTGGATAAAACAGTAAGAAGAGTCCTATGCCAAATCCTCCAGAAAGTTTGTGACAATTTACTCTCCCAAAGGTAGTCCAGAGAGAGCCTGGCTGAATCCCAAGTCTTTAACAGCATTAAGTTTTAGGAGATTATACCTTTTTTTTTTATTTATATTTCTCCCCTTCCTCCCCCCTCCCCCTCAGTTATTTGCTCTGTGTCCATTCACTGTGTGTTCTTCTGTGTTCGCTTGTATTCTTGTCAGTGGCACCGGGAATCTGTGTCTCTTTTTGTTGCGTCATCTTCCTGCGTTAGCTCTCTGTATGTGCGGTGCCACCCTGGGCAGGCTGCACTTTTTTTACACTGGGCAGCTCTACTTGAGGGGTGCACCCCTTGTGAGTGGGGTTCCCCTACCTGGGGGACACCCCTGCGTGGCAGGGCACTCCTTGCACACATCAGCACTGTGCATGGGCCAGCTCACCACACAGGTCAAGAGGCCCTGGGTTTGAACCCTGGACCTCCCATGTGGTAGGCCAATGCTCTATCCATTGAGTCAAATCTGCTTCCCAGATATACCTTTTTAAAACCATTTTTAAAGCAGACAGTGACACTTTGCCAATGACTGTATCTGTACATAGCCCAGCTAACGATTCGAAAAAAGTCCACCCTACTGTGGGAGAGTGTGGGCTATGGTGTGGACCATTGACCATGAGGTGCCGCGGTGCTCAGAGATGTATTCACCAAATGCAATGACTGTCTCGTGATGATGGAGGAGGTTGTTGTTATGGGGGGAGGAGTGGGGTGAGGGGGGTGGGGGGTATATGGGGACCTCATATTTTTTTAATGTAATATTAAAAAAAAAAAGACAAAAAAAGAATAAATGAAGATAAAATTTTAAAAATAAATAAATAAAAATGTATTTTAAAAAAAAGTCCACCCTGGACTCTGAAGCAGAAAACTCACAAGTTCTCACCCGCGAGCTAGTGAAAGAAAGGTCTTGAGCCAGTAATAAATGAGGGAAAGGCGAGAAAATCAGAATCTTGTCACTGATTATTTAGTGCAAAAGAGAAAGAAAATGATCGCAGGTGGTGACGGCAGAAGTTACAACCCAGGATACCTGGCAAAATACGGGGCGCGTTGGATTACTGGGACAGCAGCTTCTAGGGTGTTGGCGTTCCATTGGAACTCTTTTGTCCCTCCACAGCAATGAATTACATACGTATCTTTATTTTCTCCATTAACTTTTTTCTTTCTCTTCTAAATACTTAATCAGTGACATCAATAGCAGATGCTGTGTGAAATTAGACGTCTATGCAAGGCTATAAAATTCTTTTAATAAACAATGCCAGCAATTAAATGTTTCAAAACAGACCATCACTGTCATATCTCAAAATGGATGCACGACAACCACCAAGGCAGCAGGCACAGCCACGGCGCTTGGCAAGGGGCCCGAATCAACTCTCATTCCAGGCACCAATTCAAAAGGTTATTATTATTACTCTTAATTAGTGCATACTAATTACTTTCAAACTTTCACTCTGCTTTTTTTGAAAATGTCCTCCTCTTCTCTCCTGGAGTTTGAACAGTCACGGGCAGTCTCACTCGACAGTGAGGGCACCCACGTTGGAAAAGACCTCAGTGCTCGCCCGCCAGGCTGTTCTCCCACTCCTCACAGCATCTCCTCCATGTGCAGGTTCGGGAAGACAAGAGAGAAAGCGAGACCGACAGACAGAAAGAGAGGGGAGGAGAGGGAGGGAGGGAGGGAGAGAGGGAGGAATTGCTATTATGCCTCGATGCATCAGAGATGCCTTCATTTGCATTTCACCACCACGATGAGGATTAATGGTGCAGAATCTCCTGAACTGAAAGCGGATAACTGACATACCACAGTGCTCCACGCTGGGATAAGAAGACCGATTGGGCTGCTCCACTAGGGCGTGAGGCTGTCTGCACTTCGGCAATGACAACTGAGTAGCAATGAAGGTTTTAACTATCAGCGCCTCCTAGATGGCCCACCCTTCCTCATATGGTTGACACTTCTCTTCCACCCAGAAAGCCTCACAAAGGAATTATTCTCATACCCATTGAAGTCCTCAGAGACAAGAGGGTGGAAAGTAAAACACAATAAAATAAAATAAGTGCACAACAACAAACAGCCAAAAAGCAGAGAGGGGGCAACACAAAGGCACGAACAAGACAGTCCTCTTGGCAAATGGCTCGGTTGGATGAAAGAACTCACTTCTTTCTGCCTACCTGCTCTGGGCCAGCAGCTTATCTACATCATCACATTTGACTTGAATTCTCACAATTCTCACACTTTCAAGAAAAGATCTTTATTGTTCACTTCCTAGTGGAAAAAAAACTGAGGTCCAGGGAGATGACAGAGTTGGGAAGAAGTCGATCCTCTTTCTGGTTTGAGGGGTAGGGGCTCCTGCCTGAGCACATTGCCTCTCTGCTTGCTGAACCTTCGCTTCTCATGCACTGCACTTGCTTTCCTTCTCCTGTGGTCCATGTTAGTTGTGCTGTTTAAAGCCAGCATCGCATCCAGGGTGAAGTTGGTCATTTTAACTGGTTGTGATATGTGGTTTACAACTGACCTTCCCTCCAGTTGTCTTTATTCTTATCTGTGGCGACAGCCAAGCTCGTTGACACATGTGTCACCTAGGGGTGAATCAGTGCAACCCATCATCACCAGTGCAAAACCAAGCTCACTGTTAGTAGGTAAGATGCATCCTCTTTGTAGCCAATGTTTAACTTAGATCCTAGAACTTTAGAAATGGGAGAGAATATCATGATCAGCTAAAGTCTTTCCAACCTACAGTAGATCTGCGTTAGTTCAAACTCTTGTGGCTGCAAACCATAGAACATGCAACTAAAATTAACTCAAACCCAAAACAAGGAATAATTGTCCTATGCAGCCGCATGTAGCAGATATGTATTTGGACTCTTGGTATGGCTGGCCTAGGGCTTGGTTGATGTTACCAGGATGCCTTGCTCAGCCCTTCTTCCTGGGTTGGCTTGGTTCTCAGCTTCCTCACAGTGCCTCGGCAGCTCCAGGACCGCATCACCAGAGCACAGAACACCCTGGCCTCTTCCAATACCTCGACCAAGGTCCCACAAGCAAGCCTTGTTGGCTTTCATTAACCTGATTTGCGTATTAAGGCTATCCCTAAACCAATTGCTGCAGCCAAGGAAATGGGATGTACTTCCTGGTTTAGCTCTGGGCACGAGTGTCATCCAAATATATTGGTTGAGCATTTGGGAGGGTCTTTTAACCCAGAGGAAGTTTAAGGTATGGTTACCAGAAGGAAGATAATGTACACTGGGGGGCAAGTGCTACAAGACTAGAGAAGTGTGTCTGTAGGTTTCAGGTAACACAGAGCTGGGGCTCAAGCAAGAATTCAAATCACAACAAATTCAAATCATGACAAAGGCATTGGCTATGCCATCACTGCTCAGGGCCAGTGCAGAAATGGTGGCCAGTACAGGGCACGTTAGGTATAACGAAAACACCATCAGGATCACAGGGAATTTGTGTTCCTGCTCGCAGGGGCAAATGTGGAGGCAAGCTGGAGCCACCTAGCTGTGATCACTCCGTCTTGTAATGACAAAATAAATAAATGATTGCCCAAGCAGGAATTACGTCTGCTACCTGCTCTGTTTTACAAAGTCATCAAAGCCAAACTTCCAAAGCCGTGAATGTTTCACAAGTGGTATCTAATAGATCCATTGCTTAAAATATTTAAATAACTACATGAGCTGTCTTGGCATTTTTGTAACTATTTGTCATTTCTAAAAAGTTGATAGTTCTTCATATATTTACTAATTATGTGTTTATCATTCAAGGTTCATTGATTTCAGTCATCATTCCATCTTTACTTCATCCATCACATATTCCCTGTGTACCAGCTATATACCAGGTGCTGCGCTAAGCCCAGGGAACCCAGAAAAAAAATGGAAGAACCACTGCTGGTTACCAGGGAGCTCGTGCTGCAGGAAAGGAATTCAGTCAAACACGAAGGGAGTTGAGGCATTAGGTCTCTCAGTGTTTAGTCCTAAATGACTCTCTGTAAGTGGGTAGAAATCAACTAATAAATTTTAGAAAGGCAAATGGAAGATAAAATACATATTCCAAAGCTCAGAGTTATTCCACAAGTACAGGATTTATGATGCTGTTGATCACAAAGTTCCATGGCAACTTCTAATGGAAAATGATGAACTCCATGCAAAACCAGTGTGCTGCATATTTTTTGTTTGCTTCTCTGAATACATCCACTCTTACGTCCTGAGAGACGGACTTAGACTAGTCTTCATAAATGGACATCCTTTCTCCCCTTTGTCTTCTGGTTGGGTTCACCCAGTGGGGACCAAAGGAAGGAGATGAGAGAAACAGAGTGAGGAAAGGAAGCTGGGAACTTGTCTTGCCCCAGGTCCCTCCTTGCCAGATCTATAGGGCAGGCTGCCCTCCACTGAAGGCCACACCTTCAGCTAGGGGGTCCACTCCTTGCCCCTCTCTCCTTTTGCGTCAAGCAACTTCTCTTTCCCTCATCCCTTCAGACTGAGGGACAATAACACAAAACTCTTGTGATTTCCGTGTGCCTTGCTCATATCTTTGTAAATAGTCCCTTTATTAAATTATCCTCAAATTACCCAATTTGAATGTGCAATCTGTTTCCTGTTAGGACCCTGACTGGTAAATCCAGGTTAGCCAAAATTTCTTAAAATATCTTCTGTGTTTTATTTCTAAAATAATGTGTGAAAGTTCCCTGCTTCACCTCCCTCAGGGATTACCTCCTCCCCTAGCTTCACTCTACAGATAAGACAGAAGCCTTCTGCCAACACTACCTTCTAGAATGGCCCTGCCCTTAAGGTCTAATCATTGTTCCTGATTTACAGGCCCAAAAAGTCAATGCATCCAGTATAATCTCAATATTTACTATTGTGTATCTCCTGGCTGCCCCGGAAACACATTCACACGTCAAATATACTGGTATTAAATTAGATGTGAGACAAAGCCAAGTGCTGACAAGGATGTAGAGCAACTTGAAGCTATTGATATCCTGCTAATGGGAGTGTAAATTAGTACAACCTCTTTAGAAAAGTGTTTGGCAAGATCTACTAAAGCTAAACATGTGCCTTCTCTTTGACTCAGCAATTCTACCCTGACACATATCCAAGAGAAATGAGTGTATATGGCCACAAAGGACATGTCCAAGAATATTCATAGCAGCACTGTTCCTAATAGCCACAAACTGGAAACAATCCAAACGCCCATCAATAGGAAAATGAATAAACAAATTGAGGACTATAACAAAGAACGAGCTCCTGGTACATGCACCAACAAGGCTGAATCTCACAGTTATTATGTTGAGGGAAGGAAGCCAGCACACAAGAGCACAGTTTGCATGGTCCCATTTATATGAAGGTCAAGAACAAGAAAAACAAATGGATGGTGAAAGAATTCAGTGTTAGTAGTTCCCCTGGAGAACGATATATTGAACCAGAAGGGGCATGAGGGAAACTTCTGAGAGAGCTGGAAGTGTTCTGTATCTTGATTGGAGTGTGTATGTAAAAATTAATCAATCTGTACATTTAGGGTTGGACTACCTGTTACCTATTCTACTAATGTTTGTACTTCATAACTCAAAAACAAATGAAAATGCAGACCATGATTGGAGGTCTACATTAAACATAAATGCGTATGGAATCACACATGTGCAGGATTCTGAGTTTGTTTATTGAGCAATGTGCTCATCCAAAAGCATAATAAGAAATAGCTAATATTTTTTAATGGAAGAGTATAGTCAGGCAGCAGGTAACCAAAGAATGTCTATCAAGATGGTTATACTAACAAGCAGCTCATTGGCTGTAGCACAGTCTCATCATCAGGGAAATTCCTACAACCATACAGGATTTTGAACACAACTCATGGGAAAAGTGGAGTCTTTTTGCAGACCCAAGGGCAGGATGATGGGTACAGTAATGAGAAGAAACCTGGGGCTGTCCTCTGCATAACAGAAGAGTTTAGTTCTGATGTGGATACACAGGTCAGAGTGAACATGCAGGAGACTTTGCTGAAAGAGGAAGGAACTTTTAGAAGTCTAGAGAAGGGTTCTGTGGGTATCTTTGGGATAACTTCCCTGTTTTGACAAGTAAAGAGTTGACCCGGGCAAAGTCTCTCTGCCTTCCGACCTAAAGTGAGAGGTGGATGTGGTCATTTGCAGGGCATTTTGAAGTTTGCCCCCAGCTTGGCAGGAAGGGCTTGCTGCTGAGCAAGCCCTGGCAATGAAACACCAGATTCCCAGTGGAAACCCAGTCATCTTGGTGTCCTAGCTTATCAGGCGGGTTCAGGGAAATTGTCTGGGGTTAAGATACAAACCTCAACGTATCGGAACTCTTCCTACTGCACTTAAAACCTTAACTCTGTAAAGAACTCTTCCTACTGCACTTAAAACCTTAACTCTGTAAGGAACTCTTCCTACTGCACTTAAAACCTTAACTCTGTAAGGAACTCTTCCTACTGCACTTAAAACCTTAACTCTGTAATGTGGCCGTGATCCAGCCCTCACCACATCCCCACCCACCACCCCAGCCCATGCTCTGAGGATCTCAAATGTGCCCAGCTCTTTCCCACCACATGACCCTCACACCTTCTTTCTCCTCTGCCAGAAGAGCACTCCCTCTCATCCTTTCCTACTGACTCCTGACCGTCAAGTACCACCTTAATCCTTTCCCCAGAGCACCTTTCCCTGAAATCCCATCAAGAGTGCGTCCACCTTGGTATTCTCACACATACCCAGGGTTCTTCTCTTTTCCTTTGTGAAACTCATAATTTTTTATCGTATCATGATGTATGTGCTTACCTTTCTGTACTTTGTCTCTTCTTTTCAACTGGACCCCTGAACGAAAGCATCTTATCTGATTTTTTTTCATCACGGTACACCCAAAGCTGAGTTCAGTACAGGCTGTGCAAGGCTAGTAAAAACAAATAGCTGTGGAATGGAGCATTAACACAAGAGGTGATTCCAAATGTAGGTTCAAACCAGCTACCCAGCAAAGAAGTGCTCATTAAAATATATGCATAAGAATTAATAAAAATACGTTTTAATCCTTATTTTTAATAATGATGCTGATAAGGCCGCAGCTAAGGAAAAGCTCATTTCCTGCTGGCAGTGACAAGAAAGCAGCAGGATCACACCTTTGAGCCGGTAACACTTATTTAGCATCAGGAACTAATTCAAAAGGGAAGAAGTGATTTTACTAAGGTACACATTTCCCATATTTTCACCATAATCAAAGATTAGAAATATCCTAAAATAAACAACAGAGAGGGAGCTGTTAGCCTGGGTGCTGACTAAATGGAATTTCTACAGGTATCAGAAAATACATATGCATATAAAAGTCACAAAACTTATTTTTCAACATTGTCCATGGTAAATGAAAAGCAGAATAACCATCATTTCCAAAATTCTTACACTACCATGCACAGATATGAATAAGGAATGGAAGAAAAGGACAAAATAAACATCTTTGTGGAAAGACAGAAAAATGCACATATTTTTAAGTATCCTTGATTGTTATTTTGACAGTAAATAAAATTGAATAGCAATGAAACATCGACCTAAATCTCAGCATCCAAAAGTAGGCTGGATGCTCCTACCTCGGTCTTCCCCTCCCAATTTCAGTGTCTTTCCTTGTGGCTCAGCACACTTGGATGCCCACCACCCACCCACCCTCCAGCAGAAAGAAGCCCTGCTTTGCCAGAGGGGAGCCATGAGGTGAAGCGTCACCATCCAGATTCGGGAGGCCTGGCCTTCTCCTGCTTTCAGACTTGCTGTGCAAATGGCCCCATGCCCAGAACAGAGCCATGTCTGACCCTACCAAAGCCTTGAGTGCTGCAGAAGGTCTCTTATGGGCTCTGGAGAAGCACCCCCAGGTCTCCCCCTGGGGAAGGCCCAGCTGAAGGTGAGATGTGCTTGTACTCCCTCGGAGGCTTGGTCAAGGAGAGTTGACCTCTTTTGCTAGGCACACGACCTCTCAGGTGACCTCCCAAAGTGGGGCAGGGGACCCTAGTAAGCTCACTGCTTGACTCACATACCACAGCTCAGTGGCTCTTCAGAGTATTCAGATGAGGATGTTTCCAGGTAAGTGATGGACAAAAGGAGGGAAGAAGGTGTACCAATGCTTATGCAATAGAAGATGTCTTCCTGCTCTTGTTTAAAACAGCTGAGCACACAGGCCCTTTAATTAGGAATAGTCAGTTGTTGGATGTCTCTATGGTCACAGTTTTTAAAGTTTAACTAAAGCACGGGGCCAGCGAGTTGGGTTTCCGGCACGTCCTCGGCCGCGCCAGGAGCCCCCGGAGCGCCACAGTCCCACCAGCGGCGCGACGCCAGCGCTGGGGCCGCGCTTCATTTCTGCCGGGAAAACCATCCTTCATCCCTGGGAAGCTTCCTGAAGGCTCATTTAGGCCTTGGCAGGATGGCGGGGACAGAGCAGCTGTTCACTCTGACTCCTTCCCATCATTTGACCGGTTTTTAATCCGCAACAGCGCTTCCAAAATTGAAAACGGAACCAGGCTGGATTCCCGAGCAGGGCTGACCAAGTGGGGGCTGGCTGGGCCCGTCACAGCCGGGTGCCAGAATGAAGATAAATCTCCACGATGGCCTGGACTCCTGGCAGAGCAGAAGCGCTGCTGTCAGGCGCCGTCCGCGGACAGGGAGCAGGGCCAGCCAGCCAGGTCTGCGGTCCCTTCCCAGCAGGGCTCTGGGGACACTTTGTCCTGACAAACCTAGACGTTTCCTGACCCCCACCAAGAGCCCCTTGTTGCTCTCAGTCACGAACAGGTTGTCTGGGAGCCTTTTTTAATAACGCGGAAAGCACGGATGTAAAAGGAATTTTCATCAGGACACTGTGACGATTTGCCATTCCTGAATTCATTCTAATTTATATTCATTTACAATGTTTCCTGTGATGATTTCTTCCAGGCATTCAGACTTCAAGAATGTTTAAAAAGGAAAAGGAACCGTTGCACGTTCCGCAGCCTCCCGTAGGTCAATCCCACAGGCTCCGTGGCACAGGAAGCCCCACGGCCACGTCCGGAGCAGCTGCTGCTCCTCTCCAGACACAAGTGGGCTGGGCACTGGGGGGCGTTTTGTAAAGACAGCTCCATGTCAGAGGAGCAAGCCCGTGGCTTGGTGACAGATGGAAGACTTGGCCACTCTGTGGCTGGAAGGCGAGTGGATTAAGAGAAGAAAAGATCTCTCTGAGCAAGGCCCTGGGAAAGAGTGCAGGGCCCTGGCAGGATCCTATCCCTTGGAGACTTGGACGGTCTCCCCTCGTGAACTTTGCGAGGGTCCTCCTCATCAATCAGCTTCCCCGACGTATGGCGCTCAGGGGGGCTGCCCAACGGCCCAGCCACGACTGCGAACGCAGCAGGTCGTCTGGAGCCGAACCCAGCCCTGCACAGCCGCACGCTGAGAGCAGGTCATGGATCATCTTTTGCTAAATAAGAACCGAGAAATGTGGCCCATTAATGAGATGCCCGCCATGTAAAAGACACCGCGCACGTGAGCCACAAGAGGCCAGGGCACAGGGATTAAAGAGAGCAGACGAAAACGCGAGGCGCGCGGGAAGTGGCATGACCAAACCCCTCGAAGACAGAGAGAGGGTTTGGGATTGTGTGAAGGGTTCAAGAGAATAGCCCCTCCAAGAGGCTTCTCCCCAGTTCTCTTTGACTTGATATATTTCTCTCCGACTATCCAGGCACCCTGGGTGGTGGACCCACACTTGACTTTCTTTGCGTGGCATTTGGACTGCTCTCTGCACACCCCTTGTGCCGCCTCTTCTTATCCCCAGGGCATGTTTGACCATGAGCCATGTGCCTAACCCACCGTGTCACTGGCCAAAAAGGATGCTTCCCCGTCGCACACCATTCAGCTGCTTCCCCCCCACACAAGTCAAGATAACGGATGGATTTTATCCAAATGCCCGTGGCAACCCCTTTTCCAGGCACTACTCCGAGTGCCACAATATGCAGACTCTGTACTTGACTTCTCCACTCTCAGCTGAGGGACAGATGCCCTTTGACTTACCACGGTCAGGGCCAGCTGCATGGGTGGGTGACCTGGGTGGCCGCGGGACCCCACGCTGAGAAAGGCCCCGCTGTAGGGTTAATGCTCTGCTGTCACTATCGAGAGATTCTTGGTCATTTTCTAACAAGGCACCAGCAGATTATGGCATGGATCCTGCCAAGAATTTCTGACATCTTCCAAAATTCACTGAGCTCCGGGCAAGCAAAAGTTCACCAGCTCGAGAAAACTCCCTTTTCACTCATCTGCATTGTTTTCTGTCATCTTGTCCCCCAGCTCTGCATTTAGTCCTTGGATCCCAGGAGGTTGACTACTACACGGTACAAAAATAAGCTAAATGTATAACTCTCTCTTTATTTCTCAGCACTCTATTTTCAAACAGGAGTTTGGCACGTGGAAGGGAAGAGAAGATCTGGTGATTCAAACACACGGCTAAAAACAAAGTAGTAAAGCCTCCATCCAAGGGGAAGACAGAACTTCAAAGTCAGATGCAGTTTACAGCCTATGGAAAGGTAGGTCTGAGAGGGAACCTGGTTTTGAAATAATAAGATAAAATGTTCAAACAGTTCCCCCGCTGGTTCTGAGATGCCACCATGCCTCAGCCAGTCTCAAAACATAACTCTCATTGTTTTATGTTCATTGTTAAAAATAAGTAGTATATGCAGAAGAAAAATAAATTGAAAGAACTTACAGAATCTTTCTACCCAGAAACAGGCACTATTAGCACATTTTCCTTATTACACAAATATTTATTGAGACACCACTGTGTGCTGGGTGACACCTGGACCTCCAGCAGTGATGCAGCATCTCACAACGCTGACATTTTAGGGCAGGAATGCCACAGGACGTCGACGCTAGGTCACGTGGCAACACACTCCCAGTGTTCTGGAGAAAAATAAGGATGGAGATGAAGGAGGAGCCCTCAGACTGGAAGTCTCTGTGGTCAGGGGAAATGGAGCAGAGAGTGGAGATGACCAGTAAGCCCAGTGGAGCAGAAGGTGCAAAGGGCCTGCGGCAGAACACACAGGGGAGATGAGGGTAAGCGAGGCCGGCGTGGCAGGAGCGGAACGAGCGAAGGGGAAAGAAGTAGAAACTGAGGTCTGAGAGGAAGGGGGGAGTAGGGTCCCGGGGGTCCCCGGAGGCCAGCGAGCATGCTGCCTTGAATCTGGGGGAGGGGGAAATACTGCAGGATCATGAGCAGAAGAGGAACACGAGCAGGCTTAAAATTTACAAGAGTAGTCGTGATCGCCAGCCTTGTACGGAGTGCTCACTATGTGCCAGTAGAGACAGACGTGAAGGAGAATAAATTAAGTGACCTTCTAGGATCCTTCTACCCTGAGAGGAACAGGGTCAGCTCAGCTCCCTCATTGCACAAATAGTCATATATGTGTGTATATGCATCTATGCACATACACGACTACATACAGCATAGATTATAATTAAATGGGTATATATAAATACGCATGTAAGGAGTGTCACATACATATGCAAATAATGCATCCCGCGTTCTGCATTGAGTGTGCACCAAGGTCAATGTTTAGTTGTGTCTACCAGCGGTGTCTTTCATGACATCTGCTGTTGGTCTTGCGTGGAAAGTTCGTCCTCACTCCTAGATTGTACACAAGACTCTCCTGTGTTCTTTTCTTGTGGCATCTTGGGTTTGTGCGTACACTGAACCTTTAACTTCCATCTTCAGTTGATCTTCAAATGTGCTTGGCAGTGGCAGAGAGGACGGGGGGAGTTCCGTGGGCTCCAGGGCTTTTCTCCCCCTTCTGAGAGAATGCACAGGAACCACAGAAACCACAGGAGGGCGGGGTTGGGCAGATCCGTGGATTCGTGGTAGGGAAGTTGTAAAGTCAGATTTTTTTTCTATTTCATTTTTAAGAGCATTTTAAGATCTCAGCTGGAGAACTTCTTGCAAACAGAATATAAATCTCAATCAAATGCTCAGAAAATAGGGGAATCCCTTAGAGACCCAGAGAAATGAACTCCACGGTCTCATCTCTCTCTCTGTCGTGTCCCCGAGGGACTCCCAGAGCCATGCTGGGGACACGGGAGCATCCGGTGGGGACCTGCCACCCCTCGGCCCCTGGGAACGCGTCTCCCCACCTGGGCTTCCCCCCAGCACCCCAGCTCAGCACTCAGCACTCAGCAGCCGCACCTGCACATGCTAAGATCTGGGAAATGAAAAGTTTGGGGATCCCAGCCTCAGTGGACTCAGCGAGGCCCCCACACTCAACCAGAGGCCCCCCACAACGTGGAGGGAAACGAGTTCCACCCAGCAAAGACCGACGTTTGGGGAGGATCTTGTGCCCCCCCACACCCTCCGTCCACCTCGGGCCGTTGTGCCCAAACTGAATAACGCACACTTCATCTCTGTCCACGTGGCCTCTCCCTTGCTGAGCGCCTTCTAATCGTGTGGTCAGTTCAGACATATTTTTAAATACATAAACGCATACCTGCATTGCAAATCTTTTCATTTTTCAGCCCTTTGCGTTCACACATAGCCACACTGTAAAACTCGCCTCCCTCCTAAGCCGCAAATGTTTATTTCCTCCCTTACGAATGCAAACCTGAAGGGCAATGCGCTCCTGAGCTTGCATTACGTGCCTTTATTTGAAGAACATTTTCCAAGCAAATAAGCATCTGTTTCGTCCTGACAGCGAGTTTGCAGTTTCTGCCCCACTCCCCTCATTTAACTGAGTAGATGTCGCAACCATGTCCCGGGGCCTTCAAAACCAGAGACTGTCACCCCGAGGTAGGCAGGTTTTGCTGCCACCAACAGGACTCGGGTTTCGAGCCCGGCTCCAAGAGCAGCTTCACTTCCACACGGGAGATTTCGAGACAGCTTTGCACACCCGATCTGGGCTCGCCTTCGACGGCGCGGGCCCCCAGAGGGAGCGAGCAGGCTGTCGTGGCTCCCCGTCACTGAGAAATGACACGTAACTATCCCAGAGAGGAGCCAGCGCTTTGTTGGCACCATGTCAGTTCTGTTCCCCCAGTGACGGAAGAAACAAAACCAGTCCAAAGGGCAGAATTCTCGACCTCCCGCCCGCCCCACCGAGCTGCGTGCACCGCCACCCCCCGGGCCAGGACATGGCCGTGGGTGTCCACGCCACAGGCCAGCACGCTGGAGCGGAGCAGCCACCACGATCTATTTCAGTAACTTGCCCTTTCGCTGCTTCCAGCTGGCCGACCAGCTCCCCAAGTATAAACTTTCCAACGTGCCTGCCGCTGCATGGACCTATTTCAAAGCGGCGGCCAGCCAGGCCAGCTCCACTTAGTAACCAGGTAAGAGTTACTGCTGTCGTTAAGACTCCAGGACTCCTTCCTGTCACCAACATCAGGCCGAGAGGGCCGGGGAGAGGGCCGGGGAGAGGGGAGAAGCTGGCGACCTGCTTATTTCCACAGGTCAGCCTCACAGCGGCCTTTTCTGCCCAAGGCTGCTGTCTTCCTGTTGCCCCTTGCCCGCAGAGTTTTGGGGAGCAGCCAGCGCTGCTGTAAGCCCTGTTCCCTCCCGACTGACTGCTGAGCACACCCCCACACACACACGCTCACAGACCATAAGGGGGCTTTGCACGAGCACGGCGCAGTCATGCACAACCTTGTGAACACTGGCACTCGCCAGCACCTGCGCATTTCATTACGCGACCACTTCCCCAGGGTTGGGGCGCAGCCGGAAGGGCAGACTGTGTCTGCATACCTTATATTTACAGCTGCCCGATGAAAAACTCCTCTGACGTAGGGACTGGAGGCCTGTTCTGTTACTAAATCACTAGAAGGGGAACAGAAAAACCAGAAAGGGCATCAAGCCTCCTTTTTAAAATAAATCCATGACTGTTAGGCAGCGAGCTGACCCAGTGGGTGTTGTGGGAAGGACACATTTGGGTGGTAGCCCCCCAAGATGTAGACGGCTTCCTCCACCAGGTCGCTCATCAAGCAGGGGACGGCGTCCTCTGAGACTTGTCCTGCACATGTGCGTGATACCTGTTGTACCGACCCCTTTTTTCAATGTACTTTTTATTTATTTTTAATAGATACTTAGATTACATAAAATGTTACACAAAAAAATTAAGGGATTCCCATATGCCACATTCCCCACACCTCCCACTTTCCCCACGTTAACAACTTCTTTCATTAGTGTGCTACAGGCACTGCCATTGATGAACACATTTTGGAACCCTGCCACTCAGCATGGATTATAGTTTACATTGTAGTTTACATGCTCTTGCACTCAATTCTGTAGGTTATGGCAGGATGTATAATGGCCTGTATCTGTCGTTGCAATGTCATTCAGGATTATTCCAAGTCCTAAAAATGACCCCATATCACACCCTTTCTCTGCCTTCAGCAACTCCAGTGACCACTGTCTCTACATCAATGATATAATTTCTTCCATTGCTAGAATCACAATCAGTTTATAGCAAAATACCAGTAAGTCTACTCTAGTCCATAGAGTTCATTCCCCAATCCTGAGGATTCTGGGATGGTGATGCCCACTCCACTTCTAACTGAGATGAGGCCTCAATCCCATATGGCTGATAGATGGGACTCTCTTGCTGGCAGTTATAAACTCCCTTGGTTCCTTGGTGTGGGTGGTTGTCCATCCTCACCTCTTTGTTAGTCATCCTGAGTGAGTCCAATGAACTGGAAAGTAGGTGTTGCAACTCATCTGAGGCTCAGGGCCCAGCTGGGACACGGACAGCCCAGAGATTCAAGTCTCTTGGACATACACCTACCAACTCCAGCACCAACTATAGGTTCAAATAAAAGGGACAAAAGAGGCATGTGTAGCTCCCCAGAACGGCTTCAGGACCTGGGCCAAGCAGAAGGGGTCATGGTTGTGGGGGCCACTCACCACCCTGCACAAGAACCATGGAAGTGTCAGTCCCATAGCAGCAGAAATCTAACTGTGCACTGTCCTGTGGTCTCCACCTCCGATGTGAAGCCAAGGGCCAGTCCAGCCATAAGAACTGTCATTCAGGGGTCAAAATTAGTCCAGACATCTCCTCCCAAGAAGGTGGGGTGGGGGGACTGGCGGCAGGCTGAGTGCAAAGGACGTCTACCTGCTGCCCTATCCCCTGACCCTGAGGATGAGTCCCTGTGGCCCTGGGGACCCCAGAGTCATCAGTGGCATGGCCCACATCAGAGTCACGCCTCAATAGTCCTGCCAGGCTGGAGGGCCAGTTCCATCATGTTTCCATTCCATCCTACTGCTTTCCTCTGTAGTTCTAAACTCTCCCAACTAAATTCTCTGGGTTGAATTGGCTGAAAAGAAATGGCTTGGCAAAATGAAAGCCAAACTACAAAATGTTCATTCAGCGCCTTGTGGAAGCCAACTCTGGGGACTGGGCATTGATTGACCTCTTCAATGGATACTCTAATTTGTAAAATAAGATATTCTCTAGCCCAATTTTAAAGAGTTGACCTACAATTGTACTAATTCAAGGTATTATAATGGACAAGGTAAACCAAAAGATACTCTGGACATCCCAGAGAGCCTTAGAAAGCTGGGGTATGGCTGCTCCCAACATTCAGGTAGAAATGGCTCTTCTCAACTTATTTTGAGAACGGGCCTGATCTAGCCCATCGCCATCTTTCTGGTCCTGACTGTGGAACATAGACGTGCACATGGTAGACCCTGGTCTTCCAGAAACCAGCCTCACTCATGCATTGCTTAGTCATTCCAACCAGCTTTCACTTGGAAATATGCAGCGCTCATCCAAGCATAAGCATAGCTCTCCAAGGAGTAAAAAATCAATGAAGACACTGCTGTAGGAAGTTGGAAACCAGTTGGCTTGGTCATCTTTCTTAGTCGTAAGCCAATTGCTCCTTTTGGGAGAAGATGAAGTCCCCTGGCCATGCTCAGTATCAGAATGTCCAATCCCAGTAGTGTGGGTACCTCCACCGCACAGATGTGGTCTGTTAGTGAGCACAGGCAGGCCTGGGTAGTAATGGTGGGGGTTCCTCTTAGTTACTAGTTCCTGAACTTCAAAAGCAGCTCACACAGGGGCCCCCCCAAGTCCTGATCAGGAGCCTCCTGCTTCTGCAATGTAATGGCATCACTCCCCCAAGGACAGCTGGTGTGGGGCTGGGCGGCGCTGCTCCTCTGCCAAGTTTAAACTCTTTCCTCTTCATCGCTTTGCCTCCTTTGCCAAATCTTAACGATGCTGGGCACCATCACCTCGTGCATCTGCCATGTCATCCCGCACGTGGGCAGGCGGCAGGGTCAGAACCAGGCAGCAGAGTCGAAATTTGGGCTCCCAGGCGCAGGCAGCCTCTGCCTCCTGGTTGGCCTCCGGAAAGCCCCATCCGAGGCAGCCACAGTCACGTTCACATCAGGATCAGGGAGGCAGATGCCTCATAGAAGGTCCAGGAAAACACAGAGGTGGAGGACCTGTTGGGAAATTGCAAACGAAATGTTTAAAGGAAGCCAATTGCCATGGGATCTAGTCCCTATCCCAAAGACCAGGAGTTCCAGATGTTTATTTCAGCCTCTTTGTTCTTAAAGCAGAGCTGCCTCTCTGCAGGGGTGTGCGTGGGTGGTGTGTGCTGTTCTGGGAGCCAGGAGGGAGCATCACGGTGTGCAGAGGACACGGAGAAGCGCCAGAGGCTCAGCCCTCCAAGGAGCCGAGGCACAGCACGGGGACCTCAGGCCTCCAAGGAGCCGAGGCACGGCACAGGGACCTCAGGCCTCCAAGGAGCCGAGGCACAGCACGGGGACCTCAGGCCACCAAGGAGCCGAGGCACGGCACAGGGACCTCAGGCCTCCAAGGAGCCGAGGCACAGCACGGGGACCTCAGGCCACCAAGGAGCCGAGGCACAGCACGGGACCTCAGGCCTCCAAGGAGCCGAGGCACGGCACGGGACCTCAGGCCACCAAGGAGCCGAGGCACAGCACGGGGACCTCAGGCCTCCAAGGAGCCGAGGCACAGCACGGGACCTCAGGCCTCCAAGGAGCTGAGGCACAGCACGGGGACCTCAGGCCTCCAAGGAGCCGAGGCACAGGCCTGTGCTGGGGACAGCCAGGTACTCTCGAAGCCATTCCCCAAGGCCTCCCCAGGCCAGTTCATGCACACAGGCCACCCTGCCACCTCTCTGAGCAGAACTAATACTTCCTGGGAACTCTGTTTCTTTTCTTGGGTTTCACTAAATATTATATTTAAGCTGGAAGAATGGATTCAGATCTTAGAATCAACAAATAAGTAATGTTCATACTAATAATAGCTAGATCCGCTCAGTGTTGGGTCAGAAGAACAGAGTCCCATTTAATAAAGGGATCGCATCCCAATGGTGGCAGAAAAATAACAAGCCAGAGGGAGGCACTGAGGCCACCCAGAGATCTGCCACCACAGCTCCCTAGGGAGGGCAGAGGGAGCAGTGGAACCAGGGCCAGGCACCGAGGCTTCCTGCCAGGGGCGGGCACCAGGAGGAGAAGTCGACACTGCAGGAGATGCCAGCAGAGCAGAGCGAGAGGGTGGGCAGGCCCCAGCTTGCCTTTCCTCCCATGTCCTTCCAAGGCCTTCTGCTGGCTGGGCCTGGCTGGAAACCAACTGGCGAGGGAGCATGGCAATGCCGTTTGCGGGGACAGGCAGGGACTGGATCTGAGCAAAGAGCCACCATGGGGTGAGTGCATGGCACTGGGCCGAAGGCTTCCATTCAGAGTTTCATGGGGTCCTTGCAACCAGCCTAAGAGGAATGAACTTGTTCCTGTGGAAGCCTGGTTTCTAGAAGAAAAACCTGAGAACTTTCAAGGTGAAGTGTTCAACAGGTACCTGGCAGACATTTCACTGGGCAGCTGGTCCTGCTCTATCAATTGGAGAAGAAGAGCAGAATGTAGGAATGCTGGGGAATGGGGTGGATACCCACCACGTAGACCACCTGGCTCAGCTGGGAACCCCCCAAATGGCACTGGATAGAGCAGGCCAGGGGAGGAGCCCTCAGGGGTAGTGCCAGTCTCCAGCCTGCACTGGCCCTCTCTGAGCCAGGCCTCTCCATAGAATTCTGAGTCCAGATGTCCAAGGACAAGCGCTAAGGGTAGCCCTAGACCTTACCTCTCCCTCACATGGTTTCTAACTTGGCACACATGTCCCAGCACGGGCCCTCCAGGCAGGACATCTGCCTCCTCCAGTCTCTTTAGACGGAAGTCTCAGAGGTGAAAGCATCTCTGAGATGCTCAACCCAACTAGCAAGCAAAGATGTGCCAATCAAACGCTGCTGGTCTTTCCTAAACAGTTGCTAAAAGCCATGGTGCAGGTTAGTGCCTGGGGTTTCTGGTGCCACATCTGTTTATTGATCTTTACTATATGCCTGCATTGTTCCAGGGACTGGGTATCATGTGACCGGGACAAGAAGGTGGGCTCAGATCAAACCCAGAGCAGTTCACACAACAAGAGGCTCAGTTAAATAAATATGAGCAAGGCTACCAGTGTGGGAAATGTTCATTCAATCATTATTTAGAAATGCAAAGTATAAGCAAAAGCAAGAAAGGAAAAACCTCAAGGAGGAAGTAACACCGTGGAAATGGATGGCCACATCAAACCTGAGTGGCTATTTCTCTTAGCAGTAAATTTGCAATAAGTTCTTTGGTTCTTTTTCTTTTTTTTTTAAAGATTTATTTTTTTCTTTATTTCTCTCCCCTTACCCCACTCCCCCAGTTGTCTGCTCTCTGTGTCCATTCACTGCATGTTCTTCTATGACCACTTCTATCCTTATCAGCAGCACCGGGAATCTATGTTTCTTTTTGTTGCGTTATCTTGCTGTGTCAGCTCTCCGTGTGTGGTGCCATTCTTGGGCAGGCTGCACTTCCTTTCATGCTGGGCAGTTCTCCTTATGGGGCATACTCCTTGCATGGGGGAAACCCGTGCGTGGCACGGCACTCCTTGAACGCATCAGCAATGCACATGGGCCTCTTCAGCTCCTGATAACTCAGTCAACTATAGTGGTTCAATCTCTATCAGATGGGCTGTGCAGCTCCAGGGCAAGGCAAGTACTTGTGAACAGCCTCTCCATGATGGCCATGGAGAAGCTGGTAGAATGGATTTCATGGATCTTTCTAGTCGGCGGTTCTCAGATCCAAGGACCACCAAAGTAGAGTTCTGGACCTGTCAAGCAGACTTCCAGTTTGGGCATCTGAGCAAGAGGGGCATTTTGTAAATAATGGAAATGAAGAAAAGGGTCTCTCCCCAGGAGAAACAGGGCACCCACTAGACCACCTCATCGCAGAGCTGAGGGGTTCCTTCTGATCCAGCTAGAAGTCCTTGTCGCAGCTGCTCCAGGGAAGGATTGGAGACCATCAGTAGGTTCCAGAGAGGCAAGGCCCCTGGGGACACCATCTGTAGCAGTTTGATATGGTTATGAATTCCAAAAATAGATATTGGATTATGTTTGTAATCTGGTCTGTACCTGGACATGATTAAGTTATGGTTAGGGCTTTGATTGGGCCACATCATTAGGGCATTGAGTCCCTACCCCTTGGTGTGCAGGAACTCACAAATAAAAGGCATGACAAAGGACAGAGTTAAGGGTTTTTGATTTTGGATTTTGATGTTGGAGTTTGATGCTGAAGCCTTAAGCTGGAGACCCCAGGAAGTAAACTCAAAGAGGAAAGAGAAGCAAGCCCCAGGAAGAGAGGAACCCTGAGCCCAGGAAGAAGCAAGACCCTGGAAGGGAGGAACCCAGGAAGCCTGAACCCTCGCAGACATCAGTAGCCATCTTGCTCCAACACATGAAAATAGACTTTGGTGAGGGAAGTAACTTATGCTTTGTGGCTTGGTATCTGTAAGCTCCTACCCCAAATAAATACCCTTTATAAAAACCAACCAATTTCTTGTATTTTGCATCAGCACCCCTTTGGCTGCCTAATACACCTCCCACACCTTCCAGGACTCCAACTTCTGGAAAAGGCCTTGGACCACCCAGCTGGTGGCACCAGAACTCAAGGGACAGAGAGCTGGAAAAGGGGACCCCACTGGAGTAGGCCATCACACCCCCTGGGCCCTGGCAGGGTCAGCAGTGTGTCCTTGCCTTCTCTTGTTTCTCCCAGGGTCAGGAGCTTATGCCAGGAACTCTCTTTCACCACCTCTGAAACTCTCATGCCTTCTGCTGGATTCCGGACACACAGCAGGGATTCAGAAAAGAGCAAGAGTTGGTCTCTTCTCTTCTCTCTCAACAGCACTTCCCTGCAAATTTCCTGGGACTTTAGTTCTCACAGCTTTAAATGCCTTCTACCCACTCATGCTCCAAACCCACTCTTTCAGCCCACAGCCACACCTGCTTCAAAAGACCGTATCTCGGCAGGTCTTCCCCATCAACGCGTGGGCAACTTAGCCCTGGCCCCCTCCCACCCACCCAGCTGTGTCTGAGCCATGACATCCATCTCTTCAGTGACACTGGGACCCACATCACCCCTCCAGCCCGGGGGCCAGCCTGACTCTTCCCTGACCCCTCCCTTATGGCCAATCCATCCTGAAGGCTGCCGTTCACTCTGAGAGCCGCCCCTTCTGTCCATCACCTCGGACACCACCCAAGCCTACAGCACAGCCTCCCACCCAGACTCTTGCAACAGCCCCCAACTGTCCCCTCGGCTTCCCCTCAAGACCTTTCCATTGAGTCCACTGGGCAGCAAGAATGGTTTCTTATAGTGGAAGCTGCCAGTCTTAGCAAATGAAAGCACAGGACACAGACACCAGCTAAAGTAGAATTTCAGGTAAACAAGAAGTACATTTTAGCATAAATATGTCCCATGCAATATTTGTGATATGCAACGATTTTATTTATTGTTTACCAGAAATTCGAATTTATTTGAGCATCCTCTGTTTTACAGGGCAACCTGCCTCACCAAAGAAATCAGATCATGCCTTCCCCCTCTTAAATCCTTTCAGTGACCTGGCTTTGCAGTGAAAAACAAAATCCAAACTCCTTAGTGACCTACACCACTGGGAACGATCGGGTCCCCTCGTCGCTCCTGCTCCTCTTAAGTCAGCATCCTCCTTGCTCACTGTACCCCAAATGCTGGATGGAGTTCCGTGCTTCAAGCAATGTGCTCTCCACCTCCTCCAGGTCTTCTCTGCAAGGTGGTCCCCTTCCCTGGAATCCCCACCACTACTGCCACCCCCATGACAGGCTTTTCCCTAAGCTTATGGCCCCCCATTAAAAGTCCTTCTCCAACAAACCGTCTTGACCCTCTCATGGGGAGCAGCCCCAACCCCACTGTCATTACCCTCCATTGCAGCACCTACTGGGCTCCAAAATGGATACCTCCTCCGTGTGGTCATCTTGTTGCACCTGCCCCGTGGTCTTGCACAGAGCTCTGTGAGTTCATGAGTGCAGAGACCATGCTTGGTCTGGCCATCTGTGCACACCCACCTCCCACACACTGCCTGGCCCTAGGGGATGGCTCGCACTTCCACACTTCCTGGAATACCTCTTGGCACACAAGCATGCTGTAAGGTTTGCTCTTAGAAGAGGGAGAAGGTCCATAAATATTGTGCATAAATATTGTACAAACACGTGCAGCAAATACACGGACTAGTGACATGGCTTGCATTGCTCGCTCTGGGAAACAGCATAGCGAGATAAATGCCAGTCAGAGAGAAAGACGCCCAGCCAGAGAACTCACCCAGACCTTCGCCACCTAGGTGCATGGCCCAATAAATCGCCATGGTCAACAGGACAAGCATCAGGGCAAAGATCTGGCTCTAGATGGTCTATGCCACACACTGTACCTCCAAGGTCAAGCCCAGCTAGGCCAAGGCTCACCTCCCACTGCCCTTCTCACCTGTTCTCACCTGCATCTGAAAGATGGAGGCCAGAAGACAGCCATGCTCTGAACAGGACACAGGAGTCCCAGCTCAACTCTCAGCAGCTGCCTCTGTTCATATTCCCAGATCACGACACTGCGGAGCTGCTCCCCTTTGTGTGTCAAATAAGCCCAAGAAAAGGGGGCCAGGCTATAACATTCATTCCATCAAAAAGGCCTCTCAAATATTTATTCTTGGGTTTCACTGGCATACTTGATGACCAAAGAGAGACAGGGAGACCTCTGCACAACCAATCAGTGGAATTTTGTTTCCTTAGAAAGAAAGAATATTAATAAAGGGAAACGGTCCCAAGGATTTCGTAGCCGGGCAAGCACCATGTTCCTCTGTAGTCGTCTTCCACTCACCCTCACCTCCCTACTCCCCGCCACCTGACCCGCCCCATCCAAAAAAAGAGAGAAGGCAGGAATGGACATCAAAGCCATGTGGGATATGCCTGATAGACTACATTAGGGGAAAAAAATACCTCAACATTAGAAATACACCGATTATTTGAGTGCTTCTTCTAGGCTAGAAAACTGCCTCCTTCCTGTTCCATTTCTTCTTCTTTCAACCGCTTTTGGCACACTAGCCCATCAGAATCATTAAAATTTCAACAAAAAAAAATTACTCCACAAAAGTAGAGAGTAATATCAGTTTCTACCTTGGTTTTTAATTTCTTAACCAAGTTTTAACCATTAGAGTCGAGCTTCACGAAACTCCAGGAGAGCAGCCGCTGCTGGGCTTCCCAACGCCACCTGCCAACAGCTTAGACCCTGGACCAGAAGCTCAACGGGAGCTCTCCCGGCGTCCACCAGCGCCGCCTGTGCTACGGGGCACGTGCTGCGGTCCCCTCTCCTCTGGGTCGAGCCCTCGGCTCTGTGGGAAGACAGGAAGATGGACACCCACACCTGGAAATCCAGGTCAGCAAACCCAGGCGGCCGCTGGTAATCCACGGGAAGAAACCTTCCTCTCCTTGCTGCTTATCACCTGGATGTTTTAAGCAGGTATTTCCCCCCTGGTATAAACAGAATATTTAATTTTCTTTTTTAATCATGAGTTTTGAACCAGAGGCGGGCAGATTTCCAAGCACTCTGTCACTGAAATATTTTGAAGACAAGGCTTGAGGCGTTCAAGAGCTTTTCAAAATTAAGTCTTTTCATTTTCTTTCCATCAACCTTACCTGGGGTTTCCTGTCATGGTTGATCCATGGGAAACTGGGAAATTGTTGGAGCAGATGAAACACTCCAAACACTCATTCATTATCCTGAAGAAAATGACGGAGCCCGGTTCGCGAAGGGGCTCCTGTAATCTTCGGAGTTGCCATTTGTAGAAAATCTTGGGATAAATCCATTTTTTTTAAAATCCCTCCATTTAATGAGTTGAAAATATCGAATATTCAAGCTGAGGGAATACCAATCATAATGAAGCTCAGGATTGATGGCGACACTAAAGTCCCAGCCAAGAGCTGTGCTCACATTCTTTTTCATGTTGAATTTTGACTCTGCCACTCCAGGCGCATCTTCTCCCACCATGCCTGGCCGTCCAGCGCGGGCCCCTCATTTGTTACAGCATAGAAGTCTCCTTAATAATTTTTATCATTTCACATCACAGGCCCGATAATGACACCCTCAGGATCAACCCTTCCACCAGTGTATGTTTTTAACATTGCCGGCATCTTCTGCAATTTTGCGAAGCTTGAAATGTGCCTTCGTGGGGCTGGCAAGAAGTGACAAACCGCTGATTCCAGAGCCCACTTTCAACCCAATCTGAACGTGTTCTGTTAACTCGACATCTGTCAGCCTCTGTGATGGGACCCGGGCAGTAGCCTCGGTGAAGTGGCAGCCTCTAACTTCCCGTGGTGCGTAAGGCCCAAGCCCTTCAGCCTTCTTGAGCCCTACATGTTTCAAGTAGGGGTCCTTAAAAGAATTTCTTCTTACCAAAAAATACCAAACAAAACGCCAAAGATATAAAATACTTCAAGATTCCCAGCATCTCTTTGCAGTTGTTTTCAAGGATTCTCTGCAAAGGACGTTTTGTTGCTATTGTTTTAAGCCTATTTCGCTTAGGGTAACAAAAATGCTCAGGCCTCTCCTGGGATTTTGACGCTAAGTGGTTTTGCAACATTTCTGCAGCCTCTATGAGTATCTTCTCAGCTAGTTTGTCTGGAGCATTTACAGGGAGTCACAAATGATGTGCGTTGAAATCCATCACCTTGAGACAGCCCAGCACCCACTTACCTCTGGCTCTATAATTTTCCTTAAGTGCTGGATGAGGTACTGCCTTCCAGATCATGGGGCAGGTGCCTCGACTTCATCAAAGCCACTCTCCACCCGGGCACTTCTTCCTTCCTCTGTTTCATACTCTGGCAGAGACTCGCAACAGGGTTAAATGCCCCCTGGCAGCCACCGACCAACTTGTCCACATCAGAGGCCCCAGTTGCACTGGTGGGAGCATGCCCTTCCCACCCCAGCCTGCCGGAGTCTGGTTGTCAAAGCTAAGGTCAGAGCCCTCCCCTCCCACAGCTTTATTTCAAGGATACATGCGCCGGGGACTAACTCCAACCTGCCCCTGATAAAGAAGAGGCCGGAAGGACCACCGCAGAGTCTCCACTGGGAGGACAGGAGAAAGAGAAGGAGCAATGGATGCAGGGTGGAGGCAAATCGAAGCCACGAGTAACTACTCCTGCAAGCCTGAAGACAACAGCAATTACTGAAAATAGAAAAAAAATAAGATAAAAAACGACCAGCCCTTCCTACAAAAATATTGCCAGGGGCCGGTTGTTAATATGAAGGAAAAATGATCACATGGTAAGAGAAATGAGAAAAGGCCTCCTCATTAGCCAAATTGCTCGGAAACTTTCCACAGTTCTCCCCGCTTTTGCCATCCCCTCCCACCCAAGAACTCACTGAACCTGCTATTAAAAAGGGGTGAAAAATAATAATAAACAGGAAAAGAACAACAGAACCCAGATAGAGAAAAGCACATAATAAAGCATGCAGGATCACAAACACATAAAACAAATCAAAATAAATCTGTCACATTACTCTATTTACTCCTTTGTCCCTCTTCTGCCGGCTGCCTGTGTTATAAATCTCCCGTGGAGGAAGGCAAGGTGGCGAGCGCAGGTAACATATCCTGAGATTTCAAACATAAATATGGAGTTGTAGTGGAAGGCGGGCAGCCTATAAAGCGTCCGCTTCTTTGATAAGTTAATATGTCCTCATAGCCTAAGACACGGGCAAGCGTGACATTTGAATCATTTATGGCTTGGAGGGGAAATGGCACCAGTCTTATTTCTTTCTGGAAAAGAACCCACATGTCTTTATAAGCAGAGAGTGTCGTTGATAGCGCTCGCAAGCTTTTCCATTTCAGCCATAAACCATGTGTCTGGGAGCCAGGCCATTTCTGTCGAGGAGTTAGGGTTCGACGGCGGTCTGACGAGAGTGTGCATCACCCCAGGACAGGGCACTGCTGCTGCCTCTCTGCCCCCAGCAGTGGGAAAGTGTCCGCCCAGCAGGTCACTGGAAGTCCTGCTGGCACGTGCGCTGTCAAGTCCTTTGCTTTCGTTGGGCGGGCGCAGCCTCCATAGGCAGGGTCACTGAGATACCTGGAGGGGGCTCCTTGTGCCCCACGGTGATGGCTTCTGGCTTTGACCAAGACCTGCTTTGCCCTGATCGCCTTCCAGGCCCCTTTGCTGAGTCTGACGACTCTAGCCAGCCATGGAAGACTGAACTGTGCTGAGGCTCAGGGTCTCAATCGTATATTCCAGATGTGGCCAAGCTTACTGTGCGTCCACCCAATCCATCCTAACCGCTATTCGCGTTACCTGTTCTGCTCCCACAAGCCTCGCCCCAGCCATATTTATACTTCCCAATCCATCTCTCTCCAACATTTATCCAGCACTGGTTTTGAGCCTGGTCTGGGGACCCAGGGGCCAAGCGAGACGCGGCCCCTGCTCTGGAAGCATGCCTTTGCTCATCACAGCCCACGGCTGAATGTAAGAGTATTATGATGCAGCCAGTGCCGTGGTTTTAGGTTTCAGGGTGTGGCAAGGAGGTAAGAGGCGGGGGAAAGCCAACTGGTGAGGCGGATGGTTTCCAAAGTCAAAATCAGTCCAAGGCCCTGGGCTCCTTAACTCCCAACTCATCTGCTGCTTTACATATATAGGAAGTAAAAGTGAAAAGAAAACGAGAGCTGGAGTCACAAAGACCATCAACCTTAACCCTTTCTTGGGATTTTTCACCCCTTCTAGATCTTTTACCTCAGAGCTATGGGCTTCTCTGAGGGCAGAAAGGAACCCATCATTTCTCTCTCACCCCATCTGTCCCAACAGTCCAGTGATGCCTCACCTCCTCCCACACACACACCCATGCTCACTAAGGTCCCCCAGTCTATGGTTTTCTCTTCCAAGCATCTTGGGAATCTATCTCCATCCTCTCTTCTCCCAGCACCCTCAGCTTCTCACCCCGAGGTCCACCAAGTGCTATTGCTGGGTTCCACATTCTGCTCAATCTTATGTGGACCTCACAGTCACCATGTGACTCCATCAGTCTCACTCAAACATCTCCAGTGCCTCCCTATTTTCCGCAAATGTCACCTCTTTCCCTCTCCTCCCATTCACAGCCAAGCTTACTCAAAGGCAGTAGAGTCACAGCCTCCATTTTATCACCCTATCCCTGCCTCAGCCCTCTGCCCCCAGGCTTTGTATTAGTCAGCCAAAGGGGTGCTGAGGTTTCATACAGGGTATTTATTTGGGGTAGACGCTTACAGTTACCGGGTCAGAAAGCATAAGTTCTTCACTCACCAAAGTCTGTTGCCACATATTGGAGCAAGATGGCTGCCAGTGCCTGCAAGAGTTCAGGCTTCCTCTTTCTCTTAAGGCTCAGTGGTCTCAGCTTCTTCCAATATCAGCTGTAGGCTGGGATAAGTCTCATCTCTCTCCCAGGGTTCAATTCTCTCCAGGCTCGGATGCGCTGCTCTCTCCACAAGGCTAATGGCTTGTCTCTCTTCCTGGGGCCTCCTGTGTGTTTGATGGACCCTTCTCTCCTTCTTCACGTATCTCACATATCTGCTTCTCTGTGTATTTTTGTTCCTGGGGCTCCAATATGAAAACTCTAACTCTCTCCTCTACCATGTCATTTTCTTTGTGAGTCTCCGCCCACTTTGTGGACTGACACAGCACAATCAAAGCCTTAATCATTATTTAATCAAGTAAAAGTGAAACCTCTGAAACCAATATAGTCTAATAAGCCCAGAGGAACAGACCAGTTTACAAACAGAATCCAACCTCTATTTTTGGAATTCATAAACAATATCAAACTGCCATACTTCCATCATCTCCCATTGTTTCTCCCAAGCTCTCCAGTAAGTACTATGTGGCACAGTTCAGTGGGCACCATTTAGCTCTCTCTTGATGGTTGGGTTCTAGCAGTATGGCCACCTACTTGCAGTGCCCTCTCCCCTGGGCTCCAGACAGTAACAACCCTGGTGTTCCTCTCCAGCTGCCCCATAGTAGTCTCCACATGATTAGACTGATCCTCCAAGGCCTCGCCTCTCCAAGTGTGGTCCAGAAATCAGCACCAGCACCACCATGGAGCTGCAGGAGATGCAGAATGCCAGGCCCCATTCCAGACCTACTGAACCCAAATGGGCTGGGTTCATCCTGAGAAGCACCATCTTAGAGCACTGTCTCCACCATTACCTCCAGCATCCAGGGATGTTAGAGGGTTTGCCAGCCCAAAGAAGATGCTCATTCCCTCAACATGGCAAGATGGGTTTTCTATGGACTCCATCCTTTCCCTATTCTCCCTCTCCAGCCTCCTCCCACAGTCTCCCAATCTCTTACGCCCTTCTGCTGATGACTCTTAGACCTGTATTTCCAGCTCTGCTTTCTCTACCTCATTCCCTATATCCACTTACCTCCTTGACAGTTTTATTCAGCAGCCCCGTGAGCCCCCCAATTTGGCCTTGTCCTTTGATTCCTGCTCCTATTTCTGGGTCCCTCATCCAGGGAAAGGACTCATCATCCATTAAATTCTGAGCATCAGTTCTGAGTCCACCTCTCCCTCACCACACTCATGTTGCCAAGTCACCTTTCATCTTCCATTCTTTTTCAGTCCATCCATCCACTTCTCCCCATTCTCACTACTCCCACCTTGGGTTAGACCCACATTGTTTCCTACCCAAACCATTGCACTAACTTTCCCTCTTCCTCCCCACCTCTAATCCAGCTCCTTCCAATCCACTGCAGGTGAAGTTATCTTGCCTGATTTGGTCACTTCCCTGAAAACCAACCTCAGTGATTCTGAATTGCAGACAAGACTTCTCAGCGGGGAATTCTAAGCCCATCATGGCCTGCCCACACACCCCCCAACCACTCCAAACCCTTCCCCCATTTTCTATTCCCCAGTCACATGGAACTATTTCAGCTCCCAAAATAGACACTTCCTTCTTAGGACCAACATCATCCCACCTTCTAGGTTTCAGCTTAACCATCTCCTCCTCCGGGAATCCATCTCTGAGATTCAAAAGTAGCTTGAACATCTCATTCCTTTGTTTCCAAAGCACCAGGGCCTCACCCCCAAGGCCAGATTTACCTCGGTATTGGAACTGCCTGCTCATTGCTCCAAAACCTTCATTATACTGCAAGTCACATAATGTCAAAAACTGGCTCTCATTCATCCTTGAGCTCCCTATGCCTGGACAGTGCCTGGCACATAGGAGGGGCTCAGGAGATGTTTGTAAACTGAATTGAAGGAAACAAAGAGCATCTGTCTCCTGGTTCAGACTCGACAAACTTTCCAGGACAATGAGCTTTCTCAGGGAATATGGACTAAAATCAGTGGCTTAAGAGCTAATTGCCTTGTAAACTGTTTCCTGAAGCTTATAGCCTGGGAAATGTGCTTAACTACCCTGTTCATCATTTACCCATCAACCCCAATGGAAAGGTGAGAAAAGACTATCACAATAAAATGCACTGAAAATGTGGATGATCTTGAGATTTATTGGGGTTTTTTTTGGTAACGAAGCAAAATATTTTATCTGGTCCTTGACATTCTGAAGTCTGAAAAAACAAAACAGCCAGTCTGATATGTTATTCTTTAAATTATTTAAGAGAGCAAAGAACAACTGCCTTTGGATTGGGCTTACCCCTAAGGAGCCCTTTACGTAATTAATTTCTATAAAACCACTGTGAGTTAGGTGAAATGAGTTAAAAGTCAGACCTCATTTACCAAAAGCCAGGGGACCACATCTCAAAAATCACCTTCCCAAATGGAATCAAATAGGGCCTCCAAAGAGAGATTGGTTGCTGAATGGGGCATGGAGGCATAATTCCACCCCTGTTCTCCAGGGGGCTCTTTACAGCATGAGCATCACAGGAGGTTGCCACACTTTGTTGTCATGGTTGTCTCCTTTCCTGGACCACAGTCTTGGTATTCCACATCCTAGCACCATGCTTGTGGCACAGAGGAGGTGAGCAGCAGAATGCATGGGTGAACATTATGCTATCAGCAGCAGTCATCAGGACCAGAAGATCCCTCACTTTTACAGGCATCCCATAGGCTGAAAACAAGAGGAGTTCTGCATCTCTAACATTTTCTGGGTGTTCACACCAAGGCCCCTTCATCCATGGCATTGAGAAAGGAGACCAGTGCCTTCCAAATACACAGCACCTTCTTAGCATGCAAAGCTCATGTCCTTTGGGTTGGGGACCCCAATCAGGATCACACTTACAAAGCAAATGCTTTTCTTATAACCAGCAGATTATAGTAATGAATGTGGTACACAACTCATAAAATGTAAAGGTCAGCTTCACCCACACCTGCAAAAGCAGGAATGAGGCAGCAATACCAGACGAAGAGATGGATTTGAAAGTTAAAGCACCATTCCCTAAAGTGTGAGCTACACTAGAGTTCTCTGGTGCATGGGATCCAGAGGAACTGGAATACATCTGGGAGGCAGCCTGGTCAAACCATATGAGAGTTCCTGGAGACAGCAGAACTCTACTCATGTCTGCAGTGATAGAGAACAGTCATGTGAGTGACTCAGGCCCATGGGCAGCATCAGCTGTTTGCTGAGCCTTAGCTGTAAACCCACCCTGGCCCTACCCCCAACTCTGGCCCTCTGTAAAGGGGCTACTGGAAGCAGGGGAGTGACAGTGATGTTAGGCCATGGATAACCTTGATGTGTTTGCAATTATTAATAGTCACAGTGGAAGTAAACAACTTGGCTGTCCCCATCATCCTTCACACCTACGAGTGTGCAGTGAGGCCATGGGCAATAACAGCTGCACCTCAGAATCTGAAAACTAGCACTATGCCTGGCAAATAGCAGGCTAGCAAATGCAATAGCTGAAAGGAAAGGAGATAGCTTCCATCCCCAAAATAACAGAAATCAGACAAGCAAGCCAACCAACACAGCCCTACCTCCCCCTTCCTCTTTCTTTTAAAATTTCTACTAGTTGCAACCAAATGATTTGGTCTTATAGCCAACATGAAAATATCCTGCTCATAGTTCCCTTCAAGAAAGGGCTGTCTCTCCTTGTTGCTCAAATGTAGCCTCTCTCAACTAACCTCAGCATGTAAACTCATTACTTTCCCCCCAGCATGGGACATGACTCCCAGGGATGAGCCTCCCAGGCACCGAGGGATTATTACCAAGAGCCAATTTGCAATGCATGTGGAAAAAGACCTTGACCAAGAGGAGTAAATGTTAAAAACAAATGAGTTTTTATGGCTAAGACATTTCAAAGTGAGTCAGGAGGTCATTCCAGAGGTTATGCTTATGCACATCTCAGCAAGTTCTCAATGACTGCTACAGTAAATGTTGCCTCAAGAAGGAGTGCTCCTGAGGGCTCTAGAGACATCTAGACACTCTAGACAGGGCAGACTATCTCAGAAATTCGGCACACTGTCAGTGGACCATACCTTGGAATGTAGTTTCCCCAATGTAACAGATTTAGACTCATTTATAATTTCCCTATATGTGACTCTTCTATCCCCTTTTATTTGAACCTATAATTTACACTAAACTTATTAATTATATGTACCAGAGACTTAAATCTTTGGTCTGTTCATATAACAATCTGAGTCACAGCAGTGTTGCAAGACCTACTCTCCAGTTCATTGGACTCATCTAGGACAGCTAACAAAATTATGACCTTGCTCAATGCCTATCCAAAAAAAAAAAAACAGAGTATCTACAGCTGCAAGCAAGACATTTCCATCCATCTGGCCCATGGGACATAACTCCCCCTCTTAAAATCCTCAAGACTGAGAAATGAACAAACATAAAGGGGGAATACAACTATGGACTAAAGTAGACTTACTAGTATACTAGCGATGGAAGATCTTGTAACACTGATATAAAGACAGTGGTCACAGAGGTTCTGAGGGGAGAGAGAGAGGGAAGAAGAGATGTAAAAAGGGGCATTTCAGGGACATTGGAATTGTTCTGAATGACATTGCAATGACAGATACAGGCCAATGTACATTTTGTCAAAACCTATAAAAATGTGCAGTGCAAAGTTTAAACTCTAATATAAACTATTGACCATGGGAATCTCCTATATTTTCAACGTATCATTTACGTAATCTAAAGCTTCTTTAAAAATAAATGTTTTTTTAAAAAGCAGGGAAAAAAAAGAAAGGGCTGACTGCTCAACTGGAAGAGTGAGAGCAACTGAGGGACTCCAGCTCTTAGCTCCTTCACTTCAGTTTTTGGACCAAGGTCACATTCTTCAGGGACTGGTCCTCAGCCAATGACTGAGCAAAGTGGTGGTAGCTGAGGCCATCCTCTTCTCCAGGTGGCTACCAAACAATGTGAGCAAGGCAATAATAAGAGGACAGGATCCTTTGGGCCCAACTTGGGACTCCTGTAATGGAGTCTTTACTCCCTGTTGAGTTGACAAAGATTTTGTCAGGTCTACAACATAGTCCAACAGCTTCCTGCCCAACCCTGCCCCCAACCCTTTTCTTTTCTAAGTGTCCCTTCCCAATAAACCTTTTCCACTCTTAACTCTGTCTCCTACCTGAAGAACCCAAACCAGAACATGTTTCTTTGTAAAAAACCTTTCCTTCTCTTATATCTAATGGTCAATCTTCTCTCCCCTGTTGACTTGGTTAAGAACTCGTTAGCTGGGTCTATCCTGGCCAAAATAGTGTAGGATATGGTGATTAGAGACAGATACATCAGGAAAAACACAACCTGCCTCAAAGTATTTTGCAAGTATAATCAATAAAATTCATTTCAATGTCTGTATGGGACTCATCTCCTGGGAATGCTGGCTTTGGTAGACAGTGGTTGGAATTTGTGCTCCTGAATGTGATGGAGTTGGAGTCAGATGTGACTTCTCTGCGCATGCCTCTTCTGTCACTTTTACTGAACCTGTGGTTGGCACTGGGGTTGGTGTATGCCCAGGAGACTTGAATCTCTGGACTGGCCATGTGCCAACTGGGCTCTGAGCCTCAGCAGAGTTCCAAACCTACTCTCCAGTTCGTTGGACTTATCCAGGTCAGCTAACAAGGAAGTAAGGATGGTCAACCACCACACCAGGGAATCGAAAGTGTCTACGACTGCAAGTAGGAGAATCCTATCCATCAGCCATATGGGATCTAAGCCCTCTGTCAATTTAGAGGTGGAGTGAGCATCACCAAGCCAGGGTCCTCAGGATGGAGGAATAAAATATGGATTAGAGTGGACTTACTGACATTCCACTATAGAATTATTGTGACTTTAGCAATTGAAGAAATTATATCATTGATGTGGAGTCAGTGGCCCTGGGAGTTGCTGAAGGCAGGGAGAGGGAAAAAGAGTTGTGATATGGGGGCATTGTCAGGACTTGAAGTTGTTCTGAATGATATTGCTGGGGCTGATGCCGGGCATTATATATCCTGCCATAACCCACTGAATGGACTGGGGCAGAGTGTGAACTACAATGTAAACTATAATCCATGCTGTGTATCAGTGCTCCAAAATGAATTCATCAAATGCAATGAATGTACCGCACTTATGAAAGAGGTTGTTGATGTGGGAGGAGTGGGGGTGTGTGGGGGGTGGAGTATATAGGAATCTCTTATACTTTTTAATGTAACATTGTGTGTGATCTATGTATCTTTAAAAAAAAAGAAAGATAAATAAATAAGAGTGAAGATGGAAAAAAAGTTCCCATCCAAGGCAGTGCTTCCCAAACAATGTTTCTCTAAGTCCCTTCAGTAAAGAGTTCAGTAGAGAAATTAGATGGGAAAGTCTTGTGCTGTTACATTTTTTAAAATAAAATTCATGTTGGTGTTAATGAAAAATCTTGCAGTAGAGAAAGATTGTTGACCTGTTCAATCCATCGTTTTCCAAATAAGATTGACTAACTGACTTTTCCTCTCACAGATACCCCTTAACAGCTTAGAAGATGCTGGTCTGAGATGTTTTCTATTTTCTTTTTTAGTAAAACTATTGTTTTCTTTTGATTTTATAAAAGCACATACTATCAATTAGAAAGAAGGAAAAGAGAAAACTAGAGACCTCTAATTCCATCACCCCAGCAGAGCCACCATTAGTATTGCAATGCATATTCTACTATGCTTTTACCCCTTTCAATTAAAAAAAAAAAAAATGAGGTAGGTATTGACCACAGCAGAGCTTCTGTTTTTAATGCAGGGTTGTTGGGAAAGACTTTTCTGCCCGGATGACATTTGATGAGAGACAGGAAGAATGTGCAAGAAGAGCACACCAGGCAGAAGGCTCAGCCCCTGAGACGCCTCCAGGTGGGGCCGTGATGGCTGCTTCTGTTGGAGATGAGCAATGGGGACACTGAGGCAGGACTGGGCAGGGCAAAGAGAACAGGCCAGGAAGAAGCCAGTTTCCTCAGGATCTTACAGGCCGCATCAGCTCTCTTCTGGGGAAGGATTCCATTGTCAAATGTATTTGGAAAGGCAAGACGTCTTAATGTCTTTAGTATGCTAATGTTAAAGAGGGACACTCTTAATGTTCCCAAGTCTGTTTTCCTCACAGAATTCTATTCACAGTTCTCTGTGGAGACGAGTTTGGGAACGTGGCGTTAAGCCTTCAGCGTGAACTCCAGGAATGTTAACTCCTTTAATAACAGCTGAAGTTGGTAGCTGGCCAAACAATTCAACATTCCAATTGTATGTAGAAATGCTCTTATTTTTTCTAAGTTAACATTTGCTCTCTACATTGAATTTAGGAGCTTATAAATAGAAAGGGAGATTGAGAGTATGTGTGTGTGCTGCTTCTGAGCAAATAAGTCTATTTTCACTTCAGGAAGGTTGAGAGCATGTGTAGGCAGGGCCCTCCCAGCCTTCTCAGGTCTGCCATCCTGAGGTTTAACTGCCCAGGATGCATTCTAAAACCTTTCTAATGCTCTCCAGAAAGGCTTCAGATTCATGAAGGTTATGGAACTGCGTCATACAATACCACCACAGAACACACAACAGTGCCAAACTGCCAAAAAAAAGTGAAGGAAAATGTATTTTGTTCTTTATCCATAGTAATGTTTTTTGTTACAACTCATTGATAAAAAATACTTTGAGCAGTAAAGAAAGAATATAGAAAATACTTGTAAATATTATTTGGTAATAATAAAACAAAATAAGTATTTCGAGGCCTTATTGAGTTTAATTGATTTTCATTCCTCATATTTGATAATATTTGTGACCACGTATTTTTTCTATGTGCTCAGGACAGCTCACCTAAGAATCAACACAAACTCAAGCAGGACTCTGGGGCTCAGTCCTCTTCATATCACAGCAATTTCTATCACCCATCCCTCAAAGCATCCTAATTATGTCAAATGACCAATATGGAAACAACTAACTGAGTTACTTTAAACATGCTAGTAAGCAATTATTATCCTTTGGCTTTCAAAATGGCTAATAATTAAAGTAAATTCAACCTTGTATTTTCACATAAATTTGATGTCCACAGAGAACTGGCATGAGCAAATGCACTTCTTAGAAATTTTCTAGAAATTACAGCTTACAGTCTGTAGACAAAATGAAATGGCATACCAGAGAAAACAAAGAGACTATTCTTCAAATTTTGTCTCAGTTTGCCCAAAAAGTTAGTATAGCCAACAACCTGTTTGAATTTCTCATTTTTTACTCAGAAAATATGAAATAATGACATGCCACAAAGAAATGATCATTTCCTCTTTCAAACTCAGAAAAAGCAAAAATTTTTAGGTTGGGAAGATGTATAATAGCAAGTTTTTAATACATTAGCATTTAATGCTAAATAAAAACAGTGAAAATGGCTGCTTGTTTTGTATTTTTCCTATATTACATTCAGGGTATTAGAAAAGTGAAATTTAAAGCAATTTTTTGAAAGTATGAATTAATGACTATTCATAAACACTGATTAAAATAAACTGTTTTCAGAAAGTACTAGTAGGAAGCGGACTTGGCCCAGTGGATAGGGCATCCGTCTACCACATGGGAGGTCTGCAGTTCAAACCCTGGGCCTCCTTGACCCTTGTTGAGCTGGCCCACGCACAGTGCTGATGCGCACAAGGAGTGCTGTGCCACACAGGGTTGTCCCCCGCGTAGGGGAGCCCCACGCGCAAGGAGTGCACTCCGTAAGGAGAGCCGCCCAGCGCAAAAGAAAGTGCAGCCTGCCAAGGAATGGCGCCGCACACGGAGAGCTGACACAACAAGATGACGCAACAAAAAGAAACACAGATTCCCATGCCTCTGACAACAACAGAAGCGGACAAAAAGAAGAACACGCAGCAAATGGACACAGAGAACAGACAACTGGGACGGGAGTAAATAAATTTTTTTAAATGTATTAAAAGGATGAAACATTACAACTTAAAAAATTGTATTCAAGAAAGTAAGAGAAAAGACCAAAAGCATGCATCAAAAATAAATCAATATATCCTAAAAGAGTTTCCATTAAACAACAAAAAACTGATTAAAAAAAGAACAGATTGCAAAAGCATTCTTGCTTAACATTAGAGAAAACAGTAATCTCAAACCAACATTAAACCTTATACTTAATAATGAAATACTGAAGTTGTTCTCATTAACACTAGAAACAAAGTTCTGATCTTCATTACCAACTTTGTTAATTATCATTGCTCTAGAAGTTCAGACTAAGGCAAAGAGATATCTAACTTTTAGAAAGGTGTGATGGAGAAGTATCATTATATAGCTGATAATTACTTGGTAAACTAAGGAAAATCAATTGAAAATGATAATATAATTAACAAAGCAGTTTAATAAACTAGCTGAATTCTATATAAAAATGTAAAAATTAATATACCTAATATTCACAAAAATAGTTAGATTTTTTTTTAATATCGAGAATTCCATTTCCAAGTAATACGACATATTGGGGACCAGATTTACTTTTATGTTTGAAACAACCAAAAAGTCAAGAAAATATATGAAAAAAAAATGGTTTTCAAGACCCTGGATACCAGGTAATGAAAGACTGTGATCCCTGAGAAACAGAAAACAAATTTTGTAATCCTTACAACTACCCCAGCTTTCTAACTTGAAATTTTCCAGGAGGGGAAACTCAGGTGAAGCCTGGCAGAAAACCTGATTTGAGAAGTTGAAGCTGAGATTCCAGGGAGACTAAGACATCTAAACTTCTCAGGACATAGAACGAGAGGGAGAGAGTTGAACAGAGGATTCAGCAAAGTACTGATTAGTACATGTGTGTGAGGAAACAATCCAAGGCTGGAGGAAAAACAAAATACTGAAAGGATTGGAGAGAAAGGTACCCACCCGTTATGCAGGGCTAAGAATTTTACCTGACCCTGCCAAACAGACTGGAAAACCTTACTTCATGAGGCATTGGGTAGAGCACTCAGAAGGCCTTACCTTACAAAGGGGACTAATTAGAGCTACACAAAAGGCTGCTCTGATTCCACCTAACAAAGCTCAATAGCAAGGCGTGAAAGTTTCCCATAATTTCAAAAAATATGTTTCAAGTTAACTGCATCCTAGAACAAAACTCAATAATATATATAGAAATACAAAAATATCTGGCCCCAAACAAAGTAAAATTCACAATTGCTGACATACACTCAAAAATTACCAGGCATGCCAAGAAGCAAAGATGTATAACCCATAATGAGAGAAAAGTCAATCAGTTGAAACTAACCCAGAACTAATTCAGATGTTAGAATAAGTCATTCAAACACTTAGAAAAGTTGTATTGTATATGCTTAAGAAGTAGAAACATGAAAGATTTTTTAAAGACCCAAATCTAAGGAAAAAAATACTATTTATAGTAACATTGGACAAGACAGTCCATATTCTGGGCCATAAAACAAGATTCAATAAATTTAAAAGGATTCAAGACATACAGAGTATTTTCTCTGACTACGATGAAATTAAATTAGAAATCAATAACAGAAATATATCTATTAAATCCCCAAATATTGGAAACCAAATAGTGTATTTCTAAATATTCCATGGATCAAAGAAGAAATAAGTCAAAAAGGAAATTAGAGATTATTTTTAATGAATTGAAAAATGTATAAAAATTCTTTTTAATGAAAATGAAAACACACCATAAAAAAATTTGTGAAATACTGCTAAAGCAGTGCTTAGGAGGAGAAACTGGGACCCACATATATTGCTGGTAGAAAGGTAAAATGGTGCAACCACTTTTGAAAACTGCTGTAATTACCTCATTTTACAGTTTAGAAAGTCCATGTTTAATAAGATGAAGCTACCCCTGAAGAATAACTGGTTTTGTCTAGAACACCAGAATAAAAGTCTGGAGGCAGTCACTAATATACTAAGCCTTACAGAAGGAGTGTTAGAAGGAAAAGACTAGTTGCCCTGTTTCCCTCAATGGCAATATCTCACGAAACAATAGTGCAATATCACAGCCAGGACATTGACATTGATACAGTCAAGATATAGAAGATTGATAGATAGATAGAAAGGAAGATAGAAGATAGATAGATAGATAGATAGATAGATAGATAGATAGATAGATAGATAGATAGAGAGAATGTCCAGTGTTTTTTGTTATAGTTAGGTGGAGAAATGAGGAAAACTATATCTCTCCGTTTTCTACAAGCAGAAATTTCTGTCTTTTTATAAACTGCTTCAGCCCCTTTATGAAACAAGATGATTATAAAAATAAATTATAAAAATAAATTATTTTAAAAATTATAAAATAAATAATAACTATTCCACATAATAAACCACCCTAAGACTCATTGACTTAAAAATGGAAGCAGAACATGGCTCAACTGATAGAGTGTCCTTCTACCATATGGAGGTCCAGGGTTCGATCCCCAGGGCCTCCTGACCCATGTGGTGAGCTGGCCCATGCACAGTACTGCCACAGGCAAGGAGTGCCGTGCCACACCCCCCTACGTGTGGGCACCCCACGCACAAGGAGTGCACCCTGTAAGGAGAGCGACCCCTCATAAAAAAAGTGCAGCCCACCCAGGAGCAGTACCACACACACACAGAGCTGCTGCAGCAAGATGACACAACAACAAAAAAGAGATGCAGTTTCCCAGGATAATGCAAGTGGATGCAGAAGAACACACAGCGAGTAGACAGAGAGCAGACAATGGGAGGGAAGGGGAGAGAAATAAAATACATCTTTTAAATTAATTAATTAATTAATTAAATGAGTGCTAACTCTTACAGTTTCATGGGTTGACTGGGCCGAGTTGGGGGCTGTCACTTCTGTTTTCTTATGTAGTGGTAGTCAGACAGGCATTTGCAGTGGAGTTGTCCAAATCAGAGACTCACAAACATTCTCCATAAAAATTCAGATGGCAAATATTTTATGCTTTGTTGGACATACTGTCTTTCTTGCAAGTAGTCAATTCTGCTCCTGTAGTGTGAAAGCAAACATAGACAATACTTAAATGAATCAACCTGTTTGTGTTCCCATAAAATTTTATTTACAAAAACAGGTGATGGGCCAGATTTGGTCCACTGGTTTGGCTGGGCTAGACATGCAAGACGGTTCACTTGCAAGGTAGTTGAGGCTAGCTGCTGGTCAGCAGCTCAGCTGAGGCTGTGGAACAGAGCCCCTACATGGCCTCTCCAAGTGGCTTGGACTTCTCATGGAATGATGGCTGAGTGCCCAGAGGCAGGTTCCTAAAGTAAGCATTGCAAGAACCCCAGGAGAAGCGGCAAGGCCTCCGTGACTTTAACGTGAAAGTCCTGCATCTCATCCATAATATTCTAGTGGTAAAATCAATTGACAGGGCCAGCCCATATTCAAGGGGCAAGACTGCACAAAATATGACTAGCGTATGGCATGGCTCATTTGGTGGGGGAGCTTCTTTGGAAAACTCACACCTTGAGAAACCAAGTAGAACTTTGAACTGCATTTCTTATGTCTTTGAAATGAAAGGATAGTTCTAAGTAAATGATTTTCAAACGAAGTAGGTCAGTACTTTTTTTTCACCAAATAAAATATTTGACAAAATTCTTGTACATGAATGGAGACATGGAGCTGCTGTGACTGAGTGGCAGGTAGGACTCCCAAATTGTGCTCACACAACCTCCCCACCCCTTGCACCATTGGCAATTTCAAGTTCCTTCACGAAGACTTAACAGTTGTACAGAAGGAAATTTGGAAACCACAGGTAGATGTCTAAGCTCATTCTTATTCAAAATGTCTACAGTTCTATTTTTTCAATAGAAGCAACCCTCACAGAGAAAACTTTACTTTTCAGACAGTAGTGATCAAAGAAATTTGTGCATTTTCTCGCATTCCTTGTTCTTAGGAGGTTGACATAAATGATGTAGCAAGGACTTTTCAAACCACAATGTAGCGTGTCAGGACAATTTCCTCCAAGTTTAGACCCTGTAAAGTCGCAAACAAAGCTCAAAGAACAAGCTTTGGGAAGTTTTGAGGGTGGAGTTAAGGGTTCCCCAAGCATGGGAGTGAAAGCTCAATGTCTCAAGTAAGCCAGGAAGGTAACTAAGGGCAGATGAAAAGTCCTAACATCAAGACAAAGCTTCAAAGACCTAAAATCGATTCAAAGAAAAAGTAAATTATGGGCAAGCACTAAACCCCCGGGAGCAGAAGTGCAGGCTCAGGTCGCAAATGCTTTCCACCTCTCCCTCCACAAACGCTGTCATCTCCATTTACTGAGAGATTGTTTTTCGAAAGCAAGCAATATCTAAAGTCCTCCAGTAGATGTCAATGGGATGATATAATCTGTTTTACATCACTCATCTCAGAGAGTGGGAAATATCCGCATTGTCATATTAGGTGGCATTTGGTGTTAGCAGAATCCTGAATTTGTAACCGACAGCAACAGCCAGCATCCTCATAGTTCCTAACAGAAGAATGAAAAGAGATCTCAGAGAGGCCTTAGGAAATCTGTAAATTACTCATAACATAGTGGACGTATGCATGTGTGTGCGTGTGCTTTTCAGTAATTACAATACTGAAAACATTCAATTGCACTGATACTTAGTTGGTACATATGTACTTCTCAAAAAAATTGGACAGATTTTCACTCTCACCAGTCCAAAATCCCAAGGCTTTCCTTTACTAACATAGAGTTAAAAATTGCAAACTTTTGAAGACATTCCCTTTCCCCAGGGGAAGGGAAATATGGGAAAATACTTTTCTATTCATAAAATCACCTCATATGAGAGATGGACAAAAAGGCTTCGATTTGTGGCATGCGGCTCAAGTGAGGGCCTTTGTCCAAGGCTTTGTTTCCAGCCCCTTCACGTGGGAGCTGAGTGGGCTCTAGAAAGAAGGGTGGCGGGAGAGTCAGCCACTCCTGACCCAGACCTTCGTCCTTCTTTTCACCTTGTACCATTCAAAGCTAAAGGGCTTAATGATTTGATTAGAGCCTGCAAGTTTCAGGCTCAAAGTTCCTTCACAGTGGCCCTTGTGAGGCTGTCAATTTCTGCCTTTCATTTTAAAAAATCGTGGCAATTCTTGACCGAGGAAGTCTCTTCATTACTTGCAGCTGATTCAAGCCACACATCCTCCAGAAGCTTGCTCCCATCTTCTCCCTCCTCTGGCCGCCACCTGCTGTCTCTGTCGTACCTAATTGCTCCTCTATTGTACACACGTTGAAAGGTAGGTCTTATCCCTGCACACATCCCGCATGCTCAGGGAAAGGGAAAACGGAGGTGATGGCCGGTGGAACACCGATTTCCACCGAGGTTTCACAAAATCGTTGAGACATTTTTTCTTGGGACTTGAAATCTACTTTGCTTCATATTTGAAATGTTTCCAATAAACGTATATTCCTCTTCACTTCTTGGAAACAAATTAAGTCATTCCGGTGGATGAACAAGGCTCTCTCTTGTGCCAAATGCGTTGCACGCCAATTGGGAGGCGAGCCGAGTGCCGCTAACATTGGACAGATCTCCTGAAGACTTTTGCCTCTGGCTGTAGAAAAAGAGAATGTCATCTATTTAGACAATATATGCTTGTTACCTCCCTGATAACTAGTTTTCTGTGGCACCTCTCCAGGTTGAACCCATGGGCTTTAGATCTATAAACTCAGAAGACAGGTTTCAGAATTCCAATTTGGTGAGAATTTTTTGAGCACCGAGGAAGAGTATGTGATTACGCATCCTTCTACCCCCACATCCATTTGTGTATTGTCCAAACACATCCATTGTTGCAGGGCAGGCTGGTCATCCCACCCCTGCCATGGCTTGGGTTCAGGGCTGGGCTGCTTGGGTTGTGCCTTACAGACGTGGGGTCTCATGTCTGTCACCATTCTCCATCTCAGTGTATTTGTATCTGCTCCTTAAATCCAGCTCTGCATTCTTACCTGGGATTACGCTTCAGTTAGGAGCAATTCTTTTGGCAGCTTGATTTTCAACTTTGCTTCAGTTTCCCCAAATGCCTGATGTATATTAACCGATATCACACGTGACATTCATCTATTTTGGAACAGTGATTTGAATTGAAAGCTTTCACCTCAAGCATAAACAAACGCAGAATATGTTTCCGTGCAAGCCTTCTGAGAAATTATCTGATTTTGCAGCACCAGCCATTGATTTAAAATAATACTGGTCTGGGACAGAACCAATCAGTAGACTCTCCTGACATAAGTTAAACATCTTTACTCCCTAAAATAAAATTATGTATATGGTGCAGAAATGTATTGGAGAGAAATTGTTCCTGAATATAACAATGACAATGCAATTTCCTGGATTTATGATGGGCACTTTGGGAAATGTATAAGTGGCCTAAAAAAGTTAATGTCCTTCCCAAAGTGCTGCATTTAAATATTGGGGAAGTTTATAATTTAGTATACTACACTGCCTAACAGAAATATCTCATTGTTATAAGCCTCCATCCACATGAAAATGTCGGCTTTTAGGGATGAAGACATTCTCTTGACAAAAAGATTAACTATAGCAAGTTTGGAACTTTCTAAATCAAATCACTTGAAAAACTTACCTTTCTCACATTAGTACAATAATAAAAATAACATATTTTGATATTCACCACCATCTGGCCAAAGGGCCATTGCAAGGGTTAGTTAAACAAGCAGAAATTGCAACCCTTGTCTACTCAAGCTGTCTTCTGGGCCATTTGCCCCCTCTTTGTCCACAGTGCTACTCTCAATCCACCATCAGCAAAGCATGGGGAAACTTGGAAAATGAGAAGAAAGATAAAGGGGAGGAAAGATGAAAAAGTGTCCATGAAAAATATCAGCAACCAAGAGAGAGCTTTATACGCAGCAAGAGCACAGCTGCACAGGAGGATTTGGCCGCTGACAGAAAAGCCGGGATTGGAAGGCTCAGGAGAAAAACAGGTGATTATCCCAAGACTTTGAGGAATACGGCTGGAGGGAGCAGAGACGACTTAACCTGGATATGTGAAGCATATCTACCTTTTTGTGAATGGGAAGATGCTACTTTTCCAGAAAAAGAAAAGAAAAACAGATCTCTGCTTAAATGCAGCTGATAATCTCTTCCCTGTCCCGAATCCCATAAATCCGCGAGCCCACATAGGTCCCCCCTTTGAAGTCAGGGAAGGTATTACGGGAGCAGCAGGCTTTCCCTCCTCCCTTTTGGCCAGATCAGTTCGGTGCATTGTCAGCCAGCGACTGACGGTGGTTCCAAACCTGAGGTCCCAGAAGTCAGAGCCATGGCTAAGGGCAGGACAGGCTCCACGCTCACCATTCCTTGGAAAGTTTGACTCCAACTCTCCTGATTCCTAGAGGCTGCCAACTTGAAATGGAAACTTCTTGAGAACATGCATCCTTACAAAATTCACAGAGCTCTGCAGTGAGCCAGCAGCTGGCAACGCCACACGAGCAGGCACTACCAAAGATGGGGCTGCTTCCAGCATCCTGGCGCTCCGGGTTCTGCTCCCGCGGGCAACCAGAAGCCAGAGAGGTAATAAAGCACGGTATGTTCCCAGGACAGCCCTGCACAGGCTCCCCCGGCAGAGCGAAGGCTGGGAGGAAGGAGCACGCTTTTTCTCCCAGGCTTCTTTCCGCACAAAGGCCACGACGGAGGACTCTAGGGGCACCTTCCTGGATGCCAGGCCTTTCCCAGGTGTCCGGCTCCGAGGGGTCATCCTCCTGCAGAGCTGATCATTGCTCCTGGGTTTCTGGCTCGCCCAGCCAGCTCCAATCCTAAAGCAGTCTGTACCACACAGTGCCCGTGCCCTAATTGTTTTTATAATAACCGGAGGGAAATTACACCAGTGGGATTCTGGTTGCCGTGGTTCTTCCTCTTCTCGCATTTCCCTTGTTCTAACCTGCTTGCTCTACTCTTCTTCTTGGCCATTTCCCCACCGGAAGAAATGGATCAAATGCGAAGGTACGAAGGTCTGCAAACCAGGAGGAATTTTGCCCTTTAGACTACTAGTTCCGCTATGTCTTTACCCTCCCAGTAAGGGACAGAGTCGCTGAATGCCCTCGCAGAAGGCGTCGGAAGAAATGGCATTGACAGTGCCAACTCCCCTGGGTGAAAAGCATGCCACCAAAGCCAGCATGCGATTCTGGACAAAAACTTCAACTCTAATTTATCAACTTCTTAATTATTCACCCTGCTTATGAAAATTAATTTCTGTTCAGTTTTAGGTTGTAGAGCGGGATGGCCAGGCTCTAGATTTCCCACAGCCCATTTATAGTTGCCTTCTGGCAAGGCCCAAGTAGATTCCGCAAGGGACAACTGAGTTTGCTCAAAAACCATGGTCCTACGCAACCCCATCCATGTGGGGCTCGAGTACCAAGATTCCCCTGAAGACAACGTGGACCCAGGTGAGGCATGAGAAACTCCCAGAGAAGGCATTTGGGGTAGGAGGGCCAGAGAAACTACAGGGGACCCAGGTAAATTTGAATTTCAGATAAACGATGGTACTTTTTAGTGTAAGTATAGCCCATGGAATAATTGGCACATACTTGTACTACACAAAATTATTCATTGTGCTTCCGAAATTTAAGTTTAACGTAAACAGTCCATATTTTTAATTCGTAAATCTGGCAACCCTAAATCTGGGGTTTCTGTTGATAGGAAGGCAGCCGAGGTCCACCACGTCCAGAACAATCCAAGGCAGGGCCTCCTCACACCTCCCTCACACACCTCCCTCTGCCTCCTCCCTGGGTCATTCACTCCAAGGCCTGAGCTGAGACGCTCCGAAACTGGAAAGCCACTTTCTCAGGAAATTAAGCCAGGATGCCAGAAATGCAGAGAGGAAAATAGATCCAATTTGAAAAGATTACTTCAGATGCAATAGGGAAATAGAAACTAAAAGCAGAGAACGGGGCAGCCACCACCTGTTCAGAATGGTAAGAGGGAAGGAAGTGCCCCAAACAGAAAAATAAACAACAGTGAGCTGAAGAGAGCAAGAAGCGCAGCCTTCCCCGAGCCCCCCTCTTTGACCACACAGCTTCACTTGTGTCAATGAAAGAGCGTCCAGATGGGCCCCCAAGGTCCGTGCCATTTCTGTATGCCAAGACTCGGGAGCTTTCAGAACTTGACATTATGATGATTATTATAAATTCCCATAAGTGATTCAGAATTATTGTATAATATCAAGAACTTTAGAAAAGGATAAAGAAAGAATACTTGTAATTCCGGTATTAGAAGATAACCACTGGATTTCCTTCCATTCGTTTTTTGGAGCCTATCTACAATTTTTACATTACAAAGCATGTAACATTTGCAACCTACTTTCATCATTTAATATACTGTATTATTGCATATATTTAAATAGCCTTTGAGAACATGGTTTTTAATGACTACTCAGGATTCCGTTGCTTTTAATGGACCAGGATTTATTTAACCCATTTCCTCTCATTGGGTATTTACAGTTTCCCGTTTTTCACTACTATCGATACCACTACACAGAAGCTGCCGGTACATACACAATATATGAGAATTGCTGTTTGCCCATCATCTTGCCAACACTGGGCATTATCTATTGAAAAAATCTCTGCTAATTTGATATTCCCAAAAAACCTCTCATTATTTAAAATTACATTTCCTTCTTCCCTAATGCAGCCGATGAGCATTTCTTCAAATGGCTATTGACCATTTGTAGGACTGCTTGTTTCATGATCTTTAGTCACCTCTTCCCCCATATGAAACATAATAATGATCCTGTATTTTAAAATAGCTGCAAATAAGTTCCCAAGTATCTGCTAAGATCAGCGCTACCGCCAAAAGAAATTCTAAGTACTTTTTAAAGTGTTCTCCTAAGGTTTCTAGATACGTAGTCATAACGCATGCAAATCTTCGTGTATCCCTTTCTACAGTTACCCTCCTTATTTCTGTTTCCTGTCTTATTGCACTTGTTAGAACTTCCAGAATTCTCTTCATCAGGACGAGATGGCAGCATCCTCACCTTGTTCCAGGTGCAGGGCTCTGGAGGAGCCTCGTGAAATGTGATGAAGCTGCCGGCTTCCTGCAGCTTTTCCAAGTCAAGGACCTGTACTCAGCTTATTAAGTTTTTATCAGAAATTGATGTTGAATTTTATCAGATGTCCTCTGTGGATTTTATTGAGGTTTTCCCTCTTTTAATCTACCGATGTGATATATTTTATTAATAGATTTCTGAATATTGGAACACTATTGTACTCCTGGAGTAGGCGTATGTGATGTATGAAACTGTTGTTTTCAACCTGCCATATATTATTTAGGATTTTTTTTGTTCTTTGGTTCAGCCACTACCGGCTGCATCTCACCATGTGTCAGCCCCACCTACTGCTCCAGCCTTAGCTTCACCAGTAAGAAGGATCTGGAGTTTTCTTAACCTGAGCCGTCCTTTTCAGGTTTTGGATCCAGGCCTAAGAAAGCTGTACAAAATGCACTGGCAAAACTTCTTTTTGTATGCTTGCGAATGTTTATGTAGCAGAATAATTATTTGTTCTCAAGAGACTGAAAATGTTTGCCCTCAAATTCTTAAGAATTCTAAAAATTATTCTGGAAGAACAACCAAAATACTGAAAAATAACAGAGAGACGCTGACATGAGAGATTAACTTTAAAGTATTGCAAGTGATAATAACCCTTATGCAACTTTTGAAATTTTTCCATTAGTGGATAGTAATGTTCTCCTTTTGTAATCAGACATGAAGATTTCTAATTTCCTCAGAAAACCTGTTCATTTCTTGATGGTTTCTAATTTAGTACCATGGAGTTATACAGAATGTTTCTTTATAGTTTTTGATTACCATTCAATTAACCATAGTATTTCTTATCTATTTCATTTCCTCAATAATATTCACTAATTCCCCATTTCATGCATTTATGCTTTCCTTCTTTTTCCTAAATTAGATTTGCCAGTGTTTGATCTATTCTAATGTGTATTCGTTTTTAAAGTTCTTGGATTTATCTAGTTTACTCTTTTCCTATGTTCTAATTCATAAATTTCTCTCCTATAATCTTTATTATTTCCTTTTTTGACATTCCTAATACTATCCTGGATTTATAAACTGGTGTCTGTTACAATAAATGTTTAGTAGTTCTTTTAATGTTGTTCACTCATGTTTAACAATAAACATACTGAATGGGACACATTTGACCCTGAATTAACTTTGGGCTTCAGCTCAAACATTTTTGAAATGTTTTGTTTTTTTTGTAAAATATTCTAGAATTACAGACTGCATTCCTCTCTTATATCATAGTCACTTGGAGAGTATTTAATTTTTTAAGTTTATTGCATTTTGCATGACATTTTTTGGTATTAAAATTTGCGCCTAGTTTATCGTAACTACTAATGTGGTCTGTACAGTTTGTTCCTCAGAAGAAGTCAGGAGACATTTCTTTGGGATCAAGATTTTGTCATGATTGATTTTTTTCAAATATGTCACAGAAATCATCCTCTTTCTTTGGATGATGCCCACATCACTGTACCTTACTAAATGCAGAATAAGTTTTATTTATTCTATGTTGTCCAATTCTTTATCTCCTTGTTTTTGTCTGCATATTTAAGTCTGTTGCTATGACAATTATGGCATTGTCAGTTTCAACAAGTGTTTTTAATTTATTTTTGCTTTCTATATTCTAATAATTATATTTTATATGTAAAGGTTCATTATTTCTGTATCTTCATGGTGAATTTTGCCTTGTATCAATAAAAAATTACCCCACTTGCAACCGCTTACACTCTAATTTGATATTCAGATGACCAACACCTTTCACTTATTATTTGCATATTCCTAATATCTTTGCCCAGCCCATTATTTTCAACCTTTCCATATCTTTTTATTTTATTTGTGTCTCCTGTTATTGGATTTTAATTTCATTCTGTGTTTCGATCAAGCCTGAAAGTCTACTGTTTGGGAAGGTGAATCCATTCACATTTATCTCTGAACTTATTTCTCTTATGTCTTACTTTTTTACTATTCCCTTGATGCTTATTTTTTTTCCGTCTTTTGCTACAAAGACATTTTTCTTAGCTCCTAGTTTTTTCTTTGGTATTTTGAAGAATATGGTTTCTGTTTTTATTCCACTCATGGTGATTTTTCAAATTTCTTTTTTAAAAAACAGATTTTCTCTAGTTTCCATTAATAATGAAATACTATCTAATGTCTCTTCCCATGTAAAACAAAGATTTTATACACATTTATTTACTTCTTCCCTCTCTGCCCCATTGGCCAATTTTTTGCTGCTATTATCTAACAACTTAAACAGATAATAATATTAAATGATTTGCTCATGTTCTGCACTCTTGCTTTCAAAAATTGTTTTTTGGATGTGGGCCATTTTGTAATACTATGAACAACAACTATTGGATTCTATGCATTCTGCTGTCATTGTCACTTAGCACTTTTCTTTCACACTGTGATTTTTCTCATCCTTCCACAGTTGGCTGCAGTGCATCCTCAAGTAGATTTTTCAGGAAGGGCATGTAAGAGGCCGATTTTCCAGGTCCTTTGCATATCTGAGAATGGCCTTCGCTGCAGTCTCATCACATCAACACATTTGTAAGTATATACCTGGTTTCTTGCGAGGTCCAGGAGAGAGAGACGTTAGTAAGACAACACACGTATTTATAGTCCTTATCTCAGAGAGCTTGCAGTCTGAGGTCATAAAAGAATGACACATGATCTGGGTAGAGAATTTTTGGGTCAAAATATTTTTCTATAAAAACCTAGTAAATGTTTGTCCATGGTAATCTTGTCTTTATAACAGCAGAAAAGTCTGCCAGGCATCTAACTTGTCCTAAGGTACAGATTTTGGTGGGAGATGGGGGAGAAATTGATTTGAAATGCATTGTTCAGGTAAATAATTAACAAAATAATGAAACAAAACACTTGGAGATCTGAAGCAGAACTGAATCATAGACATGGGTTCCAATGAAAGTAGAAGTAGATTCAGACCAAATAGATTTGGTGAAAAAGGCTCATTCAAGTGAGATTTTTAATTCTTTGTAAATTGTTTTTCAGCCTAGATGCATATTTTCTTTTATTCTTGAAATTTGAGTTCCATTAACTGTGCCTGGTACACAATGGGCCCTTTTGATTGCTCAGTGATTATTTGGGCTCCTCTGTCCACTGTACTTTCTCAGGAATTTCCGTTATACATGCATTGGAACTCTTGCCCTTCCATGTCTCCGACTTTCTCCTTATCCCTTTTCTCTGAGTGCTCTAAGTTCTCAGGTTGAACTGAATTAATTTTCTATGGTTAATTGCCCACATTGCAGTTTAAAGGTCAGCAATTATTTATTTATTTGTATGTAGCTTTGGGGGTCTTTCTTTTTGCCATCTTCAAAAACACCTGCTCTGGTTCCATGGGTGCAAAGTTCCCAAAACCCTGTTTAAAGACAGAAATTAGCCAATGTCTAGGCCAGCTAGTGTCTTGCTGCCTCTGCATTTGCTCTGTAGCCTCAGAACGTCAGATGTTCTCCTCGTAGGTCACTGTTCTCTGCTTATCCTTATAGCAAAAGGCATATTTCTGCCTCATTCTGAGTTGTTATGGCTTCTGTCATTTAGCAAATATTTCAGGCACAGACTAAAGGGTCTAAGGTCAGTTGAGAGTTGCTCTAGTTTTGTTTTGCCAGATTGCTTACCCAGCAGAGTGGCTGAGGAGGAAGCAAAGCTGGAGGGGGTGGGGGGGGGCGGCCCACCTAGGAGCTCTCCTCTGCTGAAGAGCATCTGTCCTGGATTTGTGTGGGACCCCACACTTCAGGGGGCAGAGTTTCCCACTCAGTACCTGGCACAGTTGCTGGCCCACCCCAAGACTCCTGGGACCTCAGACCAACCCTCTCTCTTTAGGAGGAATGACAGTGAGTTCCATTAGGGATCTTCCTGGATAGTTCTCAAATAAACATTCCTTGCTTTATGGGAAGATCTTTTTCAGGGGAATCCTCCATTCCATCCAGCTCTTGTGCAGAAGATGAAGTTTCTAGTCTGGAGCTATTACCATAGTCTCCAGCTCTGATGCTGACATTTCACTATTTTCACATTTTTCTGGCCCTGTCCAGGGGAATGGGGGCAGTCGGATACATAGTAGCAACCAGGAGACCACCAAGGGGACCCGTGCCCTCACCCACTTGAAGGGGGCTAGGTCAGGAGAGGAGCTGGAGGAGGGACTTGCTGCCCTCCGCCACCCCATCCTATGTGACAGACCCCCCTGCCTGCCCTGGGGAAGGGAGGGTCCTGACCCCAGGCAGTCCCGATGCGGGGGAAAGATGGGTGCAGCGCTTGGCCCAGCCCCTGTGAAAGAAGGCGGAGGTCCAGGAGCACAGCAGCCTCACCCTTGCCCCTTCCTGCTTCCACGGCCTACTGAGCCTGGGGCTCCCCAGCCGTGGAAAGGAGGGGGTGGGCTCCCCAGGCTCTCTGGCAGCACCTGCTGGCCAGAGCCAGGACTGCAGGGAAAGGGGTGGGGGCACCCCGCATCCCATCCATGTTTTACATCCCTCTGCGGGGAGGGCTGCCGCGCTTCCATTAGGAAACACCTCCCTTTCGGCCTTCCCGACTCGACTCGAGGAGCAACGGAAGACAAAGATGTGCAATTTTCACATCGCAGTTAAAATCTCCGGACAGCCACCACCACCCTGAGCCCAGAAAGGCAGCTGTGCACCGTCCCCTCCTCCTTCCTCCTTTCTCCTTCTTTGTGGAGACCCCCTGTTTGGCGGGGTGGAAGGGAAGGCATTGCATGGGAACGGCCGTAAATCTGCAGTAACTGGAGGCTCGCGGGCGCTGCAGCCCATTCTTTATCCTGTTCTCTATCGATCGCCTCTAATGAGCACCAGTGCAGCTGCGGCTAATGGTGGCACGTCTGGTGTTAAGGGCAAATGTGGGAGAAGATTATCAACCCAAGGGGCTTAACAGTTGCTGGACGGCCTGGAGCCCTCGGGGCGATGATGCACTTGAGAGGTCACTGTATCAAATGAGGGGAAAGATTCAGTGCCTGCTGCCCCCAGAAAATGCGGCAGGAGTGGATTTTTTTTTCCTCCAGCAGAGACTACAGACATCAACAAAACCGTTACCTTCTGCTAGTCATTAGTCCCTGACCCTTTGCCTGATCACACGGCCGCCTACTGGAGCCGCCTCGTCCTAATTATGACTCATCAGACGGCGGCGGCCGGACCCAATTAGTGGGGCTGGAGCGCGGGCACTTGATGTAACAAGGGTGCCAGCCTCGCGGGACCCGGGGCGGCCCGAGCACCGGCTCGCACGCCCGCCCTCCCGGGCCCGCACCCCTCCTGGGGGGCCCACCTGCCATTGGAGCGGGCTTGCTTGATATTTTGTGCCCTGTGCTGCCCGACGCCCCCCTCGGAGATCTGAGAGGGGACAGGCGAGTGGGCAGAACCGGGGCCGAGGCCAGCGGCCTTCAAGGGACAGCTCCTTGGCAGGGGCGGCGGAGCGCCCGCAGTCAGACGTGCGCCCAGAAAGGGAGCTACACATATCAGAGATTTTTTGAAAAAGAGAGACTGGCAAATGCCTCCAGGGTCGGGCGCGTTGCCCGTTGTGAACTTTAATACTTTAATAGCATAATGGGGTAATTGCAACTGGGAAAAACACCCCAACCCAGCAGGCAGGAAGAGGGTGTCGAGGCTAGAAAAACACAAGGGGGGGGTGGAATTACAACGCGTGTCCTCCACTTCATAAAAATGCCCAAACCACTATTTATTTTAATGATGTAAATAAGCAATTTAAATAGTATCCTAGTTCCAGAATAAGTAACATGGTAACGTGATGCCCTGTGGTTAGAACAAATTATTTATTAGGTTTTTAAAAATTCGAAGGCATCATCTTTGCAACAAGGAAATATCCATTGGGTCACATCATTAAAAATAGGGGTGTGGCTCTCCCCCTGCCCCACTCATTAGCACTGGATCTCGGAAACATGTCCAGTGACAACCTTGCCTTGGTCGCTTTTTCTACAGCTGTGTAAAGAGCTTCAAAGGTGGTTACCCCACGAAAAGGTCACGCACACCCCAAACCCCACTGCTCGTTGTTACAGCCCCTCTCCTCACACATGCCAGAAGGAAGGAAAAGAAAGACTCCAAAAGGCCAGGGCTGATGGCCTGAGAGACCCCTTAGGTTGTAAGGTGGGGGGTGTGCACACATTAAAAACAATGGTTCAGATGAGCAATAAGGTTGGAAATGTTTGTTTCCAGTGTCCCTGCAACACTGTCTGGAGAGCATCAAGCTTACCAAAGCTCACATTCAACTTTCCCAAGAATGAAAATCAGGAAGTGCCCAGATTTTTACCAGCAGAGCTTAAAAAAATAGTTGTGGCCCGCTTCATCATCTTTGATGAAGATTCTTGTTCTTCTGAATATATTTGTTAAGTTCTTTCATTCCTCAACTGCATGCTCATCTATCTTACCAAGAAACTGCTTTTTCTAGCCCAGTGTTAGGTGCTATTGGACATACAAAGAAATAGAAACACAGGCCTGTGACCTCAGAAGATTTGGATAAAGTTGGACAACAAGGCAAGCCAGTATATGTCTGCAATCAGGAACCAAATGGGAGTCCCAGAGGGCTACAAGTGCTCAGCCGGAGGATGCTGGGTGCTGGGTGGTGCTGGGTGCTGGGTGGTGGGGAGGCAGGCTCAAGGCATGCGTGAGCCTGAGCCAAGCCAGCCTTGGAGAAGGCACCTGGGGGAGTATAGAGGATGGAAAAGGATTCCAGATGGTGACACAGAGCAGGGCCAAGGACAGGAGGCCCACATTTAAGGAGGAGAGTGGCCTGTCATAGAGGACGCACCCAAATATGTTAACAGACACAGACTTAAATGGATCAAAATAGGGGAAAAGAAAAATATATACATGTAGGAGATTTCTTTATTACAACATGTTTTTCTATATTTCTAAGCATTACTCATGAGCATGCATTATTCTTAGAATCTGAAATACAAATTCACACAGAAAACCACATGCACACTGTGAATGGACAAGCCCAGCTAGGAGGAAGCTGCATTTGAAGGACAGATACAGACAAAAAGTTGGTGGAGGCCTCGAGAGTTGGATGGAGAGTTCACCGTGGCGGGTCCCTCTGTCATCGATGCTTTCACAGAGGGAGACTCTCCGTGCACAGGCTGGGAAGCCCCGATGCAGAGATCTTGTTCCTTGTGCCATTTCCCAGAACTATCGTAACAAATTCACAAAGTGGGCAGCTGAAAACAGCAGAAGCGGATGCTCCACGGTTCTGGAGGCCACAAGTCTGGACTCGTGGAGCTGGCAGGGTCCCGTTCTCCCTGAAGGCTCCAGGGAAGGACCTTGCTTCTTCCAGCTTCTGGTGGCTCCCAGCGTCCTTGGCGCGCCTCGGCTTGCCGACGCGTCACTCCAGGCTCTGCCTCTGTCATCTCATGGTCCTCTCCCATGTGTCGGTGCTGAGGCCCAAATTCCCTCTCCTTGTAAGGACACCAGTCATTGGATTGGGGCTGGCCCAGCTTAAATAACGGCATCTGCAAAGACTCCATTTCCAAATAAGACCACACTCTGGGGTTCCAGGAGGACATGAATTTTGGGGAGACACCATTCAACCCAGTCCACAGAGTCAGTGCCCTCTCCACAGCCCTGGGGGTGTCACGCTGAGCAATCTTGGCCCTGCTGTGGAACCATTGGTGGTCGTCAGCAAGTGGAGGTAAACACGTTGGTTGCAAAGGAAGGATCTGGAGGGGCTGAAAACGGAAGTCAGGTTCATGTTCACGGTGTCCGTGAACCTCACGCTGAGCAGGGAGTAGAAACTCACAGAGGGCAGGAGGCCAGATCTCCACTTGCAGAAGACTGGCAACATCTAGGGAAACTGGCATTTTCTATGCCCCTTCTGGTGAAATGAACCAGGTAAGCAGGCTTATTTTTCCATAGCCAGGTACAAAATCCCACTGAAATGCTTTGGTAATGGATGGCAGTGATGGCAGCACCATGTTGTGAATATAATATCTACATATATATATATATATGAACGCCATTAAAAGGGCAAATGTCAGTTTGTATATATGGCACAAGACTTTTTTAATTTTAATCCATTGAACTACACTGCACAGTGAACCCCAACTTAAACCATGGACTGTAGTTAATAAGACAATGATTACCACTTTCATTAAATGTATTACACCAATGCAAGGTGTTAATAACAGAGTGGTACAGGAGAACCCTGTATTTATGCATGATTGTTCTATAAATCCACAACTTCTCTAATAAAAAGAAACCCATTGGGCAACCAGATTCTCATTTGCTGGAGCTCAAGTTGCCCAGGTTCCCGTCCCTCAGTTCTCAGGTGACCTAAGACTTCACTTGTCCTCCTAGGCACAGAGCACACGTAACCCCAAATGAAGCACTACAAGGCTGCCATGTCCCTGGAAGGCCCATCATCAGGGTCTGCCCTAGGCTCAGTTTGTGAGCCCACACAAGGCTAAAAAAAAAAACTCGACTGTGTAAGGAGAGACTATTTAACCTATATCCTGGCATCCAACAAATGTTGGTCCATCGGAGGTGCTAAATAACAGACAATTAAAACTAAAGTTAGCACTTATTAAGTACCTATTATATGTGCATTAATACATTTAATCTTTGCAATAATATGAGGTATGAATAATTTTACATGAAAAAATTGAGACTCAAGACCTTAAAACGCTTGGTCCCAGTGCGCAGAGCTAGTCCACACGGTGCCGGGATCAGACTCCAGGTCTGGATGACCACTGAGTGCAAAGGAAGCCTGACAGAGGGGTTCTGGAAAGAGTTCTTTCAGACCCCTTTGCTTCCTTATTATAGATGCATGGATTCTTAAAATCCCTAACAAAATCAACAATCTCTTTTATGATATATTATGCTGAAAGGATGGCAAGAGAATGGAGAAGACTAAAAATAACTACATTCTGTGGACCAATTGGGTGCATGCAGAAGAAAATCAATAGTTTGCAAAGAATTTTCATTCCATTCCATTCCATTATTTCTGTACATCAAGTTAAATAAACGTGAGAAGGCTGTGGCCAAATGAACTGCCTGACAAGGAGCAGGGTGGAGGGGGAGATGTATTGGCATTTCAACATGACGAGCTCCTGGTTTTACTTCAGGATAATGACGAGTGGATAGGAAGATCAGTTCAGAGAAATCGAAGGGACATTTCCTCTCAGATATGGTCCCTCCCCATCCATCTTGAGGAGCCTAATTTTAGAAGCCACACACAGGTCTCTTGCTGGGTTGTGCTATGTAAAGGCTGGAGTGCAAGCTTGGGCACGTAAAATCCAATTTTCCTATTGTCTTCTATGAAACAAAGTCGACTCAAACAATGAAAAGTCACACTTACCACAGGAAAATAAATTTAAGATTTTTTGTAGGTGTAGAGGGCACTTGTGAGAGAACTGTTGTGTATATTGACTATGGTGGTGATTACAAGGCTCCATAAAATTTCATGGAGTTAAGCACACACACACATGCACACATGAAAAAGTGCACATACAACTAATGAAATCTGAATAAGGTCAGGGGATTGTATCAATGTCAAGACCCTGTTATTTATGAGAATTACACAAGATGTTCCCATTGGGGGATCCTGGGAGATGTTCCCATTGGGGGATCCTGGGTGAAGGGCAAATGGACTCTCTCTGTACTACTTATTACACCTGTGTATGAATCTACAACTAGCTCAAAATAAAACATATTTTTCTGAAAGACTGGTCCTTACTGAAGTTACTCTACTCATCACAGAAACCACCGTGGAGGTGACCAGTCGGCTATATTTCACACTCAGGGCATCTGCAACTTCACAGGCAAAAGTGTTTTGCTGTCCTCTGTGTTTCAATCCCTGCTTCCATTTGTCCAGACCTTTCCTCCCAAGACACGGCATTAGATTTGGTTACTCTGCAGAGCCAGCTGAGAGGGGGCAAGACAAGGCCAAAATAGCCAAGTCTCACTCAACCTGCAACAAGCAAAGCCAGGCATGGTGGACATGAACAGACTTCTGAGTACTGGGTGCCTTTATTTGTCTAAAGTAAGAGGCATAAGAGTAGAAGAAACGTGTGCTGTTTGTTTTGCTTTATTTGCTGTTTACCCTCAGACATGTAACCCACTTGGCTGGTCCTTTGGGGCCCACATTCTCCTAACTCCTCCCTCTCTATCCTCTCCTTGCCTATCTCTAGCCCCAAGTCCCAACCCGCTAAGTGAGGGCTGGGAAAGGCCCATGCCCAGGTGCTTCTCTGGCAGTGCCTTTCTTCCAGTCTTTGATGGACAAGACCAAGCTCAGAAGTTGGGGTGAAACAGATAGAAAAGAGGAAGCACACAGCCTACTATCTACCAGTTTCAGGGCAGAGTGGGTCACACACGTTCCTAGCTTTAGCAGCCCTGCAAGGAGGAGACACCACATTGCCAGAGCTCAAGGAAGTCCTCTGCTTATTCACCAAACTGCAAAGCTGGCCCAACTCAGAACCATGGTTTCCTCAGTTCCTTGAGTGTCTTACCAAGTAAATGTCTGCCTTAGCCTGACTCAGATCCTCTATCCTTTTGTCATTTCCACTGAACAAATGGAACCCTATCTTTTGAATCTATCACCTACTTATCAGCAGTAAAAAAAAAACAGTAAAGGCTTGCCATGTGTCCTACATCCAACAAGAAAAGAGTGGCTGAAATCCATGACTCAAATAAGGAAACACAGGTTCCCAGACTAACACAGAACAATAAATAGCATGTCTACAAACTTTGGCAGAGGCGAAACCTGAACTGGTTCTAATGTCTACCCTACCACACAGTAGCAGTCAGGAATTGGGGGTTCTAAGAGACAAAGATACAACCCAGACTCACTTAAGCACCAGAGATAATCCCCTGCCTCAAATAATGGGGAAACTCCAGGGGTCGAGTCAGAAGCCAGAAGTTCAGCCACATCAGCGGAGACCACCCACCCTCCAGCTGTCGTGCATAGCCGTCTTCCAGCTTCCCACGTGGATGGAGCCACAGGGTCAACCGGGTCAAAAGGCATCTCTCCATCCTCCAGCTGAGCTTACCCCAGCTTGGTTTTACCCTCAGGCTGACTCCCTCCATTGCTCCAGGCCTAGATCCTTAAAGTTCACGATCCCTGAGCAACTGGCCATCTTTCCCTTAAAACTCCAGCATCAGCCTCGAGGAGGACTCTGAGGTCCAGGGGGCCCAGAGACCATTCTCAAGACAATCACTCAGGGCATCAGGGATCAGGGGCTGACTCAGGAGCTTACCAGGCTGGAGGGCACGGGGAGGCTGTCAGCTTGACTCCCCAATCTGAGCAAGATTATTTTCAAAAATGAAAGTAGTTGTTTTTTCCAAGAAAATGAAAAAGCAGACAAAATATAGAGGCCTACTAAGCACATTACAACTACCGATGGTCAATAGAAGGTGGATATTGTAACTATTTCAGACGCAGTTCTATTTTTAAAATTACAGCCTTCTACTCTTTTGCAGTTTAGGTTAATATTACATAGGAAAAAAATGCTTACAGAGAATTTAATTTGCAAACAATATTAAAGGAAAAGAAAAAGTAGGTGAGACCCAAACCTACCTCCTTTGAGCTTCGATTAATGTTTCTGAACATGATGGTAGCTTTTGTTTGTTCCTGTTTTTAAACTCAGTCCCATTGTCTTTATAGTGAGAAACTACTGGGGGAGTCAACGGCTTCTGGGTATGAGGATTTCAGTACTGCAGTTGCTGAAAGAGAAATAATACTGTTGTTCCCAAATCCCTTCATTTTATTCAAAACTGAGGAAGCGATACTAAAAACACAAGTAGTGATTCCCTCCAAATGTTAAGAAGCTTCATGTACATCTGGATATAAAGAATTACAGGTAATGTATTTAAGGATCATAATTTATTTGATTAGTGCAAATTGTCTCTTGCTTACAAACAATCATACATAAACCTCAAACAAATAATTCAATGGAACGAGCCTTCAAATATTTTGTAATGTGGTCCTTTCCAAATTTCTTAGACTACATGGCCCCCAGAGAAATTTTCCTTAACCTCTGGACCAGAGAAGCCCCTTATTTAGAAATAATACTTTAAAAAGTGAGGACTTGCTTATAATGCAGACTTTCAAAACTCCCATAGAATCCTGAGCTCTCTTGTCCATCACAACTGTTCAGCATCGACAGAACCACAGCCCAAGCAGCCGGGAGGGAAAAGAGGGTATCCAGAGCAGGTCACTGAGGAGGAGAGGGGAGCCGGTGAGACACCGGGATCTAAGAACTGGGCCCACATGGGCCCCTCCCACGTCCTCTTCCACCCCTGGTTGGCTTTGTTCTCCCAGCTGGCCTTCTCTATGAGGCCAGGATCATGGCTTCTGGAAGCTTCCAGCTCACATCAACCCAGCTTCACATCAGAAGGCAAAGATCTCCTTTAAACTTCCCCCCTTTGATTAGACGTAGACTAGACCTCATCACATGACCGTGGCTTGGTCAAATGCATTCCCATCCCTCAGTACCGGGGAAATGGAGCTGGGGTTGGGGAGGCGGGCAGTAGTCCCTTCAGACCCGGGCAAGCTAGCGGACCCCCAGGCTGGGGCGCCCAGCCTTAGACCATACCCCTCGAGGTGTGGTGGGCGGGCAGCGTACGTCCACACAGTCTGTGGCTGCTCTGTGGCAAGCTAAGGCGCTTTGCCGGAAACCACACACTGCTCCCCTTATTGAGAAAGTCTTGCTCTCAGAAACAATAAAATAAAATAGATGTCATCTGAACTAAACCATGTGTTTAATGATCCATTTGGCTCCAAAAGTTTTAGTGATGCCAGGAGCTCTGAAAGGAAATTAAGAGGCAAAAGATGAATTTACAAATCCACACAAGCTATTTCTCACCATGAGCCCGATAGATGGGCACACACACAAACATACTGCACAGGTAACCGATGGGGTCTCAGGGTGACAATGGCAATCACTGGGACAAAGCTTCCCTGTTCTCAAAACGGAAAGCCTCGGTCACTGAGGCCCACCAAGGAGCAAGCATCTCAACTCCTTACACAGCAGGACAGCGCCGGCCAGTCTTCCGGCTGCCACGGGCCAATCCAGACCAGGCCCGCAGCAGAGACAACCAGGAGAGGCCCAGGGGACTTGGGCCCTGAGGCCTGGGTGACCCCCGATCCCCACCCCAGGGTTCTAGCTTCACGACTCGAGCCCCAGGTTCAAACTCGTCCTCGTGGCTGAGGCTCGGGATCTCACCTTGAGCTCTCCTCTGCTTTCAGACACGAAAACCCCTCATGGACCATTCCGGAGTCATGCCAAAAAATTACCCTTGCTAATTACAATGAAATAAAGAGTACCTCTGTGCCAAGCAGCAAGCCTATGCTATCTCTACAGCAACTGTCAGGGAAAAAAGCAATCCGGAGTTGCATTAAAAGAGAGGACTGAAGGTATTTTGCTCTCTCAGGAAATCGTAAGAAAATTCACATCTTTACTTTTGTCTGCCAACAGATGTCTTTCCCTTGGAGGATGCCCTTTTCTGCCTGCGGATGGGTCAAGCGTCCAAGGGCTGGCTCGAGCCAGCAAACCCACTTGAAATCCCTGATTCTCCTGCCTCTCAGAAGAATACTTCGTTTTAATGATATTTCTTGCAGCTACACATGAATTCTACATTGTTCCAGTCACAGAAAATGCCATGCCCTCGGACCATGCTGGTAAGCCTTTGCCTCACGTCCCTCTGCTTCCAAGATTGAGTCTTTCCTCTGTCAGGCCACGGCTATGTTGCTGGTGCACCAGCCCTCCCCTCTCTCTCCCTGGGTTCCTGGGGTTGTTCCCTGCAGTTCCTTCGTGCCCTCCAAACGCTCTGCATCACCCCTGACATCTCCGTGCCATTCTGGGGATCTTGGCTACACCTCATCGTGCCAACAGCTGGCCCCGAACTGCCTTGGTGCGCCCTCAATGGGCCACAGCTGCCCCACTCTCTCTAAGGGCCTTTTCCAAGAGTGAATGACACTCCCAACTTTTTTGTGCCTTTATCATTAGTTTCTTCTAACAACAGTGAGAGAGAAACAGAGCACAGTATTCTAAGACCTGAAGCTCCACTAACCAGTTCTTCCTCTCCTGGTGTCTCAACAGCTTCGGGGTTTTCTCTCAGCTGGGGAGCTGTTTGGTGCAAAACAAAAATCACAGGAAAAGCTTCAATAACCACGAAATACAAAATAGCAGTCAACGAACACAATCTGTGTAAAGTTCTTTGATTAAGAAAGCAATACCCCATTTCCTTAATTTCACAAAATCATTCCGAGCAGAAGGACGCATGGAGCAGAAAATCAAGTGCTGAATCATGAAAGAAGTCAGCGGATCAAGGTCTGTCATCTAGGAAATCTTTAGCTAAAAAAAAAAAAAGGACAGAACATCAATCAGATATTATTTCCAATTATTTTTCAAATTGGACCAGAGAAAGAAAACACACACGCGCGTAAGCCTGACATGGTGTTACTCGGGTTTGTTGCTGGAAGGAAAGTCCTTGCTTATATTGAAGTAAAGTTCTGAAAATAAGCAAAGAACAGATTTATTGATTTTGGGGGAGTCTGGGTGTAAAAAAGAGAAAGAATAAAGAAGTGCTCTTTGCCCGCTCTGTCCAAATGACATCCCAAGTGGCCTCCCTAATGGTGGGGGGGGAGGGGCAGGTGCCTGCCCGGGCATATGGACAGAACTGCCCTTAGGCTAGGGCTAATGGTATTGGCTGAGCCTGCTGTAAGCCTCTCTTTTCTAATAGCCAACTTTCTATGTGCGAGAAGACAGACAGATATTGATTGGTCCAAATGCCCTTGAGTTGACAACATCTGAAATGAAAATCCACAAGGCTAGCACAAACTTTCTGCAAGTTCAATTTCTGGAATCTGATTATGACACCGGACTGTGAAGCCATTCACACATGTAAAAGGCCTCTCTTTTTGGTACCCCCATTTGGCACCTGTAATTGGAGGGAGTTAAGTGGCCTCATTAAGCTTGTTATTCAAATGTCGGATGGAAGGCGGCAACTGCAGACTAATCTTGGGGTGACTCAAGGAAGAGGAGTTTTCTCACGCGCCATGCAGGATTAACGTGGGAAGCAAAATGGCCCAAGTCCGCACCATCACTTCCCACCTGAAATGGTGAACACGCACCATTTAAACACTCGGTCTCTAAAAAGCTAGCACACAGAGGTGCTTTGGAAAAGTTATTTCAGAACAGCTACCTTACTCCACTCCCCGCGCGTTTGGTGGGTGTTTGAGCACCGTGTTGCCATCTCCCTTACTCTAATACTGTCGGTTTGGTTGCCCCCCCTTCTCCTCCTCTCCCATAAGATGCTGAAGTTGCAGTTCACCGTTGTTAAAATACCGAGAACGGCGAGATTTGTGGCCCTCTCTCCAGCTCTTATTAAACATGCCTCTGTATTCCACAAATTCCTCTTGATCGATCCATCGACTGCAGCCTAACCTCTAAATGAAGCTCCGTTAAACTGGAAGTACACACTGGGCTTGTCTTAGTAGGTTATTTAGAAGCATAAAAGGCAAAACCTTTCAGAATTGGAGTCTGGGCGTTTGTACCAAGGAAACTGCAGATGGAATGCACATTAAATTTATTCAGTCATTGATTGGAAATGCTGATCCTTTATGGCTTCGTGTTTCTTTCCTCATTCATCTTGGTTAACCCTCTCGGAACAATGCTGGACTGAGAGCCCACCGGGCCGAGGAGGCAGCTTTTTAAGAGGGTGTTGGCTCCTGGCATCAGGAGGTCAGCCGAATAACTCCGCTTTAGAAAATGCCACTGCTTTCTTTTTAAAAATATGAAGAACAAGAAAGAAACAGCATTCTGTAAACTGGGTGGGCGAGGGGTGGGGAATGGAAGGCAGAAGTGGGGAAGCAAAATAAGTCAAGGCAGGCAAGGGGCACACGGAATGGTCCAGTTCAGCTCACAAAGAGGTCATGCTTGCTGCGGCCACGATACCGGGCGCCACTGTCTTCACAAACCTACGTCACCTGCCACTGGAACCAGCCAAGGCCAGGCGCCTGTGCAGGGACTTGACAAAGGGATACTTTGTGACTTCTAAATTTTGAGAAGGGCCACGTGGAAGTACCCTCTGCATCAAGTATCCTGGGGTCTCAGGGTAATCGACCTCCTCTAGGCACAAAAGAAATATTCTCAGATATAATAGCTGTATTCCCCACACCCCCAACTTAGCTGCCTTTATAGGAAAGTGAATATTTCATTATTCCACCAAGTCAAAGGAAAGGCTGTGCATTTCTCCATCCTGGCCAATGGGGAGGGAGGCCTTGGCTTTGCCTCACGAGGGCAGCATCCAGCCCAAACTGCCTCCTGAGGGTCTCTGCAACAGCGAAAGCCAATTCCAGGTTTTTTGTTCCTTTCTCCTCTGTCTCTTATAACTAGGTAGAGAGGGAGGGAGGGAGGAAGAAATAGAGAGAAAGGGGGAGGAATGTTGCGATGCCACAAAAACCTGAACACAAAATTCCAAAAATTTACATTTCTTTAAAAAAATGAAAAACTAGAAAGAAATATTGACAAAAACCACCAATCCCAGCCAAAATTTAAAATATTCCATAACGGTCCGGAGACCCTATCTGTTGCCAGAAAGTGCTTCACTGAGTGCACTTGAAGCTGTGAAGGGCGCTCGGGAGAGCAAAAGCCCTTTCTGAATATATGTGAAAAGCCGCGTCTGGATGTTACTGAAGTGGAAGTCCAATAATTCAGAAAAGGCCCAGCCCAGCCCAGGGGGGCAGACCCCTGCGGAAGGGTGCCTCAAGGATGCTCTTGTGGCATCACAGGGCCTGGCTTTAAATGACAGGCCACCCTACGGGAAGGAAAACTTAAATCTCCCAACCCAGAGTGCGATGTGATCTCAGCACAGAAGGGGGGAAATGGCCCATCTCTAAAGCCAAAACTTTCGTATGGGCCGTGAAAATGCTGACAGGTGTCCGTGTATCTAAAGTCATTGGGGGAAACGGACTTGGCCCAGTGGTTAGGGCGTCCGTCTACCACATGGGAGGTCCGCGGTTCAAACCCCGGGCCTCCTTGACCCGTGTGGAGCTGGCCCATGCACAGTGCTGATGCACGCAGAGTGCCGTGCCATGTAGGGGTGTCCCCCACGTAGGGGAGCCCCACGCGCAAGGAGTGCGCCCGTAAGGAGGGCCGCCCAGTGTGAAAGAAAGTGCAGCCTGCCCAGGAGTGGCGCCGCCCACACTTCCTGTGCCACTGACGACAACAGAAGCGGACAAAGAAGATGCAGCAAATAGACACAGAGAACAGACAACCAGGGGAGGGGGGGGTGGAATTAAATAAATAAATAAATCTTTACAAAATAAAATAAAATAAAAATAAAGTCATTGGGCTCGCTCCTGGGTGCTCTGATTTGAAAACGCCCCAGCTGCAGGGGTGGGGCCATGGGCACGGGACAGGAGCAGCCGTCCCGAAACTGCAAAACTGCGATAGGAAAGCCGCTCCGAGGGGCTCGTTATCTCCCCTGCCAGGCTCCATCCCCCCCTCACTCCCCCCGCAGTGGCTCTGAAGGGTGGCCCTGCCGTGCCCTGGGACCTTGGACAGTCCCCCCATTCTCTTTCCCAGGCGACGGCCTCTGGGGACTCAGACTGGCCCCCAACCCTCCCCCCAGCGGCTCGCCCTGCCCTCCCGCAGCGCCCGTGCTCTCCACCACACGGAGTTCTAACGGCTCTGGGCATTTCCCAAGAGAAGATCTGCCTTCTCCGGAGGATAAAATTGCCCACTTTAAGAAGAGTCAAAAGAACGCACATCAGGCTTTGAAGGTGGTTCCCAAAAAGGGAGTTCTCCGTGTATCTGTGGCTGTGTCCCTTTCGGCAGGGGCACGCGGCCTCCCAAGGGGACCCTCGGGATGGCCCCAGGGGTGGGGTTCCGGCCCTGCTGCTGGGACATGAGCCACCTCTCCATCACGGTCGTGCCGGAAACACCCTGACACCTACAGAACTATTTTTGCCTCCAATCCCGGGACAACCCCCCTCTGGATGAGGCTGTCGAAAGAGAGTGGGGAGCCCAGTCGAGCCCAGTCGCTGGCCTTGCCGGACATCCCCGCAGTGGCCCAGGGCTGGCCCCAGCCCGGCTCCCGATGACGGCCCCCCAGGCTCCGTGGGTCCTGTCCGACAGGGCCGGGGGTCTCGGGGAGCACAGACGCGGGGACCTAACTCCAGCCACGGCGCTTTCTGGACCCTGCCCGCCGCCCACAGATGCGTCTGCGGCACCACCCAGGGAGCCGCAGTCGCGCAGGAGAACTGCCCCCGGCGAGGCCAGCTCCTGGCTGGGGGCCAGAGGAGGCCTCACTGCCTGGGCCGGGGGGAAGGTGCCTTCCGGGGAGGACCCCACCCACCACCCACAGAGGGGCCTTCCTGCCTTCCCACACGGGAAAGCAGCCACGGAGGGCTTCAGGGTGGCGGAGGCGTTCCAGGCACCTGCCCTGCCTCTGTGTGCCTTCCTCTCAGGTTTGGCCTTTGAAAAAGCAAAGGTTGTTTGTTGGTTTTCTTTCTCGTTTCATAGAAGTACGTGTTTTCTTGTAGAAACTTCGTTAAAAATGCAGTAAAAGGAGAAAAATTAAAACCCCTGTAATTCGACTTCTCCATTTAGCCACCATCTGTGGTAAGCTATCCTCCTAATATTTCTTTCTATGAGCAAATATGTCTTCTTATTCAAATGAAAACGTGATTTTATTCTAAATGTTATTTTTTTTATTTAAAATTTTTCAAAATGTATAAACACTCTATACCCACCAAGCAGCAGGTCGCCCTCTCTGCCTCCCCCAGCCCCTGGTAACTAGTGATCTACCTTCTGTCTCTACCAACTGGCTCTTCCTAGATATTTCATACACGTATTTGGCCTTAAGTGCCCGGCTTCCTTCACTCGACACAAGGTTCTCGGGTCTGTCCCTGGGGCTGCACGTCTCAGAACGTCATTCCTTCTGACGGCCAAATCCTATTTCATGGTGTGAGTCTACGTGCTACTTTAGAACCTCCCGTTCACTTACTGACATAATCTGAACCATTTTCAATCCCTTAAGTATTTTCTTCCAACATCACTTTAAAAGGTGGCAGAGCCTTCGCACCAGCTATTTGCCCACCGTTCTGTCGAGATGCGTCTGGATGAGCAACGCCGAGCGGGTCAGCCTCACGGTGAAACCTCCGCGCACCACCCAGGGTAAGGACAGACCGGACAGACGCAGAGAGAAATGTTTCCGTTCAGCGGGCTTGCATTCTTTCAATGGAAGCAGGAAACGCTTTTTAATACAACGAGCGCGTAAAACAATGAGTTCGTCAGTGGGTAACATGTCCGGCCGCTTTTCAGAGCACTGTCCCACATCAGCGCCTCAGTCTCGGAGCTGAGCTGCTGATGCCTCCGTTCTCCCATCCCTGGTGCACGGCCAGCACTTCTGCTTCCCAGTGTGGCTCCAGCCAGAACCAGCTTGCAGGTACCTCTTCCTGGAAGGCCTTGCTTGCCTCCGCCTCTCCGAGGAGCCTGCACAGGGACGCTTCTGCAGGCTCACGGTCCTTTCCCGCCCTCTGGAAGCCTCTCTCCAAAGGCTGCCCCTGCTGTCCCCAGTGGGGTATCAAGCCCGAGAGAGGGACCTGTCCACGGTGGGTGGCCCCAGGGGTTTCCAAAGGGAACTCGGTGTGTCCAAACCTGCTCCTCCTGCAGGATTTCCTCCTTCCGAAGGACGAAGCCCCAAACCGTAAGTGTGGGGAGGTGTCTGATTTCTCTCTCTCAACAAGCCATGGTTTGACACAGCCCTGAAAAGGGCTCTTCCTCTCACAGGTGATAGGATTAGATGTGTAGAGGCTTGGCACAGCTGCCGGCAGGAAGTGTTCCCCACAGTTGTATACTATTAGGTCACTACAGCCTGCTCCTGCTGCTCTCCTGCCCCTCTTCTACTCTACATGGACCTCAGGGGACTCTTTAGACTGCAAATCTGATTGCATCACTGGGCTGCTGGAACCCTTCAGCGACTTCCTCTTGTCTCCAGATTAAGTTCAAATGTGCTCACACCCCTTGCAAGTTCCCTGCTCTGTGGTTCCCATGCCCCTCCAGGGTCACCTCTAGCCTCTTTCCTCCTGTGCTCCACTCCCATACCACCCACCCCCCATACCACCCACCCCACCCCACCCCGTACCACCCACCACCCCTGGACCACCCACTGGCCCCCATACAACCACTGCCTCCCATACACTTGTTTTGCTCCTTGTCTGCTCATTGGTTTTGCTTGTTGTCTGTTTTGGGTTTTCTTCTTTTTTAGGAGGCACTGGGAACCAAACCTGGGGCCTCCCATGAGGGAGACAGGTGCTCAACTGCTTGAGCCCCATCCACTTCCCCCCATATACCCTTATGCTCTAAACAGCACTGGCTATCATAGAAGCCATTAGCCAGATGTGGACACTTACATTTGAATCAATTAAAATTTAATGACATTGACTAGTTCTTCAGCTGCACCACTGCATTTGAGGTTCTTGGTAGCCACAGGTGGCTCCTAGCTACCGTCTTATGACAGCAAGACACAAAACTTGTCCATCATCACAGAAAGTTCTAGAGGACAGTGCTACTCTAGACCTAGAGTAGTTTGCCAATGAAGCAGGCTCTTTCTCCACGTACTTTTGGGAAGATATAAATGAATCTGTTCTCAAAACCAAACCCCAGGGTAAACTGATGGGATTGATTTTGATCCTGAGCTGTTCCATTGGCTCTTGGATAAGAGACTTCCAGTAATAAGCCTGATTATCCCTTAGTTTGACTGGTGGCACATTCTAATTTCCCAGTGTGTGTTTTCTAAAAATCTGTTCCCTCCCCCGACTCAAAGCCAAGAATAGCCTGTCCCTGTAGCTGTCCTTGCCAGCCCTGGCCCCGTGTACCTTGCAGGAAGCCCAGGCTTCATCCTTCTGAACAGCCCTTGGAGCTCCCACAACATCCCATCCCTGCTTCCACTCTGCAGCCGTGGCTCTAGCAGCAGGGACCCGTCTCCACCAAGCAGCCCCAGGGCCAGCCGCAGCTCCGATGGCACCCACGCTCACCCATGCCGTGCGGTTTGGGAGGGGAGCCGAAAGCACAGAACTTGCCCAACTGACAAGCCTGCAATCTCAGAGGAGCCGGCCCCTCTTGCTAAGGCATGAAAGGCTCTAACTAGTATGAAAAGGAAGAAAAAGTCATCCGGGAGAGGAAACAAGGCAGCGGCCGCCACGCACCAACGCCTAAGCTCCAATTAGCACACAAGCTTTTGGTGTGAAGTGAGGAGGATGGGGTGAGGATGAGGTGGGGGGCTCCAAGGGGAAGCAAGAAGAAAGAAGAGGGATGGCAGAAGGCAGAGGGAGCCAACGCCAAGTGGCACGCCTGCTCCCGAGCTTGCCCAAGGCCCACCCTTTGCTTCCCCAGCGCACCAGCCTGCTTTGCGGCCGACTTGCAAGCTGAACGTTTCCCACATCAAAATATTAATAATGAGGCACCTTCTCAGGTCCTCCTGGGAGATTTGCCTTTGGTTAAGGAATTCCTACCACAGGAAAGCAGTGGGAAATCCGGCAGAAAGGAGGCTTGTTAAGATCAGCTGGCCGGGTCCCAGCAGGCTTCTCAACAGTCGATGAGAATTACTAAACATTATTGCAAAGAGTGCAGAGTAATTCCATGTCCTGAAAAGAGGCAGAAGATGAAGTTAATTGGCACCATAACAAGTAAAGACCTATCACTGGACTTTCCGTAGAGTGTTCGCCCCACTGGAAGGGCTTGGTGGAAACCAGAGAACTATGGGACGCAGTCATCCATTCTGCGCTGCCTCCGGAGGCCCGGGGATACCCAGCGGCCACAGCAGAAGGGTGGCTCCCGTCCGGGGGGCTTTCATAGCTCAGCTCTGTCGGCATCGGGGGGGCCTTTGGAGAACCAATCAAATAGCACTCTTGGGGAGGACAGCACAGGGAGGCGAGCGTGAGGATGGCAGGGATACAGCTAGACTCTCACACTTCTAGGGTAGAGCTGGGCACTCCGAGAACCCAGGGCCCACTCTAGGAGGCAGCTAGAGCCGGGCGGAGCGGGGCATGGTGGGGAGGGCCGGGAGCACCCTTGGGGACTCCGGGCCACTTGTGCTTTTGTGCCTGGACCCCGCTGCGGGGAAGAGACGGAGGGCAGAGCAGGGCCCCTCACCTCACTGAGGGGGCCTTCTCCTTGCTGTGCGTGCATCCCCACTTACAAAGTGCAGACGTGGGGCCTCGCCGTGTCCGAAGCGGCTGGGGGCCACGCCGCGGACGTGCGCTCGCTTCCGCTTCCCAGGCCTCGGCTGCACGCTCGGCCCCAGGCCGCGCCACCCGGCCAGGAAAGGGGCTCCGCAGAGGCGCCTGGGTTTGAACTTCACAAGCCTTCGACCTCGCGGCTCAGGCAAGAGTTCCCCAGAAGGCCTTTGATGGGGATTGAAACCCGTTTTGTCACTCACGTAGAGCCCCTGGAAGGGAAGGCACTCTTCTGCAATTCCCTGTTTCCTCCCTTCAGCTGACAGGAGGCAGCGTTCGGTTCTGATCCACAACAGAAACACTTCCTGTTTGTGCTGGAGAGAGTGATGTCATTCATGGCTTAAACCTGAACAGAACACGAACGAGGGCGTCCCTGGGGGACAGAGAGCCGGCCACGGGATTTATTTTAATTTCTTAGGACCCCGCGTCATACGAGCAGGGCTAATTTGGGAGAGGCTGCCTTATTCACTCTCTGCTCCCTAAAAGTAGCTGGGAATGACATTTTCACTCTAGGTCACTGACTGGGCAGTAGGGGAAAAAATGACTCTGAAACCCCTGCCCGTTAGAGCTCGCCTTGCCTCCCGGCCGCTGCCCAGCAGCGGGGTCCGCCAGCTGTGCGCCGTTGCTTTCTTCCCCAATACCGACCCACGCCTAACGAAGCAGACTCTGCCACGTCCACGTGATTTGCCACCGAGGCACGCCTCCCCCTCGGTGCAGCGGGCTCGGCACTGGGCTGGAGTAGCCACAGGCCACCCTGTCTGGCCACTGCAGGAGCTGCAGGCTCCTCACTGCCTCTCACCGCTGATCCGCTGCCCCCACGGCAATGGCTTAACAAGCCCCAGGAGGGGCTTTCTCTTCCCTCTGCAAAGAAGATGCAATGGACAAAAACAGCCTTGAGATGGCACGCACCCTGCCACCCGTCTCCATCATCCCACGGGATTCGGGTGATAAAAGATCAGAACCCACTCTAAAGACGACCGTGGGACACACACCCCATGGCCAGCCCCCCCTGGGAAATACCGTTTCCTGCTGACACCATCTGCTTCTCCTACCACCTTTGCCTCCACACTTTTAGCTCAAAGCCTCTGAAATCAGAGGTAATAAACCAAAGATGAAACTACGGGAAGATGCTTAAGTATTCATAATTGTATCATGTGTGAAGATAAAATATTTTCTAAAACGAAAATCCTTTTGGAAGAAAAATTCATAAGTCTCTCTCCGGCTTTAGGGTTAGATTTAATCCATAAAAAAGAGGGTTATTTTAAAATCATTATTATGGAATGAATTGATAAAATGAAAAATTTCTAGACTTGAAGCAAGGATCACTCCCTGCTTTTTATGTGTAGGTTCCTGCCCAGTGCCCAGGCACAGAATAAATCTCCAAAAACTTTTTGGTTGTATTCTCAGATATCATACCTTCACAATCCAGCATTCCTGCAGGCTGACAGCCCCACCCAGACAGAGAGACCTGCACCGTGATGAGGAAGGAGTCAATTCGCCAGCAGTCATCACTGACATCTACGTGTTCTCCATGCTGCACCCACATCATACACGCACAGCCTCGTGGTGCTTCCCGTCTCAAGAAGGAGCCACAGAACAGAACGCCAAGGAACAAACATGTGTTTCCAAACTTTCAACACTGCTAGGAAGAAAATGACTGTGGGCAATAGGAGAAGACAGAGAAAACTTCACAAGTGGGCCCACTTAGAGAAGGTGGACAGAAGCTCGCAGATGAATAAAGAAGGTGAAATACATGAGTAAACAGGTACAACATACGCAAGAGGTGGGGATTCAGTTCAGCTGTGTGTGAAAGCAAAGCCCAAACCAAAGAACAAATGGAAGTTTCTTTCTCATGTAACAAAAGCCCAGAGGTGGGCAATCCAAGGGAGTCGGATGGCCTACCAAGTCACCAAAAGCGCCTGAGGTCCTCTCGCCATTCTCAGTACATGGTTTCCATCTCTGAGTCCAAGACGGCTGCCCTTACTCCAGGCATCACATTCTACATCAGTCCAAGACGGGGAAGAGGTGGAGGAGCGGATGCATCCCTCCCTTCCAGGTGCTTCCTGGAGGTCCCATTTGACACTTGCCCTGGCATCACCTTGGAGCCTGGCCACAGCTAGCTGCAAGGGAGGCTGGGGGATGTGGTCTTTGTTCTAGAGAGCTGCTGGCCGAGCTAAGAATTGAGGGGTCCACTACCAAGTGGGGAGAGGAGAATGGCCTGGAGGGACAATTCACAGAGGAGGCCACAGCGGAGCAGGACACGGAGAAGGGACAGGAGGGAGTTGAGGCAAGCGCCAAGGAGGAGGCAGCCACGCCCACTTGGGGGCAAGAGGGGCTTGGGGACGGCCCCCTGGACAAAGCGAGGGCCCAAGAGCCTGAATAACTGCTTCAGAAAAGTCGTCTCAAGCCGAGCCAAGCGCTGGTGTGGTGAGCTAGTACCAGCCCTGACCCCAGGCTGGACGCCACCGGCGATCTGCAGACCAGCCGAAGCCCACCCTTCCTCAGCCAGCGTCCGGGACTCGAGCAGCACAGCACCCCTGAGAGGGGGCATGTGTCACCGCTGTGTCAGCACTGCCCCAGCTGCAGGGACACCCCACGCACAGCCCGCACGGAGGGGCCGCCCGAGAACAGGGGCGGTAAACAAATCATCACCCAAACAATGCAATCTTAGCCACCAGGATAAGCGCGTGACAGGGAAGCACGGGACCCAGGCCAAGCCAGGGCTGCCGGGTCAAGAGAGCCTTCACCAGGGACTGGGCACAAGGACAAGGCTTGGGGTAGCTGAGCCGACGCAGGAGCTTCTGGGAAGACCGCAGCGCATGCCGGAGCCACGCCTCTCCAGGAGTGGAACGAGGCCCGCGCATTGCAGAGGGAGGAGATGGAGGAGCTCAGGTGGAGATGGGCGGGCGGTGCCCACCCGGCGGCCGTGAGAAGACGCTTTCCTTGATCCTGAGGACACTGGGGAGCCACTGGGAACCTTTCATAGCGTGACGGGTGTGAATTCCAGGAAGGGCACAGAGAGAGGCAGCCCGCACGCAGCGGGGCACGGCTTTGGCGAACCCTGCTCCCTTCTGCTTCGCTCGTTCAACAGGAGGTCTCCATGCCACCAGCGTGCCAGGCGGGGGAGGCAGCCGGGAACAGGGTCTGCAGATCCCTGCCCTCCCGGGGCCCTCACTCCAACTGGGGAAGACAGAAAGCCAGCGGATAAGTAAGGTAAGCATACACATCGGACAGCCATGAGGGCAGTGGAAACCAAAGCAGGGGAAAAGAACAGGGAACACCTAGGCTGGAGAGGGCACCGTTTAATTATGGGGCAGGGGAGGATCGTCAGTATCTAAGGTTCTTTACCAGGTTGGTCTGCACAGATGGGGCCACAACAGAAGAGCTGGCGCCAAATAAGCTGCAGGAGCAGGGGCCACGAGGCTTACCGCCTTCCACCTGGGGAGAGAGTCCCAAAAGCAATGACCCTAAGCAACGAAGACCCATCTTTCCAGCGCTGAATGAGTGCTAAAGTCTGGCACTTCCCCTTTGCCACCATCCCACCCGACCTCACGCCCAACATCCTGGGCATCAGCTGGCCTCAGGATGGCCGAGGCCCAACGGCTCCTGAACGGAAGCAGTCAGGTGTGCCTGAGGGCAGGCAGGCATTTGTCCTGCAGATGTTTGGGAAACAGCAGAGGTGGTGGGGACCAACACTGGGGAGCAGGGGAAGAAGAGCAGGTCTGAATCCTTGACCATGCTGTATCAGGGAGATCGACCAAAATGCAACCAGATGATCCGTGAACCCAAGGAGAGCCCAGCAGGCCAAATAAAGTCCAAGGAGGGACAAATGCTGTCTAAGGAGTTTGCAGAAGGTTTCCAAAAGATGACACCGGACCTGGGTTTTGAAGAATGGGTAAGTCTTTCAGGCTAAGAAGAGATGGAGGAGTATTCTAGACATGGAAGGCTGCCGCGTGCACCACTGCCTGCAATGGAGGGTCCCAAGCCTTCCTTGGGCTTACAGGAATTCACATTCTGGTCCTGACATCTTCTCAAGCATCATCTTCCATTTCTCCTGCCCTCATACCCCATGTTCAGCCACCCAGGGCTACACGCGGCAGCCTTCCATGGTCCTGAATCTTACAGAGACCCCTTGGCATCGGGTGGGGGGCAGTTTGAGGGAGAGCATGGGTTGGGAGAGTGGGTTGACAAGGAGATGACCTGGGAGGCCAGTGCCATAGTCATGTGGCACGACGGCGAGGCAGGGCAGAGGACCGAGGAGAGGGCTGCATGGGGGTGCAGGCTGGGGCAGCAGGGAGGGTGACTCCAAGGTGCTGTCGCTGTGGTCACTGGGCCAACAGCATGGGAAGAGGCGACTGTCCACTGATGCCCAAGAGGTGCAGGGCTGGGAGACGATCGTTCCCCAGGCCACAGCGAAGGACCTGAGTGGCTGGAAACAACAGAAGTCGATTGTATCCCGTTCTGGAGGCCAGAAGGCTAAAGCCAAGGCGTGGGCCGGCCTGTGAAGGGCCATGCTTCCTCTAGAACCTGTCGGGGAGGAACCTTCCTCGCCTCTTCCAGCTGCTGGCGGTCACAGCCACCCTTGGTGTGCCCAGGCTCGTGGGTGCGCTCTCCCGTCCTCACACGGCCCTGCCTGTGTCTGGGCACAGGGCCCTTCTCTCCTTATGAAGCCACCAGTCGTCTTGGGTCAGGCCCCCCAATCCAGTCTGACCTCCTCTTGATGCCATCGGCAAAGACCCTGTTTACAAGGACAGTCCCAGGCCAGGGGAAGGACACAGCTCAGCTCAGAACAGGAGGGAAGAGGAGGGCACTGCCCACGTGTCGCGTGGACGTGCCCAGGCACCAGTCGCCAGGTCAAGAGGGGTGAGACAGGAGTCCCGGCGCAGGGCGACCATGGGGGGGCGCAGGACTACCGCAGGGGGGCGCGGGGCGAGGGCGTGGCTGCCGCCGGCATGGGCGAGGGTGGCCGGTCCACCTGAGCCCACATCCTTTCTAACCACAAACACAAATTGTTTCCTACCAGGAACCAACAGGGAGATTAATCAATATTGCTGCTGAAAAAGACCACATATTGTACGATTCCATTTATATGAAATGTCCAGAAAAGGCAAATCTATAGAGACAGAAAGTAGATTAGTGGTTGGCTGGGGGCGGGGGCGGGAATGGAGAGTGACTGCAAATGGGCACAAGGGATCTTTTGGGGTTGATGAAAATGTTCTAAAATTGGATTGCGGTGATGGCTGCACAAGTCTGTAAATTTACTGCGAGTCGTTGACTTGTCCACTGGAAATGGGTACGTTTTAGGGTATGTAAATTATGCCTCAATAAAGCTGTTTTAAAGCACAATGCAGTCAGGAAAAACTGCTTGCAGCGAGTGTCCGGCTGGATCCCACCCAGGGGTGGACACTTTGACCCCCTCTCCTTCCCAGGAGGGTCCCAGGGCCAGGGACCCAGGGCTGGAGTGGGCACACCACATCGCCCTTCAGGAGGAGATGCTGGAGCGGGGAGCTCAGGGGTCCCCCACCCTTCCACTCAATCAACAACCAGTCTGAGAAGCCTCAGGAGCCAGCGCAGGCCCTGCCCTGGCGGGGCGGGTGGGGGCACCCAGAGCCCTGTGCAGGGACACCAAGAAGCCGGACGCACCCAGAGGACAGCGAGGGCCTTGAGGATCTCGGCGACGCCGGGGCTCCCCCGGGGCTCAGGTAGGGTCTGTTCTTGCTCCCTGGGTGGCCGTGGACGGTGCCGCCCAAAACCTCAGGGGCTCGAGGCCAAACGAGCTGAGCCCGGCTGGGTCCCCATTCAAATGGCCAGAAGGCACCGGAGCCTCGCTCCCCGGCCAGCTTGCTGCCCCCGCTGCCTCCCGTCGTGCTTGCCCTCCAAGGAACAGCGTGGCACCTCCAGGCTGAGCGTCACCCAGGAACACCAGGCGGTGGGGCCTGGGAATCAGAACCTTGACCCTCTTCCCGCAGTGCAGGAAGACGCTGTGACCCAAGGAAGCGGCTCCCGCTAAAGAGAGCCAGGGTGTCTCAGGGCGGGGATGGAGCGATGATAGCAACAAGCACTGCCATCGGAGGGCTTCGCGTGTCTGTGACTACGTAATGCCATGTTTCCTGCTCCTAGCAACCCTAGAAGGGAGACGTTAGCCCCATTTCACAGATGAGGAATCCGAGGCTCAGTCCAACCTCCCCTGGCAGATCACACCGCCCCCCAGGGAGGGCCCCCTGTGCCTCTACCTTTGCCCCCAGGTAGGACAGCGTAGGCAGAAAAGCGTCCGTGGCCCCACCACCTCCGTGACACATCTCCAGGTCTCCAGACACCCCGGAGAAGTCGCTGCAAGCAGCACGGGAAGCCTTCGGGCTTCAGCTCTCGCGCGTGGCGAGCATTTTTCCAGCAGGCATCTCCAAGCGAGCTGCCAAGGGCACCGGCGGGTTCTTCTCCTCCAGGCAGGCAACCCTACTGAGTGTATCAGGCAGCGCAGAATGCTGACTCCAGCTACGAGGGAGGCGGCCAGGGCTGGAGCCTGGAGAGAGGCGGGCAGAAGTGCCCGCTCGGACCTGGGAAGGAGGCCCTCATTAGACGGCGAGAACCCACAGCCCGCAGGGTGGGCGGCGTGCCCACGGCGAGGGCCCCGCGCCAGGCTCTGCCCACGCTGCTGTCAGTCTGCTTAGCTCGTGGCTGAAGGCAGAGCTGCAGCTCCGACCCCGGCCAGCAGTCATTTCCAATGAAGGGGGCTCTTTAGTCCTTGCACATGACCTGTGTACTTTCTCTCCTGGAATTTGATATCTCGGGAAGCCTGCCAAGGACTAGCCACCAGGGAGAGAGGGGATGTCAAATGGGAGAGGGGGAATCAGAAGAGGGAGGTGCGGCCACATGATTTCCAGCCGAATGAATGTGTCACTCCACAGTGCGCCACGGGTCTCGCGATGTCAGTGCACAGGCCAGCCAGAGGGCCCCTGGGGGTCTGCAGGGCTGAGGCCCAACTGGGGGGGGGACCCGGTGCCACCAGGACAGTGAGCGAGCCCGGCTCCCGTCCAGCCCCACAGATGCCATCCCTCTCCCTGCAGGAGCCCCTGCAGACGCCGAGCTGCCCAGGCCCCTGGCCGGCCCATTTGATATTTAATACTGTTTGAGAAGCAAATATGCTAAACTCAGCAATCGGTAACCCTATGTCCTGGGTGATATATATGTATATTTTTTAATTGTCTTTTTTTAAAAAAAGATAAACAGATCACATAAAATGTTACATTAAAAAACATAAGTGGTTCCCATATACTCCACTCCCCCGCCACCCAGCTCCTCTCACACCAGCATCCCCTTTCCAGTAAGGCACATTCGTTGCATGTGGTGAATACACCCTGGAGCACGGCCACACCGCACGGACCACAGTTTGCATCGTAGTTCACACTCTCCCCCAGTCCATCCAGGGGGTTATGGCAGGATATACAATGTCCTGCATCTGTCCCTGCAATATCATTCAGGACAACTCCAAGTCCCCAAAATGCCCCACCTCACAGCTCTTCCTCCCTCTCCCTGCCCTCAACAACTCCCATGGCCACTGTCTCCACATTAAAGCTACAATTTCTTCCATTGCTAGAGGCACAACAGTTCTATAGTAGAATACCAGCAAGTCCACCCCAATCCACATTTTCTTCCTCCATCCTGAGGACCCTGGGATTGTGAGGTTCATTCCACCTCTAAATCGAGAGGGGCCTTAGATCCCACATGGCTGATGGATGTGATTCTCCTGCTTGCAGTTACAGACACTCTTGGTTCCCTGGTGTGGTGGGTGACCACTCTCACCTCCCCGTCAGGTGACCTGGGTAAGTCCAACGAACTTGCAACTCTGCTGGGGCTCAGGATGTCCTGGGTGATACTGATGGCAATTCTCATTGTCAAGGTGCTTTCATTGTTTTTCTGAACAGTGGTGTCATCTATTACCATGGGTTGGGTCAGGACTGAGGTCTCTAAGCATTTAGGAAAATGACGTGGCACATGAAAAACAATAAAATGTGAGATGAGGCCTTCCCCTGACTCAAAGACCCCGAGGAAAACCTTGGCCTCATTCAGCTTCTCGTTGGCTCCTCCCTTCATATGTGCCTCGTCGAGCTGGCACCAGCAAGAAGGTGGCCGTGACGCCTGCCCTTGCCAAGCTTCCAGGCCAGAGAGGACCTGCCGGTCACAGCAGGGAACTTGCTGAAATGCAGATTCCTGGGCTCCATGCCCAGAGATGCAGGTTCAGGCCCCACTGTGAGAAACACTTTGAAATTCAGAAGTGGGGCCACCCTGGAAAGAAAGAGGACGGCTATGAGAGCACAGCAGGCAGGTCCGCTCAGCCTGCAGGAGAGGGACGAGAGCGGCGCCCAGGGGAGGTGGTCACTGAGCCACCTGCACAGAAGGTGGGCAGGGCCCCCGTGGAAGGGCTGGAAGGAGGAAGAGCAGGGTGGGCTCGGGAGACCCCGAGGAGTCGGCCGCCAGAGCCCAACCCAGCCCCCAAAGGTCCATCCAAAGGGGCCAAGCCCCAAGGACAGGCGGTGGAGGTGAGGCACATTTGTCCCTGTTGGGGGTCTGCTGGCCCGGAAGTGTCTGCTGAGAAAGGAGGGAAAACGGGGCTACCCCCACCTTAAAACAGCCTCTCCACAGCCCACCTCGCCCATTTCTTCCCTTTCCTTTCCCTCTCTCTGTCTCTTGCTTTCTTGAGTCAATATTCCCATCATGAAGTCATCTCCACCACTGAGTTTATTTAACACGGTCCAGCCCCGGACTTGAACCCAAGGAGGCAGCACTTCCACCCAGCGCAGAGCCCGCCAGGCGCAAATGGAGGGAGAGCCAGAGCAAGGGCCCCGACATCTCCCTCTGCCCCCCCACATTCCTTTATTCCACATACAGTCTTCTCCTGACCTGGAGGGAGTCGTGTTCTCACGGAGGTCTTCTTAGCTGAGGATTTATCAAACTGGAGGATAGGCAAGCTCTGAACCCCCGATCCATTACCTAAGCTGTTGGTTTTAGTCGAAATGTCAAGAAATGATTTAGTACGAAATCCGTCACAAAAGCATTTATTAAAAAATCTTTCACTGCTCTTCATCTACAAACATTTACTATCCTGCATACAAATGTCAGCTGTTGGGCCTAATATACTTCTTCATTTATTTACTGTTCATTCCTCCTGGATAAAAGCCAAAAACGGTGTCTGGGCAGAGCACAGCCCAGAGTGGGTGCTGGAGAGCACCCCTCGCTGCCCGAGAGCAGCGGCCTCCCACCAGGGAGCCACGGCAGAGCCCGGGCCCACCTCGACAGGGAGGGCTCTCTGCACCCCGGGAAAGGGCTTTCTTTCTAAATGGAAGTTAATCGATGTATTGCCAGGACTTCTCAGAAGTCTATAAATTAAAGCAGCACTAGACACTCGTGTAGCTGGGAGCGCATCCAAGGCACCTCTGTCCAGATACAGAAATTAAAACTGTACAAATTAACCCGCCGATCCCCTGCCTTAGTTCAGAGACCCCGGGTGAGCTCCAATGAGCTCGTCTTGTTTAATCAAATGTGCAGCATAAAGCGAGTTCCCGGGAATCACAGAATTCTGCATCAGGAAGCACCTCCGTGCGGCCCGACTCCCTCCCTTTAGGCCAAGGAATCAGCGAAAGGTCCAGAGATTCTGAGGGGCTCCTCGAGGTCACACAGCTGGCTCATGACAGCAGCAGCCCTGGAACCTTGGAGTCACGGTTTTCGATTAAATGGATGTCATTTGGCGCCACTGGAGGGGCGTGAGAGGGGATTCCAGCAGCAGAGAGAGCGGCCAAAATAAGCAAACAAACAAGGCCCTGGAAACTCTGGGGAAGCTTGGATTTCAGGGCTGGCCTCAAAAGTGAGCACTGAAAACCACCCTTCACCTCCAAATAACCCTCGTCTGCTTTCTATCTTCCAAATCTACGCCCGTCACATCATCCTTACAGCGGGTTATCAGTACCTTCCTGATGGGACCCGCGTGGTCTGAATTGGCAAGGCCAACATCCAGCTGCGAGAAGCGCGCTGAGGAGTGGATGGCCAACAACCCTCCCCAACCCAAGGGGTGGCCAGGAGAGCTGACCTTGGCCGCGGGGATCCTGGGTCAGGGTCATGACACCCTGAAGGCCAGATGGTGTAAATCCAGCCATAACCGTACACATGCGTGCTTTCCGCATCTGGGGGGTGCTGAGCAAACTGCACCAGCACCTGTGCCCCACCCGTACCCCAACAGTCCCCCGGAGCTGGGAGTCAGGAACACGGCAGTAAGGTCAGGGATGACGCGCCTTGCTCTCTATCACCCTTCTCCATGATGTCCCCAGGTATCTCCACGCTCTCTCAAAGCCCACTCCCAAGGGGCAAGTTCCCAGCTGTGCTTGGTATCAGTGCAGACCCTTCCCAGAGCACCCAGCTGGGAGCACGGCTTCAGACCTCTCCCCCCCAGCCTTATCACAGAGAGAATCCTGGACACCTGGGAGGTGGTGCCTCCCCGGCCACCCCCTCGTGGCCTGCAGCCGCTCATGGGGAAAGCTCCGCAGGCTCGGCACCAGTTGGAGAGGCCTCCACACGCATAAGGTATTTCTAGCGTGAAATACATTTGTATCACTTAAAGGGAGCAAGCTCAATTATTTAACTCTACCTAGATTTAGTTCAAATATGAGAGTTCCAGTGTACATCTGAGACTTCTGGGAAATTGATTTTTCTGCTTAAGATCATTTCATAGGGTTTAGCATTTAAACCAACTCTGGCGCACGCTGATCTCTTAGTAGATACTGAGCTTGTTTCCTTTTGCTAAAGACCAGCCAGAGCGAGAGCCCTCTCCCTGCCCTGCGCCTGCCGTGAGCGCCCGAGGATTTTCATGGACCTCTGTGGCCCAGCGAAAACTGTCTTCAGGAAGCCGGCCCTGTCTTCTCTGATCCCAGAGCTGCTGTACCCGAAGTGCCAAGGGGCCGACCCAAAAGCCGACCACAGCATTTAGCCTTCGACTGACCTCGCATCCACCTTTTCAAAACGCTTCCTGCAGCCAAGAGGTTTTTGGGTGATTTTGTATTTCCCAGCCATTTCCAAGTCGTTTCTTTAATTTCCCCCTCAGAGTAAAATACCTGATTGACCAAGGATTTTTCAACTGAAATCTCTGGTCAGAAAATACCATGGATGGGTCCAGGGATGGGAAAGCATTCTTGAAGTTTATCTTGAAGTTTGCAATTAAAGGAGCTGGTCCTAGTAAAGCTGCTCTCACACCACATGCAAACCATTTGTTTTCAAGTTCTTCAGAGGAGACGGAGCCTGTGGCACCATCGGAGGACAAATGGACCTAAATAACATTCCAAAGGATGACAGCTTAAAAATTGGAAATGATCAGATTTTAAATTAGAAGTGCTTGCCTGTGTATAAAGAAAAGCAAGAATAAATGTCAGGGAAACCTGGAGGGCTTCAGCGTGCCAACTGTGTCCCAGCCAAATTTGACTGAAAAATCATCCAAAGTGATTTTAAATGGAGGGAAAAAAAAAAGTGTACGTGTTAAGGGACAGTCTAAAGAGTTGTTATGATTCTGATAAAAGAAGAAGCATGAGAGCGGGGAACGTATTTGGAAAATGGGCTTTAAAGACAGGCAGGACCAAATCAGAATCCTGCCCCGCAGCTGCCCTGGGATAAGCTCCGAGAGGTGACAGTCTCAGGCTTTCCAATCTGCAAACGAGCACCGCAGCGACACCCTCCTGAGACAGGGGGTAGGCGGGGTGGAGAGTGAGGGTGTTTTGGATAAACAGCATCTGGCACACGTTGGCTTAAACCCTGGCATACGTTAAGCATCCAGCAAATGATCATTATGACTGTCATTATTAACGTGCATAAAGGGTGCAGCGAAATGTTTTTTTTTTTAATTCTCTCTCCTCCTATCTTCTCCCGTGAGTCAGACAAAATCCCAAAGACCTTGGAAGTTTTCACCTCTCACGTGGCAGAGGAGATGGAGGTCATGAAGGAAGCCTGGGAGAACAGTGGACGTGAGGCCCCTGATGTCGTGAAAGTCATTTATTGGCCCCAGGCCCTCAGGACGGGCTCAGAGACCCGCCTCTAGAGCAGCCGCGTCCAGCAGAACTTTCCACAGTGATAAAAACGTTCGCCATCTGCCCCGTTATATACAGCAGCCACCAGTCACAGCAGCTCCCGAGCCCTGGAAATGGGGTGAGTGCGACCGAGGCACCAAATGTATTTTTTTTTCTTTTACTTAGTTGGATGATTGATAGGGAATCAATCAACTGATCAATTACATCTACAGAGCCACTTGGGTGACCCTACCGGACGGCGCGGCTCTGTAAGGAGCCTAGCCCGCTGCCCGTCCCTGGGCCTGCTGGGGCTTCCGAGGTCCATGGCCACTCGTGAGCTGGCCAGCGTCCCAGGCGGTGGGCTGTCCTCGCCTCCCCACTCCTGCCCTCCCTCCGTGGAGCAGGCCTCCTCTGGCCTGGACAGGTGGCGGCCAAGCCTGGTCGGGCCCCTGGCCGGGCCCCAGGATTGTCCCCCCGAGGGGGCTGGACCAAGCTCAGGGCAGCCTGGCCTCGGGCCTGCCTGCCTTTGGCAGCCAACAGGACTAGCCCAGGTGTGTGCTCAGAGAGGACATGCCTGGGCCAGTCCTCCTGGTGTCGCTTCGGGCACTGGCCAGCGGGGACAGACCGGAGGGGCCACAGAGCCTGCTTCCCAGGCCTCAAGCCTCCCGGCACACACACAGACCCAGGGAGAAGGTAAGTGCCCACAGCAGTAGCAAAGCGGGACCAGCTCTTCTAGCTAAGCCTCAACTTCCACATCTGAAAACTGGGGATGAACACTTACCAGGGGGGCTGTGAGCACTAAATCGAGGCACAGGCATGGGAGGCACTCAGCACACACCGGACATGCCTGCTGCTGCAGAGCTGAAGAGGAGGAGGGGGACGAAGGGCTGAGTCCCCTGGGAAAGCCCACCCTGGTGGTCCTTTCAGCTTTGGCCAGGGACCCGTTAGTCCTCTGCATGCAGCTAAAATGCCACAGCACCTCATTCAGAGGAACTTCAGGACACTGAGCATGGAGTCTCCTCCGCTGAGGCTGGTGGGTTGGAGTCCCAGGGCAATAACAGTGGCAGTAGAGCACAAAAACTTGAGCAGCTGAAGCTGGCGGACTCCTCCAGGGACAGGTCAAGTTTGTCTTGGCCCTCCGTGCTCAGATCTGGGGGAGGATGTGTGAATGGTACATTCGCACTCATCAACTCCTCTCCGTAGCCCCCAAGGTAAGAATAGTCTCTCTGCTCTGAAGAGCAAGAAGCAAGGTGCACACAGCTACCGGGGGACCAGGGGTGTGCGTCCCCAGGCCTGCCGGAGCCACATCCCGGCCATCATGCACCGCGTTGCTCTGGTTTCCTAAAGGCTGCCAATGCAAAACACCAGAAATGGGTTGGGTTTTACAATAGGGATTTATTAGGGTGGAAGCCTGCAGTTCCAAGGCCGTGAGAAAGGTCCCAGTCAAGGCATTATGAGGCCGCTGTCTCGCCGTGTTGCCGCTGTGGGCCCCAGGCATGGGGCTCCTCTCTCCCCTCTCCTGGTTGCTTCAGCTCCGGCTGCTCCACCGATTCCAGCCTCCACCTCTCTCCCAGCCTCTCGGGGTTTCTCCGTCCTTCTGTGCCTGTGGGCGATCCTGAAGTCGTCTGCCACATGGCTGGTAAAAGGGCAGCTCCTTCCTCTGCCCTGTCCCACAAGACTCCAAGAAAAGGGTTAGGGCCACCCTGGGTCCCGCACTCTAATCAAAGGCCCTTGACTGATTCCAACCGAAAGGTCACTGAACCACAGGCTTACGTGTGCAGGATGGGTTAGCTGAAGAGGCCGGCCGCCCTGGTGGGGGTCAGGGCTCAGGCGGAGCTGAATTTCAAATCGAGCAGCAAAGCTAGCAAACTTTAGGGTCGAGGATGGGGTGAAGAACATGGGAGAGAATTTAGAAATGCCCAGGGAACACCTCCCTGCCCAGCACTTGGCCAGAGTCGCTGGTACAGCTGTGACACCCTCCCCCGTGTCCCTCCAAGGCCATCCGCAGCCCACCCAGGCCACCACCCTCACGCCTGCAGCTGAGTCACCCCAGCGGGGGTGAGCTGGCAGCTCCCCTCGGGCTCCCTGCAGGGACAGGGGCAGCCCAGCCTCGCAGCAGCTGCTGCCACAGCTCACGGCCTCCCTCTGCTGAGGCGCTCCTGTCCTCCCACAACACCCGGCTCCTCTCATCACCTGGGTCTTCTCCACCTGAGCGGGAGGTGGCGCTACAAGGGGGCTTGAGACAACTTCATCCACCCAAATTCCTCCACGGGCACAGAAGAAACATCCTGGCAAGTCACCTGGGGTGCAGAGGCAGGACCCTAAAGGGACACTCTTGTAACACGGGGGCATAAGACTGTCCCTTCCATGGTATGAGTCCTGGCGCCAGAGAGCCCTTCACCATGCAAGTGCCGGGGCAGGAGCTGGGCACAGCTGAACTTAGCATGGTTAAGGAGAGAGGAAACCAAATTCCCAAGGGAAATCCTGCAGCAGGAGAAGGAAGGTGGCAGCTCCGGAAAGTCCAGAGGAGAAGCCCAGGATGCTGTGGCAGGGAGAGACCCGGGGCAAGTGACGGGAACAAGGCAACCCCCCCGGGAATCTGCAGGGACATCCACCTGACTCGCTCACGGGAGTGAAGACGTTTGTGGATTATTCTGGAGACGCTGAAGCAGTGGCAAGTGCCACGTGTGCACTTTGCTACCAGGAACCAGCAGGGACAAGTTTAGGAACGGAAGCAAAGCAATGAAGGAAGAGTTGGCATCGGGCACCAGCTCCAGCCGTCTGTCCCTCAAGGCTCTAAGCACTGCCTCGGCTATGCCAGGCTGGCCTTTTGCCCGTTTTCCCAGTGTCCCGCAGGAGCCTGGCAAATAGAAATGCCCAGCAAATACCAGGAAGGAATAAGGATGTGCCTGTGAAAGAGAGAGGAAAAGAGAAGGCACGTGCACATTTGTAGAAAACTCCTCGGGGGCAAGAGGTGCTTGGAAAGGCTTGGCACAGGGAAAGGCTTGTCCTTCTGAGCCAGGACAAGCCCTGAGGGCAGATGCCCACCCCCAACCCCGCTCCCACACCCCTATTTCCCTTTCCCTTCTCCATTGCCTCAGTTTCCCTTTTCTTCCTTCCTTTCCAATGAATCATGGTCCATCCCAGCAGCTGAGAAGAAAAGTTCATCCAGATTCCTTATCGTTCCTTAGCTGAGATCCAGAATTCATTCACTCTTTGTCTCTTCGGATTTTCCCCATGAGCTGAAATCATTGAAACTTCTCAATTAAATGACCCACATTGACACTGGGCTTTTGCCGCCTGGGGAAGGCAGAATTCTAGGGATGACCCCCACAACCCCACCCTTCGAAGGTCACTGGGACCGTGAAGGAGACAAGAATGGGACTAGGACAGTGCTCTTGCCGTGTAATTGAGCTCACTCATCAGATGACCTGAAGATGGGGAGGGGGTCTGGGGGTGCTAATCGAGTTCCCCAAGTCCTTTAGCTGCAGGGCACTGTCTCAGGCTCTTAGCAGAAGTCAGAGATTCCAAGTGGGAGAGGACTAGACAGTCCTGAAGAGGCGGCCCTTTGCCAGCCCCCGGAGCCTGGGGCAGCCCCAGCTGACAGTCAGTAGGAAGCAGGGGCTTGGCTCTGCAGCCCCCGGGGGCCGCGTTCACCAGCCACCTGCTAAGCAAGCGCTTCGCAGTGGACCCCTCTCCAGGGTCTCCAGGTAGGGTCGAGCCTGCTGGTGCCCGGGTGCGGGCCTCGGGAGCGGAGAGCCCGGCCAGGCCCGCCGGGTGGCTGCACAGGACCATGCAGTGTATTTTAAGCCACTAAAGTGATGGTAACTTGTTATGCAGCAGTAGAAAAATAATACAGACTAACACTACGTAAGCAGATAAAATCTGTAAAAGGGGGGCTATTCACTCACCCCAACAGCAGGCAAACTAAGATGGGCTGGAACGACGTATGCCCAAGTCCAAGGCAGGGGCTTATAACTCCAGTCCACGGGTCAGCTCCGGGCACTGCTTTTTGTACAGCCAGCGAGCTAAGAACGGTTATTATATTTTTAAAGGCTGAAAAAAAAATCATAGGAAGAATAATATTTCATGTCACATGAAATTCAGATTTCAGCGCCTGGCAATGAGGTTTCTAGGAACCTCGACACTCATTCACTCAAGCAACGGCAGAGTCTGGAAACAGCGACTAAGACCCACAAAGCCGAAATGAGTAACCTGGCCTTTTACAGAAAAGGCCCCTGCCCTGAATTAACTTGAAAAACTTTTTTCAAATTACCATTGTGGGCCCAGACACACTAGCCATCAACCAACCCAGGACAGAGGCATTCTCTGGGCGGCCAAGAAAGACACAGGAAACCTTCTGCAAGGGAATTCTGACCCAAGTTGTGCTGATAAATTGAATGATTAAGTAACTTTCACACACACGCATAATTTATGGTTTTCAAAACATAAATGAACTCACTTTCAGATTAAAATTATATTTTTAGAAATAGCCCCAGGAGCCCACATTTAGCATGCTGTAGAGAGTGATCTCTGTGATGGAAAGAATTGTCCACTCTCCACTCGGATTTTTCAGCCTCATCCGGTGAGAGCACAGATGTCCCTTGGGGCAGAAGACCCAAGAAGCCAACGAGGAGAAGCCGGGAGCCAGCGGGATCTCCTCTGGGCTCCGGGAAGCCCCAGGGACAGCTGTCGATTTCCACAAAAGGAACTTCTCAGCAGAAAACAAGCATTTTACAAGCAGAAGATCAGTTTCTCACCGAAGAGCTATCTTGGGATGGCCCAGTCGTTGGCTTTGTAAATCCCTTCTTTTCTGAGCACTGTAATTTGACCACTAATCCAGGAATGTCGAAATAGAATACCCAGGGGTCAAATCAGACAGAGAGTCAGGTCAGGCGTAATTTTCTTTTGCCATCTGAACAAAAGACATTTTTTAACCAAACCAAACACGGGGGTGGGGAGCTGTATAGGTCTACCAGGGCACACAGAGACAGGCTTCATGCAGCATTTCAGATGGCTCCGGGACAGCGCTGAGAAGCTGGCGGGGATCGTTTTAGGGAAAAGCAGTCACAATGATATCAGTTAGAAAAGCAAGAAGCGTGGATGTCCTGTCATTTTTAGTAGGAAAATGGCTGCTTTATTTTCCTTGGCAAGCTCCCCCGCAAGCACTTTGAAGACCTCTCGACTGAGCAGGGAAAAATCCACCTCCTGACGGGTTTCCCACATGTTCCTCCCATCAATTACAGGTTCACGTTTCATCCCCTCCTATGTGCAGCTCTCAGAACATGTGTCCGTGTGGGGTGTGCAGGGGGCCCCAGCGTGCCCCCACGTGCCCCCGCACAGCACTCGGGGTAACTTCGAGCAAGTCACAGCATCTCGAAGAGGCCTCGGTTTCTCCCCGGTAGAATGGGAGCCAAGCCCAGCCCTGCCTTCTCCATCTAGCGCTGTCAAGAGCGGCCGCTGCGCCTGAAGAGCGGGGCCACTAGTGGGCTGCTTACAGTCGTCACCGGTCTGGGACCATACGAAAGCACGTCTGTGCGTGTGTGTCAACACCGCTGACAGACTTGCTCCTTCCTCGACACGGGCAACGCATTTGCCGCTCTGAAACCAGCGGGTTGACCGTTATCCTTATAGATGGTTGGGGGACCGGCAGTGTGCATTTCCCAGCCCCCCAGAAAGTGCAAAGGGTCTAGAGTCTGCCTGATTTCACTTTTCTGCTGCCTCAAACCAGAAAATTCTCACAAAACAAGAAAACTATACAGACACAATCCCCCAGATACATCAGAACGGAGAGACAATTTGATGGGGACGACAGGAGCAGAGCGCTGAGTCTGCTTCACGGTGAGGATTTAAACCAACACTGAGTTTCTTTAACACATCAGCTCTAGAAAGTGCCAGAGGAGGGCCGATCCATGGCTCTGTGCCACAGCCGCGCCGGCCAGATTTCAGGGTGCTCCTTCTTCCCAAAGAGCAGCCCGGAGTTCTCATGGGCAAGTGCCACTGTGAGCTTCCGTGGGCTAATGTCTTATGAATAGAGATGTTTTAAATGTATCAAACATCGGTCCTTTTTTTTTAGAAATTACAGGGACAGAGCCTTCCTTAAACATTATTTGAATAAAGCCTCATTACTCACAGTCCAAAGAAGTTCATTAGGAGGAGATGGCTTTGGAAAGGATTCAAGAAGCCCGTCTTTCTTCTCAGCAGTGAATTACATTAGCTACTTCCTAGTTATTTAAATCTTGAAATAAAAGATGTAAACGCTACAGTGACATCTTAAGATCATTGCGGAGGCAGGTCCTGCATGCACAAAAATGCCCAGCTGGTCTGCAGATAAAACAGATTGATAATTAGTTGCAAAATGTAACATTTCATCAAGAATATTTTGAATAATCCAATTTATCTTTGTCAGATATGCAGCACATATTTTTCCGGGGAGCAGCTTTGTTCTTTAACATAATATTATAATTTCAGGCTGCTAATGAAGGCGCCCGCCGGCCGGCCGGGCCTTGATGTTGGCTTTGCGGGGAGTGCGCCGCGGCCCGGGGACCCGTGCGCCCGAGCGCGCTGCGCCCCCGCTGCCGCCACCTGCCCGCCGCGCGCGGGCTGCGGGCCGCGGGGCCGCGGGCGATCAAAGGGCCGGCGGGCGGCGGGGAGGGCGCCCCTGGCGGGCGGAGCGCAGGCCGGCGGGCGGGCGGGGAGCCGCCGGGCTTCTAATTAACCGAAGGAAGCGCGCGCTCCCCGTGCGCGCGCGCGCTGGCGGAGGCCGCTGGCCCGCACGCGCGCCGGCTAGGGATGCGGAGGCTGTGGCATCTTCCCCGGGGCCAGGCGTCAAGTGGAGGTTGCGTGGAGGTTGCGTGGGAGGCTTGCGGGACACTGGAGGGGCTGTAAATGCCTCAAGAGCTCCGCGGACACCCGGGGCCAGAAGCCCATGAGCATCCACTTGCGCGTGGAGCCTTTTGGGGGGCAACTTACTTCTTCCTTCAAGAGGCCTGTCTGAGCAGGCAGGATGGCCTGGGAGCCGCTGAGCGTTGGTCTGGAGCCCGCGCCAGCCCGGAGGGAGCCACCTTCTGACGCCAGGAGACCCAGCGTGCTCTGGAAGAGATGAGCTGCGGGCAACGGGGTCCTGCAGTAACCCTGAGGGTGGAGGAACCCCGGTGCCCCAGAGGGCCCGCATTCCACAGACCAGTATCAGGGGCGAGGAAGTGTCAGCCAAGCGAGAGAAAAGTCCAGTGCCAAAGAAGGTCCTTATAGCCTGACCCCCAGGTGACCACCAGGCACCTGCTGTCCCTGCAGAACTGTTCCTCTAGGGAAAATGTACCATCGCAGCCGCTTGTAGCGAAACTCACAGCGCGCTCTTACACCCATGCTGAGGTTGTTTGGTAATAGTTGGTATTTTCAAAAACAAGTTCAATTCCTACACCAAGATTAAAGTCCTCTGTTTGTTGGTTCAGATATCAAGATCAGTAAAAGATGGATGTCACTTCACCTAAAAGCCGTAATGCTGCCCGAGTCCTGGAAGCCTTCAGAACAGCTCCCGTGCTCCCTGGTAAAAGACAATCATAGTAAACCTACTGCATTCGGGACATTAAGAGTATTTTGAAAACTTGACCTATTCCCAAGTGATGTGGAGAGGGTGGCCACGGTGGCTGCTGAGGGTCGGGAGAGGGAAGAAGAGCTATCGCGTGGGGGCATTTTCAGGATTTGGAGTTGTCCTGGGTGGTGCTGCAGGGACAGATGCTGGACGTTGTGTGTCCTGTCGTGGCCCACTGGGTGGACTGGGGGAGAGTGTGGACTACAATGTGGACCACTGTCTATGTGGTGCTGCAGTGCTCCAGAATGTATTCGCCAGGTACAGTGGATGTGCCACAATGATGGAAGAGTTATTGATGTGGGAGGGGTGGCGTGGGTGGGGTGGAGGGTATATGGGGACCTCATATTTTTTTAATGTAACATTTAAAAGAAAATAAAGAAGAAAAAAAATAAAATAAACTGACCTATTCCCAAAAGCAAGCCACAGGACTGCTTGCTTTTACGAGTCAGCACAAACAGGCCTCCTCTCTGTGTGGCTGTTTCCACTTGTGCAAGCAGGCCCTGCGTCCCCTATTTCCCCGTAGCCCCCTTCTCGGGGATCATGGTCAACACAGAGTATTCAGCTGAGAATATTGATCTGAACCGCCTCCAATACATGCAGCTCCTGAAACGCCTTGCTCACAGATGCGCGGGCTCTTGTCAGGTTCCTGGCCAATCGAGCCGTTCCTTCTTGCTTTTCTTTTTTCCAGGTGGGTTCTGCCAGCCTTGTGTGTCTTGTCCCTCCTTAAAGTCAGGACAACATGATCTCTTTTCCAAGCCACCTTTTTCCTGGGGAAATTCTGCCTATTTTTATTTTCCTTCGGCTGCTTGACCAGCCAATGCTCCCCTTGAGTTCACCTTTCTCTTTCTGTTCTCCCTTCTCAGGCACGACAGAGGCCCCTGGAGCAGCAGGTGACCCAGGAACGCCAGTGGGCATCCAGGGGGCCAGAGTGTGCTCAGTCTTCCCCGCTGGAGCCACCCTGCCCAGCCCCTTTCCTGTTCCTAGCCCTGGGAGGGCTCCAAGGGGGTTTAAGGCTACCCGAGGGGACGAACGCATGTCTTGGTCCTTGACTCCTTTTTCGGCTCCTGGAAGCAGGATGATGCTCAGCAACTCTGAGGGACCCTCTTCCTGGCACAGAATTTGGGGGTTACCAGGTATGGGTGTGCCTCAGGAATTCACATCCCCTGACCCCCTTCTAAGGAGGCAGTTAGAAACGTTGGGAAAACTCACTTTCTCTCAGGGTTTTGCATGCTGTTCAGTTTTCTCCAAGAGCCAAAGGCTGCTTTAGCTAACCCGTGGGGGTGGGGGGCCTGTCACCAGGACAAGGAGGCCCCTGGGTGGCCCTCCGCTCAGGCCGCCCCCGCCCCACCCCACCTGCCCTCACTGCAGCTGTCCCATCCCACCATCCCTGCCGTAGGCTCTGCCAGCTCTGCATCTTGCCAGGCTCCCCACAGTCGCCACGGCTCAGCCCCAGGGCAGATGCCCAACGGACAGGTTCTCTGGGGCCAGCAGAGCCACCTCTACCCTCACCAGAAGGTGCATGCAAGACCCCTGCAGGCGCCTGGCCTCTGGAGAGAAGGGACTCGCTCTGGCCCAGCTCAACAGGTGGAGCAGCCAAGTGCCACCAGCGGGTCCCGACACCAAGCAGGCAGACCTCACAGAGTATGCCCCAAGGACTCTGCCCCCCATCCCAGGAAGGACGCTACCCCCCTGCAAAGAGGCCCCCGGGCCCCTCTGTCTTCCCATCTCTCCTCCCGTGTGCAGCCTCTTTCCCCAGACCCCGCCCTGCTCGCGAGGCTGCAGCAACTCCCCAGCCAGAGTCTGCAGGTCAAGGTCCCCCCACTGCCATCCCAACCAACCTTCCACCCTGTATCGTGTCCCCTACACGAATGCTTGTTTGAGACCAGAGGGTCTGCCCACTGCCGGTGGTTTCCCCACCAGGGAAGGCCTCCTCCCCTCTCCCACAACCAATCCATTTCCTGCGCGTTCTGGAAAACCTGGCTCAGATCTCCATCCCCCACACCTGTGTCATCTCGCCCACCCTCAGCGCCTGGCCTCAGCATCTTAAGCTATCCACCCTGTCGATGGGGGTGACTCTCATTAGGATTCCCCCCGCACACAGAGCTTGTGGGCACCCTCCACGTCCGCCATCTCCCTTCACCAGTGCAGGAACAGAGCAGGTGCTCAGTGGATGGCTGCTGAGCCTCCGTATCCCTGCCCTCCTCGCTGGCCAGCCAAACATGGGGGGCCCGGCCCACGGATTTCCCGGGAGCCACCACGGTGCCTACGTGCCAGAGGTTTGCAATGCAAGCTTGGAGTATGAGCGATCTGTTTGTTGGTCAAGAGTTTGGACCCAATTTGAAGTTGAGATTATTCAAACCAGAGCTCTCCTCAGAGCAGGGTAGGAGACCTGCTCTGTGGCCCCTGACTCTGAGTGTGTGGGAAGGCCGAGGACCCCAAGTCGTCCCCAAGCCTGCAGGTTGGGGAAAGCCCGGGACGCGCAACCTGCTGTCCTGAAGTGCGCTGAACTGGGGCTCTCGCCTCTGCCACTGTCAGCCCGGGGGAAGGGTCTAGGTCACTTCTCAGCCATGGTCATGACTGCACGCCAAAGAGTAAATGGGTCAGTGTAAAGGTCAAGGGTAAGCCCAGCAAGATCCAGCAGCACCAGATATAAGATAAGTCTAGGTGAGTAAGGAAGGCCCCAAGACTTGCACGTCACCATTGGAAGGGGCCACCCATGAGAAAGAGTCAGTGCCACCGAGCAAACCTGATTAGAAACCAGGGAGGCCAAATCCAAACGCGGCCCTGCCACCACTGCAGTGACTGACCCCCGCCGTCCTCTGGGCTCCGTGGGTATGCATGGGCATCTCTCCACAATCGCATGCCTGCATGGGAAGCAGCCAGTCCTGTGGGGGTGGCCAGGAAGCAGTGCGGGTCCAGGCCAGGCATCCCAGCTCCCGGACTTCCCTTTCTCTGAATGTGTATGCGAGTAAAGAGGCTCCTTGGCCCAATTTTGTCTCTTTTCTTAACATCATGTCCCTAAAATAAAGATGGCCCCTGTGAACCCCCTTCTCAGAAGCACTGTTTCCTACTTCCTCCTTTCTTCTCGGCTCTTGGGAACCTGAGAGTGGCCCTGGGTCCTCCCCAATCCAGCCCGAAGCCATCCTCTGAGCCTCATTTGGAGACAAGCCTCCCAGCCTGGCTGTGGCCACCCTTTCCCTCCCTCTGCCTGCAACACCGTCCTCCTCCTTTCCGTGCCTTTCCATAAACTACACATCCTGCCCATGCCAGCAACTCCAGGCGGGCTTCCCAGGTCCCCCTTCTCAGCCATTCTACCCAGCTCTCTCCCTCTTTAGAGCCTGCATCTGTCTCGACTCTTACTGTAGTTTCCCGTGGGATTTTCTAACTCTTCCACCAAGCCGGTAGCTCCTGGAAGACAACAGCAAGGCACCCTGCTAGCTTAGCCCACCCTGAGCTACTATCAAAATTTGCTCCATAAATAAATGAATGAATGCAATAAGTAAAGGCATCAATTATAAGTATTAGGTTTGCATTGAAGAATGAATCTATACGATGAAATAGGAAGGAAGGGAGGAAGGGAAGGAGGGAGGGAGGGAGGGAAAGAGAAAGAAAGAAAGAGAGAGAGAGAGAAAGAGAGAGAAGAAAGAAAGAAAGAAAGAAAGAAAGAAAGAAAGAAAGAAAGAAAGAAAGAAAGAAAGAAAGAAAGAAAGAAAGAAAAGAAAAGAAAAAAGTAAAGAAAAGAAAAAAGAAAGATAGGAAAATAAAAAGGATTTCAATTTCTCATCTATAGCAATTTGAGTTTTGGTATGAAGGTGAGCTAAGGTGAAGATGGTTCTTTAAAATGGAACTTAGGTAAAAACTTTTCTTGGATGGCAAGTAAATTTTACCACATACCTCCTTGAAAAGACCAAGATAAATACACTAGATAAAGAAAAGCAGAGCAAACATCAGTGAAGGTTCTAGTGTGTTCTCTGATAGGCACGGATTTGCCCAAGAGAGGAGGATGGACTGATGCTTTCAACAAGCCTTTGTTGAGTGAGCAGCTGACCTCCCCAAGGGCCCTGCTGGGCACGGGCTGGCTCGAGTGAGCACGCTAGAGAGGTGCCCACCACGCCCGGCAGGCGGAGAGGAGCAGCCTGGCCCTCTCACACCAGAGCGTGGTCACTTTGTGGTCAAGACCCCAAAAGACCTCCAAGAGCATCAGCATTTATTTGTAGAACTGTCGTTCACAGAGCCAGCAGAACAGTACCCTGCTGGAAATGGTACAGGAGCCGGGACTTGCAGGGTCTGAGAAGGTTCCAGAAGGGGACCAGCCCTTGGGCAGATGGTTTCCCTCTCTACATGACCCCAGATGCTCCCCCTCCTCTGCCTGCGCACTCAGCATGCTTTCCACAGTGGACCGTCCCTCCCCCAGTAAAATCCCACCCAGTCGTCAGAGCCTACGTCAGACACCACCACGGCCGGGAGGCTCCGGGATGCTGCAGCGTGCCTTCCACTACACCCCCACGGAAAGCTGCTCCAGGGGTGCACCTGGGCACAGGTGCATGGGGGCGCGGCTTCACCCCAGCTGTGGGGTGAGGCACATAGCTGTGCCATGAAATCCATGAAGATGGAGAAACCGCATCTCCTTCATCCTGGGTCACCAGGGTCTAGCGGTGCCTCGCAGAGCAGGTGCCAACAGGTGCTTGGTGAAATGGATGGAGAGAGAAAGAGAAACAAAGGAGGGAGGGGAGAAGGGGGGAGAGAGGGAGGGGAAAGAAGCCAGCGAGGAGGGAGGGGGAGGGAAAGACAAAGAGAGGGAGGGCGAGATGGAAGCACCTGTCTCATACATGCTCAATTACCAATGCTGAAATAAAAGCAAGAAGAAATGCTCACTTATGGTAAATACTCCTTGTTCCTTGGTTATCTGCAAATCTTGTATATCTATGTTTGCTTCTGAATTTTTGTCTGTTTTATGAGAAGGAACAAAAAAAATCACAAAATCCAGTTCTTTTCAAAGTAAATGCATATACAGTAAGGGAACTGTCTAGGAGACACCTATATAAAAGATGAAAATATTTCGGGCCTCCCTGCCCCCATCCCCAACTACCCACAGAAAGCACAGACCCAAATCTAGAGGTCTGAAGCTATAAAAACAAGTGAGGAATGAATTGTTGTATTCCTCTAGACCTGGAGCTGCAGAGGAGGGAGCGGGCCGCGGAGAGCGGGCACAGACGGCGGATGGAGGCGAGAGGACCGACCTGGGGGCCGGGCCCCTCCAGGGGCAGGAGCAGGCCCAGCTGGCCGGCGCTGGGGAGCGGGGCTGTGGTCATCTGTCCCCTTCAGGAGCCACAAGCCAAGTCCCTTCTGCCGGGGCAAAGCAGGCAGCGCCCAGAGGACTCAGCGGAGGGGCTGGGGGCGGACGCCTCCACCTTCCTGCCCCCTGCAAGAGGGCCCTCTCCACACCAAGGTGACCCCAAAGTTCTCTCACAACTGCTCGTCTCTTCTTCCTTACTGCCTGCCCCCCACAACTGGGAAGCACTTTTGCCGTCATTCATTTGCGCGGTTTATTTTCTATCTCCCTGGTTCCACCGTGCACCCCCACCCCAGGGTCTCACACACAGCAGGTGCTCAAGCAAATATTCACTGAACCAGTGAATGCAGCTCCCCACTAAACGGTGTCCAGCAGCTCCCCGCAGAGAAGTGAACTGGGGTCCCGCCACAGCTGGGGGAGGGGGCGATGCCTCTGTCGTCCCAGGAAAACCGCTCCACGGGAGCACATTCATCGCTTTCACGAGGAAGACGGTCTCAGCACACCCTCAAGATCTAATTTTCAAAACACAGGTTAGCCTTATCATAGACACCGGCTGGGTCACTTCTCTCTCGCTCAGGTCACCGGGCTCTCCGCGCAGTTCCACAAACGGCCAGGCAGGAGCACGGGTGGACTGCAGACCCCGCTGGGAGGGCTGCGAGCGCCCTCTCCCCTGTGCGAGGGGCTCGTCCTCAGCACAGGCGCCCTGAGCTAGAGAAAAAGGACCCGACTGCCCGGGGACGTGCAGCCACCACAAACCCCCGCGCACACACAAGGCGACTGTGCACAAACAACGCAGAGGCAGCGACCAAACATCGAAAGTAAAAAACTGTTTCTGCCCAACAGTTTGGTCTGCAGCTCTGACTATTACCTGGGGATAAATCAACGAGCAGGGGCTGTAGACAGCCGTTTCCGCGTGAGTCCTGAGCAGCTTAACTGGAGAAGCGTGTTCAAAGTTAGCGGACCTTCGTCACATTAAGAGCCTGAATTTTTTAACCATGAATTTATTTCACCATAAAGTCACCCTTCACTCCTCCTTGTAAACCAGTGGGGGTGTCCCCACTTCCTGATGTTCACCAATTTGCTGTTTTCCCTCTAATTAGGAAAAAATGCAATCCGTGAGAGTTACAAGCCCAGACGAGTGCGCCGGCTTTAGTGAGTTGTTTATTATCAGCCTTGCCTGTGTGTTTTCTAAAGGAGATTCTGTCGGGGAATTAAAGGGAGAAAAGAAATTATTATCTGAGCACAGGATGATAAAAGACCTAACGTCAGCCGCAGCTGGTCCTTTTCCCGCGGCGTGGCTCTGGTCAGCCCCATCTGGGGGCAGTGCCATCTCTCTCTATGGCACCTCGTGGCAGAAGGATGCAGAGCTGAGGAAATTATAGCTACCAGAAAAGAAAACTCCCAAGTGCGGGGAAGACCTGTCCTGCTTCTGCATAAGCAAAAATCACCCAGACAAGCCTGCCAGTCCAGGCTCCAGCTCAGAGCATCAGATCCCTCCTCTTTCAGAAACACACCACCCAGAGCACCGGGGGCTCGGGCTTCACTCCCTTGTTTTGTGGAAACTACAAAACAAGCAGAATGGACGCTAGGCACGTGGCAGCCGTTTCCTGAACCTCTAAGGCAACCGGAAGGACCACTTTGCTCTTACCTTTACCTTCACAAAGACAGTGGTTTTCAGAGATCAGGTTTCCATTCTTGTCTTTCAGTATCCATCCTAAATTCCAGGCGGTGGTGACTATTGGCCTTAGCCTTTGGAAATGGATTTAGCCCTAAAATAAGCCATCTTAGTAGGGCATGCTGATCTATTATGTAATGGGCACGTCATTTCATTCTTTGTTGCCACACGTTGGCTATTTTGTAGGAATTACATGCATTGTTTTGAGAAACATGTTGCTATCTATAATTTAAAAAAATATTAAAAAAGGGTAAAAACTTCAAGAGCACATGGAGCCAGAATCACCTTTTAAGTAGGTCTGACGCATGGTAGGGGCTCAATGAATATTTGAAGAATTAACTTGAAATGAATTGAACCTGGGAATTTTTTAACAAATCGGGGTGTAATTTTATTCCTACAAATGGACAACACTCCCGCTTCCAATCATCTTTTTAAAAGCAAGGCAATAAGAATAATAATCCTTGATTTTAATCGGGAGATGGAAAAAGGCAAATAAGAAACAAGAAAAAGAGAACGAGAAGAGCAATTTTGTGGAAAACAAAACCCGGGGATGAGGAAGAGCCCCCGGTTTAGATGCGTTTTCCTTCCTCCTCACTCCCCACTCCATTTGAAGTCACCCAGTAATTCTAGAGGTGAACCAAATGGACCCCTGTATCTAATCACCCTAATGACCCTGGCCTTCGGATTTAAAATGTCATTCAGAGATAGTTTCGGATTGGCAGCTGCTGATGGAAAAGAGCAATAAATAATACTACTGCCATTTGCATGCAGACGCCGCTCGAAATGCATTTCCAGCCGAACACCTTGGGACCCACTATTGGAATGACACCCCATTTGATGCCAGGCCCCCCGCACGTCAGCTTTTAGGAGGCAAGTGAAGAGCAGCTTGCCCAATTGGAGTTACAAGGGAATTTAGGAAGACAGAATGTAATTACCTGAACTGGAATCCGGCCAAGGTACTGGGGCTGTTAAGGGAGGGGAAAAAAAAAAAAAAAGTAGTCAAGGAAAAAAATAACCTTAATTCTTTTCGCTGATAACAAAAGCCAGACGTGGGCTCCTTTCTGTTTATGATTTGGCGGCGTGGGATCTTTAAATCCTCGCCAAACAATAAATAAAAATAAAACTTCCAAATTTCTAGCCAGCCCCTTCCGACACGCAACTGCTTCCTGCAAATTCCTTTGTCCGGGTCGGGGAGGGCAGCGAGCCGAGCCCCGGCTTTCCTTCCCTTCCTGCGGCGCTCTCCTCCCCAGGCCGCGGGAGAGGGCAGCTCCGCCGACGTCCAGCCAGCTCTCCAGAAGCCAGAGACCCGTCACAGGCAGAGCTAATTCTGGGCTTAATTCTGATGAAATGAAGTGGAGAAAATATTAGTTTCGCACCAGGGATGTGAAATTTTAGAGACTTTTAGCTGGGAGGTCTTCTTTTTTTTTTTTCTCCAAGAGGCAGGGGCCTAGCAAAAAACAGAGGAAGACAGAGGGAGAGCAGCCTTCTGCCGAAGGTCTAGAGGTGGCCCGCAGGCTTCAGATATTAACAGTTGGCTACGGAAGCGGCTTGAAGGACGGGGAGCCAGTCCCGTTTGCTAGCACACGCAAAGGCTTTCCTCAGGAAACCCCGTCCTGCCCTTCACGTCCGGAAACGCCGCGGCAGCGGTGGAGACAGGCTCGCGGCCTTGCTTCCCGCCCGCCCCACGGAGCCCACTGCCCTGCCGGGGACCCGCTCCGCCACAAATGCTGCAAGCTGCCACCACAAAAATTCCAGTTAAGCTCGTGGTTTGTTAAAACAAAGGGGTCCAACCTGAGACCTCAAACTTTTGGGGGGACATCCTCGTTTGTATGGCACAGTCGACCAGACCTATCTTGTAAAGCCATTGAAGCAAAGAATTCCAGTCTATTAAATTGTGTCTAAACTGAAAAGGCCGTTGATTTTATACCATGGAGATGGTAAACGACAAAGCTAAACTAGAAATTTTACCATTTCATCTGATTGTCTACATTTCCACCATGTCAAAAATCTCAAGCATTACAGAAAAAGAGTTTTTTTTACTTTTGTCCAGCCTTCGGACATCTGCACGAATTTTTTTCAAGGCAAGCTAGAGTGTCCATAAATTCAAAGTGTGAAACAAATGGGGGCCGGGGGGCGGGGGGGAGAAGAAGCAGAAAAAAACTAGAAGCTGCCTAAGGCGTTCCTGCACCCCTGTGAACTCATGCTTTGGCTTACTTCCAATTTAAGAAGCGCTCACAATAACCAGAGCAACACACACACACCAATCCTCATTGTGCAATTTTGCAGAACTATAAATAATTCTAGAATCCTGTGAATGAACCGGTTTAAAAATTCAAAGCAAAATGACTTTGCTAATACATTTACATTTCTGCAAATCTGTGCTTAGTAAAATAGGGAAAAAGCAGGCTTCCCTCTCATCTTGCTCAGGGGACGTCACATTTTGGTAACCCTCAGGTAATTCTTGGCTGCCATTTGGTGACCACAGTTGAGGTCAGATGGGAAAGGAGTGGGGATTTGGGAAAAGTGGGGCCAGAGGACTAGAAATAAAAGCTTCCAGTTTTCTCTCGTGTTTCTGAAAAGATGCTGCTTCCTGGACTTTGTCACTCAGCTCCTGACCTGGCGTGTGGCTTTAAATCCTGAAGTTAACGTAAAATTCACACGTAAGAAACCTATGTTTTCTGTCTCCCTTTTGGGTCTAATTGGAATATAAAGTACACACCCAGCCCAGCCGCTCACAGTCCTACCTTGATTTGCTGTCCTGTGATGTGTTTTTGGTGTTGGTGATTTGTCCTCTGGCGATAGGGCCCCAAAACATGAGCCACCCCAACGGCACAACCCACACCCTACCTGGATGAAATAGGCAGCAAATGATTCTAACAGACCCCCCAACCCACACCAACACCCATGAAATGAAGCCCGGCGGGGAGAGGGCTCCTTATTAATAATTCATCCCAAGCAACCCCCTGGAGAAGTTTTACTGTGATACGCTATGCAGAGTGCTTCAACACACTAATTAATATTTTCAAAGTGTTCCATGGGCCCCTTTTAAAAGCACTTTTGCCATCCATTGACTGTTCTGCATTATAAGTAAAAGATCAATCCTGCCCCCCAATCCTATTGATGAGCTGTCTAACCCAAGCAGGAGCGGAGGAGTCCACAGAATGTTCTCCCTGTCTTTCATATCTTTTCCAAGTCTCTGGGCAGGAAGCTGGTTTCTCGTCTGAGACCAGCTCTTCCTCCCAGTCTTTACAGGAAGTCCCTGCCTCCCACCGCCCAGCCTGACGCCTGAACCCAAGACTAAGGGAGAGGGTCGCTGGCCCCGCAGAGCGAGCCCCCCGGGCGCGGAGCAGGACGGCATCCTGGGCCTCGCCGCTGAACTCCTGATGGAGAACTCGGCAGGCGATCGCGGCCAGCCCGGCCCTCCCTCGGCTGACCAGAGGCCCTCGGCCGGCTCCGGACCTCAGTGGGGATCCGGGCCCCAACTCTCCCGGGCTCGCTGCCTCTCGGCCGAGTGTGGGGCAGGAAAGCGCGTCTGCCCGCCTGCAAGCAGACCCCTGCCACTGTGACCTTTCCCCAGTGGACGCGTCATCGGCCGGTCCCACAGCACCCCCAGCCTCGCTTGCCCAGTGCACAGCCAGCCAAGGGTGGGCAGAGCCCAGAGGCAGTCCCCTTGGGGGGCGGGGGGCGGCCACGCTCCATGTGCCGATCTCGACGCTTCTGCCTAAATGTTACCTGGAGACTATGGCTCTGTTAAGTCAATTGGGCCTATTGATCTCGGCAATTAAAAGAATAGGAAAGGAATAACTTTTGCCTTTTACTATCTGCATTCAAGAAAGTGATTTAAAGAGTCAAGTGGGTCAACTTGGAAATAACCACTGCGCACGGTGAAGGACCATTTCCTCCCCACGAGCCTGCGGGCCACCTCCACGGCCAGGAGGGGAGCACGGGAGACCGGGAGAACGCTCCTTCCTGCGGGGGCTGCACATCCCAGGAGGGCTCGGCTGGAGCCCCACGTGGCCGGGGATTTTATTGTGGATGGGGATTTTATCGTCCCTTGTTTTCATTTCCAGAGTTTACATAATCGAGAAAACAACCATTTGATAGTGTGCAATTCAGGGGCATTTAGTACATCCATCATGTTCAACGAGCACCACCCCATCGAGTCCCAAAACATTCCCATCACCCCAAAAGGAAGCCCACACCCCTTCAGCAGTGCTTCCCCCTTCCCGCTGCCCCGACCTGCCTTCTGGGTCTGATGCGCCTTTCCGGGTTTTCGTACAATGGGATCATCTGATGGGCGACCTCTGCGTCTGGTTCCTTTCACTCGGCACCACGTTTTCGAGTTCATCCAGATGGTAGCCGAGTCGGAACCACGCCCCTTCTCAGGGCTGCATACGACTCCAGACTCCATCGTGTGGACCAACCGCGGCGCGTTGCTTGGACCATGGCGCGTTGCTCGTCCTTCTACCGCCGGGCGCTGGGCGGCTCCAGCCCCCCGGGCCTGGGGACGGTGCTGCTGCGAGCACTCAGGCAGCAACAGGCACTTGGGCCTCTGCTCTCAGTTCTCTGGGGTATGTACCCAAGAGCAGAGTGGCTGGGTCGCAGGGCAATGCTAGGCTGCACACTCTGAGGAGTCGAAGGCATTTGGAGATAACTCTGCTCAGTGAAAACAGCGCCCTGTGAATGAACAGCAGCTGCCCGGGGCCACGTAAAGGTTTGCAGGTGGTTCTCTGGAAGGAATGGATGGCCTGCGCCACACTCTCAGCTCCCGTGTTAACGTCGCCCCCAACCACAGAGCCCAATGTGACTTTAATAAACCTAGGAAGAAGAGAAAAATTCATGTAACTCCTCTGGTTTAAAATCTATGTCCTCAAAAGCATAAAATACGAACCCCCTCTAACACATAAGGCCCTTGGCACTGAGCCTCATTAGCCCAGGCACCCTCCCCCCACCCCCACTCCCGACCCAAATGACGCAAAGATCTCTAATTTCCTATTCCCTGACCTGAGGCCACTACCCATGCTCTTCGTCTTTCCTGAATGTTTTTCCTTTCTCTGTACCTCAAAAACTCCTACTCATCCTTCAGGACCCAGCTCAAATCTTTCCTCTTCCATGAAGCCCTCCCTGACTCCCCAGGCACAGTTAGCCTCTCCCTCTTCCTGTGCCCCAGACCTTCACTCCGGTCTCTATTAAGACCCTAGTACCCAAGACAGAGCAGACATCAAGGGGTCTCACACAGGACGATCTGCCCCTGGCTTTGCCATACAGTTTCTGCAGCTATAAAGGACAGTACTATAAACCACAGACTCACCGTAACCATTTCACAGGGGCTGTGGTGAGCGCATAAGGAAACAGGAGTGGAAAGCACCCTGCACAGTGCCTGGAATGGGATCGCCCGTAATCGGTGCCCGAATACAATCTAGCGTTTATTATGCACTGTATGTAATTTCTTTGTTTGCCATAGCTGTCTTCCCCAGTTGGTCATGAGCACCCCAGAAACCAAGTACTATGCCATCTCGCCTTTATATCACCAGTGCCCAGCACAAGAAAGGTGCTCAAACACACAGGTTGTTGAATAAATTCATGCCTTAGTTAAAGAATTACTTAATATGAATATATACATCCCAAAGACAGTTGTCACAGACTCTTTATATTGCATTGGCCTTGTACTTCCAAACAACCGCTCAGTTCTCCCCAGGCATGAAGGCGTGAGATTTAGAACTGGCCTCAGTTCCCTAAGCCACAGAAGGCCCTCGGGGGCCCCGCGGACGCATCTCAGGACAAGGCAGGAAAGAAGACGGGACAACCTGACGACCAGACGTTCGGAGGCCACCGTTCACGCTTCAGCCCTCTCACTCCTGAGGGCCAAGGGGAGAGGCCCATGAATCCAGGTGTATCTGGGAGAAGAGGCATCACTTTTATTTTGGAAAAATCCGAAAGGGCCATCTCAGGCGGGAGGAAGTAGACTGAGCAGCCACGTCAGACCGGGGAGCCATGAACGGGACTGACGGTCCATCTCGGGAAGGCTGAGCGTGGGGTCAAGCGTCGCCTTCCTCCCATTGTGAGACGAGGTCTGACACAGGAGGGGGAGGACACGGGCCACTCACCACCCACCCTCCTTATCGCCACCTCTACTCCCCAGTGCTCCTCCCTAATTTTATCAGTCTACCCAAATATTGTCTTCTTACAGGAGCCACCTGAGGTCCAACTTTGCCCATCAAACCCCTTGACTGACCCAGATCACTGTCCTCTTCTCCAGAGTTGCCAGCCATGTGGTTCCCATGGATGACCTTAAATTGCTAAGTGGCTCTTGGCTTGTCCTGCTCCCAAAGGAGAGCGCAGCCTCCCCGTGGGCAGAGACCGTGCCTCCCAGGTGTGGGGCTCCCACAGTACCTGGCTTGGTGTCTTATATATCATAAGTGCCCAAGATCCCTCTGGATTGACTGGCTAAGAAGAAGTGGAAAATCATGGAACTTCAGAGCTTGAAAGGACCTTGCCGATGGTGTGTTTGCGACTTAACAAGATGGAGCTGGCAGAGTCCAGGTCTCCAAACCCCACACGAGGCTTTTTGCACAGATAATACTCTAAGAAGGTCCGCACTAAAAATACTGATCAATATAAAACAATTTATGCTTCCAAAATATATTAGAGTAGCCTCCCACTCCCCTGTAAAACATCTTTTAATAACTTGTAGAAGTAATGTTCTGCAAACACAATTAAGGAAATGCTATTTAAATGGTGTCTATAACAACATAGGACAAAGTAGTGGAACTAGGAGGTAAAATTATTCAGTTTGAAGAGAATATCACTTGTTCGATGGTCAGGTGAGGTTGATAACAAAAAAAAATAGGGGAACTCTGGAGATATAACGCATGACATTTTTTGAAGGCTGAAGAGTTTCCATTGATTAAGAAAAGGGGCTAAATTGGGTAAGACAGAATCCTAATCATAAAGCCAAGACTTGCGTGAATTAGATTGTTGGGAATTACAGTCTGATTCAAGATAAAGCTTGGAAACTTGCAGCCTGGATCTGGAGGAGAAGCAGACTTTAAAATGAAAACAAGGTCAGGCAGGTTAAGATTCAAATCCAAGTAATGGGAAAGCAGATGGATAGTTCTGCCCAAGTCAGACGGTGGGGACCTGAAGGATGTTTCCACAAAGCCCTTTTCCTTTTCAGATGAGGAAACTGAGTCACAGAGCATGGGATTCGCCCAAGGAGATGCAGGCAGCAAGGCCAGCGCTGGAGCACACATCTCCAGGCTCTGAGTTTGGGTTCTCTTGACCGCAGTGACCAAGGCTGGGAGCCTGGCCTGAGCTGAGGCAGGCAGGAGGTCAGAGGTTGGCATGATGGGCAGAATAAGCCCACAGGACCTCCCAAGGTCCCCAGGGGCCTGAGGGGCAGCTGGCCAAGATGGCGGCACCTCCTGCCCCCAGCTCTGCCTTCTCTCCAGCCCCATCCCAAGACGGCAGGTGATGAAAAGCCACAACAGCATCTACACTTCTGTCCAAACCAATAAAATAGACCTCGAAAAGGCAATCGATGGATGATGACAGAAAGGGTGGCTCCCACCTTTCGGGGCAAGGCGCCATCACCGTTCAGAGCAGAACGGAGAGGGTCCGCTCCGTCGCAGCTTCCTTCCACATCCTTGCCTCCTTGCAGTCCCCACCGCCAGACCGTGCCCTTGGGCATCTTTTGGCCTGGACTCCCCACCAGGTCCCACAAGGAAAGTCTTCAATCACACTGGACCACTCCAGCTGCAGGAGCCTGCATGGGGGTCGACTGTTCTTTAAGGACACCCAGTGACACAGGGCTAACACAGACACACACAAAAAAGCACTGGCCACGGCCCTTGTTCCATTGCCGGAACACACAAGCTTGTTTACGAGGGGTTACCTTCCATCTAGGAGTTTGTAAAAGACAGCTCTTGTGCCCTGGAAGGTGTACCTGGACCTGGGATTCTCATAAGGAACCAAGTGATGAGATGTCAGGAGGACTCAGCAAAGGGCAAGTAAATATCAGAGCTGGAAAGGTGAAGACGGTGCGTGGTGGCGCCCACAGGGTGCCAAGCCCCACCTGGCCGGTCTCGGCATTCAATCCTCCCACCTGCAGCCCCGACGGCGAGCCTCCGAGAGGTTAAGCACCGCAGCAAACCCCTGCGGGATGAGCAGCAGAGCCAAGATTGGAACCCAGGCCAACAGGAACTCGAATGCCATACAGCTCATTCCCTTGTGCCCTGCTGTCTTACCGCGCCAGGACCAGGCCGTCTCGGACTTGAACTGTGCACCCACTGTGTGAGTATGCATTTATACACACGCGTTCAGGTACACAGAGGGGTAGGGGGTGGGCGTGTAAGTAGGTTGAGAGAATCTGTACATCCATATACACAGATTTTGCATGTGTGACGTGTGTGTGTGCACGTGTGTGCTTACCCTTCTACATGCTACGAATTCTGCTCTTTTCTCATCTGTTCTACTTCATTTTCCTTGCGAAACTCAGGTTTGAAAGGCCAACTGGATCCTTGCGCTCCTTTTACCGATGGCTGAACTGAGGCCCAGAAAGGTCGCACGGGTGCCCCCAGGAGGTGGTAGCTGGCCGGGACGTGCACCCCAGCCCCCTGGGGTGTCGCCCTTGCCCCCCACGTCAGGTTCCCCTCCCCACACCAATCCCAAGACCCCTTCCTAGGGCCGGAGCCCAGACTGCCCCTGCTCTTCCGGCGCATCTGAAATCCACGTTTGTCACAAGGGCCGGGTCTGACCCCAGCATCTTCTCGGCGACCCCAGCTCTTCCCGTCAGCAGCCCCGCAGCAGGCCCTGGCTGGGTCCCTGTCCTCAGAGGTCACAGGCCTGGCAGGGGGCTAATTGAGTCCGAAGGGGGATGGTGGATAGCAGGTCCCTCTCCTTCCCCTCCAGGCCCTGGGAGCGCCCCCCCAAAATTTCAGGTGTGTACAAGGCCTAGCCTACCAGAGGGCACCCAGGGGCTTCCCAGACACCCCCAGGTGCCCAAGGCCTGATCCCCTGCCAGCGCAGCTCCAAACCAGCCCAAGCCGGCACATCCAGGCAGCAAATCAGGGCCTGGGCAGGGGCGCCTGGAGGGGCAGCCTGGCCCGTGGGCCCCGAGCAGCCTGCTTAAGTTCTGTGGCCCGGGGCCCACCGGGGTCTCCTGCTCTGCCTCCTTCTTCCCCATTCAGAACAAAGTCTGAGCGTCCAGCTGTGCTGGACACCCTGCAAGGACTGTGCGGCCATTCCTGCGTGACAGCAGCAGCTCAGTGGGTCTCCGGTGCAGGGGGCAGGGTCTGGGAGCCCTGGCCACCCCAGGGAGGGGGCAGGACCCCCACACCGCGGGCGCCAGGAAACGTGAGAGGAGGCCTGCAGCTTCCCCCCTCTTCCTGCTTCCTCTGCAGCCATTCCAGGAGGGCCGCTGGGGAAGGTGGAAGGTCGCCGCGACTGCCCAGAGGCCCGAACGTGTTGTAAAGCTTAAGAGTGCCATCTTGTGGCCACGCGGAGCAGCGCGCCACACAGGCTGCCAGGGCCTGGCGCGGAGATTGCTTGCCCTCCTCTCCTGCCCCCCTGCCCTGCCCCACAGCCGTCTTGGACTCAGCAGGGTCTGCTACAGCCGGAGAGGAGGGCACGGGGAGGCACCCCCCCACCTGCATCCCGAGCCCCCCGTGCTCCCCACCTCTGTCCCCAACACACATCCCTTTCTTCAACACCGCTTTCTGTCCAGCTCTGCTGTGTCTAACCTGCTAGAACGCAGCACCCCTGGGGTCTGCACTGAGTACTTTCAAGGGGAGTGAACTACAAATCAGAAACTTGGCTTAGCAGAAGAGAGTGCTCGAGCTCGAGACAGGGAGCCAGCGAGAAGGGAGAGAGGAAAGAAGGGAGGGAGGGAGGGAAGGACACAGCAGGGGGAGAGCAACAAAAGCGCCTGCATCCGCTGGTTTCAGCCATGACTCCTAATTCCAAAAATTCTGTTCCATGTTGAATGTTCAGATAAATGACGGGTTCAGAAAATATGAACTAAAGACCAACAGTGAAAATGCCCAGCTCTCCCTGGGCTCCTCTTGGGCTGACACTTGCCTTGGCAGCCTCAGTTTCCCCACCAGTAAAGTGAGAGACTCGGGGGCTCCTGTAATTTTAATTCTGTAGCTCCTGGTGCTGCACGGGCAACTCCTGGCAACTGGCAACCTCCTACCTGCCAGCCTTCAGATGTAAATTACTGCGGGTTCATGAAAAGGTTCAGTTTAAATCTCACCTTTTTTCTTTTGAGTTTTAAATACAAATCTTTTTCGAGGAAAAAAAAAAAAAAAAGAACGGAGGGGTAGGGACGGGAGAGAGATAAGAGAAACCAGAGGAGCAGGAGCAAAGAACAACCAATGGTTATCACCTACCTGTAAAACCAGACTGGGATTTTCACTTCTCTGATGTGAAATTAAAATGTAAAGAAAGCCGCAGCTGTGATGTAAACCATCTAGAGAGAGGAGGGGGCACCTTCTCCACTGGCCTTTTTGGGTCATCTCAGGGGCACGCACAAATCCACCTGCCGCCCAGAGGTCCCAAGAGTAGTTAGCCAGGGAATTAAAAGACTCTGTGGTGGGCAATACACACCCCTCCCAAGCTCCTCATGGCTTACCAAAAGTCTGATTAACAATACTAGCCACTAACATGGATGTAGATGCAGATGCAGATGCAGATGTAGATACAGGTGCAGGTGCAGATGCAGATATAGATGATTTAGCTATAGATACAGGCCTTGGAGAGTGAGGAGATAAAGCCTTCTGTTAATAACATTCCTGCTTTGATGAAAACCATCTGGGGCCAGGAAGACAAGGGCTTCTGTCCAGTCTGGCCTGAGCCTGACTGACTCTGGATATGACCTTTGCCCTCCCCACCTGCCTCTTAAAGTTGCTCCACGTAAAAAAGGCAATTCACGAGCCCATTTTGCCTGAAATACAGGATCCCATCCTCCCGCTGGAGCTTAAACAGAGATGTTTATTAATAGTGCCGTATACTACTTCCATCATTTAAACTAAATTTATATCTGCAATAAAAAGTCCTGAGATCTTACAAAATGAGAATACAACAAGTCGCCATTTTCAGCAGATTGGTTAAATGGGTGTTTTTAATGCAAATTAGTTCAAATTGCTATCAAGAGTAATTATGGTAAAAGAAAGGCTGTGTGTTTCCATCATCCGTTCCTCATTTGGTTCTTCTATAGTCCCTTTTAAATAACTTAGCCATAAAATTTCAATTGACCACTGAAAGAAAAGAGAGAAAAGGCGCTTTCAGCAGTGGGGAGGACGAGGTAGGAGGAGGGCACGTCCCCAGCAGGGCGTGGCGGAACCCCAAATGGAGCCTCCTGTGCCCCCACCCGGTGCCCCGCACTCCCCTGCCCCAGGACTCTGTGAGCCCCGGCCTCCCTGCAGGCGATTTCCCGCCGCTCACCCACCCACGCAACTGCCCGCTCACCCACCCACGCAACTGCCAGGGCGACCGGAAAATGCCAGAAGGCTCTCTGGGGTGGGGGGTGCACAGACCCAGCTGAGTACACCCAAGGCCCCCCCCACCCCCACCGCCTCCAGCACAGGTCCACAGTTTGCCCCGATGCATAATAATGATATTAGGTGAAACAGGGGAGCAGGGGAGGTAGAAAACTGCATCTCATTTGATCTAAATTTGCCAAAGTCTAAATCTTCAGGGAGGTGTTTTTACTTTACATATTTGTTAATGGGATCTGCTTCTTATTGCCCCAAAATGCTTGATGTACAAAAGGAATCAGTTTCTCTTTCTGGCTTTAATTCATCCTAAGAAACAGAAAGAGAAACTTGATTTGGAATTTCCCCGTGCCTGGCTTCTCCAATTCATATTCGCCGCACCTCGATCATTAATAGCGTCTGGAGGAGCGCTTTTATTTACCTATTATGGCATCATTTGTAACATAAAACTGTTGTGTTCTCTTTTCATTAACAGATTCAGTTGCAAATGCTGGGGGAAAAAAAATTACAAAGAGCCCCTTTTTAAAATGTGCACATTTATTGGGATTATTAAATCACAGCAGCTAATAGTGGTTGTCACCAACTTAATTTAAAAAGCTGATTATTACTCAAGGCCTCTGTATTCCGGGCCTGATACTGTATAATTAGCAGTTGTGATTATTTAGTTAATTTGCAGATTAGGAACAAGTGCCTGTTTTGAAAAATGTGGCCACTCGACCTTCAGCCACTGCGAGGAAGAGCCAGGCAGCCCTCTTACCAGAGAACAAAAGCATCCCGTCAAATAAATGCCTTTTGATGCAGGTCAACAGGAGTAAAGGAACACTTTGCAGGATCATCTGCCTGGAGTCTTTGAGCCAAAAGTCCGGGGCGAGAGCCACTCCAGACGTGTTTAAATTAGCTGCCTCCCTGGTGGAACCAAATCAAATCAAATAGCACACTTGGAGCCTAAAGAAGTTAAAAGATGGTCCTTGTGTGTTGTAACCACTAAAGCAATAATAACTAGACAAAAGTGTCCCAGTGACCCGACACTCAATAAAGATTTAGCCATCAAGACGGGTCCAGAACGAAGAGCGATTTGGAGTTGGGACCCAACCCCATCTCGTATGCGTTATTTCTATGGCTGCTTTTCTCATCAGTCATACGACGGTAATAAAATTTGTAACTGTTTCCCCTGTACTCTGGTGTGATTTACCTCGTCTAATAGACAATGCAAATGCTAAAAGGCACATATACATCTTCATTATATAAGCTGGTGCCGCCGCCATTCTCCTCCAGAGACAGTTTTATTCATTTTTATACAATTTGCCTACTGTACGGTACAGATGGTTTCTATTAAGTAAAATATCTGTTTTCTTCCAAATTTTTAGTTTTCATGATTAAATTACTTTAGAACGATGGTACATTGTATTATCTTCTTTTCATGACTTAATTTAGCTCAAATACTCCCAGCATAAACTAGAAGCCCAGTTTCATCCGCTCAGAAAATCGCCCACATACTGTGATCGTCTGAGGGTGATTCCACCCCGGCTGTGATTTCTATTCTTTATCAGTTACTTTCACCCGAGCCTTAACTGTATGGATTACTTGCTAGAGATAAATTTGAATATGAATAGAAATGGAAACTTTGGACTAATAATAAAAAAGCCTTTCTCCCCTAAACTGCTTAAAATTCGAGATGTTGTTGGTTAATAGGCAGGTTTGGGCTGCCAGTGTCTGGGCTCGGGAGAGGGGCTTGGAGTTGGAAATATTCAAAGCTGCTGCCCCCACGTGGCGGCCCTGGGAGCAGGCCCCTCGTTCCAGCCGTGCTCGGCATCCTGCTCGTTCTGAAGTGGCTGCAGGCAAGCTCCTCCCGGAGGGAAGCAGGACATGCTGGGAATTCTGGGGTCCCCTCCCCCCGCGGGGACCACATCGTGGATTCCAGCATGGCCTCCTGTGGACAGCACGTTTCTGCTAGCCTGGAGCTGACTGTCCCGTGTGCGTCCGGGAAATTCTCTTTTTTTATTTTTGGCGCCCCAGTTCTGTGTGTGTGTTTTTTTTAATATATATATTTTTTATTAGAGAAGGTGTAGGTTTACAGAAAAATCATACCAAAAACAAAAAACCACAAAGTCCCCATACACGCCTTCCCCTTAACACCTTGCATTCGTGTGGCATCTTTGCGAGGACTGATGAAAGCATATTATTCTAATGGTACTGTTAACCACAGTCCACAGCTTATATTAGGGCTCACTGTGCTGCACAGTCCTATGTTGGCGCCCTGGTTTTAGTCTGGCCCACCTGCTTTCCAAAGTTCCCTCCCACGGTGGTCGGGCCCACCGCCCAGAGCAGGCGGCTTCCTCCAAGACTGAGGCGAGGGAAGATTCCCGCATCGGGCAGCTCTTCTCGGGCTGGCTCAGCCCCCCAGCCTCCGGGGCGGAGGCCTCGAGCAGACCCCTTGGCCGGCGCAGCCACACGCGGAGGGACAGGTGGGAGCTTGTGCAGGTGGCAGGCAGCGTCTGGGCGCAGGTGGGCAGGAGCCAAGAGGAGGGCAGCCGGGGCCGGGCAGCGCCAGCCGGGCGAGGAACCCCTGGGCTCCCCGGCTACAGAGACTGCGCAGGGGTTGTGTGCACCGGGAGATGTCGCGGTGGCCCCGCAGGGCATGGCGGGGACACAGGTGGCCGCAGGTGAGTGCAGAGGCTGGAGACCTGGGCCTGAGCCCAGCCCCCAGGTGACCCCAACCGGTCACCCCAACTCTCCGGGCCTCAGGGTCACAGGGTGTTAGGAGGACAAAAGACAACTTGGAAGAAAGCTCCCGGTAGATGTCCACTTCAGGCCCGTCACCAGATCAAAGCCAGGGAGGTCCCTGGCAGTCTGAAACCAGGAAGAGGTGGGGCCTGCAGGCTGCTCCGTCCAGAGCCAGGGTCACACCTGAAAACCAGGAGGGGCCGAGGGACAGGGGCACGTGGCCCTTCTAAAGCTGACCCTTGAAAGGGGCTAGCATTCCTCCTTTGAGGCGGTGAGGCTCCATGTGTGTTTTGGCCCCGGGGTCGTGACGGCATCCCTCCGTCCGTCAGCACGGGGTCTGGGCAACATGCTGGGAATAGCTGGGGCAAAGAGAGGAGGGAGCAGATGACCAGAAAACGGAGCCTAGGAGAAAGGGCGCACAAAGAGTAACCCCAAGTTCATCCTCGCCTGCGAGCCCCACAGGTGACAAGCCACCAGACAAACTCCAGGATGGCCATGGGGTGAGAAGGGGACACCTGCAAGTCACAACCCGGCCGGCCTCCTTGCTGGGCGGGGACAGGATTAGGATTAGATGGACCCTCGTCTCAGTTCTCGGCCACCCCGACACCCAGCTGGCTCTGCTCAGTCCCGCCTCCCAGGTGCCCCAGGCACCTGATGCCTCTCCAGCCGAGTCCACTGCGGGCTGCTCAGCACGGTGGCCCAGCCTGGTGTTACGGGTACATTGTGTTCCCCAAAAAGAGATGCTGAAGTCCTGGCTCTTGGACCAGGAAACGTGGCCCACTTGGAAACAGAGGCATTGAGGATGTGACTGGTTACGACGAGGACCACGCACCAGGACACCGAGGAGGGGCCACGGGAAGACAGGCTGCAGGGGCGTGCGGTGCCCCAAGGCACGAAAGCCCGGGGTGGCCGGGCACAGCCACGCGCCGCGCAGAGGGAGCGCGGGCCTGCTGACGCCGGGGCTTTGCTCATGCGGCCTCTAGAACTGAGACACGACACGTTTCTCTTGTTTCAAGGCACCCTTTTGTTACAGCGGCGCCAGACTAGGACGCAGGTGGCGGTCACGTCCGGAAGGCTCCAAGCTCAGGCGAAGTCACCCGAGACCCAGACGCGCGCCAGAAGCCTGGAGAGCAGTCGCCCCTCCGCCACCCTCCTCTTCCCTGAGGCCTCGGAAACGTTCTCTTGAACCCAGGGGAGCACGCCACCCAAAGCACGGGCAGGGCCGAACGCAGTCACCCAGGTCTCGGGGAGAGCCAAGTATCCGTGGCGGCGGCTCTGCAGGCGGGGAGCCCGCAGCTGGGGACGGGGCTAGGGAAGGTGGCCCTGCTGTCAGACCAAGAAAGTTCCAGGAGCTTAGAGTTTCCTCCTCGCCTGTGCAAGACGGAGCAATCTTGGCAACGTTGGAACCTAATATTAGTCCGTTCAAAGGAAAGGCCTGATGGTTCCAAATTCAACTTCAGAATGTAAGAATGACAACAGATCATGCCAAAAAGTCACCCAAGATCACAGGACAGTTAGACAATGCAGCATACTGGGAGACAACAGGACGCAGTCCCCGAGTGCATTAGAAGAAGAGCAGATTCTTCCCAGGTGAGGACGGAGCGTTCGATGTGCTGAAAGTATTTACTGTGTGTCCACTGGCCACGGGCCGTGGGTGTGGGGAAGGACATGGAGTCCTAACAAGCACGGGTTCCAGTTCCAACTCACCCACGCGCCACCTCTGAGACCCGAAGCAGCCACCTCAGTTCTCGCTGCGCCGCCGTGTCCCCATCTTCAAAAGGGGAGCAGCAGCAGGAGCCATCACCCAAAGCCAAGGCGGGGACACCGAGACGGATGCAGGAAAGGCAGCGGCGGGCTTGGGGCCGCGTCTTCTCGTAGACGGTGCCGGTCGTTAGCTGTGGGGCGTGCACAGGGCATCGGCCAGCTCCTGCCACAACCTGGCCGGCAAAGGGGAGAGGGGAGAGCCGTATGCCTGGAGACAAATGGGGACCCCAACAAAGCAGTCTGTGATAGCTCCGTGCTGCCGGGAGTTCGCAGACAGAGAAGGCATGTCCACCAGAGACGCTCAAAGAAGGAGGTGGGTCCTGAGCCAGGGCTTCAAAGACATGGAGATAAGAAGCTAATCCATCTTGGAGTCAAATATATGGCGCCTGGAGACCGTACCCCTGTCTTAAGAGACCAGTGAGGTAAGAAAAACATCCACAAAGCCAAGGGGAAAATGCATGTTTGCACACATTTTTTAAAAATAACACAGTCATGCTCAAATAGGGTGGCTGGAGCTGTGTTATTTGTCTCAGTCAGAATAAGATTGATCTGGAGGCCCGTTATCAAGTGTTTCCTAGGGAGGTTTCGGTAAGATGTCAAAGGAGTAATAACGTGAGCGTGCGGGAAAGGAAGTGCAGGCAATTCGGCGAGGAAAGGATCTGCCAGATCAGATACGGTGTCACAAAGACAAAATAATTGATTACGGACCTCTTTTCCACTTTGTAATTTTGTTCTATGATTTTACAAAGCCAAACAGAGAAACGGCATAAAGGCGAATATACAGAATGAACCAGGAAGGTCGGCCTGCGCCAATTGTACACGATATCACAGCTGGCGCCTATGGACCCAAAAATCAATTCCAAGAGTGAGTCTATCTCAAGATATCATCAAACAGAATTACATTCTGATATCCTTTACATGTCTTGTACTGGGGAACTTACAAGACCAAGCAATTAATTTCCCAATTGGATTACTTCGACAATCGTACATTAAAGTCTATGGATATTAAAAACTATTAAGAGCATTTTATAGGCAGCATATGCTAATCTTCCTACAGAAAGGATAAAAATACAAATCCATTTGCCTCACAACCTTTTGGCCCATAAACAAGAAGGAATATGGAAATTTCCAGAGCTGCATGCAAAGAAAATATATTTTAACTCCATGCGGGTTTATATATATTCCTTTCTATGTTGCTCCCTGGGGAATATTTTCGCCAAATTTCCTTTCAGAGCTATACTGAAGATCTGGCACATGGCCCAGACTGCCTTCCAATTTTGTCTAAGTTTTACCAGCATTGCAGATATTACATCTGTAGTTGGGAACTTTATTAAAGAGACATTATCTGATATGACTTCTATATTCAATGACAGGAATGACATTTTGGTGGCTCGAAGACTGCAAGATGAACACGATACGGAACTGAACGTTGCGTGCTAAAAAAGGAATGGAAAAGGGAGAAACAACTATCTCAAAAATAAAATTAAATGTGACTAAGGTCAAAACGCATTGTGGGATCTTGGATTGGATCCTGGAACAGATAAAGGACACCAGTGAAAAAACACTGGAGAAATCTGAACTAAGTCTGCAGTTCTGTTAATGGAAAGGCCAGCGTTAACTTCTGCGCTTTGACAAATGCCTCGTGGTCACGTACGACGTCGACATTAGGGGGAACTGGCTAAAGGGATCTCTGTCTGCTTTTAGTGACTTTTCTTTAAATCTGAAGTTCTTCCAAAGTAAAAAGTTTATCTTAAAATCAAGATGACTAAAGAAAGGAAACTCAGTTGCAGTTCTGGAAATTCTCAACAAGAAAACACTTGTCATTTGGAAAAAAATGCACCAGAAATGAATGAGACAGTGAATTTTCATGAAAGTATGATGAGGAAGACGGGGAAGGAAAGGTAAGTACGGTGATTGCAGTTCCATCCCAATTGATCCCCAATCATAGTGTTGCCGGATTTTTTCTAGGTTCTTGATTATGTTACGAAAAAGAATTTAAGAATATGCCAGTTCAGCTAGGCCAGTCGTTTATTAAGGAACTGAGAGAAGAGAAATGGGACAAAATAACTGATTATGGGTCCCCGGTATACTTGCAGGTTGGTTCCGGCAGAGAGAGAGAAAGGGCTAGAGAGGGCTAAAAGGACAGATTTACAGGCTACACGTCCCCACTACAGAGTACAAGGCCCCAGTCTCCTTGCATGCTGTCCAGGCAGCGGAGACAGGGCGTCAGGGCGATTTAGCCTCCACGCTCGCTTTTTACATCATTAACTATTCCGCCCCTTTGCTAATGTCGAGGTATCCCAGTTGTTTGCTGTTTTCATGGGTTACCCCACCCATCAGTGGCCTCGGGGCCCAATGACAAGGCCCTTTGATAACAGCTGGGGCTTTCCCTGATCCCAGATGAACTCCCGTTCTGAATGGGGGTTCTCGCGGGGCTCTTCCAGCCGCCATCTTATGGCGTCTCCACGGCCACGTGTTTCATGGCCATGTTTTCCTGCCAGGTCCCAGATTTGTCTTTTCACTCCCTAATCTATACTGCCTCAATAGGACAATGGAGCATAGCCTCTTAAAATGCTGAAGTAGCACCACTCAGAAGACAGCCTGGGATGATATCATGATACAAATTCAATTGCCAGCAAAGACATTAGCCTGGATGCTCTTACTGGCAGAGAGTAAATAACAGTGCGTGATTTGGACAGCCGCCGAGGGCAGCTCTATCGGAAGAAAGACAAAGGTCAGTGTAGTAGTCAGCCAAAGGGGTGCTGATGCAAAATACCAGAAATCTGTTGGCATTTATAAAGGGTATTTATTTGGGGTAGAAGCTTACAGTTACCAGGCCATAAAGCATAAGTTACTGCCCTCATCAAAGTCTACTGTCACGTGTTGGAGCAAGATGGCTGCTGACATCTGCAAGGACCCAGCCTTCCTCTTTTTCTTAAGGCTCCATGGTCCCAGCTTCTTCCAATCGCAACTGTAGACTGGCATAAATCTCATCTCTATCCCTAGGCTCATTCCTCTCCAGGCCCAGCTGCTCTGGTCTCTCCACAAGGCCAGCTATAGACTCTCAGGCTTTCCCTCTTTCCAGGGCCTCTGCCATGTCCATGGAGCCGACTCTGTTCCTCTGTGATCTTCTCCTGCGTGTTTACTTCCAGGGGTGGCAGCAGCAAAAGTTTCTAGCTCTCTCCTCTGCCCTGTAGTTTTCTCTACCAGTCCCTATCCCTTAGTGGGACCCAATCAAAAGCTCTAATCTTAATCTAATCAAGTAAAAGTGAAAATTCTGACTCCAATACAATCTAATATGTTCAGAGGAACAGACCAGCTCACAAACATAATCCAACACCTATTTTTGGAATTCATTAACAATGCCAAACTGCTATAGTCAGTTAACCACCACAAGACTCAGAGCAGAAGCTGCCTTGGGCCAGATGCTCCTTCCCATCCTCCACCTCTGAGCATGCTCTGGCGAGAATTCAGCTTCAAGACCAGGCAAAGTTGGGGCAAGGAGGGTGTGGTAAGTGCCCAGTCTGGGGCTCCACAGGCTCAGGACTTCCTTACAATCATGCTAAACCCAACCCCCAGCTGCCCACCCCTTGGCCGACAGGGCTAGGGGAAAGCCTTGCATCGCCAGCCCGTCAGTCTTCACTGATATCCTCATTCCAGCCTGTTGGTGCCCTCAGACGCAGGCAAGCAGGCAGGAATGCTGGTTCTGTTGAGAGCCCCAGTGCCAGGAATCAGGCTTCCTGAGTCCCCCACTTCCCTCGCCAGGCACCCCTGGCAACGACACCCCCAGGATAAACTCTTTAGGAGCACAGGCCTTGGAAAACAAAAGCCAGGATGGGTGGGTAGAGTCTGCAGCCAAATTTTCCTTTGAACAGAAAAGCTACAATTTTTTGTAGACAAAAGTAATAAAACAGTTACTTACATAAGTAGGTAATATAAGCACTATCTCTCCTAACAAGAACTGCAGAGACAGGGACTCTCGGGGCTCCTTTGGGGTCCAGTAGTATATTAAGGGGCTCCCTTTGGTATTCACCCACTCATCTTCAGGGAGGTGGCCAGGTCTTCCCTCATGATGTCAAGATGGTTGCCGCAGTGCCAGATATCACATCTTCACACAGCGGAGTCCTGAGCAAGAAGGAATTTCTCCTCTCTTTTAATGATAAGGAAAAGTTTCCTAGAATCCCTTAAAAGGCTTATTGGCCATAAAAAAAGTCACATGCAACCTAAAGACCAGTCACGAGCAAATAGAACAAAAATGCCATTCATGTGGCTCACACTGATCATGTGTAGCCTCTGGAACTGGACCCCAAAAAGATGTGGTTCTATTAGCAAGGGCCTCCAACAGGGTCAGCCACGCCCTGGCTGATTTAGAGGAAGGGAGAGTTGGATGGGGGAAAATGTAGGCCAAGCACAATCTAATACCTCTGTGAATTATCCTGACATAACGGTTAGCATGAATGGTACCCCGTATCAAGAGAAACAAGGAAAGCAAGTGAAAAACTAGAAAGAACAATGGTGTCACATGGGGATACAATTAAAGGACAGAACAGTGAGCGAAGAGGAAGACACCCGGAACCTACTCCTCACTGCACTCATTCTCTAGGGAAGGTAGATTCCGGAATGTTCTTCCACAAAGGCTCTCAGGGTACAGGCAAGAGACCTGGGTCTCCCAGCCCCTTGAGCCCACGGGGACCCTGACGATGTCCCAGTGCCAGGCAGCATTTCTCATGGGAAGCCCTGGAGCTCCACACCCCTGGCTCCCTGACCTCTCAGGAGTCCCGCAGGCAATTCCTCAGAGGTTAGGTTCTTATAAGTGACCCACCCTTCCTCCGTGGTAACGGAGGGGGCGGATTAGAGCAAACCCACATTCTGCACTCCTCCATCATCCCTCTCAATTGCTGGAAAACCCACTCACCTGATATTATCTACCAAATACCTTCCCCTCAAATGGCTTAACTTTTTTACTCAAAAATCTATTTTATCGATGAAACCAGGGATGGTAGGAGCCAATTTTACTTAGGTCTCCTGTAGCAGTTTGGCATTGTTCATGAATTCCAAAAATAGTTATTGTATTGTGTTCGCAAACTGGTCTGATGGAGGTATCGCTTTTAGTTGATTAAATTATGATTAGGACTTTGATTGGGCCATGTCAGTAGGGGGTTGAGTCCCCACCCCTTGGCGGGCCGGGACTCACAGAGAAAAGACATGGCAAAGGACAGAGTTGGGAGTTTAGAGCTGGAGCCCAGGAAGTAAGCACACAGAGGACCAGAGCAGCTGAGCCCAGAGAAAATCAAGCCCTGGGAGAGAGACAGAACTGGTCACCTGAGAGTCTATAGCTGACCTTGTAAGAGAGCAGGACAGCTAAGCCTGGAGAGAAATGAGCCCTGGGAAGAGAGGAACCCAGGAAGCCTGAACCCTCGCAGACCTCGGCAGCCATCTTGCCCCAACACATGGAAATAGACTTTGGCGAGGGAAGTAACTTACGCTTTATGGCCTGGTAATTGCAAGCTTCTAACCCAAATAAATACCCTGTATAAAAGCCAAGAGATCTCTGGTACTTTGCATCAGTACCTCTTTGGCTGACTAATACATCCCCTAAAACAAATTCCTCCTTATCAGTTTTTTCAAATGCACATCTGTATATCACCTAAAAGCATGCCGTGTACACTATGGAACGCACACCACGTGTGGGGAATAGCCCAACACGAAGCTGTCTGAAACCCTTTCCAGCACTAACTTTTAGGGATTTGATGAATGTTAAAAACGCCTCCCAAAAAATGTTCAGTTTGCAACAGGGAGCACAGGACAGTGGCAAGAATGGTAGAACAGAAACTGAGCCCACAAAATAAAAATGTAAAGATGCCCATCTAAATGGGGCAGATGGAGCCAGAAAGAGGGGCAGTTTGACAAATGAAAAAGATGTAGGCTGGAGGGGCTATGGCTGGGAAGCAAGCCAGGGCGGAACCCAGGAGAAGCCGTGTGATCCAGATTACAAGGACAGACCAAAAGCAAAGGGGAGACCAGCCAGGAGGGAAAAACCCTGGTCTCAAGATAGAAACAATGGGAAAATACTTCTAGAACGTTCCATTTCCTGGGCAAACTGAGATTTGAATCCCAAAAGAAAAAAAAATCACCAAAAGGGCTTCAGGTTGAGAGCTTTTAAAAAAAGAGAACGCTTTAAGCTATCTTCCCTAAAGCGCTGCAAACAGTGTGAGAAGAGGGAGTTTGTGAAGCATTGAAAAACAGAATTATTTTTGCTGTGGTCCCTCTAGCTATGACACTATTTAATAGACCATTTAATAGACAATTACAAATCCAGTTGTCTTCATTATAGTAAACAGACAAGTGCCCACACAATAGTGCGGTTTTGTGGATAAATTGTTAGGAACTAAAAGGAGACCAGCGGCCCCTCGCCCGCGGCAGAGGGCTGCGCTCAGCAGGGCAGGAGCCGTCAGAAGGAAGCCTCCAGAGGCCAAGCCACCCACAAGACGCTGGGACTTCTGGCGCTCTGAGTTCCTCGGAACCCAAAATAGTCTAAATAAACCAACGGGGCCTCAACAACCCATGCGGTTTTCACAAAATTTACTTCTAGGGGTTCACAACCAAACCTGGAGGATCACGGCTGCTTGAGCGCAGGGCCTAATTTACCTTTTTGTCCCAAATGGGGCTTGAGAGACCCAACTCACAGTGTTTATTTACTGTCTTAAATCTGCAAGATGTCATCGAGACCCCATCTTTCTATCTTTCTGTGCTACGTTTCACTGATCCTGATCTCCTGAAATAGCAAAAAGATTTTAAATATATGAGACGTCAAGGTAACTTGTAAAGGGAAAAAAAGGATGACCTCATATTTTTAATATGTTTAATGCCACATACATCACAGACAGGTCATTTGGGTTGTAAAACTGCTCTGGACTAAAAACTCAAATGAAATCCAAAGATACATGTCGCTCATCAATCCAAAATAAGAATCAGGTAACCAAAAATGGGGCCAGGTGGGACCGCCCCATCCCTAAGAAGGAGCTTTCGATACTCTCTTCTACCCAGCAGCACCCTCTCGCAGGCCTCTCAAAGAAAAGGGTTCGTGAAAGTCGTTCTGGCCTCATCGTCTATAAGCCAGAATTCCATTTTCTGAATTTCAAAGGTCTTCAAATTTCATTCTTTCACAACAAGAATTGCCATTATGATGTTAGGTGTGACTAAGGGAGAAGAAGGACAGGAGCCAAGACGTACGACAAGGGCAGAAGTCGTTCCCCCCTCTACGGCCACCCGCACTGGAAGCAGCATAAAGACTAGACCCTCAGCCAGCCCCCAGGACCAGGCAGAGCCATAGGAAATGGACAAGTAACTGCCCTGAGCCGGGGTCGGGTCTAATCGATCACTGTTCTTCCATTCATAAGAGCGCTGCAAACCTTTCTGATCCGCAGCCAGAAAAAGACGGGGGGAGCCTCATTTGGTGATGATTTGTGTTACAAATACAGCCACGGGCTGGAATTAGCAGAAACACAGGGAACGTGATGCCAAAGTCACAGGATTTTCATTTTTAAAAATAGGTAGAAATGGGAAGCGGATGTGGCGCAAGCAATTAGGCTCCCGTCTACCATATAGGAGGACCCGGGTTCAATTCCCGAGGCCCCTGATTAAGGGCTAGCTGGCCTGCACAGCGAGCCGGCCCCATTGGAGAGCTGGCCCATGCGGATCGATGGCCCATGAGGAGTGCTGGCCCACACAGCAAGGTGGCCCGTGTGACAAGCTGGCCCAAGAGGAGAGCTGGCACAGCAAGATGACACAACAAAAAGGGACACGGAGGAGACACAATAAGAGATGCAGCAGACCAGGGAGATGAGGTGGTACAAGAGATCAAGCACCTCTCCCACTCCGGAAGGTCCCAGGATCAGTTCCTGACACCACCTAAAGAGAAGACAAGCAGACAGAAGAATGCACAGCGAATGCACACAGAGAGCAGACAGTGAGCCTAAGAAAACAGGGGGGGTGGGGGACTAAATAAATCTTAAAAAAAAAAATAGGCAGTAAAGTTTGAATGTCCTTTTGTACATTGCCCCTTTGCCGCCCTTCTCTGGAAGCCGTTTTCAGACTTCTCTGAAATTGGGTGAGGAATCAACTTACAAGTCCCAAGACGAGCAAGTCACACCTCATTTTTTAAATTCATAAACAATATTATTCAAGTCATCACCCAACTTCAATTTGGCTGCTATTTGGCTTTTCAACAAAAATAACAGTGCCTCTCTAAGGCAAAGGCTGTTGGGGAAAAGGCTAATGATGTCATCCACATTGGAAACGTCCTGTGATATATAAACGTTAGCAGACCCCTCTACAATTTGCTTAAAAATACACAAAACGCTTTTTTAAATTCACCAACACCCGTTCATGCAGTCGTCACTCGTCTCCTTAAAGTCTCAGTTCAAACGCTGGCCCTGGAATTTCACAGGTCAAAAGCCTTACGCCACAGTCAAAGCATACCCCTGGCTCCAGAGCCTTCTGATAAGAATGCTGTGAGTCCAGTCCCCTTGGGTTTAAATGGAGATTTTCAGCAGGAAACCTCCTGACCTCAAATAATGATCTCAAGTGTCTTCGTTTCTCTGCGGTTCCAGTATCCATCCACTCCATTTGGGGGATGCAGGGGTTTGTTTTGCTTTTTGAAACCTTTTTTGTCACATGCCAAAGCAGGGCCTGGACGTTTTGCTGAGGTGCCTTCAGGTCCACGACTTACAGAAGATTCAACACAACTTAAAAACAAGGTCTCTAAGCAGTGACAAAATAGCCTATAAATGATTACCGCTGCCTAACGCCTGGTTAGTGGGGAAATGTTGCCTTTATATATAACAGCTCCCTTGATTTTTCCTCCAAAAGAGAAGACCTGCTCTGAAAACCAACCACCAGCTCCAAACTCTCCCTTATGGTGTGCACTGCTATGTTTCCTGCCTGCAAAGGAATTTCAACCTAAAATTTTTCTACTGAAATCTAGGGAAACTAAGGTAAAAAACAACTGCTGTGAAATCCAAAGATCTGCTCATTTTGACTGCTAAAGGGAAAAGATCTCAAAAAATTTAGTTTTTCAAGGGATAAGTTATTCTTGCAGCTTTTAACAAAGAGCTAAGCTTCTTTATGGTGACTGGGGGAGGTTTTCATAAGCGAATACTTCCCCTGAAAATTGAAACATCAACTAATCAAACTTTCAGGAACATCTTTTTGCATGTTTAAGAAAATGCTGTGCATATATTTCACGCCCAAGAAACACTTATGGGGAAGAAGGGGGTCTCAAGTGGAAGAAAACGGAGTGTACTGACCCCTGCTTCTTAGAGAAACAAGCCTGTGTTAAATTCCTTCCGATGAAAGTTCTACTTGACTTGTTGCCATCAGGATCTGAGCCATGTTTTAGTCTCGGTTGTCTTCCAACCTTTAGTTCATTACAAATAAAGGTGCTAATATAGAACTGTGTATAATATAGGTCCTCATAACACCAAGAGAGAAAATTAAAATAATTATGAAAATCATTTCTCTTTGTGGTCAATTATGTACAGCTCCAATTTAACTGCTATCCTATTACAAGGTGGCATTTATAACTTACCCTTTGTTTTCACTTTGTCGAATAAAAAAACTTACATGTGTATGTAAGTTAAAAAAAGAAGAAAGGACTGCCTTGAGATGGCCTTTCCTTGTGGGTGATGGTCAGGAGATCTTGGGGTGATCCTAAAGCACCTGTGCCCAGGGCTTGCCGTGGGCACTCTCTGGGATCTGCTATGATGCCCGGAGATGTCGCCCCAGCGAACACTCCAAGTGGCTTCCAAGCCCAAAAAGAGGCCTTGAGTCCTCAGAGGTCAGTGAGCGTAAGAATGACGTGGGGAGCGTGTCGAAACGCAGATCCAGAGGGGAAAAGAGCCAGTCCCCAGACGCTCATACACCAGGGGACAGATGACGGGCAAGTAGACAAGGACACTGCGTAAGCTCTGGGCCATGCTGGAGTTGGCAGCAGGCTTGGATGGGGCATGAGCCCATCAGAGGGATCAGAGAGCCTTTTCCCTAGGAAGGAACATCTGAGCCGTGGCTGGAAGGGACAGCAAAGGCTTCTCACTGGCCAGGGAGCTAGACCTAAGCCGCTAGAGCCTGAGACTGCCCGTCCCGAGGCGGCGCTGATGGAGTTCTTCCACCCAGCAGCTCCGAGCGCCAGGGACCCCACCGGGGGGCATGCCAGTCTCACTCTCTGGGTGGCCGATGAGCGCGTTCTACGGCTGGCATCTGTGACCCAGGTTCTCGGGTACCTAAGGTCTCCCTCGGAAGGCAACAAGAGGATGAGGAAATCTCCTGGTCCTGTGGCTCCCCCAGGAAACCATCTCCGATGCCTGTTAACAAGATGAGTGCAGAAGCAGAAAGTAGGAATCCCTGCTCCAGGGGCATGCACCTGCTCCAGGTTTCTACTGCGGCACTATCCACGCACGTCTAAAGGAAGATGTGCAATCTCCATGGGGACTCACGTTTCTCAGAGAAGAGACACTTGCACACCGTGACCTAGATTCTCCCAATACTTGTTGGATGCCTACTCCATGTAAATTCCAGGTGAGTGGGATGTCTCAAGTAGCCAAAACACACCCCCCAAAAAAAAAGACAAATACCCCTGTCCTCAGGAGGTTTAATGTCTAACCAGTGCATCTTTTTAATCTGTCAAGGTTTTTTGGTTTTTTTTGGTTGGATTTTAATTACAGCACCCTTTGTTCCCAAGGGTTCTGCGAAACAGGCAGGCTCGTTGCCAGTGGGGACGGAAGCTGGAGGTGTTGATGGCAATCCACACCAAAAGGAGGAAAAACAATTACTTTCTCTGGTCAACCGTTCCCATTTCTGGTCTTCATCCTAAAGAACACCCCTAAATATGGAAACAGTATTCCACAGAAAGACGTACATCATAGTGTTACTTGTACTAGGAAAGCGTTGAAGACAATTTGTATCCCGTAAAGGGGGCAGAGGTAGTTAAGTAAATTACAGTAACTTCACTTCGTAAAATATTTATAAGGAGTTGGCTAAAAATATTTCCAATATTAAATAAAATGGCAGGACACAAAATTGTATATATGTAGCATGTGATCCTGGGTGTGTAAAGGGAAGATTACTTGGAAAAAGATTTGAAAAAATGTTAACAGTAGTCACTCTTTGATGTGGTGGGGGGGCCATGAGTGGTATTTTCTTCTCTCTACTTTCCCAAGGTTTTAAATTTTTCTACAGTGAGCATATGCTCTAGACGAGAAAAGAGTAAACCGGAAAGAAGAAGAAATCTGCAGGGAGACAAGGAAGGAGAGATGGAAAGAGGCAAGGGAGGGAGGAGAGGGGTTGGAAGGATGAAGGCAAATCCCGGGACACCTAAATAGCCCATAGTCATCCCGGGAAATTCCATGAGGATGCAGCTAGAACAAAATTCTCTCCTGGGTGCTGCCCGTGGAGCATGCCAATGTGTTCTCACTCTTCCAGTTGCTTAAATACCACTGGGCAATTATGATCCCAGGACACTTGGCACCCTACAAGAAAAGCCGAATCAGCAGGACAGCCAGAAACTTCTTCCACGTTCCCTTTCTTCGAGGTCTGAAGAATGTGGCAATGACCGCTGAGGCTTTTAGGCAACTTTCTTTTTCTTTTCACTCTTGTTTGTTTGCTGTTTGTTTTCACAAAGATGTCTCCAAACTGAGTCTCTGGCTCAAGTGCCACCTTTCTGATGTCTCCACTCCCATCCCACAGACTTATTCACTTTCAGTGTCATGGCCCTCAGTTACTCTGCACGGTTTGAAGTATTTTTTAAGCAGCTGTGTCCCCATAGGCTGTGAAAGGGGAAAAAAAAAATGAATGCTTGAATGATTCTCTTTCCTGAGCTTCGAATCTTCGTTGCTAATTGTTGCTAGTCCTTCTTGAATGTTTAGATCAAACAAATAGTGAACAAATAAATGAATGAGACTTAAATGGAGTACACAAAGATTTTTCAGGATGATGCAAGCTTCCCTTTTCCATTAAATAAACCAAGCATTGAGCTAGAACTTTCCTCCAAGACTCTTTCCCTGGACAAATGGACTCTTCTCTGCAGACTGGGACATGCGGACCACTGCTTTGTAGGCTCCAGGCTTGAGAGAGTCCCCTTTAGCTAAGCCTCTTTCTGAACACTGGAGTGTGGACATGGAGAGCAGCTTTAGCCGATTTCCTCTGTTCTGGTCATATGCAGGGTCAGAATGCAGGGGATGCCATTCTCAGGGGTTGCTTTTTATTCAGAAACTACCAAATGGTCATTTGCTCCAAGTTTGGCCCACTCCATGGCCCTCGGGTCTAGCTGATACCTTAATCGCCAGCCTGGTTCAGTTCCTATCAATTAAATCCTCAGCACATCCAAGAGAGAAAGACCATGGTCTCTTCCCAACAATTATCTGTTTCTTTCTTGTGCTTTTGTTTTCTTTCTTGTTTTTGTTTTTGAAATGGTTTGAGCAGGTGAGCTCTTATTCATCAGAACGTGAATTCTGAAACATTTCAATATCCTACAAATCATGGTTATTGAATCACAGTGCAATTATAATGGTTGTTTTGAATAAATTTCTAGAGCAAACATTTAATTAATTTTTGCTAAAACATTTCTGCTTTTCTCAGAGTCCTAAGTGTAAATAATTTATTACCATTTTCCCACTAGCTTCCTCCAAGCTGATTATCTGGTACCAGGCAAAAAGTAGCAACATTTCCTATTTGGCTATATTCAAACAGAAAGTATTTTTTAAACAACTCAGATGCCAGTGTTCGGTTAGAAATGCGCATGTCTGAGCTGAAGCACTGCTCTCAGATGATCAGGCTGGGAGGTTAATTCATGGGTAACCAGAGATGACTTTTGAGCAAGATGGAATGAATCTGACAGCAGCTTGCTTGAGCCCCATGCTAACCCGAGTGGCTGCCCCTTATTCTCACTGTCCTCTGGGAGTGGGGTCCCATTTTAGAGACAGGGATACTGAGGCGCAGGAACACTAAATGGAGTGTCCAAGGTCACTCTAGAGCCCCCCTTCTCAAGCCCCACTCCACACAGCGAGGCTGAGCACACCCCGAGTCCCGCACTGCAGAGCTGGGGCTTTCCCTCGAAGGGTTGTAGAAGAGGCTGGAGGTAAGAATAAATGTCCCTTCTAAGCAATTGAAACATTGAAACTGGCTTGGGGAAGTCTGGGATCGTCCCCCTCCACCCCACCCCTCCTTTTAGCCGGCACCAGCCTCTCCTCTCCTAACCGAACAAACTTGCCAGCTTCCGGTATCAAATCCCCAGCATTTATTTGTTTCCGCGGCCATCCCCAAGGTGCTGTCCTGTTTCCTTGGCATCTGGGACGCATCTTGGCCCGCTAACGACTCTCGGGTCTGCAGGGAGTTGTGCTGGGTGCCCACGTGCCCGCCTGCCGGGCTTCCTGGTGCGTGGAGGAGCCGAGGGTGTGGGCGGCGGCGGGTGCTGGGGCCAGCCTGCTGGGCCCAGGCCACCCGCGGGAAAGCTGGCAGAGGCGGACTCGGGGCAGGCACGCCACAGAAATGGCCCCCGTGTAGGTGGGGGGCAGGAGGCCCGAGCCCCGGAGACCTGCCGGGGCCTGCGGCTCACACACAGCCCCGGGGCAGGTGGGGATGGGGGAGATGGGGACGCCGCTAAGGCCTGCTCCGGATGGCACGCAGTCACACCCCACCTCTGCCTCAGCGGGGACAGCCCAGGAAGAAGGCGCTTCTGGGGTCCCAGCTGCTGCTGATTCCTGCTGGGTGGGACCTGCCTCTCCCTCATGTGCTGCCCCCCCACCCCCTGCCCTCCTTCCACGCGGCTTTCTCCAAATGAGTGACCCCAAGAGTCCACTTTCTGCAGCTGCCCAGCCCCCACCTTTACTCATGGACAGGAACCTCGGGAAGACGTCACTGTTTATAATAGTATTTATGATGTTTATGGGTTGTTGGTATTATTACAACGTAACCAATTAAAATAGTAGTATCCTTCCCAGGTAGTAGAAGGGAAGGGGACTTTACAGAACAACCCCGACTTACACTGTTAAATGGGGTGCGGTAACAGAATAACATGAAAAGACAGCACGGTGCCACAGTGACTCCCTGGCACCCAAAATCACAGCACACCAGTGTCCTCAACACCAGGTCCACGGACCGCCTGCATGGCCAGCTCCTGGGAAGCTGGCCCAAGAGCAGGTATGTGGGCATCCCCTACCCTAAGGCCTCCTGGTTGAGCATTCTCCCCAGGTGATTCTAATATACCCAGAGATTTGTGACCCACTGCATCAGTAAAACCACTTCCCCGCCTGAGCATGTTGACAAGGCTTTGCGATTGATGTGTACAGGGCAGAGAAGGAAAATGAAAAGGATCCAGATGTACAACACAAATGGTGAACACTATTGTAAACGATGGACTGTAGTTAATACAACTACAGAAATGTTCTTCCATGAATTGTAACAAATGTACCATATTAATGCTAGGTGTTAGTAATAGGCTGGTACATGGCAACTCTATTTTATGCATGAGTTTTCTGGCTTCTCAAAGGAAGGAAAGAAAGAAAAAGGAAGGGAGGGAGGGAGGGAGGGAGGGAGGGAGGGAGGGAGGAAGGAAGGAAGGAAGGAAGGAAGGAAGGAAGGAAGGAAGGAAGGAAGGAAGGAAGGAAGGAAGGAAGGAAGGAAGGAAGGAAGGGAAGGAAGGAAGGAAAGAAAGAAAGAAGAAAGAGAAGAAAGAAAGAAAGAAAAGAAAGAAAAGAAAGAAAGAAAGAGAGAGAGAGAGAAAGAAAGAGAGAGAGAGAAAGAAAGAGAGAGAGAAAGAAAGAGAGAGAGAAAGAAAAGAGGGAGGGAGGGAGGTGTCCCATACAACACCCAAGTCCATGGTTTGGCACCTGGATGGCAAAATCTAAGAGAGCAAAGAGCCAGACAGGTGGTCTGCATGGGGAGGAGGGGTGCTGAAGACAAGGAAGCAAGCAGCCAGGGGCACCGCGGTTTAAGACTTTGCCATCCTGCAGTCCAGTATGTCATGGCTGGCCCCCTTTGGGGGGCTGCTTACCACCATCTTTATCCTTTTAGTAGGATTATGCATCTTCAAAATTCTAAGTTTATTTCTTCCAGAATCAACACCTTCCAGAACAAGGTAGTAGTCATGTGGGGATTTCATCCAGTTCCAACCACAGTGTTGGACCCGTCTTCCCTCAACCTCAATAGAACAGCCAGAGAGCTCCACACCTGGGCAGGTAGGTTCTAGTGCCCCTGAGCAGCAGGAGGAGCTACAGGGAACGACCATCGCCTTTCAGCTCCCCTTGAGAATAAGGGGGTGAACTCTCCGAGGGGGCAGTTGAGGCAGGTTAGTACAGGAAACAGGGGAGGCAGCTGGTCTGGATAAAGCCACGAGACCCCACCCGGAAACCCCCTGAGGGGAGGCAGCTGCTGCAGACAGAGCTGTCACCTCCACAGTTGAAAGTCCCTCCAAGACCCTGGTCACCAGGTCCCCTTTGAAACCCCCAGCTCAGAAGCAGCCCCGGGTAACTGCAGAAGGGCCTGCCCATCGGTTCCCTGAGGCTGGCAGGGGAAGCTAGACAGGCAGCCAGTCAGGACAGCAGGCAGCTGAGGCCCCGCCTTAATATGGGAGGGGGGAGGAAAGGCCTCAATAAGGCCCACTCGGGACCCCACACACCCCTCACCCTGTGGCACACCTGCACCCGTGGCTCAGGCGTGTGCTTTTCCTTTGTCTTGTTTCTTAATAAACTCTTGTTACTGGCCTTTAAAAAAACAAAAAAATAAACTTTAGCCTGAGAGAAGAGCTGGGGAGGCAGTGTTTGAAGGGAGGGAAATGTGTGCGTGCGTGTGTGAAAGTGTGTGTGCGTGTGTGCACGTGTACATGTGTGTGTGCACGTGTGTGCATGGACATGTGTGTGGGTGTGTGCATGTGTGTGTGCATGTGTTTCAGAGGAGGGAGGAGCTGGGACCTGCTGAAATGCCCCAGGGGGTATCTGGAAAGAGGGAGAGGAGGCCAAGCTGGGCTAATGGTGGGGGCGGGCCGTGGGCACAGGGAGAGGATGACCCAGGGGTCCCGGAGCCACCTGGCCCCAGTGCGGCGGGGCACGGCCAGGAGGAGAGTGGGCTCTTCCAGGCGTGGGAAGGAAGAATTCTCCCAACTCTTAGTTCCGCGGAGCCCCTGGAAGTGCATGTGCGGCGCGGCAGGCGCCAGGCTTGGGACAGGCTGTTTCCAGGATCCGGCTCGTGGGGACCGGGACTGCGGTGTGGCAACCCCCTTCCCGTTCCCAGGAGGGCGCACAGGCATGTCACCGGGGCGGGGCAGGGAAAACCCCACAGCCGCGGCCCCGAGGCGCTGCGCTTCAATCCACCCAGGGCAGCCCCGTCCCGCCATTCGAGGCTCTGTGGGGGCAGGGACAAGGCTGGAGACGGCCGGCCTTGGCGACAAGGTGAACAAGAGTCGAGAGCGGCTCAGATCTGCAGGATCCGGGACTGGGTTGCCTGCGGCTACATTTTGGACGAAAGCACCAAAATTCCTTCTCCAGCGAGACCCGGCTCCACTCTGAGGCGGGAAAGGCTCGCTCGGGGGACCTTGAAGGTGCACCCCGACACGTCCCCCGGCCACCCTCACTGGGCTCCTCGCCAGTGCAGGCCCGAGAGGGGCTCCAGGTGCACCAGGGCCTCAGGCGGCCCCAGAGGGTGCCCTAATCGGCCCTCCCTGGAGGCTGAAAGCTCCACATTTCTTTAACCCATCTGGTCAAGGCCTCGAAGGCCTTCTGCTAAACTGCAAATAAAAGGAGAGAAGCAGCTGTGGTCCTGAATACGTATATCAGGTAGCTCCGTGTGCCAAGCACCTGGCAGAGGCAGGAAGGAATGGACGCAGGGACAGAAGGAGGCCCAAGACACCGGTCCTGCCCGGGAGGGTGGGGAGGAAGGGGCCGGGGTTCCAGTGGCCCTCGGAACTGGGGAGCACTGGGGGTGGCAGCTTAAAGGAGGCGGCCGAGGCGGTGCCGTCTGCTCCCCGGCTGCACCCACACCCTTCTCTCCCGTGGGTGAGATGTGGGCGCCTGGGTTTGAACGCATCTGACTCTCCCAACATAGAGCAGAGCCCGCCCGGCGCCTGCACAAGCTCGCGTGGATCCTGGCGCTGCGCCCGTGGACAGGCTCGCGGCCGGCCGACGGCTGCGCTGCTGGTTTTCGTCTCTGAGATACGAGCAGAGCCAGCACTTCCTCAACATCGCTGAGCTCCTCTCCACGACTGAAAAGGGGCGATGTTCTTCTGAGCTCACCTTTCGGCCTCAGCTGGGAGATTAGAGAATTGAGCCCTAGCAATGCGAAGGGTTTGCTGGCTTAAAAAGTAGAAAATACATCGGTAAGCCTGATTTGAAACATCATAATCTTCTTATTTCAGGGCATCAAAAAGCACATAAAATACACACAGCCGATACAGAACCAAGCTCTTTAGCCTCAGTTAACTTTTTTCTTCTTTTAGATTGCCAAATAGACTAAATCCTAAAATGCGGGCATATAGACTTTTTCCACTTGAATTTTACAGTATTCAAATAAAACCTCCCAGCCTGCGTGTTAGAAAGCAGGCAGGCATTATTGTGCCACTCTCCGAGAGGAGGCCAATGGACAACCAAATTCTTGCCACTGAAGCACACAGGTGGAGTTTATTTGATTTAACTCCCCCATTCTGAGATACAGATATACGAGTGTGGATGTAAATGTGTGTGTGTCTAGTCACCATTTTAACAAAATAACTAGAAATTCATGGCCAGGTACTAGGTAGGACCCATTCGGGGGCCTCAGCACCGCCTTACTTCAGCCTTCGCCACCTATTCCAATCCACACATTTGCAGAGCCACACAGATAAGCCAATCCATCTTTTATTACCCATCGCCACCAATTCTTAATTCCTAATTCCCCCTTAAAAGTCCCTGGTGACTTGGCAGTGACAGCAGTTTGTTGAAGATGGATATTTACTGCTGGGTCCTGCGGCTGGGCCGCGTGTCAGGCTGCAGCACGCCGAGAAGCAGACCGCAGCAGGGCTTCTGTGGAGGCGGAGGGCTCGATGGACCAGCCGGCCTGGTCCGGGGCGGGGCAGCTGGTGAGGCATGTCCAGCGTCGCGGTTGCCCGTCTCCGCCATGTGCCAGCTGCCCTGCCAGCGCTGCCCCCACGCGCTGGTCCTGGAAGGCCCAGGCTAGCCCATTCGATCATCACGTGGTTCTTAAGAGATGTGGTTTAGGCATTCTTCGTAGGGTACATTACGCCCAAGGCATGCACTTGCCCAAGAGGCCCCTTCCGTGCCCCTTACATCTTCATGTTAGGTAGAAGCACAGCGCCCTAAACTCCCTGCAAAAGGACAAACCCACTCTCCATTCCTGTTTTCCTTTCCCTCGGCTCAGGCAAGTGTTGGGGGCTCCCCAGACACCACCCAGCCCAGAGCCACGCCCGCTTTGGCTGCCCCGGCCAGCACCTCCCCAGTTTTTTCCACATGAAGTCGCCAAGCTGAACCTTCGTATAGAAACTAAAAACCACAAAGGTCCAATGATGTCACGATGACGTTAGCTGTATGTTCATAAATCAACTTTCACGGAGAGCGTGTCTTTTGAGTATGATTTTTTTAAAGCACAACACAGTGCATTTTACAGCAGAACACCACGAGGCAGGAATTTTTTGACAAAGACATGCATTTAATATTGTTACTACACATTAGCATAAGTTGGCTTCTTCCTAATGAAACCGCACTCTCACACACACACACAGCAAGAAGATGTTAGAAAAGTAGCATAAATATCACGGGACTAGGAAATTTTTGACATGTTAGTAATTTTTAATAAGACGCCTGGTACAGCTAGAAATGGATTCATAATGAATGAGACCATGGAGAAATGAAAAGCAGATTTCCAGTTTACTTACACCCTTCTAAATGGCTTCCCCTCCCCTCCCAGACTCTGCCTTACAAGCTGTGTCGATGGTAAATTAAAGGTGGGCAGCTCGCAAAGGTTGTGCTTTCATGCTTCTCTCCCAGGCTCTGTGCCCCTTGGAGAGAGAGCATCACCTGGACCTCCTGCTCGTCTTCTGTCTTCTATTCTTCATTACACAACAGATGCCCTATCTGATAGGTGCCTCCCCTCCTACAGATTTCCTGTGGCCAGCCTTCAGCAAGAATAAAGCCCGCAACCCTTTTTATCTTCATTCTGCCGCCGTTTTCGTCTTGCCCCTCTCTTTTTTTTCTAAAGATCGTTTGCCAGCATTGCTTGCTCAGTCGTACCCAGTGGAACAAGCAGTGTCTTCTGAACTGACAATTCTGACTTTTTGCTGCTTGTGATTTTTCTAAAGCATGACAACTCCTCGCATGAAGACACGGTAAACCTTTTCAGATAAGGAAGTCAGTGAAAAGAAAGGTCTTTCAAGAAACAGAAGCAGTTACTGCAGGAGCTGAACAAAACAAGTCTCTCATGTATTAATTTAATTTGGCCGTAACTTTTGGGCGGCAAGAGAAATTAGAATCAGACCGTCCCCGAGTGTGTGTGTCTGTGTACACATTTCAAAAGAGCATTTCATTTGGACAGATGTTTTTAAAAAGTCACATTTAGCAACGTAAAGTCAGAAGATCTTACCTCGTCCCCATTTATACACATGCTGGACTGTAGTTTACTGATAGCCATTGGAAATGATCTGCCTAATGCCACAGCCAAATGAGAGTTTCTTTTTGGCATAGTTCTCAACAAGACGCCTCCTCCTCCAAAACTGATGGAGTAGTCTTTCCATGGAAGTACCAGAAAGTTAACCATTTGCTGAGTCTGGAACTTCACATGGTGATGCATGAAGTTAAATAAGATTCTCAACTGGGAAAGCCTATTAATTAAGTCCACTATTATTGTGGAGTAATATCAGCACAATATTATTTAGGAGTACTGTCAGAGTAATATCAGAATATTCTGTATATCAATATAGGACTAGGCCATTGCTTTAAGAAAATTTTTTATTCCTAATTTCTGAAAGGTTCATATATTTTCTGCCCAGTTTACTCTAGGTTGAGATATACATAGCTATTTTACCAAATTCAAACAATAATAATCATAATAGCCACCATTTACTGGAGCATTTGCTACAGTCCAATGCTGCTAGGTCCCTGGCCTGCCTTATTTCTCGACTGATAAAGAATGCACAGTTGTCCCCATTTGGCAGAGAGGAAACCCAGGGCTCAGACACTTCTGCCCAGATGTCACACGGCTACAAAGGGGCAGAACACACAGCCTCGCCCACAGTTCTATCAATCCCAAATCCAGGGCTCTTGACTTCTCTGCCTGGTTATCTCCCACACGAGGAAATGGAAACAACTGCCAAATAAGGCAAGAAAAGCTCCTCCACGTCCCCAATGCCACCACTTCCAGGAAGCCCTCCAGGAGCCTCCCATTAGAATTGGGCTGTAGCTCCAGGAGACGGCTACTGGGCCAACCACTCTAGCACGTGTCTCTTCCCTCCCTTCACGCCATGAAGGCAGGATATTTGACTCAGCATCCCTTATATCCCAGCATCTCACAGTCAAATTGTGTTTGACTAACGAAATCCGTCTACCAGTATCTGACCGTTTCCTCTTAAGCTCTAGCCACCTTAAACGAACTGTCTATTTTTAAAAATCAACACTGAAAGATGTTCAAGGTGAATTGTTGAGGGAAAAAGCAGAGCAGGTTGCCCACTAGCCTATTATGTATCATAGGTAATCCCATTTTATTTATGTGCACAGACATTCAAATACACACGGAGAAAACCAACATCCAGAATGACATATACCAAAATATGGGATAAGACGTTGGTTTTAATCCATTATCTTTTTGCATAATTGGCATTTTCCAGTTTTTCTTCAGAGAGCATGTATTTCTCCGATCATTAAAAAATTTTTGAAAACTTTGGAAAATAGATATAGTCAGGCATATTTCCTAGACTCCAAGGATATTCCAGCTAGAAGGGTCCTGAGCCAGGTCTTGGAATCCTCTAGGTCACAAGTGAGGAAACGGCAGGTCAGATGGAGACAGGCGAAATGTGCTCCAAGCGCACCCTCCTTCCTAGACACCCCCAGAGGGCCCCTGGAAAGCCCCCACACCACTCTGCACCCTCCACCTGCCGTCCCTGCAAGGGACACTCATCGGCGCAGTGACCAGAGTCTGAGACAAAGACCAAGACCCTTCCTCCAGGCAGAGCCACACCTGGGGTCCCCTGCCGAGCCCCATCCAAAAGTCTAAGGGCCAGTAAGCAGTGGAAAGACCCTGCACTATAGGTGAAAGACCTGGGCTCAAACCCCACCTCGGCCACTTAGCTGTGTGGCCTTGGGCAGGTCTCCCACCTCTCCAAACCACCATCTCATCGCCCAGAAAAAAGCAAACAAGAGCTCCAAGGAGAGGCCACAGTTATAACCTTAGCCCAGTGCCTGGCTCCAAGGCCAGGCTCAGGTGACACTGGCCACTGTCATCAGTCACATCCCTTGCACTCCTAGGCCCTCAGCTTCTCCAAGCCAAGAAACATCCCATAGGTTCCGGAAGCTTGGCCAGGGATCAGGGGAAAGCAGGTATGCCCAGAAAGGGGGTGGCCAGGGCCAGGTGCATGGCACATGCAGGGGGGCGTGCTCCCAGAACCCAGGGAGAAGGAAGGCAGGCCAAGGTGCAGACAGACGTGGCAAAACACGCCCCGCATTAGAAGTCCAGGTGAGCCAGAGCCAGCAAGAGGGCTCAGTCACTGTTCCCAAACGGCCAGAAGTCTCCATGGCTACAGTTCCAGAATTCTTTCCATCGTTGGAATTGGGTTTGAAGTCCATTTCATTTGAGCCCTGGGACTCAGCTAAATGTGTTCAGAGCATGTTGGGACACCAGCCTCACATCCGCCCTGACCTAGCCCCGCTGAAGCTCGAAGCCGGCTCCAGCCCAGGCGGCACCGCACACTGCACCCCGTGTCCAGAGCAGCCCGCGGACCTACCGCGCCCTCATCCCCATCCTTAGCTCAGGAAGACGAGACACCCGCAACGACGGGAAGCGCACCAGGTCAGCGGAATCGGAGCCCACCTGTACCTCGGGTCGGAAGATACTTCACAGAGAGCGCGATTCACCCAGGGTGATGACACCAGCTGTCACCAACCGAGTCACGCCCATGAGCCATCACAACGCAGCTTTCAGCTTAAAAGGCACAACGAAAAAGGCTCCTCCAAGCCTCGCCGACTTCCTCACACCTCAGGCACCTCACCAAGGCCGCCTTCGCCGTGCCCCGCCCCTGGGCCGCTGGCGTGATCTGAAGGCCGTTTCCCTTCTCTGCATCTCAAACCCTCCCTCTCTCCAGCTCCCCTTCCCCCACTGCAACTGTGTGCACACATATGTGCGCGCGCATGTGCATGCATGTATGTCTGTCCCTGTGTGTGTGCATATGTATTTTTGTCCTGGGGCATGTGTGTGCCCATGTGTCTGTGTTTTGGTGTGTACATATGTGTGTTCATATGCAAGTGTTCCTGTGTGTGCATGTGTCTTCATGTGTGCATGTGAGTCTGCAGATGTGTGTGTACGTGTGTGTACATGCATGTCCGTGTGTGCATTCATGACTTGTGTGTGCACCGTGTGCACATTTGTGCGCATATTATGTATGTATGTGTACATGATTATTTGTCTATATGCGTTCTTGTATCTGTATGTGTGCATGTGCACCTGTGTGTGCACATCTGTGTGTGCACTGTGCACATGTCTGTGCATGTGTGAGCGTGTGTGTGCACGCCCACGTGCTTTCTCTCTCCTCCCTGTGCACCCCTCGCTTCCTCATTATGAAGTCTCTGCACCTGCTCAAGCCCAGCCCCTGGAGCCCTCACACTTGTCCCTTGTAGGTGGGCCAGGCGCCCCCTCCCAGATCGAGTCTTGCCTGAGGGGAACCCCAACGGGGATGCCCGGGGTCGCCAGGAAGAGTGGAGGGCATCGAACACTTCTTGCAAAACATGTGCTTCCCTGCAGCCCCAGGGACACCAGCAGGCTCTTGGGGTGGGGCCGAGCCACAACCGTGAGGGTCCAAACTGGCCAGGACGATTCAGGCCTCTAGGGAAACAATACTCCAGATTAAAGCGTAATAGTTTTGCAAGCATTTTGTAGGCCTGAGGCGCTGACCGCACAGCTGGCCTGGGTGCACACAGCCTGGTACATCCTCACACCTGCTGCAGGGTGGGGGGGTGGGGGGAAGGGAGCTCATACTTACTTTATCTCCTCCAAGCATATGATTTTTCCACTTTAATTTTTTAATGCCAGAAACCAAACCACCACAGTTTCAGAGGATGGGGTCAAAAAAATGGGAGAGAGAAACTTCTGGAAGGTTCCTGGTTCCATGCTAGCTCCCCCCCTTATTGTGTTACCAAGCATAAGTTACTTAACCTTTCTGTGCCTCACTTTCCTCGACTGTAAAATGGAGGTGATGACACCTATCCCAGGGGTTGCTTGACAAATCAACAAGCTCCTGTACGTCCCGACAGCAGTGCCGTGGCACCCAGAGAGCACGCGATGAATGCAACCCTGAAAATTCAAATTCTATCCAATTGCCTCAACTTACCCAGCTTCCACGGTAATTTTTAGAATCGTAAGTGAAAGCTTCCAAGGCACAGAAAGCATCAGTTGGGTCCTAGCACTAACAGCGCTTAGTCTTGGAAACACAAGCGAGCCAAGGACGAGTTGCCCTGTCCAGCGACTCGGTTTTGGATTAGGACCCTGCCAAGGGCCAAGGCACCAGCCGTTCCCTGAGACCCCCCGCGCGGGGTGCGGGGATCGGGTCGTCACACGCAGTGGCTCATCCGGGCAGGCGCCGGTGCCCCGGGCCGGCTGGCCCTCTGCGCACAGCCTGCTGCCAGCCGTTCTACTTCTAGCTCCAACTCCAGCTCGGCGTAAAGGTTGCTGGAAATGTCCTCGCCCCACACTCGCCTTCCAAGCCCATAACCCACCTCCCCTGCGCCCAAGAAGGTCTGTGCTGCATCACAGCTTCACCAGTAATGACACAAATTAACGAAGAATGCGGTGTGCCCGCCGTCCCCACTTTCCCAAGACCCTTCACAGCAGCTCGAGGGCTGAAAGTAATCTGAGCCGCGGCCCCCTGACCTTGGGGTCTCAGCAAGCCGCCGTCTGAGGGGGCAGGGCTGGGTCAGCTCCCCAGGGCCGTGGGCCTGAAATCGAAAACTCCCAAAGGAAACGCTCCAAATTCCGGCAATCCCCCTGGGCGACACCCCTCCGCAGGCCCACGCGGGCTGCCCACTTACAGGTCAGCTTCAAGTACTGCCTTGCTGGTTTCCAGGCTGGTCTCCACCGCCCCGAGCCCCTGGGGGCCCTGGGACCTGGCATTCGCCGCCTCCCTCTGCGTGTGGTGCTGTGATTTAAAGGCACTTTGCACCTCTCTTCCCATTTCCTCTCATGTTAGGGTTGTTAGATTGTCTTCACTGAGCTTCCACAGGCGATGGACCTGGGGCAAGTTTTCTCATGTTCAAGATCTAGCGACAGGAGCGGGTGTGGCCCGAGCAGTTAAGTGCCCGCTTCCCACATGGGAGGTCCTGGGTTCCATTCCCGGTGCCTCCTAAAGAAAACAAACAAACAACAGGCAGACAACAAGCAGACAATGAACAGAAACGAGCAAACAACGAGCAAACACATGAGGATGCCAACTCAGGGAGAAAAGAATAGTCTAGTTCCATCACACCCATGATTTCTCCCTAAAATATCTGTATGTCTAACTAGAAAGAGCCTGAGCTCCACGCACAGAGCCAGCCGGCTGACTACACCCCAGTGCCCGGCGCCCTAGCGGGAGGCCCCAGCTCCCATACATGGTAGCCCCCTCCCGCACCCCTCCAGCCAACCTGCACAGGTCCCACGGGCAGGTTCTTTCTCCAGAAAAGTCCTTGAGGCTCTCCTCCTCCCTTCCCTATGCCTGCCTTCCCCGGGTTCTCACTGTTACCCTTGCAGAACGCCATCACTCGCCTGCTCAGCTCCCTGGTGCCCCCAAATCCCTCCACCCGTGTCCACCGCGCTCACAGGGCCACCATCTGGATGACGTGCCCCTGCCAGAGACCTCTGCTGACCTGCCGCCATCCTATAGGATAACGTCCAGTCTCGGCAGCATGGCACTCAAAGGGCCTCTCGGTCCGGTTGCACCCCCTTTCCAGCCTCATCTCTAGCCACTGCCCACGCCCATTCACCCTGACCCAGGGCTGCAAAGCTGCTGCCTCGTCTCGCTGCCTGGAAAGCCCTGCCACCCCCGCCCCTGCCGGACTCTCCCACCACCAGCCCCAGGGTTGATCCTCCTGGGTGCTGGGCTTGGTCATGTGACCCGCTTTGGCCAATGGGGCCCGGGCTAGAGTAGTTAGAGCGGAGGCTTGATGGACACCTGCTCTCGCACAGTGGGGGGCCTCCTGGAGCCCTTCTTGGAGCTCCGAGCCACCGTGGAAAGGGGTCCAGGCACACTGCTGGAAACCACAGGAAAGACCACCTGATGAGCCCCATGGAAAGGGGATGCCCAAGGCACACAAAGAGCAAGAGAGGCCCCAGTGGCCGCGCGAGCCTCCCGGCGACTCAGGCATGACCTGACCTGAGACACCAAGTGGGACCAGCAGAAGATCCACCCAGCTGAGCCCAATGTCAGGGAACAAGTGGTTGTAAGGCACGAAGTTCTGGGGTGGCTTGTGATGCAGCAAGAGGTAACTGAAACAGCCTGTGATCACTCGGTTCAGTTCAGACTATTTTCAATGAGTGTTGGAGAGCTAGTGTGACTCTTCTATGCTCCTTGGTTTTCTAAGATTGGGCAAAAGGAGAGCACAAGCCCCTGCTTTGAGGCGGTCACCTAGTTGGATGCTCTCACTAACACATCCTTTCAACAAATATTATCTTGAGCACCTGCTATATACAAGCCCCTGTGAGGATCTCTTGCCTCCATTCACCTCAGCTTTCCCTTTGCCAGTTGTTTCCTGTCCCAGGTGCCCTCCAGGACCAGAACCAGCTGCTCCTCCCGAAGGAACATACCCGAGCTCCCCCTGAAGGCCCAGCGCTGGAAACTCTCAGGGAAGACTGTGGGGTCAGGGGATCATCAGTCTCTGAGGGCAAGGGGCCGGGTTCACTGTAGAATCAGCACCACCTCAGGCCGGGAGAAGCCCCTGCCCTCCAATCACCCGGGGGGGAAGGGAAGACATCCCTGCTCAGTTTCTGGAGATGCAGTCGTTCCTACAGGTTACGGAAATGCCGGACCAGAAAGAAAACCCCAGCCCAAGGCCTGCAGCTGCAGTCGTGTTCATCAGCTCGTTCTATCTCCTCAAAGCACGTCATGTGTGCAGGCAGTGGGTACGGGGTCTCGCTCCCCAGAAAGCCCTTCAGAGTCTAGAGGACACAGCGGGATGGCTCAGCACTGCCTTCAGAGGAAACGCCCTTTCCCAAGCTCTTCCTTGTGTCGGAGGAGGGCCTGATCTCCCTAAGCCCTCGAATATCAAGTATGCTAACCAGTCTAAGACCCAACCCCATGAGCATGACCTTCAAAGCAGTCACTTCGCTCCTCTAGGGTCCCGTGTGCTTAATGATGGGATTAGGGGAGTTTCTCTTGGTTGCACCCACGAGTCTCACCATCAGGTGTTCTCAATACATTCCAGGGCTCAGAACCACGTGAGGGTGACCGTGGATTTCTGAGTGGCGTTACAACCAGAGGTTCTTTTCCTACCAAATGAGCACAGGCCTGGGGTTCCAGCTCCAGCCGAACCCCCCCCCCCCCCCCGCCTGCTGGCCCCATTGGGCCTCAGGGGCCAGGCAGCCTTGGGGGCCCCATCTCCCACAGCAGTATCCCCCACCACAGAGCTGGGAGAGGGAGGAGGGCCTGGCCAGGGAGAAGAGCTTCTGGGCTCCCCCTCCTGGCCGCTTCATTGAGCAAATAGCCCCAAGGCTACAAATTCAAGAACCCGGTGCTGTCTTAGGGTGTTTCCTGGAGAAAGAATTAAAGCCTGCATTCCCGTTTCAGTGGTAATTACTCAAGCGTGAGAAGCGTGACCACCTACTCTTTGCAAGAACCATGACGAGCACGGTGAAAGTGGTAGACAGGGCTTCAGGAAGGGCCCTGCCCCAAGGGGCTGGCAGGAGAAGCAAGCCCCAGAGGAAGAGGCACACGCAGCAGCTAAAGACTTAAAGCAACTGCGCTCCAGGGCCCGTGCAAGTCAGAGACCACAGGGCCTCAGTTGGGGCCTGGGGAGGACTGCTGGGAGGTGCGTGTCTGGGGGGTGTTTCCATTCAATGCAGCAGAAAAGCAAGCCAACCAGCCTTCAGCGAAATGGACAGGGCGGCTGGCACACTTCAAGGTTGAGTGGTGGGTGGGCTGCAGGGCTGAGCTAACCCTGTAGGTTCTCTAGGGGTTGCCGTCCTCACCATGTGGTGGTGACATGGCTCACATCCACGCATAAAGGCCAAAAAGAAAAAGCACATTCATTCATGACAAAAACCTCTCAAAAAACTAAGAATGGAAAGGACCTTCCCTAACTTGATAAACTGTAGCATTTACAAAACTCTACAGCCTGTATCCACTTAGTGATGAAATACTGAATGCTTACCTGCAGTCAGGAACGATCTCCTCCCATCACTTCCCTTTAGCATTGTACTGGACATTACACTGGAAAGGAAAAGAGAAACAAAACTCTTTTTATCCACGGACAAGATAATCCTGAATGTAGAAAATCCGAAAAAATTCCACCCAAAAATATTTTAGTTAATAGACAAGTTCAGCAAGGTCATAGGATATAAAATAAATATACAAAAATCATTTGTATGTGTATACCAGCAATGAAATAGCCAAAAATAAAATTAAGAAACAATTTTATTCTCAATAACAATAGAAAGAATAAACTCTCAGAGATTTAAAAATAAGTGGTGAGAAATCCATGTTCATAGATTGGAAGAAATCAACACTGTTCAGAAGGCAATATTCGTTAAATTAAAAAGTTTTTATGGCTAAGAGATTTCAAAGTGAGTCAGGAGGTCCTTCCAGAAGTTACACTAATGCACATCTCAAGCAGGTGTCACTAACTGCCACAGTAAACAAAACCTCAAACAAATGTGCTCCCAAGGGCTCTAGGGACACCGGTACACTCTAGCCAAGGCTAGAAAGCAGGAAACTAACAGCCCTTCAGTGGCCCCTCCAGGAATATATGATAATCTATTTCCCCAACATAACAGAGAAAGACTCATTCATAAATTTCCTGCTCATGGTTCTTTTACGCCTTCTATTTGTCCTATAATTGTCACTATACCCAGGAAATACATAGCTCAGAGACTTCAGCCTTTGGATTGTTCATTTGCCGGTTGAGCCCAGCAGAGTCGTGGTCAGCACCTACTCTCCAGTTCTTGAGACTCACCCAGGAAAACTAACAAAATGATGATGGACAAAAACATGGAGGACGTACGACTGCAAGCAAAGCAGTTCCTTCCATCTGCCCCGTAATTTCCAAGCCCCCTCTCGATCTGAAGCAGTCAGAGTGGACTTCATTCCAAATCCCTCAAGATTGAGGAATGAACAAACATAAGGGGGAAGGATAACAAAGCGCCAATGTAGATTTAGTGTTATTGTAGTTATTCTCCTGTGGTAAGGAAGAACTTATTACATTGGTATCAAGAGAGTGGTACCCAGGGGTTCCCCTGGAGAGGGAGGGTGGCTGGAACAGAGGGCATTTGCAGGGCACTGGAATTGTTCCTCATGATGCTGCAATGATGGATGCTTGACACTATAGTTGGTCAATGCCTATAGCACTGTACACCACCAAGCGTAAGCCCTCAGCTAAAGACCTTGATTAGGAGCAGTGCTTCTAATTGGTTCATCAATTGTAAGAAATGAACCTCAGTGATGTAAGATGTGAATAATAGGGGGAAATGTGGATGTGGATGGAGGGAGGGGATTATATAGGAATCTCCTATACTTTTGATGCAACTTTTCTGAAATCTAAAACTTTACTAAACATAAAGCCTACTTTGAATTTTTTTAAAAAGAAGGCAATACTCCCCAAATTGATTTATAGATTTAGCACAACCCCCATAATTCTCAACTGGTGCTTTTTTTTTCTTTCAGAAATTGGCAAGCTGACTCTATGACTCTACGATTCGTATGGAAATGCAAAGGACTCATAACAGCCAAAACAATCTTGAAAAAGAATGAAATTGGAAGACTTTCACATCCCAATTTCAAAACTTACTACAAAGTGACAGTAATCAAGGCAGTGTGGCACTGGCATAAGACAGACATACAGATCAATGGAACAGCACTTAGAGTCCAGAAATAAACCCTAAGTTTCTAGCTAAATGATCTTTGGCAAAGGCGCCAAGGTAATCCTGGGTAAAAAATAGCCTTTATAAGAAATGGGCCTGGGAGGGCTGGATACCCACACACAAAAAGATCAGTTGAAACCACCTCACACCATACCCAAAAATTAACTCAGAATAAAGGATCATATACCTGCATGGAGAAGCTAAAATTTAAGCAAGAAAACAGAGCAGTAAAACCTTGTGAACTTTGTTAGGCAAAGATCTTTTTTAGATACAGGACCAAAAGCACACAAGATACAAGAAAAAATAATAGATTGGACTTCATCAAAATAAAAAACTTCTGATTTTCAACAGATGCCACTGAGACAGTAAAAGTACACGCTATAGACTGGGAGAAAATATTTTCAAATCATACATCCGGTAAGGCCCTTGTATCTCTAATATATAAAGAGCTCTTACAATTCAATTATGAGAAGACAATCCAATTTAAAAACGGGCAAGGATATGAACAGACGTTTCACGAAGGAAACGAGGTGATGGCCACTGAACACACGAAAAGATGCCCAGCATCATCAGCCGTCAGGAAAATCCAAACTAGAGCCAGGCTGCGATGCCACTTACACCCCCTAGAACGCCAACCATCAGAAGGACAGGTGACAGCAAGGTTGAGGATGTGGGCAATTGAAATCATCACACATTCCTGGGGGAATGTGACATTGTGCAACCACTTTGGGAAACAGTTTTTGTAGTTTCTTAAAACGTGGACCCAGAAATTCCTTTCCTAGGTAGGCAAGCAAGAGAAATAAGATGCATGTGCACACAAAGACTTGCATGCAATTGTTAACAGCAGTATTATTACTAACAGGAAAAAGCTGAAACAATCCATGTCCATCAACTGAATGGAGAAACAAAATGCAGTCTATCCACACAATAAACTACTGTCCAGAACTGAAAAAAAAAAATTAAATAAATAGAACAAACCGCTGGCATGTGGTTCAACATGGATGAACCTCCGAAAACATTATTAAACTACAGGAAAGAAGCCAGTCACAAAAAGATCACGTACTGTATGACTCCATTTATATGCAATGTCCAGCTATGCATCTCCAGACAGGTAGAGGTCGATTCGTGGTTACCTGGGGCCAGGGCAGACACAAGGATGACTGCAGGAGGCTGCCAGGGTTCTTTTTTGGGGTGATGGAAATGTTCTAAAATTAGATTATGGTGGTGGTTGCACAACTCTCTAAATTGACTCAAACGCACAAAATTATACTCATAAAACCAGTCGATTTTATGACATGTGAAGTATACCTCAATAAAGCTGTTACCAAAAAATCCAAAGGAAGAGAGAAAATCGCTTTTGAAGATTCTCCAGAAGAACATAAACATTTTCCCAGAAGCCCCCAGCAAACCTCCTTGGCCTGATTTGGGTCACAAGCCCACACCTGAGCTGTGAGACACCAGCGGAAAAGAACTGCCCTGGATAATCCTGGTCATCCTTGGAGCTGGAGGTGGGTGGGTGTGGAGCTGGAGGTGGGTGGGTCCCACCCACATTGGGTGGGAAAGGGAGAAAACCTGAAAAATTTGGAGCTCTGTTAAGAGGGAGCCAGAAAGGCATGCAGTTGGGTATTCGGGCTTCAGTGTCCACTCAAGGCAGCATCTGACGTCCAGCTGCCCGGCCACCCCACCTTCCTTAGAAAGCCAGGGTGAGGAGCCACTGAGGCTCTGGCAGAGAGTGGCAGAGCCTGGGTGCGTTTAAACGGAAACACGGGCTGCAATGCACAGGCCACATGGTGGCTGGATATTTCCATTTGGGAGAGAAACACTTTGAGTAGGAGTCGGCTGGTGGGTGGGTGAAGAGAAGCTGGAGGAGATCAAGTGACTCCTCCAAGGGGAGAGGTGGCATGGATGATGACTCTACACTTCCCAGCCTAGTACTGGGAGGACCAAGGTTGAAAAGGAGTTAGAGAAGTTTGCTTTTGTTGGGTTTCGATGGAAAGTGGGGGAGGGAGAGATGAGCCACTCCATTGGGGTATTTGGGTTTAGAGCATCTGCAAAGTCAGAAGGGTGGCACCGAGCAGAAGAGAAATCTCATTCGGTCGTTTCCCCTTTGAATGGCTGAACCTCTTGCTGATACACTTATTGCCCAATACCTATGGGAAACTGCCGGCTCCTGCCTTCGAGGCATTACCTGGCGGCTCCCAGATCCCCTCTCAGCCCTATTTCAGCTGCCCTGCACCAACAGCTTCTGCCCTGGACAGACCATCTGTTCCTCTCATGTTTCCACGCAGTTCCACCTGTGCCCTGCACAGCCACCCTGGCTCACCACTGATCCACCTCATTCAAGAAGCTTCATCAGCCCACTCCAGCTCAAGTTTGTTCAGGATTTCAGGTATGTGCAACCTTCCCATGCTCTTTACTGTACACATGGGTGCACGGGTGCATGTGTGCATGGATGCATGAGTGCGTGTTCGCTTGGGTGCATGTGAGCAAGGCTGCATGGATGCATGTGTAATGGGTGCATGGGTGCACGACGCATGGGTGCGTGCTTACATGGGTGCATGGGTGCATGTGAGCATGGCTGCATGGGTGCATGGCTGCACAGGTGCATGTGTTCACAAGGAGCTGCAGATTCAGAAAATGAACTATTTGAAATATTTAATACTTAAATGATCTTTTTGGTGATTTTGCACTTTTATCGAGCAGCTGTGTTCTTATTACTAGAGTGGTAACTAGCCCTCCTTTTGTCATTCCTTGGACATAGGATTCTTTGATTAGGAAATATCAGAGAACGGAGTTGAAGTCTATTGCCCCTGAACTTATGAAATGTTGTTCCCTTCCCTGAAGGAGTTCTCCCCCCCCACACACACACACACCCTGAAAACGCCCAGCCGCTCGGGGACCTTCCCTGCCTGCCCGGGTTGGCTCGGCGCTCCTGCTTGCCGACTCAGAGCAATGGAAAAGGAGCACTACTTCCCAGATGGTTCCTCCATCTTTCCCTGAATCGCTGCTGTCACCGGGCACTTCATTGCTGTCCTTAATGGCTCACAAGTGGCTCCTTCTGGAACTGGTGGCAGAGCAATGCACGGATCAGCCGGCGGGGAGCTGCGGCGGCAGCACTGGCACATTCTGCTGGAAAGAGCACGGCGTGCTCTTCTTCTGAGACACGCTAAGTGCCCACTGGCCTGGAATCTGAGCTCTGCACTCGGGCCGCCTCTTAGCCGGGCCGTCGGCTGCCAAGTCTCAATTAGATGGCCTGTAATGCAGTTGGTTCTGGCACGAGCGCTGAGAAAAATAAATCAAAGGATTCTCTCAAATACAAGCGAGTCCCTGACCACGAGATTTGGAGAAGCTGGAGTAGCCCACTGCCCCTCGCCTAGGGCCGTCAGCACAAAAGCCCATTGTAGTGCCTTGCCCTCGGTTGGCATTTCCAAAATGTGCTTAGGATCTGGATTAGACACACTTAGACACTGTCTAACACATGCAAATTACAGTGATGAAAGAACCCAAACAAAAGGGGCTTTCCAAGGGCATCGGCACAAACACTTGCTGCGCGCGCGTTCCAGGAGGAAGGGGCCTCTTGGATGCAGAAGCCGTGGGCAAAGCACTCTCGGAAGCTCTGGCCGTGCCAGCTCCTGCTCGCAGCACTGCTCATTCAGAGAATTTGCTGGATTACATCTATTAGGAAGATGATTCACTCTTAAATCCAGGGTCAGAGGGAGTCTCGCTGCTTTCTTCCCGGCAGCTCTTGCGATTGAGGTCACTGCCAGCTTAACCTCTGCACCATTTTAAAGGCTTTTGTTCAAGGTTCACTGCAAGGAGGAAGCGATCTAATACTCTCCAGGGTAGAGGTCACTGGGCAGAAATCCCATTGCTTTTGTTTAAAAAAAAAAAAAAAGGAGCATGGTGGAAGCCTACTTAAGCTATTCTAAAGGGCTTAAGTCTAACAACATTTTCTCTCTTTCAGGGGCAGGTGTCACCTGCTTCACCTGCATTACTAAGAAATCCAAAGAAATGGAGGGAGCAGGGGAGCTGAAGCGGGCAGGCGGCCCATTTGCGACATCGGCACTGGGTTCTCCTGTAACGCTCCCAGGATAGAATCAGCATCTGGGGACCTTCCCGGGAATCCTTTCCTGAGGGCTGTCCCCGAGGATGCACATGGCAACAGCTGTACCCGAAAGGGCACAGACTCCCACCTGGTGTGCAGCAAAGCTCAAGGAAGCCTCACAGACGCAACCTGGCCATGCAGGGCGAGGGGCAAGGCAATGGGTCTGCCTATAAAGAAAGTCACGTCACAGAGATACAGTCAGCTCCTGGGCTGAGGGTAGGCTGAAAGTCAAGTGCGAGGGACCTCTGAGGACCCGCATTCGAGTCCTACCTCAGCCACCGTGTCTGAGACTTTGCCTGGGAGCCTTTCTGGCTTTAACACCTTGGGAAATGGAGGCTGCCGCCCTCATGGCTGCCAGAGGGCACTGAAGAGCAAGCCCGGGAAGGACACCCTAAGCCCCAAGGCAACCTACGCATCCTAGAGTACCCGACTGATTTCAAGGAACGGAATCCAGAACAACAATGCAGCAGACTGACTAGCAAAAACTACCAGCAAGCAAGAAATTCCACAGGAGCTCACTATTCCTCCCTAACAAAGCCTGCCCTCCCACCCTCCCTCCTCCTTTCCTTCCTTCTAGGACGCTTTACTGACCTTTGGTGAGAACGCAATTTCATACACTATTAGGGAAAGTATAAATTGGTACAAGTTTTCTGAAAATAAAATAGCTGATGTTTGCACAGGGATATTATGCAGCTGTTAACATTATACTCAAAAATAACCTTCATTGACCAAGGGAGTATTTCCCAGTATAACATTCAATTGATCATAGGTATATACTGTCACATGTACGTAAACATCTTCATCAGCATTCATCGCACTACGCCCTGCGGGCCAACTCCAGCCCCATCGCGTGTTCTGTAAAGCGTTGTTGGCACACGGTCGCACTCACTCATTACGTGGCACCCAAGCTGCCCTCACTGTGCCAGGACAGGGCCAAGTGGGCACCGAGGGGCCTGCAGAGCCTAAGGTAAGTACTACCTGGCCCACAGCAAGGCAAGCCTTCTGACCCCTGACCTGCATAAATACACAGGGAAAAGACTGGAAAGAGCTCCCAATGGTGAGCAAAAGTTTGAGCATGTAGTTGTAAGACACACATGCACACGCATTTTTAAAATTGCATGGGGGTAAGAAGTGCCCAGAAGGGTGGAAGGAGCCTCGCAGAAGCTCACGTTTGAAGGCCAAGGAGGGGTGAGCCAAACCCGTTTACGTCAAGGGCAGTGCAGGGATTGGGGTGGGGGAGGACGGGGCAAGGCCTTGGTTGGGGCTCGGCCATCGGAGACGTCCAGGCAAGCGGTTTCATGGCAATGGTCAGGACGAGGAGAGAATGCTGATGTCAAGACTTGAGGCAGGAGGAAGTGGGAGCAGTAAATTTGGGCCACTTGGTACAAGAGTTTGAGGGAAAAAATTAAAGACGAAGAATAGCCATGTCCAAGCAGTGGCCCAGGCAACGTTTGACAGCAAACAGTGGACAAGTGGGGTGTAAGAGCTCCGGGTACAGCAGTGCCGGCACACCCCACCATCATGGGGGCTTTATCCCATTTAAAATTGAAATCAGTTTTCCACAAAAATCTACTTGTCTTCTCTCCCATCTCAGATTTATTTCTGGCAATATCTTTTGTTTCTCTCTTTCCTTTAAAAATATTATTTTTTAAAGCTTATATTTCTTGAAAAATAGAAAAATTTATTTTACTTGACCGAATATAGTCCCTCCCAGATGGTAGGGCTGAAACGACCCCAAACAAATGGTCTGCTCAGAAAAGGAAGCTATTTTATAAGGGCATGTTGAGAATTTTTTTCAGCATGTGAAAATATACACTTTAATTTCACAAGTTAGTAATTAGTATAGTAGGATAAAGTCATAATCCAAAACAATAATCTTTATTACCAAAATAGAGATTAAACACAATTAAAATGAACAATATTACCAGCCATAATTGCTAATCAATTAGCTGAGAAGCTATATTAGTGTAATTTTCCTAGTCCCCAATTTGCCCTTCTTATATATAATTTTTTTTTCTTTTTATAATATAAGATGGTAACTGGTCCAATGGATCCATCTGCAAAGCTCTTTTTAAATTAGAGCTGCAGTGTCCAGCCACCTCGCCCTCACTCACCGGGTGTGTGGGAACCGGCCCCTTAACTGGGAAGGCCAAGGCTGGTTCTCCAGGCCATACCCAGCTGCACTCGAGGTCAGTCTTGTTCATTAGCATCTATTTCCCCAATCGCCCTTGAGTTTTCTTAACACAACAACAATCTAAAAGGACAACACCCAGGTACCAGGAGCACAGCTGTTTCTTGATGACCAGACCCCTGGATGTGAGAGTTTGAGAATAATGACTTGCTTTTCACCCAGTGGCAAACGTACCCTGATGGCTTACCCACCAAGAACCCAAAAGTGCACACCGAGTTTCTTCCGTCCCCCGGGAAGGCATGTTCAAGTCCTAATCCCCAGGCCCACGAATGGGACCTGATTTGGAAAGTGTCTTTGAAGGTGGGATTAAACTGCGGCCACACTGGATTCGGCCGGGCCCTTAATCCAGAACCACCAGTGTCCTTAGACGAAGAGGGAAACACGGACACAGGGAAGACAGGCCCACGGGAGGGCGAGGTGGCTACAGAGGAAGGGGCAAGCCAAGGATTGCCGGGAAGCAAGGACGGCCTCTGGGCCCCCGACTCCCCAGGCTGACTTGGCACTGCTGCTGCGTGAAGCCACCCCTCTGCGGCGCTTTGCCACGGAAGCTCCAGCAAGTCCCCGTGTCCTCTTACCCTGTGAAGCTGCGGGAACACAAAACCAACCAGCCGCCTCCAAGGAATGCAAGGAATAAGACCGGACAGAGCGTGCCTCCGGGCGCAGGTGTTTGGGCTAACAGCTAACTGGGGGTATTTAACTTGATTTTCCTAAGGGGCGCCTGGTCAGTATTTGCCGGCCATCTGAACTGGACTTGGATGCTGAACACTGACTGGCTGCCAGTTCCTACGGGAGGAGGAAGCAGGGCCATCCCTTGAGAAATATAATAACGATGTCTGAGGACTTGGAAGGCTTGGGAAGGCTGGCAGGACCAAGGACCACTCAGCCCAGAGGAACTGGCTCCGCTAGAGAGCTTGCTTGCTGGAATTCCCCTCTGCCATGGCTCCTGGGACCCCCATACCTGCGCTCAAGGTCTCCCCCGGTGGGGGAGACGCAGAGGGAGAAGGGTGAGCTGCTCAGAGCACAGGACCTGGGAGGCCCTACGCCGACCCCCCGGGACCGGGAGCAGAGGCCGTCCCGCCCACGGGAGGACCTCTCTTCCAGCACGCTGCGAAGGGCCAGGGCCCGCTTGAGCGCCAGCAGCAGGGCAGGCATGGAGGGGAGGATGGGAAACTTGGCTCATCGGTATTCTTCCAGGGAGCTGGACGAGGGCTCCCTTTGTTTGCTCCGACAATGGATCTTATCTGGCGGCGAGGGCTGTGTTCCCACTATTATTACCCCACAGAAAAGGCCCGCAGGCTTTCTTCCCCCTTGTTCCGGCGGCGCGGGGTGGCCCGACGAGCTGAATCGAAGAACCAGCTCCGGGGAGCGTCTTTGGAGACCCTCCCCTCTCTCCCAGTGCCCTTATCTCCCCTTCCTGGCGTCGGGGAGGCAGAAAAATCACAAAAAAAGTCATTCTGAGTATATTCTTCCTGATAATTATTGTCGGACGCGGAGATAAGCCTCTACGTGCAGTAACGAGTGTCAGGCGGGGGCTCCTGAATGCAAATCCTGACGCCCACGTCGCCAGCGCGCGGCGCCCGGGACAAGCGCGGGGTGATTTTCTGTGTCTCGATAAGCGCGATCTGGGGCCCTTTATCTCGGCTGTTATATTTAAAGATGACATTCCAGCCCTGCCGCCTCGCCTATTGTTTTCAGCCTGATTATCTCCAAATGTTGTTGTTTAGTCAAACTCACCAGCTTAATGAAAGGCCTGCTCCCAATTTAAGGGGAATTATTTAAATGCAGAGTGTCCTATGCACTGCGGTTTCCAAAAGAACTAGGTGGTTAATCAAAAGTTAATTGTATAATTCTCATGCAGATTAGGGCCTCTTGCAAATGAATCCCAGGTCGTGACTATTTAAAAAAAAGGAGAAAGTGCCTGAGCAATGCACCGGGGCCTCCCGTCTGGTAAACAATCAGCCACGGTTTAATTTGTGGTAAACAAAGTGATGATACACTAGGGGTCTCCAAAGGAGAAAAAAAGGTGAAAATAAATTAAGGCACAACGCACAGATACGATCTTTTTGTTTGAGGCCATCTTTCAAGAACATAAGCGAAAGGAATAAAAAAGCGACCCATTAATATTTACCGGAAGCCAGAACTATACAAAGACCGGCGGGTCCGTAATTATTCTGCGGTTTGGGAGGAGGCTGGGGGCGGCAGATGGCCACTCTCCTCTGCCTCGCGGGCTGCCCCTGCGACCCCCCTCGCAGAAGGTGACACAATGGGCCCCCCCTAGGGCCAGAGGCGGCACACCTGACGACCTGGCTTTGTCTTCCCGTGAATGTCACACCCCCGCCCCCCTGGGGATGCCTGGCCGGGAAGCGTGTGCACGCGGGAAGGAGCAGCGGGCGGCCCAGGCTCCCGCAGAGCGGGGCGCGGGGCTTCCCGCTCGAAGGCGGTCTCCGAGGGCATGGCAGGGCGCAGCCACTTCCCCGCGCCCCCAGCCGCGGCCCGCACGCCTGGGCTGGGCCCGCACAGGCCCGGGAGCAGCCGGGGCGCCCACGTCTCCCCGGGCTCTGGGCCCCAGGACTGCTGCGCAAAGCCCCCCCGCCTCGGGAGGCCCAGGCCCTAAGTGAGAGGTGCGGGGGCAGACACCTGCGCTCCGGGCACGGCCTCTTCCGCCTTCGGCGCGCGCCTTCTCTCACAGGCCGGATGCGGGGCACCCACCAGGTGTGCGGCACCGTTTGCCAAGACGAGTTGTCGAAAGCAGCTGCGGGCTCAGGCCACTCCCAGGACAGGCCGCGTTCGTGCAGACGTTCCCGGGCTGCCAAATTCTAGAAGGCGCACGGCTCGCTGAAAATAACTCTGCAAACCAAGACTAGAGAAAGGTCCCGGCAACCGCAAGGGTCAGCTCCGCCCCCACCCCACCCGCCTGGCCGCGCCAAGCACGGAACCCTCATTTTGAGCTCAGCCACCTGCAGCGCCTCTGATTTCCACACCCGCCCCTGACGTGCCCGGGGCCTGAGAAGCCCCTTGTCTCGGTGGCAAACCCCGCGGGGGGCCTTTCAGCGGGCAAGCCGCTCCCCCTTGACCTGCACGACAGCCCCTTTCCTAGCTTACTTGACACCTGTCTGGAACCCCATCCTCTGCTCTGCTGGACCTGTGCATGCAACTTAAACCACCCCGCACCCCCCAAAAAAGCGCTTTGGAGCTCCGAGGCCTAACTCCAGCAGGAGGGAGGAAAGGGCCAGGCAGGGTTGGGTGGGAGGCGCCAGATGCGGGAACACGAAAGCAATCCCTCGTGGAAGCCAGTCCTCAGAAGGGCGGCCTCACTATCCTGTTTGAAATGACTTCCATGCCAGGCTAGCCCACGCACCCAGGCTAGCCCACCCACCCGGGCAAAAGGAAGATCAGGGAGCCCGAAGGCCTCGGCTGCACCGCGGGGCTTCGGCAGCCTCGGAGCTGCACCACCTAGTGGCCATGTCCGGAAGCACACCTGATTATTTACTGCTCGGGCGGAATTAACTACCATTCCCCACGCCCCCCGTGAAATGTTCAGCCACCTCCGGAATAATGGAAAACGAACCCCACAAACCGATCTTTCAGCCCAGCCACCCTGTCCCTCTCAGGCGCCATTACGCAGCTGTTAATTCATGCAGAGCAAGTCACTGCGTCTTAATAACAGGCCGAGGAGCACCCCGTTCACGGGTGGGCTTGTGCCAGGCAGGAATCAAGGGACGGAGCCACGATTTTATTCTTTGGGACTTTCACAAACCCTCAATCACACCAGGCGGCAACCTCATAAATCTTAATAAATCTTACATTAGGGAGAAACCTTTGAAACTAAATTGTCCAGTAATACACATTTTCCAATCAAAACACATGGGAGTCTTTAAATATTTACCGCACATAAATAAAATATGTTATCTCTCCGATGCTTTTTATCACCTGCACATACCATATATCTATTGACACCAAATGTCGATATTGATGTATGAATAATAATCTGCAGCACAGAAATAGCAAGCTTTTAGCGAGATCTAATCATCCTGGTTCGGGTCCCTTGGAAAGAAACATTTCTCAGGGCCGTTTTTGAAGGTGGCATATTTGTCTCCCCGTCATCTCGCTCCCTCCAGCCGTGACTCACTGCCTTCTTGACCATCTGGGAGTGGGAACGGGGGCGGGGGGTGTGGACTGCCACGGAGCAGGACCCTGGAGCATCACAGCAGATGTCCCGCTTCCCCAGCGGGCCGGGCAGAGCGGGAGGCCGCAGGTGAGTTGGCCTGGAGGTGGAGGGGGTCCCGCGCCCAAGCACGACCAGCAGCGCCGGCCCACGTGGCCCCAGCTCCCACGCCGCTCGCCCACACACGCCAGCCAGGGCTCGCCGGGGGTGAGGGGCCCTGGGAGGAGGAAGGTGGGGGGAATTGTTTTTCTGAGGTTGCTTGACACAGGCACGGGCTCTCCTGGCTCCACTCACACATCTGTGTCGTTGCGCCTCTTCGGACACCCTTGTTCCGAGGCTGCTGCGCAACGCCAGCTGTTCGGGGGTGACCTGGGCAGGGGCGACTTCGGGGGAGGAGCTGCGCCCTCTGGGGACCGGAAGCCCAGGTGGGAGGAAGGTGGCAGAGCAGCCTCCCCCCAGGAGGGGAAGGGGAACTAGGACAGGTGCGGGGGCTTTTACGGGAGAACATCAGGAAGGGAGGTGGCAGAAACAGGGACCAGCCACGGCAGGGGCACTGCACAAAATCCTCGACTTGGGGACGGACCAGGAAATCTCACCATCGCTAGGCAGGTGACAGATACACTTCTTTGGCTAAAAGAATGGAAATGATCTCTTAAAATGCCTGGTGGGGAGGACAGACCGGAGGGCCATGGAGGGAAAGCAGAAGCAGGACGGCCGGCAGGGAGGTCTGGGGAGGGGCAGTTGTGGCGGCAGAGCTACCCGGAGCCCCAAGAGGGCACCTGCAGAGCGGCCTGCTGGGAAGAGGCGCTCTGTGGTCAGGGGAGGGACCAGAGAAACAGACGCTGTCTCCTTGGCCATCTTGCCAAGTAAAAGTGGCCCGGCATTCTTCACCTTACCAGTGGGGAAACTGAGGCACAGAGGGTCACCGGCTGGCCGGCGGGGAAGCGGTAGAATCAAGGCTCACACACAGAGCTCTGCTCTCCCTGGGTCTGTGGCCCCTGGGGCGGGAGCAGGGATACTGAGGTAGCACAGCCATCACCGGGGGCAGACAGTGGCGGAGTGGACAGAGCGCGGGCCGCGCAGCTCCCAGCCCAGGAAACGGCAGAGGAGGCACCGGCGGCTCCCAGAGGGGGCCCAGAAACCACGGAGGGTCCCCGCGCCCCCTCGGCCGTGGCCGGGAAGTGGGCGTGGGAAACGGAGCCTCCGAGGACAGGACTCCTCCAGGACCCCAGCCCCGTCCTAACGACCCCCGCCCTGGGGACCCCCACCCTGGCGCCAGACGGCCTGGCCCCGCGCCCCGGCCAAGGGCGCCGCGCGCCCTCTGGTGGCCGACCTGGGAGTGGACGCCGTCCGCATAGCCTGGATCACACTTCTTTGTACCCATCAATCAAACGGAGCAAGGTCAACTGGAATGTATTTGTAAATGTCTTTTCTGGGTTACCATGGCAACTGGAGAAATTGTCAAACCCAAAGTATGATTAAGCTGCTCATTGTTCCATATTAATTCAGAAAAGAAAACAATTTCATTTCCTCTTTTTCACACCCGGGCTTTCCCATACTCACATTTCCAGGGTTTCCAAAGGTGGTTCAGCTTTCTTCCAACCAGAGGTCCCAGTGGGTTTCTCTGGGCAGCAAGGAGACCAGAGCAGCAAATCCCCAGACTGCTTTTGACATGTAAACTGGTCGGGAAGAAATGAGCCTGCCTCTCACTGCTCATTCCCCACAAACATTTTTTTTTTTTGAGTGGTTACCACTGAGGGAAGGTTCTGGAACTGGGTCACCTTGACTTGATCCTGGCTCAGCCAATTGCTTGCCTTGTGACCTTGGGCGGAACCTGCCACCTTCCTGTGCTCAATTCCTCATCTGCAGAAGGCTGCAAAACCCCCAAAGGATTATCGGAGAATTAAAGGAGAGAAAGATGAGAGGCATTTTTTAAAATATTTTTATTTATAATACTTTTATATTTATGGAAAAATTGCAAAGAAAATTAGAGAGAAGATCCCTTGCCTATTTCCCCTATCATTAGCATCTATTAGTACCACACATTTGCCACAACTAATGAGCCAATAGTGATACAATATTAACTCGAGTCAAAATGTTATCCTGATTTTAGTTTTCACCTAATGTTCTTGTTCTGTCCCAGGATCCCATCCCATAATACTATATTCTGTGTAATCTTTTCATGTCTTCTTAGAGACCTCTCTTGGCTGTGACAGTTTCTCAGACTTTGCTTGTCCTTGATGACCTTGGTGGTTTCAAGGAATGCTGGTCAGGTGGTCTGCAGAAGGGCCTTCGATTTGGGTTTGTCTGATGGTTTTCTCATGATTGGACTGGGGTTGTGGCTTTGACGAGGACCACAGAAGTAAAGTGTCATTCTCATCACATCATCCCAAGGGCACATGCTACCAATGTGACTTATCAGTGTTGATGTTGACCTTGATCGCCTGGCTGAGGTCATCCTTGTGAGGTCCCACTAGTGTATAGTTAATCCTTTTGCCCTTTCCATTCTGTGCTCTTTGGAAAAAAAGTCCCTATGTCCAGCCTATACATATGGAAGGGGAGTTATGTTCTACCTCCTTGAGTATAGAGTATCTGCAGAAATTATTTGTAAATCCTGTGCATGGGAGATTTGTCCATTCTCTCTCATTTATTTATATAATCAATCATTTATATCAATATGGATGCATAAATATTTATTTTATACTTTAAGCTACAATTCAATGTCATGATATTTGTTTTTTGCTAAAATTGTTCCAGTTTTGGCCATTCGGACCTCTTTCAGTGGAATCCTGTTAACCCTCTGACACACCCCTTTTTTTTTTGCTTTTTGAGCATGTCTTTGCTTTCTGGCCTTACAAGATGCTCTAGGTCCACTTTACATATCTCCTGCCCCAATACTAGAATCAGACATTTCTCCAAGGAGCCATGGCTCCTCTTACTGGAGAATGAGATTAAAACCCAAGATCTGGACACCTCATGCGTCTGTTGGTACTAGGATACCACAGCTTCGGGAGACACTTTTAAAAACTTGGCTCGCAATAAATGCTCAATAATTATCATTTGTTAATGTTAGTATTATGTACCAGACATTGTGCTAAATGCACAAGTGACCGATATCATTCCCCGCAGTGGCAAAGGTGCATTCATGAAAAATTCTGAAACACTTGTGAGGAAGGCTCTGATGGGTAAACCAGGTGGCAAGGGGGACATCAGACACCATTTAAAATGATACACAACCCATACAGCTATGGCCGTGTGATTTTCAACAAGAGGCCAAGGCCAGTCCATGGGGAAAAAATAGTTTCTTCAACAAATGGTGCTGGGCCATCTGGACGGCCACACACGAAAGATTGAAGTTGGTCCCCTACTTCACACCATGTGAAAAATTAACTCAGAATGTATCAACAACCTAAATATAAGAGTTCAATCCATAAAACTCTTAGAGGAAACATGGGGGTAAATCTTCAGTACCTTGGATGTTGGCATTGCTTTTTAGATGTGATCCTAAAAGCATGAGAAACAAAAAAAACAGACTTCATCAAAATCAAAAGTAAGTGCATTATAAGACCTTATCAAGAAAGTGAAAAAAATAACCTACAAAATAGGGGAAAATATAAGCAAATCATATACCTGATAAGGGTCAAATATTCACATATGTATACAGATCACTTACAACTCAACAACAAAAAAACAAACAACCCAATTATAAATTAGGGAAAGGACTCAAATAGACCTTTCTTCAAAGGAGATATGCGAAAGGCCAACAAGCACAGCAAAAGCACAGTAATAATTTGGAAAATGCAAATCGAAACCAAAATGCGATACTACTTCCCACCCATTGGGGAGTCTATATACTTTTTAAAATGAAAAATAATAAGTGTTGGTGACGGTGTGAAGAAATTGGAACTTTTGTATTGGGGAATTAAAATGGTCAGCCACTAGGGAAAACCGATGGGTGGTTCCTCAAAGAGTTAAATACAGAATTAGCACGTGACTCAGGAATTTCACTCCTAGGTATTTACATCCAATGGCTGAAAACTCACATTCACACAAATACTTGTACATGAATAGTCACAGCTGCTCTATTCATAATGACCAGAAAGATGAAACAGCCCAAAAGTCCACCTATGGATGAATCGATAAACAAATTATGGCATATACATAAAATTGGAATACTATTCATCCATAAAGAGGAATGAAATTTTGGTACATGCTCCACCCTGGGTGAACTTAGAAAACAACATTAAGTAGAAAGAGCCAGACACAAAAGGTCACACATTGTATGCGTCCATTTCTATGAACTCTCCAGATGGTTCAGTCCATAGACAGAAAGCTGAGTGAGGGGGGCTGGGGGCTGACTCTGGGGGGAAAGGGGGCAACGGGTTAATGGGTACATAGTTTCCTTTTGGGGTGATGAAAATATGTTGGAACTAGATAGAGATGGTGGTTCCACAACACTGTGAATGTACGAAATGCCACTGAATGGTTCGTTTTAAAATGGTTATTTTTATGTTTTGTGAATTTCACCTTAATTTTACAAAAGCTAAAACTGTGATCCCGTGGAAGACTCTTTAATGTAACTATCATCTACTGTTTTAAAAGTGAAAAATGCCTGCTAGACAACAGTGTGATTGTACAACCCACATTTTTTATGTGAGTATAAATACACATACTCATTTATACGCAAAGATATACATGTGTAATTTGTATTTATAGTATTTGTATATGCTTTGGAATTAACTCGTGTAGCTGGAAAAATACGTACCACGACATTCACTGTAGGTATTTGAGTGGTGATATTAAAGGTAATTTATATTTATTCTTATTTGTGCTCATCTAAATGTTCTCGGATAAACTCATTGTTTTGTTTAAAAGTTGCTAAACAAGGTTCGGGAGCTAGAGGAAGAGGAACTGGTTCTTCTTGGGGCGTGCAGGGGCCGGGGCATCTGGACAGACACGAGGGGGGGGCCACACCAGTGGGCACGGGATGACAGGGGCTGGGCACGGGTGCCAGAGAAAGCCGCGTGCCTGGGTGAGGGCCAGCCGTGCTGCCCCCAGGTGAGTGGCAGGAGATTGTCTTTGGTGGGAGGACGGGGCGTTGGCTATTGTGGTCCCTGCTCCCAGGGATCCTGGAGTAGGAGCTCACTACATTCCTGAAGGAATTTATTTGAACACCATGGAAACGCCAACACACAGAATGCCCAGACTCAAACCTAAATTTGCTCTGAAGTCAGGGGCGCTGTCCTCAATCACGTCTCGTTGAGCGTCTGAAGTGGGTTCTCTGGCTCCGAGTCCAGTGTCCTCCATTCAGTCTCGCCTCTGGGCCATGCCTGCCAGCTCCATTCCTGGAATTGTAGAGAGCCCTGGGCATTGCATAAATTAGGAGCCCACCCCGTGGATGCTAACGGGAGGCTGCCCTCCTTGCCCTCTGCCCCAGCCACACCCTCAGGGAAAGAAAGCCTGTGACTGCCTCCCTGCCTGGACCCCCAGCTGCCTGCCCTGGGCCAAGGCAGGGCGGAGAGAGACCAGGCCTGGAGCTCAGGGTCCACCCTCCTCCACCTGGCCCACCAGGGACGTCTCAGGACCACCCGGCCGCTGCCAGGCTCCAAGGGACTAACAGGGGGCAGGGGTGAGGATGGCAGAGCTGGTGTCTGGAGGAGAGGGAGGGCAGGCTGGGGGGCCTCCTGCAGGGGTGCCACAGCCAGGACCCGTCAATGGGTGACCAGATGGGAGACAAGGATGGGGTACACTCCTGGGGAGTCACCCATGGCACTGGGGGCTCCAGACCAGGAGGCAGGAGAAATTCCTGAGCTCAAGCAGGGCCCGGAATGTCCCCAGAATGGGGGACCCTGAGCTCGCTGCAGGGGGGCTGCAGGGCAGCAGGGCAGGGCGAGGCCTGGGGCTGGCCCAGGAACGCTGCAGGGCCTGTGCACTGGGGGTGCACACCCCAAGCGGAAGGACGCACTGCCCCAGAGCTCTGCTCCTGTGCAGGGTACTTTGTCACCAACAGGAGTAACACGCGAGACTTGGATTTGGCCCCCACCCCTCCCTCCGCTGGTGCCGTCTCCTGCCTCTTGGGACTTTTGGCTCATCAGAGCAGCTCTGACAAAGACCTCGCCCTGAGTCAGCCTCAGCAGCAAGCATCGATTATCTCCCAGTTCAAGAAGCTCAAAGTCCAAACTCGAGGCCTGGCCAAGGCAGTGAATGCCTCCGGGAGCCGGCTGCGTTCTGGGGCGGGCGGGCCAGGCTTTGGGATGCCCAGCTCAGCCTGCGTCACACGGACCTCCCTCTTCTGGGTCCCGCTGTGGCTTTCTCTTTCTCAGGCCTCGAGTCACGTGCACTGGGGCCCACCCCGATTCGGCTGCCCCTCGCCTACCTGGGACCTCGGGAGCCCCCATTCACGAGTCCACACCTGCCCTGATACGTCTTGCAAGGCCCTACGTGCCAGTGGGTCACACCACAGAAGGCGCAGGAAGACTAAGAACGTGAGGGGCCCATCACTCCGTCTACCATCAGATTCCAGAGGGAAATAAATTCTCCCCCGGGAAAAAACACAATAAAGTTAGATTCCCTCCTTCATATCATACACATAAATTAATTCTAAGAGAACTCATAATCTAAATTTTTTTTAAAACTAATAAATGTGTACAAAATAAAAATATAGGGAAATCTTTACATTATCTTGGTTCGGAGAAGGTCCTTAAAATTAAATAAACAAGAACTTACGGAGGAAAAAAAAAGCTAGATTTGACCACATAAATTTCTAAATGGTAGAAGTCACTCTACATACATACATTTCCAACCACACACTAATACCTGTTCTGCATAAAGATCTTTTTTTTAAGATTTATTAATTTTTCTTCTTCCCCCACCCCCCAGTTGTCTGCTCTCTGTGTCCATTCACTGTGTGTTCTTCTGTGTCCACTTGCATTCTTGTCAGATGGCACCAGGAATCTGTGTCTCTTTTTGTTGCGTCATCTTGCTGCATCAGCTCTCCGTGGGTGTGTGGCGCCACTCCTGGGTGGGCTGCACTTTTCACGTGGGGCAGCTCTCCTTGCAGGGCGCACTTCTTGAGTGTGGGGCACTCCTACGCAGGGAGCACCCCTGCGTGGCACAGCACTCCTTCCACGTGGCAGCACTGCGCATGGGCCAGCTCACCACATGGGTCAGGAGGCTCTGAGGATAGAACCCTGGACCTCCAATATGGTAGGCAGACACCCTATCAGTTGAGCCACCTCCACTTTCCATGCATAAAGATCTTTATGAATCAATAAGAAAGAGGGATGAGTAAAAGAGACAATTCACAGAAGAAATTTTAATAGCCCACCGATGTTCAGTCTTTTAAGTCTTACAATTTAAAACAAAAATGTGATGATCAGCTCCCAGTCTTTCAGGTGGCAAGAATAATTGAGAATACCTTTTGTGATTGAAAGTATGAAGACACAGGTAATACTGATGGGCATTTACACTGACCCATCTTTTTAGAAGAATATTCAAGAGCTATTAATATTTTAAAGGCATATATCATTTGACCCAGGAATTACACAGTTAGAAACTTGTGGCACTAATGAAAATATCAAACAGGATGCTCACTGCAGCACTCCTTATAATTGAAGAAACACAGCAGTAACCTACATGCTCATTATTAGGAATAGGCTTAAATGCTCCGTAACACTACATGCTATGGAATATCCTACCATTAACAAAAGGGACTGGTACATCCAGATGTCCTAAAGACGACAGGTATTCATGACGGGTTGTAAAGTGGAAGGGAAAAAAAAATTGCAAAATAATATCTATGATTGCGCTAGACATCGTCTAACCTTGTATGTGTACCTCACTTTATCTGCTCTCGTTAGCTAATGAAAGTTTCAAGGGTGTGAGTTTGGGTCTGCTTTCCACTTGGGCAGGGAGGCCTAAGATTCTCATTCCAATTATTTCATATATTTTCTATACTTAATTGTAGTCTTATTTTCTCTTTGGCACAAGTTTTATTGGAGACTGTTTTTTAATGTTCTGATTATAGTCAGAACATTTTTTGTTAGTTCAAACGCTTATCCATAATTACTAGTTTTACTGAATCCTGATCAGAGAATATGCCCTGGGCAATTCCCCCCTGAGGGAACTTTCTGAGGTTTTCTTTGAGTGCTGGTATACAATATCGTGAATGTGTCAGGACTACGTGAAAACATGACATGAATTCTTGTAAACATGACACATATCTGTTGGTGAGGCTGCAGCAGATAGGTACCCTTGTAATCGCTGGTCAGAACACAAATTGGAGCAGTGCTTTTGTAGGGGGAGTATAGCAATAGCTAACAAAGTTCCTACCTGTTTACCTTTGGCTCCTGCCATCCAGCTTCAAGAAGTTTTCCCTAAAGATACACCTCCAACGTTATGAACACACATATATACACAAGGTGGTTTATTGCTGCTTGTACTGGTGAAATATTGGAAACCACCTAAATGCACACATATAAGAGCGTGAGTGAATAAGCCACGGTGCCTCCACTCAGTAAGTCCAATACAGGTGAAAAAGAATGAGGAGGATCTTAAGAACTCTAGAGCTACTCAAGAGCTACTGTCAAATGAAAAAGGAACCTGCAAAGAGTATCTACTCAGGAAAAAGGAGAAATAAGAAAATGGACCTATTTCTCCTCATTTGTGCCAGAAGAAACACAGGAAGGATCAATGAGAAACTAACGAAATTGGTACCTACCAGGAGAAGGAAGCAAAGAGGTAGGAAGGATGAGGGGATGGCTTAGCAGTCTGATATGGTTCACGAACTCCAAAAATAGATACTGGATTATGTTCGTAAACTGGTCTGTACCTGGGCATGATGAAATTATGAGTAGGGCTTTGACTGGGCGGTGTCAGTAGGGTGTTAAGTCCCTGCCCGTTGGTGGGTGGGGACTCACGGATCAAAACCATGGCAAAGGACAGAGTTGGAATTTTGATGCTGGAGTCTTGAGCTGGAGCCCCGGAAAGAGAGAAGGTCCCAGGAAGAGAAACATGCCATTTACCTGAGAGTCTACAGCTGGCCTTGTGGAGAAAACAGAGGACCTGAGCCCAGAGAGAAATGAACCCTGGGAAGAGAGGAACCCAGGAAGCCTGAACCCTGGCAGACGTCGGCAGCCATCTTGTTCCAACACGTGGCAACAGACTTTGGTGAGGGAAGTAACTTACACTTTATGGCCTGGTAACTGTAAGCTCCTACCCCTAATAAATGCCCTTTATAAAAACCAACTGATTTCTGGTATTTTACATCAGTACCCCTTTGGCTGACTAAAACAGATGGGAACAGGATGTTAGGGATGGGGGAAGGGACACTTTTCTAACTATAATATTTGCATAGTTCTGACTTGTAGAATGGTATTACTGTTTCACACACTCAAAAAATTAACCAACAAGAATGGGGGAAAAAACAAAACAGAATATACACTATAAACAGAAACAAATGAACCTAACTGTATTCCAAATATGAAGAAAAATAAAAGAACCCAAGTAACTTTTTTATTATTTAAAATGTGTTTACTAATAAAATAGCAAATTAATAATGAAACATGTGATATATATTTAATATACATCTCTATTGTATCCTTTCAATACCCTAACTGAATGAACTTTCTTTACATTTTGCATTTAGAAGTGAAGTTTAGTGGCTAGAGGTATTAATCTCATCAATAATAGCTTTATTTCTTTTTTTTTTTTACCTAGTAACCTTTGAATCCAGTATTGTATGGACACTTTAGTACCTCAGGCTAAAGACAAAAAAAAAAGCTGTAAATAATTTGGACTCCGATTAGTCAACTGGTTTGTCATAAGTTCCAAACTGCTTACGTATATTTTAGTACTGAGCAAATAATTAAGAATATTGTGAATATGGAGGCCCCGGTTTTTCACTATTGAAAAAGTGAGTTAAAAAAGTAGGAAGGGGAAAGGTTAGAGCCAACCCATGGTGTTGGGTTGGAACAGGAGGTATCAGGATGAGCTCATTGCTTTTTACATAGATAGAGGATGAGAGATAATTAGATGATTGATAGATAGATAGAATAAATGGATAGAGAGAGAAATATATGAGTGATAGAAAAATTCAGGATGGAGAGAAAGATACACACACACATACACACACACGTGTGCTAGCTCTGTTTGCTGAGAGGACCTAGAAGAAAGCAGTTGCATTAAACAAACCCAGAGCCCAGACCTTGGTTCTAAATACTAGTTTCCAATAAATGGAACCAGCCTTCCTTGGAGAAATGACTGATTTCAAGTATGGTGCTGGGAAATTGCAATGTGAGCCTGGAATATCATTTTGTTCCAGAAATTAAGGAAGTGTTCAAAAAACAACAACTAGAGGTCAAATTACCCAGGAGCCAGCCTGAAGGGAATAATAGCCAAATTTGAGCCTCAAAATAAGTAATGGCAGGAATAGATAGTAATCCACTAAATAAAATAAGAATCCATGAGTGCATACAGAGACAGATAAATATATTAAAAAATTATAAACGGGAGAAGGAACATCTCTTAGTTTACTTAGAATAGTAACTAAAATGTAGGTGGAAATATGGGATTCTTTAAACATCACCACTGGGCAACCAAAATAATAATTGTTTTAGGTAAAGAATCATCAATGGATGCTAAAACTAGTGGGTGAAATTTTCACAAGAAAAAGATCATTACAAGGTTTTAAAAACGTACTCCCCAGATACTTATTAATTATGAAGGGCAAGTAGGAATTTTACATTAGAGAAACCTGGCAGATACCACCGAACCAACTGAAAGAAAAATCACCAGGAATGGGACAAATAGGACGTTTGTTTCCTGATGCACTGAAAGAGACAATACAGTATGCTTGTCCAAAATGCATAACCGGAATTTAATCAAAAGTAAGCAGCAGACAAATGCAGGTTGAAGGACATTCTATGACATAACTCATCTGTCCTCTTCAAAATAGTCAAGGTCATGAAAGACGAAGAAAAACCAAGAAACTGTTCACAGTTAAAGGAGACTAAAGAGACATGATGACTAAGTACAGCTTGTAATTCTAGAATGACTCATGGAAGAAAGGGCTGGTAAGGGAAGAGTTTGCTATACAAGACAACGGGGGACAATTGGTGGAATTTGAACAAGGTGTGTAGATGAGTTACTATTATTGTATTGTTGCTAGATTCTTTATTTTGATCATGACACTGTGATTTTGTAAGAAAATATCCTTAGTTTTATAAAAACACTCATTTAAGTATTAATTAGAGATAAAGGTACATCATATCTGTGATTTTCTTTCTAATCGTAAAAATAGTGTCTATAGAGAGAGGAAATAATCACAAAGATTTATATTTGGGTATTCTAGATAAATGGGTCTTTTGTTCTATTGTTGAAACTTTTCCATGAGTCTGAAATTATTTCCCAGAGAAATAATTTTAATTATTTTTGAAAGTTCAAGTATCTCTGCCTATGGCACATAACTCACACCCTGTAGCCTGCCCAGCAAATCCCCTAAAAATAAATTGGTCCTTTTACAGGGTCTGTCTAGGATAGATGAGTCATAAGAGCTTCAGCTCACTGGAAAGGCCCTTTGCCACAATTCTTCCGTAGAATCTTCTAGAGCATTCAAAGAATGCCTAGATTTCCTATTCTATAATTCACATAGACCCTTCTTGTGATGAGTCTACCTGGGCATTAACCAAGTAAACTCGGAGAGCTCCTAATAGCTGTGTCTAAAGACAAAGACATTAGCATAAGTCAGCTGATGACATAGTGAAGGGAGAGCCAGTCATGCCCCTGGGTGCTGGCTCAGGCTTTCTTTCAGCCTCCGGAACAGGGTTCTCAGCCGTGGACTGCTGACGTTCGGTCTAGATAATTCTAGGCTGTGGGAGATGGCCTGTGCCCTGCAGGTCGTTTAGCAGCATCCCAGCCTCTACCCACTGGATGCCAGGAGCAAGGCCCCTCCAGTCAACCACAAGCATCCCCAGACATTGCCAAGTGACCCTGAGGGACACAATGTTTCCTTCTTGAGAGCAACCGCCCTAGAGCCCTCAGGTCAGCAGTTTATCATGAAATGCAAATTGATTTCACCTTTGAAAATGCTTCTTAAATTCAAACTCCCAGTCTGATGCCCTGACAAACACTCACGGAGGTTTGCTGGGGATAGAGTTGTGTCCCCACAAAGGGCAGGCTCAGGCCCCAGCCCCAGGTCCTGTGGTGAGAACCATCTGGAAATAGACCTTGGAAGACGCCATTAGTTAAGGTTGCCCAAACTGAGGGTGGCCTTAATCCAACAGGGCTGACGTCCTCGTACACAAAGGAACTTGGACATGGAGAGAAAGCCACGGGGAGGAGCCAGAAGGTGAGGTCAACAGAACCCCCAAGAGAAAGGAGAAGCTGCCGCCATGTGCACCGTCAGGTGACAGAAAAGCCAAGACTAAGGGTTGGGGGCAGCCAGCCCCAGAACGCCACAGTTTTTGGAGAGAAATCATCGCCTTGCCAATGCCTTGATTTTGGACTTCTCCTAGCCTCAGATCCATGAGTCTATAAATTTCTCTTTTCAAGCCAACTCTTTGTGTGGTATTTGGTGTAGCAGCTGAGAAACAAAGGCCATTACTTCCAGCAATTTTAGGCTTGATTTTTAAAAATGTTTATTGGGAAAGAACCAGCCAATGTAGTAAGCACTTTACATGTTTTTCTCTTTTAACCTTTAAGTCACCTCTAGGAGGTAAGTCTACATAGCAGACCCATTTTACAGATGAGTAACCAGGCTCCAGGAAGGGAAGAGGCAAATCTGGGAGTCAAAGAGCTGCTGGATTCTGAAACCTGCACTTTCCACCTCTGAGCATCTGGCCTTCGGTTTGCTGAATAAATAACCTAATAAAGGTATTTTTAGCCAGCTGTAAAATCATTCTCAAATGGCTTGGAATACCACTCAGTGTTCTTCCAAGGGTACGTACCACACATGGACCAGCTCATGCTCGTGGGCACGGGGCTTTCCTGGATTGAGCCTTCAAATGTCCTGGTCCCAGGAGCCTCTCAGACCCAGAAGAACAGGAGGCTCAGTCACTTCATTCACTGCCTCAGCTTCCCAGGACAGCTGTGACAAGCAACACAAACCAGTTGGCTTAAAACAACAGCGATTGGGGAGCGGATGTACCTCAGTGGTTGAGTACCGGCTTCCTATGTACGAGGTCCTGGATTCAATCTCCAGCCCGGAACCTCAAAAAAACAAACAAACAAACAAACAAATGAAAAAACCATCCATCGACCCTCACCCAGTTTTGGAGCCTGGAAGTTTGAAATCAAGGTGCTGGTGGGGCCAAGCTCCCACTGAGGACTGTAGGGTTCTGGAAGCAGCTTGCTGGCAGTCCATGGTGCTCTCTGGCTTGTCATAAAGCGTTCTCTGCTCTGCCTTTGGCCGTCATCTCTGTCTGTCAGTGTCCATTTTCGTCTCCTTGTAGTACACCAGTCATACTGGAGCCTGGCCCACTGTAATCCAGTTTGGCTTCATCCTGACTAATCAAAACTTCAACGATCCTATTTCCAAATAGGATCACATCCATGAGACTCAGGGTTAGTACTTGAAATCTCTTTTGGGGGGAAAAATTCAACTCATAACACTGCCCTGTAACTGCTGCTCTCATAGATGATTTTCCTCAAAGCTCAAATTAATCTGAACAAGCCACACCCCCTGTTTCTAAATGCATTAATTACTGGCGCTGCTCCCTAAGCCGATGAATTGGTTTCACCAGCAAAACAAATTGGCAAGCCCCAAAGTGCTGGGCTTGATTCAGTAGAGAGAATCTCACACCCAGGCCCTGTAATCCAGGGGTGGGATGGGGGTGGAGAGTTGGGGGGCAGGTAGGGCTTACAGCAGGCAAGTGAGGCAGGCAGCACGCAGCAGCAGGGCAGGAACAAAATGCACATGCCAAGCCACTGCAAGAAAGCTCTTCTCCAATGTGGCCATATGCAGCAGCGGAGCAGGGGGCCTTCTGCCCTGAGCACTGCTTCCCCTGTAAACAAAGGGGCCAGCAGAATCTTCTAAACATGCCAAGAGAGAAAGGGGGGAAGTAGGATTCAGACTTGCTACAACAACCAAAGCTGCCTTAAAAGCAAGGCGAGATTGACACAACAGGGAATTGCTAAATAGTTCGATATGCTTTTTCCCCAAAAAACAAAACAAGCAGAAAATGGAAATAACCATGTTTTCTTTCTTCTGAAACTGTGGTGCTGAGGGAGATATTTCTACCACTGAGACGCATTCTACTACCCAATGTACTAGCATAATAATTCATATTAACAACCCCGTACATGTGTTTGGTCATACCAGACTCCAAGCAAAGTCCTTGGCCTGCATTATCTTGCTCTGTGGGACACCGATGCTCCATGGCCCCATTGTAAAGATGAGGAGCCTCCAACTTACAGATCAAGTAACTTGTTTGAACCACACAGTTGGAGGCTGAGCCAGGAATCAAGTGTGGCCGCTTGACCTTATTTTTAATCAAAGGACCAGCCAACCCATTGTAGCAAACTTCTGAAATCCAGGCTATTTTGTCAGAGATTGGATTAGATTTATATACTGAGGTAAGTACATTTCATTTCCCTTTATTTGAAAAATGGTAGTAAGAATTTATGATGCCTCTCTATGAATCAGAATATCCCATTGGCTGCAATCACCCTCATATCAAGCCTCTTCTGTTCATTCATGTGGTGCCATCAATTCAGCTCTGCTTCCCAGTGCTTGAGAAACAGAAAGAAGGACATTGACAATCAAGGACCTATCATCTAGAAGAGGAGAAGACAGGAAAACATTTCCAACAGAGAAGTTTCCTGTAGAAGAGGTACTGACCAGATGGTAGAGGTATGAAGAAAAACCAACCCAACCTAGAAAAGTGTCAAGAAGAACCAAAAGGAAGAGGTGACAGTTGAGTGATTACTGAAGAACATGTAAGAATTTTCCAGAAAGAGGTGAGAAGGCTGTCCCAGGCAGAGGGGCCACATGCACATAGGAAGGGCACTTGAGATAGCAGGGCAGCTTCAAAAGCCCCAGGGTATGGCTGGCACAAAGGACACCTGCAAAGGGGAGTCCCAGACAGGAGGCTGGAGAGGGAGGAGGGGTCATATTGAAATGCCTCATCTTGCCTTAGTAGGACTTTGGATTTCTTCCTGAGCTTATCAGGAGCCTCTTTTAAATCAGGGGAGAGGTAAGGCCAAATTTGCACTTTGGGTAGATCTTTCTAGCAACAGGTAGAGAGAAGAGAATGGAAAGGGGTGTAACTTAAAAATGGAGATCAATAAGTGCAGTAATCCATGTGAGAAGTAAAGAAAAACTTGGAAAAATAGAGATAGGAGAGAGAGAGAGTTTCTTATATTCTAGGGGGAAAATATGTAGATCAAATCTGACAAACAAAAGCCTGAAATCCTCTTTACTTGTGCTTCATCACCAGCTCTGCCAATAGCTCCACTAAAGAACCTGCCTCACATGTAGACCTGAAAGAGGCTGATGGAACCAAGGACGGACGTGTGACCTCAAGACCCTCTGTCAGGCCAGGGTCTTTAGCGGCCTGGCTCAAGGAAGAGCTGGGCTAATCAGATTCTCTCTTTGAAGACACAAGGACTTTGAAGGCGCTAGGGCTGCAGGGTTTATGGCGTGGTGGGCTATGGGGCTGGAACCTGGTGGTCCCTAGCCAGGCTGAGAAGGCAGAACAACCATTCGGGGGAGGAGGCTAGAGCAGCCTCAGGGGAATGAGGAGGTGTGGTAGGATGGCCTCTGGGCGAGAAGAGAGCAATAAGCTGCTGACAGCTCTTACGTCCCCCTCCACTTCAGCTGGGATCCAGGTTCCCTGTCTCTGTGGTCTCCTTGCTATCTCTGCCTCCTCACAATAAACTCCCGTTTTTACCTGCCCTAACTCAGGTGTGTTTCTGTTCCTTCCATCCCAAAAGTCTTAATTAGCACCAGTCCTTTTAAAAAGTGTCAAAAAAGAAAAACGCCCCAATAGAAACATGGACAAAAGACATAAACAAACAATTCACAAAAGAATACAACTAGCCAATTAGCATATGAAAAAATGTTCATCCTCAACTGCAGTCCAAAAACCGACATTTGGCAAAGATTTCAAAACACGTAATAACTGGAAAATTGTCATTCATTGGAAGTGGAAATGTAATTTAGTACGCTTTTCTAAAAAAGCAATTTGGCAACAAGTAACAACGCCTTAAAATTGTTCACGTCCTTTGACCTGCAAAATTCACTTCTAGGTATTAATCCTAAAAAAATAGTAATAAACTGATTCTAAATTGATACCAATTATGTGTCAAACCTGAGCTAAGAAAATACAAAAATTTAAATACTGAATAAAGATGCTCATTGCAAAAGCTATTTATGGGCACAAGATTTCAGAAAAATAATTTTTAACAGTAAGGAATTAGTCATGTTAATTATGGTCTATATATGTAACTATATTAAAACAACTTTTAAGAAAACATTGAACGAATTGGAAGTTGATATTTTCTAGGCTAAAGATACATGTATGTAAAATATGATCCTTATTTTTGTGAAATAACATATATACACACATACCAAAGGATTAATAGTAATTATCACTGAATGGTGGGATTAAGCTTTTTTTTTTTTTTTGTATTTATTCTTTCTTACATTTTGTATTCTATAGTAAACATGTAGGACTTTTTAAAATCAGGAGCTGTTTTTCTAAAACGTTGAAAAATGTCCCATCAGTTGGAGCCAGCCCCGCCCTGGACCCAAGACAAGACACACCCTGGCTCACTCCCTGGCCCTTCTTCTCACGCAGCGCCACAGCCTTGGCCACACCCCTGAGCTTCCGCTGAGCTGTCCCTTCCCCTGTCCGCGCCGCACTGCTCTACTTCAAGCCCTCATCATCTCTGGCCAGTAGCATCACCAGGCTTCACCGTCTCCTTTCCACAGGTCTTGGTATCTGCCTCTTCAACCCCTCACCTGCCCTGCAGCCAGCGTGAGCTTCTAGATAAACACCACCTGACCTTCCCCGCCCTTTCCTATCCCACTTAAAATACTGTGGCAGGTGCCCTTTGCTAAGGAGCAAGGTACAGACTCCGCAGCAGGGTGAAATGTCCTCCACCACGGGCGCTCGTGCATCCCTGCAGCCTTAGCCCTTTCAGAGCCCGTGGGTGGCCGGATAGGAGGTGGCTAAAGCCCCTCTGCACCGAGTCAGGGCCCGAGGTCGAGTCCTAGCTTCCGCTAACGCACCTCCTCATGCCTCCCTTTCTCCCTATGACCCACCTCGTGAGGAGCTCCGGGCCCAAGCACACTCTCAGTGGACATTTGCTGGAGCAGCTCCTAAGTCCCTTGCACCTGGAGGGCTCCTGGTAGGAGGACCCGCCCAGGGCTCGGGAACCTGCCTTGTAATTAGCTGGAGCCGCAGCCCTTTACCAGGGCACGGGATTGCCAAGGGGAAGCAGCTTTGGGAGCTCAGCTTCGGGCTTGCAGAGGCAGTGGGATGAGCTGGGCTCGAGCTCGGCCAGGAGCGCGGCGCAGAGGCCCCGTCTAGACGTCCCGGTCCCCAGGCGGCGGAGGACGCTGTGGCCAGGCGAGACTGCCCAAGGGAGAGGGACGGCCCCGTGAGCCAGGCATTGGAGATCAGCAGCTTTTAGAGATGATCCGAAGAAAAGAAACCCAGGAAAGAATCAAGAGGAAACGGTTAGACAGGAAAGAAAGGCAAGGAAGTAGAGGAGAAGACAAAGGAGGAGAGCGCGGCAGCAGGGTCACACCCGGCACGAGCACAGTGGCCTGAGGAGCCTTGCGTGGTGTGAGCCGCCCACTCAGTATCAACATTTTGGTCTCAGTATCAGTAACGAGGGGTCACTCTTCTCAACTTCATTGACCTCGCAAAGGAGGAAACTCAACCACACAAGCCTGTTTTGCCGATCAATGGCTCATAGTTTTTATTTTGTTTTTGTTTATGTCTCGTCTTTCCAATAAGGCTTATCCCAACTGCCCTAACGAAATATGGACCCCTCTGTCCCTGGCACTCCTGCTTGCCTTGCCCAGTCCTTCTTTCTACAGCACTGCCCCTTCCAATATGCTCTACCATTCACCTATTATTATGGCCCTGTTCGCCTCCCCCATGTCGTGCCAGCTACGTGAGGGCAGGGGTTTTGCCCATTTTATTCACTGCTCTGTTCTAAGCACGTAGAACAAGGCTGGTAGCTAGCACACGTACAAGTGTTTGCTGAAAAATACCTGTGACCAAAGACCAGCTAGTCAGGGCTCATGGGAGCTGGCTGGGGGAGAGAGCCCAATGTTCAAAACATTTTCCCAACTGGAAAAAAGTCTTTGGAGAAGCTTTCAGGACCACTCTTCTTTTCCCCTTACAGATGCTGGCGAGAAGTAGTGTCGGTCCCTCGTTCCCATTAGAGGCGCCTGCCTCCCACAGATCACTGGGAACACTTGGGTTTGAGGCACGACCCTCTGTAAGCCCCAATGGGGAGCAACAGGCAGGGTCCCGATGGAGGAGAGCACCCCCGACCTGACAGCCTCCCCCCAGCACCCCCAAGCTGTCCTCCACTGAAGGAGTGGGGCTGAGGAGTGGGCTCAGATCTGCTCACTGTCCCCAAAGCAGGGGTACGGGGTGGATGATCTCTCCATCGCAAGCCCCATCCCCCGCTCCTCTGCTATCTCCCAGGGCCAAAACTGCTTCTCCAGAGATTTTCTTTTTTAATGGAGCTCAAAAACTGTTCTTTATCAAGATCTAGCCGGGTAGCCATGTGCTTTTTATAAAACGGGTTACAGAGACAGATGAAAGGAGCCGATGAGGTCAACATGCATTTCAACTTCCCTCAATTCTCCAGGATGGGGAAATGGTTTTTATTAAATTCATTAAAAGTTCGCCACCACCTGATAAAAATCTTGAGAAATGGCATGTGTGTTGCTAAATTAGCTTTAAAAAGGGACAACTTAAAGTAAAATAAATCTGAGTTAAACATGAGCTCAAATTACCTGTCCCAAACTTCCAGAAAGGGATGGTTCCAAGGGGAAGTTTGAAAGGAGCTCCCCCAGCCAGCCAAAGTAGTACCCCAAGGATAAACAGGCCCGGAAATCTTTCCCTGATGATAACACGTAGCGCACGTCTGCTGCGGACAGCATGTTACAAGCTGGAAAGGTCTTCCATGTTATCTTATTAATTGTAAACCTCCTCACAGGCTTTTAATCCCTAACTGGTAATTTTTCACCACTATTATATGTTGTATATTTATTCATTCAACAAATACTGGCCAAAGCCAGGCCTCCATTCCATACCACAAGTTCAAAAGGCACAACCCTCACGGCATACAGCCAATCGCAGGGAAAAGGGAAAGGGCAACAAATAATTTAGAGAAACCAAAAAATACATAATAAAATTCATCAAGAAGTCCCCTCCAAAATAACAACTATTAAGCTTTTTGGTGAGGATTTTTCCTGATGTTTTCTGTGCATAAATATAGAAGGCAAAGAGGTAGTTTCAAAAATTAAGTACTCTGCATCATGCGGCAGAGTCTATTTTTCCATGGAATAACCATTTGTTTTATTTCATTAAATATTCATCTGCAGGAGCATTTTAATGCCTGTATGTCTCAAATTATTCCCCAGTGTTTTCATTCAGTCAACCAGTTAGGAATCATTTCTTGTCATCCTACTGTTGGACCAGACCCTTTATTAGTCTCTGCAGAAAAAAAAGAGGAGACCTGGGCCCCACAGACAGTCTGGGAAGGGCAGGAAGACCCCACCCCCAGCTCAAAAGAAAGAGAGGGAAGGACACATTCCTTTATAAAGCAGTGAGGAATGTCCCCGAGGTATGGCAAAGTGCTGGAGAAGGACTTCATGTGGGACAACTGAGGAAGACTCGGATCTACAGCTGAGTTTAAAGGGTAGGTGATGTTTTCTCTCTTCTTCTGCTTCACTGTCTTTCCTGCAGCCCTAAGCAGCTCTAGGCTTGCATCTTTGTTAATTCTGTTCCCTCTTTGACATGCCTATCCTCCCACCAAGAGCTGTCAAAAATCTCGATTTTTCCCACCACCTGCAACAAGATATCTCTGACTCTTCTGCTTGGCACCAAATAACGCCTAAAAATGACCCACATGGCTTCCACTCTGAAGAAAGAGATGAATCCAAACAGAACCACATGAGAACGAGGTTGTAGCATGAACCAGAAATGGAGTGTTGAGGACACTAAAGTGTGGGAGGAAGGGCGCCCGGCTTGCCACAGTAGCAAACGGTGCGGCAAGAAGTGATACCGCCTCTGCCCACTGGGCCTAGATAAGGTGACCACGCCTGACTAGGCCTTTGCTGCTAACGGCTGGCCGGTGCTGCCCTCCCCCTTTTTATCTCCCGCCTAGCCCAACATCCGGCCAGCTCTCACTCCCCCTTTCCCCTCTCCTATTCCAAACCTCTCCGCCAGCCCTCTGCCTAGCAACCGCTTACAATCACCTATCAGGAAGCAGTACCCGCCCGCACCTATCAAATCCCTCCACGCAGTCCCTAACCCTATAAAGCTATGTCCCCTTCCGCAATAAACCGGACTTGCGTACCAGACCTGGTCTCCGCGGCATTCTTTCTCCCCTCGCCGCGCGTCCTCCACGCCTGAGAGCCCCTCTGAGGCTGTCTGCCGCAGCCTCAGACGCCTTTGCAGCCAGCTGACCCCTCCAAACCCCCCCGTCAGCGTCGGGGTGCAAGCCGCCCCAGCCGCACTAAAGCACTCCCAGAGAATGAATATGGAATTCTGAAGAACGAGCAAGCTCAGGTATTTCCAGTCAAGAGAAATAATATTCTTCTATCATAACTCTGTTTCTTCCAAGAACTAACTGAAGAAATGAGGCCGATTCTGCAGCAGTGGTTCTCAAACATTTCTCCCCAGCACACCTAAGACTCTGACCCACTCTCAATAGTGACAGAACTTGGAAGAAAGAGTGGGAAGCAGCATGAGAAAAAGTTCCCCAGGAGATTCCAGGACAGCTGCTGACATCCCCCATAGAGAATCACTACTCTGCGCCATATGTATAATGAGGTATAAAAGCATGATTAGTTCTCCAGTAAGTCAGGTCCAAGATCATCTAACAGCTTAGAGGCTACAAGAGGACTTTCCTGATCCATGCCTATTTGCTAAAAGGAAAAGCACAGAATGTTTGAGCTAGATGAGAGGAGGCACTGCGGGCCACTGCCAGAACTCCAGAGACCAAAGCTTTTCAGTGCTGGACGCATTCAGAGGGAACAGGGAAGCCTCAGTCACCCAAGCATGCCCCCAAAATGCAAATCATTTGGAACCATGTAAGGCAAGGGTCCCAGTAACTAGTTGCTCACCAGATCTTCTTAAAAGCATGTAGAAGTAGAATTTTATGCATAGTTTGGATTTCTCTCAGATAAATTCTCACAGGCACTGAGTTTCCCTGGGTTGCGGATATCAGAAATGATTTCTGACAGAAACATGGTAACACACCAGCCACCTCGCAATGCAGTGTTCTCATCAACGGAGGCAGCAAGTCAAATTGGTAGCACTTGGTGTAAATCTTTCTAAAATATGGTATGCTTTTGTTTCATGACATAGGAAACAAAGCCTATAGAATATAATTTTACTTCTTTTTCAAGATTCAAGGTCATAATTATGCCACAGATACGGTTGGTACAAGGACATCTGGCAGATTCTGGACCTTTCTGTAGCCCCTAACCCTGCAGGCACATAACATGAGGGGGTTTAACTGAATTGGCAGAAAAAAACAGCCTAGAATTTGCTTTCTTGGAAAATACTTGACTTCTTACTCTTTACCTTTTTTCCCCAAAAAACTGAAGGTCTGTCTTAGGGGGCTTATATTAGGAAATGGAAACATTCTCTGATCAATAATCTAAGCTAGAATTTAAGAAGCTAGAAAAAAAGAGCAAAATAAAACCAAAGCAACCAAAAAGAGGGAAATAATAAAGATAAGTTCAGAAATCCATGAAATTAAGAGCAGGAAAACAGTACAGAAAATCCAAGAAAGCAAAAGCCAACTAGGAATTTTTTTTAGATTTATTTTTTTATTTTTTTATTTCTCTCCCCTTCCTGCCCTCCCTCCCAGTTGTTTGCTCTCTGTGTCTATTCGCTGTGTGTTCTTCTGTGTCTGCTTATATTCTTGTCAGCGGCACCGGGAATCTGTGTCTCTTTTTGTTGCATCATCTTGCTGCATCAGCTTCTCCGTGTGTGTGTAGCACAACTCCTGGGCAGGTTGCACTTTTTTCATGCTGGGCAGCTCCCCTTGTGGGGTGCACTCCTTACGTGTGGGGCTCCCCTATGCAGGGGACACCCCTGCATGGCACAGCACTCCTTGCGCACATCAGCACTGCATGTGGGCCAGCTCATCACATGGGTCAGGAGGCCCTGGGTTTGAACCCTGGACCTCCCAGGTGGTAGGCGGACGCTCTATCAGTTGAGCCAATTCCACTTCCCCTAGGAATTTTGTACCCCAAAAAGACATGTTCTATGGAAAGGAGAAATGAGTTTATATGGCTACGAGTTTCTAAAAAAGAGTCTGGAGGCTGGCAGAAGGTTTGCCCTCATGCACAACTGAGCAGAGTCAGAGAGACAGATAAAGCAGATACAACCCCCAGATATTGGTTCCTTTGAGGGCTAAAGAGACCCATGGGAGTTATGGTCATGGCTGATGGGGTTAACTACCAGGGCAGATGGCCCCTCTTTGGAAATGGTGTTTATGTGTGATGAATCTGGACTCAGATGGGATCTCCCTTCATAAGACTTTCATGCTAATGTGCTGGAGGTGCAGTTAATGTTGGGGTTTAAGATATATTTAGGGGATTTGAATCTCTGGACTGACAATGTGATAGCCAGATCCTGAGCCTCAACAGACTCCAGCACCTACAATCTGATTTATTGGACTTACCACACTCAGCTAAGATGGAGGTGAAGAAGGACAACCACCACACCATGGAGCCTAGAGTGATTACAACTGAAAATGGGAGGATTGCATCCAGCATCCAGGTGGAATCTGAGCCTCCTCTTGACATAAAGGTGCAATGGACACAACCAATCCAGTGTCCACATAGAAGAGGTGGCATTGGATTGGGAAAAGTGGACATAATGGACAAAGGGTATGGGGAAAGGCAGGAAGAGATGAGAGGTGGAGGCATCTTCGGGACATGGAGCTGCCCTGGATGGTGCTTCAGAGGTAATCACCGGACATTGTAAATCCTCACAGGGCCTACATGATGGAATAGAGGAGAGTATGGGCCATGATGTGAACCAATGTATATGAGGTGCAGAGGTGCCCAAAGATGTACTTACCAAATCCAATGGATGTGTCATGATGATGGGAACGAGTGTTGTTGGGGGGGGGGAGAGGGGGGGTGGGGGGGTGGGGTTGAATGGGACCTCACATATATATTTTTAATGTAATATTATTACAAAGTCAATAAAAAATAAAAAAATTTAAAAAAAAAAAAAAAAAAAAAAAAGAATGTATTGTTACTTCTTAAATAAATAATTCGGAGCAGGAAAAAAAAAAAAAAAAAGACATGTTCTAAATCCATTTTAAACAGGACCTTTTGATGCGGTGACTTCAGTTAAGGTGTGGCCCACCTGAATCAGGATGGGTCTCAATCCCGTTACTGAAGGTCTTAGAGAGAAAGCCACTGGGAGGGAAGCCACAGCAAGCAGCTGGAAGCTGGAAGGCAACAGAACCCAGAGGAGAAGGAAAAGCCGCCGCCATGTGTGTTACCATGTGATGGAATTCCAAGGTCCCCAAAGACTGCCAGCCAACCAGAAGATACTGACCGAGGAAGCCAGCAGCGAGCCTCGGAAACCGGGAGCCAATAGGCTCCTGTTGTTAGTCCAACCCATTGTACGGTGCTTGGTTTAGCAGCTGGGAAACTAAAACACGGGTTCTTTGGAAAGACTGATAAAATCGATAAACTTCACCAGACTGGCAGGAAAAGAAACAAAAACACAAGAGAAGACTCAAATCATTTTAGAGGCTATCATTATAGATGGACCTGGCAGACATTAAAATGTAGTGAAGGGGTGGATGATGGACTGTTACCAGTACAAATATGAGAGTGTTCTCTCATGAACTATAACAACTGTACAGTGTTAACACATAGTGTTAAAAGTAGGGGGCAGATGGAAAAAATATACAAGTGTACCCTATGGACCATAGTTAGTGGTAACTGGGTGATGATGGTCTTTCATAATCTGTAACAAATGTTCCACAACAATGTAAAGTTTTGATGGAGGGGTGATGTATGGGAATTCTTCACATTATGCATGATTGTTTTTAAGCTCACAACCTCTCTAATTAATAAAATGAAAAAAGTATAGTAAAGGAAAACTATGAACAATTATATTCACATAAGTTCAACAACATAGAAGAAACAAACCAATTCCTTGCAAACCACTAACTACCAAAATTCACTCAAAATAAAATAAATACCCTGAATGGACTTATGACATTGAATAAGTTGAGTTTTTGAATCTGTAGTTTAAAGCCTTTCAAATAAGAAAGTCAAAATCATTTCACTGGTGAAGTCTATTGAACATTTAAAAGAAAGGAACACCAATTCTATACAATCTCTTACAAAAAGTAGATTAGAGAACACTATCAAAATATTTTATGAGGTTCTAATTACCCTGATAACAAACCCAGACAAAGACATAAAGAACAGTATAGAGTAATATGCTCCACAAACATAAATGTAAAAATCTTCAACAAATAGTATCAAGTAAAATTCAGTAATATGTAATATGAACAAAACACCATGACCAAAGGGGGTTTATCCCGGAAATGCAAGACTGCGTCCCTGAAAGCCAACCATGTAAATCATCATATTAAGTATAATAAAGAAGAAAACCCACATTACCATATCCAACATCCATTTCTTATTTTTTTTAAAAAAAGAAAAGAAATTCTTCTAGAAGTAGAAGGGAATGTCCTCAACCTAATAAATAGTACCTAAAGGGCACCTTCCAAAAAACCTCCAGCAAGCATCACATTTAATTGTATAAGACTGAATACCTGGAAGCAGATGTGTCTTAGGTGACTGGGCTCCTGCCTACCACATGGGAGGTTGCTGGTTCAGATCCCGGTGCCCCCTAAAGAAGACAGTGAGCTGACACAATGGGCAGGCGTGGCAAACTGACACAAGAGATACAAGAAGAAAAAACATAATGAGAGATACAACAAAGCAGGGAATAGAGGTTCCCAGGGCCTCCTAAAGAAGACAGTGAGCTGACACAATGGGCAGGCGTGGCAAGCTAATGCAACAAGATGATACAACAAGAGATGAGGGGAGGAAAAAACATAATGAGAGATGCAACAAAGCAGGGAGTGCAGGTGGCACAAGGGATTAGGCACCTTCCTCCCAGGTCAGAGGTCCCAGGTTTGGCTCCTGGTGCCTAAAGAAACAAGGATGATAAACAGACACAGCAAGTGAAAAACAACAAGGGGTAGGGAGAAATAAGTAAATTAAATAAATCTTTAGGGAAAAAAAAAAGACTGAATACCTGACCTAAGATTTGGAATACAGCAAGATGTCCATTTTCACTACAGCTCTTCAACATTTTATTGGAATTCCTATCTACTGCAATAAGGTAGGAAAATGAAATAAACAGAATACAGACTGGAGAGTGAAAAACTGAAATATACCTACTCAAAGGGAACAGGTTTGTCTACATAGAAAATCCCAAGGAATACACACAAAAAAATTCATAAAAATTGTGAGTTTAGCAGTCACAGGATACAAGGTCAACACAACTGGAAATCAAAATTTAATGTGTATGGATAATTTACAATAGCTCCTCCCAAAATGAAACACTTAGATATGTCTAGCAAAATATGTACAGAATCTACATGCTAAAAAATTCAAAATGCTGATGAAAGAAATAAAAAGAATACCTAAAGGAAAAAAAACACCTAAAGAATGGAAAAACCCATTCATGGATGGGGCGACTCAATACAGTTAAAAGATATCAGTTCTCCCCAAAATGAGCTATACATTAGACACAGTTCCCACCAAAATACAAATAGTATTTTTTATAGCTACAGAAAGATTAATCTTAATATGTATATGAAAGGCAAAGAAACTGGAATAGGTAAAGCAATTTTGAAAAAAGAAGAAAAGTGTAGGATTTATACTACCAATTTTAAGATTTCTTATAAAACTATAGAAATCAAGACAGTGTAGTGTTGGCAAAGAGATAGACAAATAGATCAATGGGAAAGTATAGAGTCTAAAACTAGACCCACCTAAATATAGCCAATTTATTTTTGACAAACGTACAAAGGAAATTCAATGAAGGAAGAACAGACTTTTCACAAATGGTATTGAAACAATGGGACAACCATAGACAAAGCAATAATAATAACAATAATATCAAAATTAAAATCTCGTGCCTTACACAAACTTTAAAAATGGAACATCACTACAGATGCAGAACTTGAAACTATAAAATTTTTGGAAGGAAACATGAAAAAATCTTGATGAGCCAGAGTGAGGAAAAGTGGTCTTACACATAATATAACAGCTCAATCTATAAATGGATGGAAAAAAAGATGAATTGACCTTCATCAAAATAAACTTTTGCTCTATGAAAGAGACTTTTAAGGGAATGAAAAGACAAATTACAATCTTTGAAAAAATATTTTCAAATCACATATCTGAAAAAGGATTTGGATCCAGAATACATGAAGAACACTTAAGACTCAACAATAAGAAAACATGCAACCCTATTTTAAAATGGGCAAAAGACTTGAACAAGCACTTTACCAAAAACATATTTGAACGGCAAATAAGCATATGAAAAGATGTCCATCATCATTGGCCATTACAGAAATGCAAATTAAAACCCAATGTGGGAAGCAGATGTGGCTTAAGCAATTGGGCTCCCATCTACCATATAGGAGTCCAGGGTTTGATATCCAGGGCCTCCCGGTGAAGGCAAGCTGGCCCACATGGAGAGCTGGCCCATGCGGAGTGCCAACCCATGCAGGAGTGCAGCCCCATACAGGAGTACCACCCCGCGCAGGAGTGCTAGCCAGTGCTGAGAGCTGACACAGCAAGATGGCGCAACAAAAAAGAGATACAGAGTAGAGACAATAAGAGACTTAGCAGAATAGGGAGCTGAGGAGGTGCAAAAGAATGATCACCTCTCTCCCACTCCAGAAGGTCCCAGGAACAGTTCCCAGAGCCACCTAAAGTGAAGACAAGCAGACACAGAAGAACACAGAGTGTTGGAAACTGAGGCACAGTGATCTCACAAGGAGAGACACGCTGTTTTCATGGCTACGCTTGCAACCTAAAGAATGTGGCAATTAAGAGTTTCAAGCAAACAGGATGAAGCTGTTAAAGGCTGAAAGAAAAGATGAATAAATAAATAAATAAATAAAGATGAGCACATACCTTTTGTAGTAAGTAGAACACTTAGACTTTGTACCTTGAAATAAGATTTTTGAGTTCCTTAGAAGTGCTTAATAGTTAACTGCATGCTTGTTCTTCCACAGACTGGGGTATGTAGAGAGCCCCTTGTAAACAATAAAGTTGTCTGATGAGTATTTACTCACAGAACCCCCTGATCCCAGCTCACTCTCTTTCTTTCTCTTTGTTTCATTCTCCTTTCTCTCTGTTTCATTCCCGATACCCTTCAGGCCCAAATCTCCAACAACACAGCAAATGGACAGTGAGAGCAGACAATGGAGAGGGGGAGAAATAAATAAATAAATAAATCTTTAAAAAAAAACCGAGGGGATAGCAGATGTGGCTCCAGCAGTTAAGTCCCTGCTTCCCACATGGGAGGTCCCATGTTCAGTCCCTGGCGCCTCTTAAAAACAAAACAAGACAAAAGACAACTAGCAAACAAATGGACAAACCAACTCAGGGTAGTCAATGTGGCTCAGTGGTTGAGCAACAGCTTCCCACATACAAAGTCCTTGCTCAATGGCCAGCCCCAGTACCTCAAAAAAAATGAGGACTTCCAGTCAACCAAGATGGTGGCATAAGAGGCTCCAGGATTCCGTTTGCCCACAGAATCTTTGGCCAACTAGCCAAAACTCACAGAACCATCTTCCTCAGATATCAGGAAAACAGTTTAAATGGTTGTAGCTTTAAAAGAAAACTCAGCTTTAAAAATGGTAAGAGGGGGAAACGGACTTGGCCCAGTGGTTGGGGCGTCCGTCTGCCACATGGGAGGTCTGCGATTCAAACTCCGGACCTCCTTAACCCGTGTGGAGCTGGCCCACGCACAGTGCTGATGTGCACAAGGAGTGCCCTGCCACACAGGGGTGTCCCCGCGTAGGGGAGCCCTACATGCAAGGAGTGCGCCCCGTAAGGAGAGCCGCCCAGCGCGAAAGAAAGAGCAGCCTGCCCAGGAATGGCGCCGCACACACTTCCCGTGCGGCTGACGACAACAGAAGCGGACAAAGAAACAAGACACAGCAAATAGATACAGAGAACAGACAACGGGGGGCGGGGGGGAATTAAATAAATAAATAAATCTTTTTTAAAAATAAATAAATAAAAATAAAAATAAAAATGGTAAGAGAAGCTCGTGCACCCTTGCTGAGCCCTTGCCCTCCCCATGTGGTGTGGAGCCAGCCTGTGCTCCCATCGTGGGTCCCTGATCCTGTTCTGGAGGGAACTAACCCCTGTGCACATACTGGGGTGCCTGCTGCTGGTGCCAGTCTATGAGGGACAGCCTGAAAGACTGAGGCAGGACACTCCTCTCTGGCTCACCCTTGCAGAACTTGCTCGGCAGGCAGAAGCAGCGTGTGAGCAGCTAAAGCAGTATAAGAAACGATTATGACAAAGCGACATGGAACAAAGAATTACCAGCTTTAAGATACACAATAGAACTTACCAAACCCAATGGATATGTCATGATGATGGGAACGAGTGTTGTTGGGGGGGGGGGGAGAGGGGGGGTGGGGGGGTGGGGTTCAATGGGACTTCACATATATATTTTTAATGTAATATTATTACAAAGTCAATAAAAAATAAAAAAATTAAAAAAAAAAAAAAAAAAAATAAGATACACAATAGAGCCTCCAGGAGAGGGAGAAACTCTATTTAATAAGGAGGAGAGAGGATATTTGGGTTCCTGTAAATGGGAGATTCCTAAGGTCACAAGTGAGCATAAGCCCAGAACAAGGCACAGCCTCAGAAATGACGGAGAAGATTAAGCACTTCACTTTGACCTTGGGCTGCTTTTCTTGATAAGACGACTAAACGCTGAAGGAGAATGCTAGCCAAGCACAGCCATTTTGCCAAGACCAGGAAAGGTGTTTTTGTGCATTGCCTTGTTTTTTGTTGTTGCTTATGGCACTAAAGGATATTTCTGTCATATTACTAACTTAATTCAGACTTAAGGAACAGAGAGTTCAGGGACTAAATTCCAGAGTTAATATTTTAAAACATTAAAATGTGTGTAAAAAAAAAATGATTACAAGACAAACCAATAAACAAGAAATAATGGTCCACCCAAAGGAACAAGATAAAAATTAAGAAACCATCAGTGAAAAAAACCAGACTTTGAATTTAAGACAAAGACTTTAAAAAAATATTCTTTTATATACTCAAAGAGATAAAGGATAACATGGAGAAAGAATTAAAGGATATCAAGAAAATAAAAATGAACAAAATGAAAATCTCAATAAAGATATAGAAATTGTAAAAGGGGACCAAACAAATATACTGGAATTGAAAATTACAATACTGAATTACAAAAATTTTGTAGAGGGCTTCAATAGCCAACGAGAGCTGACTAAAGAAAGTATCAGTGAACCCCAAGGACAAAACAATTGAAATGATTCACTCTGAGGAACAGAAAGAAAAAGTATTTAAAAAGTAAACAGAGCCCAAGAGACCTATGGGACACCATCAAGCATACCAATATATGCATTATGGGAGTCCCAGAAGGAGAAGAAAGAGAGTTACAGACAGGAAGAATAGTCAAAGAAATAATTTCAGAAAACTTCCAAGATTAACAAAAGTCATGAATATACACATTCAAGAATCCCAACAAACCCCAAACAGGATAAACTTGAAGAAAACCACACCTAGGTGAACAGTAATCAAACTGTCAAAATCCAAGAACAAGGAGAAAGACCTGGAGGCTGCAAAAGAAAAGTAACGAGTTATACACAAGGATCCCCATATAGATTAAGTGCCAATTTCTCATCAGAAACCCTAGAGGCAAGAAGGCAATAGGATAAAATATGCAAAGTGCTGGGAAAAAAACAATTGCCAACCAAGAATTTTATATTTGGTGAGACTATCTTTCAAAAATGAGGGAGAGATGAGGATATTCCTGGGTAAAAAAAAAAAAAAAAAAAAAAGCTGAGAAATAACAGCTATGTATAACAGGGGGAATATAGAGAGATTGACTGATGAAGAATTTTCTTGTTTATTTGTCTGGTTTTTGTTTATTATTATTATTGAAAATGAAAATGCTCTAATAATGATTGAAGTGATGAATGCACAACTTTTGGTGTGATTATACCAAATACTACTGACTGTACACTTTGGATGAATTGTATGCTTTACAATAAAATTTGATTTGTTAAAAAAAGCTGACAGAGGGAAGCAGACTTGGCCCAATGAATAGGGCATCTGCCTACCACATGGGAGGTCTGCGGTTCAAACCCTGGGCCTCCTTAACCTGTGTGGAGCTAGCACATGTGCAGTGCTGATGCGCACAAGGAGTGCCCTGCCACGCAGGGGTATCCCCTGTGTAGGGGAGCCCCACTTGCAAGGAGTGCACCCCGTAAGGAGAGCTACCCAGAGCAAAAGAAAGGGCAGCCTGCCCAAGAATGGTGCCACACACACGAAGAGCTGACACAACAAGATTATGCAACAAAAAGAAACACAGATTCCTGGTGCTGCTGATAAGGATAGAAGCAGTCAAAGAAGAACACACAGTGAATGGACACAGAGAGCAGACAACTGGGGGAGGCGGGGGGAAGGGGAGAGAAATAAATAAAAAATAAATCCTTAAAAAAAAAAAAGCTGACAGAGTTTGTTGGTGTTAGACCTGCCCTACAAACAACGGTAAAGGGAATTCTTCAGACTGAAAGGAAAGGACACTAGACAGTAGATCAAAGCATCCCAAAGAAATAAAAACCTCCAGTAAAGGTAACCGTACAAGTAACTATAAATACCAATACTATTTTATTGAAATGTTTGGTGTGTAACTCCACTTTTTACATCTTACAGTTTCTAAAATGCAAATGCATAAAAAGTAATGATAAATCTATGGTTTTGTATATACAATGTATAAAGATATACTTTGGGGAGTGGATATGGCTCAAGGGGTTGGGCACCTGCTTCCCACATGGGAGGTCCCAGGCTCGATTCCAGTGCCTCCAGTGGGGGAAGAAAAAAAAGAAAAGGCAAAGCAAATGAAAAAACCAACTCATGGGAGCCAATGTGGCTCAGTGGTCCAGCGCCAGCTTCCCACATATGAGGTCCCAGTTTCAATCCCTGGCCCTGGTACCTCAAAAAAAAAAAAAGTTATAATTTGCAACAAGAACAACAAAAACAGGAGTGTGGCAGTTGGATGTTATTTATGAATTCCAAAAGGAGATATTATGTTTGTAAACTCTTCTGTTCCTCTGGTTATGATACCCTTTGATTTAAATTCAAAGGCTTTAAGTTTACTTGGTTAAATCAAGATCAGGACTTTGAGTCTACCACATCATTAGGGTGACTCAATTGGAGTTCCCACCCTCTTTGTGGGTTATATAAACAGATCATCAATAAGACAGGAAAAGAGAGACACGAGAAATAGAGAGAGCTCCACAGACATAAAAGAGGAGAGAACTTATCAGCTCTCATCCTGTGGCCCCAGGAAGAGAAATGAGCCATTCACCTGATAGTTTATAGCTGACCCTGTAAAGAGATCAGAGCAGCTTGGCCCAGAAAGAAACTAGCCCCACAGCCTACAGCTGAGATTGGAAGAAGGTGGACCCACAGAGCCTGAAGAGAGAAGATGAAGACTGAACCCTCGCAGGTATCAGCAGCCTTCTTGCTTCAACACAGGGCAGCAGACATTTGGTGATGAAGCACCTCTTACAATATCTTGAGTTGGACTCTTTAGGGCCTTGTAACTGTAAGCTTTTACCCCAAATAAATGCCTTTTATAAAAGCCAACAGATTTCTGGTACTTTGCTTCAGAACCCCTTTTGTCCGCCTAATACAGGGGGAATGGAGGGATATGGGAGCAGTGTCTGTGTATGCTCTTCAAGTTAAATTGGTATCCAAACAAATGTGATTGTTATAGATGTAGGATGTTAAAATAGAGAAAGAGAATGAAATGAGGAGGGACTCAAAATGGTACAGTACAAAAATATCAAATAAAAATTAAATTAGGGACTAACAGAAGAATTGAAAGGACAAAATATGAAACTTACAAAGACCAAACAACAAAATGGCAGAAGAAAGTCCCTGCATCATTAGTAGATAATGTAAATGGATTAAACACTCCAGTCAAAAGGCAAAGATAGGCAGAGTGAATTAAAAAAAAAAAAAAAGCATAATCCAAATGATTGCTGTTAACAAGAGACTTACCTTAAATCCAAAGATCAAGTAAAGGATGGAAATAGTAACCAAAAGACAGGTGGGATAGTGATTTTAATATCAGATAAAATCAACTTTAGTTCAAAAACTGTTACAAGAGACAAAGAAGCACACCATGTACTATGAAAGGGGCCAAATTCAACAAGAAGACAAAAAAGTTATAAATATATACACACCTAGCGGCAGAACCCCAAAATACATGAAGCAAATATTGACAGATTTGAAGGGAGAAATAGGCAGATCTACATTACTAGGAGGAGACTTCAACACACCACTTTCAATAATGGTTAGAACACCTAGACAGAAGAACCATAAGGAATGAGAAGACTTGAATGATACTGGAAACTGCCTAGACCTGATAAGCATATAAAACGCTTCACTCAACAGCAGCAGAACACACATTCTCAAGACCATATGGATCATTCTCCAAGACAGAACATTTGTTAGGTCACAAAACAAGACTCAACAAATTTTAAAATACTGAAATTATACAATCTTCTCTGACCACAATGGAGTGAAGCTAGAAATTAGTAACAGAGGGAGAAGTGGAAAATTCACGAATATGTAGAAAGTAAAGAACACACTCTTAAACTACCAATGGATCAAAGGAAAAATCACAAGAGAAATTGGGAAATATCTCGAGGCAAGTAAAAACAAAAATACAATATATCAAAACTTATGGGATGTAATGAAGACAGTTTTAAGAGGGAAATTTATAATTCTAAATCCTTTCATTAAAAAGGAAGAAAAATCTCAAATCAGAGACCTGTCTTCATAACAGGAGGGTCTAATAAAAGAAGAGCAAACTAAACCCAAAGTGAGCAGAAGGAAATAGCAAAGTGGAGAAGAGATAAATAAAATAGAGAATTAAAAAAAAAAAAAAAGAATCAATGAAACCAAAAGTAGTTTCCCTGAGAAGATCCAAAAAATTGGCGAAACTTTAACTAGACCAGGGGTTCTTAACCCAATTTCAGGGGGTCTATGAGTTTGAATTGAAAAAAAAATCACTATTCTCTTTATTTTCTCTGACCTCTAACTGAAATCTAGCATTTCCTTCACTTACGAATACATGCAATAACTTCCAGTAGTATTCATTTTACCTGACTGACAAAGGGGTCCATGGGACAGAAAGGTTAAGAACCCCTGAACTAGACTGACAAAGGAAAAAGAAAGAGGTTGTGAATAACTAACAGCTTAAAGCAGGGGAGGCATTACTACTGACTCCGCAGATACAAACAGATTATAAGAGGATATTATGAGCAGGGAGAGGGAAGAAGAGTTGTGAGGTGGGGACATCTTCAGGGCTTGGAGCTATCCTAAATGATATTGCAGGGACAGATGCTGGACATTATATATTCTGCCATAACCCACTGCATGGACTGCAGGAGAGTGTAAACTACAAGGTCAACTATAATCCACGTCATGTGGTGCAGCAGTTCTCCAAAATGTGCTCATCAAAGGCAATGAATGTGCCACAATGATGAGAGAGGCTGTTGATGTGGGAGGAGTGGGGTGCGGTGGGTGGTGGGGTATGTGGGAACCTCTTATATTTTTTAATGTAACTTTTTTTTGTGATCTATGTATCTTTAAAAAAAAAGACAAATAAAAATTTAAATTTTTTTAAAAAGAGGATATTAAAAACCACCATATACCAATAAATTAGATAAACTAGATAAAATGGACAAATTCCTAGAAACACAGAAAGAACCTCCACAGACTCAAGAAGAAACAGAAGACCTTAACAGACCAATAGCAAGTAAAGAGATTGACTCCATCATCAAAAACCTCCCAACAAAAAAAGCCTTGGGCCAGATGGCTCTGGAAAACATTATGGTGGTTCCTCACAGGTTAAGTGTAGAAGTACCATATGACCCAGCAATCACACTTGAGGTACATACCGAAAGAACTGAAAGCAGAGACTTGAACAGATATTTGCACACTGATATTCATAGCAGCATTATTCACAATTGCCAAAAGACGGAAGCAACCCAAGTGTCCATCAAGAGATGAATGGATAAATAAAATGTGGTATATATATACAACGGAATAGTATTCAGCTCTAAAAAGGAATGAAGTTCTGCTACATTCAACAACTTGGATGAGCCTCGAAGACACCATGTTGAGTGAAATTAGCCTGACACAAAAGGACAAAGATTGTACGATCTCACTAATACGAACTGCTTAGAATAGGCAAATGCACAGAGTCTGAAACTAGAATAGAAGTCAACCAGATGTCAGAGTGGGTATAGGGAATGGGAAGTTGATGCTTAATTGATACAGAGTTTCTGTTCTGGGGGACGGAAAAGTTCTGGTAACAGATGGTGATGATGGGAGCCCAACGTTAGGAATGTAATTCACAGCACTGAATTATATATTTGAATGTGATTGTGAGGGGAAATTTTAGGTTGTATATATGTTACTAGAATAAAAGTTTTTTAAAAAGCAAAAAACATAGAACTCCACAACACAAGTAGGTAACCTTAAGAAAAACTATGGACCATAATTAATAGTGTAATTATAATAATATTGTTTTATCAATTATAACAAAGGCACCACACTAATGCAATGTGTGAATAAAAAAGAAAACTATGTGTGTGAGGGGTATAGGGCAACTCTGTACTTTATGCATGATTTTTCTGTAAACCTACAGCATCTCTTAAAAAAATCAAATTTAAAAAAGACACATATTTATATTTACATAAATCACATTGAGGAAGGACAATAAAATCAACTATTCTTTCTTAAAAACTCACTGAGATACCACTATACACCTGTTAGAATGTCTAAAATTTTCACAAGAAACTGACGATACCAAGTGCTGACAAGAACATAGAGCGACTGAAACTCTCACACATCACTGCTGGAGCCACTCTCCAAAATAACTTAGCAGTTTCTTATACACATACACATATACAGACGTATAGTCCTAGGTATTTACCCTACAGAAGTGAAAATTGTGTTCACACAAAAATCAGTGTACTGGAAGCAGACGTGGCTCAAATGAGAGAGCATCATCTACCATATGGAGGGTCCAGGGTTCGATCCCCAGGGCCTCCGGACCCGTGTGGTGAGCTGGCCCTCGTGCAGTGCTGCCACTCAAGGAGTGCCATGCCACGCAAAGGCACCCCTGCGTAGGAGTGCCCCATGTGCAAGGAGTACTCCCCGCAAGGAGAGCTGCCTCATGTGAAAAAAAGCACAGCCCGCCCAGGAGTGGCACTGCACACACGGGGAGCTGACACAGCAAGATGATGCAACAACAAAAAAGAGACGCAGTTTCCCAGTGCCACCAGATAATGGAAGCAGACGCAAAAGAACACACAGTGAATGGACACAGAGAGCAGACAACGGGGGGAAGGGGAGAAAAATAAATAAAATACATCTTTAAAAAAAAAATCAGTATCCGAACATTTATAGCAGCTCTATTCATAATCACCAAAAACTGGAAACACCCAGAAGCCCTCCAGCTGCTGAGTGAACAACAAACTGTTGGACATTCTCAAAACGGGACACTCCTCAGAAGTAACAAAGAACCAGTTAGTGCTGGTCACATCCTTGGATGAACCTCAAAGGCATTATGCTGAGTGAAGGAAGCCAGTCTCAAAAGACAATGTACTGCATCAGTCCATTTCTTTCTCACAATCCAAAAGACAAACCTATGGTGACGGAGAAAAGATGAGTGGCTTCCAGGGCTTAAGAGTGGAAGAGAGCGTGACTGCAAAAGGACAGCACAGAAGAGTTTTCAAGGCACTGGAACTTTCTGCATTCTGATTGTGATGGTGGTTACACAATCCTCCACATGCATTAGAAATTCATGGATCCTTTCACACAGAAAAGTCTGCTTTACTGCATGATAATTTGAGAAATAATTGCTTATAAACTGAGGTATAGCAAGGATTTCTTTGTACAAAATGAATGATAGAGTCAATGAAACATTTGCTCACGTTCCTGCTGTTCCCCGTCCTTTTCTGTGCCCTTTGATATTTAGCAGGATGCAACATGTCCTCTTACGTTAGCACCCAAATAATCCAAGGTCACTAGATTAAAAGCCTGGATGTGACATTAACCGCATTAACCCATTTTTAATATCGTACGTCTAGCTTTGCCTTCCGATCCGCCTTCCATGTCAACCCTGTCTTCGTGTAGCTTACCCAAATGAACACACTGCCATTTCTCACCCCTGGAGATTCTGCCCCTAGAGACACCAAGACATCTGTTTATAGCAACTACGGGTATAATCGGAAACTCACTTTTCTGGTTATTCTTCAAATTCCTGACATGCACTGTTATGGACACTTCAGGGTTTCTCCATCCAACATGCTATACAATCGAGGTCTTGTTTTATGTATTGACATTTGATCCCAGGTGTAAGTCTCAGAACTTTATAAAACACATGTAACAAATAGACTTTATAATGAAATCATTACCATCAAAAGTATCTTTTAAAGATCTTTCTTACTTCTATAATTCAGAAGTCAATGACCCGATGGATACTCAGCTGGTGAGACTGCGAGTGCCTGTTTATCATATTCTAGATGTTCTAGCAAGATTCCTGGAAGGTAAGTGCTGTGGTGTGACACACAGTCTTGTTAAACTCCTGTTAAAACTTCCATTTACAGAAATATCTTCTTTTACTCCTTCAAACTCCAATACAGATGTAACCCCAGAGGCCATTTTTTCTCATTTCACTGTCTATTGCCAGTCCTACCCGTGAATACTCTGCACAAGTACCATTGTATATTCAAGGGCAATTAAGTTGCTAATAGTCAGCTATTTCCAAAGTCGCCTGCTGCAGATGATGACATATTATAGAGCATTTGAGGCCAGAAATGTACCTGGGAGGAGAAGGCCATGTTCTTGCCCAGCTCTTGTTAATAAAAGAATCCAGCCTGTCTGAAACGAAGAACTGAGGTTGTTTACTAAGTTCTTTATATTGAAATTACCGTACAATTAGGTGGTGGCATGCAAATGCCTTATTTTACACCAGGGAAAGGAGAAGAGGCCAAGTTATTTTTTTTCCATTTGGCTATACCAAATATTCTGCCTCTTTCCTTACAAATTTCTTCTAAAACACTTAAGCAAGATAAGATGCTCTCCCTACTCCAGGTAGAAATGTTTTAGCTCATTAAGCCTTTTCTTCCAGAATACTAATTCTGTGCTTGACTTGTGCTTTATTACAGATAAGAGAATTCAAAATGAAAAGAGGTGAAATAGAGCTCTTCTAAGTGATCACTTAGGCTGTATAAGGGGAAAAATACTTTCATCAAAAGCAATTTTTCAATAACGAGATGGACACAAACATTTGTTCAAAGTTCTGTTAGCCCTATTCTGCCTCATTTTCAGAATAGCATTTAACATGGAATGCACAGAGCTCTACAGAGTCCTAAAACTGCCGTCTCCGCACATACGTTTCCTTGAGCTCCCTGTTCTATCCTTGTTAGAATCCAGCTGTGTTCCCGGCCCCCCCTGAGACCGCTGGGCCCCCCTCTGCCGGCCGGCGGGGCAGAGCCGCCCTGCCAACCTCTGTGCCACCAGCCTGGCTTTAGTGCTCTAGGGGCGGGATCACCTCACCCGCAGTAGCATGTTCAGATCTTAACCGGGGTTCCTGTGGTATAAACCCATTTGTAGATAGGACCTTGTGAAGATGTCGTTGTTAGTCCAGGTGTGGCCAAACTGAACCACTGGAGGCTTAGAAAGAGTGGAAACCTCTTCACTTCCTAGTGCCATCTCCCCATCAGGCTTGTTCCCCACCAGTCCCCAAACTGCCATTTATGCCTCAGGCACCGTATTGATAAAAGGAAGCCACTTGCAGAGAATCAAGCATTTTAAACCAGCAGCTGAACTATGGGACAGAAGACTTTTTCCCACTGTGGTATTTCAAGAACCTTTCTGCACGTGGAGCACCACCTCCTTCCTGGAGCAGCTGAGCCACACTGAGGGGAGCAGGCCTGCCGCGTCCCCCACGGCCAGCCCCCGTTGCAGGCTAGATCGCAAAGGGCCACCCCGCGGCCTGACACGTGACACCCGTTGTGGAGCAGATTTCTTTGTCCTCCAATATTATGCAAATAGGCAAATCAAATTAAGTACCTGAGGTTTTTTTTTTAATTAAGAGTTTTGATTAGATGCAGATCTGTTGTAGGCAGAAGAAATTTTATTCCAAAACCCCAGACACCTTGGCTTTCTGCAGGTCTTCAGTCAGGGCTGATTTCCCGGAATTGCAGGGAGCTCGTCTTTTTATTTTCAGGTAGGAAGGCACCTGGGACCCTGGGGTAAGCCCTGTACTTGGGGAGATTGGCGCAGGAGGAGAGGGGAAAGTCAGACCACTTCTTTCAAAGTCAATCTCGCCTGTTCAGCCCATGAGAAAACATCCTAACAGGGAATCCGCACTTAGTAAGTACTTCTCGCCAAAGCAGCAAGCTACTGCCATGCTTTTCTAACAGCGGTTCACTCGGTCTCATAAACCAGAACTTGAACTTCACAAGTGCCAGGAGTGCCACCCAAAACGAGAAACCAGACTTCACAGACTTGAAGAATGTTACAGCGGGGGCGTCCTGGGGTCCAGTGATGTGACCCCTCCATCAGGAGGTCGTTCTACCTCCATGCCCCTTCAGGGGGTATTAGTGCCTGCAGGAGAAAGCAGGCGGTGGCCGGGAGAACTGCAGGGGCATCCTTCTGACGGCCACGATAGTTCTCAATCCCAAGGCCAGCTGTGCTTCGTTCCTGCATGTGCAGGGCAGAGCCCCTCACCTCTGCCATCCCCTGTAGCTTTTACAAAATGCTCTGAGCTAGGTAAGTGCCCACTTGACAGATGGAAAATGGAGAGCCAGGCAGTCTGTATCTTGAACAAGGTCAGTGAGCAAGAAGCTTGGATTCAAACCCAGTACATGCCTGGCAGTAAATGACCGAATGAATGGATGAAATGTGGGAAAGACCAAGGCAAAGAGCACAGACCCTGGGTCATCATCTAATCTAGACGAAGACCAGGCAAGGAGAGCAGGAAATCCTCAGTGCCACCACGTGAGACACGATTGCCTGGAGAAAGGGAATGAGCACGCAGGCTCCGGGGCGGCTGTGTCCAGCTGGTCCTGTGCTCTTAGGCAAGCCAGCGCTGCCCATCTGTCTTTCCTTGGAGCAGCTGGAGTTTTGCTTTGGGGAATCCCTGCTGGAGTGTGGGCTCCAGGAGCTTGGACAGGTACATCACCTGGAGCCACTCTCAGATGGTCCAGTGGAGCTAAGCAAATGGTACCAAAAACAGCATCTCCAGGACGTGCCAAAGTGGAGTCAAGGAGACCGTCCACAGTCAGCTCTCCATGTTGAAGAAGATACAGCTGATCAGGCGCAGAGCCAAGCCAAAGGCTGGTGGTAGCTGAGGGGCAGGTTCGTAATCTCGCCCACCCACCAGCACCCCTCACAGCCATGGTGGGGGGCACCACAGGCTCCTCAGGGGTGGCCTTGAAGCAGTCCCTCCACCGCTCAGATCCCATCCCTCACCTGGGAAATGAGCTGTTCCTTTGTCACTGAGCTGTGGTTAGCCACACAATAACAAACATGGACTAACATGACCATAGAATTCGTTGTCCCAACTGGGAAGCTTCTGAGCGTGACGGAGTGACCTAGTTTGCCAGGGCTGCTATAACAAATACCACAACACTGACTGGCTTAACACCAGGAATTTATTGGCTCACAGTTTAGAGGGTAGAAGTCCAAAATCTAGGTCTCGACAGACCGTACCTTCACCCCAAAGTCTGTAGTGTTCCCTCAGTGGCTTGTTGATATCGCTCTCTGCTCCGTCACTTGGCCGTCTGCCCCCTTGGTGTCCTCCTGTGGCTTCTCTTCTCTGTCCACTTTCTTTTGCTTATAAGGACTTCACCCACATTAGAGTAAGGTCCACCTTCACTCCATTTGGCCACATCTAAACTAATACATATTTAAAGATCCTATTTAAAAATGGGTTCACACCCACAGAATAGGGGTTCTGGATAGTAATTAACCCAAGACACAAACTGAAACCAGAGCTCTTCTGAGAGAAGTAGGATGTTTGGGTGTGGGGCACCTATGCAAACACGCTTGGAGAGCTGGCAAGTGCTGGGTGCACGACACACCCTGGCCAGGGAGCCTGGCCTTGGTCCCAGACCAGCTGGCTGGTTCGGCACATTCACGGCCTCTCCTGAGCGGGGACACACTCAGCTCCAGGCCCGCCCAGCCAATCTCTAGGCCACACCTTCCATGAACCTCCCGTGGGGAGTGCCAGGGTCAGCAGCTCATCTTCACCCGGTGGAAGCAAACCTGCCATTTTTTCTGTGTCAAAGGCTATTCTGCTACGGTTCCTCCAGGTGGCTAAGGGCGGTCAGGAGATAGAAGGAGGGGAGATTATTCAGAAGGAAGAACTGAAGAGTGTGGCTACAAAATTACTGATGGGGTCCCTCCCAGCTACCCATGCTGAGCAAACTAAACTTTAACTTACTAAGAGGCACTTCCACGCAACACATCCCAGGACATAGGAAAAGATGCTGAACCTGAAAGAAGCAGTGAGCAAAGCACCGATAGCCATGAACGTCCTCACAGTAAACATGAGAGGATGTTAAGAAAATTCTAATTTGTATTCTCTGAGAGTTAAGAAAATGTTACACTGATCAAACAAATGTACAATTATGAAAAAAGAGAGCATTCTGGAAACAAGAGTTTCATCCTGAAGAGAAAAAGTACAATTGCTGAGTTAAAGCATTCAATAGAGGCAGTGAACACCTGAATGAATACAGAAAAAAAATTGTCATAGAGACAAAAAAAATTAATAATGGAAAGCTAAATTATTTATCTAATGTTAAACTAATTATTTCAACCTTTCAACCATGAGAGGTAAGCATAGAAAAGTAGATGTGAAACTGTGATATTGGTTCTTAACACATCCAGAGGGGACGTTTCATCCTTTAACTGATAGAAAACACAGATTTGAATATGAAGAAAGACAAATGGATGAGCAATATACAAAAAGATTCTGCCTTCCTACTAATCAAATACAAATTAAAATAATGATATCATGTCACCTACCAAACTGACAAAGATTAAAAAGACTAAGGAAGTCCATTATTGATTAAGGTGCAGGGGGAAAGGATTTGCTTCTATTTTGCTGGTGAAAATATAAAATGAAACAGTTCCTTGAGACAGCAATTTGGCCACATGTGACACAAGCTTTTACAATACAAGTGCTTCTGATCCAACAATTGGAAACACACTCAAAGGAAATAATGGAAACATGATGTTCATTGCAGTATTATTGTAGAAGGTGGGAAAAAACAAGTGTCAGCAGGAATATAGACAGATAAATATGATGGACTATTATGCAATCACTAAGGCTGAGGATACACAGTTGTATTTATTTACATGGAAAGAAATTCATGCTATTTATTACACAAAGGGGAAAAAATGCTACTCCCAAGGAGCCTGAATGGAAGGAGATGCCTAGACAGGCACCTGCAGGGTATGTAGCTTATACCAGTGGTCACCCTGGGGGATGAGGTGATAGGAAATTTTCATTTCTCCTTTATGTTTTTAGATATTGCCTGATATTTTAAATAGTCAAGTGACATATTTATAATCATTAAACCAATGAAGTTATTTTAATTTTATTAAAAAAAAGAAAGAGAAGCAGAGTAGATACTAGTTGACCAGAAAGTAAACAGGTACCACTTCAAAACCACCAAAAGAAAAAAAAATATTTAATTAACAAAGGAAATTTTATCATTATGGCAAAAATAAAAAACAGTAAAAGAAAAAAATGAGAAAAGATGTATACTCAAATGACAAAGCACGATACAAAGAATCACACATGTGAGCTCTTTATAAACAGACAATATAACGTAAGACAGTAGGACGAGCACATCAGATCCCCGACCTTATCCCTGGCCTGTGTGTTAGAGGACATTGTCAGGTGACAGGAACAATTAAGGCTGTACATACTGGCACGGGGAAGGACAGAGCAAAACATTTCAGGGCAGAGGAGCCAGATAGGGATCCGGGAACTTAGGGAAATTCAGGGAAAAAAGGAGAAAATTCACTTATATTCCTAACTATTACCCTACACCAAAATAAATGCCATAGACGTTAAAGATTTAAAGGTAAACAATGAATCCCTATATTATTAAAAGAAAACATATGTAAGTATTTTTATAATCTTGGGGTGAAAAATATCTTTTAAAGCCTAATAACCAAGACAGAAACCATGAAAGAAAAGATTGATAGATATTTGCTATACAAAAATTAAGAAATTTAAAAAAATACTTTGTTACAGAAAAACAGACTATAAGCAAACATAAAAGACAAAAATAGAAAATATATTCTCTTAACATGCCTGAAAGACTCTGATTGTTTTCCTCAAAATATGAAAGCTCTTACAAATCAATAAGAATGGGTATGACTAGAAAATGAACCAAGAAAAGTACAAATTTCCATAAACATGAAAAGACAAAGTTGAAGGAATACAAATTTAAATGCTGAGATCACATTTTTTAGCCTGTCAGACTGGTAACAGGATCTGATAATAGACTTCAGATAAACTGTGCCTGAGTCCTAATTGCCTTTGTCTCTTACCTTAATTTAGGCCTGTTATGTAACTGAACAAAATAAGCCTCAGTTTCCTGTATAAAATGAGAACAAAACAGTTTATGTTGGAGGGTCTCTGTGAACGTATTAGTTTCCTACTGCTGCTGTAACAAATTTAGTGGCATAAAACAACCTGAAAGGGAGAGCAGATGTAGCTCAGTGGTTGAGCAGTTGCCTCCCACATACAAGGTCCCCGGTTCAACCCCTGTTATCTCCTTTGAATAAAAACAACTAAACTTATTTATCTTAAAGTTCTGGTAGGAGGGTCAGAAGTCCAAAACCAAGGCATCTGCAGGGCTGCTTTCCCCCTTTTCCTTAATAGACTCTAGGGAAGAGTCTGTTTCCTGGTCCCTTCTACCTCCTCCATCTTCAAAGCCGGGGGCACAGCGTCTTCAAATCTCTCCCCGGCTCTGACCTTCTGCCTCCTTCGTCCATCTTTTAAGGGTCTGTGTGATGACATGGGGCCCACTCAATGCTCCAGGATAACCTTCCCATCTTGGAATGTTAGTCCCTTTGGCCGTCCACGTAAACTGACATGTTCATGGGATTCAGGGACCAGGATGTGGAGCACGTTTTTCTGCCTCCCACAGGACACTAAATGACTCAATAAATAAAAAGCATCAAAGAGTGTGCCAAGCTGCAAGCACCCAAGCAACGTTCACTATTAATACAAGTTATTAATAATCCAAGAAATGGCTCATACCTCGAGCTGACAAGGAAGCGGGAAAGAAGCTCTCAGACCCAGCTGGTGGAGGAGAACAAGCTGAGGGACCGATTCAGGTGGACACAGGCTTTGAGCAGTTTCCATGTCTAAGACCTGGGCCGACGGGAGTTGTTGGCCTTGTAGGTCCAACTTAACATGGATGGACATTCACTGCAGCCCTGTTCATAATGGTGAAAAAATGTTCATACACACATCAGACTATCCCTGTCGTGGAACACAGCACACCCACCAGAAAGTGTCATGTGGGCATGTAATTATTGGCATAGAAATTGTTTCACAGTAGGTTCACTAAAAATGGTCCGAGAATAATAACATCTTGTCTGAATCCACCTTTACAGAACAAATAAATGCGTCAGCATCAGCGTGTCGGTGCGCACAGGTGTGGGTTTGTGCCGGAAAAGTGGGCAAGTCTACACACAACCTAGGAACAATGTTTGCTGCTGGGTAGTAGTGTTGCTGGATTCCACCCAGGTTCTTGGCTATGCTGGAGAAATGAATTTCAAGAGCATGCCGGGTGAGTTAGGCCAGTAATTTATTCAGGTAGGGAGGGAAGAGGAATGGGAGAAAATAACAGAAAATAACAGAGCAGGGGTCCCAGGGAGTGAGGAAGGGGATGAAAAGGGATGAAGAGGGCTGATTTACAAGCTACAATTCCCTATTACAGATTATAGGTCCCAGGGTTACTTGGGTGGCCGCAAGGCAGAGGATAAAACGGTGGGAGCGGCGCACAAAGGACAGGACAGGTCCGCGGGCGAGAGAGTAAAGTGAGAGAGAGCGAGCGCTCAAGCCTCAAGGTTAGCTTTTAAATGGCTAATTATCCCGCCCCTTTGCTAATGGCAGGGGAGGGGGCTCCGGCTGTTTGCTGTTTGGGTTGATCACCCCACCCGTCAATTCCTTAGTGAGGACCCAATGGTAAAGTGTCTAGAGAACATCCGGGACTTTTCCTTGTTCCCAGGAAGAGGTCTTTGTTCTAGGGAGCAGAATCCCAGGGGTGGGGTCCTCCAGCAGCCGTGTTGGGGGTCCCAATGCCCACGTGGACTCTGCCAGGTTCCTGACAGGTCTGTTTCCTATCTTACTAGCCTGCTTCAGTAGGATTCCAGGTGAACCTGACTCTTAAGACTCCTGGCTGTTCTGAAGCTCGTGCACGCGGCCTGCCTTCCCTAGCTGGACAGACGCCAGGACTCCCCACCTCGGGGTCCCCCGACGGCATTGCAGGGGAGGAACATGGGGGCTCAGAGCCGAGGGGCCCAGAGGCTTCAGGAAGTTTCATTTTTCTTCAACACACTCCCTACATTTAGAGAAAACCTCTTGCTAACCCTCGTAGTGTTGTTGTTGCAGTAAAATGAGAAAATCAGAAAATGGGAGTCTAGAAAATCTTGCCATCAGGGCTCACGGGTCCCGCGTGCTAAACCCGCCATGGCGGGACCCTGGTTCGACGAGGTTGCTTCGCGGGTGTGGCCCAGGGCGGTCTGAGTCCTCTGACCGGAGTTCTTGAGGAACAGGATGAGGACAGAGGAACCCACAGAAGCACAGAGAGGAAGCAACCGGAGCCGAGAGGAAGCCCGAGGAAGCCAGAAGCCGAGAGCAACGACACCTGGGAGAGAAGGAGGGGCCGGGGCCAGCGTCGCCGCCGCCGTCACCTGCAGGGGCGTCCAGGCTCCGAGCAGCCGGGTTTCAGGAGAAAAGCGTGGCCTGCTGAAGACTCGATGGGGACATTTTCACAGCCTCAGTGCTGGAAGCTTCAAAGTTAATAAATCCCCATCGCAAAAGCCAACTCGTTTCTGCCATACTGCATTCCAGCAGCGGAGCGCCAAACACAAAAACATAAAGGTAAAGATCTAGACCCATTCCAGAAGTTACTTCTTTTGGAATCTGATCGCGAAAGGCCCCAGCTCCATCAAGGCAGAAGCCTTGCCTCCCCATCACCTGGCGCAGCACCTGGGCATGGCAGGTGAGCGGACTATCAGGGCTCTCCTGGCGTCAAGCCCCCAGCTCCCTCTACCTCAGGCCTTGCCGGGGCCTCTACTTGGAATCCTGGGTCCAGACGTGCACACACCTCCTGCTCCCTCCTTGCCTGGCTGACTCCGGCTTCTCCCACGGACACTCAGTTCACACATCCCTCCCTCATCCAACACCCTGGCCACAGGCGGTCAAGCACCCTGCAGGTCTGCCCTTGTTTTCAGAACGAGGTGGGACAGGAGAGGCTGATCTCCTGGGGAAACTCTGAGAAATGGTGCAAAGCACAGACCTCAGGGTTTGCGCCTCGAGGGACAAGGGAGCTGGGTATGGAGTCAGCAGCTCCTAAAGCCTTGCCTGAGCATTAATCCGTGGGCACTTCGGGTCTGCCAAGCTGCTGCGGTCAGTGGGGCTTTATCTGGGGGCGGGGGGGCGGAAGAGAAAAGCTCCCAGGCACAGAGAGGGTCACCGGTAGCTGGAACCTGGACGCCGGGGAAGGCGGCCCTGCTACAGTGGAATTCACTAACCGGTGATGGCACAGGTACTTGGGTACGCGCCATGAGCATGACGGGGCGACAGCGTTGCCTGACGTTCTTCCAGCGGTGTCACCAGCGCCCCGTGGTGCCCGGGCCATAGTAAGACCTTCGACTAACATTGGTTCAATGAATGAATCCACCAACGGTGGGCGCCGGAGATGAGCTCTTATCTAAACGCGCTGCACCATTCAGAGGTCAACCAGAGTCCAGGAAAGGACTTGCAGGCTGTTGAGGCTCTGTGACCCCCAAAGCACCCCCCCTTGACGCTCCCCTTCTCGTAATGACCCACCCTTTGCTGTAGGAATGTCCAAATAGGACAGCAAATTCAATCCCTAAGGCACAAAGTACACGAAACTGATCAAGCTGGACATTTGCCAATGAAGACTCCAGGTTTTTTCTGTGTAGCAGCCAGGGCTGCCTCTGCTGGGGGTAAAAAACAACAACAAGAATATTTCCTGACATGTGAAAACCACTGAAATTCAAATTTCAGGCGCCATGAATGAAGTTATATTGGAACACAGCCATGGCCATTTGTGTGTGAATTGTCCATGATTGCTTTGGAGCTATGACATAGAGCCGAATAGTTGTAACAGAAGTTACAGCCCTGAAAAAGGCTAAATTATTTACTCTCTGGCCCTTTACAGAATAGGCTAGCCAGAGATGGTTGGTCCATACCACTAGAGAAACAACACAGAGCCAGGCCCCCTGGAGCACAGACACGCACACACTCTCTTTACACACAATTCTACCACCCACAAAACGATCACACCCAGCTCCTGCACAAAACCTCTCCAACTCCACCCGGGAGACCCTCTCCCTGCTCACAAGGATGTCAACGCTGCATCGTCTCTTTTCCTTGCCCTCCCTCGACTATTCCTACATCTCCAAGTATTTTGCTGACGGGAAAGCTATACCCTCCTTTCCAACCAACTCATTTCATCACATTCTTCTGGTTTGGTGCATTCTATTCTACTGACAAAACACAACATAGAAAACAGCACCACACACGCGTGGCCACACACCGAGATCTTATGAGATACATTTCCCATGAATATTGCTTAATCTAATAATTTTCCCTGTTTTAATACAATCAATTTCCCTCCTGATCAGTGCTACCCATCAGGAAGTATCTTCAGGTAATTAACAGTTTTACATTTTTAATTATGAAATCTTTCCTGAGCTGGCAGGGTGTCAGAGACTCGACGCGTGGAGCACCAGTGGAGCTACGATCTGAAGTTTCCTGCAATCTGGAAAATCAGAGCTGGCACGCATCAGAGCCACGGGCCGTGCCAGCACCCTTCTCTATGATGGAACAGGACAAAGGCACAAGAACAGAGTTCAGTACAGGAAATTGGGCTTTGTGGCCAACTCTGCTCTAAAAGTCTGATTCCAAAAGCAAATGGGACTTGTGTAAAGGTGCCCCAGCATTTTGTCTATAGGGGAGTGGGGCAAGCCAGCACTCTCCACACACTAACACTTGGGGACCCGGGGACGACGCAGGCTCCATTCTGACAGCCACTTGGGGTTTAGCCCCACCGTTGTCACATTTTCTATGTTTTCCTCCCTCGGCTCTGCGTTTTCCTACCCTCAGAGCCCTCTTTATCCTGTATTTTATTACAAAATGCTCTATTCAACACCGTGCACATATCAAAAAGTGTTTTGGTTGTCACCGAAATTCATATACTGCTGTGGAACAAGCATGTGTTCATAGAAACGTCACAGAAGGCGAGGAAATTGGCACAAGAATGGAAAGAAAAAGCGGAAAAGCAATATGCAGGGACACTGCTGTTTCGTAGTGACTCGGCACCATGACATTGGTTAGGATCCTCTTGCTTTGTCCTCTTCGCAAGCCCAACACGGCCTGAGACCTCCGGGTTTTCTACGAGCTTTCCTGGCAACCTCGGCGCCGTCTTCACCACCTGCCGGGAAGAGGCAGGGGAGGCAGCTGCACGCTGAGCTCAGCGGGCACCCAGGCTGGTCCAGGCCAGGCCTTGCCCTCCCCACGGGCACTGGACACGGAGGCGCCGCCCAGGCAAGGCCCCGCCACCCATTTTCCTTCATCCCACAGATGACAGTCCGGTTCTGCTTCAGGCACTTGCCTTCCAACTTTCTCCGACTCTGTCATGGTTCCTGGAGCCGTAGAGATGGCCGGTCTTCCTGACCCCACTCTCAAGGTCAAGAGGCCAATACGTGCAGCCATGGGGATGGGGCATAAATTCCTGCTGAAAGAGAAATGCTTGCTGAAATGGGAAGCACGAGCCTGTTGAAGGGGAACTCTGCCTTAAGTCACGTTCTCATGAAATAGGATCTCTGCCCACTAATTTTGGAGGTTTCCAGATCGACCCATGGGGCCTGGGCTTCCTAAGGCTATCAAGTTCATATACTGGTTGGGGAGTTTAGTAGAAAAAATGTTGACCTGGATTGTGCCTGTTTTAAATAATCTTACTCATTAAAGAGTCAAACTTGCTACTTGATGTGTATATATTACCACCAGACAAAAATACGTTACAACGCCATGTATTTAATCCGTAAGCACAAAGAGGATTCATTTCAGGGCCCCCATTTTTCTGTAAATCCATGAGTTCTCTATTTTTAAAAAAGCGAAAACAAAACAAAGTGAATGCTGGACATTCAATGGGTTCCTCATAAATACACGAATGTATGAAAAGCCCTTCAGGAGAGCCATCATAAGTGCTTTTGTGAATTGTATTCCTTCCCATTTAAAAAATGGACTAAGGATTTAAATAGACATTTCTCCAAAGAAGATATTCAAATGGCCAATAAGTATATGAAAAGATGCTCAACATTGTTAGCCATTAGAGAAATGCAAAGTAAAGCCACAGTGAGATGCCACTTCACACCACTAGGATGGCTGTTATTTGAAGCGCTGAAAATAACAAGTGTTGCCAAGGATGAGGAGAAAGAGGAACCCTCATCCATTGTCGGTGGCAAAGTAAAATGAGTCAGCCACGATGGAAAACAGTTTGTCAGTTCTTCAGAAAATTAAACAAAATTAATACAATACCCAGCAATTTCGCTTCTAGGTATATCCCCGAAAGAACTGAAAGTAGGGACTCAGGGAGATACTTGTACACCAATGTTCATCGCAGCATTATTCACAACAGCCAAAGTATGGAAGCAACCCATCCAGATGAATGGAAAATCAAAATATGCTACATTCATACAATGGAATATTATTCAGCCTAAATTAAGTGAACCGCTGTTACATGCCACATCGCGGATGAATCCTGAAGACATCATGTTGAGTGAAGTAAACCAGACACAAAAGGACAAAGATTGCACAATTTCTCTTATATGAAGTACTTAAAATAAGCAAATTCATAGAAACAGAAAGTAGAATAGTGGTTACCAGGAGTGGTGGGAGGTAGAATGGAGAGTTATTGCTAAATGAGCATGAGTGTAGATTTAGGATGATGAAAATAGTCTGGAAATAGATAGTGATAAAAGTTACACACTATTGTCCATGTACTTTATGTCAAAGAGTTGTCCACTTAAAATGTTTAGAATGATTTTTATGTCTATATTACCATGATTAAAAATAATTTTATTTTAAAAAATGTATTCCTAAGGTTCTTATTTCTGAGTCGGTCATTAAGTTTCTCGGTTCAGGTATCAAGAAAGTACAACTGGACAAAAATTTTAGAATCACCAGCAACCAACTCACTTTTGTGAGCTGAATTAATGCTGAAAGATATGGTTTCAGATAGAGTTTGCACTTTTCCAGACTTAGAACTATTTAGCCATTTTTGAGCAGTGACCCAGGATTACCAAGGTCAGGGGAGTCACCTGACTCTGCCTAAGCAGGAGGGTGACACACCTTGCTAGAGCAGGGTTGTGTTTTTTTAATAAATATATATATATTAAAAGATATTTAGATTACATAAATGTTACATAAAAATATAGGGGATCCCCATATGCCCTGCTCCCCACACCTCCCACATTTTCCCACATTAACAACATTCTTCATTAGTGAGGTACTTTCATTACAATTGATGAAAACATTTTGGAACATTGTCACTAGCCATGGATTATAGTTTAGATTGTAGTTTATACTCTCTACTGTAATTCAAGACAATTCCTCAGTCCCCAAAATGTCCCCATATTAACCTGTTTTTCCCTCTCCCTGCCCTCAGAACCTCCAGCAGCTCTGCCTCCTCATCAATGGTATAATTTCTTCCATTGCTAGAATCACAATAAGTCTGTAGTAGAATATCAGTAAGTCTACTTTAGTGCATAGTGCATTCCCCAATCCTGAGGATTCTGGGATGGTGAAGCCCACTCCACATCTAATTTAGAGCAGGCTTCGATCCTGTGGTACAAATGGATAGGACTGTTTTGCTTGCATTTGTAGACTCTCTCGGTTCCTTGGGACGGTTGTTGTCTATCATCATCTCCTTGTTAGTTGTCCTGGGTGAATCCAAAGAACTGGAGAGTAGGTGTTGCAGCTCTGTTGAGATTCAGGGCTCACTGGCACATGGACAGCCCAAAAATTTTAGTCTCATGGACATATACCTATCAACCCTCGTACTAATTACAGGTCCCAATACAAGGGTCAGAAGAGCCATGCTTAGGGAAACCACAAATGAGTCCAATTCTATTACAGGGGGGAGCATAAATTCCAAAGTAGGGCCCACTGGCAAGGCATCAAACTCCTGTGTAAAGCAGGGGTTCCTAAGCTTTTTTTGTTCCACTGACCCCTTTGCCAGTCAGGTGAAAACCACGGACCCCTTACTAAGGCCACACCATGCTGTGTGTTATTTAATAAATATATCACACCCCCACCAACATGTCCCCACAAGAATAATGTGTTTTTGCATTTTCAGTTCAAGCTCGCAGACCCCCCTGAAATCTTTCCGTGGACCCCTTGGTGGTGCCTGGACCCCTGGTTAAGAACCCCTGCTCTAGAGCATGGATTTGGGTGAAATCAGTTCAACTGTCTTCTCTTACGAGCCACTGATATTTTATTCCACATTTTTGTTTTTAAAAGTCTGAAAATCACTCACAACCAACTAAAAGCATGCCTACCTCCCATCCCCACCCCCAATGTGCGCTAATTTGCCTTTGAGCGTCTTTGATTGGGAGTAAGAAAATAAGCGTATACTTATTTTATCTAACATAAGGGGAAGGTTTGTTTTTTTAACTCAGATTAAATTGCTACACAAGTGGATGGATATGTCACAGAAAAAGTCACCCAAGCTCTGCAAACCTTCATCACTTTGTATCATCTTGCATTTACCAAAATTGTAACAACACGCAGCACACGGTAGGGATTCCCAGGAAGCAGGGACTCCGTGAGCAGTGGGCGTCCACCTGGCAAACAGCCCCGTTTCCAGGGTCAAAGCAGCTAGCCTTCCTCTCGTGCTTTTCACCAGGGAAACCACCTTTTCTACAGGGGAGAATCACACTAGAAGATGATTGCACTTTCACAAAGATATTGGAATTACTAACGTGTGCAGGCTGAAGGCACTGCCTGAATTAGTGGGTCACGGAGGCTAGTTTGTACAATGCCTACCTACAAGTTCAAAAAAGAACAAGAAACAAGTCCAAATGCCATCAACTTGATTCTTCCCATCGTAAAAAGCTTTTACACAAAGCCTAAATATCAAGCAGAGAAAATTTACGCAGTTAAGGTAAACAAAGCTATTTGAACAATACCTTCCTTCCTAAGAAGCAACTTTTAATCTGGTGTTCTCAAAGATGATACTTGCAAATATGGTTAAGCCATGTATTCAATTCTGTTCAACTACTGGTGTGAAATTTTAATCAAAAAACTAGAGAGCTCATTCAAAAAAGAAATTAGTGAAAAAACTTTGGTCGTCTCTCATCAGTGAAAACTGATTTAGTTATGCAAATTACTGCTATGAATATTAAACCACTGATGAAAGGTTTTTAATGAAGGGATCTTTTGTTTTGGAAATGCAAGGGTATATGCTTTAATTTCTTGCTAATTTACTGTTCTTTGATAATGTTCACATTTTCCCCAAAGTGGCTCTGCTGATGGGTTTAATACTGTGAATAGAACTACAGACCAACAATACTGGTTTTGACAAGCTTTCCCCTGTGTAACTGCAGATCATGATTTGCAGCCCCTTATGCACAATTCTATTAGGGTGAATTTTGTCTACAGGGCTTTCCCTGAAATGAATTCTCATTTTAATGTTAGCCTCCTGCAGTTTTTAATTTTTAATCTGTAATATGAAATTGCAAATTTTACAAACATCATTTGAAAAAGCCACTAGGACAGAACCGAATGCCAAAGTTTACATATTGCCTAATTAGAGTGTTATGAGAGGCAGCTTATCAATGTCACGCCAAAGATCATCAAAAAATCCAATTACTAATTTGAAAAACACATATATTTATAGGTTCATTTTGTTTAATTTGCATCCGGTTAGCTCAATAATTGTTTTAAAAGTGTATTAAGGCTAATAATTTGGGTTTGGCGGGTAACGTACCTGGACCGTGAGTGTCAGGGGCAGCCACAGCCAAGACCACAGCAGAGCAAATCTCCTGCCACGGAAAGGTACTCCCGAGATAAGTCTTTTCTAAATGAAAAGACCTCCCAGAGGCCTCCCAGGGAGGCCAGGTGACTGTGGGGCTGGCTCCAGCGTTCTCCAGGGAATTAGAAGAAGTAGAGACAGAAACGGAAGCTGCGAGAAATGACATACCGAGGGTCCTCCACAGAAAGTTGGGCAGAGACCTCCAGTCAGGGGAGCTGGTCTGAGTGATGCCACAGCAACAAAAGCTGCTTTCTTAACACTCTCTTTTGACCTGTACAAAAGTAAAGAGACCGGTGACAGGACCCGCCCAGTCCCACCCAAGCTCCCTCCTTCCCACAGGACCGCCGAGCAAATTCTGGAAGGCGCATCATTTCAACATTTCATGTTCAGGACATACGTTTGTGAAGTAAGCCTTTGTAAACATGTGAAATATCATTGTCAGACCTTAAAAAGTAACGATAACTCCTTAATATCTTTAGACAGCCCCCGTTCAAATCTCCAATTGTCCCATTGTCATGAATGATTTTTTTTTTTTAACAGTTTGAGTCTGGATGCAAATAAGTTTCACACATTGTGGCAGCAGACTTGGCCCAGTGGTTAGGGCGCCCGTCTACCACATGGGAGGGCCGCGGTTCAAACCCCGGGCCTCCTTGATCCGTGTGGAGCTGACCATGCGCAGTGCTGATGCACGCAAGGAGTGCCCTGCCACGCAGGGGTGTCCCCCGCGTAGGGGAACCCCACTTGCAAGGAGTATACCCTGTAAGGAGAGCCGCCCAGCGGGAAAGAAAGTGCAGCCTGCCCAGGAATGGTGCCACCCACATGGAGACCTGACACAAGATGACGCAACACCGTGCCGCTGACAACAACAGAAGCGGACAAAGAAGATGCAGCAAATAGACACAGAGAACAGACAACCAGGATGGGGGGGACCAGAGGGGAGAGAAATAAATAAATAAATAAATAAATCTTTAAAAAAAAACAGTTTCACACATTGTAATTGGCTGATGCGTTAGTCTCTTTTCATTCTTAAATTCCACCTCCATCTTTCTCTCACACGCTCTCCAGTTGATTTCTCTACTGGCAAAGGCAGGGTGTTTGTCCTGTCGGGTTCCCCACAGTTTGGATTCTGTTGATTGAGTCCCCGTGGGGTCCTTCCACACACTCTTGGGCCTGCTGTTTCCTGGGAGTTGGGAGTTGAATCTAGAACATTTATGAGATTCAAGCTTGAATTCTTTGTTTCTTTTTCCTTTTTTTTTTTGGCAATTCCATCTCTTAAGTGGTGGTATATATTTCCACTAAGAGTTACATAAAAGTAGGATTTTTATTTATTTATTTTTCTTATTACTCAAGAATGGTAATTTTTAAAAATAATACAAATAATAGAAAAGGAGAAAAAATAAATTTTATAATGTATATATGGTGTTTTCTTGTTTTTGGTTTGTTTTCCACAAAAACAGGATCATACTTCGTATTCTTATGTTAGAAATTGCTTTTGCTTCACTTAATAAAATACTATATGCATTTCTCATGAAATCACTGGATTTTCTCCCAAGCTATTGTGACTGGTCTTTCTCATTGTTTATTTCATTGGCACAGCTTCTCCAAATATTGTGGACTTTATGAGACGTTCTGTGCCAGGCACAAAATTTAAGAACAATTTCCTACTTTGCTTATTCCACATTCTAGCTTTTTTTTTTTCAGAAGATACTGTGGATTGAATTTATGACCTCGTACAGGGGAAGCAGGCACTCAACCACTGAGCTACACCAGCTCCCCGACACACATTCCAGCTTTCAAATAATAAAAGCAACCATTCCTTTTGAGTACAGGTGAAGACTTCTTACAAATTATGAGAAAACAGTAATCTAAGATTGGTGTTTTCACCTAACATAAAATTCTAATGCTGCCCTAAAGCTTGGCACCTGGAGATCCCCTTCCACCGTCTTAGACTGCAGATGGTGACAGCGCATCTAGGCGGCTCCCCCAGCCGGCGCGGCGGTGAGGCGCTCCTGAGCTCCAGCTCCATTCCTTTCCATATCCCTTTTTCACAGCGCCATTTCCCTCTTAGCCCATCCAGCCCCAGAGCTGGAGCATTTGTGAGATCCCAAAGGGAGTGTTCGGAGGAGAGACCCAAAGGGAACTTTGGTTTAAGGGGACGTAGAAAAGGAAAAACCGTCTCTGGAGTGCCTGCCATTTGCGTGGGTGCTTCACAGGTGGGCTCGTTCAATTCTCAGAACTTCTCAGAGCAGCATGTTTTGCCATTTGCAGATGAGAAAGAAGTCTAAGGTGAGCAAAGTTAAGAAACAAGCGAAAAGGCCGCATGGCGCGTGGCAGAGGCAGGACTCCAGCCTGCTCTGCCTGGTTCCGAAGCCCACGCTCGGGGCACCGCAGCACCCAACCTGAGCTGTAAGAAGTCGGCATCCTCTGCTGAACAAGTTCTCCAACCAGCTGGCCATGAGCTCATTAGGCTCGACAGGTCAGGGGGCCACCTGCCCTCCCGTGGCAGACCAAGGACCAGATTCGGATGAGGGTCCTCTAGCAGGGCCTCAGAGGCCCCGGGGCAGTGGCACGGGGCTTTCAGGAAAAGGCTGAGCTGGCTGGGGACCGCTTCCTGCCCCCCACTCACCGCCCCTCCCAGAACACACTCCAACTCTCACTCGCACGCATAAAGGCCTTTACTGATAAAAGTAGGAAAACCACATCAGTGGTTAAAGCTGGCAACCCGAGACCCAGAAGGGAGAGAAACTGTCCAGTGCCCTGTCCTCTAAGGCAACAGCTTTGGACTAGTTCTAGAACATGCCAGGGGGCGTGTCCAGTTGTCTGCAGGGAGCATGGGGACCCCGGCTGAGGCCACAGCACCGTCCTTCCTGGTCCTTCAGCAAGCACAGTATGTGGCCCCACCACACGCCGATCACGGCGAGCACACTCTGAGGCTCCCGAGGCCACCAACGAGCAAGGACGACGGAAAGGTCAGGAGGACGAGGCAGGAGACTCGGAACTCGGAGGTCCAGAATGGGGTCCACAGGGCGATTAAAGAGAGAGGAGAGGGGGGCATGGGGTCGACTCACACCTCCCGGCCTAACTTCATTTTTATATGTTTTCTGCTATAAACGAATTTGCAAAATAATCCTTCACAGGAGGCAGCTGAAAGGGGGGACAGCGTCCATAAGTGTGACTGTTCAAAGTAGAACACTCCCTCAACCTCACCCCTTCTTCTGACACCTAGAGATGCTGGAGATGGCCATTGCCAGGAGGAGGTCGTGGGCCAAGCCAGGAACGCCCCCGCAGCTCTTCTGTGAAGTCCACCGCGCTTCTCCAGCACCAGGTTGCAGAGGACTCTCCTCCCGGAGCCAGCACAGGATTCACGTTGATTTACCGTTTGCGGTTGAAACTAAAAACTTTTGCTTGTAATAATGACCATGTGCTGAGCCCTGGAAGGGCCTGGCTGTGAATTAGCGGCTGTGAAAATGCAGAAGTAAACATCTCCCCAATCAGTGCCTAAGAGAGGTTTATAACAGCACTTTCGGTGTTGACAAGGGAAATCGTAACGACGAGGCGTCAACTCCAAGACAGACATTTAACCTGAGCTTCACCGAGCCGGCCCGCTCCCTGCCCAAACGCGGGCTGCCTTCACCGAGCCGGCCCGCTCCCTGCCCAAACGCGGGCTGCCTTCACCGAGCCGGCCCGCTCCCTGCCCAAACGCAGGCTGCCTTCGGGTTATAAGGCGCTTCCTGTGGCAAACCAGAGGGGGTTCCGCTGGGAATGATTCCTGCCCAAACACGCCTGAGCCTGCTGCTCCCTCTGCTCCCGGCCCTCCCCAGCTCACAGAAGGCAGCCCCTCCGTAACAGGGCCGTTCATCATCTTTGCTTGTTATTACACCATTACCGGAGCGATTAGCAGTGAGTCGGAGCCCGCCACCCAGCTGGAGAAATGTAAGCTTTTATGAACAGAGAGAGGCACCCGGCTTCGGCCAGGGAAGGTCATTTCCACCACAAAGGGCGCTCCCCGCTGTGGGGGCCATGGATGTCCACTTCTGACACCTTCAACTCCAGCGGGAGGCACCCAAGTGCAGGCCTCTGGAAGGCTGCACACGGGCTGGAGCCAAGCGGAGAGATGGCGCCCCAAAGCGCTTGTGCGATCATTTGCCCTCTTCTCATTTGGGAAAAAAGGGAAGGAGGCCATCAGATGCCAAGACAGGAGACCGAGGGGACTAAGGAAAATGAATGCTGGGCTCCTGGGGGAGGCTCCCATGCCACAGGCATCTGGAAGCCCTGCTTAGACAAGCAGCCTCCCGCGGCCAGGCACCCTCACGTGTTCCTTCCCCTCAGGCCCAGGCACCGGGTGGGCCCTCCTTTTTTTTTCTCTCTCTTTATTATTTTTTAAATGTTACATTTAAAAAAATGAGGTCCCCATATACCCCCACCCCCCTCACCCCACTCCTCCCACATCAACAACCTCTTTCATCATTATGGCACATTCACTGCATTTGGTGACTACACTTTGGAGCACTGCTGCACCACATGGACAGTGGTCTACATTGTAGTCTACACTCTCCCCTAGTCCACCCAGTGGGCCATGGCAGGACATACAGTGTCCAGCGTCTGTCCCTGCAGCACCACCCAGGACAACTCCAAGTCCTGAAAATGCCCCCACATCATATCTCTTCTTCCCTCTCCCTACCCGCAGCAGCTACCGTGGCCACTTTCTCCACATCAATACTACAATTTCTTCCATTACTAATCACAATAGTTCTGTACTAGAATATCGGTAAGTCCACTCTAATCCATACTCTATTCCTCCAGCCTGTGGACCCTGGGATGGTTATGTCCACTCCCTCTGTATCAAGAGGGGCCTAGATTCCACATGGATGATGGATGCAATTCTCCTGCTTGCAGCTGTAGGCACTCTTGGCTCCCTGCTGTGGTGGTTGACCTTCTTCACCTCCCTGTTAGCTGGCTGGGGTAAGTCCAATAAACCACACGGTAGGAGATGCAAGTCTGCTGAGGCTCAGGGCCTGGCTGTTACATGGACAGTCCAGAGATTCAGGTCTCCTGAGTATACACCAACCCCAGTGCCAACCACAGGTCCAGTAAAAGTGACAGAAGAGGCATGTGTAGAAAGGTCATATCTGAGTCCAACTCCATCACACTCAGGAACACAAACTCCAAAGTAGGGCCAACTGACAAGACCCTGAACTCCAGAGCCATCTGCCATGACTGTAGAACCTATGTGGCCTTCCTTCTTTAAGCATCTCTCTCCACCTCCTCTCCTCTCCATTCTCCCTGCAAGCTCAAGGAGAAGGGGAGTTGGGGTGTCCCCAGCACCCCCACAGGCACCACTCTCTCCTGACACCTCCTGGCTGGGTGCCCCTACTCCCTCCACCCCCCACTGGACCTGCACTGCTCTGCGCAGCCCGATTCCTCTCCATCCCCTACTGTCCTCAAGTCTCAGTTAGAACATCAGGCCCAAACTCCTCACCCAGCTTTCCAGACTCCCAGATTTTGGCCACCCTCTCTCACTCCACCAGGCAGCCCTCCATTTCCCCACTGCACCTGCTCCACGAGTGCCTCCTCCTCTCCAAACCCACCCACTCTCCATGGAAGCTTCCCAGGACATGGAGGTGGTGTCACCATGCCACCGCCCAACTGCAGAGTCCATGCGGTTCCTTTGCGTGACATTCTTGCCTCCCACACTAAAGGTTAAATTCCCTAAGGCCTGAAACCATGTTCTCTGTATCCTGCACAGCATCTTATATACGTAGGGCTTAGGTTAAACATCAACTGATTAATTTATTTAATAACTGGGAGAATTTAGCCTGCAGAGAGACAACTAATCAGTTATAACAATACCCAAGTATATCAATAATAATACTAATCATCACGCTTTTAGGATGTGGGAGTCTCTCTCTTCCAAATGCTCTCCATATATTAACTCATTTAACCCTCACAACAGAGCACGTGAGGGGATTCCACTGTGATCCCCATTTTACAGATGAGGCATCTGACATTGGGGAGCCTGCCAACTACTAGTACAGGCAGAACAGGAAGGGACCAAGAAAATAAAGGCCTTCTCCTTCCCAGGTCCCAAAGTCCCAGAGCTAGAGAGAACCCCAAAAGGTCTGCTGCCTCAGATCCCCCAGCCCTGAGGCAGGAAAATTTCCAACCATCTAGAATGGAACATTGTGCATGTGCTGTTGTTTTCCATGTCTTCACAGTTAGAGATTGCATTTGCCTATCACTAACTTTTTCTGTCCTTGTTTTTAAAGCATTTGACTTAAGATTGCAATTTCTAAAATATTGTATTATATATATATGTATACACATACACATACATATTCTTATGCCCAGAGAACTTCAGGAAACACAGGTGGTAAGGAGTCCAGTCAACTGCAGTTGATTGCACAGATTATCTGGAGCACTCTGGAGAGCAATGGAGGCTTGTGAGATCTCGGCAGGAAACGGGTGCTGTCTGTGGATGCCACTTGACATGGGAGTAGGATTGGAAAGTGGTGGCCTGTATGTCACATGAGTGACCCCAAATTAATGACTAGCACACGCTCTCACAGCTTGGCAGTCCTGCTGTCTCTAAGGGTTTAGCTCAGAGACACAAGGCTCACCCATCAGTTTCCCATTGGAAATGGTTTTATGCACTTTTTCAAGATGTCTTCACATCCTTCCTAAGATAAGTTAACGACGGACTAGTCAGACTTTTACTGAGATGTCTGTGTGTTTGTGGCACACATAGACAATGGCATTTGTGTGGCACAGTGGGGCAAATGGACACATCTGGTCCCGTGGAAAACACTGTGGACCCCAGGCCCCAGCAGGCCATCACGAGGACTGAAGGACCAAGGTCTCAGCCCACCTGCTATGCCAAGCCCACAGGCTGGAAACGCTGCCCTGGTGGAAACTTAATGCAGTTTGGGAATCAACAGCAGAACTGCTTTCTCCTTCCAGCAGTTCCTACTTCTTTGACTATCTTCTCATTTCAAGGTGGCTGATGAAGACAGCTGCTTATCACCAGCCTTGGGTGGCCCAGGGCTCTCAAGCCTTTCTTGTCCATCTGTGCTTGGCCTTTCCCCCTGACTGCGTTCCCTCGTCCATACTGACTTCGAGCCAATTGGTCTAGTGAGGCTGTTTCTTCATTTTGGGGCCGGGTTCTCTTCACTGTTTCTTTTCATCTCCCATGAACTAAATTCTGCCTTTCTGATCTGACTCTCTAAGACCACCTAACCCGCTCATGCTCTGTTCTGCCTGTCCCAATGTTCTGGCTTCCAGATATTTGACTTTCTCTCATCTTCACGCCCCTTGGCATTCCACCTTGTGCTTTCCAGGCCCTTTGCTTGTCCCTCCTTCCGGACTTACACAGCTGGCCGCAGTGCCACCTGACTAGATCCCACCTGCCTCTCTGATTTCCATATTCAGTGGGACAGAAGTGCTGAGAAACACTGCTCATGGCTCAAAATCCCAGAGGTGGCACCCACAGGAGGCAGGGTTTGCAATGAAATCACAAAAGGTCAAACATAAACGCACCTAGAGGTTGGAAGAGGGACTAAGATGGAGTGTCAGAAGTTCAGAGAGAAGAATACTATGCTCTATCTGGGGAGAAAAGAGGCATAAATGAATGAAAAGCACACATTACAGAATCAGGGATGAAGAGAATGGAAAGGGCATCAGTTTGTCATAAGCACACTGTCATCCAAGAATTAAGAACTTCCCCAAAGTCATGCGGCTCATAAATCTAAGAGCAGGTGTTACAAAATGTCAGCCTAAGGATGTGGGCAGGCATTTCTTAACAGATAAGACTGCAAATGGTGCACATTTTTTCAGGCTCAAAAAACAAACAACAAAGGACCAGGTGTGAGAACAAGATTAGAATTCGAAGTGTGGAGATGCAGACTTGACCTAAAACGGGTACAAAATTGTAAACTTGTGCACATGGAAGAATGAGGTGATGCTATGGAGAGTCAGACTCTACCACGAGGTAGGCACTGGTGTCAAATGCCACAGAGAGGGCTAGGAGAACACAGAAGTGGAAGGCCTATTGGATTTAGTAAAAGGGAAGCACCATGGACTCAGGAATGGTGACAGACACACTGACATGGCCTGAAAGAGTCAGGAGGGGAATGAATAATGGGGCAGTGGTGGCAGTAAGTATACGTGAACCTTCGAAAAATGTTCTGACTCAACAACACTCCTGAGAGAATTAATGATAAATTATTTTGGATTGAAGACTAAGTACTGTTAAGATACTGCTTCTTCACAAATTATTGGTAAAACCGATGCAGTCCCAGTCAAATTTCCATGGTAAATAAGACAAACTGATCAACGGAACACCACAGAGAGCCTCAAAATAGAAATACGTATGCATGTACACATTCATCTGATTTAAGACAAAGGTATCACATCAGTGTAGAGAGGAAAGGATGGTGTTAGACCAATTGCATATCCATTTAAGAAAGAAAGATATATATATATATATATATATGCCCCCATACATCACACTGTTCACAAAAACCATCTCTACAAGGATTGCAGAAGTAAGACGAAAGAAAGTTTTTAGGAGAAAACCTAGGGAAACATTTTCATGACCTTAAAGGATGCAAATATTTCTTAAACTGAACCAAAAACATATGAATGCTGGCCATCAAAGAAAAATAATAATAAATAGCATTAGGGAAACGGACTTTGGCCCAGTGGTTAGGGCGTCCGTCTACCATATGGGAGGTCCGCGGTTCAAACCCCGGGCCTCCTTGACCCTTGTGGAGCTGGCCATGCGTAGTGCTGATGCGCGCAAGGAGTGCCATGCCACGCAAGGGTGTCCCCCGCGTGGGGGAGCCCCACGCGCAAGGAGTGCGCCCGTGAGGAAAGCCGCCCAGCGTGAAAAGAAAGAGCAGCCTGCTCAGGAATGGCGCCGCCCACACTTCCCGTGTCGCTGACGACAACAGAAGCGGACAAAGCAACAAGACGCAGCAAATAGACACCAAGAACAGACAACCAGGGGAGGGGGGGAATTAAATAAATAAATAAATCTTTTTTTTAAAAAAAAAAATAAATAAATAAATAAATAAATAGCATTATATTACAACAACATTTTAAATTTAAAAATGCCATTAAGAAAATGAAAAGCCAGCCCACAGAGTAGAATATTTTATACACATAACTTTATACATCACAAAGGATTGGCATTCTGAATATATGTGAAACCCAAATTAGCATGAAAAAGATATACCAGCCAAAAGAAAAATGGGTTAAAAACTTGACCAGATACGTCACAAAAAAGACACTACTCAAAGGACATTAAACATAGGACCTACTCAGCAGCATCAGTCACCAGAGAAATATGTTGAATACAGTGCCCTCACTGGCTTCCATCAGAAAGGCTCAGTTGGAAAATACCACATGTAGGTGAATCTTTGGAGCCAGGGGAGCTCTCCCCCAACACAGATGAAGAGACTGTAAGTTGGTATGATCGCTTTGGAACACTCTTTGGCAGTATCTGCTAAAGATGAGCATACCCAGCAATTCTGCTCCTAGATATAACCCAACGGAAATGAGAACATACATGCTCCAAAGCCTATGCACAAGACTGGTCACAGCATCACTGTACTTATCCACAGAAGAACCCCAGTACCCATCAACAATACAACTGATGAAGAAACTGTGTAACACACATGAGATACCACAATGAGAAAGAAGGGTCTATGTTTACACACACCCATTAGGAGAGATGGGGTCCAACTAGAGATGTGGGGACAAGGGTGTGTCCAACTGAGCAAAATGAAGGAAAACCATGTTCTCAATTATCCCTAAGTTCAAGGGGCCCTTGGTTTAATTTTATTTACTTGAGCAGTTTAAATCTCTCTTCCCATGGGGAGCATTTGTAAACTGGACATGACAGCTGTCTCAATTCAATCTTGCCCAATCCCTTAGGGGTGGGCATCACTTGCCAATTTGCCCCTCAGAATCTCCTGGCAACTGCCCTGGCTTCCTCCTGACCCTGTGTCACAGGGTGACTCACCAAGTGCCATGTCCTGTCACTGGCTACATCACACTGCCAGGTCTCAGTTCTGCTGCCCTTGTTGGAGATCTAGATGATCAAATCCACCTCCAGGGCTCTCCATCCCAGCTCCCCCTGAGGAGTTAGGAGATCAAAGACTTTAATTAACTTGGTCCAGGGCAGGGCCCAGACTGCTTTTCTTTAAAGCTTCCCATGTGATGCGGGGATTGAGTGCACTGATCTAGGTGGTACTTAGCCCATACTTAGCCCATTCTCATGCATGCACTAATCACTCCATAAATGCCAGGCCATTGTTATTATTAGCATTATATTATTATCCTATTCATTCCTTCAATCAAGCGGCCTCTTGAATTTCAGAAGCCGGCAGCATGAAACAGGAAAAGCCAGGGGAAATTCCACTCACTTCATATCCATCACTGAACATCTAAAGTGTCAGGAACTACTGTGGAGAGCAGCAAATAATTGATTAAAGAAAAAAAGGAAATGTGTAAGTGTCTTACAGGGAGCACCTGCTGTGTCTGCTTAATTCCAGCTAAACAAACCTCTTCTCTGAACCCCGGGTGCAGTAAGCTGAACAAAACCTCCACCTGCCCAAGGAGCAGGCTGGGTGCAGGCGTGGGGTCTCTAACATACAATGATGAGCTCACTGTGAGGAGGGGTTATTCCAATTATGACAGCTTCACCAAGCAAGCTTGCCCCAAGTTCACCTACACCGAATTGAGGGACCGAGGAAGATGCGCATCCTCTCTGAGCCAATGGGCTATGAGCACATGGCCTTCTGGTCACTCTCAAGTCATCTGTGCACAGTTGTGGCCTGGAGGGGCCCGAGGAGGCCTAAAGCTTGCAAAGTGTCCGAATTTGCACTTGAGAAAGGCGTCCCAGTGCCCGGCTGGATATGGCTCTGGAATTAGGCCCTCTGAGTCAGGAAGCCCCAGAGCTCCAGGACCAGGTCCTGACGTGGCTCGTGAGTGGGGTGTTCTTTTGGATTGATGGGGAGGGGCTGTCCTGCCACCCGCCACTGGGCCACTGGGTGGCTGTTTACAGGAGAATCTGTCTTCAGAGCTGTTCAACTGAGCTTGTACCATCAGTGGTTTTCCCTTCTATGATAATCATATGTAAAGTTTGTTTGGATCTCATGAAATTACTCTTAGGACCTCTCCGATCTGGGTAATGAAAACTCATGGGGCTAGATGGGAGAGGTGAGCTCAGTCCAAACCCAGAGCCTTGTGGGGTCCTTTGTGGGGAAAGAGGGTGAGCTGAACACAGGCCTCCTGAAAATCCACTGAAATTGCAGTAAGGGTTTCTTTTCTTTGTTTTAAGATTTATTTATTTACTTACTTCTCTCTCCCTTCCCCACTCCCCCCCCCCCCCCACACACACACACACATACACAGTTGTCTGCTCTCTGTGTCCATCCACTGTGTGTTCTTCTGTGTCTGCTTCTTCTCTCTAGGCAGCACCATAAACCAATCCTGGGACCTTCCAGAGTGGGTGAGAGGAGAGGCACTCAATCTCTTGCGCCAGCTCAGCTCTCTGGCCCGCTGCATCTCTTATTGTCTCTCCTCTGTGTCTTTTGGTTGGGTCATCTTTCTGCACCAGCTCTCCACATGGGCCAGCTCTCCACATGGGCCAGCTTGCCTTCACCAGGAGGCCCCAGGAATCAAACCCAGGACCTCCTATATGGTAGATGGGAGCCCAATTGCTTAAGCCATATCCGCTTCTCAAGGGTTTTTTTTTTTAACCAAGCAAACAAACAGAAACACTAATAGAGGCAAAGAACACTGGCAAGAACACTGTGGAAGCTGGAAGCATGTGGGCAAGTGTAACTGAGTAGGCCTGAAAAGTCAAGTTTTAACTTGGTCAGGGAAAGTCAAAGCCAACCTGGTTTATGCAGAGGAGCCCCAAGAGGCACAGGGACCTCTGAAGTGGAGAGGAAGGGAAGGAAGGAGTTAAGGGGGTGGTACTGAAATGCTGCTACACAGCATTGAGACCCCCAACCCCTGCCCACCCCCTCCTGCTCTCCAGGAGGCCACCCCTCCCTCTCCAGGAGCTCTGGGACCCAGACCCCAGGTGGGGTGCACTGGGCACAGTTGAGGACTGAGGGCGCCTCTGGAACCAATGAGGGGCCCAGGGCCTCTGGCTGTTGGAACCCCAGCCCTTCACCCAGCTGGGCCCCCAAAGACGGGCGGAAGCACTTTGCCTCCGCACGGAGGCTGGAAGTGTCTGCTCTGGGGATCTGGTCACCCAAGAAGAAAACCCTGAAGACACGGGTGTGGGCTGGAGACTCCCACTGCCCTCCAGACAGACCCCTCCAGGGAGGCACCCACAGCCCTGGACTCAGGAGTCCCTGAGGCAGGTCCCAGCCAGACTCCACCAGGCGCCACCGTCACCGCAGCCTCCCACACACGTGCCCCTGGGAGCCAGGACGGCTGGTCAGAGGCAGGGCCCACGGCCCCCAGTGACCAGCGCCCCTCGGGGCCTCTCTGGGAACACGGTCGTCAATTCCCCAGGGCAGTGCAGCTGTTCTCACTGACCGCCTCCCTTGTGGCGGCTCTTCTCTCCTGTGACTTTCTCTTTCCCTGTTCAGTTTCCAGAGGCTAAAAGGCTCGCGTGCCCCTAGGCCAGTGGAGCCCCGTCACCCAGCAGACACGGGTCGATTTCTCTGCTCCGGCTCTTCAGGCCTGCCCTGGACACCCAACAAAACAATGAGGATGGACCAGCCCCCCAAAAGCAAGGAGGATCTTCAACCAAGCAAGACACCGCTGTCCCTCTGCCCCATAATCTCCACGTCCTCCTGGGCCTGACGCCGTGGGAGTGGACACGGTCCAGAGCCCTCGAGTGAGGAGTGGCCGTGAACGGAGGGAGGAGTGGAACCACGACCAAGGTAGACTGACCGTGAGTGCAGTTGGCGACCGAGGAACTAGTAACGTTGGTACAAATAAGAACTTGTTAAATTAAATTTAAAAATTCTAAGTGCGCATAGTAGTTTACACTCTCCCCCAGTACACTGAGTGGGTTATGGCAGGATATATAATATCCAGCATCTGTCCCTGCAATATCATTCAGGACAACTCCAAGTCTCGGAAAGGCCCCCACATCACATCTCTTCTTGCCTCTTCCATGTTTACACTACAGTGTAAACTATACTCCATGCAGTGCAGCAGTGCTCCAAAATGTATTCACCAAGTGCAGTGAATGTGCCACGATGATGAAAGAGGCTGTTGCTGTGAGAGGAGTGGGGGTGTGGGGTATGGGGTATATGGGAATCTCTTATATTTTTCGTGATCTATGTATCTCCAAATACAATTTAAAAAATAAATAAATAAAAAGTGATCTTTTATGCAAGAAAAAACAATATCAAAAAAAAAGAGAAACCAAACTTTTTAGCATAGTAAACCATGTGTGAAATATGTGAATATGGATAAAGTTGCATATATGCCTGTTTTCTTCAAAATTGAACAAATGCATGTCAACACTACAAGATGATAATATAATATCATTTATGCTAAGTGAAAAAAACCTGACACAAAGTACTACATATTGTATGATTCCATTTATATAAAATGTAAATATAAATCAATTTATAAAGTTGAAATTAGATTAGTGGTTATGTAGAGCTGGGGAAGAATGGGTGTGGGTTTTTTCTTTTTAGAGTACTGAAAATGTTCTAAAATTTTTTGTGGTGATGAATACACAACATTGTGATTATACTAAAAGCCGCTGATTATATACCTTGGATAGATTGTATGGTATGAGAATATACCTCAATAAAACTGCTTAATAAATAAATAATTGTACAAGATCAGCCAGAAATAGCAGCTATGCCGCAGGGGAAACAGAGAGATCAAGGGGTGAAGAATTTCCTTATTAGTTTATTTTCATTTATTATTGAAATAATGAAAATGTTCTAATGATGATTGAGGTAATGAATGCACAACTATGTGATTATACCAAATACCACTGGTTGTACATTTTGGTTTTTTGGTTTGCTTGTACATTTTGAATGAATTGTTGCTCTATTAATATGTATCAATAAAGTTGATTTGTTAAAAATATTTTTTAAAAATTCTTCAGGCCCCTGCACCTTTCTTAGGAGACCACCAGGGGGTGGGCTTGAGAGGAAGGAGGAGGAGAGCCCGGGGCGCGCAGCCTCTCAGGGCTAGTCTGCCTCCGTGGCGCAGCGTCAGGCCCTCCTGGAGCGGAGCAGCCTCTCGCTGGTGGGCCGAGAGCTGGACTCGCCCCTGCCCGTGGCCTTGGCTCCCTCTCCCCCACCCTCGCTCTCTGAAGTGGAGCCAAGGGCCGGGAGCCCTGGAACCAGGGCGGGGCTGCGGCGTTCCTGGGGCTCCCCCAGAGCCCACGAGGAGGCCCCTTCGTGAGGAGGTGGGAGGCCGGAGAGCGCGGCTGAGGCAGGACAGCCCCCGAGGGAAGAGGAGCGAGCCCCGGCCTCCACCGAGGGCTCCTCTCCTCGGGGTTTCTCTTAGAGACTTTCCTTTCTTTGCAGGTTTAGAAGGTGCCGCTGAAGCCGAAACAATTACACTCTCAAAAAGCTTCACTCTCACGACTGTCTGCAATTCTGTTGACAGGTATTTGGAAGGTTTCTTTTATTTGGCTGTTTAAAATATATGCCTCCTTCATTTATCTTTTGTGAATAATATTTCCTAGAGAGGATTTTGAACGGGGATAGAATACTTTCTGCATGAAGTCATTCGGGAAAATCGACAAAATTAAGCAGGCCACATTTAAATATGTTACATTCAATACAGTGTGAGGGAAAAAGAGGCCACTGTGAGAACCAAATGAGATAAAGGTTTTTTAAAAAAGGCCCAGATGAGTGTCTAGCACATACATACGACATTCTCTTTCCAGTACAATGTGTCCAGTTATAAACAACCACTTGGGAAGCAGATGTGGCTCAAGTGATAGGGCTCCTGCCTTCCATATGGGAGGACCTGGGTTCGATCCCTGGGGCCGTCAGGTGAAAAGAAGAAGAGAAAGTGTGCCTGTGCAGCCAGCCAGTGCCCATGTGGTGAGCCAGTGACACATGGTGGGCCAAGTGCCCGTGTGAGTGCCCGCGTGGCGAGCCGAGGGCCCGTACAAGTCAGTCACACAGCAAAACAATGACACAACAAAAGAGAGACGAAGGGGAGAGTCAAGGTGAAGCACAGCAGAAACCAGGAACTGAGGTGGCGCAGCTGACAAGGAAACTCTCTCCACCTCAGAGGTCCACAGGATCAAATCCTGGTGAATCCTAGAGGAGAAAAAATGAGAAGAGAAGACAAAAAGAGAAATAGATATAAAAGATCCACAGTGAATGGACACAGACAGCAAAAACAGCAGGACAGGGGAGGGGGAGGAAATAAATATTTACATTTTAAAAAGGCCACTTAGAACTGTGTGTGTCAGAGGCACCGTCTGCAGCTCTGCAGAGCCACGTGGGTCCAGGAGAAAGTCCTCAGCTCAGCGCGTCCTTCAGGTCCTTTGACCCGACTCTTCTGAAGAACACCTGCTGAAGAGGGCTTAGCAACAGTCCACGGCCAACAAAGCCTGGGAAAAGTTGGGTTCAGCACAGATTTCTGTACCCCAGAGCCTCTCAGAGACCTTCACAAGCTGGGCTGCGTGTGGGATAAAGCTTCAGGCAGGAAACAGGGCACACGATGCTCCCCAAAGTCATTTCTCACATGGAACTTCCTACGGGACTAGACACCAGGGAACACGCTTCAAGAAACGGTGTCTAGATTCATTCTTGCCACAAACTGTGGGTGTCTGTTAGACACTGCTGATACCAAAACGAGCACGACACATTCCTGTCCTCCAGGATTTAAATCTGGAGGCTCCAAAAAAGAGGATGAGACAGGAAAATAGATGAGGACTTCTCGAGGGCCTAATGTGTACCAGGACTGGGTTAGCCATTCCTCATGCTTCATCTCACATAAAACTCAAAGTCAACCCAAAAAGTCAGTATTGTAATTGCTATTTCAAAGCTGACGAAACTGAGGCCCAGAGAAAAGAAGTAGAGAAGAACTTAAAGCTGGCCCCACTTCTCTCCAAAGTCCAATTTCTCAGGCTCCAAAGGTAGGGCTCTTCTTGAAGATGCATTTCTATGCATAGATGACTTAGTAATATTATGCAGAATGTTAAAAAAAAACAACAACCTGAGAGTTTATTACCTTTATAACACTTTAGAAATACACCTCACCCTTTGCACTCCTAAGAATACAGCAGTTAGTAACAGGTAACAAGCACTTTTAGATATCTGATGGGATAGATTCACTTTCAGGAAGAGATGGAATAATCTGGTCATTTTTCCTAATTGGAATAAATACCCAACTACAAATGGACACTGCCAATGTCTCAAAAAGAATATTTCCAAAGTGTAATTATATAGTTATTATAAAATCAAGCACCAAGTGAGATGCTCTGAGCTTCTAGGTCCCCAACTCTGGCGACCTGCCTGCTCCAGTTTCCTCTAGTCTCTTCCCAGGCAGGTGCACCTGTCCCTGGTGATGGACCTTGGCAGTGAACTCCATGCACTGGAGGCTCTGGTTTCCTCTCCATATTCCTACTTGCCAACAGCATGACTCTTCCAGCACTTACTTCACTTCTTTCCACACCACTTAATTAACCCCCTTTAAAAGGCCTTAGTGGAGCCTTATCCCAAGAACTAAAAAAAGGAAATGGGACAGCGCAGCACCCTCCATTTTGGGGCTGAGGTGGGAGAGTCGCAGAAAGGCCTGCTGGAGAGCAGCTTTCAGATGCAGCCAAAGCTACTTCATCCTCAGAGCTGCAACTTCCCATCTGTAAAACGGGGATGATGCTTCTCCCAAGAGATTGCTTTGAAGGTTAATCATGCACAAAATGCAAAATGCTGGGAGTCCACAAACCTGAGGGCTCAGAAGGAGTGGCAGTCATTGCAGTGATGTCACCATGATCAGCCTTATCAGCCTCATTATTAGCGTTCATTTATGAGAGTCAGTGAAGCCTCCAAGTGTTTGATGAGTAGCAAGGTACAAGTGTGGTCTGGGAGGGGTGGTGAGGGAAGCATAAGGGCCAGTTTCCCCCAGGGCAGGGCTGGTGTGCCAGGCCCGTCCACACAGTGGCAGAAGCCCTTCACCGGCCAGGCTGGACGTTTGGCCGGGAGGGGGCCATTCAGCCTGGCATGAGCCCTGCCCCCCTCTGCCACTCGCCATCCAAGCAGACACTCACAGCTCACAGCTCAGAGGTCCTGCCTCCCTGCTTTGTGATCAAGGAAATGAGGAATCTGCAAAATGCATTTTTAAAATGGCTACTTAGCCTGAATGCAAAAATAGCATATTGCTGTGAGAAGAGCCCACACAATTCAGGTGGCTCAGTGAGGACGCCCGAGTCAGACAGCGCCACGGGGTCGCGTCCAGGGTATGCGACCATCACCCCGACCACGAAGGGAATAAGCACAGAACTTGGGGTACAGGACTGTCCCACAGATTAGGAGACGCCTCCGCGCTTAGCAGAGTGCCTGGCACAGGGCAGCCCTGGATGAAGCAGTAGTTATGCTAACCAGCTCGCCCCATCTTAAGGTCCTAAAAACCGAGGGCAACATGGGCATACCTTTCCCAGCTCATTCTGCCTCCAAGTTTACCTGAAAACCGTTTCCGTAGAAGTGGAGCGTAACCAAACTGGGGTTAATTCCTTGCCAAATACCAGCAGTACCAGTTTCCAGGGCCTTAGTCTGCTAAGTTGGTAGCCCAGGAGCTCTTGCTCCAGACAGCCATTTCGTCTAGTATTGTGAAGCGCACAGTGCCTGCAGTGAGCTGTCCTACTAAGTCACACGCTGTTGTCCCAGGGCGGGCCGGTGCCTCTGGACAACGTGGAATGTCTTTATCTTTTCAGCACAGTGTAGGCCTATAGCAGACACTTATTAAGAGCCTGAAACAGAATGGCCAAGGCGGCAGGGTATGTCTAAAATTTCCAGATTAATAAATGTATAATTATAGGCAAAAGATTCCAAAATAATGATTTTAGCAGGAGTCAATTAATCAAAAGAAAGAGCTCCAAATTGTAACATTGACCCAAACGTTTCAAGACAGAGTGAAGAGCATTTGTCCATGACGTTTTGCAAGAGAATCGCACTTCATTCGCTCAGCTTCTCAGCCTATGAAGTTGACATTCGCCACGGTCCTTTCCGGGCACCTTGGTGTGAGTTTCGTTTTAAGGCGGAATGGTGATTCCGGGAGCCGGAGCAGCCAGGAATGTTTCCTTCATCCAGTCCCAGGTCCGGGCCGGCACCTGCGCGCACCTGAGCCCGCCTGCACCCAGCTTTGCTGCCGTCGCGGCGCGTTGGCCCTGTCCTGTCGCCAGAGGGCGCTGCGGTCCCGGCGCTCGCGCTCCTAGGCTAGGCCGCCGTGTTGTCGCGCCCGCGAGGGCTGCGGGCTGCGGGACTGACCCGCCCAGCGGGTCACAGGGCGGAGGGGGCTGCGGTGGCCGCGGGCTGGGTGGCGGCCGCGGGCGAGGGGCACGGGCAACGCGACTCCAGCAAATCGGGCAAGCTGGGCCCTGGGAAGCCAGAAATCTGGACTTCCGGGGACTTTTGTTTGAAAGGTTGGCAATTAATGTATTTTTTTTTCTTTTAATTTTTTTAATTAAAAAAAAAAACAACCTGTTCTAAGGGGAGGCTGCCTCCTAGCTACGGAGGCGGCCTGTGCAGCCCCATCGAGCTTGGCTTGGGGGCGGGCCCCAGGTGGTCACGCAAAGGGAGTGTGAGGGAGCCCAGACGACCTTGACCCTGGGAATTACCTGATGGAGAAGGAGCCCCTACTCCATCAACTCAAAACCTAAGGCAGTAAGAGGACTGACTTCATTTTTTTTAATGAGAGAAATTGAAGGTTTACACAAAAATCATGCAGAAAACAGAGTTCCCATATGATCCTGCCTCCAACAGTTTTCCCTCTTATTAACATTTTGGGTTAATGTGGTATCTTTGTTACAATCGATAAAACAATATTCTTATAATTGCACTATTAACATGGTACATTCGGGTTCACACTTTGTGTTGTAGAGTCCTATGGTTTTTTAAACATTTTTATTGTAGTAGCATAATATAACCTAAAATTTCCCCTAATAACCACATTCAAATATATAATTCACTGGTGTCAATTACATTCACAATGTTATGCTACCATCGCCCCAGACAGAAACTATGGACCCATTAAGCATTAACTCCCCATTCCCTGCACCCACCCTAGCCCCTGGTAACCTGCATTCTAGTTTCTGACTCTACACATTTTCTTATTCTAATTAATTTCATATCAGTGTAGCCATAAAATATTTGCCCTTTTGTGTCTTGCTTATTTCACTCTACACGGTGTCCTCAGGGTTTATCCATGTTATTGCATGCATTAGAACTTCATACCTTTTTACAGCTGAATAATATTCCATTATACGCACTCACCACGTTTTGTTTATCCATTCATCTCTTGATGGACACTTGGGCTGCTTCCATCTATTGGTTATTGTGAAAAATGCCACTAGGAACATCAGCAGGCAAATACTTGTCAGAGTCCCTGCTTTCAGTTCTTTGGAGTGTATACCTAGAAGTGGGATACTGGGTCATAATAGTAATTCTACAGTGTCTGAGGAACCTCCAGACTGTTTTCCACAGCAGCTGCACCAGGGTACATTCCCACGAACAACGCACAAGTGTTCCTATTTCTCCAGTTCCTCTACAATACTTGCTAATTTCCATTTTTAAAATAAGTAGCCATTCTAGTGGTGTGAGATATCTTACTGTGGTTTTTTTTATTTGCATTTCCTTAATAGCTAATGATATGGAGCACCTTTTAATATGCTTATTGGCCATTGGTATATCTTCTTTGGAGAAATGTCTATTCAAGTCTTTTGGCCATTTTTTAAATGGGCTTGTTTACTTTTTGTTGTTGAGTTGAGGATTTCTTTATATACCCTTGTTGGACATGTGGTTTCCAAATATATTCCCCATTTCTTTAGGTTGTATTTTTACTTTCATGATAAAATATTTTGATGCATGCAAGTTAATTTTTTTTATTTTGATGAAGTCTCATTTATCTGCTTTTTCTTTTGTTTCTCATACTTTTGGTGTATAGTCTAAAAAACCGCTGCCTACTACAAGATCCTGAAGATGTTCTTCCACATTTATATTTTCTTATGGGAGTTTCATAGTTTTGTTTCTTATATTTAGGTCTTTGATCCATTTTGAGTTAAATTTTGTGTTTGGCATAAGGTAAGGGGTCCATCTTCATTCTTTTGTATATGGAAATCCAATTTTCCCAGCACCATTTACTGATAAAACAATTCTTTCCCTATTGAGTGTTCTTTGACCCCTTGTCAAAGATCAACTGGCCATAGGTGTGTTTATCTTTGAACTCTCAATTTAGTTCCACTGGTCTATATGTCTGTCCTTATGCCAGTGCCATGCTGTTTTATTTTCTACAGCTTTGTAATAAGTTTTAAAATTGGGAAGTGTTCATCCTCCAGCTTCGTTCTTCTTTCTCAGGGTTTTGGCTCTTCAGGGCCCCTTACCCTTCCAGATAAATTTGATTATTGGCTTTTCCATTTCTGCAATGAAGGCTGTTGGAATTTTGTTTGGAATTGTGTTAAATCTATAAATTGCATTGAGTAGAACTGGCATCTTAACAATATTTAGTCTTCCAATCCATAAGCACAAATGTCCTTCCATTTATTTAGGTCCTCTTTGATTTATTTCAGCAATATTTTGTAGTTTTCCATGTGTAAGTCTTTACATCCTTGGCTAAATTTATTCCTGAATATTTGATTCTTTTAGAAGCCATCATAAATGGAATTGTTTTCTTGATTTCCTCTTCAAATTGTTCATTCCTAGCATACGGAAACACTACTGGCTTTTGAGTGTTGACCCTGTACCTCACCACTTTGCTGGCTTTGTTTATTAGCTCCAGAAGCACTGTGGGCTTTTTAAAAGGATTTTCTGTACATAGGATCATGTCATCAGCAAATAAGGAAAGCTTTACTTCTTCCTTTCCAATTTGGATGCCTTTTTTGCTTTTCTTGCCGAATTGCTCTGACTAGAACTTCAATAGTGTTGAAAAACAGTGGTGACAGTGGGCATCCTTGTCCTATTCCAGATCTTAGAGGGAAAGCTTTCAGTCTTTCACCATCGAGTATGATGTTAACAGTGGGTTTTTCATATATGCTATTTATCATGTTGAGGAAGTTTCCTTATGTTACTAGTTTTCTAAGTGTTTTTATTAAGAAGGGCTACTGATTTTGTCAAATGCCTTTTCTGCATCAATTGTGATCACCATGTGTGTCTTTTCCCTCATTCTTTTAATGTGTTATACCACATTAATTGATTTTCTTCAGTTGAAACACCCCTGCCCATTGCATACCTGGGAAAATCCCACTGTCGTGGTGTATAATGCTTTTACTGGGAAGCGGACTTGGCCCAGTGGTTAGGGCGTCCGTCTACCACATGGGAGGTCCGCGGTTCAAACCCCGGGCCTCCTTGACCCGTGTGCAGCTGGCCCACGCGCAGTGCTGATGCGCACAAGGGGCGCCCTGCCACACAGCAGTGTCCCCCGCGTAGGGGAGCCCCAAGCGCAAGGAGTGCGCCCCGTAAGGAGAGCCGCCCAACGCGAAAGAAAGTGCAGCCTGCCCAGGAATGGTGCTGCACACACGGAGAGCTGACACAAGATGACGCAACAAAAAGAAACACCGATTCCCATGCCGCTGACAACAACAGAAGCGAACAAAAAGAACACACAGCAAATGGACACAGAAAACAGACAACTGGGGTGGGGAGGGGGGAAGGGGAGAAAATAAATAAAAATAAATATTTTTTAAAAAATAATGCTTTTACTGTCTGCTGGATTCAGTTTGTTAGCATTTTGTTGAGGATTTTTACCCCCATATTCATAAGGGGTATTGGTTGATAATTTTCTTTTCTTGTGGTACCTTTATCTGGCTTTGGTCTTAGGACGATGCTGGCCTCATAGGATGAGTTGGGAGATGCTCCTCCCTGTTCAGTTTTTTGGAAGAGTTTCAGCAGGATTGGTTCCATTCTTGGAATACTGGGTGAAACTCATGGGTGAAACCATCTGGCCCAGGGTGACCTCATGTTTTGGTGTTTGCTGACTGACCGCTTTTAAGCCCCACCCCTTCCTCTCCTCCTCTGTCCCACATCTGGGCAAGCTGGTGAGACCAGGTGCTTCCTCCCTGGGTGCCTGCAGGAGATTCAAACCACACCAGCCCTTGACAGTGGGCAGGGCTGCTCGCTCTGGCCCACCCCCCAGCCACAGTAAGGCCAGCCAGTCTCCTTTCCTTGTTCTGTTTTCTCAAGTCATTTGAGATCTGCCCTGCTCCCTCCTCTCCCAGACTTCTCAATTACATAAGAAACCTTTTCATACCCTCTTGGTGTGTATGGGTGTGTGTGTGACATCATCAGTCTCAACATCAAAAGCAAATTTGGACTGGGGGGTGGTCCTTCCTGATTTTGTAAGGTGGCCACAGAACACTTACCTTTTTTATGTTTATATCACTAAAAAGTTTGTTTCCTTGTAATATTCATATAATTCTTTATTTGCATTTATATACTATATGGAGTGCAGCCTAATGATGTAAATATTACTATCAATATGATGATTGAAATGTTTAACAATACTTTTCATTTCATTTTATTCTTAGAGGATGCCTTTTAGGGCTGTACAGTTAAGTCATTGTGTTTTAATGACTTTCAATTATGCTTCTCCGTGTTAGTCTATGGTGCTTATTTTCATTTTTGCTTTTAGGGATTACTTTTTTTTTCTTTTTTGATTTAACTGATTTTATATTTATGTACATATGTACATGGTTTCAAAGTCAAATATACCAAAGAAGGTAGGTTCAGAGTAATCTGCCTTCTATCCCTATCCCCCTCTAATCTCTTGTTTTTCATTGTATGACTTATCCTTCCATTGTTTCTTTTTAATAAAGGAATGGCCATTACAGATCAATTTTCTAAGAATAAATGAGTACTTTCAAACTGTGGTTTCAAGTATTCAACCAATTACTGAATCCAGTGTTCAGTTTTGAGCAACCAGCAGGGACAACCCTAACAATCCAGGTCAAGCCAAGGATCAAAAAGCAGTGGTAATATACCATCTCCTGCCACTAAATCCCTACAAAAGGGAAAGAAATTGAACAGAGTAAACTACATCCTAATCAGATGCCTGGACATCAGCCAAAAATTAAGAGCCTAATTAAGACAATAGAAGGCATGGCCCAAGAAAAGGTATATATCAAAGCCCCAGAAGACATGAACAATTTGAGAGAACTTATCAGTGAGATGCACACAAATTTCCAAAATTAAATTAATGAGTTGAAAGACAACCTGGTTAAAGAGATAAATGATATTGAGAAGACATTGAACGAGTGCAAAGAAGAATTTGAAATCCTGAACAGAAAAGTAACAGAGCTCTTGGAAATGAAAGACACAATAGGTGAGATCAAAAGCACATTAGAGGCATACAACAGCAGACTCAAAATAATAGAAGAAAGAATAATGATATCAAAGACAGAACAGCTTAAATTGAAGAGAGAAAAGAACAGAAAGAGAAAAGAATGGAAAAAAATGAGCAGGGGCTCAGAGAGTTGAATGACACAAAATGCAACAACATATGCATTATGGGAGTTACAGAGGGAAAGGAGAAGGGAAAGGGGGCAGAAAAAGTATTTGAGGAAATAATAGCTGAAAATTTCCCAACTCTCATGAAAGAAATGAACTTACATGTCCAAGAAGTGCACCGTACCTCAATCAGAATAGATCCAAATAGACCTACTCCAAGACACATACTAATCAGAATATCAAATGTCAAAGATAAAGAGAAAATTCTCAGAGCAGCAAGGGAGAAGCAAACCATCATCTACAAGGGACATCCAGTAAGACTTAACTCCAATTTCTCTTCAGAAATCATGGAGTGGGATGATACAATAAGGATACTGAAACAGAAAAACTGCCAGCAGAGAATTCTTTGTCCAGCAAAATTGTCCTTCAAATAAGAAGGTGAGTATAAAATATTTACAAACAAACAGAAACTAAGAGAGTTTGCAAAAAAGAATCCACCTTTGCAGGAACTATTAAAGGAAGCCTTAGAACCCGAAAGAAAAAGAAAAAAGAGAGGCTTGAAGGAGATTATAGAAGAAAGAATAGCAGAAAGGATAACCAAATAAGTAAAAAGACAGACAAAAATATGATATGATATATGAAAACAAAAAATAAAATGGTGGAAGAAAACAGATCATTTACATATTATCATTTAATGTCAGTGGATTAAACTCCCCAATCAAAAGATACAGGCTGACAGAATAGATAAAAAGAAAACGAGCCATCGATATGCACCTTACAAGAAACTCATCTTAGACCCAGGGATACAAAACAGCTGAAAGTGAAATGTTGGCAGAGATATTCCACATGACTAGTAACCAAAAAAGAGCAGGCACAGCTACATAATATCAGACAAAACAGACTTTAAATCCAAAAATTTGTAAGAGATACAGAAGGCCATTATGTACTAATAAAAGGGACAATCCACCAGGAAGATATAAAAGTCATACATATCTATGCACCTAACCAGGGTACCCCAAAATACATGAGACAAACTCTGGAAAAACTGAAGGGAGAAATAGACATCTCTACAACAATCATTGGAGACTTCAACACCCCACTAACATCATTAGATAGAACAACTAAACAGAAGATCAACAAGGAAACAGAGAACTTGAACAATATGTTAGACCTAACAGACATATACAGAATATTGCATCCAAACTTAGTGGATTATACACTCTTCTCAACTGCCCATGGATCTTTCTCCAGGATAGACTACATGTTAGGGCACAATGCAGCTCTTTATAAATATAAAAAGACTGAAATTATACAAAGCATCTTCTCAGATCATAATGGAATGAACCTGGAAATCAGTAATAGATAGGAAAAAACTAAATTCGCAAATGTGTGGAGGCTGAACAACAGACTCCTAAATAATCAGTGGGTCAAAGAAAAAAATGCAAGTGAAATCAGTAAATATATTGAGACAAATGAAAATGAGAACACAACTTATCAAAACTTAAGGGATTCGGTGAAGGCAGGCTTGAGAGAAATTTATAGTTCTAAATGCCTATATTAAAAAAGAAGAGCTAAACTCAAAGATTTAACTGAACAACTAGAGAAAGCAGAAAAAGAACAGCAAACCAATCTCAAAGCAAGCAGAAGGAATGAAATAATAAAGATTAGAGCAGAAATAAATGAAATTGAAAACAAAAATACAATAGAGAAAAACCAACAAAACCAAAAGCTGGTTCTTTTAGATCAATATAATTGAATATAATTGACAGGCCCTAGCTAGATTAGCAAAGGAAAAGAGAGAGAAGATGCAAATAAATACAATCAGAAATGAAAGGGGGTGGGGGTACAACTGATTCCATAGAAATAAAAAGAATCATAAGAGGATATTATAAGAAACTATAATCCAATAAACTAGACAACCTAGAACTGGACAAATTCCTAGAAATGCACAACCAACCTACACTAATGCTACAAGAAATACAAGAACTTAACAAACCAATCACATTTAAAGAGATTGAATCTATCATCAAAAATCTCCCAGCAAAGAAAAGTCCAGGACCAGATGCCTTCACAGGTGAAGTCTACTAAGCATTTCAAAAAGAATTAACACCAATCCTGTTTAAACTCTTCTAAAAAATTGAAGAGGAGGGAAAACTACCCAAATACATTTTATGAAACCAATTTCACCCTAATACCAAAGCCAGATAAAGATACTATAAGAAAATTACAGACCAATCTCTCTAATGAACACAGATGCAAAAATTCTCGACAAAATACTTGCAAATCAGATCCAACAGCATATCAAAAACTTACACATCAAGACCAAGTGGGATTTATTCCTGGTGTGCAAGGCTGGCTCAACATAAGAAAATCAATCAATGTAATACACCATGTTGAAAATAAGGAAAAAAAATACATGATAATCTCAATCAATGCAGAAAAGGCATTTGACAAAATCCAACAAACTTTTGATAAAAACTCTTCAAAAGATGGAAATAGAAGGAAAATTCTGCAATATGATAAAAGGCACATATGAAAAACCCACAGCCAGCATCATACTGAATGGGGAAAGGTTGAAATCTTTCCCTTTAAGATCAGGAACAAGACAAGAATGCCTGCTGTCACCAATTTCTGTTCAATATTGTACTATAAGTTCTAGTTAGAGCAATTAGAAAAGAAAAAAAAAATTGCAGGCATCCAAATAGGAAAAAAGGAAGTAATGCAGCCTGCCCAGGAGTGGGGCCGCCCACACGGAGAGCTGATGCAGCAAGATGACGCAACAAAAAGAGACACAAAGAAAAAAGAAAAAAAAATAAGCCAACCCATTTCACTCCCAGCAGCTCTTAGCACACTAAGACAGAGAAGTTGTGGGTGTACAGAATAATCATGCATAAAATACAGGCTTCCCGTGCACCACCTCACCACCCATACCTTGCATTGGTGTGGAACATTTGTTACAATTGATGATAGCACATTTTAATAATTGTACTATTAATTAAAGTCCAAGGTTTAACTTGGCGCTCACTATGTAGTGTAGTTCCATGGATTTTTTTTTTTTTTTACAAATTTTATTCTGTTATCATAAAATGAGAATGCAAGGAGCTGTTTTTAAAACAGGCATTCTCAAGCCTTGAATTGGTTGGATGAGTTGTTATGTTCCTTTTGGAAAGCAAGCAATTTGATGTATATAAAGCAAATGCTACTTGATTCTGCAACTAGATTTGGAGAGATGTGTACTAAAAACATAGTCTCCATTATCAAAATAAGGTTTTTGCTCAAGATGTTCATCACAACGCTATTCGTAATAATAAAATGTTAGGGGGAAAAAACGCTAAGTTTAAAAAAATGGTTTTTTGTCACCATGTTTTGTTCCGATTTCTCTTTCTAGACTCAGAGAGTTGAGATAACTGCTCTGGTTCCCCCTTCCTCCAGGCTGTTAAATCACGTGTTTTATAAACGCAGAACCCACCCCAGCTGCAGCCAGACTTCTCCGGTCAGGTCCACGCAGTGGGATTCCTCTCCTGGAAGCTTCTTTATTTTTTTTTCCCTTAAAGATTTATTTATTTATTTATTTCTCTCCCCTTCTTCCCCGTGCGCCGCTCCCCCCCCTCCCTTGTCTGTTCTCTGTGTCTATTTGCTGCATCTTCTTGTTTGTCCACTTCTGTTGTTGTCAGCCGCACGGGAATCTGTGTTTCTTTTGGTTGCATCATCTTGTATCAACTTTCTGTGTGTGCAGCACCATTCCTGCACAGGCTGCACTTTCTTTTGGCTGGGTGGCTCTCCTTACCCGCTGCACTCCTTGCGCGTGGGGCTCCCCTACGCGGGGGGGCACCCCAGTGTGGCATGGCACTCCCTGTGCACATCTGGCACTGCGCGTGGGCCAGCTCCACAGGGGTCAAAGAGGCCCGGGATTTGAACCCTGGACCTCCCATGTGGCAGACGGACCAAGGGTCCAAGTCCGCCTCCCTCTTGGAAGCTTCTTAACCTACCGGTTTCTGGAGTAGTTTCTAAAGTCCACCTCCAAGCGCAGTGAAGAGGTCCAGGGAAGGCAGGAGCAGAACGCACAGCCTTGGGGCTACCCAGAGCTGGGCTTGAGGAAGGCGGGAGCACAGGGAGGGGATGGAGAGACAGGACCCAGGGGCAGGAGGGGCCTGGGGCTTACGGCCTCCGGGCAAGGCAAAGGGGCTGGGATTCTAGCCTCAGAGGAGCCAGGAGCCACTGAGCGGAGTGGGTGCGGGCGAGTAACCTGATCCCATGTGAATCTGTAGGGCTGCGGCACCCTGCAGAGCACCGCGAGCTCTGCCGCCGGACCCCAGGTCGAGCTACTGCCCCCACCGCCTCGCCTCACTCCCCTGCCCCAGGCAGCCTCCGGCAGAGCAACTTTTCCAAAGCCTGGGTGGAGCCACGGCCTTCCCGGCCTCCCGGTCTTCTGGTTAGGCCCACTCCGTGTGACGAGGCGACAGAGCCACCGCTGGGCTCCCCGCCCTGGGACACCCGCTTAGGGGGTCCTAAGCAGTGGTTGTGGTGCATCATCATCGTGGAAGCAAATTCTGAGGGACGGCCCCTGGCAGAAAGGGGAACCTGGTGCCCACGAGTGGGGACGCAGCCCCCCGCCATCCCACGCGAGGGCCGCGGGGGCGAGGGAAGGGTCGGGCAGGAGCCCGGGCTTCTCTCCCGGCGGGCGGCTGAGGGGCCGCGCTCCGCGAGCCGGGGACAGCGGGCGGACCCGGGACCCGGGGAAACGAGTTCAGCTGCGGGGCGGGCGGTGGAGGTCCTGCCGCGGTTCCGGGGCTGAGGCTGACGGCCACGTGATCTCCGGGCGTCCCCGTTTCAGAGGGACCCCAGCCGGAGTGGGGGAGGGGCACCTGGCGCCGGGCGCCCCCCACCGCCCCGCGCGCGGGCCTGCCTTCCGGCCCCGCACGGTCAGGACCCGCAGACCCCGGCCGGCCGGGTTGTGGGGTGGAGAGGGGGGGTCAAGGTGGGGGGCCGGACAGTAAATTTGGGAAGCTGGGGTTCCCGGGATCGGCGCCTTGCCGTGACCCCGCAGCCGCAGAAGGCTCTGGAGGCGCTGGGCGCCGCAAGTGGGGAGCCTGGCGGGGACCCGGCAGCTTGGCCCGGACCCTTGAGCATGGCCGGGACGGGGGGAGCCTGGCGGGGACCCGGGAGAGCTTGGCGGGAACCGGGGGAACCTGGCGGGGACCAGGGGAGCCTGGCGGGGACCGGGGGAGCCTGGCCGGGGCCGTGAGCTCGGGAGCACCGGCCGCACCCCGTCCCCGGGGGCTCTGGAGAAACCCGCCAGGATGGGCCACCCTCGGGGTGCGCTCAGGAGGGTCTCCGGGAGTGCCCCGCCCTGGCCCTCCCCTCGGCCACCCCCACTGAGCGGGACCCTGGCGTCCGCGGGTTAAGAGCAGACACCCCCTTCCCCAACCTCGCGAGTCGGGGTCAAGCCGCCCGGGGCTGGGGGTGGGGTGGGGACAGGAGCCTCGGGTCAAGTTCAAGACGAAGGCTGACCACCCCGCAGGAGTGTGTGTCCCACAGCGAAAGAGGGCGCCGTGGGAACAGCGCGGCCGTCGCCTCAGGCCGAGGCTCTTGCTTCTCGCCGAGCGGCGGGGGCGCCTGGGGAAGACCGTGACAGCAAGTAGCCTCGGGGGAGCTTCGAGCGTTTGCAGAAACAGCACCCAGGAGGGGCCTCGGAGGACCCTGAGCTCCCGGCGGGTAAACAGCCCCCGGGCGTCCCGCGGTGACCTGAGCGCAGTCTCGCGCTGCGCCGCCGGAAACCCCGAGTCCGCCGCGGGTTTGGAGCTGGCTGCTCCCGCGCACCCCAGCGGCAGGCCACCCGGAAGTCCTCGGCTGTGCAAGGGAGGGAAGCAAGAATACTGCCCCCGGCGTTAGCTGGGGGTCCGCGAGATGCCGGGAACACTCCTGCAGTGCTTCTGTCCCTCAGGCACTCCATAACACACGCTTACTGTCGCACCAGCTAAGGCCTGGCACACAATAGGCGTTCATACAGTGTTTGTTAGAGGGCTGGTTGTCAGCCGAATAACACAACCAGAAAAATCTTTCCAAACAAAAAAGAGCTGGCTGCCTCCAATGCAGTCCTCACAAGTCAGAGTTATACCCAATAACCCCAGGCACAGTATTTTCAAAAGACTTATAAGATATTGGAATGAAATTCTTCACAGTTTAAAGGGATGCTTGACCTAACAGCGGTCTGCCCTATTTAATAAAAGTATATCCCAAAAGAAAATTGGGATGGACTGGTTCATTTTTTTAAAAAAAATAAATGAGTATGTTTACATTTACTTCAAAATTCATGACATGAAAATTAGCTTTGGAAAGAAACAACCATTAAATCGTTCCTCATATCTAAAACATCCTCTTTTACTTCCTTTGGGCTAGGAAAGGAAAATCATGATGTGCATCAGGCCTTCTCTTCCTGAGGGAAAATATAGCAAATGGAGCCAAAGGCTAGACAGGCCCACCAAATAGTTCAAGAGGAAAAGTAAGGAGGTCCAGGGTGTTAGACGTTTTCTTTCTGTTATTCTTTCTTCTAACCTAATAGTCTTCGAATTCTTTTGCTCCATACCCCCAAAGGAAAGTTTGTAAATTCCCTTACAAGTTTTTAAGTAGACATCTGTTTATCCATTGTAAGTTTAAATCATTGCAAAGGGCATAAATTTATGTCCGGTTGCAAAGACTAACATATTAGAACAAAACTTTTGCATCACTCTTTTAAATGTATCCCATGGAATGTAAATGGCACAGTGATTTTTTAACCATCTAGATAAGAAATACAAAAAGTGCTTCTTCAGCAGCTGGAAATTTTACATTATTCCTTTTCCTCCTGAAACTTGTATTTGTACTCCCCCTCCTAATGATTCCTAATGTAATTTTATGCTTGAGTCTTTTATTCAATGTGTTCATCAACTGTAACAAATGTACCATACTAAAGAAGGATGTTGTTAATGTGGGGAAATGTGCAAGGGGTAGGGAGTGGGGCATATAGGAATCCCCCATACTTTTTATGTAACATTTATGTATCTAAATATCTTTTAAAAACAATAACAAAACAGTATATTAGAAGGAAGCAGATGTGGCTCAACCACTTGGGCTCCCCTCTACCATATGGGAGGCCGTGGGTTCGCCTCCCAGGGCCTCCATGTGAAGGCAAGCTGGCCCACGCCCGCTGGGAGCTGACAGCCCATGCCCGCGGAGAGCCGACCACCCGGGCCCAGGGAAGCTGGCGCAGCAAGATGACGCAACAGAGACAAGCAGACACAGAAGAACGGGCAGGAATGGACACAGCAGACAGCAGGCAAAAGGCAAGGGGGGGAGGGTGGGAAATATAAATCTTTTTTTTTAAAGCATTTTATTTAAAAATTCTTTTATTCACTCCCATCCTACTTATTTGAAACTTCTCTTCTCCCCCCCCATTTATGTGTGTATGTGTGCATGTATATATATGTGCACACGCACATATACACAAATATATCCTAAAACACTGCCGATCAAAACAGCATAGGTGTTTCAATTTTTAATAAATACTTTTTAAATGTAAAAAGTGAAAGTATATTGGAAATCCACCTAATGAGGTGTACTTCCAGTAATGGAATTGTTGAATAGTCCCTTTCTTTGGTGCCTGGAGCAAGTGGAAGGAGGAAGAGCAAGAGTGAAGGGGCTGGAGACACTTTCTCTAGCTGGTTGATTTTAGAAACAGGTGTATGTGGACTGCGATGGTCTGGAAGTCGATTCCCTGAAAAGCCCCCTGACCACATGCCAGCGGAGAGCCTTTTCCCTCCCATCCTGGGTCCGGGAGCTCCAACTCCTGGGTGTCTATCTTAGGCCATATTTCACCCTCTATAATGATAGTGGAGGGAAGCCCTGGGGCCTAGAAGCCAGCGCGATAAGGAGAAACCTGCCATACTCCACACAGCACTGAGCTCTGGGTTTAAACGAGATCTTAGGCTGGGGCCAAATTCCAAATTCAATGGAAAACAAAACTGATAAAGTACACTGTAAGACATTTAAAAGATAGGCTCTGCCACAGATTTAAGAATCTTTACTTTCTGGACCCACCACTTTGCCAATTCCCAACTTTTCCCTTTAATTTCCTGCTCTCTCTTGAGAATCAGATGTATAGGTTGCATTGTGTTTATAAGATTATTTGACAGAAAGTCTAGAATCTCCTAGTTTTAATGAGACTGCCTTTGAGAAGGTTGAAGAACAGTCTCCCATAAGCCATAATTAGAGTGAAAAGTTGCATTTTACAGGGTTACACAGAGGTGAGATTCATTTGATAGTTTACCTGGGGAGAAAATGCAAAAATAATGCCCAAAAGAAGGTTTACAGTCCTGTGCATTTAAATGAGCTCTATCAGCCCTGTCCCAAACAATTAGAATCTGTGGTGCCATAAGCCAGCCAGAGTGGCTTTTCCGTATCCCCACAAGCAGCCCATCTCTGTGTTGTGGCTTCAGAGCAGAAGCGTTCAAACTTTTTGGTTCCATGGTCCATTTGCACCAGGGGTCCGTGAACATGAATTGAAATTCAAAAAAGCATTCTTGTGGGGACGTGTTGGTGCGGGTGTGATCTATTTATTAAATAGTACACAGTGTAGTGTGGACTTAGTAAGGGGTCCCTGGTTTTCACCCAACTGGCAAAGGGGTCTGTGGAACAAAAAAGTTTAGGACCCCCTGATTTACACCCTTAAAATTATTGAGGAACAACAGGATTTTATTTATGTCGGTTGTATCTATTGACATTTACTGTATTTGCAGTTAAAACAGAGATTTTAAAGCATTTATTTAATAATTCATTTTAAGATAATGATGACCCAATTTCATGTTAACATATTTTAACGAAAAATAACGATATTATCCAGCACGCCCCTCCCACATTACCGAGAAGGGTGACATCGTTTCACATTTTTGCAAGTCTATTAGCCGGCTTCATGGAAGACACCCGGGTCTCACCTCTGCACCTGCATTTGGAAAACTCCACCTAATGCTTCTGCCCGAATAAGAGTGAAGAAGGCAAATCATGTCTGGTGTTCTTAGGAACATGACGTATGTTGACCTCTTTTGGTCCCCTGAAAGGCTCCTGGAGACCCTGAGGGGTCCCAGACCACACACGGAGAACAGTTATTCCCAAGCCACAAAAACCAAGCCCCGAGGCGAGGCGCGTGGGGAGGGAGGCGAGGTCAGGGCTGGGCGCCGCACCGCGTGGGGCCGCGTTAGGGTCACATCAGGGCGGCCCACTGCAGCCCCCACCGCGCTTGTTCAGCCCTGGGGAGCGATCCTTCCTGTGCAGCCCACCCCTTTCCCAATGCCCCTGCCACCAGCCTTGGGCCCCAAGAGAGGCCCGGTCACCCCCTCCGCGGGATAACTTCCGGTTGCCTCCCCCAGCCAGCCCTCCCCCTTCTCCACGCGGTGTGCACCCCGAACCTGAAGGAATGCAAACGCACGCCCACCCCTTGCCCTCCTGCTTCGGGGGGGTGGCTATGCCAATGCACAGCGCCGTTACTCCCGGGAATGTCGCCCACGCCGCCCGGTAAGCGGTGGTCTCCAGGCAGAGCCCTTTCTGGATCTCATCAGCCACCCCTCCGCCGCCCCCAGGCCCGGCTGCAGACAGTTCCCGCGCCGGGTCCTGAACAACTCCATGTGGGTGTCCTTCCCGCTGGAGCACGCCATCTGTTCCCACTGGAACTTGTCCCATACACCCCCCCCCCCCCCATGGCCACAACCCACCTCCCTGCACCGTAACCCACAAAGGAAGCCAGCCGGCTGGAAGGCGGGGGTGACTTGGTGCAGGAGTGGAAAAAGAAGCCCAGGCTCACCCGGAAGTAAAAAAGCCAAGTGTTCATCTAGCAAGCTTGTTATTTTGAAGAATAAACATAAGCTTAAAGTCACACAATTTTTAAAAATTAGTACTCAGTTACATCTACGTAATTTTTGATAATGATAAACGAAAAAAGCATAATAGAAAAAGTGTTGCACACAATGTGAAAATTATGAACACAAACTATGTGCATAAAGAAAACACCTCAAATTACTAAGTATAATTTTATTCTATTTTCCCCCATTGCCTTTAAGATGTGTCTTTTATCTGGACAGGTAAAAACAGCCTAAACTTACATACAGATATAACATAAGAACCGGATTACTGAATGGTAACCATCAACCCCATCTTTACCCACCTCACCCTGGACCCCTGCCCTCTGGCTTTTGTCCCATCACCCTCTATAACAAAACTGCTCCCTTCCTCACAGGAATTGCCTCCAATCAGGCTTTTGTTCTTACCACTCCACTTGCATGTCAGGGTCACTGTGGCCTCAGATTGACAGAACCAATGGTCCCTTCTCAGCCGCATCTTTTTTTTTTTTTGATGTACTAGGGGCTGCGATTGAACCCCGAACCTCATGTGGAAAGCCGGCACTCAACCACTGAGGCATATCAGCTCCCCCAAGTTGGTTTCTTCATTTGTTTGCTTATTTTTTTAGTTATATGCTTTTAATTTATTTTTAAAATTAAATATTTTTAAAATAAAATAGATCACACAAAATGTTTGTTTTTGTTTGTTTTTAGGAGGCACCAGAAACCAAACCTGGAACCACTCATGTGGGAAGCAGGTGCTCGATTGCTTGAGCCACATGGGCTCATCTCACTCGCCCTCTCAGCAGCGCTGGCATGTTTTTTAACCACCCCCCTCCTCCTGCATCTTGCAGCACTAGCTTACTGGCGTCTGCCCTTCCGACTTTCCTCCCACCTCACTGGCAATTTCTTCTTAGACTCCTTTGCTGAATCCTGCTCTCTCCCTCTTGTGGGAGGGGTCCCTTCTCCACCTTGCCTACACCCACTCTACGGTTTGAGAAAAGTCTACAATTGTAGCCCAATCCTGCGCCTGGGAAGTCCAGGCACACATGTCCAACTGCTGAGGCTCGAAGTGCAAATTGAACTCATGATGATTTAACACAAACACGTGCAAACATAACAAACTCAAAAAGATGACCAAAAATGCTCCCCCACTTTCCCGTTTAAGTAAACAGAACTGCCATCCATCCAGTTGCGCCAACCAAACCCCTGAGCAATATCCCTGACTCTTTCTCTCCCCCTCATCTGACCCCTAAGCAGATCCTGCCAGCTCTACTTGCACTTTAGGTCCAGTAATCCACCCTTCTTACCACCCGCACTGGATTCCTGCAGTGGCCTCCCCCCCAGAAAAGGGGTCTCTGCCTGCTTCTGACCCTGACATGCCATGGTCTGGCAAAGGTCTGAGTATCCTTTACGTGTAACTCATCTTGCAACAGGCAAGTTCTTTCTAAGCAGGGCACAGTAACAGTTAAGTCTAAAACTTTAAGCCAAAGGCAAATGCCAACTGAGAAGGAAAATTGTAGTACAAATGAGAGCTGATTTCCTTAATTTAAGAAAAACTTAAACCAGAAAAAAAGATAAAACAAAAATAACACTAGAAAATGGACAATAGAGAATATAAGTAAAAGAAACACTGTTTACACTGTAGGCAAATAATGTGTGTCCAATCTGCTAAATTGTCCACATCCTCATCCCAGAATCTGAGTATGTTATGCCACGTGGCAAGAGGGAATTAAGGTTGCTCAGCAGCTGGCCTCCTAGTGAGATTATGCTGGGCCCAATGTCATCACAAGGTCCTTATAAGAGGAAGAGGGAGGCAGGAGAGTCAGCAGGCTATTGGAGAAAGATCAGCAACCGCAGCTTTTAAGGTCAAAGGGACATAGGAGCCACGGCATATGGGCCCCTCTAGAAGTTGGAAAGGGCAGTAAGACGTCCTCCCTTCAGTCATGTCACCCCCAGGACTGCAGGGTCACACACTTGTGCTGTTGCAGGTCATGAAATTGTGGCCATTTGTTAGAGCAGCCAAAGGAAACTACTGCAGATACCAGCCTCTCATCACCAAAAAAGATGTGCAGATCCAAAGCAGCATATCGTCCTTCTTTTGTGCTTTTTTGCCATCATCAAAAATAATACTAATAATTATCAATACATCTGAGCTGGTCAGTGGGGAAAACACTCTGGTACCTTATTGGTAAACAAGATTTTAGTTCAAAAATTTTAGAAGGCAATTTGGGACTATCCATAACTCTACATAAATATATTTTCTGACCCAACAAATTTGTTGATAGGACTTCACCCTCCTATTAAGTGTAGCCTGCAAAAAAAAAAAAAAAACAAAAAAAAAACATGCATTGGTTTTTTTTTTCAAGAGGTTTTACTTGGGATAATTGACGTACAATAAACTGCACATATTTCAAGTGTAAAATCAGATAAGGTTGAATACACCTGTGAAACCACCACTACAATCAGAGAGTGAGCACGTGTGCCCATCCCCCTCCAGAGCCTCCTCAGTACCCTTTACGGTCCCCCTTCCCCCTTCCCACCATCCCCCTCCCCCAAGGGACCATGGGTGAATCTGCTTTTGGCTCCTATAGATTAGAGTTTTATATAGACAGGATCACTCGGTATGTATTTTTTGGTTTTTTCTCCATTCGGGATAATCATTTTGGGATCCATCCATGTATTCATGCCAAGCTTTTTAAGTTGTAGATTTCTACTAAGAATCTTTGTAAAACGAAATAGCAATAAGGCGCAATTAAGTAAACGATGGGCAGCCGTCCACATGATAGGAAAAGCGGAGTCTATGCTGAGTGGAGGTGGCCTCGGATTTACTAAGCGGGGCACAGTATAGACTGATGTGTATTTATGTTCCTTTGTGTAATATTTTTAAAGGGATGACATTCTGGGAAAATACACAAGAATCTGCGAGAAACAGCTGGCTGTCTTTGGGGAGATGCAGGGCGTGGATAAAGAAATTTTATTTTAAAAGTTTTTAAGCCTCATAGCTCTGAGGAACGTCATGAAAAATGAGGCCAGAGGGGTTATCGCGGCGGCGGGATCCTGCGCCACCCTGGACCTTCTTACGCTTTCCTCCAGGTAGGCGGAAACGCGAGGGTTTTCCTTTTAGTGAAGCGTGATCGGCCTGGAAGCGCCTGCCCCTTGCGGACGGCTCCCTTCGGGTGCCCAAACTCCAGGAAAAGAGGGGATCCCCTCTGCCCGGCGCACCCCCACGCCCGCCCGCCGGAACCCCTCCCGCGGGGCCCAGAGCCGCGCCCGCGCCCGCCCCGCTGCCATTGGCCGGCCCGCGCCCGCGCCGCCCAATCACAGCGCTTAGCGCCAGAATTCGAATCGCTGTTTGGATTCGAAAGGCGGGACGCGCGGCTGCGCGCAGGCGGGGGCGCTCCCGGGCGCGCGGCGGAGGAGCCCAGCGGAGGCGCGCGGCGCGGGGCGGCTTTGTGGGGCGAGCGGGCGGCGGCGGGGACGGGGACGCGGCGGGGACGGGGACGCGGCGCGGCCGGCGCGGAGCCGACTGGACCGGCGGCCGGGTGAGCCGCGCTGCGGCGCCAGCGGGCGGGGACGGCGGGCGGAGTCTCGGGCGCCAGGGGCTCCTCGGGCCGCGGAGGGCCGGGGCGACGGCGTGATGCGGGCCGGCGTCCTCGGGGGTGCGGGCTTTGGCGGGGGAGGGGGCGCGCTGGGGGCGGCCCGCGCCTGGGCTGCGGTTGGACGCGTGTCCTAAGGGCGCGGGAAGTGAGGGCCAGGGCGCGGGGACGCTGGCTGAGGCCCGGGGACTCGGCTGTCACTTAGTGGCCGCGCAGCCGCCCGCCCTGAGGGTCACCTGTCCCTCCTCTTGGTCTGATCCAGCGACCCCTGTCTTTGCGGAAGAAGAGTTGCTGGTGAATTTGCTCTGGCAAACCTGGAGAACCTGACATCCCATCCGGAGGGACCTCTCCCTGGACTTGAGAAAATGAGTCACCTGGGCCACCTCGTTGTCATCAAGAGGAGCGGGGTCGACGGCCCCCACTTCCCCTTGTGGCGCAAAACCTGCTTGTTTGGAAGGTGAGCTGGGGTGGGGGCGCTGGCGCTGGGTGCCCCCCGCTCCCTGGGCGCCCCCTCCACTGTCCCCTGGACAGGTGCTCCTTACGGAAGGGGACTCGGAAAACGCGCCTGGCTAGTTCCGGGTTTGAATTTGGACAAGCCTTTAGGTGGAGAGGATTTCCAGGTCCCGGGCCCCTTGGGGCGTCCTGGGCAGGCGGCTGAGTGCGGGCAGCGCTGCCGGGGCTGTGGTTGGCGCTCAGGGCGCGAGCTGGGAGGAAGGAGCCTCGGCCGGCTCCTCGCTGTGCGGGAGGAGGAAGCTGGCAAAGGTCCCCGCTTGCACTTGGAGTTTCCCTGCCTCGCTGCCCACCTGTTCCGGGGTGGGACTGACTTGATGACCAGGCGCAGCTTTTAATGACAGTCTCCCTTGCGCCCTGATGTCACACGCAACGACGTTTAAAAATCCTCTTGGTGAAGAACTTCCCCCCCCTCTTCACCATAACTTCCCTCTATTATTTCCCAAGACCTCCGGAAAGCGGCGGCCCTGGCCCGCGGGCTCCCGCCTCAGCGTCGGGGCAGCAGCGCTGTGCAGGGTGGCTGGGCTTGAGAAACTCTTGCAACATAGGATTCTAGCTAGCAGTCTCCAGCCAAAGAAATCTCAGATCTAAAAGATGGTCTGCCTTCTGCTGGAATACTTTGATACCTAAAAACCGAATTCTTTTCTTTTGCTTAAAGTAGCTGTTTACTTTCAGTAGCTTCCTTCCCTTCAAAAGACAAAAAATGAACATTTCAGCCCTAAATGGCAGTAATTTTACTTACTATACAGCAGTGATCAAATCTATTTTTAGGTACGATTTTGTAATTTAGGAAGCAATTCTTAAGCGTTTGGTTATATAACTTTAGTAGGAAGAGATAATAAAAACCAGAGGTTTTTATTGAGAACAGAGAAGGTTATGAAGTGTTCAAACTTTTAAAACTGAGGGATTGAAATAGAAACTTCAGAGCATCAAGGAAGCTTCCTGAACTCTTGTTGAATAGTTTCTATACTGTTTAGGAATACTCCCATCTGGTGCTTTGTGCTGTCACCTGCTGAGGTGCTAGCCTAAAACAATAGCACTTGCTCGGGTTATTAAACCTTTAAGCATAGTGGATTATAGAAAAAGTAGAGTATTTACAATAAATTAGTCTTTCTCTATACTGAGATAAGGTATTCCTTTATTTGTGGCTTATAGTCATAGCTCTTTTAGTAAAAGGAAATTAAATTTTATATTGTAATATTTCATATTTTAATTATTTTAAGTACTCTTAATTTTAAAGATCTAAAATAGTTGCTAATATTTATAAAAATCGTTTGCAAGATGTGAAAAACATCTCATTGCCCAGTTATAACTTGATGCCATTGCATTTGCAGATCTAAAATACTAGTCAAATGCTTTTTATTTTGAAAAACTAAGGTAATTTACTTAAAGATGGAATAAACAAAAATAAAATCTTCATTCTTTTTGAATTGAGGGGTATTGAATGTGACATCCGTATACAGCTTCCTATAGTGTCAAAACAACACTGCAAAATTGAAGTCACTCAGCAGGAGGTAAGTGTTTTTTTGTAAATCATTTTTAAAAACTTTTTTATTTCACTTTTAAACTATTGATTAGTTAACATTTTTATCCCTTCTTTCTCTTTGTAGGCAGTATTGTCTAATTTCAGTAACACAAGCCCAACACAATTAAATGGAGCTGCTGTTTATGAACCAATAAAACTAAAACATGGAGATATCATAACTATTATTGACCGATCTTTCAGGTGGGTAAAAACTGGACTTAAAATAAATGGCACAGTCCAATGGTTCTGATGAACAATAAACAAGACTTACAGTTCCATGATGATTATAGTTTAATATTTCTGGACATCAGTGTTTCAGGTTGCCATTCTCAAAACATATTCTTACTCTGAAAGGATGTGGATCTTGGAGGAATAAGAAATGGAACTTAAATTGATCTAAAGTCAAGGATTTAAATCCACATAATTATGCCAAAGAAGGGTGACCTGATCCAAAAGAAGCTTATTTCCTTGCAGAGACTGATTGTATGGGAAACAGTGCAGTGGTTTTTTAATTTTTTTTAAACTTTTTTAAAAATTTTAAGGTAAAATGCAGACATAGAAAGGGGAGCACAGCAAGACATCTAGCTCAGTTTGTCATGAAGTGTAAAACCATGTGGTCCCAACCAATCTCATGTAATAGAACATTTCCAGAAGCTTCTTTCATGCTGTCTTCCAAATTCTTCATTTCCTCACCAAGTAAACCATAATTGTAGCTTTTATGATGTAATAACTCTCTGTGGTTTTACTACCTTAAACATACATTTCTACACACTACGGCTTTGTCTTATTTAACTCCATGTAAATGAAACGATAAAGTATGCATTTGTGTCTGAGTTCTTAGGTTTGTGGGGTTCGTGTGGCATAGGATGTCCTTGTAGTTTGTTCCTTCTCATTGCTTACTTCACTGAGAGCATGCACAGTAGCATATACAATTATACACACTCGGTTTGATTTGTACTTTTGAGTAATTTCTAGTTATTGAAATGTGCTGAGGCTTTCACTGTGATCAGATACAGTTTGTATTTTGATGTTAAATTACATTAATATTTTAATGTGTGTTTGAAAAGTTGTACTCTCCAGCTTTTGGGTATAGTGTTCTATTTGTGTCCATTAGATTCATCCCTTCTGCATTCTTTTTTTGGAGGGAGGTCATTGTTTTATGTTGTTCATATACCATACAATCCATCCAAAGTGTACAGAGTGTGACTAGAAGAAACCATTCCATTGTCCAACTGCTTCAGATTGTACTTAGAATGCATCTAAATTCAAAGCAGGTCATCTCACTGAGGTGTCCAGGTTTTCAGTGCTTCAAATAAAAGGTTGATTCTATGAATTGATGCCTGAGTTCTGTTAGAACAGTTATGTATCTTGTGAAACGTCAGCTTTGTAAAATGTGTCTGTTTGTTCAGACATAGATTGAATAAGTAGGAAATTGAAAAGATCAGTGTGTTCTGAAGTGAGGGGAACGCTCTATAGTTACACTGCGGTATGTGACTTAATGATGTTAGCAAAGGATCCACTGTCACCAGCTGCGCTATTTGACCTTCCAAGCTGCCCTGGTATTGTCATAAAGGTAACCTAGAGGTCACCTAGGCTTGCTCCCTCTGCACTCAGCTCTTATGTGGAAGGTGCTCAGGGTAGTGTGGCTTACCCTGTGTAGACAGAAACTAATGTGGGTTCCCTACCTCTGACAGTGTGTAGAAGATACTGGCGGCAGCTTATCTAAGTTTTTAGTGTAAAAACATTTTCCTAACTCTAAATTTATTTTCATAAAGAAAGTAATGAATAAAATGAAGCTTTTTCCTTGATCCTTGGACATTAACCAGATATGGAGGTTTTAAAAATAGGATACAAGACTTGAATTGAAATTTGCATCTGTCATTCTGTGTACTTTAGGTTTGAATGTGAAAGTCATCAGAAAGGAATCAAGACAATTGAGTTTCCAGAACGAAGAAGTGATAAGGTGAAGGGAAATACCCATGTTTGGGCTCTGATTATTTTATATGATGATATGCAGTCATTCATATGTACTTTAAAGAATGGTTCCTTATTTTCAATCAGTAACAAAGGAATATGACTTACTGATCAGAGTAGGAGAATATTAATGAGGTATTAAAAGAAATGGGGTTTGGACATATTAAAATGATATAAAATTCTAGTTCCTCTTTGTTATTCAAAATGAGAGTACTTTTGCCCCCAAAAGATTCCTACTATATCTCGTGATGTTAGTTTTTTGCACATCTATGGTTTGCTCAACCCGAAAACATGGACTAAAATTTGGGAACTTGTTTATATTATTTTGTGGCTCATTTTGTCTCTGAGTCCTGTCATTGTAACACTCCTTTTTTTTTTTTGTCTGAAATAATCACATTGTGAAGGTTCTGAGTACCAAAGATACTTCTCAATTTTGATAAAGAGAGGACCAGTGAAACTAGAAGTGAGTTACTGTGCTTCATAAGGGGAGACAATACATGAGTGTACCAGGATTGAACAAGGCGTTTCCATACCATGAACTGTATTAAAACAATTCTGGGCCCATCCTTGGCAGCTCTGATTTAGTAGATTTAGGGTGTGTCCTGAGAATTTCCATTTTCCCTGTGCTTTAGGAAGCTTCCCAGCTAGTCTAATAAGAGCAACTTGGAATTCGCTGGCTCAGGTACATATGAAATTAGCAGTCGGCAGGGCAGTTTCCACATCCATATCCCAGATGGGAACTGATGCTTCTCTCTTAGAGTACCCTGTGTCAGTCCTCTTCATCAGCTTCTGGGGGGAAAGCTCATTTTTGAGCCAGCCCTACACTGGCCACCATCCTAACTTGTTGGTGTAAAGAAACCAACCAGAAAGCCAGCTGTATGAATTGTGGGTTAGATACATGCCATGTTCAGTCTATGAGTTATTATTGGTCTGTGATAAAATAATTCTTGAAATTAAGTGCTTAGAAAATATTATGGCGAACTGTCAGTAATTTTAAGGCCATTGAACAAAATAATACAAAAAAAGAATGTATTTTATACATCTCTTAATTTTTACCAATTCATTTTTATTGTTTTTTACAAGATTATCGGTCCATTTCGTATTGGAAATAAAAGTGGTCCCTCTCATAGATGGTTTGAGAAGCACTGGGTTAGACAGCAAGAAACCTGAAACTGAAAAAGTTAAATGCTTTGCCTTTGGTAAAATTTTGTGGCTCTCACCGCCTCACCCTAAAACAATGTTGGAGTTATATCTTTGACATGTTTTATTTTATAGTTTGATAATGATGACTGTCACTATTTGTCGAGGCATTTAAGTTGCTGTTCTTATTTTGTCCATTCACAGGAATCACCACGCCATCTCTCAAGATCTCCTTTCTCTCATGACCCTGGTTAGTAGCGTTTCCTTTTGCCTAAGGTCCTGCAAGATTGGACTGCTGAGGGACAGTATGCAAGCCAGGAAGGCTAGAACATGAGTGTTTTGTGTTCCTAGTCTCATAGTCTGAGGAAATTGGGTTGTTTAACATGACGTACAGAAACAGAAGCTGAGCTGATTTCTTTCCAAGTGATTGTTGGGCTAAGTTGCTTTTCAGGGGAGTTTGAGTATACATAAATTGGCTTCCTCAGTTGTCAGCTTAATTCCAAGTAGAATCACAGCTTAAGATAACCTCACATCAGTTATGGGAGGGTAATAAGAGTTGCTTATTTGGATTGTCAAACTAGTTTCAGACATTTTTAAATATTTGGGCATTAAATAATTTGCAAGTTAAATGAAAGTCTAGGTTATAAGAAAATTTGAATGCTAAACTTTAATCGTTGAGAAAATCTTAAGCTTTTGTTTCTTATTTTCTAATTGGTTGTCAAGATGGGAAAGATCAAGCTCGTGATGCCCATTCCAACTTCACTGAAGAGGAAATTTTAGGCAGGTCTCCAGTACCTTCCAGGAATGTCAAAGGAGATGGTGCGGCTTCAGATGGCTCAGAAGATCCTTTTACCAGGAAAACACCTCAAGCAGCTAACAAAGGCTGTAGTTCTCATAATGCAAAACATGCAGAAAATAATGACAGAAAAGCAACTGATCCCACTGTTGGGGATTTTAAAGAAGATATATCTGGGGTAACATCAGTGAGCTATAATCAAGAATGCAAGTCTAGGCAATGCTTGGAGAGTAGTGAAAAAAATGACTCTCCCTTCAGGAAACTCTATGGGTCAATGAGAGAGGAGTTAGAGGCCAAATTACAAAAAGAAAAAGTTGCTCAGGGTCGTAGAAGGTCAGGAACACAGACTCCTGTATCAGGAAAAGAGAATGCGAGGCAGGGGGAGAGACCACCTGAATCAAGGCCAAAGTCTCCTAGAAGGAGCCAGCAGGCAAGGCCTGCAGCACATGTGCGAGAATCTGCCCAGATGGAGGGAAAGGGAACTCAGGTAGAGCCTGCTCAGGTTTCCAGAGGAACCCCAAATTCTAGCGTTCCTCTTGCTGAGATGATGGACATGAAGACCCCTGTTCGATATTCACAACCACAAAATTCCTCAAGAAAACGTAAGAGTGAAGACCTGGGCGCTACTGGGGGAAGCTTATCTGTGAACTTTGAGGAAAATGAAAGCTCCCAGGCAAAAAGTTTAACCGTTACTTCTAGTAACTTAATAACTGGAGGACACACACCAGTTAAAGTTGCAGATGCTACTGATTCAGGAAATACAGCAGGAAAGCGCTCCTCCAGAAAGAGAGCAAGTTTCCCCACGTGTGTTGCACTTCTCCCTCGACCTACAGAAGCAGATCTGCAAGGACAAGCATCTCCTGCTAAACTCCTTGCTCCAGTTGAAAGGAAGCTTCAGAATGACGCCCTGAGCAAACCTGGGAATTTGAAGGCTAACGTTGCACAGATAAACCCTGGACCACCTGATGTTAATTCGTTTGATATCAGTGACTATGTTGATTCCATTTCAGATTCTAGTAAGTTTAAATTTATTTTTCCTCAAAGCTTTACACCTACCTTCTATTTATAAAAGTACTTCATTCTGTAAGGAATAGCTGTAAGTTGAAACTCCAATAGCCATGTGGTACAGTGTCAGGACAGACATGTTGATTATTTATACTGATTAGTAGTGAAGATCGGAATGATTACGAGGTATGTAGAAGAAATGCTGGCTGCTAGGGAAAACTAGGACACAGGGCAGATCTAAGGAGACAAGGGCCTCCAAAAACTTTGGGTTCTCTTATTCCATCAACAAAATAGGAAAATAAGAGACTTGTCTTGATATGATTTTCAGTATTCTAAATAAAATCATTATTTGTCAAATTGGGAGTGAACTTAACATTTTAATGGTGTTATGTTCTTAAACAGTTTTAGCTTTTTCATTACAAAAGAATGAAGGTGTGCTATCGAATTTCAGTTTCAGTAACTTTTAAATTGGTTGGTCTTTAATAGTAATTTGAAACAAATCTTAAGTACTAGTACTTTGTATTTTCTCTTCTTTTTTTTTTTCATTAAGATGACAACAAGGGCGAGGAAATATCTTTGAAAAGGAGGAGGGTGTCCTTTGGTGGTCATCTGAAACCTGAATTATTTGATGAAAATTTACCTCCTAATACACCTCTCAAAAGAGGAGAAACTCCAGGAAAAAGAAAATCTCTTGGAACCCATGCTCCAACTGTTCTGAAGAAGATTGTCAAGGTAATTTTAATAACTAGTTTTTTTTTTTCTTTTTTACGTGGTAATTTTTAAAATTTTAGTAGCATATATGACCTAAAATTTCCCGCCTTTAACCATATTTATACATGTAATTTAGTGATGTTAATTATATTCACAGTATTGTCCTGCGTCACTACTATCTATTACCAAAATTTTTCTATCACCCAAATAGAAATTCTGTACCAATTAAGCATTAACTCCCCATTCCCTCCCCGGCCCCTGGTAACCTGTATTCTAGTTTCTGACTATGAATTTCCTCATTCTAATTATTTCATATCACTGAGCGCATACAGTATTTGTCCATTTGTGTCTGGCTTATTTCACTTACCATATCTTCAAGGTTCATCCATATTGTCACATATCAGAACTTCATTCCTTTTCATGGCTGCGTAATATTCCATTGTGTGTGTGTGTATACCACATTTTGCTTATCCATTCATCAGCTGATGGACACTTGAGTTGCTTCTATTGATTGTGCATAATTCTGCCATGAACATCAGGGTGGAAATATCTGTTTGAGTCTCTATTCTCTTGGGTGTATACCTAGAAGCGGGATTGCTGGGTCATATGGTGATTCTATACTTTTTTTTTTTTCTTCACTTTATTTTTACACTTAATAATTGAAAATATAAATAATTTAAAAATAAAAAAAGCAGAGTTGAATAAAATTTCTCAAATGTACTAGATACATAAAAATTTTTTAATCATACAATATGTTATAGAATATATTTAGTTCATAGTAATGGAACCATACAGTATTTGTTCTTTTGTGTCTGGCTTGGTTCGCTCAACATAATCTCCTCCAGGCTGATCCATGAACAGTTAGCATTCTTATTCCTATTTAATGTTTACACACTTGATACACATTCTTTCCAAACTCCTCTCTCAGGTGGAATTATAATTTATATATATATATATTTTCAATTTTAGAAAGCTAACTTAGTTGGGTGCTGGTAAACGAAACTCTGGGTTCTTAACCGTGCTTCTAATATGGTCCATAGGCATTATTAGGTCATAGGCCTGTGCCCACATGGTCACAGGCACTAGTCCAAAAAGGGTTGTTAGTTCACCTGACAATTACTCTTATGGGGTCAAAACAATTACCTTATAATTAGAGTAAAAAAATACTAATAAAAAACAATTTTGACATATCACAAAATATAAATATCAGGTTTTTGTTATAATTTGCTTCTTAGAAATTATGAGGCTATATTTCAGGTTTTTGGCTATTTGGTAATAAAGGTAAATCTTTGATGGCAAAACCCGTTCCTTTTATTTTTCAATCATTTATTTAGGAGGTACCAGGGATTGAACTGAGGACCTTGTACGTGGGAAGCAGGTGCTCAACCTCTGAGCTAACATGCTCCCAAAAGCACATCTTTTATATCACCAACTCTCTGAGCTTGTAATCAGCTCCCCACAGGCTGTGGTCTCATCTTTTGTTTTGAGACCTCTAGGAAAGCATGTGGCTCCATAGCTCATAAGAGGGCTTGTGCAATCTAATTCTTTATTATATACCAAAAAAGATTTCCTGCTTTTTGCTAGCTCACAGAGGTGAGCACCCCTTCTTCGATATAAGCTAAAGGGATTGGACCCCCCAGGGCTGGCATTTCCTCTGAGAAGAGCACACCTGCCTCTCAATAATCAGGCATGCCTTCCATCTAAGCTTGAGACATACCTGTTAAAAACTGTGCTGCCTTTTATTTTCTCCTTTTTGCTCCTTTTGTGACTGGGATGGACACAACACCTTCCTCACATTTAGTGAAAGCATAGTTTAAAAATTTAAAGACCTGAAATTCTTATTTGAAGAGGTTTCTAATATTCATTATAGAGATGATACATACTGGTAAGATTTCTTACGAACATTTTGATTTTTGCCAGGTGCAGCCTCAAGCACCAGGCAAAGAAGTACCTTCGGAAATCTCTTTGGATGTGACTTCTGCACAAAACATGTTTCTGAGCTCTTCAGCATTTAGCGCCAAGAGAGTTTCTCCAGCTGCAAATGACCAAAGCCCTACATCATCCAAGGCTTCTTCAATCTCTAGTGGCACTCCTCTTCCTCCTCAGAGAAATACACCTAAAAGAGTCGGGAGAAAGAGTGGGAGCTTATCTGTAAAGAGAAGGTCCTTGGATAAAAGCAGACATGATACTTTACAGATGATTTATTCCAAAAGGCAGAGTGGTGCATCTGAAGCCAATTTAATTGGTTAGTGTTTTATTAACAAATATATTTTAAGGTGAGTTTTCTTTTTAATGTTATTTTTTGAAAAGTTTTACAATTTTTCCCTTTGGCAGTGGCAAGATCATGGGCAGATGTTGTAAAACTGGGCACTAAGAAACCACAAACTAAAGTTGTAAAACACAGCCATCAAAGACGAATTAAGAGAAAACAAAGGACTAATACTCCAAAGGTAGGAGGTTTCAGTATTAAATTGCTCTCTTGCACATAATAGTATTTAAGATTATGTTAAATGGTTTTACACTTTGAAGTTTTGATAATTTGTTAATTTTTTTCTACAGAAACCTGCTAACGATATTCAAAATCAATTTAGCACAGGCCATGCAAACTCTCCTTGTACCATAGTAATAGGAAAAGCGCATATTGAAAAAGTCAGTGCTCCTACTTGGCCCTGCAGGATGCTTAACACTTTTGTTATGAATAAAAAGAACTGCAATGAAGATTTTTCAGGTAAAAACATGTGTTGGTCCTTAGAGATCTTACCCCTACTAAGCCTGCTGTTTGTGACTGCGTTGATGTATGCTAAATTTGGTTGTTTGCTTTGAGTGGGGTATTAAGATATATCATCTAGTGAACTTCCTGGGGTTGAAACAGAAAGAAGGGTCATAAGGAAGAGAAAGTTGGAGTAAAAGGACAGATCCTGAGCCATTCTTGGGATCACATGTTTTGTATGAGATAGGTGAGAAAAGGTAAATGTGAATCTTTACCTTGGAGAGGGGCAAACGTATAGAACTCTGGAGGTTGCTTTAATGTCAGGAAAGCAGGTTTTTGCCTAAGCTGCTGCTATTGTCCCTTTCCCTGAATTTATACTAATAAGTTGACTTAGAGTTGGAGCAAATTATGTTTTGAAAACTATTTTTGCTTCTTCCAGATTTGGTTTCCTTCTAAATAGCGTAACAAGTTTTAGAAAACATGCCCTGTGACAAAATTTCCATGAACCACTAATAGTTGAACTAACATTGGCACAAGATAGACTTGTTGTGGTCCCCAGTATAACTATATAAGACCCATACGGTTAGATCCTATTTAGATCACCTTAAATATACAAATATCTAGAGCCACTAGTGGCCAAGATTGTGATAGCATGCTCCATCATTTTAAAAAAAACTTGAGCATATACCATCTAATAGGCATGTATATGTACATATGTGTATATGTAAATGTATATACATGCATGTGCATGTTTATAAATTACATGTGTTACAGTATTAATATATGTTACACAACGTTAAAAGCAAGCATAAGTTTCAATACTTAGCACATGTGAGAGTGGATTGTTGCAGGCATTCTTTTGAAGATACTTTCCTAGAAAGTCAAAGAATTTTTGCCCCTTGGTGTCATTAACTTGCATTATAAAATGTCAAAATCTGTTGATACTTAGTCCTGGGTATTTTTAGTGAGGCCTGCGAGGTGTTATCGGCAGGAGACTTGTGAGTGGGCAGGTGTGAGTGGGCAGGCTGGCAGGCTTAGAGCAGGCTAATTGCTGAACACCTTCTGCACAGAGGTGCGAGAAGGAGAATGCGATTCCACCCATCTATGCCAGAACAGGAAAAATAAGGAGAAGGCAGGATAACATGTTTTCTAGAAAGTTAAATATTCTATTTAAAGTACATTATTCTTTTTTTCTTTATGTCAATCTCACTTTTTTTTACTTTAAAATAGAAAAAAGAGGTTTCTTGTAAAATGTCATTATTTCACAGTACTAAAAATTCCTCTACCATATTCTAAAATGTGGAGACATTTTATTTGTATATAAAATCCAAGTGTGGGATCCACGACTTTTAGAAGAGAGCATGAGGGCCCAGATTTCTGCATGTTGGAGAGGAAGGCATTAATGACCAGCAGTTTGCATCCTAAGGGTGCCTGGTTTTGCTACTACTTTGAAAGATTAAAGCAGTTGACTTCCTTCATTTGATTTCCTTTCCAAGAGGAGAGGGAAAGAAACACTTCGTGTATATATTTTCTCTTTAGTCTCTTTTCAAAACTCGAGTACAGTATTAATGTCATCACTTTTCTAGCAGGCCCTATCTGTCAGGAATGCTCGTGAGTGGTCTGTTGTTTATTTCCCACCATTTGGTTGGTTGTAAGGGCTGGGATGGTGGTTTGCATATGGATAAGTCATATGCTAATTGATTTCTAAATATTTTCATATTACAGGTCTAACAGAAATGTTTAAAACTCCAGCCAAAGAGAAACCTCAAGAGATAAACATATATCCAGACACTGCTGCATATTCCAAGATTATCCTTGGGAAAGAATTTCAAGTAACTAATTCAGGAGAAGAATCTCTAGTATGCACTCTGGAAAATTTGGGTTGGTTTACTTTTTTCCTAGCTTTATGATGTTGTTTGATAGGAACTTATGAATGGTGTGTTTCTTTACAACACATAGCATATTATTTCTCTACAACAGATGTTCCTGATAACATATTTCTAGTTTCTCTGTTCTGTTGTTTTAAAGGGAGAATTCCTATCGGTAGTTGAACTAGTGTTGGCTTCCATTGGCAACCACAAACGTGAAATTCTTGGTTGATACACTTACACTACCTATGTATACTTTTGGATTCTTTATTTTATTTAAGTAAAAGGGATGAGAGTGCAGAAAAGTATAATGGTTTCTCATCATACAGATGAATTACTCAAACTCAAAATTATTGCCAATTACAAAAGATCAGAATAAATTTTCTATAGTCTGCAGTTATTCCTACTCGTCCTGGGGGCAGGAGGTGGGAGATGTGAATCTGCCTTCCTCTTTCCCCTGGGATTGGCAGCTCTGTTCCTCTCAAAGAGCTTGCTACACTGACTGATTCTTATAGTTAAAAGGCAGTTGTTTCCTGTAAAGAGTAAATTAGAACAATGTGCATGGGAATATACTTATTACATACATTTTTATTTCTTATAGAGGAGAATGTGCTTTCCAAGACTCAGAATGTCGCCAAAGAGCCGTCTGATGAGACAGCTGCAAACTCGCTAGTGAAAACTCCTGAGGCCCATGTCACAACAAGGATTGGGATGAAAACTCCAGAATCCAAGTTGGAGCCTCTGATGGTCACATCAAGGGCAGATGCATTTAGTAGGTCTCCAGAACTTGGAAAGCAGGTGCTGTGTACAGAGATGAAAGATGAAAAGGCAACAACCAAAACTGTAGAGAACAACTTAGGAATTAAGACTCCGAGGCAGACACCAGCAAAGGAAAAGAATCTGGAGGGAGAGGTGAAGAAAAGTAAAAGACCTGTCAAAACACCCAAGAGAAATGCTGAATCAAAAGAATGGTCCGAACAGGCAACACCCATCATGCAATCAAGAAGAACTTTGGAACAGAGTTGTGTACCAGTAGAAAACCTAAGTGCTGTCCAAAGGCTGTTGACACCTAACAAAAAAAAAGAACACGTAGAAGATTTGACAGGCATGAAAGAACCTACGGGAACACCTAAACAAGCAATACAGCCAATAACACATGATACTGTTGACAGGAAGCTCCAGAAAACTCCAACCCACAGCAGAGAAGGACAAGTAGCAAGTCCTGCAGGCATTCGGGGACTGGAGAGCACACTTAAGGATAAGGCAGAACCTGTGAAAGACCAAACTCTAATCAGAGAGGTCCTGCAAACACCAGGGCAAACAGAGGCACCATTAAATGATGATGAAATCACCAAAGACCTTCGCAAGTGTCCACAGCACAAACCAGACCCTGTGGACACACCAACCGGCATTGAGAGACTGTTCCAGACACCTCAGGGACGAGTAGAAAAGCCACTAGCATTCAGAAGATTAATGGAAACACCGAAAGAGCCAAAAGAACCAATAAATGATGATAAAGTCTTCAAAATAGTTAAGGAAACTCCAGAACAGATACTAGAACCAGAAGAAAATCTAAGAGCTAGTAAGAGACTGCTGAAATTGCCTAAGGAAAAGGCACGATCTATGGAAAACCTGCTGCTGGTTGAAGAGCAGCCACAAACACCACGAGAAGCAAAACAGCCTGCAACTGGTGGCAGTGTCCACAGGAAGCTGAGGAACACACCAAAGCACAAGGAGGGACTGGGAGAACCTCTAATATGCCTCAAGAAATTGGTAAAGACACCTGAAGAAAAAGCAGACCCCATGGAAGAGCGGAAAGGTATCAGAGAGGACACAGAAATGGCAGAACAGCCAGAGGAACAAGCACACAGAGAGATTAGGAACACTCCAAAGCAGAAGGCAGAATCAGTAGAATCGCTAATGGGTGGTAAGAGACTACCGAGAACCCCAACAATCAACCCAGAGACTTTGGGAGACATGAAGAAATCACCAGTGCACAAACTGGGCTCAGCAGACCCACTATGCATCCCCAAAAGAGTGCTGAGGACACCAAAAGTAAAACCAGAACCTGTAGGGGACTTGGCTGATGTGACGGTGTTCCCACAAGCACAACAGCCAGAGGAACCAATGAGTGGTGACAGGGTCCACAGAGAGCTTAGGAACACGCCGCAGCACAAATCAGAACCAGGAAAACGTCAAGCAGGAGTAAGGAGACTGTCAAGAACACCTAAAATAAAGCCAGAGACCTTAGGAGATGTCACAGTGTTCCCACATGTACCCAAAGAGCCAGAGGAACCCACAGGTGGAGATAACATCCACAGGAAGCCGAGGACCACTCCCCAGCACAAGCGGGAACCACAGGAACATCTAACAATAGTGAGGAGACTCCTGGCCACACCTGAGGAAAATGCAGGCTCCGTGGAAGTCCTGCACACTCCACAGCCAGCAGTACAGCCCGTGACTGAAAACCCGAGTGCCAGATCTCCCAGGTGGAAATGCAGAAAAAGTGAAAACCTGACTGGTCTCAAGGTACTGTTTAGGACACCTGAAGAAAAGGCAGAACCAGCTGGATACGAGGAGTCAAACACTCCACAACAAATTGTGGAACCAGGAGATACAACAATCAGCGCACTCAAGACACCCTCCGAACAGAAGAGAGAGTCAGCTGAACTTGTGACAGAGATCAGGAAACCTCTTAGGACTTCGTTGAAAAAAACAGAACTTGTGGAAGACCTGTCAGGCCTCAAGAGACCAATGCAGTCTCCTAAAGCAAAGGGAGATCAAGGAAAAGACTCCACAGGTGTCAGTAATCACACGAAAACCCCTAAGTGGAGATGGGAATCTCCAGAAAATCTGACAGGCATGAAGAGATTTATGAAAACCCCTACTAAAGTTCATCCTGTAGGAGATCTGACACTGCTTGTGGCAACTCCAAATAAGGAGACAGAAGATATTTCAGGTATGCTTGAAACCGTTAGCACCGGTCCAAATGTATCAGAGAAAGTGAAAGAAATACAGTTGCCTAAAACACCTGAAATACATATGAAAAATCTTGCTCAAGAAAACCAGCTAGCAGGAAAAATACTAGAACATCCCCAGAGTGTCCACACTTCCAAGTCAAGAAAAGCCATGGGTGGCCTGACAGAACTTTTGGGAACAGCAGAAGAACCCCTGGAGCCAAATACTACCAGTGAATTAAACAGAAAGAAACCAGCAAGAAGAAAGAAAAGCGTGACTGAAGGTTTCTCTGGCTTACAAAGGCTTATGGCAGAACCCAAACAAAAGACACCCTGTTTGGAAATTGACTTCACTGGATTTGAGGAAATGTTTGATCTTGGAAAGAAAAATCAGGTAAAAACATTACATAGTGTATTAGTCAGCCAATAGGGGTGCTAATGCAAAATACCAGAAATTCTTGGTTTTTATAAAGGGTATTTATTTGGGGTAGAAGCTTACAGATACCAGGCCATAAAGCATAAGTTACTTCCCTCACCAAAGTCTATTTGGAGCAAGACGGCTGCCAACGTCTGCCAGGGTTCAGGCTTCCTGGGTTCCTACATTCCTGGTCTTGCTTTTCTCTGGTTCAAGTTTCCTTCCTTCTTGGGGCTGGCTTCTCTTTCCTCTGTGTGCTGACTTCCCAGGGCTCCAGCATAAGTCTTCAGCATCAAACTCCAACATCAAAACTCCAACTTCAGAAACCCTCAACTCTCTTCTTTGCCATGCCTTTTATCTGTGAGTCCCCACCCACCAAGAGGTGGGGACTCAACACCCTATCATAACTCAAATCAGATTGCAAGCATAATCCAATATTTCTTTTTGGAATTCATCAATAATATTAAACTGCTACATATAGTACTGACATGTCATCTAGAATGTGTTTTCCCGGTTTTGGTATAATTTCTTAAGTAGGTAACATAATTGGATGTCTCCTCAAAGCGGTCTGTGTGCGACACAGTGGATAAGTTCATGCCGTAGCCAGAACCCATTTGGGTCTTTATGGAGGGAATAGACTACCTGAGAAAAAGAAGTAGTCAAAAGTTTCACCATATATTTTAAGAGTTTTTCAGAGAATGAATGAGTTAGGTTTGTCTTCCGATGTGTGAAAAAGTGTTCAAAGGAAGGGAGTGCAGATCACTAGTTCTCTGTTGTTCCAGACACTACTGCCAGGATCACCAGGTACAAATGGGATCACAGGGGTTAATTTAAAAATAGGACAATAGAAATAGGAAGTGGGTATCCTTGAGAAGAACCTGATTGCTGGGATTGGTTTTTTGAGAGACTACTACATTGAAAGAAGTTTGGCAGAATTCCAGAGATTGAAATTTTTTCCTGTTTAACTTTGGAAATGATGTTTGATTAGGAATTCATTTACTTATGTACAGTGTCCTAGCACAAAACGTTATCATCAGATTGGGTAACATTACCTCCAAACCTTATATATCCTAAATTCCTTATATTTTTATTGTTGACTGCTCAGCAGAGATGATCATTATTTCATAGAAAAAGAATGGCAAGGCATTACCTTGAAAATCTTAGGTTACTGGTATCTTAGGAAAAAAATCAATGTAAAATTTTCAAATGAACTCCCTGTTCATATTCATTTCATTTTTCTTCATGTTGAGCTTCCAGCCATGTTTTACTCATTATGGATATTGTCTGATTTCTTTAGGATGGACCAGGGAAACTTTGTCAAGAAAACACCTCTTATAATCCTCCTAATGATGGTAAGTGGAAATCATTGTTTACATGAATTCTCTGCATTGCTCATTATAATTGGTTGTTTGGATAAAATTGGAAAAATTAGTTTGTAGGAACTGCTGAAAAGTACAAAGTATAGATTACTGTCATATGATATTGTTCCTTTCTGCCATACATCTGTGTCAGCTGCCCCCAGGACAGGCTACCAGTGATTTCCATATTAGTGTAAAAAATAACTGAAGGGAAAAGACAAGTTTCGGTACCTCTACGATGCTTTGTTTGAAACTGATTCTATACATATTTATATGTCCCTCTATGTTACAGAATCCAAACCTGGTGCCTCTGAAACTGAAGAATTATTGCCAGAGAAGACACAAGGCAGAACTGTGAATCAAAGGATAAGATCTGCTCTTAGGAAAAAAAGGGCCAGAAAATCGCCAGCACCTAAACATTTGCCCAGTCAAGCAGAGATTGTGCTTGGAGAGCCAAATGCCAAAGCTGAGCTTCATCTCCAAGAGAAGCCGAGTCGGGGAATGTCCCTACGTTCCAGACACAGATGCAAAACTGATACAGAACTGCAGGGGTCTCAGTTGCTCGTGTCAGCACAAAAGATTCAGACAAATAAAGGTGAAAAGACTGTGACGATGTTCCAAGAGGAGAACTCAGAAGATGGGGAGATGAAACAAAAGACTGTGACCCTAAGATCTAGGGGCAAAAGTAAACCTGGTATCAGGCTGCAGGAATCTGATCGTTTCACTTGCTTAACAGAGGTTATGCATGTGGAGAACAAGGACAAACCAATGAAGAGTTTGCAAGAAAAAGTTAAATCTACAAAGGAAGAGAAGATACCTTTAAGAGCTAAAAAAAGAATCAAAACTACTTTTGAAGAGGAAACTCATCCAAAGACTATAATATTTATGAATAATGTTCAGGAGAACTTGGAAGACATAGGAATAAATCAAGAAAAATTATGCTTCTCCTCTAGAAGCCAGAATAAAAATGGAGTGAAGTTTGAGAGTTCTAATAATTTGTCCGACGAAACCAAGGTAGCTGATGAAGAGGCAGAAGATAAAGTTACTGACAGTTCGGCAGTTAACATCTTAAACAGTACAGGGGGCACTCAGATCATTGTAACTTCAAGATCTTCTAGGAGCAGAAGTAAAAGAAACGTAAAGTCAGAGGTATTTCCTAGTGTACTCAGCACTCCCGAGATCACAGCTACAGGGGAAGTTGAAGAAAAGCCTATCAGGAAAACCCGTAAGAATGTCAAGGACACAGCAATTGTAAATCCTGGCCCATTGCTGAGGCTTAGAGGGTCAAGTAACGTGTATCCTACTGATCTGTTGCCTGTCACAACAAACAGAATGTCTGTGAGCAAGGATGAGGGGAAACCAGAAAAAAATCCAAAAGAAGAGAGGGTTAGATCCTCAAGATCTGGATCTCGGCAAAAATATACAGACCCCAAGTCATCCCGTAGTTCAGCTGAAGTGACAGACTTGGAGGGAGCCGACAAGCCTGAGAGAAAAACCCTAGGAAAGCCCAAAGAAAAAGCAATAAAGCCAGAGGCAGCGTCATCGAGGACCAGATACCAAACTAGGTTTTTTGAGAGAGAGATGCAGCATCTTGATTCTCTTCCTGTTATTCCTGAAGAAGCACCCACAGAGCAGGGTGACAAAGAACGAAGGCAGGTAAAGCACAAAACTCAGACTCAAGATGGTAGGTCTACGAGGTCTAAAAGCAAAGCAAACACAGGCTCTGAGGGATTTCTGAATATATCCAGTGAAGCAGAAATACCACACATGGAGAAAACGGCAAAGGTTCTTGTGAAACACAGGATGAAGCAGCAGGATGCAGCAGCCAGCAAGGAAATGCGGCTGGGATCCAGCAGCCGAAATAAGGGCCATCTCTCTGGTAAGGTGGTGGAGTCTTTTCCTGGTAGAGCAGAACAAGCCTCTTGGGAGACAGACCAAGCGGCAGGGCTCCAACCCCGTAGATTAAGGAAAACAAACACTGACACACCTCCTTCAGAAATAATGCAGGTGGGGGACCCCAAAGACAATCCCATGAAGAAAATCCAGGCAAGAAAGCCAGAAGACCCAGAGGTGGTAGTGAATCGGCTGCACCTGAGACCTAGAAGAGTGAAAATCCTTGCCACAGAGATGGCAAACAGAGGAATCACTTTAAAAAATGCTGTGGTCTCAAAAGATGAAACTTCACCTAAAGGACCAAGGCACAACCAGAGAGCCACACGCAATGCTAAGCGATGCATTACCGAGGAGGCAGTTACTGGAACCTCAAAACAGGTCAGCAGCTTACTGTTGTTGTCCGTTATGAACACAGAATGTTTTATTTTGTTTTTGCCATATATTTTGTGTTTTGGCTATATTTTAATGTATCTGTTTTGGGAATTCCACTTACAATAGCAAGTCCAGACTTAAGATAGCAAATGAAAACTTCACTTAGGAAGAACTATGAATTACTTTAGTTAATATATTCTACCTGCTTACGATAAAAAACTCCATGCTAGTTCAGCTAAACTTATTAAAATGGAAAGGTCATTATGTCTAACTTTAAAGGACTTCCTTTTGAAAGCTAAATTAAAAGTTGGGAGTATCCATAAAGTAAATGATACTATGTCAGAGTTCCCATTTTGAAGGAAGTGCTTGGGTCCTATACATGCAACCCCCGCCCTCCAACAAAAGAGTATTAAGCTAAACAACTCTGCTTTTTAGGTAGTGCCAAATTTAGAAGCACATGAATTGTCTATCATTTCAATAAATCCATAATGCATGATTAAATTCAATTAGTGTTATGGGGAATACTTGATTTAGGTAGTTTAAAAATAGGTTGAATAGTAACTTTTTGTGAGTGGATTTGGCTGTTCACACTCAGTGATCTGATTTGGTGCCCATGGGCACAGCAGAAGAGATGTGTTCATTATACAGGGGTAATGGTGACAACACTGACACTTTACATCCAGAATCTCATCTCTGTCCCCAGCCACATTGACAATCACCCAGAAGCAGCTGCAGAGCAGGGGAGTGGAGCCAGCTCCCTGCTCTGTCCCCACACAGGCACAACAGAGCCACTCTACCTGGCATTGCTGGTCAGGTTACCATTTCATTAGAATCTTAAAGGCGTGTTCCAGACTTCATGACCTTCTGACAGAGTGGGGGTAATCATTTGGCCTTTCCCTGCAACTTTAGTCATTATGGTGAATGTTTCTGCTGCACTGGGAGATGGTGAGGCCTGCATACCGTGGTCAAGTATTTAGGATCTCTGCATTCAAACTCAATCTCAATTTCTTCAATTCTTTTGTTTTTCTAACTCCCTCCTTTCACTGTGAGTCATCATTTGATAAGAGTTGTTAGTATGACTATTTCTGGGATGTGTACCTGGATCACAATTAACTTTTTCAGAAAACTCTTAAAGGATGAGAACACACACCTGAGGAGCTAACCAGGAAGTAAAGCACATGCCCCCTAATGCTGTAGGGGACCCATTTTAAAAGTCAGAGGTCACCTTTTCGTTTTAGATTTTAATTTTCCAGGTGGATAAGTCTGCCAAGTAAGGAAACTGTGGGTACATTATGCATATTAGATTTCAACCAAGAATGATCAAAATGAAAGGGTTTGTTACTTGAAGTCCTGGGCACCTGTAAAGTGAATTCAGCCAGGAACACTTTCATCTTCAGCTACTCAGCAAGATACTGTCTTGCTTAGAGGGTACATTTCAGGCAGTCTTCAATCACACTTCAACAATTACTAGTCACTGACTGGCTTCTTCCAAGAGGGAGTTTGATTTAGAAGACCTAAGAGATACAGTCCTGATTACATTCTGCCCCACCCTCCATGTTATTTTGCACTCACTGTCTGATCTGTGTCTCTTTGTCTTATTTTTAGGAGGTACCAGGAACCAAACCTGGGATTTCTCATGTGGGAGAGGCACCCAATGGCTTGAGCCACCTCCACTCCTGCTTGTTTTGTTTCACATTGTGTTTCCTTGTCGTATCTCTTCATTTGTCATCTTGTTCCCAGCCTGACACATCAGCTCACTGTCTTCCATGTCCTTTTTAGGGGGCACCAGGAACTGATCCTGGGACCTCCCATGTGGTAGGCGGAAGCTGATGAGTCACATCCACTTCCTGGTATTTTTAATTAGCAAAAATGTAAATTTTTGCAGAAATTTTTTCTCTTCTTGTATTATGTACTGAAAAAATAGATTACAAACTTTTGTATGAAAAGATAAACCATTTTAAGTTTTAAGAGCCAAATAGTAAAAAGTTAAAAAACTTAACAGGATCTATCTTAAAACTTGTTTCCAACCTCAAAATCAACTTTCTAGAACTAAAAATCTGCACGGCATCCAGTAAGAATTTTGTTTCATCTTGTTTCTTTTACAGAGTAGGGTTTAACAAGGAAAATGGTTCTTTTAAACTTCTTATGAGATATTTTTCTTTTCACACAGGAAAAGAACATTCAAACCAAAAAGAGGAAAACTAGAAAAGACATCGAAGATGTTTAGCTGAGAAGTGGAAGAAGAAAAAAAAATGACAATTTTAGTTTAATGATAAGTATTAGTATCCCCATAGAATAATTTTTGCAATAAAATTGAAAGTAAGTTTTGTAATAAATGTTATGTGCTTTGGTATAATCTTTTTTATATCCCGTATAAATCTTCATTCAATAAATGTGCCTTTAGCAAATGTCTATAAACTCTTGTGTCATTTAGCTTCCTCTACTCATGGAAATAAAATTGGGAAATTTTAGATAATGTCATTGAAATTTACTTTAGGAAGAAGCTGTTTTATAAAAGAACAGGATAAATATGTCTACACTAAGTGCTCTGCTCCTGCTGCAAACTTAGGCCTGCATCAAACTGACTAGCTCCTGCCGCCAGTGTTTGCGCTTCAAAGCTAGCAGGGGCGCCCACCTCCAGTTTATATAGAGCTGCTCAAACGAGCAGACAGGGTGACTTACTCAGACCCACAGGTGTCCATGAGAAAACTCCAGTGCAGGAATTTATAATGTTATGGGGCCTGCCTAGTTTATTTTACCTAACCAAATTTTAAGTTTTGATTTGTTAACATTCCAAATTATCGGGATTAGTGATGTTTAGTGTTTTAACATACTCCGTTTCTGATTTTAGTTGTTTCAGATTATGTTCTTAGCTTACTTATCTTTTGACTCAATGCTCAAGTTTTTCCTGTGTTGTGTTTCTGCCGTTTCAAATCTGTGGTTCAAATCTGTGGTTTAAACTGTCTTGTACCATGAAGTGTGGTGACTGAATGCCAGGTCTGGGGCAGACTGCCTTTGTTTGATTCTGATTCTACCTCTCCTCTGGTCCTCAAATTCCTTATCCGTAAAATGGAAGTGACAACTGTACATCTCAGGATGGTTCTAAGAAAGAAGCTCATGGGGTGTACCTCGTACCAAAAGGACGGCTTCACACAATGAGGACTTGTTAGCTACTTTCTCCTCTTAGTGAGTGGTGGTCGCATTAGTCAGCCAAAGGGGTGCTGATGCAAAGTACCAGAATTCTGTTGACTTTTATAAAGGGTATTTATTTGGGCTTAGAAGCTTACAGGTTCCAGGCCCAAAGAGTCCAACTCAAGGTACCACAAGAGGTACTTTCTCAACCAAAGTCTGCTGCCACATGGTGATGCAAGACCTTCCTCCTTCCTCTTCAGGCTCTGTGGTCTCAGCTTGTTCCTGTCTCAGCTGTAGGCTGCCATAAGGCTCCTCTCTCCCTGGGGCTCCTTTCTTTCCAGGGTCAGCTGCTCTCTTCTCTCCACAAGGTCAGCTGTAGACCATCAGGCTTATCTTTCTTCCCAGGGCTGAGTCTACCGAGCACCCTCTCTTCTTGCTCTTATCTGCTTCTGTGTTATCTACTTCCATGTGAGTCTGTTTTATCAGCTTGAAGGGGGCTGGGACTCAATCAGTTGCACTCTAATGATGTAGGTGAATCAAAGTCCTAATTTTAATGTAATTTCATCAGACATGGCAGCTGAATTGAATACAATCTAAGTGTATCACACCCAGAGAAACAGACCAGTTTACAAACAATGATCTCTTTTTCGAATTCATAAATAATAGCAAACTGCCACACTCCACCCTCCAAATTCCAAAAAGATTTTTTTAGAACAGTATTAAAAAAATACTTGAGTAAAAAGGCTAAGTGCAAAATCATATCTCAATCAGTTGAATGAATGCCTTAAAAGGGGAGATGATTTCAGCATTCAGAAAAAAATTTCAAGCTTGTCTTTGGACAGCCAATGTCTCCTGGGAGCTCATCAAGAACCGTCATCAGACCCTCATCAGAGCCCCTGGTTTGCAGCCTGCTTGTGGAATCTGGACTTGTGCATCCCACAGTCATGTGAGAGATTTTAATAAAATCTCATACTGTTTACAGATACCTCCTATTGATTTTGTTTCCCTAGAGAACCCTGACTAATACAGCTTGAAACCAGGAAGGGCAGTGAAGACTGGAGCTCAGACTCCCTTGAGAGGAACAAGCTGATTTTGACACTTGGTCCTATCTAGGGCTCCTTGACCATTCACTAGAATTGGCCCGAGGCCCATGTTCTGCAGGAGTCTCTGGATTGGTGGGAGCCGGAGGGTGTGCCATGGAAGCCTGTGGGGCCCCCCATCTTCCAAAACCAGGCAGACGGAGGCATGAGAGAATCTTTCAGGACACTTAGGGATTGGAGTGCATTTCCTGCAGGAAGATCTCACATTTTCTTGTCCCTTGTCTGCTGAAGCAGTGGACTTGCTGACTCAGGGAGAAGATCCTAGAGCAGGGGTTTTTAACCAGAGTCCACAAACCAGGAATTTGTGAAGATTTCTGAGGATCTGTGAACTTGAATTGAAAATTTAAAAAGACGTTATTCTTGTGGGGACGTGTTGGTGTGGGTGTGATATATTAAATAATGCACAGTATAGTGTAGATTTAGGATGACATTTATTTTGATCTAGCATGTTGTGAGTGCAGTGGACAACTGCCTACAATAGTTTGGTAAGGATGATGATGAATGTATAATCCGTGGGAAAATGTGAATTTCTATGTTTGCCGAGAATGACCATTTGAGTAGATGATGAACCGTATTAGGTTATCAGGTATTGAAATTATGGGAAGTTGTAAAATGTAATTTTGAATAATCCTAAAATTTAATTTAAAGACATGTTGATTTTAGTTTCATAAAACTGTCTGCCGCTACACTCTGAGAAGGGGTCCATGGTTTTCACCTGAGAAAGGGGTCCATAGAACAAAAAAGGTTAAAAACCCCTGTCCTAAAGAGAGTTGAAGGAGTGACATCACGCCAGGGAGAAGGTTGCCTGCTGGGAGAGTGAGCCCCATCAGCAGAGGCTGGAAGTAAGTCAGAGGAGGTGGATCTAGAACCAGAACTGTCTCCAAATTGTGCAGTGGAGATCCCAAACCTCACAGGTACCCCATGAGGAAACCCATATCTGGGACCCTGGCCAGGAAACAAGCCATGTCAGCCAGAGAAGCAATGGCAAGCTGACAGAGATCTGTGCCAGTGGCTGTTTAGGAGACACTGTCCTTTCTGAACACACCAGAGAAGGTAGGTCTTGAAAGAAGTTGGAGGAGCCAGCCCCTGCCCGCCCCTCCAACCACACCACCTTATTACCAAGGCAGGCTTTAAGCCAAATTAGAGTGGGTGGAGTGGAAAGGGTGAAATGTAAATTGAGTTAGAGAACTATTGGATGGATTGAGCTTTTTTTTCCATTCTGTTTCATTTTAATTATTTTTGTTTGTTTTGTTGTTTTTGGACTGAGTTTTAATAATCCAAAAGTTATAGAATGTAATGGGAAGTGATCAATGGGAATTTGTTGAAAGCAAAGACTGGAGACAAGGAACACCTCTGCTGAGTTGAGATGCCTCAATAAATCCATTTCAGTTATAACGATGAAGTCTGAACAGAGGCTTGTACTGGTGCTGTAAGAAAGACATGGTGTCTAAACCAGCTCGGGGAGGAAAAAGTACAGAAACAAAAAAAGCTTCAAAAAAGTAGAATGGCAAAAGGAGTAACGCTGGCACCATGGTGGAAAGAAACCCCTGACTCAGGCAACTGTAGTGTTTGTGGGATTAAGAAAGTTTGTGTAGTTGGAGGAAAGGCAAGATTAGGAGTGGGTGAGTAGGGCAGTTAAACGCAGGGAGGCCAGCTAGGATATTTCATTAACTGAGAGGGGGGAAAAATAGGCACCTTAGTGAGGAGGATGGGGCAAGGTGGGGGGTGTCACAGGGACAAGAAAGGAGACAGATTTTGGAGATTACTTCTGGGAGGAAAAGTGGACCACTTGGGCTGCCTCCAGGTAAATGGCATGCTATTATCTGATTTATGGAATACAAAAAGAACAGTAGTATAAAAGGGAAAACAAAAATGGGGTGGTTTACATATAGGTCATGCAAGAAGTCTGAGCTTAAAATTAGATTTTAAATCTGACTTAAAATCAGTTTACAAGTGTCCCAAAAATTATCAGGGTCTTTATGGAAAGGAAGCTTAGAGGTTTTTGGCTGACTGGTACACTCAAAAGCTCCTCTACTTCTCACGGAACGTAAAGCTTGCGGGCGTGGGCGCAGGCTGCGCCAAGGGCAAGTCCTCCCCTGGCAACAGGAAGCACGGCAGCTTATCCCCGCAGCCCGCTCACACCAGCCTTCGACTCCCAGGCCTTGCCGACTGCCCTGGTTCAGGCCAGCCTCCACCCTCCTCCCCTAAGCGCCGAAAGGCCCCTCTCCTAGCCGCACCCTAACCCTGAGCAGGTGCTCAGGAAATGAACAGTCAAGTGGGTGCACGACCCAGACGCCCGGCACTCACAGCGCTGCTGGTGTCCCGCGCAGGACCCTGCAGGCCGCGGGCTCCTCCTCCCGGCGGGAATCGCTGCTGGACGCTGGTCTGCGGACCCCTCGGCCGGGCCAGGAGGGGATTCCACCTTGGACGTGGACCGCCCGTCCCGCGCCTTCCCCTTCCCGCCGCCCCCGCGGCCGCGGCAGGTGGGGCCGGGGCGTCCGCTCCCCTCACGGACAGCAGCGGCGCCGCCGAAGCGACCCGGGGGACAAGCGCTCCCGACCCCTCCCCGGGACTCCCAGCGGGCTCGCAGCCGGCGGGCCTGGGGCCGGGCGCGGCGAGGACACCGGGGCACCGGGACACCGGGCAGGGGCCAGGTCGGCGGGGGCTGCCCCAAGTCCTGGACCCGGAACCGTTGGCTCCTCAGCGCGTGCGGCAGAGGCTCCGCCCCATTGGCAACGTCCTCGCCGCGCGGCCAATCGCGGCGGAAGGCGCCAGATTTCACCTGTTCCTCCCCCCGCCCCAAGGGTCCTGCGCGCTTGCGCAGTCGCCGTCTCTGTCTGGCTTTGGGCCCTGGGAGGTAGAGTCGGTGCTTGTTAATACCTCTTGGTGTTGCTAGTTCTAATGCTGCGTGGCCTTACCGGACCTGGTGCAGGAGAAATGATCAATGGACAGCGTTCAGTCTTTGCACTTGCTAGCTGTGTGACCCTGCCCCAGGCTTTGAACTTTGCCAGGCCTACTTCCCTGCCCGTAAAATGAGGCTATTTAGTGGCCAACCTCATAGGGAGGACTCACAGGGTGGCTGAGTGACTGCAATGAGATAATCTATGTAAAGCACTTAGGACGTCGCCTGGAGCTTGGTAAACGTGGAGGCAAGCTAAATATCGCTATCCTAATGGGAAGATAATACCTTCAGTGTATGCCTAAAGCTCCAAGGTTTTCTCCCTGGCTCATGAATTCTGTATCATTAGGGATTTCCCCACGGAGAAGGTGAAGGGCAAACATGGACCCTGAAGCCAGAACAGTTCGTGTCTATGTCTTCAAGTGAGCCCACATATGCCCAAACAGAAACTGAAGAAAACAACCCATATCCGAAAGAGCATGGAGAAACATCGTTTCTTGAAGACTTGACTAACCAGGTTTCTGCATTATCCAAGTTGAATATGATCCCTTCAGGAAGAGAGGGGAAAAATGAATATCTGTGAGGTGGTGTAGCATTTTGATATGGTTCCTGAATTCCAAAAACAGATATTGGATTGTGTTTGTAGAATGGTCTGTACCTGGGCGTGATTTAATTATGATTAAGGCTTTGATTGGACCACATAAAAGACATGGCAAAGGACAGAGTTGGAATTTTGATGCAGGAGTTCTGAGCTGGAGCCCAGGAAGTGAACACACAGGAGCAGAACACAGAATAGAATGGCTCTTTAGACACGGCAGAAGCCTTGGGGAGAGAGACAGAGCTGGTCGCATGATAGTCTACAGTTGGCCTTGTAGATAAAATAGAAGAGCTGAATCCAGAGAGAAGTGAACGTGGGGAAAAGAGAAACCCAGGAAGCCGGAACCCTGGCAGACATTGGCAGTGCTCTTGCGCCAATACGTGACAAAAGACTTTGGTTGACGAAAGTAACTTATGCTTTATGGCCCGGTAACCAAGCTTCTGCCCCAAATAAATACCCTTTATAAAAACCTGCCGATTACTGGTGTTTTGCATTAGCATTCCTTTGGCTGAGTAACACAGGGGATATCTGAAATCAGAAACCTTATTATTAAGGTCTTTATTTTTATTTATTTTTAAGATTTATTTATTTATTTATTTCTCTCCCCTTCCCCCTTGCCCTGGTTGTCTGTTCTCTGTGTCTATTTGCTGCATCTTCTTTTTTGTCTGCTTCTGTTGCTGTCAGCGGCATGGGAATCTGTGTTTCTATTTGTTGCGTCATCTTGTTGTGTCAGTTCTCCGTGTGTGCAGCACCATTCCTGGGCAGGCTGTACTTTCTTTCGCGCTGGGCAGTTCTCCTTACGGGCCGTACTCCTTGCGTGGGCTCCCCTACGCGGGGGACACCCCTGCGTGGCATGGCACTCCTTGGGCGCATCAGCACTGCGCTTGGGCCAGCTCCACACGGGTCAAGGAGGCCTGGGGTTTGAACTGCGGACCTCCCATGTGGTAGGCGGATGCCCTAACCACTGGGCCAAGTCCGCTTCCCTAATAAGGTTTTTAAATGGCCTTGAATCACAGAACTTTGCTGACTATGACCCAGATGTGTAAACCTGGTCGAAATAGATGTTGTCTCTGCTTTGGGCTAAATCTAGACCAGGACACAAGAATCCCACCTATCTGGAAGGAAAGTCTGATGGGTTTTCATTCAGAGCAGAGATCAACAGACTTTTTCTAAGGGGCCAGAGAGTAAATATTTTAGGCTCTACGGGAACCATCCTTTCTCTGCTGCAAATGCTGAGCTCTGCTGCTTTAGCGGGAAAGTAGCCAGGGACAATCTGCAAATGAATGGGTGTGGCTGGATTCAAATAAGATTTTATTTATAAATCAGGTTGGGGGCTGATTTGGCCAGGACTGGCAGGCCCCTGATGTAGAGAAATGAATGATTGAGCATTTGTGCCACCAGGGAGACGCCACATGAAAACCAGCAGTCTCTGCACGCTAACGGGTCACAAGCTGAGGTCTCTTTCCTGCCGGGCTTCGGGGACCTTCCCCAGGCCCCAGGTTGGCTCCCTCTGCCGCCCCCAGGACCGTGCGGCCATTGGAGCAGGACCTTGGGAGTTGGAGAGCTCTGGCTTCACGTCCCAATTCTGCCACTTCCTTGCTGCAGGCCCTGGGCTGGTTGCTTCTCCTTGCTGAGCCTCAGTTTCCCCAGCTGACAGGGTGGAGGTGCTGGCACGTGCTTCATAGGGTTCCTGTGATGCCAAAACCAGAATGCACTCATGGGTGTGTGGCCTCGGGCCCAGCGCTCACTTCTTCCCCCACACCCCAGGTTTCTCCCAGGCTCACAGGGGCCTAAACCCCTGGGGAGCCCAGCAGTCAGCCTGACACTGCTCCAGGCTGCTTCTTCCCCCGGAATGCCAAATGCCCAGAGTCCTCCATGGGATTGGCCTGAATTGCTAGAGCTGGTGCAAAGCGAGCGCCGGCCCGGAGCGGGGGTTTTCCATTCTGGGGTTCTCTGATGGTGTGTGCTGTTCAAAGGCCATCCATTCATTCACTCACTCATCCAATCACGTGTTCACAGACATCCCTGAGCACCCACCAGGTGCACTGGGCGCAGGTCGGCACTGAGTGGGGTGCCTGGGGCAGGGGGTGGTGAAGAAGGAGAGGCACAGTTGGCTGAAGTTCTTAGAAGCAATGGAAGTTGGTCCCGGAGAGAGAAGCCACAGGGCAGCAGCCAGAAGCTGGAAGTCAGTGGCGCCCAGAGAAGAAAGGAGAAAACACCACCGTGTTTACTGCCATGTAACAGAAAAGCCAAGGAACCCCAAAGATTGCAACCAGCCAAAGGAAACTGCCTGGGAGGAAGCAAGCCTGCTAGACTCTGTGAGCCAATAAACTCCTCTTGTTAAGCCAACACATTGTCTGGTATTTGTTTTAGCAGCCAGGAAACTAAGCCGGCCTATCTGTGGATGTGAGTACACAACTAGTCAAGCCTGCAGGACTGGCTAGCCAACTCCAGCTGACCCCAGCCACCAAAACCTTCCTGCTGCATAACAGCATGTGCTGCTCCCGATACAGCCCCTCATCAAACAAGCTCGTGGTGGAGGCATGCCTGCTGCGTTTACAGCGCACAGCTTCCCTGTGGGTTCAATTTGCTGGACAACGATGTGGAGGACATTTGCTCCTAGTGGACTTTACTGAGATCTGATATGTGAATAAACAATGGAGCACATCTGCAATTCCATCATCTGTTCTTTTTTCCACTTGGAATATTATTAAATGAAACATGGACAGTACCTGTGGGAAAATAGCTTGAATTTGAACATGGGAACCCGGCTTGAAGTTGAAACATTTCCATATCACAGATAAAAAGTGGGGGCTTTGGAACACCGACCTTGACTAGATGGAACGCTGTCTGGTCAGCATGAGAACTGTTTTGTGTGAGGAAGCATTTGAACTTTGGGTAGCCTGTTCCCTAGTTTTGCAGGTGCTGCAGCTTTAATATCAAGCAGGCTTGAAAGTAAACAGATAACTATTGCTTTGTAATTTCTAATAAATAGGATGTGGAAACCAGGGTCGAGCCTCTCAGTTCCAGCAGCTGTTGAGTCCCCTGGTCCCATCTTAATTTTCTCTCTCGTGTCTTTCTTTCTGTCCTTTTCTTTCTTCAATTTTGTGTTGCCTTCCCTTTGTACAAACCTATTGCTGAGCTCGATCCTGAAAGAAGGATCGGTTCGAGTGAAACTAAAGGTGTTGTCACGGTGCAGAGCCCCGACTGGTTTAGGAGGCCCTCCAAGTCCTCGGTGAGTAAGGACACTCTCAGGGATTTAGCAGGGTCACGATGGGAACTGGAGACATTTCAACAAAATATCGCCCGCATGTCTCCTAATACAAAATATCGCCCGCATGTCTCCTAAAACAGCTCCTTAAAGCAGAGGAGCCAAGGCCAGCGAGCCTCGTATTTTACAACTCTTAACAGGTTGTAGAAACCACTTTGACTATTATTAAATCTATTTTGGAACCCTTGCAAACAGAAGATGAGGAAGAGAAAAACAAAAATAGAGAATGTAAGGCAATTCCTCCTACTGAATTTTTTGATGATACAAAATCTCAAGTTGTTTTGCCTTCAGCCCCTTCATTAAAGGACTTTAGAATGTCACTTTCCCCTCCGCCGACACCGCCTCCCCCTCCTGTACCCTACAGCCTAAGCCGTCAGCTTCCCAAGAGGGCATTTCACAGGCTAGAAGGGAGGCTGACTTGGCAGGGCTTCAAATGGCCTTTCCAGTTACTGTATGAGAAAGAGCATCTCCCAGAGTTGATCCTCAAAACCCGAATGGAGTTTACAAGTTCACTCATGAACCCTTCCCGTTTAAAATTTGGAAGAGTTAAAAGCAGCAGTGCAACAATATGACCCAAATTCTCCTTTTGCCTATGGTGCAGTGCAGGGGCTGACTGAAGGCTCTAGGCTGATCCCAGCTGACTGGTCCACATCAGCACGCATCACCCTAGGGTCTGGAGAATTTTTACAATTCAAAACCTGGTGGACAGATCATGCAGAGACTCGGGCTGCTTATAATAGGGCCCATAATATCCCCATTTCCTTGGATCAGTTAGTGGGAGTGGGGAATTGGGTGGGAGTAGATCAACAATTAACAATGAATGATCAAGCCATCACACAGGTCCATCGTTGTTGCTTAAGTGCCTGGAAAAAAATTGAGGCTAAAGGCCAGCCTCTGGTGTCATTTCAAAAAGTCCTACAGGGACCTAAAGAACCCTACTCTGACTTTATTTCCCAATTACAAGCGGCTACAAAAAACAGGTTAATAACTTAGAGGCTGCTGATACTATTTTGCAGCTAATGGCTTACGAAAATGCTAATCAGGATTGTCAGAAAGCTATTGGGATTATGAAAGGTAAAGTGGATTTGACTGGATATATTAAATTGTGCCAGGATGTAGGACAGAGGCTCACCATGCTCCAATGATTGCTCAGGCTATGGCAGGGATGAAAATCCATACGGTTCTCTGGAAGATGTTTTAATTGTGGAAAAATTGGTCACACAAGAAAAGATTGTTGGAAGAGGTCTGAGGGAAAAACAATGCTGCTCGGATAGAATATTTCTGCTCAGCAATGACCTGGGCTGTGTCCCCGCTGTGGTAAAGGAAAGCATTGGTCTGGCCTATGTCAGTCTAATTATCATAAGAATGACACCCCCTTGTCAGGAAACTTCCAACCAGCCCCTCTGCCCCGCTCCAAAAGGGGGCTTTCCCAGTTCAGCAGCGCAATCCCAGGACTCCCCCATTCTCCACAGTGCCCTGGACTTATCCCCCGCCACAGCAGGAAGTGCAGCCGTAGATCTCCCTATGGCAGAACCTGTGCTTTCGCTTGCAGGAGACACCCCCATCCATGCAAAAATGAGAATAAAGGGCCTTTACCAATTGGCATGTTTGGACTTCTCGAGAAAAGCTGGCTCATGTCACAGGGAGTTAGAGTGCATACAGGAGTAATTGATTGTGACTATCAGGGAGAGATTCTGTTTTGTTTCCATGCTGATTCTGATTGGGCCTATTTAGCCAAATTAATAAAATTAGTATAAAATTTTTATCAAGGTGTTAAAAGGAATTTTTGGTTTTAAATCAATAGCTTACTCCTGAACTTCCCAACTTAGTATAGTCTTAAAGAGTAGTAAATCCAAAAGATGTGTGTTAACTGTCTGTCTAAACTGATAAATAAAAGCTTAACTGCTTTTATGCTGTTCAAATTATCCTAACTGGTTGATGATTACTAATAAAAGTGTCTCCAAGAACAAGCTTGCAGAAGAAATCTTAAAAGCAGTAAAATCTAAGATATGAAATGATGGAGAACTTAAAAACAGCTATACCAGAAAAGTAAGAATTATGAGTCAAATTGTAAACTCTATGTTTCTTTTGGTGTGTTGTAATTATTTTGTGTTTGTCTGTTTGTTCAATGTTAGTGTATATTTTGATACCTCTGGATGGTAATATAAATTAATAAATAAAAATTCCTAAAATAGCTCTATTCAAATGGTCACAACTTAAATAAGCACTTACATAAAAATTAATACATAAATTTAAATGTTAATAAGATCTCTACAATGATAAAAATTGTAAGTCTTGATTAACGAAATTAGTATAAGTCTCTTCATAAAAAGTAGTTCTTGCCTAAATTGAAATGAATAGTTCATTTTTCTTCACAGGATAAAATGAAGGATGTAAAACTTAAATGAATTTTTAAAAAGGTAAAGAGTTTGTGGGAGTGCTGACTGAAATTTAATAACTTTGTTCAAAAAAGTGTGTTTCGTCCTGGCTGGTTTTCGTAAAATCAGAATGAACATATGCAGGATGGGACAAAAAAGCATGTGGCAAGTTGTAAAAGGTATTGTGGTAACATTAGGTAAGGGTTGTGCTCTGTGAAGGTGAAATTTGTCTTAATATAATTACAGTCTATATGGTTGTAAATAATTATAAGAAGTTTGTATAAGCATTGTTTGAATTACAGTGTTTAAATGGCTAATTCCAGTAAGTCATTTTAAAAGACTGTTTCTAGTATTGTATGCTACTAGGTATTTGAAATAAAGAAAAGTTGTATTTGCATAAACCAAACTGAATTATTATTTTAACAGGTTTGTTTAGTGTTGATGGTAATTGTATGTTGTAAGAAGTTTGCTTGGAAACAGTTTCTAAAATCATTTTGGTAACTTATGTATGTAGGGTGTATAGAATGTGTTTTTATTATTATTATGGAAACAGAAAATAATTTTGTCCTAAGATAAAATGATTGGTTATTAAGAAAGAGCAAACTGTGGGACAAAACCTGAATGAATACAGAAAATGCAAAAGGTTTGTGGAAAAGGAATCTTTGTGGTTAAAGTTGACTAAGATTTGATGGGTCTGTCTATAAAGTTTTAAAAGCTTTAGTATCAAATAGTATACTGATGCAAAGTTAAGATTTTGTTCTTTCTCAAAGTTTCTCAAATTATTAGACTGTTTTACTAAAAGTTTATAAAGAGTTTTTCTCCTGAATAATCAGTATACAAAAAAAAATCTGTTTTATCACAATAGCTTCTTGTAGTTAAACCTTATCATTTCCTTGTTTTTTAAAGAAGAAACAAGTCTTATCACTTTAAAGGGAACATAATATTCGAACCTGATTTCTCAAAGTCAAATCCTGAAAAGTATCTTTTTATTTCAAACTCTTACAAAAGACTTGTTCTTTTACCTTAAAAAAAATTAAAATAATAAAATAGTTAAGTTCCTTTAATATGTTATAAGTTGAATGGAAAGTGTTTGAAAGTATTATAAAATTAAAAGGATTACTTAACCTTCTGTTAATTAAAGTTGTATGAGTTAAAAGTTCATATGAATACTTAAAGAGTGTATAAAATTTCTGGAAATTTGCCAATGTTTCAGCATAATATTAGATAAAAATACAATGTGGTTAATCATGGTTTTAATTATTATTAAAAATAGTGTCACAGAAACAACCTCTTATCGTAAATTAAAGTAACACCATTGTAGTAGGCAGCAGTCCCAAATATTGCTAATTTGTTGCAAGAAATTAATATCCAACTGTGTCACTATCACTTTGTTTTAAAACTTGCTAAGACTTTCTTTAGTGTCTTCTTAGGCAAATGAAGCCAGCCTGTATTCTCCCACCTGTAGAAAAACCAACAGTGAACTTCTGCAGTGCTTCCCCAAGGCTGTGTGCATAGCCCAGCCATCTGCCCTGGCCTGGTGGCAAAGAATCTGACTGTGTAGAAGAAATCTGTGTTTGAAACCCTACTAATGACATTTCGTTAACCAGTGATACTTTTTTCAAAATTAAACATCAGAGACAATAATATCTTATCTTAAGAGCGTGAAATAGGCAAACAATTGGGACAGGCGGCAAGGTCCCTGCTGCTCTATCAAATTCTTAAATGTTATTTAGTTGGGCAAGACAAAAGTATACCCTCTGCTGTAATTGATAGAGCACAATGTTTTCTCATGTTAATGTAGTTTATAATATTGTTGGAATACTAAAAATTTTTCATCCCTCTCTTAGCTCAAATATTAAAACCATTATATGTGTTAATTGGGAAAGGTCCTTCATGGGAGTAGGAGGACCTCCAGCAGGCTGCTTTAAAAATTTTAAAAATAAATTCAAAAAAAAGGAAGGAAAAGGTGGACATTGACGTAGCCTGTGAATTGGATGTGGCCAGCCCCAGTATTGGCTTTAGGTGGGGTTTGTGGCAAAGGCAGCATCTAAACAAGTACCCCTTGCATTTTAGCCATAATTCTGGGAAGGGGCCAAAAGTACAATATAAAAAAGCAATTGTGTGCAGCATGGGAGGTCCTGCTGAAAGTGAAAGGCTTAACCTAATAGTGTCTGGTCACTCTGAAGACTGCCATCCCTACCCAGGGGTGGATTGCAAATACTAAAAGCAAGACAGAAACAATGGACTGTTGTGACTCACTCTCTGGGGGAGAGATCTGTGGAAGAACATCTGGGACGCCTGCAGCAGCGACAGGTAAGTGTCTATCACGTCCCTGCCCACTCCTCTAACATCTCTCTTAGAGGACTGTTGAGGCTGGTGCCTTCATGAAGATCCAGAGCCCTACCTTTGAGACCTCAGAAGAAGCAGACTGGCTCCACCAGAAAGGCGGACATCATGAGTACCAAACCTCATGGTGCCTAGCCCGGCAGTTCCGGCTGCCTGTTACTTGCCAACAGCTCATGGACTTCACCCGTGAGTGTCCTTCATGCTCGCTCCAGTGACTGTGTCATCGGACCCCTCCTGCTCTTGGGAGGGACGAGGTATGCTTTCACTGCCACAGACACTGCATCGGGACTCTTATAACAAGACAGCTACTATTTTCTGACTAGGAAATGAATCCTCACAACAATGGACTAAATTCAGATTCAACAGAGTTGTGGCACCAGGTCCACTGAAGATGCTAACAGTGAGACAAGAAGGCACTGAAATTATGAGATAAACTTCCAGCTGCCCAGGATGGGGGAGTAACAATAATTTGTCACTGCCCAAGCCTCAAAACTATACAAACTGGGGAAAATGAGGCCACTTTTGATCAAGTACTGGCCTATATAGCCTTGTTGGCTGGGAATCTTAAGCTCATGAAAAATGAAAGTCTGTTAATTAAATGTCTGCTAGTTGGCAGTCTTATTGTTTGTTATTGTATAATATATTGCAGTTGGAAGTCTTATTGTTTGTTATTGTATAATCTATTGCAGTTATAGCTTATGTATAAAATGCTGTTTTGAACTTGGTAGAAGAATTACAAACTGTAAATATATGCTTATGCCTACAATGTGATTGGAATGTAGCTGGTTTTTGTGTGACCCCCTATGTATACAATAGCAGTGATATTCCTTAGAAATCAGTGAAACGTCATTTGCGTGGTCATAAAAACAATTTAAGTTTAGATATTTCTCAATTACAAGCCCAAGCAATAAACATTCAACATGCTCATTTGCAATTGCTTCCTGCCTCACACACTATGACAGGAATTGTGGATGGATTAAGATCCCTGAACCCTATGATATGGTTTAAGAGTTGGGGAGGGGGTCTTCTAGGAGGTGTATTAATTATCTGTTCCCGTCTGTTTTGTATGTATTTAGTGCTCAGATGCACACTACAAACCCTCCAGGGTATGAGGCAGCAAGAAATTGACAAATCTGCCTTTACTGCTTTGCAAAAACAAAAAAGGGGGAGATCTGGGAAAATAGCTTGAATTTGAACATGGGAACCTGGCTTGAAGTTGGAACGTTTCCATAACACGGATAAGAAGTGTGGGCTTAGGAACACTGGCCTTGACTAGATGGAACGCTGTCTGGTCAGCATGAAAACTGTTTTGTGTGAGGAAGCATTTGAACTTTGCATAGCCTGTTCCCTAGTATTGCAGGTGCTGCAGCTTGAATAATAAGCAGCCTTGAAAGTAAACAGATAACTACTGCTTTGTAATTTCTAATAAATAGGATGTGGAAACCAGGGTCGAGCCTCTCAGTTCCAGCAGCTGTTGAGTCCCCTGGTTCCGTCTTTATTTTCTCTCTCGTGTCTTTCTTTCTGTCCTTTCATTTCTTCAGTTCTGTGTTGCCTTCCCTTTGTGCAAACCTATCGCTGAGCTGGTCTCAGCCGTGGGCCATACCTTAGCTGAAGCAGCCTCTTCGAAAGGTCCTGCTTGGAATAGTTCCAACCTCAGGAATGGACTGGAGTTAAGCACATGCATTTCTGCGGTACACACAGCTGCAAACCACATGTATTAGTCAGGCAAAGGGGTGCTGGTGCAAAATACCAGGAATTGGTTGGCTTTTATAAAGGGTATTTATTTGGGGTAGGAGCTTACAGATACCAGACCTTAAAGCATAAGTTCCTTCCCTCACCAAATTCTGTTTTCACGTGATGGAACAAGATGGCTGCTGACGTCTGTGAGGGTTCAGGCTTCCTGGGCTCCTCCCTCCCAGGACCTTTCTTCCTCTGGAGTCAGGGTTCTTCTCTTCCTGGGGCTCGCTTCTTCCTGGGCTCAGGGTTCCTCTCTTCCTGGGGCTCGCTTCTTCCTGGGCTCAGGGTTCCTCTCTTCCAGGGGCTTGGCTTCTGTTTCCTCTGTGAGCTTACTTCCCAGGGCTCCAGCTTAAGGCTTCAGCATCAAACTCCAACACCAACACTCCAACATCAAAATCCCTCAACTCTGTCCTTTGCCGTGCCTTTTATCTGTGAGTCCCCACCCACCGAAGCCTGGGGATTCAATGCCCCAAAGACATGGCCCAATCAAAGCCCTAATCATAACTTAATTATGCCCAGGTACAGACCGGATTACACACTAATCCAATTCTATTTTTGGAATTCACAACCATTTCACACTGCTCCACTACCATAGTGATATTGTGAGGCACCGCTATGCTGTCACATGTAGTTTGGTTCGTTCATTCTCACTGCTACCTGCAATTCTGTTGACAGGTATTTGGAGGGTTTCTTTTATTTGATTTTTAAAAATATGCCCCCTTCATTTATCTTTTGTGAATAATATTTCCTAGAGAGGACTTTGAACAAGGATAGAATACTTTCTATGTGAAGTTAATGGGGAAAATCGACAAAATTAAGCAGGCTCCATTTAAATATGTTACATTCCATACAGTGTGAGGAAAAAAGAGGCCACTATGAAAACTAAATGAGATTAAGCTTTTTAAAAAAGGTCCAGGTGAGTGTCTAGCACGTACATACAACATATCCCTTACAGTAAACTGTGTCCAATTAAACACGGCCACTTAGAACTGTGTGTGTCAGAGGCACCGTCTGCAGCTCTGCAGAGCCACGTGGGTCCAGGAGAAAGTCCTCAGCTCAGCACGTCCTTCAGGTCCTTTGACCCGACTCTTCTGAAGAACACCTGCTGAAGAGGGCTTAGCAACAGTCCACGGCCAACAAAGCCTGGCAAACGTTGGGTTCAGCCACAGATTTCTGTACCCCAGAGCCTCTCAGAGACCTTCACAAGCCGGGCTGCGTGTGGGATAAAGCTTCAGGCAGGAAACGGGGCACACGATGCTCCCCAAAGTCATTTCTCAAATAGAACTTCCTACGGGACTAGACACCAGGGAACACGCTTCAAGAAACGGTGTCTAGATTCATTCTTGCCACAAACTGTGGGTGTCTGTTAGACACTGCTGATACCAAAACGAGCACGACACATTCCTGTCCTCCAGGATTTAAATCTGGAGGCTCCAAAAAAGAGGATGAGACAGGAAAATAGATGAGGGCTTCTCAAGGGCCTAATGTGTACCAGGACTGGGTTAGCCATTCCTCATGCTTCATCTCACATAAAACTCAAAGTCAACCCAAAAAGTCATTATTGTAATTGCTATTCTGTAGCTGAGGAAACTGAGGCCCAGAGAAAAGAAGTAGAGAAGAACTTAAACCTGGCCCCACTTCTCTCCAAAGTCCAATTTCTCAGGCTCCAAAGAAAAGCTAGGGCTCTTCTTGAAGATGCATTTCTATGCACAGACAATTTAGGAATATTATGCAGAATATGAAAGAAAAAAACAAAAACCTGAGAGTTTATCAACTTTTTAACACTTTAGAAATAAACCTGACCCTTTGCACACCTAAGAATATAGCAGTTAGTAATGGTTAACAAGCACTTTTAGATACCTGATCAGATAGCTTCACTTTCAGGAAGAGATGGAATAATCTGGTCATTATTACTAATTGGAATAAATATCCAACCACAAATGGACACCACCAATGTCTCAAAAAGAATTTTTCCAAGTTTTTAATGATATGGTTATTGTAAACATCAAGCACTAAGTGAGATGCTCTGAGCTTCTAGGTGCCCAACTCTGGCGACCTGCCTGCTCCAAAGTTTCCTCTAGACTCTTCCCAGGCAGATGCACCTGCCCCTGGTGATGGACCTTGGGACTGAACTCCTTGCACTGGAGGCTCTGGTTTCCTCTCCATATTCCTACTGGCCAACAGTATGACTCTTCCAGCACTTACTTCACTTCTTTCCACACCACTTACTCAACCCCCTTAGTGGAGCCATATCTTAAGAACTAGAAAAAGCCAAAGGGACAGTGCAGCCCCCTCTATTTTGGGACTGGAGCAGCAGAGTTGCAGAAAGGCCTGCAGGAGAGCAGCTGTCAGATGCAGCATAAACCATCATTACTTCTTTTGGTGTTGACACCATCCACCCAGCCCTGCCTGGCCCTGGGTGGGAGCCCTGAGGCCTTCCTCTGGGACTTTGCACCTTTATACCCTGGTCCAGAACCTGCTGGTCTAACTCTGCAGAGGGTGACCCTTTCTGCCCTAGGTAGTGGATCTTAGTGCCTAAGAAAGAGCAGAGACCCGACCTGGAGGGTGGCTGAGTGCCAAGAGCTACAGTGAGGCCACTGTGAAAGTGAAAGTAAGTCAAGTCCCCATCTGTAAAATGGGCATGATGCTTCTCTCCCAGGAGATTGTTTTGAAGGTTCAGGATGTACAAAATGCAAAATGCTGGGACTCCACAAACTTGAGGGCTCAGGAGTGGCAGTAATTGTGGTGTCATCACCATGATCACCCTTATCAGCCTCATTATTAGCATTAATTTATGAGACTCAGTGAAGCCTCTGAATGTGTCATGTGTGGCAAGGCACAAGTACGGCCCGGGAGGGGTGGTGAGGGAAGCCTAAGGGCCAGTTTCCCCCGGGGCAGGGCTGGTGTGCCAGGCCCGTCCACACAGTGGACCTTCACTGGCCAGGTTGGACGCTTGGCCTGGAGGGGGCCATTCAGCCTGGCATGGAGCCCTGCCCCCCTCTGCCACTCGCCATCCAAGCAGATACTCACAGCTCACGGCTCAGAGGTCCTGCCTCCCTGCTTTGTGATCAAGGAAATGAGGAATCTGCAAAATGTATTTTTAAAAATTCTACTTAGCCCTAATGTGAAATTAGCATATTGCTGTGAGAAGAGCCCACACAACTCAGGTGGCTCAGTGAGGACCCCCGAGTCAGACAGCGCCACAGGGTTGCGTACAGGGTACTCGACCATCACTCTGACCATGATGGGAATAAGCACAGAACCTGGAGTGCAGGACTGCCCCCACAGATTAGGAGACGCCTCCGCGCTTAGCAGAGCGCCTGGCACAGGGCAGTGCTGGATGAAGCAGTAGTTATGCTAACCAGCTCGCCCCATCTTAAGGTCCTGAAAACTGAGGGCAACATGGGCATACCTTTCCCAGCTCATTCTGCCTCCAAGTTTACCTGTAAAATATCTTCGTAGATGTGGAGCGTAACCAAACTTAGGCTCATTCCTTGCCAAATACCAGCAGTACCAGTTTCCAGGGCCTTAGTCTGCTAAGTTGGTAGCCCAGGAGCTCTTGCTCCAGACAGCCATTTCGTCTAGTATTCTGAAGCGCGTGGTGCCTGCAATGAGCTGTCCTACTAAGTCACACGGTGTTCTCCCAGGGCGGGCCGGTGCCTCTGGACAACGTGGAATGTCTTTATCTCTTCAGCACAGAGTAGGCCTATAGCAGACACTTATTTTTTTTTGTCTTAATTTTTTTAATATTACATTAAAAAAATATGAGGTCCCCATATACCCCCCACACCCCTCACCCCACTCCTCCCCCCATAACAACAATTTCCTCCATCCTCATGAGACATTCATTGCACTCAGTGAATACATCTCTGAGCACCGCTGCACCCCATGGTCAATGGTCCACATCATAGCCCACACTCTCCCACATTCCACCCAGTGGGCCATGGGAGGACATACAATGTCCAGTAACTGTCCCTGCAGCACCACCCAGGACAACTCCAAGTCCCAAAAACGCCTCCACATCTCTTCTCTTCCTCCTACTCCCTACCCCCAGCAGCCACCATGGCCACTTTCTCCACACCAATGCCACATTTTCTTCGATTACTAATCACAATAGTTAATGAATAGAATATCAGTAAGTCCACTCTAATCCATACTCTATTCCTCCATTCTGTGGACCTTAGAATGGTTGTGTCCACTCCACATCTATAACAAGAGGGGGCTTAGATTCCAGATGGATGCTGGATGCAATTCTCCTGCTTTCAGTTGCAGGCAGTCTTGGCTCCCTGGTGTCGTGGTTGACCTTCTTCACTTCCATGTTTGCTGAGTGGGGTAAGTCCAATAACCCAGAGTGTAGGAGTTGCAAGTCTGTTGAGGCTCAGGTCCTGGCTATCACCTGGTCAGTCCAGAGATTCAGGTCCCCTGGGTATTCATTAAACCCCAGTACCAACTACAGTTCCAGTAAAAGTAAAAGGAGAGACTTGTGGACAAAGATCACATCTAAGTCCAGTTCCATCACACAGAAACACAAACTTCAAAGTAGGGCCAACTGAGATGGCAATGAACTCCATCTGCTATGACCATAGACCCTGTGGGTCTCTGTAGCCCTCAGCAGAACCAATACCTGGGGTTATATCTACTTTATCTGTCTCTGGGTCTCTGCTCAGGTGTGCATAAAGGCAACCCCTCTGATAACCTCCCGGCTCTTTTTGGAGACTTATAGCCATATAAACTCATTTGTCCTTTCCATGTCCCCCTTTTATTCAGGTCAAAAAGCATTTTTAACTCCTGGTATTATATGTAGACTGAGATATTCTGCTGGTCCAAGTTGACCCTTTTATTTAAGGTCATTTTCTAGTTACATCATCAGCTGGTACTTGGTAGTAATCCTTTGGCGCCAGGGAGGCTCATCCCCAGGAGTCATGTCCCACGCTGGGGGGAAGGCAACACATTTACATGCTGAGTTTGGCTTCGAGACTGGCCACATTTGAGCAACATGGAGGCTTTCAGGAGGTAACTCTTAGGCACCCTGGAGCTCTAGGCCTCGTTCTTATTTCAGGTGCACAGGCTCACAAGCATAGTCATTAGTATCAAGGGCTCATTGTTGGACTTTCATTCTTTTTTGGTTTTTGCCGTTGCACTTCGGGGATTGTTGCTGTTCCTTTAGGGACTGTGGTAGAGCTCCCCTGGCTAGTAACTCAGCACTTCCTCAGTTGTTGTTTTTAATTGTAACCCTATGAAAATATCCAAACATTTTTATGTACCCTGGATATATGCCCTGTAGGACTCCCTGCCAACCATGTGTCCCCTGTCACTAACATCCCACACCAGTATTCCTCCCCTGCCATTGTTGAACATCTCTGTGATCCAAAACTTCCTAAAAAGTGAAGCCCAATATATTGCCAGGTTCCATTAATAGTAAAATGGAATATAGTGATGAGTTTAAAGGTTAGATATAGAATACATGTTAATTTAGAAAAATTAAGGTAAAAATAAATTGGGGTATCAAAAAATTAAAAAATGTAAAAGCTTTGTTTTTGATGTTTTGCCTTCCATCACCGCAATAAGTGTTGCCCTGTATGCAATTTGGCAAGGCAACTACTTCTGTCTTTTCCTCAGTGTCTACATCCTATCTTTTTCTTTTTTTTCCCTAATTATTAAGCTTATCTTCATGAAAGTTTTAGATCACAGTAATTCATATATACAATATACAGTACTCCCAAATATCTAACATAAAACCCTTTTCCCTTCCACAGCAATAATCTTTTTACATATTCATATTTTATTTACTGAAACTGATGTACAGATATTGAGACAATAGTTTTCAAATAAGGTAACATTTGGGTTTACATTGTGGTTTATATTTTAGACTATACAATTTTCTAAATTTTTAGTTATCTTATGTATTACATTATGATTTACATTTTAGCCTATCAGTCCCTATACATTTTTGGTGTAATTTAACATGTCTTATATCCATCCTTGCGTACTCTTGTGGAACACTTCTATTGCCCACACAGTTACATTGGTTCCATCTATTCAATACCTCTTTCCCCCTCCCCTCAGGGCGCACAGTGACAGTCAATCTTAATTGCTTGAAGGGCCATGTTCAGAGATACCTGCAACAGTGTTCAGGGCTTGACATGCTCAACTGCCCTAATGCACTGGGAGCCACCATTTTTCTCAAGAGATACAATTCCCTCTATTTGAGAACATCAGTCCTCCCCAGGATGTGGGTATACCTTCACTCTCATTATATGGGTCTCTATCCAATGATATAACCCACTATGGCAAAATGAGCATTCACATAGTCCCTAGGAGACTGTCCTGTGTTGGATTATCCCCTTAAGCATCTTATATAGGTAACCTTCCTTATTATATTTTTGAAAAAGTTTTCTCAGCATTATACTCTCAACCAAATACCTGACAATCTCCTATGTTCGTATGTTGCCTCACCCTCCCCCCAATTTCTTGGGCAATATTACCCATCCTCCCATCCCTAGCCCCCCTCAAGCCTGCAAAGCCCCACCCAAAGGTAACCCTATTCCCCCAGTTTTTCCCTTCCTTGTACAAATACTTACCTCCAGCTTATAGATTTCACTCATGTAGGTGTCAGCTTACATCCTTCCTCTCCCCCCCAATTTCCTTTAAGCCTATCATCCAGTCTCTAGCTCTCTGAGGCAGCTTGCTTATTTCATATCATTGAGGTGATGTAGTATTTGTCCTTCAATGCCTGGGTTGCTTCACTCAACATAAGGTTCTCAAGATTCATCCATGTTATCACGTGAGTTTGTAGTGTATTCGTTCTTAAAGCTGAGTAGTATTCCATTGTATGTATATACCACATTTTATTTATCCATTCATCTGTTGATGGGCATTTGGGTTGATTCCAGCTTTTGGCAATAGTGAACAATGCTGCTATGAACATTGGTGTGCATATATTGGTTTGTGTCCTTGTTTTCAGTTCTACTGGGTAGTGGAATTGCTGGGTCATATGGCAAATCTATAGCTAGTTTTTTGAGAAACCTTACCAAACTGTCCTCCAGAATGGCTGGATCCTTCTGCATTCCCACCAGCAGTGGATGAGTGTTCCCATTCCTCCACATCCTCTCCAGCATTTGTAGTCTTCTGTTTTTTTCATAGCTGCCAATCTTATGGGAGTAAGACGGTATCTCATTGAAGTTTTGATTTGCATTTCCCTGATAACTAGAGATTTGGAGCATTTTTTCATGTGCTTTTTAGCCATTTGTATTTCTTCTTTGGAAAAGTGTCCGTTTAAATCTTTTTCCCATTTTTTAAAAGAGTTGTTTGTCTTTTTATTTTCAAGATATAGGAGTTCTTTATATATGCAGGTTATAAGTCTCCTATCAGATATATGGTTACCAAATATTTTCTCCCATTGTGTAGGCTCTATTTTCACTTTCTTAATAAACTCCTTTGAGGTGCAGAAGGCTTTAATTTTGAGGAAGTCCCATTTATCTATTTGTTCTTTTGCTGCTTGTGCTTTTGGTGTGAAGTTCATGAAGCCATTTCCTATTACAAGGTTTTGTATATGCTTCCCTACACTGCTTTCCAAAATCTTTATGGTCTTGGCTCTTATATTTAGGTCTTTGATCCATTTTGAGTTGATTTTTGTATAAGGTGTGAGATGGTAATCTTCTTTCATTCTTTAGCAGACACTTATTAAGAGCCTAAAACAGAATGGTTAAGGGAGCAGGAATGTTTAAGGTTTCCAGACTAATAAGAGTTTAATTATAGGCAAACGATTCCAAAATAATCATTTAAGTAGGAGTAAATTAATCAAAGAAAGAGCTCCAAATTGTAACATTGACCCAAAGGTTTCAAGACACCATTAAGAGCATTTGTCCATGACGTTTTGTAACAGAATCACACTTCATTCACTCAGCTTCTCAGTGTATAAAGTTGTCATTCTTGTTGGTCCTTTATGAGCACTTTGGTTTGAGTTTTGTTTTGAGGAGTGCATTAGTCAGCCAAAGGGGTGCTGATGCAAAATACTAGAAATTGGTTGGTTTTATAAAGGGTATTTATTTGGGGTAGGAGCTTACAGATATCAGGTCATAAAGCATAAGTTACTTCCCTCACCAAAGTCTATTTGGAGCAAGATTACTGCCGACATCTGTGAGGGTTCAGGCTTCCTGGGTTCCTACGTTCCTGAGGCTTGCTTTTCTCTGGGTTCAAGTTTCCTTTTTTCCTGGGGCTGGCTTCTCTTTCCTCAGGGTGCTGAATTCCCAGGGCTCCAGCATAAGTCTTCAACATCAAACTCCAGCATCAATACTCCAACATCAGAAACCCTCAACTCTGTTCTTTGCCATGCCTTTTATCTGTGAGTCTCTACCCCTTGGTGGGTGGGGACTCAACACCCTAATCATAGCTCAACCATGCCCAGGTACAGATCAGATTACAAACATAATCCAATATTTCCTTGTGGAATTCATCAATAATATCAAACTGCTACAAGGAGGAACGGTGATTCCGGGAGCCCGAGCCTCCTGGAATCTCCGGGTCTCCACGCCCCCCCCCCCCCCCCACTGGGCACTGTACAGGCTGCGGGCAGCGGCCGGCAGGCAGAGTCTGTCCCCTCTCGTCCTCTTGGGACAGATCCTTTGGGTCAGCACATCCCAGAGTGCAGTGACTCACGCGCAAACGACAAGTGGAAGTATGAAATCGTCTTTCTGTTAGTGTAGCACTGGCGCGGGCCCCTCTGACACAAAACAGATCCTTCACCCAGTCCCAGGTCTGGGCCTGCACCTGCGTGCACCTGCGCCCACGGAGCCAGCATTTCTCCCCTCAAGGCGCATGGGCCCTGCCTGGTCTCCAGAGGGCGCTGCGGTCCCGGCCGTCGCTCTCCAAGGCTTGGCCGCAGTGCTCTGGGGCCTGAGGGCCGCGGATCCCCTCCCCACTGTGCCGGCCCCAGGGTTGCTCACCAGCTGGTCTCCTAGTGAGGTTATGCTGGGCCCAGTGTCATCACAGGGTCCCTATAAGGGCAAGAGGGATCAGGAGAGAGTCAGCAGGATAATGGGAAAGATCAGCAACCTCATCTTTTAAGGTGAAAGGGACACAGGAGCCACGGCACGCGGGCCCCTCTAGAAGCTGGAAAGGGCAGTAAGGCGCCCTCCCTTCAGCCGTGTGACCCCCAGGGCTGCAGGACCACATACTTGTGCTGTTGCAGGCCACGAAACTGTGGCCATTTGTTAGAGCAGCCACAGGAAACCACTGCAGACACCAGCCTCTCATCCCCAAAAAAGATGTGCAGACGCAAAGCAGCACGTCGTCCTCCTTTTATGCTTTTTTTCTTTTTGCCTCCTAGATGGCCATCATTAAAGACAATACTACTAATAATTATCAATGTATCTGAGCTGGTCAGTGGGCAGAACACTCTGGTATCTTATTGGTAAATAAGATTTTAGTTCAACATTTTAGAAGGCAATTTGGGACTATCCATAACTCTGCATAAACATATTCTCTGACCCAACAGATTTGTTGATAGGACTTTACCCTCCTGTGTTAAGTGCAGCCTGCCAAAAAACAAACAAAAAAAGATTTTTTTTTAAGCGCTTTTACTTAGGATGATTGACATACAAGAAACTGCACGTATTTAAGGTGTAAGGTCAGGTAAGGTTGGATACACCTGTGAAACCACCACTACAATCAGAGAGTGAGCACGTGTGCCCATCCCCCTCCAGAGCCTCCTCAGTACCCTTTACGGTCCCCCTTCCCCCTCCCCACCATCCCCCTGCCCCAAGGGACCCTGGGTGGATCTGCTTTTGGCTCCTATAGATTAGTTTGCCCTTTCTAGAGTTTTATATAAACAGGGCCACTCAGTAGATATTTTTTGTGTTTTTTTTCCCCCATCTGGCGTAATTTAGGATTCAGCCATGTGTTCATGCACAAGGATCTTTCATTGTGGATTTCTAATCGCAAAGGCTTGTAAACCGAAACAGCCATCAGGCGCACTGAAGTCAACGACGGGCCGCTGTCCCCATGCAGGAGAAGCGGAGCCTGTGCTGAGTGGAGGTGGCCTCGGGTTTACCAGCGGGGCACACGGTGGAGGCTGACGTGTATTTATGCTCTTTTGTGTAATATTTTAAAAGGGTCGACGTTCTGAGAAATACACGAGAATCGGCGGGAGCCTGCGGGCTGTACTGGAGGAGAGGCGGGGCTGGAGAAAGATTTTGCTTTGAAGTTGGGACGCGCGGCTGCGCGCAGGCGGGGCGCTCCCGGGGAGGCGGCGCGGGGGACCCGGCGGCGGCGCGCGGCGCGGGGCGGCTTTGTGGGGCGAGCGGGCGGCGGCGGGGACCGGGACGCGGCGGGGACGGGGACGCGGCGCGGCCGGCGCGGAGCCGTCTGGACCCTCTGCCGGGTGAGGCGCGCCGCGGCACCTGCTGGCGGGCACGGCGGGCGGAGTCTCGGGCGCCAGGGGCTCCTGGGGCCCCGGAGGGCCGGGGAGACGGCGGGGACCGGGGTCGGCGCCCTCGGGGTTGCTGGTTGGGGCGCGCTGGGGGCGGCCCGCGCCTGGGCTGCGGTTGGACGCGTGTCCCAAGGGCGCGGGCCGCGAGGGCCAGGGCGCGGGGACGCTGGCTGAGGCCCGGGGACTCGGCTGTCACTTAGTGGCCGCGCAGCCGCCCGCCCTGAGGGTCACCTGTCCCTCCTCTTGGTCTGATCCAGCGACCCCTGTCTTTGCGGAAGAAGAGTTGCTGGTGAATTTGCTCTGGCAAACCTGGAGAACCTGACATCCCATCCGGAGGGACCTCTCCCTGGACTTGAGAAAATGAGTCACCTGGGCCACCTCGTTGTCATCAAGAGGAGCGGGGTCGACGGCCCCCACTTCCCCTTGTGGCGCAAAACCTGCTTGTTTGGAAGGTGAGCTGGGGTGGGGGCGCTGGCGCCCTCCGCTCCCTGGGCGCCCCCTCCACTGTCCCCTGGACAGGTGCTCCTTACGGAAGGGGACTCGGAAAACGCGCCTGGCTAGTTCCGGGTTTGAATTTGGACAAGCCTTTAGGTGGAGAGGATTTCCAGGTCCCGGGCCCCTTGGGGCGTCCTGGGCAGGCGGCTGAGTGCGGGCAGCGCTGCCGGGGCTGTGGTTGGCGCTCAGGGCGCGAGCAGGGAGGAAGGAGCCTAGGCCGGCTCCTCGCGTGCGGGAGGAGGAAGCTGGCAAAGGTCCCCGCTTGCACTTGGAGTTTTCCTGCCTCGCTGCCCACCTGTTCCGGGGTGGGACTGACTTGATGACCAGGCGCAGCTTTTAATGACAGTCTCCCTTGCGCCCTGATGTCACACGCAACGACTTTTGAAAATCCTCTCGGTGGAGAATTTTCCCTTTCGCCGTAACTTCCCTCTATTATTTCCCAGTAAGAGGCGGCCTGGCCCCGCGGGCTCCCGCCTCAGCGTCTGGGCAGGCAGCGCTGTGGAGGGTGGCTGTCTCCCGGGTTTATGGGCATCTGAGGTTTTGCTTTCTTTGTTATATGTGATGCCAGGTTTTCTCTAAAGTACACCTGGCATTTCTGCTTTCCCAAGGGGAAGAGAAAGCAGGCGCGCAGCAGCCTGTGCCGCTGAGATGGCCTGTCCCTCTGGAGCCCCCCGGGAGGCTCTGCCCCCACCATGCCGTTTCCTAGCTGGCCCTTCCCAAGAGCCTCTTCTTGCTTCTCTGTCTTTGTCTTCTACAGTCTGTTCTTGGTACTGCAGCCAGGGTGGTTTTCATTTTAACGTGCCTTTTCCTTGTCAAAAACCCTTCCGTGGGGCCTGCTAAGGAATAAAATCCAGAATGCTCTAGAGGTGGAATATGGCCTAAGTGTGAAGGGGCGGGCTGGGGCTTCAGAAATCACCCTGCCTGCGGCCCATCCCACATCCATAGAGAGGGGCGATTAGGACAAGGACCTTCCCACCTCTTCAGGTTCCCTCACCTGCCGCCTGGTTCCCTGGGGACTGAGAGAGCCAGGTGCCCGCTACGGGCTGCTGGACTGTGGCCCGTGCGTGGACGCCATGGATCGGGCGGCCTAGGCTCTGCCTGTTACAGCGGGCACGGTGCCTCCTCACACCCCTTCCACTCTCCCACCTGGTCCCCTTTGGGTGGCCAGGCCCCCTCCCTTGGAGCTCTGCGCTCTGGCCCTGACTCCCCTTCCAGCCTCACCTGGGGCACCAGCCCCGGCCATGCCCAGCCCCACTGCAGGCCCAGCAGGCTGGTGCTCAGCCCGGTGCTTTCTGGCAGCTTGGCCTTGGTGGAATGTTCTCCCTACCCTCCTGCAGGAGCATTCCCTCCCCTCTTCAGGGAGCAGTTTAAATGTCACTGCCAAGAGGCCTCTGAGGAGCACAGCTTTTCCCTTCGTCCCTGTGTTACTGGTGATGGTGCCACTGGTCTCTCCCACTCCGCTGAGCTCCCCCGGGCGAAGGCTGCCTTATTAATTCTGCGCTCAGTGCTTGGTGTGGGGTCTGCGGATGGACGTGACGACACTGAGCACACTGGAAGGTGCTGAGGGGAAATCATTGGCTGGAGGTTGGGGTTTGGGGTCAGTGTACAGCAGTGGTTCTCCCCGACGGAGGCATTTGGCAATGTCTGGAGACATTTTCCAGTGTCACAGTGGGGAAGGGAAGGGTTTGCCACTGGCATCCGTGAGTGGAGGCCAAGGATGCTGGGAAGAGTTGACGGTGCGGTGCACGGACCACCCATAAGAAAGAACTGTGTGGCCCAAAGGTCACCAGTGCTGGGCTTGAGAAACTCTTGAAACAGGGTTCCAGGTAGCAGTCTCTGGCCAAAGAAATCTCAGTTCTAATAAGATGGTCTGTCTTCTGCTGGGATCCTCTGATACCTAAAAACCAAATTCTTTTCTTTGGCTTAAAGTACCTGTTTAATTTCCATAGCTTCCTTCATTTCAAAACACAAAAAATGAACATTTCAACCCTAAATGGCAGTTATTTTACTTACTATACAGCAAAGATTAAAAATATTTTTAGATACGATTTTGTAATTTAGGAATCAATTCTTAATTGTTCAGTTATATGACTTGAGTAGGATGAGAGATTCTTAGATCCAGAGGTTTCTATTGAGAACAGAGAAGATTATGAAGTGTTCAAACTTTTAAAACTGAGGGATTGAAATAGAAACTTCAGAGCATCAAGGAAGCTTCCTGAACTCTTGTGGAATAGTTTCTATACTGTTTAGGAATACTCCCATCTGGTGCTTTGTGCTGTCGCCCAGTGAGGTGCTAGCCTAAAACAATAGCACTTGCTCGGGTTATCAAACCTTTAAGTACAGCGGATTATAGGACAAAACAGGTAGAGTATTGACAATAAATAAGTCTTTCTCCACAGTGAGATAAGGTATTCCTTTATTTGTGGCTTATAACCATAGCTCTTTTAGTAAAAGGAAATTAAATTCTGTATTATGATATTTCCTATTATAATTATTTTAAGTACTCTTAATTTTAAAGATCTAAACTAGTAGCTAATATAATATTTGTAAAAATTGTTTGCAAGATGTGAAGAACATCTCCTTGCCCAGTTATAACTTGATGCCATTGCATTTGCAGAGCTAAAATACTAGTCAATTGCTTTTCCTTTTGAAAAAGTAAGGTAATTTTCTTAAAGGTGGAATAAACAAAAATAAAATCTTCATTCTTTTTGAATTGAGGGGTATTGAATGTGACATCCATATACAGCTTCCTATAGTGTCAAACCAACACTGCTAAACTGAAGTCACTCAGCAGGAGGTAAGTTTTTGTAAATCATTTTTAAAAACTTTTTATTTCACTTTTAAACTACTTATAGGTAACATTTTCCTCCCTCCTTTCTCCTTGTAGGCAGTATTGTCTAATTTGAGTAACACAAGCCCAACACAATTAAATGAGCCAGTAAAACTAAAACATGGAGATATCATAACTTGTTGACTGATCTTTCAGGTGGGTAAAAACTGATGTGGCTGAAAATCAATGGCACAGTCCAATGATTCTGATGAACTGTAATTGTAAACAAGCCTCACAGTTCACGGTGATTGTTCTTTAGTGTTTTTGGATGTCAGAGTGTTTCAAGTGCCATTCTCAACACAAATCTTACTCGAAAAGGACGTGGGTCTTGGAGGAATGAGAAATGGAAATTAAATTGATGTAAAATCAAGGATGTGAACCCTCATAATTAATTATGCCAAAGAAGGGTGCCCTGGTCCTAAAGAAGCTTATTTCCTTGCAGAGCCTGACCAGATGGGAAACTGTGCATTGGTTTAAAAAATTTTAAACTTTATTTTATTTTGTTAGTTTAAGGTAAAACACACACATAGAAAGGGGAATCCAACAAAACATGTAGCTCAGTTTAGCACCAATCTCATGTAATAGAACATTTCCAGAAGCTTCTTTCATGCTATCTTCTAAATGTTTCATTACCTCACCAAATAAACCATAATTGTGGCTTTATGATGTAATAACTGTTTGATGTTTTACTGCCTTAAACATACATTTCTACACACTACTGCTTTGTCTTTATTAAACTGCATATAAATGAAATGATGAAGTATGTGTTTGTGTCTGACTTCTTTTCTTATGTTTGTGGGTATTCGTATGGCGTAGGATGTCCTTGTAGTTTGTTCCTCCTCATTGCTTACTTCACTGAGAGCATGCACAGTAGCATATACAATTATACACACTCGGTTTGTTCTGGATGGTTATTTGAGTAATTTCCAGTTATTGAAATGTGCTGAGGCTTGCTCTCTGATCAGATACAGTTCGTATTTTGATGATAAATTAAATTAATATTTTAATGTGTGTTTGAAAAGTTATATTCTATAGCTATTGTGTATAGTGTTTTATTTATTTATGTCTGTTAGATTCACAACTCCTGCATTCCTTTTTTGGAGAGAGGGTTAATTTTTTTTTTTTTCGTACACCATACAATTCACCCAAAGTGTACAATCAGAGCTTGACTAGAAGAAACGATTCCGTTTTCAAACTGTTTCAGATTTTATTTTATTTAGATGGCATTTAAATTCAAAGTAAGTCCTCTCACTGAGGTGCCTGGTTTTCAGTATGTCAAATAAAAGGGTGATTCCATGAATTGGTCCCTGAATTCTGTTAGAACAAATATGTATCTTGTGAAATGTCAGCTCTCTAAGATGCGTCTGTGCTTGTTCAGACACAGCTTGAATAAGCAGGAAACTGAAAAGATCAGCATGTTCTGAAGTGAGAGAAAAGCTCTGTAGGTACACTGAACTATGTGACTGAATGATGTTAGCAAAAGATCCATTGCCACCAGCTGCACTAGTTGACCTTCCAGGCTGCCCTGGTGGTTTTTGACAAGAAAAGGGCATGTTGCCGTGGCTCTCACGCGGGAGGCGCTCAGGGCAGTGGAGCTTACCCTGTTGAGAGAGAAACGAATGCGGGTCGCCTACCTCCGACAGTGTGTACGAGAACTTAGGCAGCTTATCTAAGTTTTCAGTGTAAAAACACTTTCCTAAGTAAATTTATTTCCATGAATAAGGTAATGAAAAAAATGAAGTTTTTTCCTTGGTCCTTGGACATTAAGCAGATATGGAGGTTTTAAAACTAGGCTATGAGAATCTAATCTATATCTGCATCTGTCATTCTGTGCACTTCAGGTTTGAATGTGAAAGCCATCAGAAAGGAATCAAGACAATTGAATTTCCAGAACGAAGTCGTGACAAGGTAATGGGAAATATCCGAGCGTGGGCTCTGATTATTTTACATGATGATATGCAATCATTCATATGTACTTTAAAGAACGGTTTTTTATTTTCAACCAGTATCAAAGAAATATGACTTAATGATCAGAGTAGGAGAATATTAATGAAGTATTAAGAGAAATTGGGCTTGGGCATATTAAAATAATCGAAATCTATAGTTCTTATTTGTTATTCATAATGAGAGTACTTTGGCCCCCAACGGATTCCTACTGTATCTCATGATATTAGTTTTTTGCACATCTGTGGTTTGGTCAATCCAAAAACTAAAATTTGAGAACTTGTTTATATTATTTTGTGGCTTATGTTGTATCCCAGTCCTGTCATTGTACCCATCCATTTTGTTTTTTTTAAAAAGATTTTATTTATGTATTTCTCTTCCCTCCCCCTTCCCCCCAGTTGTCTGCTCTTTGTGTCCATTCACTGTGTGTTCTTCTGTGACTGCTTCTATTCTTATCAGCGGCACCAGGAATCTGTGTTTCTTTTTGTTATGTCAGCTCTCCATGTGTGCGGCACCATTCCTGGACAGGCTGCACTTTCTTTCGCGCTGGGTGGCTCTCCTTAGGGGGTGCACTCCTTGTGCGTGGGCTCCCCTACGTGGGGGACACCCCTGCATGGCAGGGCACTCCTTGCGCACATCAGCACTGCGCATGGGCCAGCTCCACACGGGTCAGGGAGGCCCGGGATTTGAACCGCAGACCTCCCATGTGGTAGGTGGATGCCCTATCCATTGGGCCAAATTTGCTTCCCCTCATCCGTTTTTTAGTGTCTGAAATAATCACATTGTGAAGGTTCTGAGTATCAAAGATACTTCTCAATTTTGATAGAGGACCAGTGAAACTAGAAGTGAGTTACTGTGCTTCATAAGGGGAGACAATACATGAGTGTATCAGGGTTGAACAAGGCGTTTCCATACCATGAACTGTATTAAAACAATTCTGGGCCCATCCTTGGCAACTCTGATTTAGTAGATTTAGGGTGTGTCCTGAGAATTTCCATTTTCCCTGTGCTTTAGGAAGCTTCCCAGCTAGTCTAATAAGAGCAAGTTGGAATTCGCTGGCTCAGGCACATATGAAATTAGCAGTCGGCAGGGCAGTTTCCACGTCGGTGCCCCAGGTGGGAACCGCCTCCTCTCTCTCGGAGCAACCTGTGTCGAGGCTGCTCATCAGCCTCTGGGAAAGCTCCTTTTTGAGCCAGGTCTACACTGGCCACCATCCTAACTTGTTGGTTAAAGGAACCAACCCGAAAGCCAGCTGAGTGAATTGTGGGTTAGATACATGCCATGTTCAGTCTATGAGTTGTTTAGTATTAGTCTGTGATAAATTATTCTTGAAATTGAGTACTGAGAAAATATTATGGCGATTTGACAGTAATTTTAAGGCTTCGAACAAAATAATAGGAAAAAGGGGATATATTTAATACATCTTTTAATTTTTACCTATTCATTTTTATGGTTTTTTACAAGATTATTGGTCCACTTCGGATTGGAAATAAAAGTGGTCCCTCTCATAGACGGTTTGAGGAGCACTGGGTAAGACAGCAAGAAACCCGAAACTGAAAAAGTTAAAGTCTTTGCCTTTGTTAATGTTTTGTGGATCTTCCCCCCTACCCTGAAGCAATGTGGATTTATATCTTTGATATGTGTTATTCTATAGTTTGATAATGATGACTGTCACTATTTGTGGAGGTATTTAAGTTGCTGTTCTTATTTTATCCATTCACAGGAATCACCATGTCATCTCTTAAAATCCAGTTTCTCTCATGACCCTGATTAGTCGTGGTTTGCTTTTGTCCCAAGGTCCTGCAAGATTGGCTAGCTGGGGGACAGTATGCAAGGAAGGATGGCTGAAAGATCACTCTTCTGTGTATCTAGTCTCATAAGTCTGCTGAAGTTGTGTTGTTGAACATGACATACGGAAACAGAGAAGCTGACCTGATTTTTTTCCAAGTGATTGTTGGGCTGCTCTGCTTTCAGGAGAGCTCAAGTATACATAAATTAGCTTCCTCAGCTGTCCTCTTAATTCCAAGTAGAATCACAGCTTAAAATAACCTCATATCAGTTCTAGGATGGTAATATAAGTTGCTTATTTGGATTGTATCACTAGTTTCAGACATTATTAGACAATTGGGTATTAAATAATTTGTAGATTAAGTGCAAGTCTAGGTTATAAGGCAATTTGAACTGATTTTAAAAGTTGAATGCTATACAGTAATCATTGAGAAAATCTTCAACTTTTGTTTCTTATTTCCTAATTGGTTGCCAAGATGGGAAAGATCAAGCTCGCGATGCCCATTCAAAGTTCACTGAAGAAGAGATTTTAGGCTGGTCTCCAGTACCTTCCAGGAATGTCAAAGGAGATGGTGGGGCTTCAGAAGGCTCAGAAGATCCTTTTACCATGAACACATCTCAAGCAGCTAACAAAGGCTGTAGTTGTCATGTCTCAAAACATGCAGAGAATAATGACAGAAAAGCAACTGATTGATTCCACTGTTGGGGATTTTAAAGAAGATATATCCAGGGTAACATCAGTGAGCTGTAATCAAGAATGGAAGTCTAGGCAATGCTTGGAGAGTAGTGAAAAAAATGACTCTCCCTTCAGGAAACTCTATGGGTCAATGAGAGAGGAGTTAGAGGCCAAATTACAAAAAGAAAAAGTTGCTCAGCGTCGTAGAAGGTCAGGAACACAGACTCCTGTATCAGGAAAAGAGAATGCGAGGCAGGGGGAGAGACCACCTTAATCAAGGCCAAAGTCTCCTAGAAGGAGCCAGCAGGCAAGGCCTGCAGCACGTGTGCGAGAATCTGCCCAGATGGAGGGAAAGGGAACTCAGGTAGAGCCTGCTCAGGTTTCCAGAGGAACCCCAAATTCTAGCGTTCCTCTTGCTGAGATGATGGAAATGAAGACCCCTGTTCGATATTCACAACCACAAAATTCCTCACGAAAACGTAAGAGTGAAGAACTGGGCGCTACTGGGGGAAGTTTATCTGTGAACTTTGAGGAAAATGAAGGCTCCCAGGCAAAAAGTTTAACCGTTACTTCTAGTAACTTAATAACTGGAGGACAAACACCAGTTAAAGTTGCAGATGCTACTGATTCAGGAAATACAGCAGGAAAGCGCTCCTCCAGAAAGAGAGCGAGTGTTCCCACGTGTGTTGCACTTCTCCCTCGACCTACAGAAGCAGATCTGCAAGGGCAAGCATCTCCTGCTAAACTCCTTGCTCCAGTTGAAAGGAAGCTTCAGAATGACGCCCTGAGCAAACCTGGGAATTTGAAGGCTAACGTTGCACAGATAAACCCTGGACCACCCCCAGTGTTAGATTTTTGTTATCAATGATTCTGTTGATTCCTTTTCAGATTCTAGTAAGTTTAAATTTATTTTTCCCCAAAGCTTGACACCCACCTTCGATCTACAAAAGATCATCATTCTGTAAGGATTAGCTGTAGTCCACACTCCAGTAGCCAGGTGGGTACAGGGTCAGGACAGACATGCTGATTATTTACACCGATCAGTAGTGAAGGTCGGGATGATTACGAGGTACGTAGAAGAAATGCTGGCTGCTAGGGAAGTTGGATGCAGGGGACAGATCCAGGGAAACAAGGACCTCTCCTATTCCATCAACAAAATAGGAAGGAAAATAGGAGAATTGCCTCTCAAAGGAGGCTTAATTTTGAAGACAAACACCTCTCTCACCTGAATCTGATGCTCTGGTTGAAGTTAAAGGAAATCTGTTGGGAATCTTTGGATAGCAGGGGTGGCTCTCAGGTGTCTGTCATCTCCTCCCAGCCTTTCTGATGGGCCCTTTCTTTCAAAATATGGATTATAGCTGTGGGTGCCACTAGTGCATGCGCTGTACAGACTCGAGCACTTTAGATCTTAGCACAGAAGTGATGTAGGGAACTTACTTCTTATCTTGTCTCCATTTTACAAACGGAGAAACTGTAACCAGGGTCACATAGAAGTGGCTGAGACAGGGTCTGTGCAGCACGTGGGGGGAGCCCTACTGAGCTTTTCAGGCCTGGCTGGCTTTTAGAAGGAAAGTGTTTTCGGTGTCCTGATTCAGTGATCTGTATTTCAGCCCTAGAGGGCCAGTAGTGGTGGAGGTAGGTGGCTACCTGTGAAATCAGATATGTGCACTGCACCTGCATTCTTTGTGCACGGCAATTTCCCTCTTTGTCTCATAAAGGGAAGCATCACTGAGGCAAGGGATTTATGGTGACCGGTGGCTCACAGAGGTACAGGGTGGGGGTGAGTTGTAGGAGAGGCCTGTTGGAATCATCTTCAGAAATGCTCACAGATGAGGTGGGTCTGGCACGAGGCCCTTGTCTTTTTCCAGAAGTTGGCTCAGGTCGCTGCTACAGCACCTATCCCCTTAACTGCCCCCTCCCCCACTACCCACAAGGTGAAAACTGCTTTAGACTGATCAGTTTGTTAAATTATGTCTAGGTATGCTTGTCAGTATTCTAAATGAAATCATTTTACTGTTAAATTGGGAGTGAACTTAACCTTTTAATGGTGTATCCTCAGATCGCTCATAATTTCTTACAGCAGTTTTAGGTTTTTCAGCATTGTAAGAGAATGAAGGTGTGCCCTCGAATTTCAGTTTCAGTCACTTTTAATTTGGTTGGTCATTAACAGTAATTTGAAACAAATCAAGTGTTGGTATAGTTTTTCTGTCATTGTATTTTCTTTTTCTTTTTTTAAATTAAGATGACAACAAGGGTGAGGAAATGTCTTTGGAAAGGAGGAGGGTGTCCTTTGGTGGTCACCTGAGACCTGAATTACTTGATAAAAATTTACCTCCTAATACACCTCTCAAAAGAGGAGAAACTCCAGGGGAAAGAAAATCTTCTGGAACCCATGCTCCAACTATTCTGAAGGAGATCATCAAGGTAAGTTTAATAACTAGCATTCTTTTGTTTTGTATTGTTTTTTAAGTGGTAATTTTAAAAATTTTAGTAACCTTTATATCATATAACTTAAAATTTCCCCCTTTTAACCATATTCATACATGTAATTCAGTGCTGTTAACTACTCTAACAGTGTTGTCCTACGTCACCATCATCCATTACCAAAACTTTTCTATCACCCCAAATAGAAATTCTGTACCAATTAAGCATTAATTCCCCATTCCCTCCCCGGCCCCTGGTAACCTGTACTCTAGTTTCTGACTCCATGAAGTTGCTGATTGTAATGATTTCATATCTGTGAGCTCATAAAGTATTTGTCCTTTTGTGTCTGGCTTATTTCATTCACTCAGTATGATGCCTTCAAGGCTCATCCGTGTTGTCATATGTATCAGAACTTCATTCCTTTTCATGGCTGCATAATATTCCTTTGTATATATGCCACATTTTGCTCATCCATTCATCAGTTGATGGACACTCGAGTTGCTCCTATCTTTTGGTGATTGTGCATAATGCTGCCATGAACATCAGAGTGAAAATATCTGTTTGAGTCTCTATTCTCTTTTGGGTGTATACCTAGAACTGGGATTGCTGGGTCATATGGTGATTCTATCCTTTGTTTTTTAAACTTTATTTTTACATTTAATAATTGAAAATATAAATAATTTAAAAATAGAGTGCAGAGTTGAATAAAACATTTCTCAATTAAAGGTACTCGATACATGTACTTTTTTTCAGTCATGCAATATGTTACAGAATATATTTAGTTCATAGTAATGCAGTCATACAGTTTTTCTTCTTTTTTGTCTGGCTTGCTTCACTGAACTTAATGTCCTCCTTGTTCATCCATGAACAATTAGCATTCTTACTCCTGGTTATCGCTTACATACTTGGTACATATTCTTTCCAAACTCCTGACTCAGGTGGAATTATAATTTTGTATTTTAGGAAAGCTCGTTTAGTTGCATGCTGGTGAACTACATCTGGGTTCTTAACCGAGGTTCTAGTATGGTCCAATCATAGGCATTAGTCCAATAAAGGGTTGTTAGTTCACCAGACAATTACTCTTAGGGGGTCAAATAATTACCTTATGATTACAGTAAAAAATTTACCAATAAAAAATGATTTGTTTTATTTAGTTTATGAATTATGAGGCTCTATTTCAGGTCTTTGGCTGTTTGGTAAGAAAGAGAAATCTTGGATGGCAAAGCCCATATCTTTTATTTATTTATTTATTTTTAAAATTTTATTTATTTTTTAAAAATTTATTTTTTATTTATTTTTCTCCCCTCCCCGCTTCCCCCCAGGTGTCTGCTCTCTGTGTCCATTCGCTGTGTGTTCTTCTGTGACCGCTTCTATCCTTACCTGTGGCACTGGAAATCTGTGTTTCTTTATGTTGCGTCATCTTGTTGTGTCAGCGCTCCATGTGTGCAGCACCATTCTTGGACAGGCTGCACTTTCTTTCTCGCTGGGTGGCTCTCCTTACAGGGTGCACTCCTCTCGCGTGGGGCTTCCCTACACAGGGGACACCCCTGCGTGGCAGGCACTCCTTGCGCGCATCAGCACTGCGCGTGGGCCAGCTCCACACGGGTCAAGGAGGCCCGGGGTTTGAACCGCGGACCTCCCATGTGGTAGACAGATGCCCTAACCACTGGGCCAAGTCTGCTTCCCTATATCTTTTATTTTTAAATCATTTATTTAGGAGGTACCAGGTATTGAACCCAGGACCTTTTAAGTGGGAAGCACGTGCTCAACCACGGAGGTACATCTGCACCTGAAAACACATCTTTTATATCATCAACGCTCTAAGCTTGTAATCAACTCCCTCCAGGCTGTGGTCTCATCTTTTGTTTTGAGATCTCTAGGAAAGCACATGGCTCCGTAGCTCATAAGAGGGCCTGTGCAATCCTTACTTCTGTATTATACCAAAAGAGTTTCCTGCTTTATGCTAGCTTACAGAGGTGAGCAGCCCTACTTTGGTATAAGCTAAAGGGATTGGACCCTCACAGCTGGAGTTTCCTCTGAAATCAGATTACGCCTGCCTCTCAGTAATCAGGCGTTGCTTCCATCTTAGCACCAGACATACTCAGTAAAATTTGCTGCCTTTCTTTTTTTCATTGTATTTTTATTTTATGATAAATAGGTCATGCTAAACATTATGTTAAAAAACATATGCGGTTCCCATATACCCCGTTCTCACCCCCTGACCCCGAATCTCCCACATCGACATGCCCTTTCATAAGTAAGGCACATCAATTGCACTTAGTGACTACACCCTGGAGCACTGCCACACTGGTAGACCATAGTTTACATTGTAGTTCACACTTTCCCCCAGTCCATTAAGTGGGTTATGGCAGGATATACAACATCCTACACCTGTCCCTGCAATATCATTCAGGACCACTGCAAGTCCTGAAAATTCCCCTTAACACACCTCTTCCTCCCTCTCCCTGCCCTCAGCAACTTCCGTGGCCACCATCTCCACAACAGTGATACAATTTCTTCCATTGCTAGAGTCACAACAGTTCTATAGTAGAATACCAGGAAGTCCACTCTAATTCATATTATATTCCTCCATCCTGTGGACCCAGGGATGGTGATGTCCACTCCACCTATAAATTGAGAGGAGACTTAGATCCCACATGACTGATGGATATGATTCTCCTACTTGCAGATGTAGACACTCTCAGTTCCCTGGTGTCGTGATTGACGATTCTCACCTCCCTGTCGGGTGACCTGGGTAAATCCAGCGAACTGGAGGTTAGGTGTTACAACTCTGCTGAGGCCCAGGGCCTGGCTTTTACATGGACAGTACAGAGATTCAAGTCTCCTGAGCATATACAAACCCCAGCACCAATCACAGGTTTGGTAAAAGTGACTGAAGAGGCATGTGCAGAGAGGTCACATCTGAGTCCAACTCCATAACAACCAGGAGCACAGATTTCAAAGTAGAGCCCAGTGGATTCTAGAGCCATCTGTCATCACCATGGACCCAGTGTGTCTCCATAGCCCTCAGCAGCACCAGTAGCTGGAATTGTATCTACCTTGGCTGTCTCTGGGGTCCTGCTGAGACATGAGTGAGCATGACCCCACTGATGACCTCCTGACTCATTGATGTCACAGCCATATAAACTCATTTGTCTTTACCATTTCCCCCTTTTATTCAAGGTCTTTTTCTAGTTGCATCACCAGCTGGTGACTAGGGAGGCTCATACCCGGGAGTCATGTCCCACACTGGGGGGAAGGTAATGCATTTACACCCTGAGTGTGGCTTAGAGAGTGGTCACATTTGAGAACATGGAAGCTCTCAGGAGGTAACTCTCAGGCACCCTGCAGCTCTAGGCCTAGTTGAAATTTCAAGCACACAGGTTCATAAACATAGTCATCAGTATCAAGGGCCCATCATTGGACCATCCATCCTCACTGACCTTTGTCCTTGCACTTGGGGGGTTGTTGCAGTTCCATTGGGGAATGCAGCAGAGCTCCCCAGGATGGGAACTCAGCACTTCCTCAGTTGTTATGTGTAACTATTCACTTTGACAATATCCAATGAACATCCAAACATATCTATATACCCTATATGCATGCCCTGTGGAATTCCTTCCCATCCATGCAACCCCCATCAATGACACCTCACACCAGTGCTCCTCCCCTGCCATAGTTGAACCCTTCTGTGATGCAAAACTTCTTTAAAAATGAAGCCTAATATATTGCCAAATTCAGTTAGTAGGAAAATGAAATAGTATTGACACATTTAAGGATTAGAAATAGAATACATAATAATTTAGAAAAGCTAAACTAACGTAAAAAGTAAATTGGAGTATTAAAAAATGAAAAATACCATAAAATTTGTTTTTGACCTTTTGTCTTTCATCACAGAAATAGGTGTTGCCCTGCATATATAGTGGCAAGACAATCTCTTCCATTCCTTCCTCAGCATCTACATCCTTTTTAAAAAAAATTAATTGTGTCTTCCAAAAGGTTTTAGATCACAGTAAAGTCACATATACATTGTACCCAACATCAAACCCTTTTCCCCCTTCCCTAGCAATGATCTTTATACTTGTGCATGTTATATATGCTACAACCGATGTACAGATATTGAAACATTGCTACTACCATGGTTCCATTGTGGCTTACATTATGGTTTATATTTTACGCTGTACACTTTTCTAAATTTTTGGTTGCATTATGGTTTATATTATGGTTTACATTTTAGTGTACACACTTTCATAAATCTTTAGTGAAATTTAACATGGCTTATATTCATCACTGCACAATCTTATGGAACACTTCCATTGAACCCATTACACCCACTTCCATCTATTCTATTTCTCTCTCCCCCTCCCCTCAGGGTCCACAGTGACAACGAAGCTTCACTGCTTGAAGGAAAAGATTCATAGATATTTATGCTGAGCACTTGACACTCTAGTCTGTCCTCACCCATTGGGAGCCACCCATGCTCTCCAGAGTCACCCTTTCCTGTGTTTGAGAATATTATTCTTCCCCAGGAAGAGGGAACATTTTCCCTGTCTTTGTATATATCTCCACCCACTGTTATAACACAATAGGACAAGATGAGCACTCACACACTCCCCAGAAGCCTGCGCCAGGTGCACCCTGTGCCAGATGCCCCCCATTAAAAACCTTAAACAATTAACCCTTCCTTTTTTTTATTTTCTAAAGAGTTTTCTCAACATTATAGTTTCAACCACGTACCTGACAATCTCCCATGTTCACCCACTCCCTCCAAGCCCTCCCCCCCAGTTCCATGGACCATCTAATCCATCCTCCCAGCCCTAGCCCCCCTCAAGTCTGCACATCCCCACCCAATAGTATCCCTATGCCCACATCTTATCCTTTCACTGCACAACTACTTACCTCCACTTTATCATAGATGTTTGCCATGTAGGCATCAGCTCACAACCATCCTCTCCCCCCTCACCCCCCATTTCCTGTAAGCCTATCATCCAGTCTCCAGCTCTCTGAGACAGCTTGATTTGCTTAATTAATTTCAGAGAGGTCATGTAGTATTTGTCCTTGAATACCTGGCTTGCTTCACTCAACGTAAGGTCCTCAAGATTTATCCATGTTATCTCGTGTTTTAGTACTGTATTCCTTCTTATGACTGAGTCGTATTCCATTGTGTGTATATAGGACATTTTGTTTATCCATTAACTGTTGAAGGGCATTTGGGTTGATTCCAACTTTTGGCAATAGTGAATAATGCCACTATGAACATTGGTGTGCATATATCAGTTTGTGTCCTTGTATTCAGTTCTTCTGGGAGTATACCCAGCAGTGCAATTGCTGGGTCATATGACTAATCTATAGCTAGTTTTTTTAGGAACTGTCAAACTGTCCTCCAGAATTGCTGGATGCTTGTACATTCCCACCAGCAGTGGATGAGGGTTCCCATTATTCTGCATCCTCTCCAATGCTTGTAGACCTCTGTTTTTTTAACAGCTGCCAGTCTAATGGGTGTGAGGTGGTGTCTCATTGTAGTTTTGATTTGCGTTTCCCTAATAGCTAGTGATGTTGAGCATCTTTTCCTGTTCTTTTTAGCCATTTGTATTTATTCTTTGGAGAAACGTCTGTTCACATCTCTTGACCATTTTTTGAATGGGCCGTTTGTCTTTCTATTTTTGAGGAATATGATTTCTTTACGTATGTTGGATATTAGGCTCCTATCAGATATATGGTTACCAAATATTTTCTCCCATTGGATATGCTGTCATTTCACTTTCTTGATAAACTCCTTTGAAGTGCAGAAGGCTTTACTTTTGAGGAGGTCCCATTTTACTATTTTTGCATTTGCTGCTCGTGCTTTGAGTGTGAAGTTCATTAAGCCATTTCCTATTACAAGGTCCTGTAGATGCTTTCTGACACCATATTCCACAGTCTTTATGGTCTTGGCTCTTATATTTAGATCTTTGACCCTTCTCGAGTTGATTTTTGTATAAGGTGTGAGATGGTATTCCTCTCTCATTCTTTTGCATGTGGATATCCAGTTCTCCAAGCCCCATTTCTTGAAGAGACCATTCTCCCAGTTGAGTTGGCTTTGTGGCCTTGTCAAGTATCAGATGACTGTATACACAAAGATCTATTTCTGAACTCTCAGTTCATTTCTATTGGTCAGTGTGTCTATCCTTGTGCCAATACCATGCTATTTTGACCACTCTAGCTTTGTAGTACGTTTTAAAGTCAGGTACTGTGAATCCACTGATTTCATTTTTCTTTATCAATATGTCTTTGGCTCTTCAAGGCCTCTTTCCCTTCTAAATAAATTTCAGTCAGTCTTTCCAGTTCAGTATAGAATCCTATGTTGATTTTTCTTAGGAGAGCATTAAATCTGTATAACAGTTTTGGTAGGCTATATGTCTTAATGATATTTAGTCTTCCTATCCATGAACAGGGGATATTCTTCCATTTTTTGAAGTCTTCTTTGACTTCCTTTAACTGTTTTGTAGTTTTCTGTATATAAGTTTTTATATCTATAGTTAAATTTATTCCTAGGTATTTGATTTTTTAAAATTTACTATTGTGAATGGTATTTTTTTCTTGATTTCCTCCTCAGATTGCTTATTTTTAGTGTACAGAAATGCTACTGATTTTTGCACATTGATCTAATAACCTGCAACTTTACAGAACTCATTTCTAAGTTCTAGAAGCTTTGTTGTAGATTTCTTAGGGTTTTCTATGTATAGGATCATGTCGTCTGCAAATAGTGAAATTTTGACTTCTTCCTTTCCAATTTTGATGCCTTTTATTTCTATTTCTTGCCTCAGTGCTCGAGCAAGTACTTCTAACACGATGTGAAATAGGAGCAGTGATAGTGAGCATCCTTGTCTCATTCCTGATCGTAGAGGGAAGGATTTTAGGATTTCACCATTGTAAATGATGTTAGCTATGGCTTTTTCATATACACCCTTGATCATGTTCAGAAAGTTTCCTTCTATTCCTATCTTTTGCAGTGTTTTTATCAGGAAAGGTGCTGTATTTTGTCAAATGCTTTTTCTGCATCTGTAGATATGATCATGTGAATTTTTTCTTTCAGTCTCTTTATGGGATGTATTACTTCGATTGATTTTCTTATGTTGAAACTTCCTTGCATACCAGGGTTGAAACCCACTTGGTCATGGTGTTTAATTCATCTGATGTGCTGTTGAATATGTTTAGCAAGTATTTTGTTGAGGGTTTTAGCATTAAGTTTCCTTAGAGAGACTGGTCTGTAATTTTACTTTCTTATGTTGCCCTTGTTTGGCTTTAGTATTAGGGTAATTTTGGTATCATAGAATGATTTAGCAATGTTCCTTCTATTTTGGTTTTTTGAAGATTTTAAGCAAGACTGGTGTTGGTTCTTTCCAGAATATTTTTGTAATTCAACTGTGAATCCTTGTGGTCCAGAGCTCTTCTTAGCTGGGAGGTTTTTAATGACTTTCTGTCTCTTTATTGTGATTGGTTTGTTGAGATCATCAATTTCTTCTTTTGTCAATGTAGGCTGCTTATGTGTTTATAGGAATGTGTCTATTTCCTCTAAATTGTTGTCCTTTTTGGCATTAGTTTTTCAAAATACCCTCTTCTATGGTCATTATTTCTGTGGTGTCAGTGGTGATATCCCCTTTCTTGTTTCTTATTTTGTATATTTTCATCTTCTCTTTTTTTTCTTTGTTAGTCTAGCTAAGGGTTTATCAATTTTATTGATCTTCTCAAAGAACCAGCTTGTGGTTTGGTTTATTTTTTCAAGTTCTTTCTTATTTTCTATTTCACTTAATTCTGCTCTGATCTTTGTTATTTCTTTCTTTCTTCTTCCTTTGCTGTTAATTTCTTTTTAACTAATTCCTCCAAGTGTGCAGTTAGGTCTTTGATTTTAGCTCCTTTTTCTTTTTGGTGTATGAATTTATGGCTATGAATTTCCGTCTCAGGACAAGTTTTGCTGCATCTCATAAGTTTTGATATGTTGTGTTGTCATTTCATTAGTTTCAAGGTAGTTACTGATTTCTTTTGAGATTTCCTCCTTGACCCCCTGTTTATGTAAGAGTGTGTTGCTTAACTTCCATATATTGGTTCCTAATCTGGGTCTCTGGCCCTTGTAGATTTCCAGTATCATTGCACTGTGATCAGAGAAATTATTTTGTATGATTTCAGTCTTTTTGAATTCAACGAGACTCTCTCAGTGGCCTAGCATGGGGTCTATCTTGGGGAATGACCCATGTGTGCTTGAGAAGAATGTCTATCCTGCTGTATTTGGGTGTAGTATTCTGTATATGTCTATTTGGTAAAGATCCTCTAATATATTTTTCAAAGTCTTTGTTTCTTTATTGATCTCTGTTGAGATGTTCTGTCTAATGGTGATAATGGTGTATTAAAGTCCCCCACTATAATTGTAGAGGTATTTATTCCATCCACTTAGGTTTTCCAGTATTTGCCTCACATATTTTGCAGCACCCTGACTAGGTACATATATGTTTATGATTGTTCTTTCTTCTAGAAAGATTACCTTTTGCTAATATTTAGTCCATCTTTGTGTCTCAAAATAGTTTGGCATTGAAAGTCTATTTTGTCTGCTATTAGTATAGCTACTCATGCCCTTCTTTGGTTATTATTTGCTTGTAAGTTTGTTTTCTAGCCATTCACTTCCAGCCTCCTTGAATCCCTGGACCCAAGGTGGGTTTCTTGTAGACAGTGTATAGATGGGTCATATTTCCTTATCCTTCTGCCAATCTGTGTGTCTTGACAGCTGAGTTTAATCCATTAACATTCACTGTTATGACTCTGAAGAAATTACATTATCCATATTTTCTTTGGATTTGTCTATGTCGTTTGTTGTTTTTATTTCTCTTTCTGTCATTTTGGTTGTTCTTACACTCTCTTCCAACACAGTCTCTCCTGTTTTCTTCTTTCCTCCTGCAGAACTCCCTTTAGTATTTCTTGAAGGGCAGATTTCTTATTGGCATACTCTTAGTTTCTGTTCATCTGTGAGTATTTTGAACTCTCCATCATTGTTGAGTGCCAGCTTTGTTGGATCGAGTATTCTTGGCTCAAATTTTTTTTCGTTTAGTGCCTTCACTATGTCATACCACTGCCTTCTTGCCTCCATGGTTTCAGATGAGAAATCAGCACTTACCTTTATTGAGCTTCCCTTGTGTGTGATGGTTCTCTTTTCTCTTGCTGCCTTCAGTATTTTCTCTTTGTCTTGAGTATTGGATAATTTGACAAGTATAGGTCTTTGGGTAGGCTGTTTGGGATTTTTCTGTTTCGGGTATGCTGTGTGACCTGGATGTATACATCTGTCTCCTTCAATAGGCTTGGGAAGTTTTCAGCCATTACTTCCTCTAACACCCTTTTGTAACCTTTCCCTTCTGTTCTCCTTCTGGGATGCCTATAATGCATTTGTTTGTGCATTTTGTGTTGTCATTCATATCCCTAAGTCCCTGCTGGATTTTTTCTAGCTTTTTATCTAACAGTAGTTCTATCTGTTTGATTTCAGTTGTACTGTCTTCCACATCTCTAATTCTTTCCTCTGCTTCTTCAAATCTGTTGTTTTTTGCTGAGAGTATATTTTTGATATCTTGAATGCTGCCATTCATCACTATCATATCCATTATCATTTGGGTATGTTTACAATTTCTTCAGTATGCCCTCCAGGTGTTTCCTTAATATCCTTAATCTCTTCCTGGTATCATGAAGTTGGTCTGTGATATTTGATTTGAGAGCTTTGATTGGTTGTTTCATGTTCTTCTCCTCTTCCTGGTTTTTAATTTTTTCACTGGACTGGAGCATGTTTTCCTGATTATTGGTTTGGCTTGTACTTTTTTGTTGCTCTCTGGTCATCATTTTGTCTTAGTGGGCTCTTCAGTTGATTAGCTTCTCCTTCTAGTTTTGGGTTTTTTTAGGTGCTGTTTTTGTGTTTGTGTTAATTTTTCTCTTTGACACTTTGTTCTTCTTATTCTATTACCTTGTTGTTGTCTAAGTTACCTTGAAGGAAAAAGATTAGGGCTAAGGAAAGCAAAAGAGATAAGAAAAGAAAAAATATAGTATTAGTAGTAAATGTTAGCAGAAGAAATTCATAAGACCTAGGAGAATAAATAGTAAACTAATTTAAGCAGTGTATCATTATGGGAATAAGAAAGTGGAGTACCTACAAGGAAATGGGAAACTGAATGTGGAGAAGAATATAGAATGAATTAAAAGGCTAGAGTGATCAGGAGTGAGGGAAAGAGAAAAGAAAGGACAATAAGATAAAGAGTTAATAAAAATAGAAAACAGAATAGAAGTGTCAGAAATAAAGAGCCAGAAAAATTGGGGGCTAAACAAAGAGAGGGAATGTAAGAACAAAAACAGAAGGTGGAATGTAGAAAGATGTAGGAAGGAAAAGAGATAACATTGGTAGGCAAAATCAGTATACACAGAAAAGATGAGGTTGAGGATGATGAAGCACAACAAAGAATAAACAAGCTGGCAGCACCTGATTGAAAAAAGGAAGAGAGAGAGAGAGAGAGAGAGAGAGAGAGAGAGAGACAGACAGACAGACAGACAGACAGACAGAGAGACAGAGAGAGAGAGAAAAGACAATAATAAGAAAATTAAAAACACAAGCCCTCAAGCAAGGAGTAACCAAATATGCCCTTATTTCCAGAAAATAAGAGACCCAAGAGAAGCTAATACAGGATATTATCTATGTTTTCCGTGCCTTCAAGTATCAGCTAATATTCTCTACTCTAAGCTGGGAACTGAACCACAGATCTTGCACATTTGAGGCTGAAACTCCTCCACTGAGGCAAACCCACATTCAGGATCAACCTGCTCCTCAAAAAAAGCCCCCTTCCAGGGGCAGGAAACACTTTGCAATTGAATACACTGATTAGGAATCTGCCCTTCCTCCTTTTGCACTTTCTCACTTCCTTTTCTCCCAGGGCACCAGGAAGCCCGTGTGAGAGGTCCCCTCTGAAGTCCAAATGGGACCCTGGTGAAACAAATCACCACGGAAGGGAATGGCTCTCAGTCTCTTTGGGAGAGAGCACCCACACCTTGCTGGGATCCCTAGATAGGCCTTGGGAAGCCTATCAGGCACTTCCTACTGCCCCCTCCCTTAGGTGTGCAGCACAGGATTCGTTTATTGCCTGGCTCCACCTTCTCCCAGATGTAACCCACAGAGGATCCGTAAAATGGGCTGCCTCAGCAGATTTGCCTCTCTACTCTTCCTGGTTTCTCCTCAAGCCAGCTGAAAGCTCCTGGAAGCTCAAATTGAAGCCGCAAAATGAGACAATTGAACCGCACTGGCAGGACCCCTCTCCAGCCTTCACCAGCACCCTCCCACTTTCGCGTTTTTCTCCTTAGGCTGTGTGACCAGCGAGGTTCTGGAAAGCTAGGGCTTCTTGCCCTTGGTGAGGGGTAGACACCGCGGTTTTACCTTGAGCGGTCACTCTTCTCCCGCTCTCTCTGGATTGATGTGAGCAGCCTCCTGCTTTGTGGGTACCCCAAACACCTCACTTTAGGCAGGATTTTGTCCCCACTTAGCTGTTTTTATGTAGGAGCGATGATATGTGTGCCCTTCCTCTGATGCCATCTTGTCTGCCTTTGTTTGCTGCCTTTTATTTTCTCCTTTTTGTTCTTTATCCGAGTGGGATGGACACCACACCTTCCTTAGATTTACCACACAGTGAAAGCATGGTCGAAAGATGTAAAGAAAAGTTCCTAATCGAAGAAGTTTTTAACATTGATTAGAGAGATAGTACATTCTTGGTAAGATTTCTTATGAACATTTTGATTTTTGTCAGGTACAGCCTCAAACACCAGGCAAAGAAGTACCTTTGGGAATCTGTTTGGAAGTGACTTCTGCACAAAACATGTTTCTGAGCTCTTCAGCATTTAGGGCTAAGAGAGTTTCTCCAGCTGCAAGTGGCCAAAGCCCTACATCATCCAAGGCTTCTTCAGTCTCTAGTGGCACATCTCCTCCTCCTCAGAGAAATACACCTAAAAGAGTCGGGAGAAAGAGTGGGATAAAAGCAGACATGATACTTTACAGATGATTATTCCAAAAGGCAGAGTGGTGCTTCTGAAGGCAATTTAATTGGTTACTGTTCTATCAGCAAATATATTTTAGGGTGACTTTTCTTTTTAATGTTAGTTTTTGAAAAGTCTTTCAATTTCTCCCTTTGACAGTGGCAAGATCATGGGAAGATGCTGTAAAACTGATTGCTAAGGAACCACAAACTACAGTTGTAAAAAACAGCCTTCAAAGACCAATTAAGAGAAAACAAAGGACTAATACTCTCCAGGTAGGAGGTTCCGGTATTGAATTGCTCTCTAGTACACAGTATTATTTGAGGTCCTGTTAAGTGGTTTATGCTTTGAAGCTTTGTTAATTTCATTAATTTTTTTCTACAGAAACCTGCAACCAATGTTCAAAATCAATTTCACACAGGCCATGAAAACTCTCCTTTGTACCGTATTAAAAGGGGAAGCACGTATGGAAAAATTCAGTGCTCCTGCTTGGCCCTGCAGGATGTTTAACACTTTTGTTTTGAACAAAAAGAACCACAATGAAGATTTTTCAGGTAATAACCTGTCTCGGTCCTTACAGATCTTACCCCTATTAAGCCTGCTGTTTGTGTCTGGGTTGATGCATGCTAAAGTTGGTTGTCTGCTGTGAGTCAGGTTGTAAGATATATCACCTAGTGAACTTCCTGGGGTTGAAACAGAAAGCAGGGTCATAAGGAAGAGAAAGTTGGAGTAAAAGGACAGAACCTGACCCATTCTTGGGATCACATGTTCTGTATGAGATAGGTGAGAAAAGGTAAATGCAAATCTTTACCTTGGAGAGGGGCATATGTATAGACAACTGGAAGTTGCTTTAAAGTCAAGAAAGCAGATTTTTGCCTAAGCTGCTATTATTGTCCCTTTCCCTGAATTTACACGAATATATTGACTTACAGTTGGAGCAAATTTTATTTTAAAGATTTATTTTTTATTTATTTCTCTCCCCTGCCTCCCCTAGTTGTCTGCTCTCTGTGTCCATTTGCTGTGTGTTCTTCTGTGTCCACTTCTATTCTTGTCAAAGGCCTGGGAATCTGTGTTTCTTTTTGTTGCGTCATCTTGTTGTGTCAGCTCTCTGTGTGTGCAGCGCCATTCCTGGGCAGGCTGCACTTTCTTTCGCACTGGACGGCTCTCCTTACGGGGCACACTCCTTGCACATGGGGCTCCCCTACGTGGGGACACCCCTATGTGGCACGGAATTCCTTGCGCGCATCAGCACTGCGCACATCAGCACTGCACGTGGGCCAGCTCCACATGGGTCAAGGAGGCCCTGGGTTTGAACTGTGGACCTCCCATGTGGTAGACAGATGCTGTATCCATTGGACCATGTCCGCTTTCCTGCTTCTTTAAGATTTGCTGTTCTTCTAAATAGCTTAATATGTTCTCGAAACCAAGCCCTGTGAAAAGATTTCCTTGAACCACTAACAGTTGAGCCAACATTGGCACAAGAGAGAGTTGTTGTGGTCCCCAGTAGAACCATGTAAGATCCTCTTCTGTTAGATCCTATTTAAGTTCCCTTAAATGCCCAAATATCTAGAGCCACTAGTGGTGACAGATTTTGAGAGCATGCTCCATTATTTACAAAAAATCTTGAGCATATACCATCTAATAGGCGGGTATATGTATATATGTGTATATGTAACTGTATATATGTGTGTGCATGTTTATAAATTATCTACTTGTATTACAGTATTAATATATGTTACACACCATTAAAAACAAGTCCAAGTTTCAATACTCAGCACATGTGAGAGTGGATCATTTCAGGCATTCTTTTGAAGACACTTTCCTAGAAAGTCAAAGAATTTTTGCCCCTTGGTGTCATTAATTTGCATTGTAAAATATCAAAATCTGTTGACACTAAATCCTGGGATTTGCAGCGAGGCCTGCGAGGTGTTATCGGCAGGAGACTTGTAAGCGAGTGGGCAGGTGTGGCTGGCGGGCTTAGAGCAGGCTTATTGCTGAGCACCTTCTGCACAGAGGGTGCGAGAAGGAGAATGTGATTCCCCCATCTATGCCAGAATAGGAAAAATAAGGAGAACATAGGATAACATGTTTTCTAGAAAGTTAAAATTTCAATTTAAAGTTCTTTATTCTTTTTTCTTTACATCAATTGCAACTTTTTGACAATAAATTGGAATAAAGACTTTCCTTCTTGTGAAACATCATTACTTCACAGTACTGAAAGTCCTAAACCATTTTCTAAAATGTGGAGACATTTTTTTGTATATAAAATCCAGAAGTGTGGGATCCAGGACCTTTAGAAGACAGCATGAGGGCCCAGGTTTCTGCATGCCGGAGAGGAAGGCATTAATGACCAGCAGTTTCCATCCTGCGGGTGCCTGAGTTTTGGTACTAGGTTGGAAGACAAAAGAAGCTGACTTCTGTATTAGTCAGCCAAAGGGATGCAGATGCAAAATACCAGAAATTGGTTTGTTTTTATAAAGGGTATTTATTTGGGATGTAGCTTACAGATACCAGGCCATAAAGCGTAAGTTACTTCCCTCACCAAAGTCTATTTTCATGTGTTGGAGCAAGATGGCTGCTGATGGCTCCGAGAGTTCAGGCTTCCTGGGTTCCTCCCTTCCAGGGTCTTGCTCCTCTCTGGGTTCAGGGTTCCTTTCTTCCCAGGGCTTGCTTCTTCCTGGGCTCAGCGTTCCTTTCGCCCTGGGCCTGGCTTCTCTTTCCTTTATGAGCTCACTTCCTGGGGCTCCAGATTAAGGCCTCAGCATCAAACTCCAACATCAAAAGCCCCCAACTCTGTACCTTGCTATGCCTTTTATCCATGAGTCCTCACCCATCAAGAGGGGGCAACTCAATGGGCTAATGATGTGGCCCAATCAAAGACCCAGTCATAACTTAATCATGCCGATGTACAGACCAGATTACAAACCTACTCCAATATCTATTTTTGGAATTCATAACAATAGCAAACTGTTACAACTTCCTTCATTTGATTTCCTTTCCAAGCAGAAAGGGAAAAGAAAAGCTCTATGTATGTATTTTCTCTTTAGTCTCTTTTGAAAACTCAAGTACAGTATTAATGTCATCACTCTTCTAGCTGGCCCTATCTCTCAGGCATTGTAGAGAGTCATCTGTTATTTATTTCTCACCATTTGGTTGGTTGTAAGGGCCAGGATGGTGGTTTGCATATGCATGAGTGATATGCTAATTATTTCCAAATATTTTCATATTACAGGTCTAATCGAAATTTTAAAACTCCAGCTGAGGAGAAACCTTAAGAGATAAACGTATATCCAGACACAGCTGCATATTCCACGATTGTGCTTTCGAAGGAATTTCAAGTAAGTAATTCAGGAGAAGAACCTCTGCTATGCACTTTTGAAAATTTGGGTTGGTTTACTTTTTTCTAGCACTATGATGCTTTTGGATAGGAACTTATGAATGGTATTGTTTCTTTACAACACACAGCATATCTCGATAACAGATGTCCCTGATTCCCAGTTTCTCTGTTCTGTTGTTTCAAGGGGAGGATTCCTATCAGTAGTTGAACTAGTGTTGGCTTCCATTGGCAACCACAAACAGAAATTCTTGGGTGATGCACTTACACTACCTGGGTATACTTTTGATTCTTTATTTAAGTAAAAGGGATGAGAGGGCAAAAAAGTATAATGGTTTCTCATCATATAGAGAAATTTCTCAAACTCAAAATTATTGCCAGTTACAGAGGAGAATAACTTTTGTATACTCTGCAGTTTTTGCTGCTCATCCTGGGGGCAGGAGGTGGGAGGTGTGAATCTGCCCTCCTCTTTCCCTTGGCGCTGGCTGCTGTGTTCCTCTCAAAGAGCTTGCTACACGGAATGTGATTCTTATAGGTAAAAGGCAGATGTTTCCTGTGTAACACGGACCCTAAATGTATTAAATATGAGCCATGTTATCCATTGGCAGTTTCAATTGAGGAAACAGCTTTTTCTTATCTTTGCAGGAAAGTATTTCTGTCTTCAGTTCAGCCAGATATGGTATGCCCATCTTCAGAAGGCCTCTTCTAAAGGAATTTGAATACATAATTTTCACTATGATTTTTTTCCCTAATGCAGTCACTAGAGATCCTGACTTCCACTTAAGTGCATCCTAAGTACAACCCCACCATATATCACCAAAGAACATTATTCTTAAGGGTGCCTGTCTCATATGTAAGACAGTTTTAAGCCATAAAAGTAGCAGAGTGTCTTCAGTCAGATAATGAAGCTGAAGTATTGGCTTTAACTTGGAATTTTATGAAAAAAAAAAAAGTAAATTAGAAAAAAGTGAATACAATATACTTATTGCATATATTTTTATTTCTTATAGAAGAGAAGGTGCTTTCCAATACTCAGAATGTCACCAAAGAGTCATGTGACAAGAGAGCTGCAAACTCACTAGTGAAATCTCCTGAGGCCCATGTCACAACAAGCATTGGGATGAAAACTCCAGAATCCGAGTTGGGGCCTCTGATGGTCACATCAAGGGCAGATGTATTTAGTAGGTCTCCAGAGCTTGGAAACATGTAGGTGCTGTGTATAGAGATGAAAGATGAAAAGGCAATAAACAACAGAGCAGAGAACAACTTAGACACCAGCAAAGGAAAAGAATCTGAAGGGAGAGGTAAAGAAAAGTGAAAGACCTATCAAAACAGCCAAGAAATATGCTGAATCTAAAGAAAATTATGAAAAGGCAACACCCATCATGAGAAGAAATTTGGAGAAGAAAAGTGTACCAATAGAAGACCTAATTACTATCCAGAGGCTGTTGACACCTAACAACAACAAAAAACAAGTAGGACATTTGACAGGCATCAAAGAGCCTACTGGAACACCTAAACAGGCAGCAGAACCAATAACCCATGATTATGTTGACAGAAACCTCCAGAGAAGGCCAGTCCAGAGCAGAACAGGATGAGTAGCAAGTCCAACAGCCTTCGGGGACTGGAGAGCATTCCTACAGACAAGGCAGAACCTATGAAAGACCAAATTCTAATCAGAGAGGTCCTGCATACAACAGAGGAAATAGTGGCACCATTAAATGATGATGAAATCACCAAAGACAGTTGAAAGTTTCCACAGCACAAACCAGACCCTGTACACACACCAACCAGCATTGCTATGGTGCTTGGGGGAAACACAACACATCAGGAACAAGTAAAACAGCCACTGGCATTCAGTAGACTCATGGAAACACCCAAAGAACTAACTCACGATGATAAAGTCCTCAAAATACTTACGGAAACTCCAGAAAAGATACTAGAACCAGAAGAAAATCTAACAGCTAGCAAGAGACTGCTGAAATCGCCTACAGAAAGACGCAACCTATGGAAAAAGTGCTCATTGAAAAGCAGCCACAAACACCACTAGAAGCAAAGCACAAGCAGGGACTGGGAGAGAATTTAATATTTCTCAAGAAATTGGGAAGGATAACTAAAGAAATAGCAGACTCCTTTGTAGAGCTGGAAGGTATCAGAGAGACCCAAGAAACCGCAAAAGAAGAGAAACAAGTCAACAGAGAAATTAGAAACACTCCAAAGCAGAAACCAGAATCAGCAGACTCGCTAATGGGCATTAAGAGACTGCTGAGAACACCTAGAATCAAATCAGAACCTGTGGAAGACCTGAGAAATCTCCAACCTACAACCTGGGTGCAGCAGACATAGCATGGATCCCCAAAAGAGTGCTTAGGACACTGAAAGTAAAACCAGAAATGGTAGGGGACTTGGCTGATGTGACGGTGTTCCCACAAGCACCACCACAGCCAGAGGAACCAATGAGTGGTGACAGGGTCCATAGAAAGTTAGGAACATGCTGAAACACAAATCAGAACCAGGCAAAAGCCAAGCAGCAGTAAACACACAGTTAAGAACACCTAAAATAAAGCCAGAGTCCTTAGGAGTTGTGACAGTGTTCCCACATGTACTCAAGAGCCAGAGGAACCCATCGCTGGACACAATGTCCACAGGAAGCTGAGGGCCACTCCCCAGCACATGCAGGAGTCACAGGAACATCTAACAATAGTGAGGAGACTCCTGGCCATTCCTGAGGAAAATGCAGGCTCCGTGGAAGACCTGCACACTCCACAGCCAGCAGGACACCAGTGACTGAAAGCACGACTGCCAGATCTCCCAGGTGGAAATGCAAAAAGAAGTGAAAATCTGACTGGTCACAAGATGATGCTTTAGTTGCCTAAAGAGAAGGCAGAACAAGCTGGATACAAGGAGCCAAAAACTTCACGGCAAATTGTGGAATCAGGAAATGGGATAATCAATGCACTCGAGACATCCTCCAAGGAGAAGAGGGAGTCAGCTGAGCTTCTGACAGACATCCGGAAACCTCTGAGAACTTCTTTGAAAAAAGAGAACTGGTGGAAGACCTGTCAGGCCTTAAGAGACCAATGCAGTCTCCTAAAGCAAAGGGAAAGCAAGGAAAAGACTCCACAGTGTCAGTAATCACATGAGAACCCCTAAGTGGAGATGGGAATCTGCAGAAAATCTGACAGGCATGAAGAGAATTATGAAAACCCCTACTAAAGTTAGTCCTGTAGAAGATCTGACATTGCTTATGGCATGTAGCTGAGCGTGAGGGTTTCGTCCTTGCTCAGGCCCAAAAGTCAGGGGGGCTTGCTCCTGCCGAACCACCAGCGGGGGGGTGCTCCAAGAGGGAGCACCGGTTCTCCAGGCGTGGGGGACGCGCGGTTGGGGAAAAACCACGGAGACCGCTTGAGCGCAAGAACAGGTCTGCTTTATTACGGAAGTACACTTAGCTATATAGGGTTGGGTAGAGGGAGGGGCGTGATGAAGGGAGGGTTGGCTAAGGGGCGGCTGTGGACAGGCTGAAGCTGATGGATAGGCCTGAGGTAAGCAGTTACTGGGGAAGAGGGCAGATTGTAGGTTGGCAATATGGGCGGGACTGGCAGGAAGGATGGTGGGGCTGGAAGGGGAGGAGGGGCGGAGAAAGGCGGCAACAATTGCTCCTTTTGTTTTTAAAAGGAAATAGGGCAACAAGTTTTGGTGCGCACTGTGGGTGTGAATAACTCGGTGCGCGCAGCAACAAAAGACAAGGATTAAGAGGAGGAGGAGGAAAAGGAGGTTATAGGGACGGGTACTGGGATGAGACGAGGGGTAGGGGGAGACCCCGAGGACCGGCCGGCCATTAGCGGACGACATAGCATCTGGCCAGGACGCATGTGCCCGCCATCAGGGTCGGCGCACGCCGGCGCCTGGCGCGCGCCGAGCCTTGCCAGCAAAACGGGCCCGTGATGTCCCCGAACCCCCCGCCCAAGGGGGAGGAGTAGTTGGGGAGAGGTGGGGGGAGGAAGATAAGAAGCTATAGGCGTGCAGTCTGGAGTAGGTGGCGCGGGCTGAAGGGGCGTGGTGGACGGCTGGGGGGGGACTCAGCGGTGGCAAGGCGTTGGTAGTGGACTTGTACAAAGGAGCTGAACACTGCATTGGCTTGGTCTTTGGCGAGGCGGACTATCCTTCTGATGGCCCAGGGGCCTATAGTGAGGGCTAAAAGGATAATGATAAGGGGGCCTAGGAATGGGAGCAGATACGGGAGGAGAGAGTGGAAGAATGTGGAGGAGTAGCTCGCGTTGTCGCGTTCTCTTTGGCGTCGCTCCAGGCCTTCGCGGACCTTTTGTAGGCTATCTTCTGCAAGGCCGGTGGTATTGGCGTATACACAACATTCTTCTCCAAGGGGGGCACAGAGGCCCCCCTCTTTGAGCAGGAGGAGGTCAAGGCCGCGGCAGTTCTGTAGAACGAACTCAGAGAGAGAGTTAAGGGAGTTTTTTAGATGCTCGACAGCTTCTTGGAGATAGGTAATATCTTCATCGACCGCGTTCGTGAGAAGCTTTTCCTGTTGCCAAAGGGAGAGAGTCCAATTGAAGGGCTGGTGACTCGGGTTGGCGGCGGCTGGGAGAGCGAGGGAAGCCAGGACAAAGAAAACGGTCGCGAGGCTGTATAGAGGCATCATCTGACGGTGCGGCATCTGTGAAGACAAAAGAAGAGAAAACTCCTCGCTCTCCACGCGTGGCGAGCGGGCAGCATGAGGGGGGCAAAGAGAGCGGGGTAAGGGTTTGAAACGCTTTAAGAGGGGGCGTTCCTTGATGATGGCTGGTGCTGGATCCGGGTGAACGGGGCGACCTCTGGGCCGTATCCACTGTCAATGTTATCTCTCACCGAAGGCATAGGGTGCTGATCGTTCGGTGGAACTAATGGGTTAGTGGCAGGCCGGATGCAGCGCCCAGGAACCCAGAGCGGCTGCGGCTCAGAATCTGGAAAGACGCAAGCAAAGCCCCTCCCCTGTGATAGGAAGGGAGCTGGATCTTGCCAACGATTTGTGGCAGGGTCTTTCCAATGGACAAGGGGAACTTGCGAGGGCTGCCACATGGGTCCCCAGTGCTTATGGGTAGGGGAGAGTCCACAGTCATCGAAGGTTAGGAGATTGTGATGAATGAGGTAGGCAGTCACGACGTTGGTGGGGGCCTTGTGGGGAGAGGAGGCCCTTTCTTTTTGAATGAGTAGCTTGAGCTGTTGGTGAGTGCGCTCGACGATTCCTTGCCCCTGTGGATTGTATGGAATGCCAAAATGATGCGTGATGTGATACATCTGCACGAAGCTGGCGAAGGCGGCACTGCGATATGCTGGTCCGTTGTCCAATTTGAGATCCCATGGAATTCCCATGAACAAAATAGCTTGGCGAAGCACTTGGACGCAGTGTTTAGCACTTTCCCCCGCAAGAGGGACTGCATAGCACAGATGCGAGAAGGTGTCAATTGCTACATGAAGATATTTGAGGCGGCCAAATGCACTGACATGAGTGACATCTAATTGCCACCTTGAGTTCGGGCGGAGGCCGCGGGGGGTTAACACCTTGAGGCTGCAAAGGTCCAAGTGGCAGCAAGGGCGCGCAAGTTCGGCACGCGCGCACAAGGTGCTTGCAAGTTTCAATGGGTATGTCTGGAAAGAGCTTTCGGATGGACCTCGCAGAGAAATGAAATTGGGAATGCAAGAGCTTAGCTTGATTGACAAAGTCCCCAAGCCGTGGCCCATCGGCAGGGCTTTCATGGAGGAGGACTGGGTTTACCTGGCGGCTGGACACAGAAGCATCAGCGAGGTCATTCCCTTGAGTCAGCGGTCCTGGTAGGCCAGAATGGCTTCTGATATGAGCAAAGAACCAGGGCTGCTGCCTCGCCTCAAGCAGTCGCTGTACGAAGGCGAGCGCTCGATCAATGTTTGAGTCACCTGGTAAGAAAGTGGCAAGCGGGAGGCTGCGGCACACTTGAAGAGTGTATAGGCTGTCAGTGAAGATGTTGAGAGACTGGTTTGGGTGGAGGTTAAGGACTGCAGCGACGGCTAGAAGCTCACCTACTTGAACAGAGAAGTCATTTGAGAACAGTAGTTGCTGTGGCTCAGGATTTCCAGGAGTGTATATAATGGCTGCAAATGCCGTTTTGGAGGCATCTGTGAAGGCAGTGATGGCTGAGGGGATCGGGTTCCGCGCGGGCAATGGATGGAACGGGTTGGAAAATGCCAATTGAGACATTCCCTGCAGCAATCGGTGATGAGGATAGTGGTTGTCAAAGGAGCCACGAAAGAGCTCTACTAGGCTCTGCATTTGGGCATTGTTCATGATGAGGGAGGTAACTTCCTTGGCATCTAAAGGCCAGACAATGGCGTGTGGTGGGATGCCATACGTTTGTATGGAGAGAAGTACTAAGTCAGTGGCCAACGCGATCCAGGCCCTTGTAAAAGGGCAGATTTTCGGGAGTTTGCTCTTTGACGTATGCAGAAAAAGGAGAGGGCCATCTTGCCACAAGAGACCTGTGGGAGTGATTGGCGTTGGCAGAACTAAAGCCAAAATTGGAAGGTCAGGGGAGAACCGCTCTAGGCGGCATTGCTGCAGAGCGGCGCTGACCTGTTGGACGGCTTCTCGGGCAGCGGGGGTGATGGTGATGCTGCGAGCGACTGCAGTTGGTGGGCTATCCTTGGTCTGCAAGAGCTCGAAGAGGGGCTGCATTTGCGCTGTTGTGATGGGAAGCGCCGAGCGAAGCCAATTGATTTGCCTGCAAAGTTGCTGGAGCTCGGTTAGCGTCATCTTATCAGAAAGGTGGATTTTTGGGCTTGCGGGTTGGATGAACCGATGAAAATGAAAGCCTAGGAATTGAAAAGGAGGTTGGAGGTTTATTTTGTCAGACTGCACAGTAAGCCCGAGGCTGGAGAGGTTTGTTATTATCGCCGAGAGCAGATCATTGAGGAGCGCATTGGAGCTCGCTGCTAAAAGGAGGTCGTCCATGTAGTGGAGGATGTATGTGTGCTCCGGATTGAACTTGGAGCGCAGCGGCTCAACAGCATGGTTGACATACAGTTGGCACATAGTCGGGCTGTTGCGCATGCCTTGAGGCAATACTCGCCATTGAAATGGCTGAGCTGTGCCTTGGTTGTTGATGCGTGGAATCGTGAACGCGAATCGTGGACAGTCCCGGGGGTGAAGAGGAATAGAGAAAAAGCAGTCCTTGATGTCAATGGTTGCTGCATGAAAATGTTGGGGGACTGCGGTGGGATGCGGGCATCCTGGCTGAGGTGACCCCATTGGTTTGATATGCTTGTTGATCTCGCGGAGATCGTGGAGGAGGCGGAACTTGCCAGTGCTCTTTTTGCTGATGACAAAGACTGGTGAATTGTAGGGACTAGTGGATGACTCTATGTGCCCTGCCTGTAGCTGCTCTTGGACGAGGGCGGAGAGAGCTTGTAATTTGTGAGCTGGTAAGGGCCACTGCTCGACCCAGATGGGCTCCTCTGTGTCCCACTCCAGAGGAATAGGGTCAGGTCTTGAGATGTGAGCAGTGGCCCCTAGTGGGGGGGGGGGGCAGCGCAGCTGAGAAGGCCTCTGTGGTAATTCGGGCTTTTAACTGGCTGAGGACATCTCTTCCCCACAAGATGGTCTGGACAGACGAAAGGACTAGTGGGCGAATTTGGCCTTCGTGGCCTTCTTGGTCACTCCAATGCAGAGGCTGGGATGTTTTCCAGGAGGCAGCAGCTCCCGTCGCGCCGATGACTTGAGGGCCGGTCTCTAGGGGCCAGTGATTGAACGCAGCGACTTCGAAGGGAATACAGGAGACTTCAGGGCCAGAATCCAGGAGCCCATCGAGCCATTGCCCATCGATTTTAAGCTCTAATGAGGGTCTCTGGCTGTGCGTGATGGGCATTGTCCACATTATGGCTTGGGAAGTCTTCTGAGGGCCTCTTGGGCGTGGGGCTGAGGCCTGCCCTGCTGGGAGTTTAAAGGTTCCACTTGGGTGGAACGGCAGTCGCGGGCCCAGTGATATCCTTTCCCACAACGTGGACACGGCGTAGAAGGGCCCCTTGGCCGTCGCATCGGCGGGTCTGAGCGAGGCGCTGGGCCTGGCTGGGAGCACTCGCGGACGAAGTGGCCGGGCTGGCCGCACCGAAAGCAGACGGAAGTGGAGGTGGATGAAACAGCCATGGCAGACGCAAAGGCAGCGGTGAGCGTTTTGACTTGCGGGTCGACGTCGTGGCAAGCAAGGACCCACTCGTGCAGAGCTTTATCACGTATGTGAAGGACTACGGCTCGGAATGGCGCAAGGCATCCGTCTATGATAAGTTCTTTGGCCAGCGCAAACTGGGCATCCGCGCTGGAATTCTTCCGCTGACAGGCTTCCAGGACGCGGGCGACAAATGCTGGGAAAGTCTCATTAGAGTCTTGAAGCAGTTGCGCGAGCTTGGTGGGCTGCTTGGTGGAGACTAGAGAGAAAGACCGCTGGACAAGGACTTTTACCCGGTGCCAAAACCCTGGGTCAATTTGGAGGTAAGAACGAGGGTCTGCATAATTGTTGGTCCCCGTGTATGCATCGGAGGGATTGAGGACGCCAGCTTGGGCATTCTCCACGATTTGTCGGTCAACAGCCGCTTGGTAATGGGCGCGCCATTCAATAAATTGACCCGGCGTCAGGATAGCACGGGCTAGTGCAATCCAGTCATATGGGAGAACGAGTTGGGTCCCCAACTCCTCAAGTAGTTGCTGTGCATAAGGGCTGCCAATTCTGTCTTCCTTTACAGCTTTGCGGAGGGTTCTGACCTCTTCCGCTGTAAAGGGTAGCCAAGTTTGGGGTCGCTGCAGCGTGGGCTGTGGATTCAGCGGATACAGCTGGGGGGTTTGAGAAGACGTGGCACCGGGGACTGATGGAGCAGCCAAGGCAGGTGAAGGGCTATTGCCGTACAGCGGCGGCAAGGGATAAGCGGAACACGGGTGAGAAAATGGCGGCTTAGCGGTTTCCAGGCGACAACAAAATGGTGGCGGGACCCTTCCGGGCGCCGGACAAGATGGCGGAGCAGCCACATCCAGCAGCGGACAAAATGGCGCGAGGGGCGCTTCCGGTTTAGCAGAAGATGGCGACCATGCTGTTTCCGGGCCCGAACCGGATGCTGACTGGGCAGGAAGAGGCGGGTAGAGGCGGGAGGAGGAGGACACCGGCGGAGAAGAAGCCGGATGTGCGCCATCTTGGGCAGAAGTGGGGGAAGAAGGCGGAAGTCCGCCATCTTGGGGAGCGGCAGGAATGGTTTCTGTCTGCTGCGGGGAGCTCAGGCGGGGAGGTTCGCGCTCGAGAGCGGCAGCAAGTTGGTTAGACAAGGAGTCAGTGTCGGCGGACTCATCGGGATCACAGTCTAGAGGCCGTTTGGGAGAAGCTTCATAAACGGCTTCGGTCGGAGCGCCAAGGAGACAGGCGCGAATGGCAACGAGAACGGGTAAGAGGCCTGTTGGGAAGGTGCATTTCTCGTGCTCCATGGCGGAGGTGACTCAATCTATGAGTCGCGAATAGGTGTCCGGGCTCCAGAGTTGGCAGGTGGCGAGCCACGGATTAAAAGGGAGCAAGAGATCCCAGTACTTTTGGAGCTGCCGCAAGGAGACGCAGACTCCATTGGCATCGAGCAGGGCAGCGAGGGCCCTGACCTGCGGCGCCTGACGCAATGACAAAGAGGCGCCCATGATGGGATAGGGACGGGACGACGGCGAGGGGTCCCTTGGGGCTCGTCCGGGTGAGGGGTCCCTACCTGGAGAGGAGGACGATCACAGCAGCAGCAGCAGCAGAGAGGGGCCGGGGGAGGAGCCGCCACGTTGGGCGCCAGTTGTAGCTGAGCGTCCTCACTTTTCGTCCTCACTCAGGCCCAAAAGTCAGGGGGGCTTGCTCCTGCCGAACCACCGGCGGGGGGTGCCCCAAGAGGGAGCACTGGTTCTCCAGGCATGGGGGACGCGCGGTTGGGGAAAAACCACGGAGACCGCTTGAGCGCAAGAACAGGTCTGCTTTATTACGGAAGTACACTTAGCTATATAGGGTTGGGTAGAGGGAGGGGCATGATGAAGGGAGGGTTGGCTAAGGGGCGGCTGTGGACAGGCTGAAGCTGATGGATAGGCCTGAGGTAAGCAGTTACTGGGGAAGAGGGCAGATTGTAGGTTGGCAATATGGGCGGGACTGGCGGGAAGGACGGCGGGGGCTGAAAGGGGAGGAGGGGCGGAGAAAGGCGGCAACAATGGCAACTCCAAATAAGGTGACAGAAGATGTTGCAGGTATGCCCGTGGTCCTGAAAACTTATGCACAGAAAACGCTTAGCACCGATTCAAACATATCAGAGAAATTAAAGAAATACATTGACTAAAACACCTGCAATAGAAGATGTGAAAAATCCTGCTCAAGAAAACCAACTAATAGGAAAAATACTAGACTATCCCCAGATGTTGACTTCTCAGTCAAATAAAAAGCCATGGGTGACCTGTTAGAACTTTTGGAAACACCAAAAGAACACCTTGAGCCAAGGATTACCAGTGAATTAAACAAGAAACCAGCAAGAAGAAAGAAAAGTGAGGTTGAACATTTCTCAGGCTTACAAAGGCTTATGGCAGAACCCAAATAAAAGATGCCCTGTTTGGAAATTGACTATACTAGATTTGAGGAAATGTTTGCGCTTAGAAACAAAAATCAGGTAAAAACATTACATAGTCATGACATGTCATCTAGAATGTGTTCTCCCAGTTTCGGTATAATTTTTTTAAGTAGGCAACATAATTGGATGTCTCTCCTCAAAGCAGTCTGTGTGTGACACAGAGGATAATTGTAGGCTGTAGCCAGAACCCATTTGGAGCCTTATTGAGGGAATAGACTCCCTGAGAAAAGGAAGGAGTCAAAAGTATGACTACACATTTTAGGAAGAGTTTTTCAGAGAGTGAATGAGTTAGGTTTGTCTTCACATGTGTGAAAATGTGTTTGAAGGAAAGGAGTTCAGATCACTAGTTCTATGTTGTTCCAGACACTACTGCCACGATCACACAGTAGAAATGTGATCCCAGGGGTCACAATTTTAATAATAGGGCAATAGAAATAGAGAGTGGGTATCCTTGAGAAGAACCTGAGTGTTGGGATTGGGTTTTTTCCCCCCTAAAGATTTATTTATTTATTTATTTCTCTCCCCCCACCCTCCCCATGTCTGTTCTCTGTGTCCATTTGCTGCATGTTCTTCTTTTGTCTGCTTCTGTTGTTGTCAGCTGCATGGGAATCTGTGTTTCTTTTTGTTGCGTCATCTTGTTGTGTCAGCTCTCCGTGTGTGCAGCACCATTCCTGGGCAGGCTGCACTTTCTTTTGCGCCGGGCGGCTCTCCTTTGGGGTACACTCCTTGCGCGTGGGGCTCCCCTACATGGGGGACACCCCTGCGTAGCACTGCACTCCTTGCGTGCATCAGCACTGTGTGTGGACCAGCTGCACACAGGTCAAGGAGGCCCGGGGTTTGAACCATGGACGTCCCATGTGGTAGATGGATGCCCTAACCACTGGGCCAAGTCCACTTCCCTTTTTTTTCCTCTCTTTTAAAAATTTTTATTGTGGTAACTTATACATAATATAAATTTTCCCACTTTCACCACTTCCAAGTATACAATTCAGTGGCATTAATTACACTTACAGTGTTGTTCTACCATCACCAACAATCATTATGCAAACATCCATCACCACAAACAGCGACTCTGTATCCATTAAGCATTAACTCCACATTTCCCACCCACCGTTTTGGGATTGGTTTTCAGAGAGATTACTGCATTGAAAGAAGTTTGGCAGAATTCCAGAAATTTAAATGTTTTCCTGTTTAACTTTAGCAATGATATTTGATTAGGAATTCATTACTTCCTATATAATGTGTCATATTACTATAACACAATATCTTACAATCATATTGGTGTAACATTACATCCAAACCTTATATCGCATATATTCTTTCTATATATATACCTTTTTTCTTAATCTCATCCTCCCAACCCTAACCCCCTCAAGCCTGTAAAGCCCCACCCAGTATTATCCCTATGCCCCCGTCTTATCCCTTCACTGCACAATGACTTACCTCCACTTTATCATAGATTTCACCCTTATAGACATCAGCTCACAGCCTTGTCTCCCCCCTATTTCCTGTAAGCCTGTTGTCCATCTCTAGCTCTCTGAGACAGCTTGATTTGCTTAATTCATATCAGAGCAGTCATGGAATTTGTCCTTCGATGCCTGGCTTGCTTTACTCAACATAAGGTCCTCAGGATTCATCCATGTTATCCCATGTGTTGGTACTATATTCCTTCATACAGCTGAGTAATATTCCATTGTGTGTATATACCATGTTTTGTTTATCCATTCATCTGTTGATGGGGTGTATTAGTCAGCCAAAGGGGTGCTGATGCGAAATACCAGAAAGCTCTTGACTTTTACAGGGGTATTTATTTAGGGTAGGAGCCTACAGATACCAGGCCATAAAGCATAAGTTACTTTCCTCACCAAAGTCTATTTTCACATGTTGGGGGAAGATGGCTGCTGATGGCTGTGAGGATTCAGGCTTCCTGTGTTCCCCGGGGCTCAGCTCCTCTTTTTTCTCCACAAGGTGAGCTGTGGGCTAGCAGGTGAATGGCTCTGTCTCTCTCCTTGGGATTTCTGCTATGTTTAAGGAGCCATTTCTATTCCTCTGTATACTTCTCCTGGCTCAGTTCCTCTCTATTTGGGGCTTGCCTTGCTTTTCTCTGTGTGCATACTTCCTGGGGCTCCAGCTTAAGGCTTCAGAATCAAACTCCAACATCAAAACTCCAATATCAGAAACCCCCAACTCTGTCCTTTGCCATGCCTTTTATTCATGAGTCCCCACCCACCAAGGGGTGGGGACTCAATGCCCTAATGAGGTGGCCCATTCAAAACCCTAATCATAACTCAATCATACCCAGGTACAGACCAGAATACAAACACAATAATCCAATATCTATTTTTGGAATTCATAACCATATCAAACTGCTACAATGGGCATTTGGGTTGATTTCAACTTTTGGCAATAGTGAATGCCGCTGTCAACACTGGCGTGCATATATCAGTTCATTTCCTTGTTTTCAGTTCTTCTGGGTATATACCAAGCAGTGGAATTGCAAGGTCATATGGGAAATGTATAGCTAGTTTTTTTTAAGAACCACCAAACTGTCCTCCAGAATGGTTGGATCCTTGTACATTCCCACCAGCAGTGGATGAGGGTTCCTGTCCCTCCACATCCTCTCCAACACCTGTAGTCCTCTGTTCCTTTAATAGCCAGTAGTCTAATGGGCAAGATGGTATCTCATTGCAGTTTTGATTTGCATTTCCCTAATAGCTAGTGGAGGATGCTGGGGGCTGAAGTTGCAGGGAAGGGGAGGGACTGCTTCATGAGTTTCCTTTTGGGGTGATGAAAATATGTTGGAACTGATAGCGATGGTGGTTGCCTAACATTGTGAATGTGCTAAACAACAATGAATGGTTCATTTTAAAATGGCAATTTTTATGCTTTGTGAATTTCATCTTACTTTTATAAAAGCTAAAAATGTGAACACACAGAAGACTCTTTAAGTATCTTCTTCTGTATTAAAAGTGAAAAATGCCTGCTACACATCAGTGTAATTGTACAACCCACATTTGTTATATGAGTATAAATATACATATTCACTTACATGCCTAGATATATACATGTGTGTAATTTGTATTTATAGTATTTGTATATGCTTTGGAATTGACTCATGTAATTGGAAAGATATATTTTGGTGTATGAGTGGTGCTGTTATCGGTAATTTATATTTATTATTTGTGCTCATCTAAATTTTCTAAGATAAACTCGTTGCTTGGTTTAAAAGTTGTTAAAGCTTCAGGAGCTAGGAGAAGAGGAACAAATTTTTCTTGGGGCGTGCAGGGGTCAAGGGTACCTGGAATGCCAGTGGGCACTGGATGACAGGGGCTGGGCACGGGTGCCAGAGAGAGCCGCTGTGCCCGGGCGAGGGCCAGCCGTGCTGCCCCCAGGTGAGTGGCAGGGGGTCGTCTTTGGTGTGAGGATGGGGCGTTGGCTGTTGTGGTCCCTGCTCCCAGGGATCCTGGAGTAGGAGCTCACTACATTCCTGAAGGAATTTATTTGAACACCATGGAAACGCCAACACACAGAATGCCCAGACTCAAACCTAAATTTTGCTCTGAAGTCAAAGGCACTGTCCTCGATCGCGTGTCGTTGAGCGTCTGAAGTGGGTTCTCTGGCTCCGAGTCCAGTGTCCTCCATTCAGTCTCGCCTCTGGGCCATGCCTGCCAGCTCCATTCCTGGAATTCTAGAGAGCCCTGGGCATTGCATAAATTAGGAACCCACCCCGTGGATGCTAACGGGAGGCTGCCCTCCTTGCCCTCTGCCCCAGTCACACCCTCAGGGAAAGAAAGCCTGTGACTGTCTCCCTGCCTGGACCCCCAGTTGCCTGCCCTGGGCCAAGACAGGGGAGAGTGATCAGGCCTGGAGCTCAGGGTCCACCCTCCTCCACCTGGCCCACCAGGGACGTCTCAGGACCACCCGGCCGCTGCCAGGCTCCAAGGGACTAAGAGGGGGCAGGGGTGAGGATGGCAGAGCTGGTGTCTGGAGGAGAGGGAGGGCAGGCTGGGGGGCCTCCTGCAGGGGTGCCACAGCCAGGACCCGTCAATGGGTGACCAGATGGGAGACAAGGATGGAGTGCACCCCTGGGGTGTCAACCATGGCACTGGGGGCTCCAGACCAGGAGGCAGGAGAAATTCCTGAGCTCAAGGAGGGCCTGGGATGTCCCCCAGGATGGCGACCCTGACCTCGCTGCAGGGGGGCTGCAGGGCAGCCGGGCAGGGTGAGGCCTGGGGCTGGCCCAGGAGGGTCTGTAGATTAGTTATTATTATTGTATTGTTGCTAGAGTCTTTATTTTGATCCTGGCACCATGGTTCTGTAAGAAAATGTCCTTCATTTCATAAAATACTCATTAAAGTATTTATTAGAGATAAAGGTGCATCATATCTGTGATTTACTTTCTAATGGTAAAAATAGTGTCTATAGCGACAAGGAAATAATCACAAAGATTTATATTTGGGTATTTTAGATAAAGGGGTCTTTTTTCCTATTTTTGCAACTTTTCCATGAGTGTGAAATTATTTCCCAGAGAAATAATTTTATTTTTGAAAGTGTATATCTCTGCTGATGGCACATCACTCACACCCTGTAGGCTGCCCAGCAAATCCCCTAAAAATTAATCAGTCCCAATCAGTCCCTCTACAGGGTCTGTCTAGGATAGATGAGTCATAAGAGCTTCAGCTCACTGGAAAGGCCCTTGGCCACAATTCCTCAGTAGAATCTTCTAGAGCACAGGACCCTTCCTGTGATGAGTCTACCTGGGCATTAACCCAGTAAACTTGGAGAGCTCCTAACAGCTGTGTCTAAAGACAAAGAAAGTAGCATAAGTCAGCTGACGACGTAGTGAAGGGAGAGCCAGTCATGCCCCTGGGTGCTGGCTCAGGCTTTCTTTCAGCCTCCGGAGCAGGGTTCTCAGCCGTGGACTGCCGACGTTTGGTCTAGATAATTCTAGGCTGTGGGAGATGGCCTGTGCCCTGCAGGTCGTTTAGCAGCATCCCAGCCTCTACCCACTGGATGCCAGGAGCAAGGCCCCTCCAGTCAACCACAAGCATCCCCAGACATTGCCAAGTGACCCTGAGGGACACACTTTCTGCTGCTTGAGAGCAACTGCCCTAAAGCCCTCAGTTCAGCAGTTTATCATGAAATGCAAATTGATTTCACCTTTGAAAATGCTTCTTAAATTCAAACTCCCAGTCTGATGCCCTCATGAACATTCATGGAGGTTTGCTAGGGATGGAGTTGTGTCCCCACAAAGGGCAGGCTCAGGCCCCAGCCCCGTGTCCTGTGGTGCGGCGGCTTGCTCGGTCGGTAGAGGTGGGGTCTGGCTGCGGACGAGGGGTCGGTCCCACTTGGGACGAGGGGTCGGTCCCACTTGGGACGAGGGGTCGGTCCGGCAGCAGACGAGGGATCGGTCTCACAAGGGGTTGCGCGGTTTGGCTGACGGGGTCGCCTGGCGAAGCCGGCGACGAAGGGGTCGCCCGGAGAAGCAGGCGACGAACTGGGGACAAGGGAGGCCAGGCCCTTGTCGGGGGCTCTCAGGACTGGAGGGTGCACGGCAGAAGAACTACCGCGGAGACAAGGTAAACACGCAAGTCCAACTTTATTGAGGGAGAGGCAACAGTTTTATAGGGGCTGGGGAAGGCTGATTGGTCGAAGCCACGCCCTGTTCTGATTGGTTGCTGGTGAAAGGTCAGTGGGCGGTACTGGACGGGGGAGGGGTGGTGGTTAGGGATTGGCCGTCACTGTTGCTGGGGGAAGGGGCAGGGTTTAGGGATTGGTGGCTGCTGTTGCTGGGGTGGAGGGCAGACTTGAGTTTCCCGCCCACGCCTGGCTGTTGCTGCTGTCGGGGGAGGGGAAAAGGGCAGACTGGAATTTTCCACCCTGCGCCTGCGCAGGGAGAAAGAAGAAGAAGGGTGCCGCCCTACAGGCATCGTGTGGCGCCATCCGGGAGGAGGGGCGGCCGCGGAAGCATGGCTGCCGAGAAGGGGAGACCCGAGGGCACTCTGTGCCCATGCCGAGCTCCCTTCAGGGGTGGCGGTGAGTCCGACCAGCCACCCTATTATGGGGGCAGCAGCTTGGCCTGCCGCGGCTGCTCCCCCGCCAGGCCAGCAAACCACACTTCAGCCCGAGGGGTGACCGCATTTCCCCCTTCTTTTCAAATAAGGACCAGGATGGCAGCAGCAACAAGTAGCTGAGGCCCAAGAGGCAGTAAGCAATGAGGGAAGCGGGGCTGAAGAGGGAGGTGAGTATGACGGGGATATAAATGTACAATTTAGGGGGTGGTATCTTGCCGTTGCAAGCAAGGGTGGCCAATGTCCAATTCTTGTTGATCTCGGCGGCTATAAGATCCATCTGTTGTTAAAAGTCCAGGATGACAGCGCGTTGCAGGTAGTTGATCTCTCCTTGGCAGCGAAGACATTGTAGGAGAGGATTACTTTTTCCTGCCAGAGGCTTACTGTCCAATTAAAAGGCTGATGGCTGGGGTTGGTGAGTGCAATGGGGAGTGTGAGGAAAAGAAGGGTGATGGTTTTGGACAAGAGGAGGCTTGGTGAAGTCATTATGGGAGGAAGATAAGGAGTAAAGCATAAAAGAGGATAATAAACAGAAAGGCGATGGAGAGTAGAATTCGTTGGCCAAGGTTCCAATCTTCTGGTGCGGTAGCGGCTAGATAGATGGCGGAAAATATTATCAAGAAAGCAAAGGTTATGAGGAAGAAATAAAGTATTAAAGGCTGTGGGGGAAGTGAGAAGATCATTTAGAGGATAGGGTTGAGAATGGTATGTTTAAGACAGAAGCTTTGTGGTTTGTAGGAGACTGCTTTATAAACGAAGGAGAATGAGGGCAGTAAATATAGTAACGATAGATAAGAAGATGACAGTGAGGAGGAGTCTTTGTTTAAGGTTCCAATCGTCAGGCGCAACAGTGGCTAGGCCGATAGCGAGGGGTGTTGCTAAATAGACAATGGCTTCAAAGACAAAATCATCTTCTGTTTCCTTAAGAATAACTTTTCTTTAAATACTTAGTAGCATGCAATATTAGAAACCGTTTCCTAAAAGCAAGTTGGCAGGGGAGCTTGGTTGCTGTTAATCTTTCCTGTTATAAAATTACATTTTATTATTATTATCATCAATTTAGTTTTACATATATATATTTAAGAATGACCTTTTGGAATTAGCCATTTAATACCTTAATGTAAACTATTGAAGATAAATTTTATCTTTACAGAACACATTCCCTTATGTAAAGTTATCACAATACCTTTTACACTTGCCGCATGCAAATTAAGTTTCAAGAGTTTATGAAAAATTAGCCATCCTACTTTAGGACAAAATACGTCTTTTTGCAAAACTTATTACATTTCCGTTAGCATTTTTACAAACTTTTAACCTTTTTAATATTCATATAAGTTTTACATTCTTTATATTATCCTGCAAAGAAAAATAAGTTATTCATTTTAATCTAGGCAAGAACAACTTTTTATGAAGACGTACAGTTAATTTTGTTAATTAAGACTTACAATTTTTTAAAATTGTAGATATCTTATTAACATTTAAACTTATGTATTAATATAATAAACTTAAGTATTAATATAAGCGCTTATTTAATTTTTGGCCATTTGAATAGAGCTCTTTTAAAGATTTCTAGTAATTTATATTTACCATCCGGAGGTATCACAATATATGTTGACATTGAACGAACAGACAGACAAACACAGAACAATTACAACACATTAACAGAAATATATAATTTATTTACAGTTGACTCATAATTCTTACTTTCTTGGTATAGCTGCTTTTAAATCCTTTTTTATATAGCATATCATAGATTATACCCTTCAAGATTTCTTCTGGACTTCATGTTGCCTGTAATAAGCCAGGAGGGAATCTTTTACCATCCTGCTCCACAGCAAAAGTGACCCTATCTATAAGGCGAGTATAGGTGTCCGGGTCCCAAAGCTGACACGTGGTAAGCCACGGATTAAAGGGGAGAAGAAGGTCCCAATATACTTGAAACTGTTTGAAAGAGATCTTACACCGGTGAGTGTCTAGGAGACCGGCGGGGGCCCGAACTTGCGGGGCTTGCTTAGCAGATAGGATGTTACCCATTGCTAATGGCCTTTTGGAGCCGATAAGAAAAGGGGCCCTTACCTTGAGAGCGCGGCGATGGGAGCCGAGGTGCGCGGTGAGACGAGGGGTCGGAGCCGATGGGACTCCGACGGTTGTCGCGGGCCAAAAGAAGGCCCCGACGAGGGGAGGGTGGGACGACGAGCAGTGGAGCAAGGCAAAGGGGAGCAAGCATGGAGGGGAGGAGGCAGAGGTGAAGGCAGGGGTGGAGGTGCTCAGGCACGCGCTCCTGAGAGTTTTATTGGCGCCTCTTAATCATAGCGGGTTGGTATAAGCCCCCGACATGGAAGGAGAAAGCCATCCAGCGATTCTCCCAGACCGCCGTGGATCGTATGAGGTCACCAAGGTTCAGGAGCAGCAATGCAGAGCGAAAAGATAGGGGTGAGAAGAGAGGAGAGTGTAGGGCTATGGTAGGGTTACTTCAGACGTGCAAGCGTGTGCTCCCGAGAAATCCAAGGCTCCTCTTAATCATAGCGGGTCGGTATAAGCCCCCGACATGGAAGGAGAAAGCCATCCAGTGATTCTCCCAGACCGCCGTGGATCGTATGAGGTAGCCAAGGCTCAGGTAGCAGCAATGTTGCACGAGAGAAGTCCCAAGGTGAGAAGAGAGGAGGGCGTAGGGCTGTGGTAGGATTACTTCAGACATGCAAGCGCGTGCTCCCAAGAAATCCAAGACTCCTCTTAATCATAGCGGGTCGGTATAAGCCCCCGACATGGAAGGAGAAAGCCATCCAGCGATTCTCCCAGACCGCCGTGGATCATATGAGGTAGCCAAGGCTCAGGTAGCAGCAATGTTGCACGAGAGAAGTCCCAAGGTGAGAAGAGAGGAGGGGGGGGGGCTGCCAGGTTATGGAGTGAGGCTGTGGTGGAGTTGCCTTGCCCCACGTTGTGCTGTGGTGGGGTTGCTTTGCCCCACGTTGGGCGCCAGCTGCGGTGGCTTGCTCGGTCAGTAGAGGTGGGGTCTGGCTGCGGACGAGGGGTCGGTCCCACTTGGGACGAGGGGTCGGTCCCACTTGGGACGAGGGGTCGGTCCGGCAGCAGACGAGGGATCGGTCTCACAAGGGGTTGCGCGGTTCGGCTGACGGGGTCGCCTGGCGAAGCCGGCGACGAAGGGGTCGCCCGGAGAAGCAGGCGACGAACTGGGGACAAGGGAGGCCAGGCCCTTGTCGGGGGCTCTCAGGACTGGAGGGTGCACGGCAGAAGAACTACCGCGGAGACAAGGTAAACACGCAAGTCCAACTTTATTGAGGGAGAGGCAACAGTTTTATAGGGCTGGGGAAGGCTGATTGGTTGAAGCCACACCCTGTTCTGATTGGTTGCCGGTGAAAGGTCAGTGGGCGGTACTGGACGGGGGAGGGGTGGTGGTTAGGGATTGGCCGTCACTGTTGCTGGGGGAAGGGGCAGGGTTTAGGGATTGGTGGCTGCTGTTGCTGGGGTGGAGGGCAGACTTGAGTTTCCCGCCCATGCCTGGCTGTTGCTGCTGTCAGGGGAGGGGAAAAGGGCAGACTGGAATTTTCCGCCCTGCGCCTGCGCAGGGAGAAAGAAGAAGAAGGGTGCCGCCCTACAGGCATCGTGTGGCGCCATCCGGGAGGAGGGGCGGCCGCGGAAGCATGGCTGCCGAGAAGGGGAGACCCGAGGGCACTCTGCGCCCATGCCGAGCTCCCTTCAGGGGTGGCGGTGAGTCCAACCAGCCACCCTATTATGGGGGCAGCGGCTTGGCCTGCCGCGGCTGCTCCCCCGCCAGGCCAGCAAACCACACTTCAGCCCGAGGGGTGACCGCACTGTGGTGAGAACCCATCTGTAAATAGACCTTGGAAGACGCCATTAGTTAAGGTTGCCCAAACTGAGGGTGGCCTTAATCCAACAGGGCTGACGTCCTCGTACACAAAGGAACTTGGACATGGAGAGAAAGCCACGGGGAGGAGCAAGAATGTGAGGTCTACAGAACCCCCAAGAGAAAGGAGAAGCTGCTGCCATGTGCACTGTCAGGTGACAGAAAAGCCAAGACTAAGGGTTGGGGGCAGCCAGCCCCAGAACGCCACAGTTTTTGGAGAGAAATCATCACCTTGCCAATGCCTTGACTTTGGACTTCTCCTAGCCTCAGATCCATGAGTCTATAAATTTCTGTTTTCAAGCCAACCCTTTGTGTAGCATTTGGTGTAGCAGCTGAGAAACAAAGGCCATTACTTCCAGCAATTTTAGGCTTGATTTTTAAAAATGTTTATTGGGAACTTACTAAGAACCAGGCAAATGTAGTAAGCACTTTACATGTGTTTTCTCTTTTAACCTTCAAGTCACCTCTAGGAGGTAAGTCTACATAGCAGACCCATTTTACGGATGAATAACCAGGCTCCAGGAAGGTAAGAGGAAAAGCTGGGAGTCAAAGAGCTGCTGGATTTTGAAACCTGCACTTTCCACCTCTGAGCATCTGGCCTTCCGTTTGCTGAATAAATAACTGTTATTTTTAGCCAAGTGTAAAATCATTCTCAAATGGCTTAGAGTACCCCTTAATGTTCTTCCATGGGTACGTACCACACATGGACCAGCTCATCCTCGTGGGCACGGGGCTTTCCCAGTTTCAGACTTGAAAGATCTTGGTCCTGGGAGCCTCTCGGTCCCAGGAGAACAGGAGGATTAGTCACTTTGCTTACGTCCTCAGCTTCCCAGGACAGCTGTGACAAAGCACCACCAACCAGGTGGCTTAAAAGAACAGCAACTGGGAAGTGGATGTAGCTCAGTGGCTGAGTGCCGGCTCCCTATGCTTGAGGCCCTGGATCAATCCCCAGCCTGGTATCTCAAAAACAAAACAAAAACAAAACAAAACAAAATAACAGCCATCGATCCTCACCCAGTTTTGGAGCCTGGAAGTTTGAAATCAAGAAGCCAGTGGGGCCGAGCTCCCGCTGAGGACTGTAGGGTTCTGGAAGCAGCTTGCTGGCAGTCCATGGTGCTCTCTGCCTTGTGTCATAAAGTGTTCTCTGCTCTGCTCCTTGGCCATCATCTCTGTCTGTCTGTGTCCAGTTTCCTCTCCTTGTAGGACATCAGTCATACTGGAGCCTGGCCCACCGTAATCCAGTTTGGCTTCATCCTGACTAATCAAAACTTCAAAGATCCTATTTCCAAATACGATCAAATCCCGATTATTTGAAGTATTAACAAATCCAAACTTACAATTCTGTCAGGTCACATAAACGAGGCAGGCCCCTTAGCACTATAAATTCCTGTGCTGGGGTTTTCTCATGGAGATCTGTGGGTTTGAGTAAGAGTCACCCTGTCTGCTCATTTGAGCAGCTCTATGTAAACTGGAGGTGGGCAGGTGGAGGGTGGGTGCTCCTGCTAGCTTTGAAGTGCAAACACCAGTGGTATGAGCTAGTCAGTTTGATGCAAGCATGGGTTTGGTGCAGAAACAGAGCACTTAGTATAGACACATTTATCCTGTTCTTTTATAAAACAGCTTCTTCCTAAATTAAATTTCAATGACATTATCTAAAATTTCCTAGTTTTATTTCCATGAATAGAGGAAGCTAAATGGTGTAAGTTTACAGACACATTTATTGAATGAAGATTAATATGGAATACAAATGGATTATTACATTTTTGCAATTTTATTGCAAAAATTATTCTATGGTGATACTAATATATCACTAAACTAAAATTGTCATATTTTTTTTCTTCTACTTCTCAGCTAAACATCTTCAGTGTCTTTTCTAGTTTTCACTTTTTTGGTTTGAATGTTCTTTTCCTGTGTGGAAAGAAAAATATCTCATAAGTAATTTAAAAGAACCATTTTCTGTGATCAACCCTACTATGTAAAACACACAAGATGAAACCAAATTCTAACTAGGTGCTATGCAGATTTTAGTTCTAGAAAGTTCTATGCAGAGTTTAGTTCTAGAAAGTTGATTTTGAACTTTGGAAACAAGTTTTAAGATAGATCCTGTTAAGTTATTTAACAGCCTCTAGGAGCTCCTTAGTCCACTGCCATCTTGCTGGTTGTCCTCCACAATTAGCTTTTTCTGGAAACTGTATAAAGTATGAGAGCACACACCTGAGGAGCTAACCAGGAAGTAAAGCACATGTCCCCTAATGCTTTAGGACACCCATTTTAAAAAGTCAGATGTCAGCTTTTCCTTCCAGATTTTAATTTTCTAGATGGATAAGCCTGACAAGTAAGGAAACTGTGGGTACATTATGCATATTAGATTTCAACCACGTATGATCAAAATGAGAGGGTTTGTTACATGAAGGCCTGGGTATCTAAAAAGAGAATTCAACCAGGAACACTTCCCTCTCCAGCTACTCAGCAAGATGCTGTCGTGCTTAGAGGGCACACCTGAAGTAGTCTTCAATCACACCTGGACATTATGGAGTCACAGACTGGCTTCTTCCTAGAGGGAGTTTGATTTAGAAGACCTAAGAGTTGTAGCCCTGATTACATTCTATACTTCTGAATTCACTTTTTCTGAGTGGAATTTTTTTAAGGTTTCTTTTTATTTACTTATTTCTCACTGCCTTCTACCCCCCATGTTATTTTGAGCTTGCTGTCTGCTCTCTGTGTCTCTTCATCTTTTTATTTTAGGAGGCACCGAGAACCAAACCTGGGATCTCTCATATGGAAAGGAGGTACCCAATGGCTTGAGCCACCTCCAACCCTCCTCGATCTGTCTCTCACAGTATCTACTCATTGTGTCTCTTCATTGTATCATCTTGTTGCCAGGCTGTTGTGTCAGCTCACCGTCTTGCATGTTTTCTTTAGGAGACACAGGGAACCAATCCTGGGACCTCCCATGTGGTAGGTGGGTGCCCAGCTGCTTGAGTCACATCTGCTTCCTGGTATTTATAATTAGAAAAAATGTCAATATCTGTAGAATTTTTTTTCTCTTCTATTATGAATTGAAAAATAGATTACAAACTTTTCTATAAAAAGATAAAATATTTAAAATTTTAAGAGCCAAATAGTAAAAAGTCAGCTCCTGTTACAGGGCAGTCAGTAAACACCCAGAGCTCTCTGAGCTAGCTGAGGCACCTGTTTGGGGGTTCCAGGAGGCCAGAAGAGCATCCTGCAGCATCCTTGAAGGAATGGAGGGAGGAGGCTGCCCACCTGCAGAGAAGATTCATCAATAGAGTGTTCCACACCCCAGAGGCCAGTGCCCATCCTCCACTGGAGGCACAAACTGCCTTGGGAACTGTTCCCCAGCTAGAACAGAAAGCTCCACTTCCCAAAAATGGGGGAGGAAGAGATGGTTGTGTACCAATTTCAGCTACTGATGAGTAATTTCAGCCGGCTAAAGTATAATCCTGAGAGGAGCTAAAGTTTGAGCCTGTCCAAATTCGAAAGAGGCTGGGAGCCACCATCTTAACTTAGCACCTGGCATGAGCTGCCATCTTAACTCAGCACCTGGCATGAGGGAATCAAGGTAGACTGAGAATCCCAGTGCTGGTAGGGACCAGCTTCTTCCCATCCAGGTCAGAATGCAGCTCTAGCCTAGGCCCCAGTGCCACCTCCAGCAGGGAGGAAGCTGCAGGGCCCTGCTCCAGTCTCTCCAGGAAATGACCAGCCAAGCTGCAGAGGCAGCTGATTATCCTACTCCGGTGGCACGAGCCACCCCAGGAGGTGTTCTGTGACTGGAATTGGAAGCTCCATTTCCCAGAAACAGGGGACAAGGAGATGGTTGGCTGCTGATTTTGGCTACTGATTGGTAGACTCTGCTGGCTAAGATAAAACCCTGGGAACAGTGGGGTGTGAATCTGCCCAAGTGGGAAAGAGGTTGGTGGATGCCATTGGGACTCCACCTCCAATCTGGGGGGAAGTGAGGACCAAAAATCATAGTGATGGTAGGGACCAGTTTCTTTCACGCAGATTGGCCTGCACGCCTAGCCTAGGTTTCAGCCCTGCCTCTGGCAGGGAAGGGGCTGGTGGGCTGTGCACCAGCCTATCCAGTTAACTGCAGGTATATTTGGCAGGCACAAATTGGAAATTGGAAGTCTACCAGGTCAACTGCGATAATCTTGGACCGATACTGCATACGTTGGTGCCCACACCTGCAGCTCCATCCCCATCCCAGGTAGGGGAGAAAGGGGCATAAAGGTTCATCAATCTGTCTGGGCAACCACAGTCTAATCATGACTTGGACTATTCCATACAGCTGTGACTCTGTCCCTACCCTTGGCAAAGGAGAAAGGTGGGAGAAGCTTCATTGGTCCCTGGCGCAATGAGGGGAGATTGAGCCTCCACAGCTTATAGCACCAATTACAATCTTGGCTTGTTCTGCACAACCAGCATAGGAGAAAGGGCAGGAAGCCCTAAATGAAAGAGAAAAACTGCACCCAAAATGAGTATTCTACTAATCCAGATGCCAAGACATCAACAAAAAATTACAATCTACACCAAGAAACAGGAAGCTATGGCCCAGTTAAAGGAATAAGATAAGTCTCTAGATGACATGGAGGAATCGAAACAACTAATCATAGATGTTTAAACAAATCTCCTTAATAAATTCAATGAGATGGCTAAAGAGATTGAGGAAATTAAGAAGATACTGGATAAGCAGAAAGAATTTGAAAGCATACATAGAAAAATAGCAGATCTTATGGGAATGAAAGTTGCAATAAATGAAATTACAAAAACATTGGAATCATAAAATAGCAGATTTGAGGAGGCAGAAGAAAGGATTAGTGAGCTTGAAGAAATGACCTCTGAAAGTGAACGTACAAAAGAACAGATCAAGAAAATAAAGGAAAAAATTGGACAAGATCTCAGGGAAGTAAATGACAACAAAAGGCAAGCAAACATATGTGTAATGGATGTCTGAGAAGGAGAAGAGAAGGAACAAGGGGTAGAAGGAATATTTGAAGATATAATGATAGAAAATTTCCCAACCCTATTGAAGGTCATAGACATCCATGTCCAAGAAGTGCAACATACTCCCACCTGAAAAGATCTGAATAGACCAACTCTGAGACACATACTCATCAGAATTTCAAATGTCAAAGACAAAGAGAGAATTCTGAGAAGAGCAAGAGAAAAGCAATGCATAACATATAAGGGATACCTAATAAGATTAAGTGCTGATTTCTTACCAGAAACCATGGAGGCAAGATGACTGTGGTCTGATATATTTAAGATACTACAAGAGAAAAACTTCCAGCCAAGAATCTTATTTCCAGTAAGACTGTCTTTCAAAAATGAGGGCAAGATTAGAATATTCACAGATAAACAATAAGAGAATTTCTAAGCAAGATACCAGATTTTAGGAAATACTAAAGGGTGTGCTAGAGCCTGAAAAGAAAAGACAGGAAAGGGAGACCTGGAAGATAGCCTAGAAATGAAGATTATATCAATAAAAGTGAGTAAAAGTGTCAAAAGAGTGGTGAAAATAAAATATGACAGATAGAAGTCAAATAGTCAGGAATAAACTTAACCAACGATGTAAAGCAACTGTATTCAGAAAACTGCAACTCAGTGTTAAAAGAAATCAAAAAAGGCCTAAACAACTGGAAGAACATCCCATGCTCATGGATAGGAAAATTAAATATCAATAAGATGCTAATTCTACTCAAATTGATATATAGACTCAATGCAATTCCGATAAAAATTCCACCAGCATTAAAAAAATTGTAAACACCATCATCAAATTTATTTGGAAGGGTAGGGGGTTCCTGAATAGCCAGAAACATCATTAAAATGAAAAGCAAATCCTCATCTCCAGACTTCAAATCATATTACCCAGCTATAGTGGTAAAAACAGCATGGTGCTGGCATAAAGACAGACACATAGACCAATGGAACCAAAGTTTAGGTTCAGAAACAGACCCATATTATGTATTGTCCAGTGATTTTGACCAGCCTGTCAAATCTACTCAGCTTGGGCAGAACAGTCCATTCGGCAAATGGAGTTGAAAGAATTGGATATCCATAGCTGAAAGAAGGAAAGAGGACCCCCTATCTCACACCTTATCCAGAAATTAAAAGAATAAAAAACCTAAAAATAAAAGCAAGAACCATAAAACTTCTAGAAGAAATTTTGGGAAAATACCTTCAAGACCTGGTAGGTGATGGATTCTTAAAGGAGATAAGAGGAAGACTGAGATGGAATACTGATGTTTAATGTATGGAGAAATTTTAATTAGCTTTATTGTAAAAGTGTGGAAATATATCAAGTGGATGGTAACATATAGTGCGTAACAACTAGTTTATAAATGGAGATGTGGCTAAAAATGGTAGTCTAGGTATGTAAATGACAGTTGACAGAATGCTAGAGAATAATCTAGGAATTGCATAGCACAGTAAACCAAGAGGAGGATGAGAATTGTGGTTGATGGTACAGACACAAGCATGTTCATTGTGAGCTAGAGCAAATACATATCGCTACTGCAGGGTGTTGGGAATGTGGAGAAGCATGGGAAAAACACAGCTAGAGTGTCCTATGGACTGTGGTTACCAGTAATAATGTAATATTCTTGCATCTCTGTGAAAGATGTACTGTGCTGAAAATGAGGCAGCATGGAAAATTTGAGCCAAATGTACACTATGGACATGGTAACAGTCAGATGACATTATCTTATCTGTAGCAAATGTTCTACCCGTGTGGTGTGTTGATGGAGTGTTTTTGAGAATTCTGCACATGTGCATGATGCTTTTATAAGTTTACAACTTCTGTCATAAAAAATATATTTAAAAAATAATAATAGGGCAGGTTGGGGGGAAACACACCAAATGTAAGATAAGGACTATGATTAGTAGTAGGATTTTGATAATATTCTTTCATAATTTGTAAGAAACATCTCATGACAATGCAAGGTATTGGTGGAGGGTTGATGTATGGGACCCGTGTGTGAGGTTATGCATGTTTGCTTTGTAAGTTCACAGCTTTTCCTGTACATTTGTTTATGTATGTTCATATATAAATGATATAAAGGTAATAATAGGGTTGATTGGGAGAATAATACTTTGGTTAGTAGTAATATTTTGACAATGGTCTTTAACCATTAGTTAAAAAGATTTAACAACAATCCAATTTATTGGTGGTAGGGTGAGTTATGGGAGTCCTGTATGATGTTATATGTTTGTTTTGTAAGTTCACAACTATTATTATATACTTATTGTTTATGTATGTTTATGTATGAGTGTTATACTACAATAAATTATTTTTTTTATAAAAAGCTATTTGTGATACCAGGTACACTTTCAAGCAGTCATACTAACAACTCCTATCAAGTGATAACTGAGAGTAAAGGGAGTTAGAAAAACAAAAGCATTAAAGAAATGTGAGACTGAGTTTGAATGCAGAGATCCTAACTACTTGACCATGGTCTGCAGGCCTCACCATCTCTCAGTGTAGCACAGAAGTCCACCATAATGTCTAAAGTTGCAGGGAAAGGCCTAATGATCGCCCCCACTCTGTCAGAAGGTCATAAAGTCTGGAACACGCCTTCCAGATTCGAATGAAATGGTAACGTGACCAGCAATGCTGGCTGGAGTGGCTCTGTTGTGTCTGTGTGGGGACAGAGCAGGCAGGTGGCACCACTTCCCGGCTCTGCAGCTGTTTTCCTTGTGATTCTCGGGGTGGCTGGGGACAGAGATGAGATTCTGGATGTAAACTGTCAGTGTTGTCACCATTACTCCTGCATAGTGAACACATCTCTTCTGTGCCAATGGGCACCAAATCAGACCACTGAATGTAACAGTCAAATCCACTGTGTGCACTGAGTGTGAGCCAGGGCATGGGGGATGGAGTGGGTCTAGAGCCTCAAACTGCCCTGGTGTGGAGATGCTCTCACAGCCTCACCTTCTGTAACTAACAGGCATGAAATGATAATTTATTGAGCCAATAATTTCCTTCTGTTATCACTACCAAGAGAGGTCTTTTTTTTGGGTGAGGGGGTAGGGGGGTTACATTGTGGTTTATATTTTAGACTACAATTTTCTAAATTTTAGTTATCTTATGTTTTACATTATGATTTACATTTTAGCCTATTGGCCACTATACATTTTTGGTGTAATTTAACATGTCTTATATCCATCCTTGCATAATCTTGTGGAACACTTCTATTGCCCACACAGTTACATTGATTCCATCTATTCAATACCTCTTTCCCCCTCCCCTCAGGGCCCACAGTGAGAGTCAATCTTCATTGCTTGAAGGGCCATGTTCAGAGATACTTGCAAGTGTTGAGGGCTTGACACGCTCAACTGCCCTAATGCACTGGGAGCCACCATTTCTCTTGAGAGATACAATTCCCTCTATTGAGGGCATCAGTCCTCCCCAGGATGTGGGTATACCATCACTCTCATTATATGGGTCTCTATCCAATGATATAACCCACTATTGCAAAATGAGCACTCACACACTCCCTGGGAGCCTGTCATGCATCAGATTATCTCCTTTAAGCCTCTTAAACAGGTAACCTTCCTTATTATATTTTTGATAAAGTCTTCTCAGCATTATATTCTCAACCAAATATCTGACAATCTCCTATGTTCATATGGTCCCCCACCATCCCCCCAATTTCTTGGGCAATATTACCCATCCTCCCATCCCTAGCCCCCTTGAGCCCACAAAGCCCCACCCAAAGGTAACCCTATGCCCCCATTTTATCCCTTCCTTGTACAAATACTTATCTCCAGCTTATCATAGGTTTCACCAAGAGAGGTCTATCTTAGTGTCAGTCAACTTTCATTGGTTCCACTCTTTGACTTTCACTATCATATTGGTTTTTAATCTCTTGAGGCTAAGGTACAATTTTGAAAGGTTGATGTTATTAATCCTTTGCTGGAAAAACATACCATATATATACATACCATATATATTCTACGCCAGGTCATCAATGGACACTCATTGAGGAACACAAGCACTAGCAAAAACGCGTTCCTGTGTCTTTCTGACAGTTTCTCCCCGGGTGTCTGAGTAATAACAAATAGGCCTGAACGCTCACTGGGCTACAGCTGAGATCAAACATGCTTAGTTCACGCTTTGAGTGCCTGGTGGTTGTGTCTCTAGGAATCATCTAAGTTAAAAGAATATTGGCTTTTATTGTTCTTAAATTTCACTTTCTGTTAAAGCACTATTTTCCAAACTGTCAACTTTGTAAATACTTAGAATTTTCTTTAAAAATTTGACACATGGGCAGAACATGTTTGCTTCCATCAGGCTCTTTGTGATTCTGGTGTTTCTTTCCTTTCTGTGATCATATCTTCCACTGTCAGAATGTCTTCTGCTTCCAGCCAGCCCCTGGGACTTTCACTTGTACCTTATGTCTGGGCTTCAATGGGCTTCTCTGAGCAGTGCCTCCTCCTCCCTGGTACATACTCTCAGGACCTCCCCTGGGACCCCCTGCCCATCACCTGGTAGCACAGTCCTATCCAGCACTGCTGCCTGTACCATACTGCACAAGTGGGAATCTTTGCTTCTTCTTGTTCTAGAAGGCTAGTGCTATTCTGGATGGTTGGAGTTGCCAGAATTCTGATTTCTGAAGAGGTTATTGCTACATTAGTTTCATTTGCTGAACTCAAATTGTAATAATAGGTCCATATTTTTGAGAGCTCAATAGAAAATTTCTACCACTCATAAAAAGATAACTGTTCAACCTGTTTTTAAACTAGCTAAATTGAGTATTCCCTAGAATACTAACTGAATTTAATCATGCATTATGCATTTATTCCAATGATAGACAATTCATGTGCTCCTAAATTTGGCACTACCTTAAAAGCAGTTAGAGTTGTTTAGCTTAATACTCTTTTGTTGAGGGGGGGAGCAGGTATAGGACGCAAGCACTTCCTTCAGAATGGGAACTCTGACTAGTACCATTTTCTTCACGGATACGCCCACCCATCTTTTAATTTAGCTTTCAAAAGTAAGTTCTGTGAAAGTCAGACACGATGACCTTTCCATTTTAATAAGTTTAGCTGAACTAGCATGGAGTTTATCATAAGCAGGTAGAATGTAGTAACTAGAGTAATTCCTAGTTCTTTCTAAATGAAGTCTTCATTTACTATTTTAAGTCTGGACTTGCTATTTTAAGTGGAATTCCCAAAACAGATACATCAAAATATAGTCACAATGCAAAATATATGGCAAAAACATATGAATCATCCTGTGTTCGTAAAGGACAACCACAGTAAGCTCCTGACCTGTTTTGAGTTTCTGGTAACTGCCGCCTCAGCAACACATCTCTTAGCACTGCGCGTGGTTCTCTGGTTGTGCCTTGGTCCTTTAGGTGAAGTTTCAGCTTTTGAGACCACAGCATTTCTTAAAGTGACTCCTCAGTTTGCCATCTCTGTGGCGAGGATTTTCACTTTTCTGGATCTCAGGCACAGCCGATTCACTACCACCTCTGGGTCTTCTGGCTTTCTTGCCTGGATTTTCTTCGTGGGATTGTCTTGGGATCCCCCACCTGCATTTTTTCTGAAGGAGGTGTGTCAGTGCTTGTTTTCCTTAATCTGCAGGGTCAGAAGCTTGCCACTTGGACTTTCTCCCAAGGGCTTGTTTTGCTCTACCAGGTAAAGACTCCAGCACCTTACCAGAGAGATGGCCCTTATTTTGGCTGCTGGATCTCAGCCGCATTTCCTCACTGGCTGCTGCATCCTGCTGCTTCTGGCTTTTCACAAGAACCTTTGCCTTTGCCTTGTATATGGTATTTCTGCTTCACGGGATATACTCAGAAATCCCTCAGAGTCCGTGTTTGCTTTGCCTTTTAGATCTCGTAGACTTACCATCTTGAGTCTGAGTTTTGTGCTTTAACTGCCTTCGCTCTTTCTCACCCTGCTCTGAGGGTGCTTCTTCAGGAATTACAGGCAGAGAATTGGATTGCTGCATCTCTCTCTCAAAAAGCCTAGTTTGGTATCTGGTTCTCCATGACGCTGCCTCTGGTTTTACTGCTCTTTCTTTGGACTTTCCTAGGGTTTTTCTTGCAGGCTTGTCAGCTTCCTCCAAGTCTGTCACCTCAGGTGTACTATGGGATGACTGGGGTCTGTATATTTTTACCCATATTGAGATCTTGAGGACCTAACCCTCTCCTCTTTGGGGTTTTGTTATGGTTTCCCCTCATCCTTGCTCACAGACATTCTTTTGTTGTACCAGATAATAGATCAGTAGGATACACTTTACTTGATCCTCTAAGCCTCAGCAATGGGCCAGGATTTACAATTGCTGTGTCCTTGACATTCTTATGGGTTTTCCTGATAGGCTTTTCTTCCACTTCCTCTGTAGGTGGGATCTCTGGAGTGCTGGGTAGACTAGGAAATACCTCTGACTTTATATTTTTTACTTCTGCTTCTAGAAGTGCCTCCCGTACTGTTTAAGATTTTAACTGCAGAACTGTCAATAACTTCATCTTCTTCCCTTTCATCAGCTACCTTGGTTTCATTGTACAGATGATTAGACCTTTCAAACTTTACTCCATTTTTGCTCTGGCTTCTAGAGGATATTCTTGATTTATTTCTTTATCTTCCAAGTTCTTCTCCTGTACATTATTCATAAACATTATAGTCCTTGGGTGAATTTCCTCCTCAAAAGTAGTCTTGATTCTTTTTTTTTAGCTCTTAAAGGCATCTTCTCTTCCTTTATAGATTTAACCTTTTCTTGCAAACTCTTCATTAGTTTTTCCTTGTTCTCCGCATGCATAACTTCTGTTAAACAAGTCCAACAATCGAATTCCTGCAGCCTGATACTGGGTTTACTTTTGCGCCTAGATCTTAGGGTCACAGTCTTTTGTTTCATCTCCCCATCTTCGGAGTTCTCCTCTTGGAACATCGTCACAGTCTCTTCCCCTTTGTCTGAATCTTTTGTGCTGACACGAGCAACTGAGACCCCTGCAGTTCCGTATCAGTTTTGCATCTGTGTCTGGAACGTAGGGACATTCCCCGACTCGGCTTCTCTTGGAGATGAAGCTCAGCTTTGGCATTTGGCTCCGCAAGCACAATCTCTCTTTGACTGGGCAAATGTTTAGGTGCTGACGATTTTCTGGCCCTTTTTTCCTGAGAGCAGATCTTGTCCTTTGATTCACAATTCTGCCTTGTGTCTTCTCTGGCAATAAGTCTTCCATTTCAGAGGCACCAGGTTTGGATCCTGTATCATAGAGGGGCATGTGAATATTTTTAGAATCAGTTTCAAACGAAGCATCATAGAGGTACAGAAACTTGTCTTTTCCCTTCAGTTATTTTTTATACTAATATGGAAATCTCTGGTAGCCTGTCCTGGGGGCAGCTGACAAGATGTATGGCAGAAAGGAACAACATGATATGACAGTATCTATACTTTGGACTTTTCAGCAATTTCTAAAACATATTCCAATTTTATCCAAAAGTGTAATGTGTACTGCAAAGAATCCATGTAAATGACAGTTTCCACTTAACCATCATTAGGAGATTACAAGAGGAGTTTTCTTGACACAGGTCCTGTGGCCCATCCTAAATAAATCAGGCAGCATCCATAATGAGTAAAACGTGGCTGGAAGCTCAACACGGAGAACAATCAAATGTAAACTCAAACTCAAATGAATTCCGATCATTTAAAAATTTTATATTGATCATCTCTACTGAGCAATCAAAAATAAAAATATACGGAATTTAGGATATATAAGGTTTGGAGGTAATGTTACACCTAATATGATGAAAACATTTTGTGTTATAGTAATGTGACACATTACACAGGGACTAATGAATTCCTAATTAAAAATCATTGCTAAACTTAAACAGGAAAAAATTTAAACTTCTGGAATTGTGCCACATTTCTTTCAATGCAGTTATCTCTCTAAACACCAATCCTAAAATGGTGGGGGTTAGAAATGAGGAGTTAATGCCTACTGGATACAGAATTTCTGTTTGTGGTGATGGAAGTTTGCTTAATGATTGGCAGTGATGGTAGCAGAATATTGCAAGTGTAATTAATGCAACTAAATATTATGTTTGGAAGTGGTGTAAATGGGAAATGTTATATTATGTATATGTTACCAGAAAAAAAATTTTAAAAATAAATGAATCCCAACAGTCAGGTTCTTCTCAAGGATATCCACTCCCCTTTTCTATTGTCCTACTGTTAAATTAGTGACCTCTGGGATCGTATTTCTACTGTGTGATCGTGGCAGTAGTGTCTGGAACAACATAGAACTAGTGATCGAACTCCTTTCCTTCGAACACATTTTCACACATGTGAAGACAAACCTAACTCATTCACTCTCTGAAAAACTTCTTAAAATGTGTAGTCATACTTTTGACTCCTTCTTTTTCTCAGGGAGTCTATTCCCTCCATAAAGCTCCAAATGGGTTCTGGCTACAGCCTACAGTTATCCTCTGTGTCACACACAGACTGCTTTGAGGAGAGACATCCAATTATGTCGCCTACTTAAAAAAATTATACCGAAACTGGGAGAACACATTCTAGATGACATGTCATGACTATGTAATGTTTTTACCTGATTTTTGTTTCTAAGCGCAAACATTTCCTCAAATCTAGTATAGTCAATTTCCAAACAGGGTGTCTTTTGTTTGGGTTCTGCCACAAGCCTTTGTAAGCCTGAGAAATGTTCAACCTCACTTTTCTTTCTTCTTGCTGGTTTCTTGTTTAATTCACTGGTAATTCTTGACTCAAGGTGTTCTTTTGGTGTTTCCAAAAGTTCTGACAGGTCACCCATGGCTTTTTTTTCACTGAGAAGTCAACATCTGGGGATGGTCTAGTATTTTTCCTATTGGTTTTTTTGAGCAGGATTTTTCACATCTTCTATTGCAGGTGTTTTAGTCAATGTATTTCTTTAATTTCTCTGATATGTTTGAATCGGTGCTAAGCGTTTTCTGTGCATAAGTTTTCAGGACCACGGGCATACCTGCAACATCTTCTGTCACCTTATTTGGAGTTGCCATAAGCAATGTCAGATCTCCTACAGGATGAACTTTAGTAGGGGTTTTCATAATTCTCTTCATGCCTGTCAGATTTTCTGCAGATTCCCATCTCCACTTAGGGGTTCTCGTGTGATTACTGACACTGTGGAGTCTTTTCCTTGCTCTCCCTTTGCTTTAGGAGACTGCATTGGTCTCTTAATGCCTGAAAGGTCTTCCACCAGTTCTCTTTTCATCAAAGAAGTTCTCAGAGATTTCTGGATGTCTGTCAGAAGCTCAGCTGACTCCCTCTTCTCCTTGGAGAGTGTCTCAAGTGCACTGATTGTCCCATTTCCTGATTCCACAATTTGCCATGAAGTTTTTCTACTACTCGTATCCTGCTTGTTCTGCCTTCTCTTTAGGCGACTAAAGCAGCATATTGTGACCAGTCAGGTTTTCACTTCTTTCTGAATTTCTACCTGGGAGATCTGGCAGTCGTGCTTTCAGTCACTGGTGTCCTGCTGGCTGTGGAGTGTGCAGGACTTCCACGGAGCCTGCATTTTCCTCAGGCGTGGCCAGGAGTCTCACTATTATTGTTAGATGTTCCTGTGGCTCCCGCATGTGCTGGGGAGTGGCCCTCGGCTTCCTGTGGACGTTGTCTCCCCCTGTGGGTTCCTCTGGCTCTTGGAGTGGGAACACTGTCACAACTCCTAAGGACTCTGGCTTTATTTTAGGTTTCTTAACTGTATGTTTACTCCTGCTTGGCTTTTGCCTGGTTCTGATTTGTATTTCAGCATGTTCCTAACTTTCTATGGACCCCGTCACCACTCATTGGTTCTTCTGGCGGTGGTGGTGCTTGTGGGAACACCGTCACATCAGCCAAGTCCCCTACCATTTCTGGTTTTACTTTCAGTGTCCTAAGCACTCTTTTGGAGATCCATGCTATGTCTGCTGCACCCAGGTTGTAGTTTGGAGATTTCTTCAGGTCTTCCACAGGTTCTGATTTGATTCTACATGTTCTCAGCAGTCTCTAAATGCCCATTAGTGAGTCTACCGATTCTGGTTTCTGCTTTGGAATGTTCCTAATTTCTCTGTTGGCTTGTTCCTCTTCTTTCGAGGTGTCTGCGGTCTCTCTGATACCTTCTAGCTCTACCAAAGGGTCTGCTTTTTCTTTAGGTGTCCTTACCAATTTCTTGAGAAATATTAAATGCTCTCCCAGTCCCTGCTTGTGCTTTGGCATGTTCCTCAGTTTCCTGTGGATATTATGAACACTACTTGCTGCTTCGTTTCTCATGGTGTGTGTGGCTGCTCTTCAATGAGCACTTTTTCCATAGGTTGTGTCTTTCCTTAGGCAATTTCAGCAGTCTCTTGCTAGCTGTTAGATTTTCTTCTGGTTCTAGTATCTTTTCTGGAGTTTCCTTAAGTATTTTGAGGACTTTATCATTTTGAATTCATTCTTTTGGTGTTTCCATGAGTCTTCTGAATGCCAGTGGCTTTTCTACTTGTTCCTGAGGTGTTGTGGTTCCCACAAGCACAACAATAATGCCCGTCAGTGTGTCTTCAGGGTCTGGTTTGTGCTGTAGAAACTTGCAAATGTCTTTGATGATTTCATCATCATTTAATGGTGCCTCTGTATGCTCTGTTGTTTGTAGGACTCTCATTAGACTTTGGTCTTTCACAGACTCTGCCTTGTCCGTAGGAATGCTCTCCAGTCCCTGAATGCTGTTGGACTTGCTATTCATCCTGTTCTGTTCTGGGCTGGACTTTTCTGGAGGTTTCTGTCAACATTATCATGGGTTATTGGTTCTGCTGCCTGTTTAGGTGTTCCAGTAGGTTCTTTGATGCCTGTCAAATCTTCTACTTGTTCTTTTTTTTTGGTTAGGTGTCAACAGCCTCTGGATAGTAATTAGGTCTTCTACTGGTACACTTTTCTTCTCCCAAGTTCTTCTTGATCTCATGATGGGTGTTGGCTTTTTCTAATTTTCTTTAGATTCAGCATTTTTCTTGGCTGTTTTGACAGGTCTTTCACTTTTCTTTATCTCTTTCTCCAGATTCTTTTCCTTTGCTGGTATCTCCCTCAGAATCTTAAGTCCTAAGTTGTTCTCTGCACTGTTGGTTGCTGCCTTTTCATCCTTCATCTCTGTATACAGCATCTGTATGTTTCCAAGCTCTGGAGACCTACTAAATGCACCTGTCCTTGATGTGACTGTCAGAGGCTCCAACTCGGATTCTGAGGTTTTCCTCCCAATGCTTGTTGTGATATGAGCCTCAGGAGATTTCACTAGTGAGTTTGCAGCTCTCTCATCACCCCACCACCCTGCTCTGTTCTCCAGGAGTCCACTCCTGCCCACTCCAGAAGCTCTGTGACCCAGGCTTCTGGGTGAGTGCACTGGGCATAGCTGAGGACTGAGGACATATTTACAAACAGTGAAGTACACAGGGCCTATGGCTGCTGGAACTCAGCTGTTCCCCCAGCTGTGCTCTCAGAAAGACTGGTGAAAACACTTTGCCCTCCACAGAGAGGCTGGAAGCATCTGCTCTGTGTATTTGATCACCCAAGAAGAAAAACCTGAAAAGGCGGGTGTGTGGTGGATACAGAAAATGATGATAGAAAAGCAACTGATCTCACTGTTGGGGATTTTAAACAAGATACATCCAGGGTAACATCAGTGAACTGCAATCAAGAATTGAAGTCTAGGGAATCCTTGGAGAGTAGTGAAAAAATGACTCTCCCTTCAGTAAACTCTTTGGGTCAATTAGAGAGGAATTAGAGGTCAAATTACAAAAAGAAAATGTTGTTCAAAGTCATGGAAGTTCAGGAACACAGACTCCTATATCAGGAAAGGAGGAGAGGCAGGGGAGAGACCACCTGAATCAAGGCCAAAGTCTCCTAGAAGGAGCCAGCAGGCAAGGCCTGCAGCACGTGTGTCAGAATCTACCTAGATGGAGGGAAAGGGAACTCATGTAGAACCTACTTGGGTTTCCAGAGAGACCCCAAATTCTAGTGTTTCTCTTGCTGAAATGATGGAAATGAAGACCCCACTTCAATATTCACAACCACAAATTTCTTCACAAAAATGTAAGCACGAAGAACTGGGCCTTACTGATGGAAGTTTATCTGTGAACTTTGAGAAAAATTATGGTTCCCAGGCAAAAAGTTTAACCATTAATCCTAGTAACTTAATATGAAGAGGACAAACACCAGTTGAAGTTGCAGATGCTATTGATTCAGGAAACACAGCAGGAAAGCGCTCCTCCAGAAAGAGGGTGAGTATTCCCACTTTTTGCAGTTCTCCCTAAATTGACAGAAGCAGATCTGCAAGGACAAGCATCTCTTGCTAAACAACTTGGTCCAGTTGAAAGGAAGCTTCAGAATGATGCCCTGAATTTGAATGCCTGGGCATTTGAATGCTAACACTGGACAGATAAACACCCAGTGTTAGATTGCTTGATATCAGTCACTATGTTGATTCCATTTCAGATTCTAGTAAGTTTAAACTTATTTTTCCCCAAAGCTTTACACCTATCTTCTACAACAAAAGTACTTGGTTCTGTAAGGAATAGCTGTAGTCGACACTCCAATAGCCACATGTCAGGGTCAGGACAGACATGCTGACTATTTCCACTGATTAGTAGTGAAGATCTGGATGACGACGAGGTATGTAGAAGAAATGCTGGGTGTTAAGGAAGACTGGAATGCAGGGGCAGGTCTAGGGACACAAGGGCCTCCAAAAACTTTGGGTTCTCCTATTCCATCAACAAAATAGAAAGGAAAATAAGAGAATTACCTTTCAAAACGGGTTTACTTTTGAATACAAGCACCTCTCTCACCTGAATCTCATTCCCTGGTTGAAGTTAAAGGAAATCCGTTGGAAATCTTTGGATAGTAGGGCTGGCTCTCGGGTGCCTCTAATCCCCTCCTAGCCTTTCTGGTGGGCCCTTTCTTTCAAAATATGGATTGTAGCTATGGGCGCCTTCAATCAAAAGCAGCACACAGTGCTGCAGCTCAACCACTAGTGTTACCAGACTCTAGGTTCTTGGCTATGTTGCAGAAATGAATTTCAAGAGCACACTGGGTGAGTTAGGCCGTAATTTATTTAGATAGAGGTGGAAGAGAAATGGGAGAAAATAACAGAGCAGGGGTCCCAGGTAGTGAGGAAAGGGATGAAAAGGGAGGAAGAGGGCTAATTTACAAGCTACAATTCCCCATTATAGATTATAGGTCCCCAGGTTTACTTGCGTGGCCACATGGCAGAGGCAAAATGGCAACAGCAGCATACAGAGGGCAGAACAGGATCGCAGGCAAAAGAGTAAGGTGAGAGAGCTAGCTCAAGCCTCGTGGTTTCTTTTAAATTGCAAATTATTCCGACCCCTTGCTAATGGAAGGGGGGCTTCCAGCTGTTTGCTGTTTGGATTGATTACCCCACCCATCAATTCCTTAGTGAGGACCCAATGATAATGTTTCTAGAGAACATCCAGGCTTTTCCTTGTTCCCAGGAAGAAGTCATTGTTCTGGGTGGTGGGGGGGGGGGGCCTTCCTCCAGCAGCCATCTTGGAGGTTCCAGATGTCCACGTGGACTCTGCCAGGTTCTGGATCCATCTATTAATTCCCTATCTTATTAGCCTGCTTTGCTAGTCTATGTGCTTTATAGACAGGAATACTTGAGATCTTCAATACAGAAGGTGCTCTCATGAGGTAGGGAACTTATTATCTTATCTTCATTTTACAAATGGAGAAACTGATAACCAGGGTCACATAGTAAGTGGCTGAGATAGGGTCTGTGTAACAAGTATGGAGGCCTACTGAGCTTTACAGGCCTGGCTGGCTTTTAGAAGGAAAGTATTCTCAGTGTCCTGATGCAATGATCTGTATTTAAGCCCTAGAGTGCCAAGAGCAGTGGAGGTATGTAGCTACCTGTGAGATCAGATACGTACACTGCACTCAGAATTTCCCTCTGTCTCATAAAGGGAAGCATCACTGAGTCAAGGGATTTATGTTGACCGGTGGCTCAAAAAGATACATGGTGGAGGTGAGTTGTAGGAGATGCCTGTTGGAATTGCCTTCAGAAATGTTCACAGATGGGATGGGTCTGGCATGAGGCCCTTGTCTTCTTCAAGTTGGCTCAGGTCGCTGCTACAGCACCTATCCCCTTAACTGCCGCCCCCTGCCCCCTATATATGCAAGGTGAAAACGGATTTAGACTAACCAGTTTCTTAAATTGTCTAGATAAGATTTTCAGTATTCTAAATCATTTTACTGTCAAATTGGGAGTGAACTTAACATTTTAATGGTGTATCCTCAGATCACTCAATTTCTTACAGCAGTTTTAGTATTTTCAATACTGCAAGAAAATGAAAGTGTACTATTATTTTCAGTTTCAGTAACTTTTAAGTTGGTTGGTCTTTAATAGTTAAGTTGAAACAAATCTTAAGTATTGGCATAGTTTTTTTTTTGTAATTGTACTTTCCTTTTCTTTTTTAAATTAAGATGACAACAAGGGTGAGGGAAAGTCTTTGAAAAGCAGGACAGAGTCATTTGGTGGTCATCTGAAACCTGTTATTTGATGAAAATTTACCTCCTAATACACCTCTCAAAAGCGGAGAAACTCCAGGGAAAACAAAATCCCTTGGAACCCATGCTCCAACTGTTCTGAAGATCATCAAGATATGTTTAACAACTAGCATTCCTTTTTGTTTTGTTTAAGTGGTAATTTTAAAAATTTTAGTAGCCTTTATATCATATAACTTAAAATTTCCCCTTTAACCATATTCATACATGTAATTCAGTGATGTTAACTACATTCACAGTATTGTCCTACGTCACCATCACCCATTACCAAAACTTTTCCATCACCCGAAAGAGAAATTCTGTACCAATTAAGCATTAACTCCCCATTCCCTTCCCAGCCCCTGGTAACCAGTCTTTATTTTCTGACTCTATGAAGTTGCTGATTTTAATTATTTCCTATCAGTGAGCTCATATAGCGTTTGTCCTTTTGTGTGTGGCTTATTTCACTCAACATGATGTCTTCATGTTCATCCATGTTGTCACATGTATCAGAACTTCATTCCTTTCCATGGCTGTGTAATATCCCATTGTATATATACCACATTTTGCTTATCCATTCATCAGCTGATGGACACATGAGTTGCTTCCATCTTTTGGCTATTGTGCATAATGTTGCCATGAACATCAGGGTGCAAATATATGCTGGATCATATGGTCACTTTTTAATAAACTTTATTTTTACTTTTGATAATTGAAAATAGAAATAATTAAAAAACAGAAATCAGAGCTGAATAAAAACCTTTCTCAATTAAATGTACTAGACACATGAAAATTTTTGTTGAATCATACAATATGTTACAGAATATATTTAGTTCCTAGTAATGCAATCAAACAGTATTTGTTCTTCTGTGTCTGGCTTTCATTGCTCAACATAATGTCCTCCAGGTTCATCCATGAACAATTAGCAGTCTTTTTCCTATTTAATGTTTACACACTTTTACATATTCTTTAGAAACTCCTGACTCAGGTGGAATTATGGTATATATAAACATATTTTCTTAATTTCAATTGCATGCTGGTAACTAAAATCTGGGTTAATAACCATGGTTCTAATACAGTCCAATCATAGGCATTAGTCAAACAAAGTGTTGTTAGTTCACCTGACAATTACTCTTATGGGGTCAAATAATTACCTTATGATTAGAGTAAAAAAGTCCACCAAGAAAAAATAATTTGAACATATAACAAAATATAACCATTAGGTTGTTTTATTTTGTTTATGAATTATGAGGCTATATTATAGGTCTTTGGCTGTTTGGTAATGAAGAGAGATCTTGGCTGGTAAAACCTATATCTTTTATTTTTAAGTCATTTATTTAGGAGTTTCGAGGGAATGAACCCAAGATCTTGTGTGTGGGAAGCAGGTGCTCAACTACTGAGCTACACCTGCTCCCCCAAACACATTTTTTCCCCCCAGGCTGTGGTGTCATTTTTTGTTTTGAGGGCTCTAGGAAAGCGTGCGGGTCCATAGTTCATAAGAGGGTTTGTTCAATCTTTACTTCATTATTATACAAAGAGTTTCCTGCTTTATGCTAGCTCACAGAGGTGAGCAGCCCTACTTCCGTATAAGCTAAAGGGATTGGACCCTCACAGCTGATGTTTCCTCTAAGATCAGAACACACCTGCCTTAGTAATCAGGTGGTGCCTTCCATCTTAGCACCAGACATACTTGTTGAAATTTGTTTGCTGCCTTTTTTTTTTCTTTTTTATTGTCTTTTTAAAGATAAATAGATCACACGAAACATTGTTAAAAAACATATGAGGTTTCCATATACCCCACAGCCCACCCCATCCCCCACCACTACTCCCACATCAGCATGCCCTTTCATCAATAGAGCACATTCATTCCATTTGGTGAATATGCCCTGGAGCACTGCCACACCACATGGACCAGAGTTTACTTTGTAGTTCACATTCTCCCCCAGTCGATCCAGTAGGTTAAGGCAGGATATACAGTGTCCTGCATCTGTCCCTGCAATAGCATTCAGGAAAACTCCAAGTCCTGAAAATGCCCCGTATAACACCTTCCTTCTTCTCCCTGCCCTCAGCAACTCCCATGGCCACTGACTCCACATCAATTATACAGTTTCTTCCGTTGCTAGGGTCAGAATAGTTCTATAGTAGAATATCAGCAAGTCCACTCCAATCCATATTATATTCCTCTACCAGTGGGCCCTGGAATGGCAATGTCCACTCCACCTCTGTATTGAGAGAGGAGTTTAGGTCCCACATGGCTGATGGATGCGATTCTCCTGCATGCAGTTGTAGACATTTGTGTTTCTCTGGTGTGGTGGGTGACCATTCTCACCTCCCTATGAGGTGACCTGGGTACGTCCAACAAACTGGAGAGTAGGTGTTGCAACCCTGCTGAGGCTCAGGGCCCAGCTGGCACCCAGAAGTCCAGAGATTCAAGTCTCCTGAGCATACACAAACCTAGGGTTCAGTAAAAGTGACAGAAGAGGCATGTGTAAAGAGATCACATCTGAGTCCAACTCCATCACAATCAGGAGCACAGATTTCAAAACAGCACCCACTTAAAAGGCAATGGACTCCTAAGCCATCTGTCATGGCTGTAGAACCTAAGTGTCTCCATAGCCCTAGGGAACACCAGTACCTGGGGCTGTATCTACTTTGGCTTTCTCTGGGATCTTGCTGAGAAAGGCATAAGCACGACCCTTCTGATGACCTCCCGACTCATTTAGAAGTCTCTTAGCCATATAAACTCATTGTCATTACCATTTCCTCTTTATTCAAGGTCTTATTCTAGTTGCTTCACCACCTCTTGATGTTATTAATCCCTCAGCACCAGGGCGGCTCATCCCTGGGAGTCTTGTCCCATGCTGGGAGGTAGGTAATGCATTTACATGCTGAGTTTGGCTTAGAGAGTTGCCACATTTGGGCATCATGGAGGCTTTCAGGAGGTAACTCTTAGGCACCCTGCAGCTCTAGGCCTAGTTGAAATTTCAAGCACACAGGTTCATAAACATAGTCATCAGTATCAAGGGTCCATCATTGGACCATCGATCTTCACTGGTCTTTGTCCTTGCACTTGGGGGGCTGTTGCTGTTCCATTATGGAATGTGGCAGAGCTCCCCAGGATGGAAACTCAGCACTCTCTCAGTTATCATGTGTAACTATCCACTATGGATAATACACAAGGAACATTTGAACATATCTATATACTGTATATGCATGCCCTAGAGAACACCCTCCTACCCATGCATCCCCCATCAATGGCACCCCACATGAGTGCACCTCCCCTGCCACAGTTGAACCTCTCTGTGATCCAAAACTTCTTTAAAAATGAAGACTAATGTATTGCCATATTCAGTTAGTAGGAAAATGAAATAATATTGACAGATTTAAAGATGACAAATAGAATACATAGTTATTTTTAAAAAGTAAACTAAAAAATTGGGGTATTAAAAAATGAAAAATACATAAAACTTTGTTTTTGATGTGTTGCCTTTCATCACAGTAATAGGGCTTCGCCTGCTCATACAGTGGTGAGGCAATCATTTCCATTCCTTCCTCAATGTCTACATCATTTTCCTTTTTTAATTTTTAATTGTCTTCTTAAAAACTTTAGATCACAATGAAGTCACATATACAATATAAGGGACTCACATATACCCAACATCAAACCCTTTTCCCTCTTCTCCAGCAATGATCTTTTTAGATGTGGCTATTATATTTGCTATAGCTCATGTACAGATATTGAAAAATAGCTAGTAACCATGGTTCCTTTATGGCTTACATTATGGCTTATATTTTACACTGTATACTTTTATAAATTTTTGGCTTATTATGGTTTATATTATGGTTTACATTTTACAGTACAGTTTTGCATATTTCTGGTAAAATTTAACATGGCTTATATCCATCGTTGCATGATCTTGTGGAACACTCCCATTGCCCCGCATTTACACCCTCTTCCATCTACTCTATTCCTCCCTCCCCCTCCCCTCAGAGCCCACAGTTAAAACCAAGGTTCACTGCTTAATACGAAGATTCATAGACACAACAATGCTGAGGCCCTGACACTCTAGTCTGTCCTCCCCCATTGGGAGCCACCCATTCTCTCAAGAGACCACCTTTCTTCGGAGAACATCATTCCACCCCAGGAAGGGGATACAACACTTTCTCACCCATTGTGTCTCCACCCACTGATATAACACAACATGACAAGGTGAGCACTCACAACTCCCCAGAAGCCTGCCCCAGGTGCACCCTGTGCCCGATGCCCCCCATTAAACACCTTAAACAAGTAACCCTTCCTTTTTATATTTTCTACAGAGTTTTCTCAACATTATAGTTTCAGCCACATAGCTGACAATCTTCCATGTTTATCCACTCACCCCAAAACCTCCCAATTCCATGGACCATCTAACCAATCCTCCCAATCCTAGCCTCTTCAAGCCTGCACAGCCCCACCCAATAGCATCCATATACCCCCATGTTATCCCTTCACTGCACAACTACTTACCTCCACTTTATCATAAATTTCAGCCGAGTAGGCATTAGCTCACAACCTTCCCCTCCCCCCATTTCCTGTAAGCCTACTGTCCAATCTCTAGGTCTCTGAGACAGCTTGATTTGCTTAATTCATATCAGAGAGGTCATGTAGTATTTGTCCTTCAATGCCTGTCTTGCTTGGCTCAACATAAAGTTCTCAAGTTTCATCCATGTTATCCTGTGTGTTAGTACTGTATTCCTTGTTATAGCTGAGTAGTATTTTATTGTGTGTATATACCATATTCTGTTTATCCATTCTTCTGTGATGGGCATTTGGGTTGATACCTCCTTTTGGCAACAGTGAATAAAGCCACTATGAACATTGGTGTGCATATATCAGTTCGTGTCCTTGTTTTCTGTTCTTCTTGGTATATGCCCAGCAGTGGAATTGCTGGGTCATATGGCAAATCTATAGCTAGTTTTGTTAGGAACTGCCAAACTGTCCTCCAGAATGGCTGGAAGCTTCTACATTCTCACCAGCAGTGCATGAAAAGTTCATATTCCTCGTCATCCTCCAAAACACTAGTACTCCTCTGTTTTTTTTTTAATACCTGCTAGTCTAAAGGGTGTAAGACTGTATCTCAGTGTAGTTTTGATTTGCATTTCCGTATAGCTAGTGATTTTGAGCATCTTTTCAAGTGCATTTTAGCCATTTGTATTCCTTCTTTGGAGAAGCATCTTTTAAGATCTCTTGACCATTTTTTGAATGGGCTGTTTGTCTTTTTATTTTTGAGGTATAGGATTTCTTTATATATGTTTGATATTAAGCTCCTATCAGATATATGGCTACCAAACATTTCCTCCCATTGTGTAGGTTGTCTTTTCACTTTCTTGATAAACTCCTTTGAAGTGAAAAAGGCTTTAATTTTGAGGAGGTCCCATTTATTTTTTCATTGGGGGCTCATGCTTTGGGTATGAAGTTCATGAAGCCATTTCCTATTACAATGTCCTATAGATGCTTTCTTACATTGTCCTCCAAGGTCTTTATGGTCTTGGCTCTTATATTGGGGTCTTTGATCCATCTTCACTTGATTTTTGTATAAGGTGTGAGATGGTAATCCTCTCTCATTCTTTTGCATATAGATATCCAGTTCTCCAAGCACCATTTGTGGAAGGGGCCATTCTCTCCCAGTTGAAGAGGCTTTGTGGCCTTGTTGGATATCAGATGAGTGTACAAGCAAGGATCTATATCAAAACTCTGAATTCTGTTCCACTGGTCAGTATGTCTATCCTTGTGCCATTTGGACCACTATAGCTTTGTAGTATAAACTCAGGTAGTGTGATTCCTCCAATTTCATTTTTCTTTTTCAATATATGTTTGGCTCTTCATGGCCTCTTTCCCTTCCAAATAAATTTCATAGTTAGTTTTAACAGTTCAGTAAAGAATTCTGTGCTGATTTTTCTTGGGACTGCATTAAATTTGTAGGTCAATTTCAGTAGGGTAGACATCTTAATGATATTTAAGGACAGGGAATATTCTTCAATTTATTAAAGTCTTCTTTGACTTCTTTTAACTGTGTTGTGTAGCTTTCTGTAGCCTTTTACATCTTTAGTTAAATTTATTTCTAGGTATTTTATTTTTTTATTATTGTAAGTGGTATTTTTTTCTTGATTTCCTCTTTGGATTGCTCATTATTGGTGCATAGAATTGCTACTGATTTCTGCACATTGATCTCATAACCTGCGACTTTACTGAACTCATTTCTATAAGTTCTAGAAGCTTTGTTGTAGATTTCTCAGGGCTTCCTATGTATAGGATGTCATCTGCAAATAGTGAAATTTTGACTTCTTCCTTTCCAATTTGGATGACTTTTATATCTGTTTCTTGCCTCAGTGCTTGAGCAAGTACTTCTAACACACTGTGAAATAGGAGCAGTGATAGTGGGTATCCTTGACTTGTTCCTGTTCTTAGAGGGAAGGATTTTAGGATTTCTCCATTGTAAATGATGTTAGCTGTGAGTTTTCCACATATACCCTTGATCATGCTCAGAAAGTTTCCTTCTATTTCTATCTTTTCCAGTGTTTTATAAAGAAAGGCTATGTATTTTGTCAAATGCTCTTTCTGCATCTATAGATATAATCATGTGATTTTTTTTCCTTTCGATCTGTTTGTGATATATTACATTGATTGATTTTCTTATGTTTAACCTTTCTAGCATACCAAGGATGAAACCCACTTGGTCATGGTATATAATTTGTTTGATGTATTGTTGAATACAATTAGCAATTATTTTGTTGCAGATTTTAGCATCTAGGTTCCATAGAGATTGGTCTGTAATTTTATGTTCTTGTGTTACCTTTGTCTGGCTTTGGTATTAGGGTAATGTTGGCATCATCGAATGTGTTATGCAGTGTTCCTCCTATTTCAACTTTTTGAAAGAGCTTAAGCAAGATTGGTGTTAGTTCTTTCCGGAATGTTTGGTAGAATTCACCTGTGAATCTGTCTGGCCCAGAGCTCTTCTTAGTTGGGTTTTTTTTTTTTTTTTAAAGATTTATTTCTCTCCCCTCCCCTCCCCACCCCCACCCCAGTTGTCTGTTCTCTGTGTCTATCTGCTGCGTGTTCTTCTTTGTCCGCTTCTGTTGCTGTCAGCAGCATGGGAATCTGTATTTCTTTTTGTTGCGTCATCTTGTTGTGTCAGTTCTCCATGTGTGCGGCGCCATTCCTGGGCAGGCTGCACTTTCTTTCGCACTGGGCGGCTCTCCTTACGGGGCACACTCCTTGTGCACGGGGCTCCCCTATGTGGGGACACCCCTGTGTGGCATGGCACTCCTTGTGCACATCAGCACTGCACATGGGCCAGCTGCACACGGGTCAAGGAGGCCTGGGGTTTGAACCGCAGACCTCCCATGTGGTAGATGGATGCCCTAACCACTGGGCCAAGTCCGCTTCCAAAGTTGGGAGGTTTTTAATGACTGTTCCCATCACTTTACTTGTGATTGGTTTGTTGAGATAATCAATTTCTTCTTTTTGACAATGTAGGTTTGCTTATGTCTTTCTAGGAATTTGTCCATTTTCTCTAAATAGTCCTTCTTGTTGGCATACAGTTTTTCATAGTATCCTCTTCTGATAGTCTTTAATTCCATGGGGTCAGTGGTAATATCCCCTTTCTCATTTCTTATTTTGTATATTTGGATCCTTTTTTTCTTTCTTAGTCTAGCTAACGGTTTATCAATTTTATTGATCTTCTGAAGAAACAGCAATTGTTTTTTTGAGTTTTTCTAGTTCTTTCTTATTTTCTATTTCATTTAATTCTGCTCTGATCTTTGTTATTTCTTTCTTCTTCCTTTGGGGTTAGTTTCTTGTTTTTCTAATAATTTCTCCAAGTGTGCAGTTATGTCTTCAATTTTAGCTCTTTCTTCTTTTTTGATGTATTAATTTATGGTTATGAATTTCCCTCTAAGTACAGTTTTTTTCCTGCATCCCTTATATTTTGATATGTTGTGTTGTCATTTTCATTAGTTTCAAGGTAGTTATTGATTTCCTTTGAGATTTCCTACTTGACCCACTGTTTGTCTAAGAGTGTGTTGCTTAACTTCTGTATCTTGGTTCCTAATCTGGGTCGCTGGCCCTTGCAGATTTTCAGCTTCATTCTACTGTGGTCAGAGAAATTATTTTGTATGATTTCTATCCTTCTGAATTCATTGAGACTTTCTTTGTGCCTAGCATGTGGTCTATTTTGGAGAATGATCCATGTGCGCTTGAGAAGAATGTATATCCTGCTGTATTTGGGTGCAGTGTTCTATATATGTCTATTAGGTACAAATCCTCTAATATATTTTTCAAGATCTTTCTTTACTCTCTGTTGAGATGTTCTAATGCTAATAATTGTGTATTAAAGTCTCCCACTATAATTGTAGAGGCATCTATTCCTCCACTTAGTGTTTCCAGTGTTTGCCTCACATATTTTGAGGTGCCCTGATTAGGTGCATAAATGTTAATGATTGTTTTTTCTTCTTGAAAGATTACCCCTTTTACTAATATGTAGTGTCCATTTTTGTCTCTCAAAATAGATTTTCATTTAAATTCTATTTGGTCCAATAATAGTATAGCTACTCCTGTCCTGATTTAGTTATTGTTTGCATGTAAGATGGTTTTACAGTCGTTCATTTTCAGTCTCTTTGAATCACTGGGTTTAAGGTGGGTTTCTTGTAGATAGCATATAGATGGATCAGAATTCCTTATCCATTCTGCCAATGTGTGTCTCTGACAGGTGAGTTTAATACATTATCATTCTGTGTTATGACTCTTAAGGAATTACTTACATTAGCCATATTTTCTTTGGATTTGTGTGTCATGTTTTTATATTTCTTATTGTCTATATTGGTTCTTCTTACACTCTCCTCCAACTCTGTCTCTCCTGTTTCTTTCCTCCTGTAGAACTCCCTTTAGTGTTTCTTGAAAGACAGGTTTTTTATTGGCATACTCCCTTAGTTTGTGTTTATCTGTGAATATTTTGAACTCTCCATCATTTCTGAATGTCAGCTTTGCTGGATAGAGTATTCTTGGCTGGAAATTTTTTTCTTTTAATAGCTTGACTATGTCATACCAATACCTTCTTGCCTTGATGGTTTCAGATAAGAAATTAGCACTTAATCTTATTGAGCTTCCCTAGTATGTGATGATTCTCTTTTCTCTTGCTGGCTTCATCATTTTCTCCTTCTCTTGATCATTGGATAATTTGACAAATATAGTATTGGGTAGTCCTGTTGGGATTTATACTGTTTGGGGTATATAAATCTCAATGGGGGATTTTCTCTTTGTCTTGATCATTGGATAATTTGACAAATATATGTATTGGGTAGTCCTGTTGGGATTTATATTTTTGGGGGTATGTTGCACTTCCTGGAGGTGGACATCCATCTCCTTCAATAGGCTTGGGAAGTTTTCAGCATTACTTCCTCCAATACCCTTTCTGTCCCCTTTCCCTTCTCTTTTCCTTCTGGGATGCCTATAAAGTGTATGTTTGTGCATTTTGTGTTGTCATGCAAATCCCAAAGTCCCTGCTGGATTTTTTTTAGCTTCTAATCTATCAGTTCTCCAATCTGTTTGATTTCAGATATACTGTCTTCCACATCACTAATTCTTCCCTCTGCTTCTTCAAATCTGCTGTTATTTGCTAAAAGTATATTTTCAATTTCTTGAATGGTGCCATTCATCACCATCATATCCATTATCTTTTTGCATACATTTACAATTTTTTTGGTATGCCCTCAAAGTGTTTTCTTAATATCCATAATCTCTTCCTTCACTTCATTAAGTTGGCCCATGATATTTGATTGGAGAGCTTTGAGTAGTTGTTTGATGTTCTGTTCCTCTTCCTGGTTTTTAATTTATTCATTGGAGTGGGCCATGTCTTCCTGATTATTAGTTTGGTTTGTACTTTTTTGTTGCTGTCTGGTCATCATTTTGTCTTGGTGGGTTCATTCACTTGATTAGCTTCTCCTTCTAGTCTTGGGTATTTTTAGGTGCTGTTTTGGTGTGTGTTAATTTAACACTTTTTTCTTCTTATTCTGTTACCTTGTTGTTGTCTAAGTTACCTTGAAGGAAAAAGATTAGAGCCAGGGAGAGCAAAAGAGGTAAGAAAAGATATATTGGTAGTAAACGTTAGCAGACGAAGTGTATAAGACTTAGAAAAATAAATATGAAACTAATGTAAGCAGTGTATTGTTATAGGAATATGAAAGTGGAGTACCTACAATGCAATGGGAAACTGAATGTGGAGAAGAATATAGTAAGAATTAAAAAGCCAGTATGATTAGGAGAGAGGGAAGGAGAAAAGAAAGTACAAGATAAAGAGTTAATAAAAGATAGAAAACAGAAATGTTCAAAATAAAAAGCCAGAAAAATTGGGGGCTAAACAAAGAGAAGGAATGTAAGAGGAACAACAGAAGGTGCAATGCGGAAAAATATAGGAAGGAAAAGAGATAGCATTGGTAGCCAAAATCAGTACACTCAGAAAAGAGGAGGTTGAGGATGAGGAGCAGAGCAAACAACAAACAAGCTAGCAGCACCTAATTGAAAAAAGGTAAAAAAAAAAAAAAAAAAGGAGAGAGAGAAAAAACCCCCACAAATGGTGGAGAGATAAAGAGGAAGGAAAAACGAGATACCTCAGGATAAAAAAACACAAGCCCTCAAGCAAGGAGTCAACTAAAAAAACAAGACTTCAATCTTATGTTCTTATTCAGGGAAAATAGAGACCCAAGGGAAGATAATACAAGGATATTATCTATGTTTTCCCTGTCTTAAAGTATCAGGTAATATCCCAGTGGGTCACTACTCTAAGAGAAACTGGGAATTGAACCTGAGATCTTGCACATTCAAGGCTGAAACTCCTTCACTGAGCCAACACTCCTTCAGGGACAACCTACTCCTCAAAAATTGTCCACTTCCAGGGATAGAATAGACTCTTTGCAATTGAATAAACTGGGAATCTGCTCTTCCCCCTTTCTCCCTTTCTCCCTTCTGTGTCTCTCAGGGCAGCAGGAAGCTTGTGTGAGAGCTTCCCTCTGAAATTCAGATGGGACCCTGGTGAACCAAATTGTGACAGAAATTATGACTCTCAGTCTCTTTGAGAGAGAGAACCCACACTTTGCTGGGAACCATAAATATGCTCTTGGAAGTGTACCAAGGACTTTCTACTGCCCCTTTCCTTAGCTGTGTTGCACAGGATTAGTTAATTGCCTGGCTCCACCTTCTCCCAGGTGTAACCCACAGAGCTTAGGTAAATTGGGCTGCCTCCGCATATTCACTCCTCTGCTCTTCCTGGTTTCTTCTCAAGCCAGCTGGTATGCTGCTCAAAGGTCCAAAAAAGGGGTCCAGCCAATTAAACCCATGCTCATAGAACTCCTCTTTACCCTTCATAAGAACCTTCCCACTCTTGGAGGTTTTCTTCTCTGGCTGTGACCAGCAAGGTGCAGGGAAAGCCACAGCTTCTTGCCTTGGTGAAGGAGCAGATACCTGTGGTTTTACTTTCAGCTATCACTCTTCTTGCCCCGCTCTCTCTGGATTGATGTCAAGTAGCCTCCTCCTTTATGGGTACCCAAAACACCTCACTTTAGGCAGGATTTTGTCCCCACTCAGCTGTTTTTATGTAGAAGCGATGATACGGGTGCTCTTCCTCTGATGCCATCTTGTCTGCCTTTGTTTGCTGCCTTTTATTTTCTCCTTTTTGTTCTTTATCTGAGTGGGATGGACACCACACCTTCCTTAGATTTACCACACAGTGAAAGCTTGATTGAAAGATGTAAAGAGGAGATGTTCCTAATTGATGAAGTTTTTAACATTGATTACAGAGAAGATACATTCTTGGTAAGATTTCTTATGAACATTTTGATTTTTGTCAGGTACAACCTCAAACACCAGGCAAAGAAGTACCTTCAGAAATCTGTTTGGAAGTGACTTCTGCACAAAACATATTTCTGAGCTTCAGTATTTAGTGCTAAGGTAACTGACCAAAACCTTACATCATTCAAGGCTTCAATCTCTAGTCACACAACCCCTCCTCCTCAGAGAAATATACCTAAAAGAGGAGGGAGAGAAAGTAGGAGCTTATCTGTAAAGAGAAGGCCGTTAAATAAAAGAAGACATGATACTTCACAGGTGACTTATTCCAAAAGATAGAGTGGTGCTTCAAAAGGCAATTTAATTGGTTACTGTTCTATCAGCAAATATATTTTAGGGTGACTTTTCTTTTTAATGTTAGTTTTTGAAAAGTCTTTCAATTTTTCCCTTTGACAATGGCAAGATCATGGGAAGATGTTGTAAAACTGAGTGCTAAGAAACCACAAACTACAGTTGTAAAACACAGCCTTCAAAGACCAATTAAGAGAAAACAAAGGACTAATACTCTCCAGGTAGGAGGTTCCGGTATTGAATTGCTCTCTAGTACGCAGTATTATTTTAGGTCCTGTTAAGTGGTTTATGCTTTGAAGCTTTGTTAATTTCGTTGATTTTTTTCTACAGAAACCTGCAACCAATGTTCAAAATCAATTTCACACAGGCCATGAAAACTCTCCTTTGTACCGTATTAAAAGGGGAAGCACGTATTGAAAAATTCAGTGCTCCTGCTTGGCCCTGCAGGATGTTTAACACTTTTGTTTTGAACAAAAAGAACCACAATGAAGATTTTTCAGGTAATAACCTGTCTCGGTCCTTACAAATCTTGCCCCTATTAAGCCTGCTGTTTGTGTCTGGGTTGATGCATGCTAAAGTTGGTTGTCTGCTGTGAGTCAGGTTGTAAGATATATCACCTAGTCAACTTCCTGGGGTTGAAACAGAAAGCAGGGTCATAAGGAAGAGAAAGTTGGAGTAAAAGGACAGAACCTGACCCATTCTTGGGATCACATGTTCTGTATGAGATAGGTGAGAAAAGGTAAATGCAAATCTTTACCTTGGAGAGAGGCATGTGTATAGAAAACTGGAAGTTGCTTTAAAGTCAAGAAAGCAGATTTTTGCCTAAGCTGCTATTATTGTCCCTTTCCCTGAATTTACAGTGATATAATGACTTAAGACTTGGTACAAATTTTTTTTTTGAAAAATATTTTTGCTTCTCCAAGATTTGCTTTCCTTCTAAATAGCTTAACAGGTTCTTGAAACCAAGCCCTGTGAAAAGATTTCCTTGAACCACTAACAGTTGAACCAACATTGGCACAAGAGAGAGTTGTTCTGGTCCCCAGTATAACCATATAAGATCTCCTTCTGTTAGATCCTATTTAAGTTCCCTTAAATGCCCAAACATCTAGAGCCACTAGTGGTGACAGATTTTGAGAGCATGCTCCATTATTTACAAAAAATCTTGAGCACATACCATCTAATAGGCGGGTATATGTACATATGTGTATATGTAACTTTATATATGTGTGTCATGTTTACAAATTATCTACTTGTATTACAGTATTAATATATGTTACACACCATTAAAAACAAGTCCAAGTTTCAATACTCAGCACATGTGAGAGTGGATCATTTCAGGCATTCTTTTGAAGACACTTTCCTAGAAAGTCAAAGAATTTTTGCCCCTTGGTGTCAGTAACTTGCACTGTAAAATATCAAAATCTGTTGACACTAAATCCTGGGATTTTCAGTGAGGCCTGCGAGGTGTTATTGGCAGGAGACTTGTCAGTGAGTGGGCAGGTGTGGCTGGGAGGCTTAGAGCAGGCTTATTGCTGAGCACCTTCTGCACAGAGGTGCGAGGAGAATGCGATTCCCCATCTATGCCAGAACAGGAAAAATACGGAGAAGACAGGATAACATGTTTTCTAGAAAGTTAAATTTTCAATTTAAAGTTCTTTATTCTTTTTATATGAAAAAGGAAGAGTTTTTTCCTTGTAAAACATCATTATTTCACAGTACTAAAAGTCCTGTATCATTTTCTAAAATGTGGAGACATTTTATTTGTGAATAAAATCCAGAAGTGTGGGATCCACGACTTTTAGAAGAGAGCATGAGGGCTCAGATTTCTGCATGCTGGAGAGGAAGGCATTAATGCCCAGCAGTTTCCACCCTGAGGGTGCCTGAGTTTTGCTACTAGTTTGGAAGACTAAAGCAGCTGACTTCCTTCATTTGATTTCCTTTCCAAGAGGAGAGGGAAAATCTGTACGTATGTATTTTCTATTTAGTCTATTTTCAAAACTTGAGTACAGTATTAACGTGCTCACTCTAGTAGCAGGCTCTATCTGTCAGGAATTCTGGAGAGTAATCTGTTGTTTATATCCCAGCATTTGGTTGATTGTAAGGGCTGGGATGCTGGTTTGCATATGTATAAGTGATATGTTAATTGATTTCCAAATATTTTCATATAACAGGTCTAACAGAAATGTTTAAAACTCCAGCCAAAGAGAAACCTCAAGAGATAAACATATATCCAAACACAGCTGCATATTCCAAGATTGTGCTTGGGAAAGAATTTCAAATAAATAATTCAGGAGAACCTCTGCTATGCACTTTGGAAAATTTAGGTTGGTTTACTTTCTTTCAGCACTATGTTGCTTTTGGATAGGAACTTATGAATGGTATTGTTTCTTTACAACACAAAGCATATTATTTCTTGACAACAGATGTCCCTAATAACACATCATTCCCAGTTTCTCTGTTCTGTTGTTTTAAGGGGAGGATTCCTATCAGTAGTTAACTAGTTTTGGCTTCCATTGGCAACCACAAACAGAAATTCTTGGGTGATGCACTTACACTACCTGTGTGTACTTTTGGTTTCCTTATTTAAGTAAAAGGAGTGAGAGGGCAGAAAAGTATAATGGTTTCTCATCATATAGAGAAATTTCTCAAACTCAAAATTATTGCAAATTACAAAAGAGAAGAAAATGTTTGTATACTTTGCTGTTATTACTGCTCATCCTGGGGGCAGGAGGTGGGAGGTGTGCATCTGCCCTCCTCTTTCCCTTGGCACTGGCTGCTGTGTTCCTCTCAAAGAGGAAATACACTGAATGTATTTCTTGTAGGTAAAAGACAGATGTTTCCTGTGTAACACGGACCCTAAATGTATTAAATATAAGCCACGTAATTCATTGGAAGTTTCAACTGAGGAAGTAGCTTTTTCTTACGTTTGAAGGATAATATGCCAGTGTTCAGTTCAGTAAGACATGGTATGCCAGTCTTCAGAAGACCCCTTCTAAAGGAATTTGGATACCTAATTTTTCACTATAATTTTTTTCTTATGCAGTCACTATAGATCCTAATTTCCACTTAAGTGCACCGTTTGTTTTTTTGTATTTATTTTTAATTGTATTTTTTGAAGATAAAAAAAATGTTACAGTAAGAAGATTAAGAGGTTCCCATATACCCCTCACCCAACAACCCCACTCCTCCCAAAACAACAACCTATTTCACATTGTGGCAAATTAACTGCATTTGGTGAATATATTTTGGAGCACTGCTGCACCACATGGATAATAGTTTACATTGTAGTTTACAGTCTCCCCCAGTACATGTTATGTACGACCCCACCATATATCACCAAAGAACATTATTCTTAAGGCTGCAGGCTCATATGTAAGACAGGTTTACGGCCATAGAAGTAACCAAATGTCCTCAGTCAGATAAAGAAGCTGAAGTATTGGCTTTTACTCAGAATTTTAGGAGGAAAAAATAGTACATTAGAACAAAGTGAATAGAATATACTTACTGCATATATTTTTATTTTATAGAGAAGAATGTGCTTTCCTGTACTCAGAATGTCACCAAAGAGCCATCTGATGAGACAGCTGCTCGGTTGCTAGTGAAAACTGAGTCCCCTATCACAGCAAGCACTGGGATGAAAACTTCAGAATCTGAGTTGGAGCTTCTATTGGTCACATCTAGAGTGGATGTATTTAGTAGGGCTCCAGCGCTAGAAAACTTGCAGGTGATGTATACAGAGAAGAGGGATGAAAAGACAACAACTGACAGTGCAGAGAGCAACTGAAGACTTAGGGCTCTGAGGTGGACACCAGCAAAGAAAAGAATCTGGAGGGAGAGGTAAAGAAAAGTGAAAGACCTGTAAAAACAGTCAAGAAAAACACTGAATCAAAAGAAAATTCTGAAAAAGCCACATCCATCATGAGATTGAGAAGAAATTTGGAGAAGAAAAGTATATCAGTAGAAGACCTAAGTGCTATCCAGAGACTGCTGACACCTAACAAAAAAAAAAAAAAAAACAAGTAGGAGATTTGAAAGGCATCAAAGAGCTTAAGGAAATACCTAAAGAAGCAGGAGAACAAATAACCCATGATAATGTTGACAGAAAGCTCGAGAAAACTCCAGCCCAGAGCAGAGCAGGACAAGTAGAATGTCCAGCAGGCTCTCGGGGACTGGAGAGCACACCTAAGGACAAGGCAGAACCTGTGAAAGACCAAAGTCTAATCAGAGAGGTCCTGAAAGCACCAGAGCAAACAGAGGCACCATTAAATGATGATAAAATCACCAAAGACCTTTGCAAGTCTCCACAGCACAAACCAGACCCTGTGGACATACCAACCGACATTGAGAGACTGTTTCAGACACCTCAAGAATGAGCAGAAAAGTCACTAGCATTCAGAAGACTCATGGAAACACCAAAAGAATAAATGATGACAAAGTCTTCAAAATAGTTAAGGAAACTCCAGAACAGATACTAGAACCAGAAGAAAATCTACCAGCTAGCAAGAGACTGCTGAAATTGCCTAAGGAAAAGGCACAATCTATGGAAGACCTGGTGTTCCTTGAAGAGCAGCCACAAACACCGTGAGAAACAAAGCAACCAGTAAGTGGTTACAGTGTCCACAAGAAGCCGAGGACCCACCAAAGCACAAGCAGGGACTGGGAGCGCATTTAATACTCCTCAAGAAATCAGTAAGGATACCTAAGAAAAAGAAGACCCCATGGAACAACTGGAAGAGAACAATCAGAGCAGACCCCAAAAACTGAAAACCACGGGAGGAAAAGCCCACCTAGAGGTTAGTACAATCCAAAGGAAAAGGCAGAAACAGTAGAATTGCAAATGGGCGATAAGAGACTTCTAAGAAAACCTAAAATCAAACCAGAGCCTGTGGGAGACATGAGGAAATCTCCAAAGCACAAATAGGGTGCACCAGACGCACTATGGAACCTGAAAAGAGTGCTTAGCGCGCTAAAATTAATAACAAAACCTCTAGGGGACTTGGCTGATGTGACGGTGTTCCCACAAGCACAACAGCCAGAGGAACCAATGAGTGGTGACAGGGTCCACAGAGAGCTTAGGAACATGTTGAAGCGCAAATCAGAACCAGGCAAAAGCCAAGCAGGAGTAAAGAGACTGTCAAGAACACCTAAAATAAAGCCAGAGTCCTTAGGAGTTGTGACAGTGTTCCCACATGTACTCAAGAGCCAGAGGAACCCATCGCTGGACACAACGTCCACAGGAAGCCGAGGGCCACTCCCCAGCACATGCAGGAATCACAGGAACATCTAACAATAGTGAGGAGACTCCTGGCCACGCCTGAGGAAAATGCAGGCTCCGTGGAAGACCTGCACACTCCACAGCCAGCAGGATACCAGTGACTGAAAGCACGACTGCCAGATCTCCCAGGTGGAAATGCAGAAAAAAGTGAAAATCTGACTGGTTTCAAGATACTGCTTTGGATGCCTAAAGAAAAGGCAGAACAAGCTGGATACAAGGAGTCAAAAACTTCACGACAAACTGTGGAATCAGGAGATGGGATAATCAACGCCCTCGAGACACCCTCCAAGGAGAAGAGGGAGTCAGCTGAGCTTCTGACAGACATCCAGAAAACTCTGAGAACTTCTTTGAAAAAAGAGAACTGGTGGAAGACCTGTCAGGCCTCAAGAGACCAATGCAGTCTCCTAAAGCAAAGGGAGAGCAAGGAAAAGACTCCACAGTGTCAGTAATCACATGAGAACCCCTAAGTGGAGATGGGAATCTGCAGAAAATCTGATGGGCATGAAGAGAATTATGAAAACCCCTACTAAAGTTCATCCTGTAGGAGATCTGACATTGCTTATGGCAACTCCAAATAAGGTGACAGAAGATGTTGCAGGTATGCCCGTGGTCCTGAAAACTTATACACAGAAAACGCTTAGCACCGATTCAAACTTATCAGAGAAATTAAAGAAATACATTGACTAAAACACCTGCAATAGAAGATGTGAAAAATCCTGCTCAAGAAAACCAACTAATAGGAAAAATACTAGAACATCCCCTAGATGTTGACTTCTCAGTCAAAAAAAAACCATGGGTGACCTGTTAGAACTTTTGGAAACACCAAAAGAACACCTTGAGTCAAGGATTACCAGTGAATTAAACAGCAGGAAACCAGCAAGAAGAAAGAAAAGTGAGGTTGAACATTTCTCAGGCTTACAAAGGCTTGTGGCAGAACCCAAACAAAAACACCCTGTTTGGAAGTTGACTATACTGGATTTGAGGAAATGTTTGATTTTGGAAATAAAAATCAGGTAAAAACATTATAGTCATGCCCTGTCATCTAGAATGTGTTCTCCCAGTTTTGGTATAATTTTTTAAAGTAGGCGACATAATTGAATGTCTCTCCTCAAAGCAGTCTGTGTGTGACACAGAGGATAACTGTAGGCTGTAGCCAGAACCCATTTGGGGCTTTATGGAGGGAACAGACTCCCTGAGAAAAACAAGGAGTCAAAAGTATGACTGCGTATTTTAGGAAGAGTGAATGAGTTAGGTTTGTCTTCTGATGTATGAAAAAGTGTTCGAAGGAAAGGAGTTCTGATAACTAGTTCTATGTTGTTCCAGACACTACTGCCACAATCACCCAGTAGAAATGCGATCCCAGAGGTCACTAATTTAACAATAGGACAATAAAAGTAGGGAGTTGGTATCCTTGAGAAAAACCTGACTGTTGGGATTAGTTTTTTTTTTTTTTTCCTTTTTGAAATTTTTCTTGTAGTAACAGATACATAATATAAAATTTCCCATTTTCACCACTTCTAAGCATACAATTCAGGGCATTAATTACACTCACAATGTTGTGCTACTATCACCATCAATCATTACCTATATTGCCACAAACAGAAACTCTGTATCCATTAAGCTTTTTTCCCTAAGATTTATTTATTTCCCCTTTCTTCTCGCCCCCACCCCATTGTCTGCTCTTTGTATCCATTTGCTGTGTGTTCTTCTCTGTCCACTTGCATTCTTGTCAGCCGCACTGGGAATCATTTTGTGTGTGTGTGGCGTCATCTTGCTGCATCAGCTGTGTGTGTGTGCAGTGGCACTCTGGGCAGGGTGTGCTTTTTTTTGTGCAGGGCGGCTCTCCTTAAGGTGCACACTCCTTGCGTGTGGGGCTCCCCTATGTGAGGGACACCGCTGTGTGGCACAGCACTCCTTGCACGCATCAGCACTGCACATGGGCCAGCTCACCACACACGTCAGGAGGCCCTGAGTTTGAACCCTGCATCTCCCATGTGGTAGGCAGACACTCTATCAGTTGAGCCAAACCTACTTCCCTCGATTAAGCATTAACTCCATTTCCCACTCCTATCATTTTGCTATTGGTTTTTATAGAGATTACTGCATTGAAAGAAGTTTGGCAGAATTCCAGAAATTTAAATTTTTTTAATTTAACTTGAGCAATGATTTTTGATTAGGAATTCATTACTTCCTGTTTAATGTGTCATATTATTATAACACAAAATGTTATCATCATATTAGGTGTAAAATTACATCCAAACCTTATATATCCTAAATTCCTTATATTTTTATTTTTGATTGCTCGGTAGAGATGTTCATTACTTCACGGAAACAGTATGGCAAGGCATTACCTTCAAAATCTTAAGATTACTGGTATCTTAGAAAAGAAATCAATGTAAAATTTTCAAGTGAATTCCCATTGAGTTTACATTTGATTGTCCTCCATGTTGAGCTTCCAGCTATGTTTTACTCATTATGAATGTAAACTGATTTCTTTAGGATGGGCCAGGGGAACTGTGTCAAGAAAACTCCTCTTGTAATCCTAATGATGGTAAGTGGAAACCATTGTTTACATTGATTCTTTGCAGTGCACATTACATTTAGTTGTTTGGATAAAATTGGAATAATTAGTTTTTAGGACTTGCTGAAAAGTCCAAAGTATACAGTTGTATCATGTTGTTCCTTTCTGCCATATATCTGTGTCAGGTGACCTCAGGATAGGTTACCAGAGATTTCCATATTAGTGTAAAAAGTAACTGAAGGGAAAAGACAAGTTTCTGTATGACTGTGAGGCTTTGTTTGAAACTGAGTCTATAAATATTTACATGTTCCTCTATGTTACAGAATCCAAACGTGCTGCCTCTGAAACTGAAGAATTACTGCCAGAGAAGACACAGGGCAGAATAGTGAATCAAAGAACAAGATCTACCCTCAGGAAAAAAAGTGCCAGGAAATCACCAGCACCTAAACATTTGCCCAGTCGAACAGAGAATTCGGTGGCAGAGACAAATTCCAAAGCTGAGCTTATCTCCAAGAGAAGCTGAGTTGGGGAATGTCCCTACGTTCCAGGCACAGATACAAAACTGATACGGAACTGCAGGGGTTTGAGTCACTCATGTCAGCAGAAAACATTCAGATAAATAAAGGTGAAAAGAATATGAAGATCTTTCAAGAAGAGAACTCAGACAATGGGAAGATGTAACAAAAGACAATGACCCTAAGATCTAGGAGCAAAAGTAAACCTGGTATCGGGCTGCAGGAATCTGATCATTTGGCTAGTTTAAGAGAGGTTATACATGTGGAGAGCAAGGACAAACCAATGAGAGTTTGCAAGAAAAAGTTAAATCCACAGAGGAAGAGAATATGCCTTTAATAGCTAAAAAAAAAAAAAAAAAAAGAATCAAAACTACTTTTGAAGAGGAAATTTACCCAAAGACTGTTATGTTTATGAATAATGTACAGGAGAAGAATTTGGAAGACATAGAAATAAATCAAGGAAAAGTACTCTTCTCCTCTAGAAGCCAGAGTAAAAAGGAGTAAAGATTGAAAGTTCTAATCATTTGTCCGACGAAACCAAGGTAGCTGATGAAGAGGCAGAAGATAAAGTTATTGACAGTTCAGCAGTTAACATCTTAAACAGTACAGCGGGCACTCAGATCATTGTAACTTCAAGATCTTCTAGAAGCAGAAGTAAAAAATATAAAGTCAGAGGTATTTCCTAGTCTACCCAGCACTCCAGAGATCCCACCTACAGAGGAAGTGGAAGAAAAGCCTATCAGGAAAACCCATAAGAATGTCAAGGACACAGCAATTGTAAATCCTGGCCCATTGCTGAGGCTTAGAGGATCAAGTAAAGTGTATCCTACTGATCTATTATCTGGTACAACAAAAGAATGTCTGTGAGCAAGGATGAGGGGAAACCATAACAAAACCCCAAAGAGGAGAGGGTTAGGTCCTCAAGATCTCAATATGGGTAAAAATATACAGACCCCAGTCATCCCACAGTATACCTGAGGTGACAGACTTGGAGGAAGCTGACAAGCCTGCAAGAAAAACCCTAGGAAAGTCCAAAGAAAGAGCAGTAAAACCAGAGGCAGCGTCATAGAGAACCAGATACCAAACTAGGCTTTTTGAGAGAGAGATGCAGCAATCCAATTCTCTGCCCGTAACTCCTGAAGAAGCACCCTCAGAGCAGGGTGAGAAAGAGCGAAGGCAGTTAAAGCACAAAACTCAGACTCAAGATGGTAAGTCTACGAGATCTAAAAGGCAAAGCAAACACGGACTCTGAGGGATTTCTGAGTATATCCCGTGAAGCAGAAATACCATATACAAGGCAAAGGCAAAGGTTCTTGTGAAAAGCCAGAAGCAGCAGGATGCAGCAGCCAGTGAGGAAATGCGGCTGAGATCCAGCAGCCAAAATAAGGGCCATCTCTCTGGTAAGGTGCTGGAGTCTTTACCTGGTAGAGCAGAACAAGCCCTTGGGAGAAAGTCCAAGTGGCAAGCTTCTGACCCTGCAGATTAAGGAAAACAAGCACTGACACACCTCCTTCAGAAAAAATGCAGGTGGGGGACCCCAAGAAAATCCCACGAAGAAAATCCAGGCAAGAAAGCCAGAAGACCCAGAGGTGGTAGTGAATCGGCTGTGCCTGAGATCCAGAAAAGTGAAAATCCTCGCCACAGAGATGGCAAACTGAGGAGTCACTTTAAGAAATGCTGTGGTCTCAAAAGCTGAAACTTCACCTAAAGGACCAAGGCACAACCGGAGAACCACGCGCAGTGCTAAGAGATGTGTTGCTGAGGCAGCAGTTACCAGAAACTCAAAACAGGTCAGGAGCTTACTGTGGTTGTCCTTTACGAACACAGGATGATTCATTATGTTTTTGCCATATATTTTGCGTTGTAACTATATATATTTATTTCTCTCCCCCCCCCCCCAGTTGTCTGTTCTCTGTGTCTATTTGCTGCGTCGTCTTCTTTGTCCGCTTCTGTTGTTGTCAGTGGCACAGGAATCTCTCTCTTTTTGTTGCATCATCTGTTGTGTCAGCTCTCCATGTGTCTCTTTTTGTTGCATCATCTTGTGTTAGCTCTCCGAGTGTGCGGCACCATTCTTGGGCAGGCTGCACTTTCTTTCACGCTGGCAGCTCTCCTTACAGGGCACACTCCTTGCACATGGGGCTCCCCTATGCGGGGGACACCCCTGCGTGGCACGGCACTCCTTGCGCGCATCAGCACTGCGCATGGGCCAGCTCCACATGGGTCGAGGAGGCCTGGAGTTTAAACTGCGGACCTCCCATGTGATAGACGGACGCCCTAACCACTGGGCCAAGTCCGCTTCCCGTGACTATATTTTAAGGTATCTGTTTTGGGAATTCCACTTAAAATAGCAAGTCCAGACTTAAATAGCAAATGAAGACTTCACTTAGGAAGAACCAGGAATTCCTCTAGTTACTGCTTTCTACCTGCTTACCATAAACCTCATGCTACTTCAGCTAAACTTACTAAAATGGAAAGGTCATTATGTCTGACTTTCAAAGGACTTCCTTTTGAAAGCTAAATTAAAAGTTGGGGGTATCCATAAAGCAAACGGTATCTATGTCAGAGTTCCCATTCTGAAGGAAGTGCTTGTGTCCTCTACTCACTACCCCCTGCCCTCCAACAAAAGAGTATTAAACTGAATATCTGTAACTGCTTTTAAACTAGTGACAAATTTAAGAGCACATGGATTGTCTATCATTTGACTAAATCCATAATGCATGATTAAATTCAATTAGTGTTCTGGGGAATACTTGATTTAGCTAGTTTCAAAATAGGTTGAACAGTTATCTTTTCATGAGTGGAATAAACTTTCTTTTGAGCACACAGAAATGTGGACCTATAATTATGATTTGATTTGAGCAAGTGAAACTAATGTAGCAATAACCTCTTCAGATATCCAAATTCTGGCAACTCCAGTCATCCAGAGTAGCACTAACCCTCTAGAACAAGAACTGAAGATTCCCACTTGTTGTGCAATATGGTCCAGGCAGCAGTGTTGGATAGGACTGTGCTACCAGGTGATGGGCAGGGGGTCCCAGGGGAGGTCCTGAGAGTATGTACCAGGGAGGAGGAGGCACTGCTCAGAGAAGCCCATCGAAGCCCAGACATAAGGTACAAGTGAAAGTCCCAGGGGCTGGCTGGAAGCAGAAGACATTCTGACAGTGGAAGATATGATCACAGAAAGGAAAGAAACACCAGAATCACAAAGAGTCTGATGGGAGCAAACATGTTCATTCCATGTGTCCAATGTGTAAAGATAATTCTAAGCATTTAAAAAGTTGATAGTTTAGAAAATAGTGCTTTAACAGAAAGTGAAATTTAAGAATAGTAAAAGCAAATATTCTTTTAACTTAGATGATTCATAGAGACACAATCACCAGGCACTAAAAGTGTGAACTAAGTGTGGTTGACGTTGGCTCTAGACCAGTGAGTGTTCAGGCCTATTTGTTATTACTCAGACACCTGGGGAGAAACTGTCCTTAAGACCCAGGAAGACATTTTCTCTAGTGCTTGTGTTCTTCACTGGGTGTCTATTTATGGTGTGGCATAGAAGCTGCATATATATAAGTAAGGTGTGTTTTCCCAGGGAAAGTTTACTATGTTCATCAACTTTTCAAAATGTACCTTAGATTCAGGTACCTTTGCCTGGAATTACCTTTTGATAATTCAAGGCAAAGAGTGGAACCAATGAAAGTTGACTGACATTAAGATAGATCTCTCTTGGTGTTGATGACAGAAGGAAACTATTTATTGATCAATAAAATACCATTTTATGCCTGTTAGTTAGGTAAAGTTGGACTGCGAGAGCATCACCATGTTGGGGCAGTTTGAGGCTCTAGACCTATCCCCTACCCCCCATGCCCTGGCTCACACTCTCACCACACAGGTGGGTTTGACTGTTACACTCACTGGTCTGATTTGGTGCCCACTGGCACAGATGTGTTCACTATGCAGGAGTAATGGTGACAACACTGACAGTTTACATCCAGAATCTCATCTCTGTCCCCAGCCACTCTGAGAATCACAAGGAAAACAGCTGCAGAGCAGGGGAGTGGTGCCACCTGCTGCTCTGTCCCCACCACAGACACAACAGAGCCACTCCAGCCAGCATTGCTGGTCATGTTATCATTTCATTAGAATCTGAAAGACATGTTCCAGACTTTATGACCTTCTGACAGAGTGGGGGGCGATCATTTGGCCTTTCCCTGCAACTTTAGATGTTATGGTGAATGTTTGCGCTGCACTGGGAGATGGTGAGGCCTGCAGACTGTGGTGAGAGTTAGGATCTCTGCATTCAAACTCAGTCTCAGTTTCTTCAATTCTTTTGTTTTTCTAACTCCCTCCTTTCACTGTCATTCACTTGATAGAGTTGTTAGTGTAACTGCTTCTGGAAAGTTTACCTGGGATCACAATTAGCTTTTTCAGGAAACTGTATAAAGCGTGAGAGCTCACACCTGAGTAGCTAACCAGGAAGTAAAGCACATGCCCCCTAATTCTATAGGGGATCCATTTTAAAAGTCAAAGGTCGCCTCTTCTTTTAGATTTTAATTTTCTAGATGGATAAGCCTACCAAGTAAGGAAACTGTAGGTACATTATGCATATTAAAATTTCAACCAAGAATGATCAAAATGAAAGGGTTTGTTACACGAAGGCCTGGGTATCTGTAAAGTGAGTTCAGCCAGGAACATGTCCATCTCCAGCTCCTCAGCAAGATACTGTCTTGCTTAGAGGGCACACTTCAGGTGGTCTTTAATCCCACTCAGACATTATCGAGTCACTGACTGGCTTCTTCATGGATGGAGTTTGATTTAGAAGACCTAAGGGTTATAATCCTGATTACACTCTGTACATTTGTATTCACTTTCTCTGAGTGGTATATTATTTTAAGGTTTATTTTTATTTACTTATTTCTCCTCCCCCCTCTCCCTCGCCCCATTATTTTGCATTGTCTGCTCTCTGTGTCTCTTCATCTTATTTTTAGGAGGGACCAGAAACCAAACCTGGGATCTCTCATGTGGGACAGAGGCACCCAATGGCTTGAGCCACCTCCACTCCTGCTTGTTTTGTCTCTCATTGTGTTTCCTCCTTGCATCTCTTCATTGAGTCATCTTGTTGCCAGGCCATTGCATCAGCTCACTGTCTTACATGTCTTCTTTAGGAGGCACTGGGAACCAGTCCTGGGACCTCCCATGTGGTAGGCAGGTGCCGAACCTCTTTAGTCACATCTGCTTCCTGTTACTTTTAATTAACAAAAATGTAAATCTGTGCAGAAATTTTTCCCCCTTCTTATACAATGTATTAAAAAATAGATTACAAGCTTTTCAATGAAAAGTAAAACATTTTATGTTTTAAGATCCAAATACTAAAAACTTAAAAATCTTAACAGGATCTATCTTAAAACTTCTATCCTCAAAATCAACTTTCTAGAACCAAAAATCTGTATGGCACCTAGTAAGAATTTTGTTTCATCTTATTTGATTTACAGCGTACGGTTGATCACAAAAAAATGGTTCTTTTAAAGTCTTATGAGATATTTTTCTTTCCACACAGGAAAAGAACATTCAAACCAAAAAGAAGAAAATTAGCAAAGACTCTAAAGATGTTTAGCTGAGAAGTGGAAGAAGAAAAATAAAAGACAATTTTAGTTTAGTGATAAATGTTAGTATCCTGATAGAATATTTTTGCAATACAATTGAAAGTAAATTCTGTAAGGAATGTTATGTAGTATTTTCATATCCCATATAAATCTTCATTCAATAAATGTATCTTTAGCAGATGTCTGTAAACTCTTGTGTCATTTAGCTTCCTCTATTCATGGAAATAAAATTGGGAAATTTTAGATAATGTCATTGAAATTTACTTTAGGAAGAAGCTGTTTTATAAAAGACTAGGATAAATGTGTCTAAGTGCTCTGTTCCTGCACCAAACTCATGCCTGCATCAAGTGACTAGCTCGTGCTGTTGGTGTTTGCACTTCAAAGCTAGCAGGAGCGCCCCCCTCTACCTGCCTGCTTCTAGCTTACACAGAGCTGCTCAAACAACCACACAGGGTGACGCTTACTCAGACCCACAGAGCTCCATGAGAAAACCCCAGTAGAGAAATTTATAACAATATGAGGCCTGCCTAGTTTATGTGACCTAACAGAATTTTAAGTTTTGATTTGTTAATATTTCACATGATTGGGATTAGAGAGGTTCAGTGTTTTAACATACTCCATTTCTGAGCTTGGTTTGCAGATTATGTTCTTAGCTTATCTTTTGACTCAATGCTCATGCTTTTCCTGTCTTGTGTTTCTCCCTTTTCAAATCTGTGGTTTAAACTGTCTTGTACCATGAAGTGTGGTGACTGAATGCAGGGTCTGGGGTCAGACTGCCTTTGTTTGATTCTGATTCTACCTCTCCTCTGGTCCTCAAATTCCTTATCCATAAAATGGAAGTGAGAACTGTACATCTCAGGATGGTTCTAAGAAAGAAGCTCATGTGGGTGTGCCTCATACCAAAAGGACAGCTTCACACAGTGAGGACTTGTTAGCTACTTTCTCCTCTTTCGGTGGTTCTTAGTCAGCCAAAGGGGTGCTGATGCAAAGTACCAGAATTCTGTTGACTTTTATAAAGTGTATTATTTGGGATAGAAGCTTACAGGTTCCAGGCCCTAAAGAGTCCAACTCAAGGCACCACAAGAGGTACTTTTTCAACCAAAGTCTGTGCCTCATGTTAACGCAAGAGGGCAGCAATGTCGCAAGGGTTCAGCCTTCCTCCTTCCTCCTTCCTCTTAATGTTTCTTGGGCCCAGCTTCTTCCCATTTCAGCTTTAGGCTGCCATAAGGCTCCTCTCTCCCTGGGGCTCCTTTCTTTCTAGGCTCAGCTGCTCTGTTCTCTCCACAAGGTCAGCTGTAGACTATTAGGCTCATCTCTCTTCCCAGGGCCAAATCTATGCAGCACCCTCTCTTCTCCCTCTTTTTTTTTTTTTTTTTAATATTTATTTATTATTATTTTTTTAAATTACATTTAAAAAAATATATGAGGTCCCATTCAACCCCACCGCCCCCGCCCCCCACTCCCCCCACAGCAACACTCTCTCCCATCATCGTGATACATCCATTGCACCTGGTAAGTTCATCTCTGAGCATCACTGCACCCCATAGTCAATGGTCCACATCATAGCCCAGACTCTCTCACGTTCCATCCAGTGGGCCCTGGGGGGATCTACAGTGTCCTGTAATTGTCCGTGAAGCACTATCCAGGACAACTCCACGTCCCGAAAACGCCTCCACATCTCATCTCTTCCTCCCGTTCCCCACACCCAGCAGCCCCCATGGCTACCGTTCCCACACCCATTTCACATTTCCTCTGTGGACATTGGATTGGTTGTGTCCATTGCACACCTATGTCAAGTGAGGGCTTAGATTCCACATGGGTACTGGATGCACTCTTCCCGCTTCTAGTTGTAGACACTCTAGGCTCCATGTTGTGGTGGTTGACCTTCTTCAACTCCATGTTAGCTGAGTGGAGTAAGTCCAATAAGTCAAAGTGTAGGAGCTGAAGTCTGTTGAGGCTCTGGGCCTGGGTGTCATATTACCAGTCCAGAGATTCAAATCCCCTACATATATCTTAAACCCAGCACCAACTACAATTCCAATAAAGTAGCATGCAAGTCTTGTGAAAAGAGATCCCCTCTGAGTCCATTTCCATCACGCAGAAACACCAGCTCCAAAGAAGGGCCATCTGTCATGGCAGTGAACCCCTTCTGCCATGACCATAGAACCCGTGGGTCTCTTTATCCCTCAAAAGAACCAATACCTGGGGTTGTATCTACCTTATCTGTCTCTTAGACTTTGTTCAGTTGTACATAGGGCTATTCCTTCTGACAACCTCCAGACTCTTTTTTAGAGACTCACAGCCTTATAATCTCATTTCTCCTTTCCATTTCCCCTTTACATTAGGTCAAACCGCTTCCCGAAGTCATGTTATTATATGTAGACAGGTATATTCTGCTGTTCCGCATTGAATCTTTAATTCAAGGTCATTTTCTAGTTGCTTCTTCAGCTGGTATGTGGTAGTGATCCCTCGATGCCAGGGAGGCTCATCCCCGGGTGTCGTGTCCCACGCTGGGGGGAATGCATCACATCTACACGCTGAGTTTGGCTGTGAGAGTGGCCACATTTGAGTAACATGAAGGCTGTCAGGAGGAAACCCCCAGGCACAATGCTACTCAAGGCCTTGTTCTTATTGCAGGTGCATAGGCTCAAAAGTGTAGCCATTAGTATCAAGAGCCCACTGTTGGGCCCTCCTTCCTTCCTGGTTCTTGCCGTTGCACCTGGAGGATTGCCGCTGCTCTCCCAGGGCCCACAACAGTGACCCCCCAGCCAGGAGCCCAGTACCCCCCCAGCTGTTTTTAATTGTTTCCACTATGAGTATATATAGACATTACCATATACCCTGGGCATATGCCCTGTATAACTCCCTGTCAACCATATATATCCTGTCAATAACATCCCATATCAGTATTCCTCCGCTGCCATTGTTGAACCACTCTGTGATCCAAAACTTCCCGTAAAGTGAATCCCAACATAATGTCAGCTTCAGAAGAGTCTTAGATCACCGAAATTCATATATACAATATACAGTATTTCCCCAGATCCACCATAAAACCTTTTCCCTTCCACAGCAATAATCTTTTAACTTATTCATATCATATTTCCTGAAACTGATGTACAGATTCCGAAACTATAGTTTTCAAACAAGGTAACATTTGTGCTTACTATGTGGTCCATACTTTAGGTTGTACAGTTTTCTAAATTTTTTCGTTATCCTATGTTTTGTCTTATGGTTTTCATTATTAGTCTGTCGTCCCCTATATGTTTTTGGTGTAATATTAGCTGTTTTATATTCATCCTCGTGTACTCTCACATAACTCCTCTTTTGCCCCCTTATTTACCTTTGTTCCATCCATTGCACGTCCATTTTCCCCTCCCCTTAGGGCCCACAATGCCTGCCAATCTAATGCCCTGGGAGCCGTCCTTTCTCACGAGAGATACAGTTCTCTCTATTCGACGGCATTAGTCTTCCCCAGGATATGGGTCCACCCCACTCAATGGTAGAACCCACATTGGCAAAATGAGCCTTCAGCTATTCCCTCCGGAGTCCATCCCGCATCAGACCATACCCCCTGAGCGTCCTAACCAGGTAACCCTCCTACTTATACTTTGATACGTTTTACTCAACATTTAGTTCTCAATGAACTTCTGGCACTCTCCCATGTTTGTATGTTGCCCCTCCCTCCCACCTATTTCTTGGACCATATTACCCCTCTTCCCATCCCCAGCCCCCCTCAAACCCAGAAAACCCCACCCGAAGGTAACCCCTTGCCCCCATTTTGTCCCTTCTTTGTGCTCATACTTACCCCCAGCTCATCACAGATACCACCCCTACAGACATTAACTCACAGCCTTCCTCCACCCCCCGATTTCCAGTAAGCCACTTTTCCAGACTCTAGCTCTCTGAGGCAGTTAACTTATTTCATATCATTGAGGTCATATAGTATTTGTCCTTCAATGCCTGGGTTGCTTCACTCAACATAAGATTCTCAAGGTTCATCCATGTTATCACGTGCGATTGTAGTGTATTGGTTCTTACAGCTGAGTAGTATTCCATTGTGTGTATATACCACATTTTATTGATCCACTCATCTGTTGATGGACTTTTGGATTGATTCCAACTTTTGGCGATGGTGAACAATGCTGCTATGAACATTGGTGTACATATATCGGTTTGTGTCCTTGTTTTCAGATCTGATGGGTATATACCCAGCAGTGGTATTGCTGGGTCATATGGCAAATCTATGGATAATTTTTTGAGAAACTGCCAAACTGTCCTCCAGAATGGTTGGATCCTTCTGCATTCCCACCAGCAATGGATGAGTGTTCCCCTTTCTTCACATCCTCTCCAGCATTTGTATTCTACTGTTTTTTTCATGGCTGCCAATCTTATGGGAGTAAGATGGTATCTCATTGTAGTTTTTATTTGCATTTCCCTGATAGCTAGGGATTTGGAGCATTTTTTCATGTGCTTTTTAGCCATTTGTATTTCTTCTTTGGAGAAGTGTCTGTTTAAATCTTTTTCCCATTTTTTAAATGGGTTGTTTATCTTTTTGTTTTCGAGATCTATGAGTTCTTTATATATGCAAGTTATAAGTCTCTTATCAGATATATGGTTGCCAAATATTTTCTCCCTTTTTACTTTCTTGACAAACTCCTTTGAGGTGCAGAAGGCTTTAATTTTGAGGTAGTCCCATTTATCTATTTGTTCTTTTGCTGCTCGTGCTTTTGGTGTGATATTCATGAAGCCATTTCCTATTACAAGGTCCTGTAGATGTTTCCCTACACTGCTTTCTAAGGTCTTTATGGTCTTGGCTCTTATATTTAGGTCTTTGATCCATCTTGAGTTGATCTTTGTATAAGGTGTGAGATGGTAATCCTCTTTCATTCTTCTACATATAGCTATCCAGTTCTCCAGGCACCATTTGTTGAATAGGCCATTCTCTCCCAGTTGTGAGGGTTTGGTGGCTTTATCGAATATTATATGGCTATATACATGAGGTTCTATATCTGAACTTTCAATTCGATTCCATTGGTCTGTGTGTCTCTCCTTATGCCAGTACCATGCTGTTTTCACTACTGTAGCTTTGTAGTATGTTTTGAAGTCAGGAAGTGTGATTCCTCCTATTTCGTTTTTCTTTTTCAATATGTCTTTGGCTATTCGGGGCCTCTTTTTATTCCAAATAAATTTCATAGTTAGTTTTTCTAGTTCCTTAAAGAAGGCTGTGTTGATTTTTATTGGGATTGCATTGAATGTGTAGATCAGTTTTGGTAGGATAGACATCTTAATAATATTCAGTCTTCCTATCCATGAACAGGGAATATTCTTCCATTTATTTAGGTCTTCTTTGATTTCCTTGAACAATCTTGCATAGTTCTCGATGTATAAGTTTTTTACCTCTTTAGTTAAATTTACTCCTAAGTATTTGATTTTTTTATTTACTATTGTGAATGGTATTTGTTTCTTGATTTCCTCCTGATCTTGCTCATTATTGGTGTATAGAAATGCTACTGATTTTTGCGCATTGATCTTATAACCTGCGACTTTGCTAAACTCATTTATGAGTTCTAGGAGCTTTGTTGTAGATCTCTCAGGGTTTTCTATATATAGGATCATGTCATCTGCAAATAATGAAATTTTGACTTCTTCCCTTCCAATTTGAATGCCTTTTATATCTGGTTCTTGTCTCAGTGCTCGAGCCAGTACTTCCAAGACAATGTTAAATAGGAGCGGGGACAATGGGCATCCTTGTCTTGTTCCTGATTTTAGAGGGAAGGATTTCAGGATTTCGCCATTGTAAACAATGTTGGCTTTAGGTTTTTCATATATACTCTTTATCATGTTCAAAAAGTTTCCTTGTATTCCGATCTTTTGGAGTGTTTTTATCAGGAAGGGGTGCTGTATTTTGTCAAATGCCTTTTCTGCATCTATAGATATAATCATGTGGTTTTTTTCTCTCAATCTGTTTATATGGTGTATTACATTGATTGATTTTCTTATGTTGAACCATCCTTGCATACCTGGAATAAATCCCACTTGGTCATGGTGTATAATTCGTTTAATGTGTTGTTGAATACGATTAGCAAGTATTTTGTTAAGTATTTTTGCGTCTAGGTTCATTAGAGAAATTGGTCTGTAATTTTCTTTTCTTGTGGTGTCTTTGTTTGGCTTTGGTACTAGGGTAATGTTGGCATCATAGAAGGAATTAGGCAGTGTTCCTTCTGTTTCGATTTTTTGGAATAGTTTCAACAGGATTGGTGTTAGTTCTTTCCGGAATGTTTTGTAGAATTCACCTGTGAAGCCGTCTGGCCCTGGGCTCTTCTTAGTTGGGAGATTTTTAATGACTGATTCTATCTCTTTGCTTGTGATTGGTTTGTTAAGATCATCAATTTCTTCTTTCGTCAGTATGGGCTGCTTATGTATTTCTAGGAATTTGTCCATTTCCTCTAAATTGTCATTTTTGTTCGAATATAGTTTTTCAAAGTATCCTCTTATGATAGTCTTTATTTCTGTGGGGTCAGTGGTGATATCACCTTTCTCATTTCTTATTTTGTGTATTTGCATCTTTTCTCTCTTTTTCTTTGTTAGTCTTGCTAAAGGTTTGTCAATTTTGTTGATCTTCTCAAAAAACCAGCTCTTGGTCTTGTTTATTTTTTCAAGTGCTTTCTTATTTTCTATTTCATTTAGTTCTGCTCTTATCTTTGTTATTTCCTTCCTTCTTCTTCCTGTTGGGTTACTTTGTTGTTGTTTTTCTAATTCCTTCAAATGTGCAGTTAATTCCTCAATTTCTGCTCTTTCTTCTTTTTTGATATATGAATTTATGGCTATAAATTTCCCTCTCAGTACCGCTTTTGCTGCATCCCATAAATTTTGGTATGTTGTGTTATCATTATCATTTGTTTCAAGGTAGTCATTGATTTCTTTTGAGATTTCCTCTTTGACCCACCGTTTTTCTAAGAGTGTGCTGTTTAATTTCCAAATTGTCGTGTGAAGTCTGGGTCTCTGTCCCTTGCAAATTTCCAGCTTGACTCCACTGTGGTCAGAGATATTGTTTTGTATGATTTCGATCTTTCTGAATTCATTAAGCCTTTCTTTGTGGCCTAGCATATGGTCAATCTTGGAGAATGTTCCATGTGCGTTTGAGAAAAATGTATATCCTGCTGTGTTTGGGTGTAATGATCTATATATGTCTATTAGATCCAGCTCTTCTAATATACTGTTCAAATGTTTTGTTTCTTTAGTGATTCTCTTTTGAGATGTTCTGTCCAGAGTTGATAGTGGTGTATTAAAATCCCCCACTATAATTGTAGATGCATCTATTCTTTCACTTAGTTTTTCCAGCGTTTGCCTCACATATTTAGAGGCGCCCTTGTTAGGAGCATAAATATTTATGATTGTTCGATCTTCTTGACAAATTGTCCCTTTCACTAAAATATAGTATCCTTCTTTGTCTCTCACAATTGTTTCGCATTTAAAGTCTATTTTGTCTGATATTAATATAGCTACTCCTGCCTTTTTTTGGTTGTTGTTTGCTTGTATGATTGTTTTCCAGCCATTCACTTTCAACCTCCATGAGTCTCTGGGTCTAAGATGTGTCTCTTGTAGGCAGCATATAGATGGGTCGTATTTCCTTATCCAGTGTCCCAGTCTGAATCTTTTGATAGGTGAGTTTAATCCGTTGACATTCATTGTTATTACGTTTAGAGAGTTATTTATGGTAGCCATATTTTGGTTGGATTTGTGTTTGTTATATTTTGTTTGTATTATTTTATTTTCCCCTTCTATTTTTGTCTTTCTTGTTGCTTTTACACTCTCCTCCATCTCTGACTGTCCTGTTTTTTCCTTTCTTCCTGCAGAATTCCCTTAAGAATTTCTTGAAGGGGAGGTTTCTTGTTGATATACTCTTTCAGTTTCTGTTTATCTGTGAATATTTTGAACTCTCCATCATTTTTGAATGCTAGTTTAGCTGGATAGAGTATTCTTGGTTGGAAATTTCATTCCTTTAGTACCTTGACTATATCATACCACTGCCTTCTTGCCTCCATCGTTTCAGATGAGAAATCAGCACTTAATCTTATGGAGTTTCCCTTGTATGTGATGGTTTTCTTTTCTCTTGCTGCTTTTAGAATTTTTTCTTTGTCTTGGGCATTGGATAATTTGACAAGTATATGTCTTGGGGTGGGCCTGTTGGGGTTTATGACCAGTGGAGTGCGCTGTGCTTCTTGGATATGTACATCTGTCTCTTTCAGTAGATTTGGGAAGTTTTCATTCATTATTTCCTGCAACACTCCTTCTGACCCCTTTCCCTTCTCTTCTCCTTCTGGAATGCCTATAATACGTATGTTTGAGCGTTTTGCGTTATCATTCAGGTCCCTAAGTCCTATCTGGATTTTTTCTACCTTTTTATTGACCACTTCTACTATCTGTTTGATTTCCAATGCACTGTCTTCCACATCACTAATTCTCTGCTCTGCCTCTTCTAGTCTCCTGATATTTGCTGCAAGTGTATTTTTGATTTCTTGAATTGTGGTGTTCATTTCCATCATATCTGTTATTTTTTTGCGCATGTCTGCAATTTCCAAGTGTTGTCTTCACGCTGTTAACCTCTTTCATTACTTCATCAAATTTGTCGGTGATAAATGTTCTGAGATCTTTCAGTGCTTGTGCGAAGTCCTGCCCCCCTTCCTGATTTTCAGTTTGTTGATTGGATTCAGCCATGTTTTCCTGATTACTGGTTTGGTTTGTAGATTTTTGTTGCTGTCTTGTCAACATTTTTTCTTGACGGGTTTAATCAGTTCCTTAGCTTCTTTGTCTAGTCTTGGAGATTAATTAGCTGTTGTTTTTGCGTGAGTGTTATATCTTCTCTTTGTCACTTTGTTCTTCTTATTCCAATTTCTTATTGCTAGTTAAGCTCACTTTAAAGGAAAGTATTAGTGCTGGGGAAAGTCAATTGTGTAAGGAAGGAAAACGTGTGAAGTAGTATTGGTGATATATGTTTACAAAGCAACAATATGAGTTCTGGGAGGATGGAGGTTAGATCATGTAAATTGTGTAGAGTTATAGTAGTAGGAAAGTACCTATAATGAGGTAGACGACTGAATATGGGAGGAATGTGGTACGTACTAAGAGGCTATTGTTTTCGTGAGAGAGGGAAAGAGAAAAGAAAGGTAATAGTTTCAAGGATGAATACCAGATGGAAAACTAAACAAAGGTATTAGAAATTAAGAGTTAGACACTTTGTGGATCAAAGAAAGGGAGATGGAATATAGGAGAGATAGCAGATGGTGGAGGATATCAAGTTGTAGGGGAAAGGGGATAGTGTAGATAGGCTAAATCTATTCACAGAGAAATGAGGCAGTGGAGGGTGAGGAAACCCAGCAAATGTGAGGTATTTCCTGTAGGACCTATTGTATTGTTAAGGTAAAATAGTATAAGAAGAATATTGGGGACAAGAAAGAGAGGATTGAAAAAAAAAAAAAAGAACAACAAGAACAACAACAACAAAAAAACAAACAAACAAAACAAAACAAAACAAAACAAAAAAACCAAAGAACAGAAACCCCGCCGCCAGGCTCAGCTGGGCTCAGCTGGGCTCCGGTCCCCCGCCCGCCGCGGCTCGGCTGGGCTCGGCTTTCCCGCCCGCCGCCCGGCGCGGCGCAGTGCGGCTTGGCCCTCCCACTCGCCGCCCGGCGCGGCGCGGCTGGGCTCGGCCGAGCTCAGCTGGGCTCCGCCCCTCCGCCCGCCGCGGCTCAGCCGGGCTCGGCCGGACTTGGCTACCCTGGCCGCCGCCCGCTGGGGCTCCGTGCGGTGCTAGCTGCCTCGGCTCCACCTACCCAAGGAGGGAATCCTCCACACGTAGCTGGGATCTCCGTGTATATTTCACAGATGGATCCTCTCTGTTACCTTCCCTCCAAATCGATGTCCAGACACCTCCGGACCAGGAAAAATCCCGAAACAGCCGGTCCCAAAGAGTCTCCAACGCCTCCCAGCCAATTCCCCCCAGGAGCTAGTAACCGGGAAGTTCACTCAGCCGCCATCTTGCCTCCCCCTCCTGAAAAATCCCAATTTATATCTTATAGACCAGTCCTTTCCGTTACCTTCCCACCAAATCGATGTCCAGACACTTCCTGCCCTGAAAAAATCCTGAAAAAGCCTGGTCCCGGAGAACCTCCAGCGGTGCCCAGCTGCCTCTTCCCAGGAGAGACGGCAAGGCAAGCTCACTCAGCCACCATCTTGCCGGAAGTCCTCTCTTCTCCCTCTTATCTGCTTCTGAGTGTCTACTTCCATGTGAGTCTGTTTTATCAGCCCAAGGGAGCTGGGACTCAATAATGAGTTGCACTGTAATGACATAGTTGAATCAAAGCCCTAATCTTAACATAATTTAATCAGACATCGCAGCTGAATTGAATACAATCCAAGGGTATCATGCCAAGAGAAATAGACCAGTTTACAAATATAATTATCTTTTTGGAATTCATAAATAATATCAAACTGCCACACTCAACCCTCTGAATTCTAAAAAGATATAATAGTATTCTAAAAAAACTTAAATTAGTAAAAAGACTAAGTACAAAATCACATCACAATCAGTTGAATGCCTTAAAAGGGGAAGTGATTTCAGCTCTCAGAGACTATTTTCAAGCTTGTCTTTGGACAGCTAGTATCCCTGGGAGCTCACCCCAGGACCTTCATCAGACCTTCAGAGCCCCTGGTTTGCAGCCTGCCTGTGGAATCTGGACTTGTGCATCCCCAGTCACGTGAGAGAATTTTATAAAATCTCATACTGTTTACAGATATCTCTGGTTGATTCTGTTTGCCTAGAGAACCCTGACTAGTACAGTTTGAAACCAGGAGGGGCAGTAAAGACTGGAGCTCAGACTCTTTTGAGGGGAACAGGCTGATTTTAGCACATGATCCTGTCTAAGGCTCTTTGGCCATTAACTAGAATTGGCCTGGGGCCCACATTTTGCAGGAGGCTCTGGGTTGGTGGGAGCAGTGGGAGCTGGAGGATGTGCCATGGAAGTCTGTGGGGCCCTCCATCTTCCAAAGCCAGGCAGAGGGAGGCATGAGAAAGTCCTTTAGGACACTGAGGGATTGGAGTGGCTTTCATGCGTTTTCTTGTCCCTTGTCTGCTGGAGCAGTGGACTTGTGGAGTCGGGGAGAAGATCCTTAGCAGGGGTTCTTAACCAGGAGTCCACGGACCAGGGGTCCACGGAATGATTTCAGATGGTCTGTGAGCTTCAACTGAAAATTCAAAAAGCCATTATTCTTGCGGGGATGTATTGGTGCGGGCATGATATATTAAATAATGCATAGTATAGTGTGGATTTAGAATGACTTTTATTCTGATTTAGCATGTACTGAGTGCAGTGGATAACTGCCTGCAAAAAGGTTGGTAAGGATGGTGATGATTGTATGATGCCGTGAGAAGCTCAAATTTCTGTGTTTGCCAAAAAGGACCATTTAAGCAGATGTTGAACAGTGTTAGATTATCAGGTATTGATAGTATGGGAAGTGGTAAAATGTAATTTTGAATAATTCTGAAATTTAATTTAAAGACATGCCAATGTTTAGTGTCATAAAACTGTTTTGCTGCTACATTCTGAGAAGGAGTCCATGGTTTTCACCTGCCTGGCAAAGGGGTCCATGGAACAGAAGAGGTTAAGAACCCCTGTCCTAGAGGGAGGCAAAGGAGTGACATCATGCCAGGGAGAAGGTTGCCTGCTGGGAGACTGAGTCCCATCAGCAGAGGCTGGAAGTAAGTCAGAGGAGGTTGATCTAGAGCCAGAACTGTCTCCAAATTGTGCAGTGGAGATCCTAAAGAACAGGTGCCCAATGACAAAACCCATATCTGGGTGCCTGGTCAGAGAACAAACCATGCCAGCCAGAGAATGGCAAGCTGACAGAGATCTGTGCTAGTGGTTATTTAGGAGACAATGTCCTTGCTGAACACACCCGAGAAGGTAGGCCTTGAAAGAAGAGGAGTGAGAGGAGCCAGCCCCTGCCTGCCCCTCCAACCATACCACCTTATTACCAAGGCAGGCTTTAGGCCAGATTAGAGTGGGTGGAGGGGAAAGGGTGAAATGTAAATTGGGTTAGAGAACTATTGGATGGATTGAGGTTTGTTATTTTTTTCATTCTTTGTTTTGCTTTAATTATTTTTGTTGTTGTTTTTGGACCGAGTTTTAATAATACAAAAGTTACAGGATGTAATGTGAAGTGATCAATGGGAAGTTGTTGAAAGCAAAGAATGGAGACAAGGAAAACCTTTGCTGAGTTGAGAAGCCTCAATAAATTCATTTCAGTTATAATGATAAAGTCTGAAGAGAGACTTGTACTGGTGCTGTAAGAAAGCTCAGGGAGGAAAAGGTACAGAAAAAAGTAAGCTTCAAAAATATAAAAGGGCAAAAGGAGTAAGGTGGCACCATGGTAGAAAGAAACCACTGACTCAGAGAACTGTGGTGTTTGTGGGATTAAGAAATATTGTGTAGTTGGAGGAAAGGAACGATTAGGTGTGTGTAAGTAGGCAGCTAAAGGCAGGAAAACCAGTTAGGATACTTCATTAATTGGGGGGAAGGGTGGAATGGACACCTCAGTGAGGGAGGTGGGGCAAGCATGGGGGGGTACCACAGGGACAAGAAAGGAGACAGATTTTGGAGATTACTTCTGGGAGGAAAAGTAGACCACTTGGGAAGCCTCAGGGGCTGACCTGGTGAATGGCATGCTTTTATCTGGTTTATGGAATACAAAAATAAGAGTGGGATAAAATGGAAAACAAAAATGGCTTTGTTTACCCAAAGGTCATGCAAGAAGTCTGGTTTAAAGTTAGATTTTAAATCAGATTTACAATCAGCTCATAAGTGATCCAAATGTTATCAGGGTCTTTATGGAAAGGAAGCTTAGAGGTTTTTGGCTGACTGGTACACTCAAAAGCTCCTCTACTTCTCACGGAACGTAAAGCTTGCGGGCGTGGGCGCAGGCTGCGCCAAGGGCAAGTCCTCCCCTGGCAACAGGAAGCACGGCAGCTTATCCCCGCAGCCCGCTCACACCAGCCTTCGACTCCCAGGCCTTGCCGACTGCCCTGGTTCAGGCCAGCCTCCATCCTCCTCCCCTAAGCGCCGAAAGGCCCTCTCCTAGCCGCACCCTAACCCTGAGCAGGTGCTCAGGAAATGAACAGTCAAGTGGGTGCACGACCAAGACGCCCGGCACTCACAGCGCTGCTGGTGTCCCGCGCAGGACCCTGCAGGCCGCGGGCTCCTCCTCCCGGCGGGAATCGCTGCTGGACGCTGGTCTGCGGACCCCTCGGCCCGGGCCAGGAGGGGATTCCACCTTGGACGTGGACCGCCCGTCCCGCGCCTTCCCCTTCCCGCCGCCCCCGCGGCCGCGGCAGGTGGGGCCGGGGCGTCCGCTCCCCTCACGGACAGCAGCGGCGCCGCCGAAGCGACCCGGGGGACAAGCGCTCCCGACCCTTTCCCGGGGCTCCCAGGGGGCTCGCAGCCGGCGGGCCTGGGGCCGGGCGCGGCGAGGACACCGGGGCACGGGACAGGGGACCGGCCAGCGGGGGGTGCCCCGCGTCCTGGGCCCGGAACCGTTTCCTCCTCAGCGCTTCCGGCCGAGGCCCCGCCCCAAACGCCCGCCCTGTTGGCAACGTCCCCGCCACGCGGCCAATCGCGGCCAAACCCGCCAGATTTCACAGCTGTTCCCCTCCCCCGGGGTTCCCGCGCGCCTGCGCAGTCCGGGCCTCTCCCGGCAGTTCGGGCCCTGGGAACTACTGTCCTTTTTTTTAAAAAACAAGTTTCAAAACTTATTTGGTTGAAAACACAAAATTATTGTTTAGAGTTCTGGTAATCAGGTGTCTGAAATCAGTTTCACAGTCTTAATTTACATGATTTGATTTCATTTAAATTGATGTAAAAGTTTTAGTTTCTGGATGTCTTTCAAATAAAAACATACAATTCTAAATGTTTTCACTAATCCAAAATGTAAATCGCATATGCCCTTATAGCACTCTAATTTTGCCCTTAGCTCTGATCGAGTACCTTTCTTCTCCACTGATGCAAAAATATTACAATATTACTGTTAACAACATCCATAATTTATATTAGTTGTATTTTCCCAAGTGTTAGAGGTTTGCAATAGTTAACAAGCTGTAGCTCAGTTTCCCCTGATATGCATTGGGAAAAAGTAAACCCCATACCCCATAAGCCCACATGTCTAAGGGTTAAATAAAGAAACCACATAGAGACGGGAGTAAAGGAAAGTGGAAACCTTCCCTCCCTGCATATCAGAGGGAGAAAAAATTCCTACAGATCAAAGAAATATCTGCTTCTGCAGCATTCCAAGAAACCATAACTCCCTAACCCACTATCTTCTAGTCACTGTCAGGAAAAATTCCCACCGCTAGGGCTTCCTATTGGCTCCTGCCCCTTCACTAGGACCCTCAACCCCCTCCCACCAACTATCGTTTCCCCGCCTGGGAAAGGTCTGTATAAATCCAAATCCCTCCCTTCCAGGGGTGCGCCTGAAGTCTCTCTTCAGAACCCCACCACGCTGGTAGGAGGGCTGAAGTCTGTTCTTCACACCCCCTCTGTTGGGAGAGCTTCTCAAACCTTCGTCTATAGTCATTTCAGTCTCCGTGTCCCAGTAAGCACCGTATTTTCTCCAACACCAAGTATCACTGTATGCATAATACCTTATGATAGAAATGAATATTTGTTCTAGTAGAAGAATATTATTGTATGGATGTGACATGATGATGGGGGAGAGTGTTATTGGGGGGGGGAATAGTGGGGTGGGGGCGGTGGGGGCGAATGGGGACCTCATATTTTTTTAATGTAATATCTTTTTAAAAAATGAATAAATTAAGTAGAATTTGAAAAAAAAAGAAAGAATATTGTTGTATTAGTACTATGAACCTCAATCCTTATCCACTACAGGCCGGCAGGGGGGCAGCCCAGGTCTTGGACATGGAGCCATGTCCTCCCTTAGTGATTCTGCCTGATGCCAGCCCCAAACTCTCGCCCCATTGGCAACGTCCGTGGGCCAATCAAGGTGGGTCACACCAGATTTCCCATGTTTCCCCGCTCCCCCTGCCCCTGGGCTCCTTCCTGGCTGAGCAGCCAGGCCTCTGCCGGGAGTTAGGCCCTGATAGTCTACAGAGAAAACAGAAGAGCTGAATCCAGAGAGAAATGAACCCCAGGAAGAGAGAACCCAGGAAACCTGAACTCTGTCAGATGTCGGCAGCCATCTTGCTCCAATACGTGGCAAAAGACTTTGGTGAGGGAAGTAACTTGTGCTTTATGGCCCGGTAACCAAACTTCTGCCCTAAATAAATTCCCTTTATAAAAACCTGCCGATTTCTGGTATTTTGCATTAGCACCCCTTTGGCTGACTAATTCAGGTGGTATCTGAAATCGGAAACCTTATTAATAATAAGATCTATAAATGGACTTGAATCACAGAACTTTGCTGACTAGGACCCAGATGTGCAAGCCTGACTGAACTAGATGTTGTCTCTGTTTTGGGCTAAATCTAAACCAGGACACAAGAATCCCATCTATCTGGAAGGAAAGTCTGGTGGGTTTTCATTCAGAGCAGAGATCAACAGACTTTTTCTAAGGGGCCAGAGAGTAAATATTTTAGGCTCTACGGGAACCATCCTTTCTCTGCTGCAAATGCTGAGCTCTGCTGCTTTAGCGGGAAAGTAGCCAGGGACAATCTGCAAATGAATGGGTGTGGCTGGATTCAAATAAGATTTTATTTATAAATCAGGTTGGGGGCTGATTTGGCCAGGACTGGCAGGCCCCTGATGTAGAGAAATGAATGATTGAGCATTTGTGCCACCAGGGAGACGCCACATGAAAACCAGCAGTCTCTGCACGCTAACGGGTCACAAGCTGAGGTCTCTTTCCTGCCGGACTTTGGGGACCTTCCCCAGGCCCCAGGTCGGCTCCCTCTGCCGCCCCCAGGACCGTGCGGCCATTGGAGCAGGACCTTGGGAGTTGGAGAGCTCTGGCTTCACGCCCCAATTCTGCCACTTCCTTGCTGCAGGCCCTGGGCTGGTTGCTTCTCCTTGCTGAGCCTCAGTTTCCCCAGCTGACAGGGTGGAGGTGCTGGCACGTGCTTCATAGGGTTCCTGTGAGGCCAAAATCAGGATGCACTCGTGGGTGTGTGGCCTCGGGCCCAGCGCTCACTTCTTCCCCCACACCCCAGGCTTCTCCCAGGCTCACAGGGGCCTAAACCCCTGGGGAGCCCAGCAGTCAGCCTGACATTGCTCCAGGCTGCTTCTTCCCCCAGAATGCCAAAGGCCCAGAGTCCCCCATGGGATTGGCCTGAATCGCTAGAGCTGGTGCAAAGCGAGCGCTGGCCTGGAGCGCGGGTTTTCCATTCTGGGGTTCTCTGATGGCGTGTGCTGTTCAAAGGCCATCCATTCATTCACTCACTCATCCAATCACGTGTTCACAGACATCCCTGAGCACCCACCAGGTGCACTGGGTGCAGGTCGGCACTGAGTGGGGTGCCTGGGGCGGGGGGTGGTGAAGAAGGAGAGGCACATTGTCCCCAAGACCCCTCTTGGGCAGGGGTCTGAGATCAAGGCCAGGCTGGTATGAAAAAAGGAAGGTGTGCCAGGCCAGGGGCAGCATGACTTTGTAAGTTTATATGTTAATGAGAAGAATGATTGTGTATCAACAAATTCCTAAATTTTGACCCTGGCTCAAGTGATCCATCTTGTATTTAAGTGAAATCACTTTTTCATTGATACATATTTTGCTGATCTATTCCGTATCCCCAAAGTCAAGCATATTCTCTGATCACGAATATGAGCAGCCTTTCCCCTAGATTGCCGCTATGTGTTTTCCTATAATGAAACTCTTTTGCAGTATATTTAATGTAATAAATGTAATAAAACAATCAGCCAGGCTCTCAGTGGCTCTTTTAGGGCCTTACTGACTTGTTTTCTATGGCAAAAGAGAACACTTTGCCATAGAACACCAATATAATGCCCCCTGCATGCCACTTGGGTAGCCACGCTCAGAAATACCTCTCCTTGCCCACATCTTTCCAGTCCAGCTAGGCTAGCTGCTTCTTCCTTCTGAGTTCAGGTTAATCAGATAATTGGTGGATCACTCTGGTGGACCGCACACATCTGTGTCTCAGGGGTCATCCTGCTGACCTGCTGCATGCTGATAGCTAAGTGGAACTTGAGTATACATGAGGCAAGGTCTGAGCTGCCCCACCTGAGCTACCCTGGGTTCCCCGGCCAAAGCTAGTTGGAATCACCCAGTAGCCAGTGTTGGGGATTGAATCGTGTCCCCCACAGAAGGCATGATCAGGTCTCAACTGCTGGAGCTGTGGGTGTGAACACATTTGTCAATAGGACATTTGAAAATGTTATTAGTTGAAGTGTGTTCAAAATGAATGGTGGTGGGTCTTAATCCAATATGGTTGAAGTTCTTAGAAGCAATGGAAATTGGTCCCAGAGAGAGAAGCCACAGGCAGCAGCCAGAAGCTGGAAGTCAGTGGAGCCCAGAGAAGAAAGGAGAAAATGCCATCGTGGGCACTGCCATGTGACAGAAAAGCCAAGGAACCCCAAAGATTGCCAAGAAGACAAAGGATACTGCTCCGGAGGAAGCAAGCCTCCTAGCCTCTTAAAACTCTGACCCAATATACTCCTCTTGTTAAGCCAACCCATTGTCTGGTATTTGTTTTAGCAGCCAGGAAACTAAGCCAGCCTATCTCTGGCTATGCGTATGCAACTGGTCAAACCTGCAGGATTGGCTAGCCAACTGCAGCTGACCCCAGATACCAAAACCTTCCTGCTGCATAACATTGTGTGCTGCTACTGATAGAGCCCCTTACCAGACAAGTTTGTGGTGGATGGTGTGCCTACTACATTTGGAGGGCACAGGATCCTTGTCGATTCAATTTGCCAGGCAAATTGCTTATTGGATCAAGTTGAATTAAACTGAATTTCATAGATGCTAAAGTACAGTGAACTGCTGGGCTTTGCTGAGTAGCCACATGCAGCCTTAGAAAGTCTTCTGCACCCACTCCCTTCCCCAGAAAGCGCTTGTTCTGGAAATGCAGCTGGTTCTTTGCATTAGTCCAATCAGAGCAATTGGAAGAACCATTGCAGATCTTTTGGGATAGAATGCCTCCAGAGCCCAGGTTTATGGGCCTAAGGAATACAGAGATGTTGGCCAGTCGAAATGTGCCCAGGAGCCCTATGGCAGCTTGTCCTAGAGACGAGGAGAAGAGTCAGGTTCAAGGTCACCTTTAAAAATTGTCTCTGAGATTTAAGTTCATCTTTGATTCTTAACATTTACTTCTTCCCAGGAAGGGAAGGTTCAGCATCTTCTATGAGGGTTCAGCATCTTTTTTCTTCTTTTAATTAATTTATTGAAGCATATCAGTCATATGTAAACATAAATAAACAATAAGTGTATAATAATAGTTGTGAACTTACCAAACAAACATATATAACATTAAACAGGACTCTCATAACTCACCCAACCACCAACAACTTGCATTGTTGTGAAACGTTTTTAACTAATGATTAAAGAGCATTGTCAAAATATGATTACTAACCAAACTATTTTACCCCAAACCAACCCTATTATTATCTTTATATCATTTATATATGAACATACATAAACAATTAAGTGTATAGTAAAAGTTGTGAACTTACAAAGCAAACATGCATGACATCATATAGGGGTCCCGTACATCAACCCTCCACCAACAATTTGTGTCGTTGTGAGAAGTTAGTTAAAAATTATGAAAGAATATTGTGAAAAATCTTACTACTAATCATAGTCTTTATCTTACATTTGGTATGTTTCCCCCAACCCACCCTATTATTATATTTTAAATATATTTTTTTATGACAGAAGTTGTAAACTTTGAAACAATCACACCCATGTGCAGTATAGCCAAACAACCCTCCATCAACGTACCAAACTGTGGTCGAATATTTGCAACAGGTAATATCATATGATTGTTACCATGTCCATAGTGTACATTTGGCTCACATTTTCCATACTGCCGCATTATAACACAGTATAGCTTTTGCTAGATGCAAGAATATTACATTATTACTGCTGACCACAATCCATAGGTCACTCCAGCTGTATTTTTCCCATGCTTCTCCACATTCCCAACACCCTGCAGTAGTGATGTACATTTGCTCTAGCTCACAAATGACACTCTTGCATCTGTACCATCAACCACAATTCTCATCCACCTCTTGGTTTACTGTGCTATGCAATTCCTAGATTATTCTCTAGCATTCTGTCAATTGGCATTTACATACCTAGACTACCATTTTCAGCCACATTCCCATTTATAAACTAGCTCTTACTTAATATGTGTTCCCATCACTCTACACATTTCCACACTTTTACAGTAAAACTAATTAAAACATCTACATACATTAAACATCAGTAGTCTATCTCAGTCCTCCTCTTATGTTCTTTAAGACCTACCACCAGATCTTGAAGATATTTTCCTATGATTTCTTTTAGAAGTTTTTTGGTTCTTGCTTTTATTTTAGGTCTTTGATCCATTTTGAGTTAATATTTGGATAAAGTGTGTAATAGGGGTCCCCTTTACTACTTTCAGCTATGGGTATCCAATTCTTTCAGCACCACTTGTTGAATGGACTGTTCTGCCAGAGTTGTGAGGGTTTGACAGGCTAGTCAAAAATCACTTGATGATACATGTGAAGGTCTGTTTCTGAACCATCGATTTGGTTCCATTGGTCTGTGTGTCTGTCTTTATGCCAGCACCATGCTATTTTTACCACTATAGCTAGGTAATATAATTTAGAGTATGGAGATGAGGGTTTTGTTTTCCTTTTTGTGATATTTTTCTCTATTAAGGATCCCTTACACTTTCATATAAATTGGATGATCATGCTTTCAATTTTTTAAAATGCTGGTGGAATTTTTATTTGCATTGAATCTGTATATCAATTTGAGTAGAATTGACATCTTAAGGATATTTAGTTTTCCAATGCATGAGCATGGAATGTTCTTCCTCTTATTTAGGCCTTTTTAAAATTTCTTTTAAGATTAAGTTGCAGTTTTCTGAATACAAATTGCTTTACATCATTGGTTAAGTTTATTCCTGACTATTTGAGTTTTATCTGTCATATTTTATTTTCACCCCTCTTTTGACACTTTTAGTTACTTTTATTGATATAAGCTTCATTTCTAAACTATCTTCCAGGCCTCTCTCTCTTGTCTTTTCTTTCAGGCTCTAGTACACTCTTCAGTGTTTCCTGAAAATCTGGTCTCTTGCTTAGAAATTCTCTCAATTTCTGTCCATCTGTGAAACTTCTAATCTCACCCTCATTTTTGAAAGACAGTCTTGCTGGATATCAGATTCTTGGCTGAAAGCTTTTCTCTTGCAGTATCTAAAATATATCAGACCACTGTCTTCTTGCCTCCATGGTTTCTGGTGAGAAACAAGCACTTAATCATTTTATTGGGTATCCCTTATATGTTATGCAATGCTCTTCTCTTGCTGTTTTCAGAATTCTCTCTTTGTCTTTGGCATTTGACGTTCTGGTGAGTATGTGTCTCTAAGTTGGTCTATTAGGATGGGAGTACATTGTGCTTCTTGGACATGAATATCCATGTCCTTCAATAGGGTTGGGAATTTTCTACCATTATTTCTTCAAATATTCCTTCTGTCCCTTTTCACTTCTCTTCTCCTTTTGGGACACCCATCACATGTGTGTTTGCATGCCTTTTGCTGTTATTTAGTTCCCTGAGACCTTGTTAAATTTTCCCCATTCTTTTCTTTTCTGTTCTTTTGTATGTTCACTTTCAAAGGCCATTCTTCAAGCTCACCAATCCTTTCTTCTACCTGCTCAAATCTGCTATTATATGATTCCAATATTTTAAAAATTTCATTTATTGCATCTTTCATTCCCATAAGATCAGTTATTTTCCTATGTATGCTTTCAGATTTTTTTTGTGCTTATCCAGTTTCTTCTTTATATCACTAATCTCTTTAGCTATCTCATTGAATTTATTGAGGAGATTTGTTTGAACATTTATGATTAGTTGTCTCAACTCCTTTATGCCATCTGGAGGCTTATCTAGTTCTTTTAACTTGGCCATAGCTTCCTATTTCTTGGTGTGATTGTAATTTTTTGTTGGTGTCTTGGCATCTGGATTACTAGAGAATTTGTTTTTGGTGCAGTTTTTCTCTTTAGTTTAGGGCCTCCTGCCATTTCTCCCTTGTTGGTTGTGTAGTAGGAGCCAAGTTGTAGTTGATGCTGTAAGCTGTGGAGGCTCAAGCTGCCCTCATTGCACCAGGGACCAATGAAGCTTCTTCCAACTTTCTCCTTTGCCAGGGGAAGGGACAGATTCATAGCTATGTGGAAGAGTCCAAGTCATGCAGTCCTAGACAGTAGTTACCTAGAGAGGGACAAAGCTTCACATCCTTTTCTTCCTGCCTGGGGCAGGGATGGAGCTGCAGGTGTGGGCAGCAATCTATGCAGTGCAGGTCGAAGATAACCACAGCTTCCCTGGTAGACTCCCCATTATTCAGTCTGTGACAGCCAAAGGTACCTGCAGTCAGGTGGATTGGCTGGTGCAGGGCCTGCCAGCCTCATCCCTTCCAGAGGCAGGGCTGAAGCCTAGGATAGGGCTGCAGGCCAATCTGGGTGAAAGAAACCAGTCCCTAGAGTCACTGTGATTGTGGGTCCTGGCTTCCCCTCAGGTTGGGGGCATAGTCACAGTGGTGGCCACCGGCTTCCTTCTGACATTGGCAGATTCACACCCCATCTGTTCCTGGGGTTATATCTTAGCCTGCTGAGTCTACCAATCAGTAGTTGAAATTGGAAGCCAACTGTCTCCTTATCCCCTGTTCTTGGGAAATGGAGTTTCCAATTCCAGGCACAGAACAGCTCCTGGGGTGGCTCGTGGTGCCAGAGTAGGATAATCACTGGTCTCTGCAGGTCGGCCAGTAATTTCCTGGAGAGGCTGGTGCCGGTCCCTGAAGCTTATTTCCTGCTGGAGGTGGGGATGGGACCCAGGCTAGAGCTACAATCTGACCTGGATAGAAAGACACCAGTCCCCACCAGCACTGAGGTTTTCAGTCTGCCCAGCTTCCCCTTGTACCAGGTGTGGAGTTAAGATGGTGGCTCGCAGCTTCTTTCTGACCTGGACAGGCTCAAACTTTAGCTGTTCTCAGGATTATACTTTAGCCCGCTGAATTTATTTATCGGTAGCTGACGTTCATGCCCAACCATCTCTTCCTCCTCCATTTCTGGGAAGTGGAGCTTTCAACTTCAGCTGCAGAACACCTCCCAGGGCAGCTTGTGTCTGCAGTGGAGGATGGGCACCGGCCTCCGGGGCGTGGATCTTCTTCTTATGAGTCTTGTCTGCAGATGGGCAGTCTCCTCCTTCCATTCCTTCACGGATGTGACAGAATGCTCTTCTGGCCTCCTGGAGCCCCAAAACTGGTGCTTCAGCTAGCTCCAGATAGCCCTGTGCATTTACTAACTGCCCTGTAGCAGGAGCTGACTCTAGGAGCGCCTTACTTTGCTGCCATCTTGCTGGTTTTCTCCCAGGGTCAAGCATCTTTATTTGACTTTGGAATGACTTACACATTTCTTTTCCCAGAACTTCAATTTCAGTCTAATCAGTCTCAATTTTCAGGAATGATTCTGGACTATACCTTCAATTACTGATCCCTGACCATACCCAGGTTGGCATAATGCTAAGACAATTAACCCAAGGTTATAGCAAACACACCTAAGAGCTAGAGGACACTGCTCCACCGTCCTGCCTCGGCCTCCGGCCTGGGAGTGGTGATGGGCGTGTTGGTTTCTCTAGGAACCCTCTCTGAAGGATGTCACAAGTCGCCTTACTGACCCAGCCCTGGTAAAGTGAAATGAAAGCCACGAGGTCGAGGACGCGGCCTTTCCAGCACGTTCTGAAGCCCTGGAGCTCTGAAAGCCCCATCCTGGAAGCTCTGCCCCCTTCACCCAGCAGCCCCGAGCTCCCTCGGGTGCGCTCAGCACACCTGCTCCTTGGGGGTCCAAGGGAGACAGCAGGGCAGGTGGGGTGCCTCCGGGTCGGTGAAGGTGCCAGCTGTGCCTCTGCTGCGTTCCTCCCCCACCGGGTGGGGACCCCGTGGCTCTCGGGCCTGCTGGGGGCTCCAGTGAAACGCAGGCCCAGGAAGGGAGCTGCCCGGCACGTTTCAGAATCCCTGGGCCTGGGGGAGCCCGGCAGGCCCTTCCCCACCCCATGGGGTCTCCAGCCCAGCAGACAGCATGCCTCCGCCTGGTCCCTCCCGCCACCCCGCCAACCTTTGTGTGGGCTGAGCTGGGACTCTGCTCTCCCTACCGCGGCCCCTCCAGGAGATGAAAGACCCTGCCCAGACCCCAACCCACTGCAGCCCACCTGCCCGCTCAGAAGGGGCGAGCAGGCGCGGGCCCAGCGCAAGAGCAGGGAGCGGCCGTGGGAGCCAGCGGAGGGCCCCGGGCAAGGGCCGGCCAGGCCAGGAAGGGCTCCCAGGGGGGCGAGGAGCCTGGGGGGCGGAGCAGAAGAGCCCGGGGGCGAGGGGAGCCTCCCCCAGGGGGCCTCAGAGCCAGGGCCAGAGGGACAGCTGAGGCTGGAGAAAGAGCACCATGGTCAAGTCACCCTGCCCATGGGTGCTCAGGTGCTGGGCGGGGCCCTGAACCCCTTCTTTCTAGTAGAGCACAGTCGTGGTGGAATCTGAAGGCAATCCAAGCACCTCCGGGAATGAAAATGATGATAGTTCCTACTTGTAGTCCAATAAGGCCGTGGTCGGTCCGATGGTGACAAGGATGATAACATAACAAGGACTGGGAAATAAATGAGAATGGAGTGGCGTCAAAAAGCGTTTTCAAAATGTCACTGATGGAGGTTATTCTCTGTCTTTAATTCAGTGAATTTCTTTCATCCAGCATAAAACATCAACTGAGTAGTGCTACCTGGCTGTGTTAACTGGGACCCAGTAAACACCCCATTGAACTACCTCGTCACTGCTTTCTGGCTCATATTTAGCAAATGAAGATTTCAACAGCATAAGGGTTTTTGTTAAGTAGAAATCAGCTAAATGCTTACATTCATGCACTGTTGTTAAGACTCAGGAAATAGGAGCACCAGCAGCCAGTGTGACACTGACTGGGGTCTGGAGGTTACCCCCCAGGCATGGAGAGTGACCGCGCAGGTCAAAACACATCCTGTTCTCCCTCGACCCGGGCCCCACCGCTCTTGGTCCTTCTCTGCCTGCTCCTGCGCAGGCTCTGGCCTCTGGTTGGCTTGGCCAATGAGAAGCCCTGCTGGGAGGTGGGAGGGCAGTGCGAGAAGGTCAGTGTCCTTCTCTCTGAGGTCATCGCCTTCTTCCTGGCCATGCTTTCCCAGGTCTCTCTCCTTCCAGGGTCCATAGCTGCCTGTCCCCACACTCTGGGGCCTTGGGTGGGGAACCGCTCTGCCATTGCTAGTCCCTGAGAGCTGTACCATCCAGCGATTCTGCTCCCTGCTCAAGGCCTTCATAAATACTCCTGATGGTGGGCAGAATAGTGCTTCCCCCCACTGTGCCCACCTCCTAACGCCTGAAATCTGCAAATCATCACCTTACATGGCAAAAGGGACTTTGCAAAGGTGACTGAGTTTAGGATTTTGAGATGGGAGGTTATCCTGGTTTATCCAGGTAGGTCCAACAAAGTTCCTCATGAGAGGGAGGCAGGAGGTCCAGAGTCAGAGAGCTTTGAAGGTGCTACCCTGCTGACTTTGAAGATGGACAAAGGGACCACTAGGAACCGAATGCAGGCAGACCCAAACCCAGTCCCCCTCCTTCTCCACGGCCGTCATGCTCCTGGACAAGCCATTGCTACTGCATGCCTGGATGACCACAGTTCCATTGACCTGAGCTCCCCACCTCCTGTCTAACTCCTCCAAGGTCCCTTCTTCACTCAGCAGCCAGTGTGACCAGTTACAATGTAAATCATTTCAAGTTCCTGCTTAAAATCCTCAACCACTTCCCATCAAGCTCAGGAGAAGCTTTCAACTACTTGGATTTATGGGCCTTCCGTGGTTTGACCTCATTGTTCTCCCCCAGGTCATCCCTTTCCACGCTCCCCTTCACTCTCAGTGCTCCAGCCACGCTCACCTGCCTTTGGCCTGTGAGGGACTCAGAACCAGATGCCCCGACCTACTTGCAAAGCTCCTCCTCTGGTCTCTTCAAGGCTGCTGTCTGCTTCTCACCTCCCTTCCAGGGCCATCTCTGTTGTCACCCCCTCTTACAAACACTCTGCATTTCTCTGCAGGGCCCTTAGATATTTCACTTGTTGTTTCTTATAGTTCCCCAAGAATGATGTTAGAAATGAAGCAAACTAAGTGAAAAAGTAAAATTGTAATAAAATTTTTAATTAGTTGATTTTGGGGGGGGGGAATTAAAGCTAACTACTTTGTTGGAAATAAGGGTATTAGCTATCTATTGCTGTGCAACAAATTGTCTAAATCATAGTTATTTTAGATTTTCTTCTGAACAAATCCAAACTGAGAGACCTTGGGCTGCCAGAAGAGGCAGGCAGAGGTGGCAGGATGCCCTGTTGAATGCCTGGCTCTCCCCTAGTTTGGGTTTGGATTTGGGGTGAAGATCTTGTTTCCCCAGATGGCACATTCCCCAGGAGTCTTCCAGTGGCTGGAAATGCCAATGTAACCCTGCTGAGAGGGTCAGGAGCTGAGCTGACCTGGAAGGAACTGAGCGGCCAGGTGTTGGAGTGCCCAATTAGGACAACATGCCCAAATGAAAGGAACAGTCAAGCCTCCAATCCCTTTCCGAGCTAGCATAAGCAAGAGGGAAATGGGAGAAAGGGCTGGCTCTGCGAATGCTCTGTTGTTCCCTGTGGGACCACACAGGATGAGGGTCAGGTGGGTCAGCACAGACATGGGGTCATTTCACCACCGAGAGAGTCTGGAACAAAACCCCCCGACATGTAGGGACCTGGGGACCAGGGGAATGGACAGGGGGAGGAACACTGAGGTCAGAATGGAGGAAGTGTCTACAAGGACCTCTGCTCTCGGGTAAGGGGGTCTTGGCAGATGTCCCCCTGTAAAGGGACCTCCGGATGGAGTCACCTGGGCTAGGAATGCAGCGATGCGTGAGAGCGAGACGGGCGGGGGGCCCTGAGCGCTTGGCTTAATGCCCTCCAGAGGCTGCAGCGCACTAGCCATGCACCGCATCCAGGGTGGGGTGGGGGTGGGGAGGCAGCTTTCCCAGGAGGCCAGCCAGGTCAAGCCTCTGTAATTGCTAAGGTGAGGCCTGTGAGTTCCCATGCAGGCCTTGTGTGTGTGTGTGATTTTTAAAGATTTATTTATTTATTTATTGTCCCCCGCGCCGTTGTCTGCTCTGCTTGTCCATTGGCTGTGTGTTCTTCTATGTCTTCTTGTATTCTCATTAGGCTGCTTTGGGAAATGATCCTGGGACTTTCCGGAGTGGGATAGTGGTGATCATTTTATTGGGCCACCTCAGCTCCCTGTTCTGCTATGTCTCTTATTGTCTCTCCTCTGTGTCTCTTTCTCTTGCGTCATCTTGCTGTGTCAGCCCTCCATGTTGGCTGGCACTCTTGTACAGGGCAGCACTCCTGCATGGGGTGGCACTCTACGTGGGCCGGCACTCTGCATGGGCCAGCTGTCCGCGCGAGCCAGCTTGCCTTCACCAGGATGCCTGGGCATCAAACCCTGGACCTCCTTTATGGTAAACGGGAGCCCAACTGCTTGAGCCCCATCCGCTTCCCACACATAGGGTTTTGTCTTGGAGCTGGAGCCCCCAGAGGCACAGCCAAATCCACGTTATCCAGCCCCTGCGCGGCTTTCCTCTCCCCGGCCGCTCCCTAACGGGCAGGCTGTCCTATGGCCGGTGGGCACAGGGTCTCACGTCTGCATTTCCATTTGAAAAGGGGATTCCTTTGGGGCAGGCCTGGCTTTAGTTCCGGGCTCAGAAGGGTTCTGCTGGTTGCTTCCTGGTAACTTCCTGCTCGTGCCATCAGGGTCCCTCTCCCAATCCACCTTTTTCCTTGACCCACCTTCCCCCTCTGCCGCCTCAAGGCCTGTCTGCGCCTTTGCTTCTCCAGCTCCCCGCAGGCCCCACGGGCAGCCCGGACCACACCCAGGCAGAAGCGAGGCCCTGCTTGTCTGTAAGGGGCATGTGGACAGACACGGGAGGAAAACCCACTGACTAATGGGCAATTACGAGTTGAATGGTGTCCCCCAAATAACCAAATGTCCAGGTCCTGGCCCCTGGCCCCAGGAATGTGACACTACTGGAAATGGGATCTTTGAAGATGCTAGCAGTTGAGAAGAGACCAAACTGGATTTGGGGGTGCCTTGTCTAATATGATGGGTGTTCTCAAAAGGAAAGGAATCTTGGACATAGACACAGAGAAGACAGCCGTGTGGCGGTGTCAGAGATTAAGTCGCTAAGCCAGAATCTCTGGCCAGCGAGCACCAGAACCCTGCAGCTGTCGGAAGGGGCGTGGCCTGCCGGCCCCGTGACTGTGGCTGCCCAGCCTCCAGGACCACGAGAAGATTACCTTCTCCTGTTGAAGCCTGTGGTGCTTTGTCCCAGCAGTCCTGGCGGCCCGAGAAGGGCCTGCAAGAACTAATCTACTAGCTGATGGCATGTCCTACTAGGGGATTTTTTGGGCTGGGGAGAGAAAAGGTTTTCAAATCACCCATTTTAGCAAATATAACAGGGTCATAATATTTTAAAATAAATACAACAAACAATAAACAGAAAATGTTTCAATTTTACACTGGGCCCAGAGCATCTGAAAGAGAAAATCGGTGTGTGGGGTAGTGGTGGGGGGAGTGAAGATGGAAGGGCGCCAGAGAGACAGCGGAGGAGGACAAGAGGCAAAGACGTGGCGGGGGGACTGGCGAGCCAAGGGAGGCTCAAGGGGGCTTTAGGTTTTAGGAGGAAAAGCAATATTAGAAAGACTTGCTGATTCCACTTGTTGCGGACTTCTGAGCATGCTTTTTAGGTTTGTGGGCTGCTCAAGCAAATGCCACGCAATGGTTTGGCTTTAACAATGGGAATCAAGGTGTTTATGGTTTTGAGGTTAGGGAAAAAGTTGCAATCAAGACATCTCCAGGGCATTGCTTTCTCCCTGAACAGTGTGGCATTCTGGCTGGCTGCCGGTGATCCTTGGTCCTTGGCTTGGCACATGGCAGCCTCTCCTTCGTCTTCTGGTTCCGTTGATTTCAGTGTCTGGCTGCTCCTCTGGGCTTTCTCTCTCTCTCTCTCCATCTGAATTTCCTTCTGCTCACAAGGGACTCCAGGAATAGGATTAAGACCCATCCTGGCTGGGCTGGGCCAAACCTTAACTGAATCCCCTCATCAGAGGGTCCTGCCTACACTGGGTCCCACCCTCGGGAGTGGACCACGTTCAAGAACGTGCTTTCTGGGGTCCATACCGCTCCAAACCACCACACACGCACTCATCTTCCTTGGACGTTCTGCTGACCCACAGCTCACAGCTCTGAGTCCTGTCTGGCCTGGAGGAGGAACCCGGGTGGTCGAGAAGACGCGTTCCCAGCCATGCTTCCTGCAGAAGTCCCGTCTTCAGAAGGCCAGCTGAGAGCTGGGCCAGCCCGCCAGCCCCCACGCCTGCTCAAGCCTTGGAGGCTGTTTCTCTGCCAGGTCTGGGCTAAATTTTTAAAATCCTAAAATAAATTACCTATATAAATCCATTTTCACCTTAGTCCTAGTGACAGTCTTGTCCGAAAGGACAGAGGAATGAAATGGAGAGATTTGAAGAAAGAGACCCAGGCCGAAAGTCAAAGTAAAGATTTATCCTTGCATCAGAATGTGTTAGATCTTGCAATTTGCATATACAAAGAATTCAGCAACATTCACTGGCATTATAATCAGAGCAAGATCAAATTATAAATGTAATAAAAAGAAAAAATGAGAGTTGAAACCATCATACATACATATGTGGGAAAGATTGCACATAAATTAAAGGCAACAAGAAAAGTATCAGTTAATCATACATTTAAAAAAATAACATGGACATGTCTCCAAATGCGGAAATGCTCATTTTAAAAAGTTTTTAAAAACACATAAAAATACCCTTTAAAACACTGGTCTGCATTCTTCATTCGTATAGCACTTGGAAAGAAACAGTGAAGAGAGTCACATAGTGACCGATAAAGCATACAGATCAGAACGGTGGACTTCTAATCGCTATTTGGCATTTTAATGCAACTGCATGCAACATAGAAAACTGTGAAAGGAAAAAGGATGTTCTCAGTCTAGGGCTGTTTTCTTATGTACAATGGGCTTTCTTTGACCAAAGTGGGGAGAAGAGATAAACTTTCTGGGTTGCACAGAGAAGCTGCGGAGCCGCTGGGGTACGGCCTCGGCGTGCACCTGCCCTCCTTCAATGCGGATGGCGCGGGGGCATCCTTGGCAGAGGCATGAGGCCACCAGGACTGGCCGCCTGCGAGGGGAAGTGCTGCCTGCAACAGGCAGGGCCAGGCCTGCACCCAAGGGAGAGAAGCTTCTGCTTTGCTTCTGGAATGGGAAGGGATTACGAGCAGGCAGAGCTGAGTCCAGGACCCCTGCAGCGGGCACCTGAGGAAGGCAACACCCACACCTGGGGCACTTTCCTGAGGACACCCCTGAGTCCGTCAATCTTAAAGATACTTCTTGATACAAGAGATGGCAGCTAGACCTTTGAAGGGCCTAGAGGAGTCTGAGCAAGGGCTCTTAAATCTGGACCCAGATCTGTGCCCCTCGAATTTGACTTTGAACTCTCAAATAAAGAACGAGAACAAAGTCACCTTCATTGGAACGAGCCGGCTCTGTTTCCAAGCTTCCTGTGCTGCATGGAAGCTCATTTCCTTCTCTTCTCCTTTAGTCAAAGAAAGGCTGGTGGGGTTGGCACTTCAAATGACAGCAAATGGCACCTCCTGCCGAGTGGCAAAGCTGCCTCCACTTTCCTCTTGGATCTAAAGGCGTAATCATGGCCCAGGGGAGGAGAGTGGCGCCCTCAGCTGTGACGCCCAGGGGTGCAGCTGGTGGTGAGCGTGAGGGCAGTGCTCCCAGGGTGCACTCATCCTTGCCCTCTGGTGGGGAAGGTGGCAAGAAGATCGATACTTGTGATGCTGTTAGTGAACCGGTCAGCTCCCCCGGGGTGGCTTTTGCACACAATAAATCAAGAGGGATAAACAGTGCAACAGGAGGGTGCAATCAGTTATTGGTGGAAATGCTGAGTAAGGCCTTTCTATCTCTTTTGAAAAACAAAAACAAACAAAAAAAGCAAAAAAAAAGTATCAAACTACTTGCGCATGTTCAATATTTTTAGTAAGTTAGACCAGATGTCATCTTTTTTTGTATTCATCTATTAGGTACCTAATATCTATAGGATAACTGCTATTTAATTGAATGTATCCGCATCCTTTTTTTTTTTTGCCCTGTAAGCCAATCCTATCTGGCAGTGGGATTAATATTATCCAGTGTCCAAAGGTCTCAGTAGTATTTGCATCCAAAAATAAGTTAGCCTTTAGGTTAAGGATTTTTCTCTCTCTTTCTTTTATTAAACATTGAGGGGTGGGACTTTTAAAAATTGGTATAAATCTAAATAGATTTTAAGTTTTTTTTTCTTTACAAACAATCCTAGCTTTTTACAAGAGCCTTTAAAATACCAAAATTCTTCTTAGAAAATTTAAAGTACAGTCGCTTCTGGTTCTGCTGTTTGTGTGCAAACGTGTGCTCCTGGTTCGGGGGCATGGGCCGTGCGTCTGTGCGCACGGGTGGGACGGGAGATGGTTTCTGGCGGCGCTTCCAGGCCTGGCTCAGGCCGAGGCAGAAGGGAAGGGGGGCCGAGAGATGCGGCTGCCTCACTGCTCAGAGGGTGACAGGCGGCCGGGCAGCAGAGGAGCCTCGGGGGTGCTGCGGCTGTCCCCAGGCCTCAGGCCACCAGGATGCCCGACGTGTAGGGCTCTCCTAACCTAGCCGAGGCTGCACAGCCATGGCCTTGAAGAAATACCTTAACAAATACTATTCTAGAGTCACAGACCACGCTCACAGGACTGTGACCTGGTTCAGGCTGAAAAGTCTTACATGATGTTTAAAATGTAAAAGTAAACCATGGCAACTGAAACTGAGGCCCTTACAAAATTCCGTATATGCTGTATTGTCACAGTTTGCCTTCGAAAAATAGCTGCTGCTCAGGGCTGCAAAATCAGTTAGGAGTGTATTTTCAACTCATTTCTGAGTCCTCGACTGTTTTCTTCATAATGAATTTTGTGTTTAAAGTACATTTGGCTTATTGAGATTTACAATTTTTACAGGTGCTGAATATGTGAAATTAAAGTGAAATAAATCTAATGAAAAATTAAAATATTTATGGATAGAAGCAGAAACATATTTTATGGGATATTATTTGATCTTAGTACATTATTCTAACTTTTAAAAAGGGTATTTAAGATTTAATAATTTTATAGCAGGTGGCCTTTAAAGCGTAACAAAATATATACATAGAAATTAGGTTGAATATTAATGTCAACTATGAAATAAATTAACATGATTTTTACAAATATACTGACCATTAAATTAAAAAATATTTTAAGGCAGGAATCTTCATTTGAAATTAGCATAGTCTGAAAATATATCAATAAAATCTTGTACCACTTTGTAGCAGAATTCATACTGTTCCTGAAAAAGAAAAACAAAACTACGTTGAAATTTTATTTTTTGAAAAACATTCAATTAACTGAATCAGGAAAAACATTAAAAATGAGATAGAAAAAGTCTGAATATTTAAGAGAATACTGTATACCCGTATGCATATTAGCCTCTATTACATAATTCAGTTTTCAGTATGAGATTTTTCATATAAAGTTGTCTTCCTACATAGAAAATGCCAATGTTTAGTTGCAATTTAGATTGCATATTTTAGAACAGTCTGAGTAAAATTGTCTTTACTTTTCACATTTTAACTGCAAAGTGATTTTAAATTAAAAAAACACACAACCCCAGAGTATTAATTTATCAAATTTCACAATATAACAATAATTTACACAAGTTAAATAAAATGAAAATATCTGTTATTTAAAAGCCTAAAGTACTCTACTAAAGGGACATGGTTTTACATAAATTTTCCTAGAATTCAAAGGAGCAATGCCTTCCATTTGTATAAGGCATTTAACTTATTAAAACACCTTCACGAGCTACTTGACCTTGGTCCTCCCAGAGCTGGATTCATGAGTTAGTGGGGAACCTGCCGCGTAACGGGCACTCATCAGGAAAGGATGGCCAGGATGGGCCGTATCTGCCTCAGGGAACCCACTTTGGGAATCTGAGTGGGCTCCATGGTTGGTGACTGGAGGCGTGGGGGCTGAAGGTTGAGGAAACAGCAGATGGCAGCTAACCTGCCTCTCAAGTTCAGGGTCGGGGTGGCTGCAGATCCTGGTCGTTGGCGTGCGCTTGGACCCCTGGGATGCGAGGCCAGGCCGAGCCCTCTCACGTCCCTCCCGGAGGGGTGCCGGCTTGGACGTGAGGCCGAGGCGCTTTCAACTAGAAGCACCTGGACAGCTCAAGGCACAGCCAGTGTGCACGTGTCAGGTCTCGAGTGTCCTGCTAACGTTTGCCTCTTTAGAGTCAGCCTGGACATCATGCACACGTCGCCCTGGAAATCCACCTTACTTTCCTTCCCAGGGCTGTGTGTTCAGGGGGAGGCAGCGGCCGGCAGAGGGGAATCTGGCTCCTGGTTCTCAGGGCCAAAGGCTGGGGTCTGCCTTCTCTTTCTCTGGGAAGTCTCCCCTCCTCTTTTCCAGCACGTTCAGTTCAGCTGGTCTAGCTACACACTTGGCATGTGTTTGAGGCTTTTGGGTAGAAGGATGTTAAGTATTAGCCTGCCCGCCCTTCCCCGGCTCTCAGCCTGGCCCTGGGAAAAGAGGCTGGCACAGAGTGGAAACTGGATTTCCAGTCTGTTTTCTTTATTATTAATTATTTTTTATCTAAAAATATTCTGTGGCGTGGTCCACCTCTGCTGTGTCCACGCCCAAGCGTCTGGACATGCCTCTGAGTTACCTGGCTACCAGAAAGGGGCGATCAGAGGGAAGGGGCATTACCTGGCCTCTCCAGCCTCTTCCCAGAGACCTCGCAGGAAGCACTGTCTCCGTGGGACCATGCCACCCTCGGAGAGTGTCCTGGGTGCAGTTAACTTCCCAGTTTTCACAGATTTCCATCACGGGCGCGGCGCGCAGAGAGGTGGGGGGAGGGCCCGGGCACCCAGTTTCCTTGTAGCCCCAGGCTTCTCATAAGCAACATTGGGACCACCTGGGAGGGGGTTTTGGTCCCAACCCCCGGAGATGTGACTTAGCCAGCTTGAGGGCCAGCCTGGGCTACTGGCATGTGAGCAGCTTTGGCGGGCCTGCAGGCTGTGCTGCTGGCTGAGCGGGGAGTCCCTGGAAGGCCCCCTTGCCACCTGTCTATGCTGAGTTAGAGTGGAGAATGAGCAGGTAAGGAGGACAAGTCAAAAACAGGAAGCCTTTGGGAAAGGATGAGCTATAACAGCCTTTAAAATTGTACTTGCTCGTTCAGAATTAGCATCGAGTTTGGTGAGGAAATATCAGTTCCAAAAAACTCTAAGTATGCATGAGAGAGACTATGTGGGGAAACTGCATTTAAAGCCCCCCTGAACTTAACTTAGGTTGGGTGGGACCCAGCCAAGGGAAACGGTGCAAATGGAGTAGTGTAAAAGGGAAAATTATAAGTACCGGGATTTAAATGTTAGTACCGCTTTTGATCTAACAGTATTTTAAAAAGAATATACAATGGAGTCGCAGAAAATCGTTCACTTTAACGCAGAAGTTGGGATCCTGAGTGTCTCTATCGAAGGCAGGGGTTCTTAACCTTTTTTGTTGCATGGCCCCCTCTGTCTGTCGGGTGAAAACCGCGGACCCCTTACTAAGTCCACACTGCACCGTATATTAATATATCACACCTGCACCAACACGTCCCCACAAGAATGATATATTTTTTTAAGAATTCAATTCGAGCTCGTGGACCCCTTGTTAAGAACCCCTGATCTAAGGGGTCTGCGAAATCGAAAGTCCTGGAGCAGCTCCCCCACCCCCAACCCCGAGTCCTGCTGGAGCCCAAAGAAGGAAGTGGGTTGGAAAAGCTTCACTGTAACAACTCCAGTTAGCGCTTTTCCTTGGGTTCACCACCCTCCCATGCACTTGAGCCCCTTTAACGAAACATATGTCAAGGACAACGTAAAACCACGCTTGACTCTTCCAGAAACCTCCTTATCGGGCATTCGGTTTCTTACCAGGGTTTGTACCATATGCGGCCTCTGGAGTCGTAAACTCTTCACAGCTTGAAACACATCTAGGAGTCCCTCGGCTTTCACTCGTTCCAGAATGTTGCTGAGTGCGATGAAGGTACCTGTTCGCCCGGCGCCAGCGCTGCAGAGAAAGCACGGAATGCTGAAAACCGGCCTCCGAGGGGCTGAGGCACCCCCGCTGAACGGCTGAACGCGGTGGGGTTTTACGGCGCCTTTACATGCGGCTTAACTTTGAACAAGCCCACGTGGAATTCCTGCAAAGCTCCCCCGGCTGCAGTGGACGGTGAGCGGCCGGGCCCTCCGGGGAGTCCAGATGCGTGTGCGGCGCCTCGCCTTCCTCGGGGACCAGCGGCCTCAGCACCCCCTGGTCCCTGTAGACCGTGCGGGGGGCTCCGGCTCCGGGTCGGCCTCCCAATGGCTGTGTGGGAAGGCAGGACGCCCCGGGGGAAGGGCCCAGCGCAGGTCACTTCCCGCAGTGAGGAGTCAACTCCGTTTAAGGGGCTCGCTCTTTTGATAACTGGATAACCCTGCAGGGCTGGACCTGATCCCGGGAGAGCCCGAGGGTGCCCCGGAGGCTCCAAGGAGTCCCCCCAGGGGGGCGCCCTGGGGTCAGGCCAGGTCCTGCTCAGCTCCGCATCCCAGGTCCTACGCGGGCTAAGCCCTCAGCTCTGGCGCTGGGGCAGAGCGTGGAGGCACCTGCAGTTCATTCTCAGCGGTACCCCCGGCCGCCACCCCCAGGGGAACCAACACCGAGACGCAGGCGCCACCTACTGGCCAGGCTGGGAGTGCGCCCCGCGGGCCCCGCGAGGACAGCCCGGAACCTTCCAGGCTAATGCCGGCTCTGTTGGCAACTAGGCGCCGGGGTGGCGGGGCCTGCCTTTGGGGCCCGGGCCTGGACCTGCGCCTGTGGCTGGAGACGCCGTCCCGAGCGCTGACCTTCAGCAGCTCCAGGCCCAGGGAAGGGGCTGGGGCAGGGTGGGCCCCGCAGCCAGAAGAAGTTTCAACGCAAAGAAAGCGGCTCGGAGCCGAGGAGCGGGTTTGTCCGAGCTATGCTTGGCCGTTTTTTTTGATGACTTAAAAGCCCATGGAGATGTGGTGTGTGCGTGAGTCGTGCTCACGGGGAAAAGGCTTTCCCATTGGTGATCCTCAAGGACACGCTCTCCACCCTAGTTCTCCCCTCAGCCTTGAGTTGGGCTGGGTCCCAGAGTGGGGTGTCGGCCTGTGGACCTGCTGGGGCCCCCTGCAAAGGCCCTGGAATGCAAGAGAACTCTGATTGCGTGTTCTTCTTGCTCACAGAATAGCTCAGAGGGGTGGCCTTTCTGTGCCGCTCTAGTACCTTATCAGGAAGCTCTGGGGCTGCACCTGGGGCACCAGATGTCCAAGGCTGGGGTTGTGGAAGCAAGAGAGACAAGGACGCAATGGCGGTCCCCGGCCCTCAGCTATCCGCGATGTAAGGGTGGCATGGGATTCAGAGAACTGGCATTTGTCTTTGTGCTTGTGTCACCCTCAATGTCCTGTGACAGAATTCCAGAGTGGGGTGGAACGCAGGGGAGCAGCTGGGTTCAGCCCCTTCCTTTGATGGAAGGAAAGGCCCAGACTGGCGAAGACGTCAGGTCAAGGTCACGAGACGCCAAGTGCAGCCTCTCCAGCCAGTGCACTGCTCCCCTGAGTTCTCGCTGTATCCACTTACCTGGAAAGCATCTCCATTACTGCTGACCACCCCCACCCCAGGAGCTTCAGGTGCCCTTCACTCGTCACCAGGGGACCTGCCCGAGCCGTGGCTGCCTTCCTCTCCTGCAGTGCTGACCACTGGTGACTGACCGCCCCTCTGCTGGGGTCCCCTCCCCATGACCTGTGTGCACTGTGCAGCCTGGCCCTCAGGGAAGCCTGGGCCATGCCCCTGCTCGATGACCAGTGCCCTTCTCTCCATGAGGATCATTTTGCACATGGGCCACCCATCCTCTGGCAATTCCAGTGGCGACTTGCCTTGACGATGGTAAGTTCCCAGGGTAGGTTGGAAGCATTTTTAGTCTAATTTATGTGGCTGCAAAAACCTGGCCACAGGGTGAATGGCCTCCAGTAAAAGAGTGATTGAGCCCATTGTGGTGAGAGCTGATGGGAGGAATGGGTGTGGTCCCTCCAACGGACTTGGACAAGCTCTTGTGCAGCATTGTTGAGTGGGAGAGTGAGATTCAGAGAAGTGCCTCCATGGTCACCTGCTTTTGTACATAATGATGAAAATCCCATCCAAATATGGTTGTGGGTGTGTGCACGTGTGTGTGTAAGCATGCATATCCACACGCAGCCATCTAGCTATTCTACCTGGCCCGTATATAATTGTGTGTGCACGGAGCACAGTGTGGGAGGTGATGGTTGGGGGATGGTGAGCAGAGAGGAGAGGGGAGGGAAGGAGGGATGGGCCAAACAAAGAAAAGGAAACAAGACTGAACTAAAAACAAAAATATTCCGTGTGTGTGATGAGATGGCATCTGTGCGTTCATGTAAAATGCTGTGTGTGTGTGTGTGTGTAAGGGCGCATGAAAAAATAAAGTTGAGGAAATGACGTTGCTAGGAGAGTGACCCCAGGCTCGTCCTGCCCTCAGCTGCAGATTCAGCCAGACGTGGGGTGTGAGTCTGCACCCCACAGGAAGGGGTGTTTGGGGCAGCCTGGGAGGCAGGCCTCACCTGAGGGGCACCGTGATGGGGGGGCTGCCCTCTTGCCAGCAGTGTACTTGGTTGGTGGGGCTGCCCGGCTCATCTAGGGGCACACGGGGCTGCCGGGCTCACCTGCGGGCACATGGGGATGCCTGGCTCACCTGCGGGCAAGCAGAGCTGCCGGCTCACCTGTGGACACGTGGGGCTGCCTGCCTCACCTGGGGGCATGTGGGACTGCTGGCTCACCTGGGGGCACGCGGGGCTGCTGGCTCACCTGGGGGCACCTGGGGCTGCCTGCCTCACCTGTGGACATGTGGGGCTGCCTGCCTCACCTGGGGGCATGTGAGACTGCTGGCTCACCTGCGGGCACGTGGGGCTGCCCGGCTCACCTGCGGGCACGCGGGGCTGCCCGGCTCTCCTGGGGGCACGCGGGGCTGCCCGGCTCTCCTGGGGGCACGCGGGGCTGCCCGGCTCACCTGCGGGCACGCGGGGCTGCCCGGCTCTCCTGGGGGCACGCGGGGCTGCCCGGCTCTCCTGGGGGCACCTGGGGCTGCCCGCCTCACCTGTGGACATGTGGGGCTGCCCGGCTCTCCTGGGGGCACCTGGGGCTGCCCGCCTCACCTGTGGACATGTGGGGCTGCCCGCCTCACCTGGGGGCACGTGGGACTGCCCGGCTCACCTGCGGGCACGTGGGGCTGCCCGGCTCACCTGCGGGCACGCGGGGCTGCCCGGCTCTCCTGGGGGCACGCGGGGCTGCCTGGCTCTCCTGGGGGCACGTGGGGCTGCCCGGCTCACCTGGGGGCACGTGGGGCTGCCTGCCTCACCTGCGGGCACGTGGGGCTGCCCGGCTCTCCTGGGGGCATGTGGGACTGCTGGCTCACCTGCGGGCATGTGGGACTGCTGGCTCACCTGCAGGCATGTGGGGCTGCCGGGCTCTCATGGGCGCACGCGGGGCTGCCCGGCTCTCCTGGGGGCACTACCCGGCTCACCTGTGGGCACATGGGGCTGCCTGGCTCACCTGTGGGCACATGGGGCTGCCAGGCTCTCCTGGGGGCATGTGGGACTGCTGGCTCACCTGCGGGCTGTGGGGCTGCCTGGCTCACCTGTGGGCACGTGGGGCTGCCAGGCTCTCCTGGGGGCATGTGGGGCTGCCCGGCTCACCTGCGGGCTGTGGGGCTGCCCGGCTCACCTGCGGGCACGTGGGGCTGCCCGGCTCTCCTGGGGGCACACGGGGCTGCCCGGCTCTCCTGGGGGCACGTGGGGCTACCCGGCTCACCTGTGGGCTTGTGGGGCTGCCTGGCTCACCTGGGGGCACATGGGGCTGCCGGCTCACCTGCAGTGCACAGTGATGGGGTGGTTGCCCGTCTGCTGCTGCTGCTTCTGGACGGCCGCGATGAGGTCGATCATGCCCTTGCCCTCGGTGGGAATCCCGATCTCCGGCCAGCCATGGAAGTGGAACTGGCGCACCACGCGGGTCTGCGCCTCCTGGCGGGCCAGGGGCTGCGGGCAGGAGGGGCCCACTCAGTGCCGCCCGGCCACATGCCCCCTCCTGGAGCAGGCCCTGGCTCACGGGCCCTCCCTGGCCTTGGGGCCGGCCTCGTTCTGGCCTTCCTGGGGCCTGGGCAGGGGTTTTAGGCTGTGTTCACCTTAAACGAGAAAGGCTGGCACTCTGCCATGTCCTTCTGCCAGGGCCCCTGGTGCCCAGAGGACATCACGTGGGGGTCCCCACCTGTTCTTGGGGCTGGGTGGCTTTGTGTCCTACGGAGCCACGACCCTGCACTTCCCCCCGAGGCTCAAGGGGGACCTCCCTGAGTCCAGCAGCCTTGGGCCGCTCTGTTCCCAGTGCGGAGGAAACGGGGCTGGAGGTGCTGCTGATTGCCCTGCTTGGGGACCCCTGGGAGTCACCTAATTCATTATTTATAAAAGAGCTCCTGCCCTTCGCCAGGGAGCAGCTGCTCAGAGTCAGCGGGGCTGGGGACCCCATGGGAAGGGGCAGGGTGTCTCTGTGATGGCAGGACGGGGAGGCCTTGGTGGCCTCGCTCATTCCCTCCACCCTCCCGGGCCCAGCTGATGACCTTCCTCCACAGCGCAGAGTGGGCAGCAGTGAAGCCAGCGGGCTGCCTCTCAGGGTGGGTCTCTGCTCGGCTGTCACATCCTCCAGCAAGGAGGCAGGGGCCACGGAGAGACACACTTAACAGGGGACCTGCCCCGGACGGCGAGGCTCCCTAGTAAGCACCACGACCACGTGAATAGTGGCTGCAGCTGGATCTGCCTGTAAGACGGAGGTGCAGGGGCCACACCTGGCTGAAGGTGACCAGGAAGTCTCGAACACTGATGGCCTCCAAAAGGGTGTCGCTCTTGATCTCGATGGTTATTTCCCCATGAGTCACTGAGCCCTCTGTCGGCCAGTACTGGTAGCATTTATCCTGGAGGGAGACAAGAAAACAGGCGGTCCCGTAATGAAAACTTTGTTGTTTGTTTTGACTAGGAGATGAGGAATTGCTCTCAAACCATGTAACTCATTTCATTCCATCATGGGGGTAATTAGGAATGCCTGGCGATGCTTGCTGACCAGTGGAAAAGACTAGAAGGTCCAGGAACGGGCATAGGTGGATGCAGTACTTAGATATACGACAGAAATGACGAGGCAGAAAGGAGAGAGCGTTCCAGAAATGGAGCTGGAAGAATCCGCTTTCTCTATGGAAATGAACCTGAGCCCTCACTCCCACGCTCCCGGGGCTGATTCAGGGCCTCGTCCCCACGCCCCAGGGCTGAGCTGTGCACAGCCTGCACCGCCACGTGCGGTCGCCTTGCCCTTAATAAAAATCAGCCAACATAGGTAAGACTTGAGGCCAAAAACAAAACTGTGAAACTCTTAGGAGGAGAAAATATCTTTTCACCTTGGGGTACAGAAGTACTAAACAAGATGTAAAAAAGAGCTAAGCGTGATACAAAAGACTGAAATACGGGACTATGTAAAATTAACTTTTCTTCATCAAAAAACACCATTAGAGGAAAAAGACAGGCCTTAAAGTGGGAGAAAATGCTTGCAGAACACAAAACCAGCAAAGGATTGGTATCGAGAATAGGTAAAGAGCTAATGTAAACCAATAAGAAAAAGGCAAAGAATTCAATAGAAAAATGAGCGAAAGTCATGAGCATACATTATGTATAAGCAGCCACATGTTTTCCATAAACTATGAAGTGATGACACTCAACCATATAGAAATAGAGAGGTGCAAATCAAAGCCACAAAGACATGACATTTTTACCTGTTCAATTAGCAAAAATTAGGAGGCCTGATAATACCAAGATGTCACTCACTGATCTCTCTCATCCATTGCTGGTAGCCGTGTAGATTATTACGACCACTTTAAAATGCAATTAGGCATTATCTTGCCAATGCAAACTGTCACATTCTCTCCATTGGGGCATTTCATCTTTTTGGTGCACATTCACCCTTATTTAACAGAAGCACTGTTCTCAAGGAACAAAATGGAAACCTCCCCATTCCCGTGGCAGGAGAGGGGGTAAATAAACGGACAGAGGGTTCGCACCGCGGGATATTCTGGAGCAATGGCCATGAATGAACCACAGCTAGGGGCGTCAATGTTCTCAGAAGCAGAATCGTGCGTGGAAAGAGCAAGTCCCAGAAGACTGCCTATTAAAACGATATCCTTTATATAAAGTTCAAAAACATGCCAGACTAAACAGTATTTTCTTTTGGCACACTTGTATAGGAGATAAGCTTAAAATAAGCAAATAACTCATCTATTGGGATAAAGACAGTGAGATAGTAATGGAAGGTGAGTAGGTGGAGAAATTAGAATCTTCCAGTTGCTGGTGGGAATGTAAAATGATGCTTCCGAAACAATTCGGCAGTTTCTCAAAATGTTAAAAGTAGGGTTACCACACAGCCCAGCAATTCCACTCCCAGGTATACACCCAGAGAAAGGAAACGCTGCCCACACAGCAACTTCACGTGAGTAGCCACAGCAGCAGCATTCACAATGGCCAGAGGGGGGGACCACCCGAACATCCCTCAGCCGATGGACGGCCGAACAGAAGGCAGTGTACCCACATACTAGGGTAGTGTGCAGCCATAAAAAGGAACGAAGTTCTGATGCATGCTGCAAGGCCACATGTGGAGGGTTCCATTTATGTGAACTGCTCAGAACAACAGGCAAATCTACTGAGACAGAAAGTGGTCTTGCTGGGCTGGGGGGCGGGAAGCGGGGAGGGGTGCGGCAGGTGTGCGGATGTACTTCCAACCACTGAACTGCATAATCTGAAAGGCTAAATTGTATGGTATGTGAATTATAAGCCAATAAAGCTAAGAAACCAAAGCCAAACTCCAGGTGTTGCTTACATCCTGGGGGAACAACCAGATTGTGTCCGTTACTGGTAAAAGTTTAGTTTTCCAGTTGAATGGGGGGCCCACCAGTGTTTATGTCATTGATTAAACACAATACTAGAAGGTCAGGGGTGGCTCTCTGGGAAGAGGGGAACGTTTAACTTGTTGAGTTTGGCTGGGATAATGCCCACTGAGTGCACACAGAAAGCCTGCATCGTCAGGTCTGGAGAATGGGGAAGAAATGTCTTTTCCTTCACCAGGCGGTGATCTTGGCAGTTACAGAACAGCAGATTTTCAAGGCAGCTTTGGGCCAGCGGTCCCCATCTATGGGAACCCCTGGCCTCAGGTGGGATACCCCCCCGCCCAGGACCCGCCGGCTGCCCTGACCTGCTCTCGCTCCTGGACCTCGGTCAGCATCACGATCGTGTGGCACTTCCACTCCCAGACCATCCTCCAGAAGTCCTCGACGGTGTGTGGCAGTGGCCCCTGGGTGGCGATGAAATAGTCCTTCTGCCGGTAGCCCTTCGAGTGGGGGAGCAGGGGTTAAAGGCGACAGCCGCGGGACATAGGACAGCCCAGAGCCCGGCGAGGGTCACTGCCCCCCCCCCACCTCCACGGCCCAAGCCAAGCCCCACCTGGACACACGTGCACCTGTGCAGGCACCTGAGTCCCCACATCAGCTGAAACCTCGTCACCTGCACCTACAGAGCCCGAGGCCTCCCATCATCGCCTGCAGCCCCCTGGAGAAGCCCCTGGTGGTTTTGATCCTGCCCGTGTCTGTGCGTTGCAGCTAAGAAAGCAACACGCTGTGGCGCAAAAGGCCTGGGCGTGGAATTGTGGGAAGCGGGTTCGGATCCCAGCTCCTCCACAAGGGCTTTTGGCACTCTTTTCCTATCTGCAGAGCAGAAATAGTGACCCATGTTTGGCTGCAAAACCCCTTCCTGCCCCTTGGCCCACAGATTCTACCGTTTGCCGGGCTAAGTGCTGTAGAAATCACACGGTGGGCAGTGTGGGGAAGCACTGGCTCTCTACCTGGGGCACAGGACAGATAGGAAAGAAAAGGGGCTGTATGTAAAAGCAAAATAAAAAAAATGGCCCACTACTTAGCAGCGAGGCTATAGCCCTCTGTTTCCAACGGTGACTATTTTTTTCTTTTGTTTTTCTTTTTGAAAGCAGGTCATTCTGCTAATAATATGAATTGGATTTCCGGCACTGTGTCCATTCTCTCTGATTGTGAAAATTAGTTAACCAAGAATCTGTGTGACCCCATGTGACAGCAGAACACGTGCGTGGCATGGCAAGGGCCATTGTACCTACGTCGATAAAGGACGCGTTGATGTAGTCGGTGAACTCCTGCCCCCTTTTCATGGAGAGGATCACGCGGTTGAAGTCATCTGCAAACAAGCATTTTGCTTCTGTTAGCACAAATACCACCCTGCAGTGCACACTCTACCCTGTGGCTGCTACAACCTTCCAGAACACAAAGCCCATGAATAAAACCACGATCAAGTCAAGCCAGCGCTTTGGAAAGTTTACTTTAGGAAACAGGTTGATTACAACAGCCGGGGATGTTGTGCTTTCTAGGAAGGCTCCGAAAATTATCCAGTTAGTGGTTTCACTATGAATTGATGGGACAGGTACCAACACCTAAGCCTTAAGAAGACTGCATTTACGGAATTAAGAGCGTGTCTAGGTATCCACGTGAGGACGCTGCAGCCACAGAGAACTGGGCTTCTGAGGCTGAGGAAGGTGTTGTGCTCGGCCCCGCATGCTTGCTACTTCCCCGCACTTCCCACTGCCCCCTATGAAGACAGGTCCACTGGCAGCCTTTTTAAGGTAGCGCTTAGTTCACGAGATGTGCATCTGTCGAGGAAACTGCATCGTGAGGTGCGCCCTCTTCTCCGCCAGCCACCCGCCCTTCTGCTTGCGTGTGGCAACTCGGATTCTGCTGCTTTGCCGGGTCTCTTGGGTTGGTCTTTCTTTCCCCCCGAGACCCCTGCTTCCTCACCCTCTCCTCACCCTCTCACCCCCCCTCACTGCCCTTTCATTCTGCTCTTCGCGGCCCTGCCAGGCCAGAAGGCAGTGGGGGCAGGTCAGGCCCTACAGGGGACAGCCGGACACTCCATCTCCTCGCCCCTTCCTAGAGGGTCTGCGTGCCAGCTGCATGGCCCAGGCATGTCACTCGCTTTGCCCTTCTGTGCAGAGGGGCCGAAGGGGTGCCCGCCCAGGACTGGATGAGATGTGAGTGGGGGCACCAAGCAACGCCTTCCCCGGCAGCTCTGGCCCATGTCAGCAGCTGCCGCCCGACACCGGGGACGTCGGGGCCACTCACCGCTGAGCAGGTGAGTCTTTCCTTCCCTACACTCTAACCAGAGTCCGGGAGCCCCTGGCTGGGCCTGGCCCAGAGGGCACCGTGTCGTCGACCCCTGGCAGCAGCGGTCAATGGAGTCCCAAGGCCTGAAGCCATGAGCACCCGCCCCAACAGCCTCCCGGGAAGGTGGAGAGCCCGCAGCCCCCGGCTGCCTTACAGGGGATGATCTGGATGACACGCGCCTTCTTCATGTTGGCCGGCAAGTTGCCCGTCCTCATGTTCTCCTTCATGATCCGGACATTCGTCAGCTTCTGCCGGCAAAAAAGATAACCAGGCAGTTAAAATCCTGACCTTCCCGAACGCACACTCCTGGGAAGGGCACCTGACTTAGGAGCTGTCAGCCTCCATCCCCAGACATTTCTTTCATCTTGGAAAATAAAAGTGCAGAAGCCCCCGCTCCCCTGCCCCAGCCGCTGCTCGGCTCGGAAGCTTCTCCTTCTTCTTCTCGCACAAGTCTCGAGGCCGAACACCTCCCCTGCTCTGCCTGGGGTCAGCAAGAGGGCAAGTGATGAAGAGCAGCCGCAGCTCAACAGAGCCTCCCCGACACCCCCCGGCCACGCGGGTGCTTACCCTGAACTCTTCCTCCAGCCCGATTTTGTCCAGGGGGGTGTTGGAGCTGTGCAGGGCCTGCAGGTGCTTTTCCAGGGAGGACACGTCCAGCTCTGTGTCTCCATAGAGGTAGTACTCGAGTAAGGCTTGGTAGATGAACGTGTACTGCATCTGCAGGGAGGACCCCAAGGCCACCGGCCCCCTCGAGTCCGCCCAGCAGCCTCTGGCCCGCTCGGGGCTGGGCAGTCCCCCCAGGAAGCCGCCCTCTCGTCCTCTTTCTGCCACCACAAGGAGGCACAGGGATGGAAACCCGGTGAGTGGCCATTTACCTGTTCCCGCCCTTGAGCAAAGGTGATGCTACCGCTGACCTTGGGGGAGGGCTCTCTCCCTGCCGGGCGCTGAGCCAACGCACCTCCTGGGGGCATCCCCACCCCCACCTCGGACGGGGGCACGGAGGCCCCACGGGGCGGGAGGCAGAAGGCGGAGGGGCGCGAGGCCAGGGGCTCGGGGGTGGGGGGCGCCGGCACTCACGTCCGTTTGCACCATCTGAGGGCGCTGGTTGCGGATCCTGGAGACGAACTCGAAGACGTCGACCTTCTGCTCGGCCTGCATCATGTCCATCATGGCGTCAATGACGATGAAGGTGCCCGTCCGGCCCACGCCCGCGCTTCGGGGGGAAGACAGACGCCATGTTGAGTCACATCCCCCCTGGAGTACATGGTGGAGACCACAGACCAGAACAGAAGGACGCGCCCCAAATTAGGGGACATGCACCCCAAAGAGGAAGTCGCTGGGCACAACTTTTCTGTGGTTCGCAAAGCGCGATCTACCGCGCGGCCACCAGAGGGCGCTGCGGCCTCAAGAACGTGGTCTTGGCTGTTCCCGCAAGACCTACGCAAGCGGTTCCAAGGCCGAGCTGGAGCCGGCTGCAGTCAGCCTTGGACGAGGCTGGTGGAAGCGTTTTGCTCTCGAGCACCAAACGTCGTCCCCTCGCTATCGCTTTGGCCCTGGAAGTTTTTGTCTGACGTCATGCTTGGCATGGCATTGTAGGCTCTTCCTAAGGAAGGGGCGGCCACTCGCCCTCTGCCCGTTTTTTGCATGGGCCCCTGCAGGGTCTGCCCACCAGACCCAACCCCACCCCTTGGCTGGCCCTTAGGACCTCCCTGGGATGCTTCCTGGTCATGAAGCTGTCCCCAGGCCCCGGGTCTCCTTTCCCTCCCAATGCACTCCCCACAGTGCTTCTGGAATGTTCCAGTGCTGGCCGTGCCTGCTTGTCATCCAGATCCAGACCGGGTGGTTCCATTTTTGTTCACGTTTCTCCCCAGCAGCAGTCGTTGGGCGAATAAACCCCTGGTGGTGTTAGCACGGCCGAGGGGTCCCAGTCCGGGTGGCAGAATGTGGCATCTGCACCTGGCCACCTCGGAGTCACCCCATCATAAATGAGGAAGTGATACTCAGAACGCAAAGGCTCCAGTGGCGTGAATGGACCGCCCTGGGCTCAGAGAGCACATGCCCCTTTGAGGGGAGGGCGCTGCTGCTGCAGGCGTTCCGCTGGCGATGGGCCCCCTCCCACGCCGGGGGGCAGAGCAGATGAAGCACGAGGGGCCCTGTGCGGAATCACAGTTCTGTCCAGGCGCCAAGCGAGGTGGCCACTCGGACAGAGCCAGGTAGAGGCGTCCAGGGTGTGCAGGGACCAGGCTGCAGGCTGTAGTGTCTCCGACGGGGCTTAGAAAGCCCCTTTGTTCTCCTGGTCGCGGCTGAGCCTGGAGAGGCGCTGGGAGCTGGGGCAGAGCCAGGTGGGCGCTGGGACACTGGGTCCCACGCTGGCGTTCAGAACTACAGAAAGAACCCCTTCGCGTGGCCTGTCGTTTGACAGGGACTGCCCCGCCTGGGAGAGCACGTCGGTCCTTTTAGAAGGATTAAGAGCCCAAAGTTGACGGTGAGTCAGCAGGGAGGGCAATCAACAAGCCAGCGCCCCTTCTCCACGCGGCCCTGAACTGAGGAGCCCGAGTGAGGAAAGAGCCGGGCAGGCAGGGGGCGAAGCTGCCCCTCGCCTAGTCTTTGGGGGTCTCCCGCCAGCGTGGGTGTTCCTGCTAATTTTGGAATGGCGCTTGGCTGGCCCTGATTTCCTGGTGGGAATTCCTGTCATCACCCGGAACCGTCCATCTGCCCCACGCTTCAGGGCAAGGGGTTTGGGGAGCTGGTGAGGGAGACCACTTCCGTTTTCCATACATAAAAACCCTGGTGGTGAAACCCAATGGAAAAGGGCAATGGAAACCCCAGAGGCTCTAAGATTAAAATGAAATGTATCCATAGAAGAAACCTTCCGTATTAAATGGGAAAGGCTGGATCCTGGCCGTGGAGTGGGGCCAAGGAGGACACAGAAGAAAGGGCAAGTGCAGCTGTCCCTGGGCTGTCATCAGGAGGAGGGGGAAAGCTGAAGAGGGGGCAGGAGTTATCCATTCAGGTGTTCGCCAGCTTCGATGGACACCATTGGGCTGATCCAGAGCTGGTCATTCTCAGGTGGCTGCCCCTGACGGAAGGCAGAGGCTGCTCCTTTATCTCCTGCCATCTGGACCTGACTGGCTGCCCGCAAAAAGGAGCCCAAGGTGAGGCAGTGGCCGGAGCTGACTTCTAAAGCAGATGAGAAGACTGAAGGTGCCGCTCCCCTGCCAGCAGCTTCTCCACGCCGAGGGCCAGTCGGACTCTCCGCCCTGGAGTGAAGGACCTGCTGCCCTAGCCCCTGCCGCCGTGGCCGCAGCGAGACTCAAACCTCTGCAGGGCTTAGCCTGCCCTGCCCGTCAGCCGTGCTCCCCCCAGCTTGGGTCGAGTCCGCTTTCTCCTGCCAGCGCTCTGGCTGCGCTGGAATGCCACAGTGATTAAATCCTGAGTTTCCAGCTGGCACTGCCAGGGACAAAAGCCACCTGTGCACAGAGCCACAGGTGCTCCGAATCTGTCACACAGATGTCCGGGAGAAGCAGCCCGGAGACTCTCTGGCAGAACTGGCTCCTACGGAGTCTGAGGAGGACCACGAGGGCACCAGTAAGATTTGTGCCCGGGCAGGGGAGCCTGGGCAGGGCCAGGTCGTGGCCGGCTTACAGGGCTTCCTTCTGCCGGCACCCCAGGCCAGGTGACACTGTCCGCTCAGGTTTACAGCGGAGGGAGCAGATGCTGGCTAGGTTACGGGGGCCCTCTGCTTCTGAGGGGCTTGTCCAGGATTTCATCCCGTGCCAGGGGCTTGTCCAGCCTCCCCACCGACCCCAGACCTCCCTGCCTCTGCCTTCTTGGCAACGGGACATGCAGCAGGTGCCCCTAAGGAAAAGGGTCTGTGGGGGGCGGGGATGGGGCACGGCCAGCGTCTGGTTCTGACCCTGCTACCGGGAGTCCAGCTGGCCACCGAACGGTCTTTCGTGTCTTTGTCCTTATAAACACGATGTGCAGACCCGGGGCCATTTCATCGAAACACTTTTCCACCCCGGAAGTCAAACTGCACATTTAGAGCCACGGGGGACGTTTCATTTGTGTCCCGTCGCCTCTGCCGCTGAGGCTACCCTGGAGGAAATAACAAGTCCACCTAAAACTGAGAGGCTGAGGCGCGGAAAGGAGACACGGGCCCGCTTTGGGGAAGCGGTCCTTTGGGGACCTGCCTTTTCACCCTAAGGGACGATGCCAGCGGCGGAGGCGGGCCACATCTGGCGATGGTTGGGTGCTGAGCCCACCACCCCCAGGCCGCGTCACAGGCTGAGCCCAGGGTGGTCTTTTCCGGTACAGGCGAGGCAGTAGAGACCCGGGTCCCAGGCCAGCCCTCTTCTGGAAGGTTCTGTTCCATGTACCTGGCACCCTCCCGCTCCCAGCCTCCGCCTGCTCTCTGTAAGGACTCCGGGGACGATTTGGATCTGGGTTTCTGGAAGTACTTTGGGGGCTCTGGGACATGGTGGGAGGCTCCTGGGACCGCCCACCTCTCGACAAGAGGCTCTCCCGCTTTGCACCCGGAGGCGCTGAAGGGCAGAGTGTGCGCGTGAGCGCGGCTGAACCGCCAGCTGGCGCCCCACGGCCCGGCACTGCCGGTGGCGCTTTGGGCTCGGGTGGGGGCGTCCCGCCGGCGCCGTCCCCCGGCCTCCTGCCTGTGCGCCCCCCGGCCTCCCGCCGGCGTGCCCCCCGGCCTCCCGCCAGTGCGCCCCCCCCCGCCTCCCGCCGCGGCCCGGGGCGCACCTTCCGCGCCGGCCGTACCTGCAGTGCACCACGACCGGCCCCGCGTGCGCGGGGTTGAGCGCCTTCACCTTCTTCAGGAACTTCAGCATCCCGATGGGGGTGAACGGCACCCCGAAGTCGGGCCAGCTGGTGAAGTGCAGCTGCGACACCAGCCGGGGCGCTTTGCAGCCGTCGGGGAGCTGCTGCGGAGTGGACGGGCCGTGAGCCGGGCGGGCACCGACCCGGGGCCCCCGCCCCACGCCGCCTTCCGGGGACGCAGGGCCGGCTCCCCTCCGCCGTCCAGGGGGTACCCCTGGGCACGCGGGCGAGGACCTAGGGTTCGGGCCACAGAGCGGGACGCGGGCACCGGGCCCTGGGCCCAGGCCAGGCAGTGCGAGTCCCAGGACGGCCCCGAGGCCGTGAGCCCCGCCCGCAGCAGGGTGGCTGCACCCTGGTTCGTGGGGGCAGTGCCCACAGGCCTGTGTGGTTACTCTCGAAAGAGTCTTAGTTTAGGAAAGGAAGAAGTGGTCTGCCAGCACTCTGGCCACGCGCCCCAGAGCTGCTTTCCACGCCCCCGCTCAGGGCCTCTGAGCTCGGCGTTCTCCTGCTGCAGCCCACAGAAGAGCATACGTGTGTGCTCGCACGTGCGTGTGCCCGGGGGCCTGGGAGGGAGGCAAGCAGGGAAAAGGAGGATGACACGCTCCTCCACTCCCCTTACTCGCACTGGCCCTGGGAGCTGCGGACTGACTTTTTGGGATCTAACTATGGGATCACTCTATTTTTGATTCCTGATAAAAACAGCCTTCTGTTTTCTCTCTGTTTTTTATATCTCTTCAATCTTTCTTTCCTCTGCCTGGTGCATAGGCATTTTGTTTGTTTCTTTTTTTTTTTAAGAGCTACCAGGGATGGAACCCAGGACCTCGTATGTGGGAAGCAGGCGCTCAACCACTGAGCTGCATCCGCTCCCCCACGCGTAGGCATTTTTATTGAAGCTGCCTCAAACCCTGTTTCGTGGGGGAAGCAAGGACAAAATAATGAGCTGGTTTTAGGCATAATGTTGAAACTGTTCAGAAACCCCAGCTTCCTGCCTCACAACTCCAGTGAGTGGAATGACCTTGAGCTACAGGATCGGGGGCCCTCAACCCCCAGGCCCCTCCAGCTGGTTTGACGGCCTCCTGGGGGGGCCCAGAAGGGTCCCTGGGAGCCAGGGCAGCCACTGCTCCCTGCAGGATCATGGGCACGTCTCAGGTTTATGCCTGCCCACCTACCCCTGCCCACCTACCCCTGCCCACCTCCTCCTGCAGCCCCCATCAGCCCTCTCTTGTCCATCTCTTGCCAGGCCCCTTGCAGCCCCCACCCATCGGGAGCCACGGCCGAGCCGGGCTGCGGAGCTCCTCCTGCCGGCAGGGCGGGCCTGGGGGGCTGGTGGGGGGGGGGGGCAGCGGGCAGGGCGCTTACCGACTGCACGCAGAACTTGCGGATGGTGTAGTCCACCAGCACCACGCAGTCCTCCACGCACACGCGGAGGTCCCCGTAGGTCCAGCAGCCCTGGTCGGGCCAGTACTGGTAGCACTTTTCCTAGGGGGAGATGACGAGCAGGAATAAGCAGGCGCGAGGGGGTGCTCCCTTCTCCACCCCACCCGCCCCACGCACACGGCTTCGCCCATGCTCTTTCTTGCGCACGCGCACCAGGCTCGATGCGGACGGTTCTGGAGCTGAGAAGGGGCTGGCAAGCATGTTCTGTCGCAGGGAGGACCCTGGGTCCTCGACTGGCGAAAGCCCGGCCCGGGACGACCGCGAGGACCCAGGCTCCCTGGTGCCACGCCAAGGACCTCGTGTTTATCTAACCCGTCACTAACTCCGGTTGCTCCCTGCGCTGCCCACACAGCGCTCGGCTGAGCCTGCTCTCTCCAGGCAGGGCAGCAGGGCCCTAAGGGACCCCGCAGGCTGCGGCGCCCTTTCCCATGGGTGCCAGCATTTTTTCCAGCTTGGCTTGCTAAGGGCAAGCTTCGTTCCGTTGCTGCCAGCCCACTTTTCAAGAGTAGTGAACCTGTCGTCCAGTCAAAGACCCTCGCTCTCCTCTGGCAGGGACGGGCTGGGCTGGGCATCTGCCGAGGGTGGCCTGTTTTCCCATCCCCACCTCCTCCTGTATCTCCTCTCCCTGCAAGACCCAGAGCTGGTGAGGTCAGGCAGGGGCCGTGGGCAAGATTCTCTAGGCAAGGGCCATGGGCAAGCATCTCTAGGCAGGGGCCCTGGGCGAGCTTCTCTAGGCAGGGGCTGTGGGCAAGCGTCTCCAAGCAGGCCCACGGAAAGGGGAGAAGAGAGCTCCCGAGACCCCACGGAAGAGCGCCTGCTGGGAAACAGGCCTCAGCATGGCAGACCATTCATCCTCTTCACTGCCCCGGGCCCAGCAAACAGCGTTAACCTCGTCTAAAGCAGGAAGCACCCTGGTTTCCTGACACCCCCGGGGCAAACGTCCCCCCCCACGTCCTGACCAATGGCAGGTGGCTCCTTCCCCGTCCCGGGTCTGGGAATCTCTGACGCAAACCAGAGAAGCAGTGACCTCCTGGCAGGTCCTGGGGCAGGGGCGTCTGGGCCCTGGGCAGGGCCGGCGAGGCGGTGGTTCTCCCTGGAGAGCCTCCCGAGGCCCCTGGAGCAGCTGGCATGCTTCCAAGGTCACCGGCCCGCGTGTGTATGCCCCCCCGGGCAGCAGGGCCCCCCGGGCAGCAGCCCGCCGCCCCCCGCGGCAGTGCACCGGAGACGCGGGGTTTCGGTTTCGTAACACACAGCTCCGGATGTGGGAGCCAGGGAGCCAGGCCCCAGCAGAAGAGTCAGCAGCTAAGAAAAGGGGAACCGCTGCGAAACGGTCTCGTCGGAAACGGCAGAATTCAGGGTGCAGAGGCCAGGAGTGCTGAGTCACAGGGGAGGCAACGTGCGGCGGGAGGAGCCCAGGCTAGAGCCCGAGGCAGGGGGACCCACTGCTCCTGCCCCGGCCTCCTCACGCTTCCCAGGGGCCCCCAGGCCCCTCGCCCTTGTCCCCCGCCCCCGCGGGCCCCCCCAGCCCCTCCCCCAGCACCTGCTCAGAGCCAGGGGCTCCTCCTCCACTCCGCTCCGGGAAGGGAGGGTTCAGTCCCTCCTCCCCCGGCACCTACCCCCACGCCTTCCGGTGACAGAGGATGACAAGGGCAGCACACTGGGCAGGGTCCCCCCCGCCCTGTCCCACCTCCTTCGAAAGCAAAACCAGAAACTCATCCTCTCCCCGACTGGAAGCGGTGGTGGTGGCCTGCCCCCTCGACTGGAAGCGGTGGCGGTGGCCTGCCCCCTCGGAGTGGAACTAATTAGTAAGGGTGGCACCTTGGGGCTAGATGACACCTGCAGGGCCTCGTGGGCAGGGAGGGGTCCCCTCTGCACTGTCCCCGGCACCCGGCAGGCCCTGGGCAGGGCTGGGCAGCACAGCCGCCGCCCGGGGCCCACACTGGGCCCTCCTCCCACACTGCCTGCCGCCCCTTTGCTCCAGCCCTCACGCTAGAACATGCTGGAAGAACAGTCTCCTAAACCCACCCACCCCTAGCGCGTCTCCCCCCAGCTCCCCAGTGCCCTGCATTGGAGAATGCGTTCCCTTCTGATAACACAGATCCCTGTGAGGGCCGAGAGGTCCCCGGTGCCCCACTGCCCCGTTCCCAATTCCGCTGGCCCCAAGCCCCCGTTTCCTGCCACTTCTGGAGGCCCTATCTCCGGGCGGGACCCACAGGTTGCTCAGGGGTTCACAAGCACAGCCCTCTGCCTGGGGCTCTTCCCCTTCCTGGATTCCAGAAAACTCCCTTCCTGGTTTGAGCCCCAGCCCTGCCGTCATCTCCTAGCGACCCTTCGCCCACCTCCAGCCACTGCCCGGACGGAGCTGCCCCCACCTGGGCTCCTACTGCCCTCCTCCTTCATGCCTCGGGGCCCCCTCCCACTGTGCTCGGGTTTATTCTTTAGGGCCTGTGTCCCCTCAGCTAAAAGGCGAAGGAGCAGCTCAGAGGTGTCATCTTTGCACCCCAGCCCAGGCCCTGTCCTGGCGCTGGCTGTACCCCCTGTGCCCCCTGCCCGCTCACCCGTTCCCCCACCCCATGGCCTCATGTGCCTCTTATTTTTTTGTGTCACTGCCTGTCATAGTCCATCTATGTTCATTTGCTTTTTGCTTGGCGTCCGCCCCTCCTGGTGGAACACGAGGTCTGCCTGCTAACCGCGCAGGACCCCGGGAGGAGCGCACCCTGCGGGGACACCCACGGGACACTACTGAAGACCCATTACCCAGGTGAGAGCGGCGGCCCCCCTGCTCTTCTTTGGGGAGGTTTTAAACTCTCATAAGGAAATGCATTACTTCTCGAGTTAGAAATAGTTCATTCAATGTGTTTGGGTGACAGCTCAACATTCCTCCAGTACTGCTTGTTTTCCACATGCCCTTGTCTAATCTGGATAAAAAGCCCCAAATCATTTCTATTCACAGTCCGAGGCCCACCACACACCCACCAACACCCATGGCTCCAGGCCGGGGGTGATCCTCCAGGGAGAAAAGGAACTCTTGCATCCTTTTTCTATCATAGACCCTACTAGGGAGACACTAGGAACACAGGCTTAATATTTGGAGAGGAGATGTAAGCCTTGGGTGCTTTGCTTTGTTTTGTTTTCCTTCATTGATAAGAAGGGAGGGAGACAGGAAACGGAAGTGGTGAGGGCAGCCCCTGCCGAGGGACAGCAGGGGAGGGCGAGGGGGCAGCCTGCAGAGGGGGAGGAGCTTACCTCCTTCCTTTCCTTCAGGTTCGTTAGCATGACGATGGTGGCAGACTTCTGCTCCCAGATCATCCTCCAGAACTCGTTCACTGTTTCCTGTTTAGGGCCTGTGGGAGAAGACCCTTCCAAAGTCAGAAGACAGGAAGAAAAGGTCTGGAGTCTCAGCCCCCACCAGCCCCCCTGGAGCGGGCCCCGGGGTCACGACCTTGTCCAAGGCACCAGATGACCGGGCAGGCCCTGCTGAAGGGGGCAGGGGCTCTCCGCCGCCCCATCCCACCCTGTGCGCCCTGTGTGCCCTGCTGCAGCTGGGAAGTCCTGGCTCAGTAACCGCACCCAGAGCAACACGGGGTGCCTGCGGTGGCAGCCGGGCCAAAGCTGCGTGCTGCGAAGTGGGGTTTGTGGCCACTGCAGGGGCTCGTTCAAGCCTCAGAGCCCCAGGCTCCTCCAGGACGTGAGTGGAAGTGTCAGTGTGTGCGTGAGAGAGAGTCAGGGAGTCAGGGACAGACAGAGGGAGACAGAGACTGTGGGCCGACGGACACCCCTCCTTTCCAACCCCCTTTGCCTCTGCAAAGTCCCCATCTCCCTGGTAACCAGCAGCCGCCCCTGGAGAGGATAACCGATTGCACCTGGTACACCAACGTTGGTGAATTCAGAAGGTGAAGGGCACGTTTCCACGGCTCACGTCCTCTGGGCGTGGCCTTGATCCGAAAAGCTACTCACCCCTCCCCACCCTTGGGAGACCCGTGGAGCTGCTGGGGAGGGGGCCAGGGTTATCTAACGCAAGCAGCAACACGCCGACTCGAGGGGAAGAAAATACACTAGGGAGGCACTCAGACTTTCGGGATTTTGTTCTTGAACTCTGCCACGGGGCTCCAGCAGACCTCCTCCCTCCTCGCCTCTGGACACCAAGTGACATTAAACCGCTGGACCGAGGGCGCCCTGGCCCGCAGTCCCGCAGGCTGGAGCGGACGCGTGTGTCTGCCCACAGTGCACATCTGCCACGTCTGTGTACTATGCTCACATATGTAACATCGACCCCACACCTGATATCTATCTGTCTGCTTCACTGCAGACGGGGAAGCGCTTTCCCGGCTCCCGCTCGTCTGCCCTTGAAGCTCCTCATCGCCTCACATCCAGCTGCTTCTCAAAGTTTACAGGGCTGAGGAGCTTACGATTCACCCAGGAATTCCTGTTAAAATTCAGAGTCTGCCTTGGCAGGTCTGGGTGGGCCTGAGAGGCTGCATTTGCAATAAGTTTCAGGGGGCGCAGTCACGCCTGGGCCCTGGACATGCCGAGTAGCGGGGCCCTCTGGGATGCAGGTGCACGGGCTCTGAGCAGCTGGAATCGGGCGGGGTAGGTTCTGCAATCACAAGTGTACACGGAGCAGCACACGCAGACAAAAACCCTTTATGGTATGAATTCTTGGCATTGTTGATATCAGAGAAGGAAACAATAGCCATCCGCCTCATTCTACCAAAAGAACATTCAGAAATTTACGTAATATCAAGCTTACCTTGAGCTGCTATGAATTTATTCTTCTCTTTGTAACCCTAGAAAAATAAAATCAAATTTTTACTATTTCAGAATTATCTTTGCTGAAAGGGTTTTTGTTGCTGTTCTGAGAAAAGTAACACATACTCATGAGGGTGAATTTGGAAAACACAGAAAAAAGTATATTTAAAAAGAAAAAAAAACCTCACCAGTAATTTCAGCAATAACAAATGCTATTTTAGTAATATTCTTGCTCTAATCTTTTTTTTCTGTTTTCTGTGTCATTCCCAAACACACACAAACATACTTTTAAACATTCATATGTACTGAATCTTTTATATCCTACTTTAATTGAGAATTTTAGAACTTATATTAAATAATCCTTTAAAGGTTAATTAAAATGGATTTGTAGTCCCTACTGCTTAGGTTTTTCCCAATTTATTTAACTGGTTCTCTCCTGTCCTATTTTTTTTGGTAATATAAACAACACCATGTCTTTGTGAGCTCATCTTTGTTTTTCTTTTCTTTTTTTTTTAGTTAAAAAACAATTTATTGAAGTATATCGTTCACACATGAACATCCATAAACAATAAACGTATAGTAGAAGTTGTGAACCTACCAAACAAGCATGCACATCAACATCCAGGGCTCCCATCCATCACCCACCACTGCCACCTTGCATTGTTGTGAAACATTTGCAACAGATTAGGAAAGTGCATGGCATTGCTACTAGCATAGTCCACGTCTAATATTGGTGAGTTTCTTTCCCCCGACCCACCCTATTATTTTTTGTTCATGAACCATACCATCTTTGTTTCTTGAAAATAAATTCCCAGACGCAGATGCGCACTGGAAAGTGGCGGGTGCCTTTCCCTCTCCTGGTGCCTGAGCCAGCCCCACCAGAGAAAGAAGCGCCCAGTGCCCGCGCTCACGGCTGGCAGTCAACCCCCGACGGTCGGGCGGCGCCGGGCCGGGGGAGAAGAAACCAGCGGACTCACATCTATGTAGGAAGCGTTGATGTAGTCTGAGCAGGGGGTTCCATCCACCTGGGTCAAAATCACCCTAAATTGGTCATCTGGAAGAAAAAGACGCCGCCATGTTAGGGTGGGGCACCCCGGCTCCACGCGTGTCTTGCGTCTAAAGTATCAGACCCTGAGAAGGCCGTGTCCTGACCAGGTGTGCCGCCGGGACGCAGGCGAGAGGCGCGTCCTCTCAATGCCCATCTGGCCCGTTCGCGCCGGGACGGGGAGCCGTGTCTGTTTGCGCCACCACCGAGGCTCGGCAGGTGTCACGGGGACGGGCCGCGAGAGGTGCTTAATAAACGCTGTGGACTGGACGATGAAGGTGAGGATTTCAGGATCCGGGAGTGGGAACTGTGAAGCCATCCAGAGAAACTCAAGTGGAAGGTGCTGGAACTCCTGCCGTCCAAGGGCCACAGTGTCTGAACCCCAAATGGGGCCCCGATAGTCGCCTGTGTAGGTGCACTTAGGAGAACCCCAGGTCGCAGGTGGGGTCCACTCTCCAGGCCTGCCCCGGAAAGGACACTGTAACTCTGGGGACAAGTGGACACTGGCGTGCAGGGACAGCGGCCCCCTCCCCCCGGTCTGCCTCCAGGGCTGGACGGGAGGCAGGCTCACGCAGGCCCGGCCTGGGCATGGGGGGGCCTCCCGCTCGGAAGGTTCTGGCCTCTTCCGTGAGCGGTGTTCCCAGGTGGGAAGGTGGACCAGGTGTGTGCGTTTGTGTGTGTGCCCTGGGGAAGTTTCAACTGGGGCTGCGCTGAGAACTTTTGTGGGCCCTTTTCCCCATTAAAATACATTCATTTTTAAATTTTTACAACTAAGAAAATGATGTAAAATTTTACAAACAGAGAACGAAATCTAGGCTGGGGATTACAGTTGTTTATTTTTCTTCTGATTTTTAAAATAAATGAGGACATGTTCATTGGCCCCTGCCAGTGCCCTGGGTCGCGATGCTGTGGCCTGATGGGGAAGCCGGTCCTGGGGTCTAAACAGGAGGTGCTGCCCGGCCTCGGCGTGGGGGCAGTTTGCGCTCACTCCCTAGCAGGTGCTCAGTTCCTACTTGTTGGGCTAATCGCTGACTTAATTCCGTGCCCTCACCTCCGCCTCCCTTCCCTCTTACTGCACACCGAGGACTGTGGCTCCGGCACAGGTCCCCACTCATGCCTGTCGGTCATTTCCTGTCCCCCATTGCCAGCCCAGGCCTGTCCTGTCCGGCAAAGCAGGCTCTCGGGGACCGTCCCGGCCTTGGGGTGTCAGACCCCAAGCTTAAAGCCAGGGCAGATTCTCTGTGCGGCCCTCCTGCCCAGGGACTGACAACCCTGAGGCAGAAATAGCTTTTGCTGAACACATGCAAAGCTAGATGGAAATAATTTGGAACAATTTGTGCTCTGCAGACAGCTATAGGAAAGCAAAAGGGAAAAAATAGCCTCTGGTTAGATTTAGAAGCTCGCCGTTTCTAAGAGCTTCCTGTCTCTTTATTCTAAAAAGTCACACATCACTTTCGAAACATTATTTCCGAAATTTCTCAGCCTTGGGCGGTTTTCCGGAAAACACGACCCTCTCTAGCCACCAGCTGTGGAGCCCGTCTGAGGCAAAAGTCCAGCCTGAGCCACGCCAAGGCGCCGGCTCCCCGCCCTTGGGGCCCTAGATGGGCGCCCCTGACAGAGCCCAGTGCACCCTGCAAGTCTGGAGAAACTCTGCCTTCGGCTTGGGGGCAGCTGGACAAGGCTGGGAAGGCAGGTAGGGGCGCCTCTCCTCCCCCTGGCCCTCAGCCCCACCCTGAGTGAGAGCAGGGATAGGTGGGCAGCTCGGCCTCCGGGGAGCAGGCCTGAGAGCCCCAGGACCCAGCCCACCCCTCTCCTGGGCCGGCAGCCAGCCCAGGGCACCTGTGCCAGCCGCTCGGCTTAATCACAGTCACCCCTTTCGCTCGGCCTTGCCCACTCCTGATGCCAGTAACAGATGCCTCCCAGCCGGGCATCTGCCAGTCCCCCTTCTGTCAACCCAGCGTCTCGCACGATGAGGCACACAGGCAGTGCTGGCAGGTCCCTTTAACCCTTTGTGACTGTCAGCACTTTCAAGTTCCACGGCGGGGAGGGGCTGGGGAGACTTTTTGGGGAAATTGAGAAAGCTGGCTTGGCATCACAATGCAATTTTATGCTTGGAAGAAAGGCCAAATTATTTCCTAGTACGGGCTGCAGAGCAGAGAACACGGCTTGGGGGAGGGCTGCAGGAGGAGCAGAGGGAAGTCAAGCGTGTCGGTGACCAGGTGAGGCGCGCGCTGCAGCCAGGCTCCTCACCTCTGGGCCGTGGGGGTGGACAGCGGTCACCCCCACCCCGGCCATTGCTGCCGCTCACAGCGAGGTCCCACCGAGTCAATCCTCTTAATTGGCAAGGCAAATATGCAAATGCTACTTCTGGGCCAGAAAGGGTGCAGTGATGGAGAAAGTACAAAGGACCTAGCAAACTTCTTGGCACTAGCAGGTCCTCAAGATAGTCATCTGGTACATCAATGGATAAATTGAGCCAATTGCTTGATATTAATTTCTGAGTATCTCAAGTTTCATTTGACACCAATTATTGCAAAGATCCCAAGCCTTCCCTTGCCACTGTCTTCCCTTCCCTTCCTGTGGCCAAGTCACAAAGCTTGCACCTCCCCTTCTCTGATACTCCATATCCAAAGTGGCAGCAAAGCCAACTGACTTTACCTTTAAGACGTGTCCCGAATCTCACTGCTGGCCCGAGCCACCCTCTCAGCTCAGGGGTCCGGGGGCTGCTTTCCCTGAGCCCCTCTCGGCTGCCGCCGTGAATATGTGTTGAATGACGGCTATTTGATTAATTTCTCTAGGTTTAATTGGGTCATAGTCTCATGGTGGGTTTTGTAAAAACCATGTATAATGCCATGCATGTAGAATGGGAGTTATTTCCAGAAAATGCTGAAAACTTGGAGACCAAACATATGTAACGGACCATAGCTACTTTTTCTTTCCGAGCAGATGGACTCAATTCTAATCCCCAAAATGCAGCCAGGAGCTAATAGGCTGCAGCCTGTTTTCCACGGGCAAGCTTTCTCGACCCTGTGCCCTGAGTAGGGGAGGCTCCGTGGAATGCAGGAAGGTCTGGGCTCAGGATGCAAACCTGAACTTGGTGAAGCCCTTTAGGGGCTGCCATTTGATAGTCCCACAGGAAAAGCTGATGGGCTGGGGAAGGAGGCTTCAGCCACCTGGGCTAGATGACGCCAAGGTGGCTGGGAGCCTGCAGAGCTTGTCTTGGCAGCAGGGCAGGCCGTGAAAGCTGCCCCGGGCCCAGCCCACCAAGCTGAGGCAGGTGCCCCGAGATGAGCCTGGCCAAGGTGGGCTCCCCTGCCATGCCCACCTCTTGGACCCACGCGTCCCCAGTCCATGGCCACTCTTTGCTGTGGTGGGTAAAATTGGCTGACTCTAAGCCTTCCCACAAAGCTGCCAACCCCCCATAGGTTTCTCACTCTACGACTTCTACCGTAGACTGGGGATCAGGCCTGCATTCTATGGGGCGTGGGGTGCCGGCAACTCGGGCCTCACGTGAGACCCACAAACAGGAGGGGGACTGGCACCCAGGAAGAGCCAGGTGCCAGTGCTGCGCCATGACCCCCCGAGGCAGGGGGCCCGGATCTTGAGCACCCGGAATGCCACCCCCGGCCCCGGGAGCTGCAAAGCCATGCCCAGAATGGTCCAAAAAATGAAAATCTTACTGGGAAGGATGTTGGGATATCTGTTTTTTTCTCTGTTTTCTTCTTTATTTGCCAGGTCAAAAGTTCCTTGTATGTGTCCAGATGGTAGTGACTGGAAGAGAAGATAGAGTTAGCTCTCAACCTGAATGCAGACCCTGCTTGCATCAGCTTTCCCCCAGGGCGGGAGCTACGAGAATAAGGGCCAGCCTCTCACGGCCCCCGGCCCATCTGCCCTTTGGGTCTGGACCCTGAGCCAGGAGGAGGGCACAGACAGGAAGGAGACCAGGCCCCAGCTTCCCTCCAGGGCCCGTCTCCCGGGACCAGTGGGCAGATGGTGGTCCCTATGCCAGCCTCGCAGGGCGCGGAGGCAGGGGCGCCCCCTGCACCCCCACTCGCCCCTGCATTCCCCAGAGCAGGTGCCCCCAATATTTAAAGGCTGAGAACGTCAGAGCCCTGAACAGGGTGAGAAGGCACGTCCCCCTCCCCCGCAGCTCGTGGGGAGGGGGCAGACAGGGCCGCTGGGACCTGGCGCTGCCTGGAGGGGTGTCCAGAGACCCTGGAGGGAGAACGTCCTCGGGTGTCTTCCGTGGCACTGCCTGGGGGCTCGATAAGAACGCGGAGTCCCAGGCCCACCCCAGACCTGCTGAATCAGCACAAGCCCTTCAGCAGGGTCCCCGGAGGTCGCGGGCCCGCGAGAGCCTTAGCAGCGGCGCCCTGCCCCAGCAGGTCATTTTGGACGAGGTCGTGGAGGGGTAGGACCCTCCCCAGGGCGCTGGGACTGGAGAGCAGCAGGCCGGCTGTGACCATGGGGTCCTGCCCCCTAGCTCTTGCTGCTCCGGTACCCGTGCGCGGTTCCCGCTGTCCTCCTCCTCAGCTCGGCCCGGGGTCGCCCGTGCTCAGGAGGGCGCCTCTTCCCACGCGGCGGGGAAGGGCCTTCTGGACCCAGACCCCGCCCTGGCCGAGAAGCTGACGTGGTTGGGGTGGGGCACCCCAAAGAGCACGCAGGACGGCCAGGTGCAGGGGGAGGGCCAGGGGCCAGGCACCTGCTCCTGCTTCCAGAACTCTGAGGTGACCATGTGAGCACCCATTGTGTGCTGGAGGAAGCCGAGGCCCCGGGAGGTTGCACACCTGTCCAGGGCCACTCTGCCAGCAGGTAGCAGGGGCTAGGTGTGGCTCTGCCATAGGCCAGAGCCGTCCCTGGAACCTCAGGGAGGGGCTCTCTTTTCCAAGTGGGAAAGAGCTATGTCCTGTCCAAAGTCCCGACAGACGGGGCGGGCCTCCCAGCCCAGCGCCCCCTCCCAGTGTCCCCCCAGTGCCCCCTCTTAGTGTCCCCTCCCAGTGCCCCATGTCCCCTCCCAGTGCCCCTCTTAGTGTCCCCTCCCAGTGCCCCCTCAGTGTCCCCCCAGTGTCCCCTCTCAGTGTCCTCTCCCAACGCCCCCTCTCAGTGTCCCCTCCCAGCGCCCCCTGTGTCCCCCCCAGTGCCCCTCAGTGTCCTTTCCCAGAACCCCCTCTCAGTGTTCCCTCCCAGCGCTGCTCTCAGTGTCCTCCCAGTACCAGTACCCCCTCCCAGCACCCCTCCCAGCACAGCCTGGCAGGACACCCTGCCCCACTTTGCTTACGCTGGGTGTCAGGCTGCCTGACCTGTTGCCCATGAGGGGCCCAAGCCTGCCTCTCCTGGGGCAGGGAACTTCACCCCTGGGTGGGCGCTCACCGCGGGGTGCCCTCTTTGCCCTGCTTAGGGGTCACCAAACCATGGGTCACAGGCAGAGGCTCTGCCGGGCAGCCCAAGCTGTGGGGGGGCCTCGGTGAGGTGCTGGGTGGCTCTCGGCTCAGCCCCGGCCCCTCGCCAGGAACTCCTGGAGCTCCTGCTTCTTATCAGAGCAGCCTTCATGCTGGTCCTCTTGCCCTAACCCACACATAGCATCGGTGGAACATTCTAGAGCTTTCTCCTTTTCTTTGCTCAAAAGCCTTTTTGATCCTGGCTCTGGAAATAAAAACGTCAGCCCCCCGCCTCCTCGGGTGAGCAGAGGAGATGCTGGGGTCCAAGTGGAGAGGGTGGACCTGGCCCAGATGCCTCCAGCTTTGGGGTCCGAGGAATAGCTGGAGGCCTGCAGGGCCTGGGGGGCGGTGATGTCCCCAAGGAGGGGAGGGGACAAATGCTCTGTGACCCTTTGCAGACCCCGCCCGAGCACACGGCTGTCATCAGCACGAACCAGCCTGACGCTTCTTGTCCCTTGGTCCACCCATCTGTCCATCCACCCAGGGCCTTCCTGAGAAGCCCAGGAAGGGGGCTTCGGTGACTCGACTGTCCCCGCAGCCCCCAGCTGGGGCCTTGCGAGGTGTCACTGTCAACAGATACCTTGTGACTGGCTGTCCGGTTAAGTGGCCAGGCTGAGGAGGGCTGGCCAGTGGGCTGGAGGTGAGATTTCATTTTTAACGGACGCACGCGCCACGTTCCTCTCGCTCCCCACTCCCAGAGCGCTGCGGCAGCCGGAGGGCCCGGGGGCCAGGCCGAGGGCGGCCAGCTCGTCGGCTCACGGCCCGGGGACCCCCGCACCAGGCGTGTCCATGCGCTGGGACGGCCACGCCTAGCCCTGGGCTTGACACCACCGCGGGGAGTGGCCTGGGCAGGGTCTCCGGGGGGCGGGGGGGTCGTGCAGAGAACGCACGCTCACAGAAGTACAGTAATGACAGGCACCGCTGGGTGCAGCTCGGGCTAAGCCCGTCGCCTACCTGTCCCTCTGACCTGTTATGACAAAGCCGTGGGGGAAGGGGTGATCCCTGTTTTGCAGATGGGGAAACTGAGGCAAAGGAGCTAAGTCAATTGCCCAAGCCCTCAAGTCTGCTAAGAGCAGACCTGGGCGTGCACCCCGGTGGGGGGAGCCCGGCACTCGGGCTGTGAGCGCCCCACCCGACGTCCCAGCGCCAAACCCCTTAGAGCCACGTGGAGGCAGGCCCCCGACACTCTGTCTTGGCAATGCATCAGTCCCCGTCGCGTCTGCAGTGACCCTGTGAGACTCGGCTGTGTCTCTTTTGTGGCTTCTGGGAAAGAGGCTCGGGGCACACGGTGGGTGAGGAGAAAGAAGGGGTGTGACGGCCTGACCCGAGCAGATGTCCATCTGAGGCCAAGAGAGGTGGCCTCCAAAGGCCCTTAGAAGATGGACGCCCTGCAAATGAGGTGCTGGAAGGGGCCTCAGGACACGGCCAGCCCCTCACTTCAGACAGGGAGCAAACAGGGGACAAGAGCGCAGGAGACTGTTCGCCCAGCATCCACGCCCCTGGACTCCGAGCCCAGTGCTCTCACACTCTCACGTATCTCCAACCTGTCCTTCTCCAGGCAGAGAGGACTTGGCTGCTCTCCCCAGAGTGTGGGAACACCAGGACGAGGGTGAGGAGAGAGAGGCGCTCGCCTGGGGTGCAAAATTTAAAGGGGTGCCCCCAAACTCTGTCATCAAGATAAATAATATTTTAAAGAAACGTATTTTTAAAAAAATCAAGATGGATACAAAAAAACTCCACAACAACCCAAATATCAAACTTTTAAATAAAGACAGGGTCGGAAACTGTGCGGTGACAACTCACATTGGAGTCTGATGAGGCAGGAAAAATCAGTAAGACAGATCCTGCTGCTTTGTTTGCCATGGGTTGTTGGTGTCAATTCATTTTACTTTTTCGATGCACTGGAGGCCAGAGATCGAACCTGCGACCTTGTGTGTGGGAAGCTGGTGCTCAACCACTGAGCCACACTGGCTCCCTTGAGTTGAGTTTATCGTTTGTTTTTGTTTTTTTCAGGAGGTACCGGGAACCAAACCCAGGATCTTCTGTGTGGGAGGCGGGTGCTCAACTGCTTGAGCCACATCCACTCCCCTGTTTGCGTCAAGTTTGATATTTTGAATGTTGCCTTAAAACAGCAATCCTGACTACTGAGTTCTTCGATGCCTCCTCAAAGTTTGCACCTGAGGTGAGTGCCGCACTCGCCTCGCCCTAGCCCCAGCCCGGCTCAGTGGGAGTTTCCTTGGCTTTTGAGACCTTCTGACTCAGAGCCCTCCGTCAGCAAGCACTGCCGGTCTCCACACGGAGAAGAAAAGCACAAGAGGAAACGGGCCAAGGAGGGCGGAAGGGAGCCGTCCAGATGCAGCTCGGAGAGGTCTATTTTGAAAACGGAGAACTCAGGCTTCTGCTGTCAGGCGCAGAGATTGTGAAACAACGCTGCTTGGTGCCTCCCCAGTGTGACCTAATTTCTTAAGGAAGGGGGACACACTTGGAAACAAAGAAAAGGAAGCGAGATAGAGGCCGATGAGCCTTGCGCTGAAGACGGAGCAAACCCGGTTTAAACCCGCTGTCATCCCCCCGCTCCGTGCCCTCCCAGGGTGCGTCTGTGTGAGGCGCCACGTCTGGCGCCACCCTCAGCGCCACCCTCAGCTCTAAGAATCGCATGACACACGGCTGCTTCCCAAGTCCACCGCCCGACCCTCATGTCTAAGCCGCGAGGCAGGCCCCGGCCCCATGCCCAGTTCCCGGAAGACGATGAGCCCCGGGTCAGAAGGGCCAGCTCAGGCGCCCGGGGCCGATGCCATGCCGAGCACATCCGTTCTCCTGCGGGGAGCCCCGTCCTCCCTCTGTAAGCTCAACACTTGGCACGTGGCCATGGACTGAAGGATGGACGCACAGAACGAAATGCAACCAAGCATGCACCCCCGGGGGCCCTGCCCGGGGCCTGGATGGGAGAGAGTCACGCCGGGATGTGAAGTACAGACTTGGCCCCAGAAAGGCGGGTGTACGGATGTGCAGCTGGACGTGGGGGTTTCTGGGGGCACCTGCAGAGCTGGCCACACCCGCCCTGCTGGCTGTTACCGGCTCTGTCTGCAGAACGGCAGGGCAGGAGGAAAGCGGGTAGGAACCTGGGCTCCGGCTGGGACTTGGAGAGCCATCGAGCGAGCCCCCAGGGCGGTCCCCAGCTCTTTACCAGATGCCAGGGGTGACTGGAAGACGGGGCTCACCCCCCCGCTCTCGGCAGCCTCTGGGGCACCCCGCGGGCCCCACTGCTTTCCACCCGACACCCTCGCAGGGCTCGAAGCTCTGGCCGGTTTCCCGCGTGATCCCAGAGGCGGGTCTCTACTGCGGCTGATTTCAAAACAGGGCACGCGGAGCACCTGAGCTGGGGCGCCTGACCCGACCGCCCCCCTTAATAAACGGGCACGAGCCCCCGCGAAGGGCCATTGCCGGGGCCAGCGGGGATCCCCGGGCGCCCATTCCCGGGACAGCGTGGTACTGACGCCGGGGATCCGAGCTTTGGGATCAGTTTTGCTGACCTGCCGGCGTCGTGTTTCATGGATCTCCTCTGCCCCAGGAGAGAGGGGCACCCTCCCCCAACTCACATTGAACTCCTCGCGGAAGTGCTTGCAGTCGTCGGCTGAGCGGGCCCGGATCTCCTCCTCCAGGTGCCCCACGGGGATGGGGAAGTACTTCCTGGGCCCCGAGGGGGACCTGCTGAGCAGCATCACTCTCTGTTGCTCTGTGGGGCCAAGCGACACGGGACCATGGACCAAGGGCCCCGACGGCTGATTCAGTGACCAGACAGGCAAGCAGCATGCCTCCTGGAAGAGGCACGGAGGCAGGAGGGGCGGCCCTGCTGAATCACGCAGCCCGGGGCCAGGCAGGGCCGCGGAGGGGCTGCCCCTTCCAGCGCGGCTGCGTCCTTGCTGAATGACGTGTCCCTCCTACCCCAGCTCCTGCCCGTGCCACCCCCAGGCCCCTGGGCCCCCAGCTGGCCCTGCCCGCCTCTGTCCCCCCTGCTCTCCAGCCCCTGCTCTTCCACGAAGGATTTCAGGCAGCTTCAGGCTCCAGTTCGGTTTTGGAATTAGAGAAGAGCCAATCAGAGGTTTCTGGCTGAAAGCTCAGAGCAAGACTGGGGATGGCTGGGACACCCGTGGCCTACTCTTCTTTGTCACACATTGTCCTGGTTGCTCAGATCTGAGAAGCAACCAGGGAAATTAAGACCCTCCTTGTTCTGGGATGGGGGGCGGGGTGGCCTTGAAAAGGAGAAGGAGGGGCACCACAGGAGTTCCTGACACACTGCTTCCATAAATTCAGGGCGAGGGGCAAGAAATCACCCGCGGGCGCTGTTCCCTTGGGGAAAGATCTGCTCTTTGGGTCAAAGCCTACATGTTCATTCTGTTTCCACGTTTGCAGATGGACCTGTTCCTACCTGCCGAGTCTTCAGAAACTCAGCCAAGGGACCCCCCGGATTCCCGCTGCTCCAGCAGGCAGCCCTGGGACGGGAGCGCATGGCTGGGACTCACCGGCTCAGCGGCTGTGCCCTCCTGTCTTGCCTGCCAGGCGGAGGCGGCCCTAAGCACACGGGGACAGCAGGGGGCACTTGGGGTGGACCATTACGGGACGAGGGTCGCTGGCAGCCCACCTGGACAGAGCTGTGGGCCTGCGTTGGGGCCAGGGCCTTTGTCGCTGCCTGCCTCTTAATCTTAGGGTGGGTTCTGAGATTTCATTTGAAGCCGGCAGCACGTTTGCTCTTCAAACCATCAGTGAGCAGCCGGCTACAGGAAGTTGTAGTCACTGGTGCAGCTCAGTATTTTTCAAAGTGTGTCTGCTGTCCACAGCTTTCTTGGCCATCTCAACGCGTGAGAAAGGCGGAAAAAGTGCCTTTTGTAAGTAGCATTGACAAGCTAGTCACTGAACTTAGCATCTAAAAGAAAAGTTGGAAACGTCCCAACCGGACCGTCCGCCTAACTGGGAAAGACCTTGGCAGGAGGCAGTCCCTTCTTGGATCCTAAAACTGGATTTTAGTCAAGTGCTTTAGATTTTGAACTGGACTGCCTCATCTTTGGATCTTGGACTGATTTTAAAGAACTTAATAGAAAAAAATACGTGTCGAAACCCTATGCAAACAACAGGATATGAACAGGCTCTCCAAAAAAACCACAAACTAAAATGTCTCCCGCTTCAGTTTCAGATCCTAGAGAAGAATGACCCTTGAAGCCAAATGTTACATCCTGAGACTCTCCGGCTGTCGCTAAGTGGCAGCATCCAGCCAGGTAAAGGGAGATGGAACGGGCCAAGCCGGGAGAAATTCGGATTTCCTTTACAACGTTACGGGGGCCTCTAAAGGCGCCCCCCCCCCCGCCGCGCCCCCTGCGCTTCCGTACCTTGCTCCTCCAAGATCCCGTTCGGCATCTTCTTGTCGTTGGCGCTCACCACGGCTTTCCTCTGCTTCCTGAACCTTAGGGACAAGTCTCGTTAGGTGTCAGCCTGTCCGGGCTGCGAGGAGCCCGGAGCCCCCCGCCAGGGGTACTCCCCAGAGCCCCCCGGCCCAGGGGTACCCACCAGCTGAGCCGGGACACGCTCTTCCTGCTGCTCATGGCTGAGCCACGTCCCCCGAGGCCCCCGGCGCGGCGGCTGCATGAGCCCACGCCCGCGCGGCGGCCCAGCTTCCTCCCCGCCCCGGGGCGCGGCGGCGCGGGACACTCCTACCTGAAGAAGTAGGCGGCGAGCGCCAGCGCCAGCAGCAGCAGCAGCAGCGGCAGCAGCAGCCAGGCGAGCAGGGGCTGGGCGCCGGTGTCGGGGCGCTCCGGGGGGCCTGCGGAGGCAAAGGCAGGGCCTGTCCCCCTTGGTGGCCCGAGCCGGGAAGGCGCAGCTCAGGCCTGCAGGAGGGTGGGGTCTGGACAAGGTGAGGTCCCCAACCCAGGCTGGACTTTCTAGTGTGCAAGGTAGCTGCCCCTCATCAGCCCTTCTTCCCTGAGGCTTAACACTTTACAGTTGGTGAAGTTGCCCCCGCTCTCATCAGTTCTTCCTGACACCGGAACCCCACTCTACAGTTTACAAAGCAGCCCCCCACCCCCACCGGCTCTTCTTCCCAGACATCAGAGCTACACTTGACAGGCTGCAAAGCAATCCCCCCTGCTTAGCCCTTCCTCCTGGACATCAGAACCCCACTCTACAGTCTGTAAGCAGATCTGCAGTCATGGTCCATCATGTCCACAAAGCCCTGTGATGTGACAAAAGAGCAGCTTTTGGGGTCGTCATCAATGCCGAGGTCTGTGAGGCGCAGGGGCAGTGACCGCTCATCGGGACGAGCCCCCGGCCCCTCCCCGTGGCCTGCCCCGGCCAGTGGCCCGTGTCCCCGGGTCCCCACGGCGCCCGCCTCTCCCTGTCTTGGGGCGTGGGGAAGCGCGGGGCCCTCTATGCTCTGTCCAGGTCACCCTGGGGTTGGCCGGGCCCCCTGGGGTCAGCGCGGGGCTCGGGGCCTCAGGCAGGCGCTCGGGCCTGCGAGGGGGGCTCCTGGGTTCACAAGGCCTTGGGGGCCTGGACACACAGGGACCCCGACTCCTGGGGCCGTGAGCTCCCCACCTCCACCTCCACCGGGGTCGAGGGGCTTGCCCCCTGACCTCCACCCTGGGGAAAGCCAGTCGCCAGGCCCGCCCTCCTTCCAGCTCCATCTTCACACAACCGCCAGGCGCAGGCCCTTTCCTGGGGGGCCCAATTCAGCCGGGCCCTGGAGCTCTCGGGCCTCAGACTCACCCACTCTTCCCAAGCCTGCGATGCTGCCCCTGCCTCCCCAAAGGCCCCCTCCTCCAGGGAGCCCGCTCAGCTTCCTCCTGTGGACTCGAGGGGGGTTCTGTGTACCCCAAAGCACAAACCTCACTGTGTCTGCAGTCAGCACGCCCCTGGGAGATGCTCTTCATCCCCATTTTGGTGGCAGCCCCTCAGAGGCCACAGGGGGTCTCCTGTCCCTTGGCGTTCCTTGGAGAACCAAGCGCTTCTCCCCACCCCCACCCCGTGGGTGCCCCGTGCTTCTCCGGAGCACCAGCCTCGTCCCTCGGGAACGCCCTGCAGCTCCCCCTGTGTGTTCTGCACCCTGCGGCCAGCGTCTCCCTTTGCTTCACCCTCCCTGGGGCAGGCCTGGGTCCCGTTGTCCCCCTGCCTGCAGGGCCCCACATTGACTCTGCACGCTGTAAGTGCTCAGGGCACCTGCTTCTAAGAGTGATGGGTGAGAAAACGCGCCCGGGGCCCCAGTGCCGGGCAGGGGCGCCTGCCGTGTGGGCCGCTCTGCAGGCTGCCAGGGCTGGGCCACCAGACCCCTCACTGCAGGCAGTGCCCTCGCCTCCCCCCCACCTGGTTACTGCCCCCCCGGGTCCCGGGAGCTGCCCACCTTCTGCGCAGTTCCTGGGGAAACAGACCTGGCCACCATCTCCCCCTGCAGCACCACCCCCGACTCCCTCAATGCACCCCCAAATCCACACCCCCCAAGGGCACCGGAGCAAACTCCAGCCCTGGTGGTGGGGAAACGCCCTGACCCCAGGGTCAGAGTGGAAGCCAGCCCCACCCTGCTGCCCACATGCCTTCCTGGAGGAGGAGGCTGGGCCCACTGCCCCCCGCTGCTCTCCCCCAGGGCGTTGTCATGTGAACCCCGACTTCTGCACTGACCCAGAAGCCAGGCCGTGGTTCAGCTTCTGCCTTACAGTGACTACACTGCCCGACTCGTGTCCCGAGGGCTCGGGGGACCCTGCTGAGGGTGTCACCTGCCCAGGGGTTCGCCGGGTCTGCTGGTCCCAGAAGGAGGCAAGGAATGGGGGCCCCAGACCCCAGACCCCGGCTGAAGGCAGCTGCGCAGAGGCCCCGTCAGGGGGGTTGGGGTCCAGCCTCCCCTTCACCCGCCTGGAGCAAAAGGCTTCAGCACGCTCCCGGCACCCCCTCTCCTGGGGCCTGGCGTCCCACGAGCGAGGGGCTGTGCCACGGCAGGAGGGCCGATCCCGGCGCCCCCGGAATCCCCACTCGGGGCTTCTGCCATTCGTCAGCTCTGCAGGCAGAAGACGGGGCCAGACCCGAGGGCCCCCAGTCAGGCAGGCCCGTCCCCCGCCTGGTGGGGCTTGGGGACCTGGGGAGCCCACGCCCCGGCGGCCAGGGTGGTCGCCTCTCAGCTCCAGCCCTTTGGGGCCCAGGGGGAAGGGGGGCCGCGGGGCCTAGCTTTTCCAATTATTCAACAGCAGGCATCTGTATCTTAATTCAAAAATGCTCCCAGTTTTACATTTTGATAAGCCATTCAACTTAAATAAAAATCCATGAACGACTGAGGGCTGGGGAGAGACCTGTGCAGGCCGGGGCGTGTCCCCGGGGCACCCCTGTGCTGGGGCCGGGAGTTGGGCTGGCCTCTCGGAGGGAATTCCAGAGTCACGTTCCATTTTCATTCTGCGTTGACAGGGCTCAGCACGTCAGGGTGAGTGGGAGCAGCAGGGACCCTCCCCTGGGCGGAAGGACCCAGGTGGTCAGCTTGGGGCGGCTGTATCCCTGACCGACTGCCCAGCCGAGGCCCAAAGCCCGGCGGGCATGCATGGGAAAAGCCCCTCTGTTCCTGGGAAAAGCCCCTGCATCGCTGCCGCGGCCCTGAAGGGGCTCTAAGGCCTTGAGTTAGAGCTTCTCTGGCCCCCACCTCCTCCGCCCTCCAGGGCAGACGTGCTGGCCTGGGGGGTCTGTGGGGGAGGGAAGGGCTGGGAGAGGAGAGGAGGAAGGAAAGTGGGGGCCCAGGGAGACAGGCTGTGCTCGGGGTGGGGGTGGGGGGCCTGGAGGACCCCATTGTCCCCTGGACCCTGGAAGCTGCTTCCAGGGCAGGGGCACTGGGCGGCCCTGTACTTCCTTGCTTGCCTGCATCTCGGTGGACATTTTTGCTTGTTCTCATCTGTATATGCAACATGGGGACAGAGGCGGTTTGTCAGAGCCTAAGCGTGCACGAGTCACCCCGTTCCCTTTCCCAGAGTTCATCACGGTGAAAAGCTCGGTGGTTTTTTCTGTAATTGTATGTCCCTAACCATCCAGGCCCGCTAAACCAATGGAGTCACCCTGCTCTCTCACCCGAGCCGCCGGGGCTTCTAAGAAGAGCTCCTAATTTTATGCACCACCAATAAAGAAGAAAACATGACACTAATCCTAACTTGGAGAGATACGTCCCTGGACAGCGGTGTTACCTGTGAAGCAAACCCGTGACGCACGCCACGGGGCCGTGCCGCCACCCGCCTTTCTCACCCAGCCATCTGACTTCCAAGCTCCGCTCAGTGGCTGCTTGGAGGAGGACACTTTGGGGACATTGAGTTTCCAGTTTTTCTTGCTTTTACCCACAATTCTGCATCTTGAGTGACTGTCCTGTTGGACTAACGGATGCAGAGAGCTCTCGTTCAGTCGTCTGTGCCAGGCACTGCCAAGCATTTTGCCTGGATGGTCCAAGGGGCAGCCGACCTGTTGATGTGGAGTTAGAAAGCCGTGGACGGTTCGTGCGGTGTTTGCGTATTCACGCCAGTGGACGTGGAGAAGCGGGGTCTTCTTAGTTTCCCTCTGGAATCCATGGTCTCTACCGTTTTGCCAGATCATATTGGGGTTTTATTAAGAGTTGTCTATATCTATATATCCTTTTTCCTTTTTTTTTTTAGGTACCAGGACCTCGTATGTGGGAAGCTGGCTCTCAACCACTGAGCCACGTCAGCTCCCCTGAGTTGTTTTTTTGTTTGTTTGTTCATTTGTTTTGCTTGTTGTTGTTTTTGTTTCTCTCTAGGAGGTACCGGGAACCGAACCTGGGACCTCCCATGTGGGAGGCAGGCACTCAGTGCTTGAGCCACAGCTGCTCCCTCTATATATCCTTTTGATCTTATCAATATTTCTGCAGGATCCTGCTTACAAGTGGCAGTTCTGTGTCAAAGTGCACACATCTTAAACCTTTTAACAGAAACTGTCAAATTGCCATCCCCAAAGGTCCCAAGGTCCACCTCTTCTACAGAGTTCGATGAGGCCCATTTCCCCTGAGCGTTAGCACTCCTTAGCCTGACAGGCAAAACAACAATAAATCACTTCAATTTGCATTTCCCTAATTGCTAAAGAGTTGTATTTCACCTGTTCATATTCCTTGCCCATTTTCCTATTGTGTTGTCTTTTATCTTAACGATTTTTAGGAACTCTTCGTGTAATATGGATACCAACACTCTGTTACACACTGTTACACTTACCTTCAATTCCTTGCATAAAAGAGCGCCTCTTGGCCATTGTTTTACACATTTTGTTCAGTGAACAAACAAAACCATTTCCTGTTATGTGGGCTTTGTGGTGACAGATTGTTGTACTCCCAAATGACACTTCACACTTCTTTCTCGGGCAACAGATGAGGCGTCAAAGCAGGCTCCAGGGTCAGGTTCCTTCTAAAGCTCTGGCCGGAGGCGCTGTCTGCACTTTGGGTGGGAGGGAGGCCTGGGGGGGCCTCACTGTCACTCTGCTGCGTGACCAGCAGGGGGCGCCGAGCACAGCCGGGCTGGAGCTTCCCCTTGGTTCTGGTGGACGTGGACACCACGGCCCCTCGCCCTGGGAGGGCAGCCGACTGCAGGGCAGTCTCGTTAGCCCATCGTTCTGTTTCAGGGCACACCGGCAGGCCCGGGCATGCGCCAGCCCCCAGCCCCGACGAGCCGCAGGGTCCTCTGGCCTCGTCCCAGCTCATGGACGAGCAGACACAGGGGTCAGCCAGGTGTCCCAGGGTGCCCTTCCTGCGGGGTGGGCACCGGTCCGGCTCCTCTCCACCCTGGCCAGGGAGGCTCCATCCTTGGGACGGTCCGGAAAGTTCCAAGGCCCGGGGAGGGGGGGGGGGCCCGCACAGCCGGAGGGCCGGGCTTGCAGCGAGGCCAGCGTGATGAATGCAGCTTGTGCCCGCTGGGGACATCTGGTTTCAGATTTTCGGGGGGGTCCAGCACGGGGAGGCTGCTGCTCGGGGCAGAAGGTGGGTGGGTACCGAGCACTGCACTCCTAGTGGGCAGCCTGTGGGCCCAGAGTGCGTGTGGGGGATGTGGGACGGAGCCCAGGACCCCAGGCCGAGCGGCCCTAACCTCCCGGCCAGGGCCGTTCCCGGAGGCAGGCTGATCACGCTCGTTTTCCAAGCCTCAAGGTGACGGGCCCGTCGGGGGACCTCGGGTTCCGTGAGCAGGAGGGCAGGGGGATAAAGAGGGAAGCGCTGGCGGCGGGGTGGAGGGGACTGGCCGCAAGGCCCCTCTGCAGGGCCAGGGACAGCCCTGGCCGGTGTGGGCGCCTCCTACCTGGCCACGGGCAGGGGCCGCAGCCCCAGAGGGGCCGCGCAGTCTGCCAGGGCAGGTATCACGGCCGCCCCGAGGTCCGCGCCGGCGCTCTGGGGATCCTGACCTCACCCCGACGGGCTCCGCGGTGCCGGGCGCCTGTGCAAGGAGACAACGAGGGCGACTGAGGACACCGTCCCAGGGCAGCGAGAGGCCGGCGGGGGTGGCGAGCCACCGGGGCTTACGCGCCAGCCAACGGCAGCGCGGCCGACGCGGATGCCTTCCGGGGAGCCTCTTCCAGTCCTTTAGGCATTGCCAAGAGCGGCGCTGTTGTCATCTCCACTTCACAAACGGTGACACGGGTCCCGACAGGCACGGGGACCTGCCCAGGGCCCCCAGCCACTAAGTGGGAGAGACGGGATTTCACTGGCTGGTGGGATTCTAGAACATTCACTCGTTTTCCTTCTTCTTCTCCGCCTCCTTTTTAAATTTTTTAACTTTGCATTTATGTCTTTTTTTGAGGTGTAATTTACATACCATCCAATTCATTCATTTTAATGATTAGTACAATTCAGTGACTGCCATCACCATCATCCAATTTTCCAACATTTCCATTAACCCGATAAGATCCCACGTGCCCATTTGCAGTCACTCCCATTCCCGCCTCCAGCCCCCGACCTGCGCTAATGGGCTTTCCATCTCGAAGGATTTGCTTTTGGGACATATAAATGGAATCGTACAGTCGTGGCCTTGGTGTCTGGCTTCTCTCACTTAGCATGCTTCTGGCATTCATCCATGGTGTAGCATATCAGTGTACCATTTTTCCTTTTTAAATTTTTAAAAAAATTTTATTATGGTTACATCTATGCAACATAAAATTTCCCATTTTAAACCACTTCCAAGTATACGATTCAGTGGTGTTAATTATATTCCCAATGCCATGATTCCACAACCACCATCCATTTCCAAAATCTTACGACAAAACAAAACTTTTCCTTTTCTAACTTTCAAAATGCAAAAAAGGAAGGGAAGAGAACAATGAACTTGGAGGTATCTACCCCGCAACTTTCTTATCAGCACGAAGTCAGTTTGCTCACCGATGCCCTACCTACTCCCATTCCCCACCTCATTTTTTTTCTGGCAAATCCCAGACATCTGATATTTCATTCATAAATACTTCCATGCACGGCTCTCAAGCATAAGGCCTCCTATTGTTTTAAATAAACCTAACACTATACCAGTATCTCTCCTAAAACACTAGTGATCATTTCTCAGTATCATCTACCCTCACGTCAGGGTTTCAACGTCCCCGACGTAGCGTCGACGTCGACCTGGGGCTGGTCTGAGCCAGTCCTGCAGAAGGAAGGTGGGATCTTGACTGCCCTGCCCTCCGTCCACCATGTGTTCCAGGTCAGAGCTTCCACGTGCTGCCTCCAGGACGCTGACATTTGCCGCAGGGGGCCGCTGACCCCCCAGCAGCTCTGCCCGACTGTCCCTCCAGGCACGGGGCTTTCAAAGGCAGCCGTGCCTTTCTTCTCCTGCCTTACTCATCTTTGTCGCCCCTTCACTGGACACAGGAGGGGCCCCAAGGGTTCAGCAGGTGGCAGCGGGAGGGGCAGCTTGGGCAGGTGGGGCTGTGCAGGTGTGTCCTTACCTGGGGTGGTGGTTCCGTTGCCGTCGGGCGCGGTGGTCCCGTTGCCCCCGAGAGCTCTGGCAAGCGGCAAGCTAAAGCCCGCGACGAGGAGCGGGCAGAGGGGCTCCATGGCAGACCTGCAAGAGGCAGGGGCAGGCTCAGGGGCCACCCACGGCCAGGCCGCGGGAGACGCGTGGAAGACGGGGCCCCCCAGGGGAAAACAGCGTGGGCTGGGGCTGGGGTGAGCGGCGGGGCATCCTGCTGCACAGTGTTTCGTCTGTCTGAGTTGGGGATAGACGCCTTGATACCAAGGCTGGCACGATAGGTCACTGCACTGGGAAAACAATCCACCTTAAGATCGGGCGGCTAGCACCGGCATAGACCATCCCACCCTTGGAGCTGGCTTTTCTTTTGCTGGGGTGTGGAGAGATGGGGGCGTCAAGCCAGGAGCCCAGGGAGAACCTCTGAAAATGCCATGACCTAAGATTCCAAGAGGCGGCTTCAGGGACCTCGAAGAAGCCTGCACCCCACTCCTCTGGGCTGCCAGCTCACACCAACGGCACCCTAACTCGTTGAACATCTTACTGCACTCCATGGAACACAAGGGCAGTTTCTATTCTACATCGCAGCAACCTGGAGAGGTATTAATTCAGCGGCAGCTGAAGACCTGGAGGCTCAGAGAGCTCATCTGCCCGAGGCCACACAGTCGGATGGTGGGACATGTGGATTTGCCCATGTGCACGGCTCGGAGCCCATTCCCCCAAAGTTTCCACCAAGGCACTAAAATGGTAAGGATGGTAAGAACTGACCTCCTGGGAATGCTTCCCCTGAGCCAAAGACTTAGCCTGTTGTTCAGTTACGTCTGCCTGAACAGCACAACACCAGAGGCACCAGACTACCTGGTCCACGCAGAGAACGGCCCGAGGCTCGGGCAAGCTCTGCTGGGCGATGGCCGCTGGTCAGGACGGGCGCAGCTGGGCTCCAGCCTGGCTCCAGACCAGCTGCCCCTACCTCCCAGCAGTCGGCTTCGGTGGCTGAGCCTGGCACTCTGGTTCCTCCGCAATCTGCCTGCACCTTCCCTGCTAACCCCACTTCCCCGCCAAACCCTGCCCCCTGGCCAGATCATCCTTCTCGAATGCTTGTCTGGCCCCTCTCCCTCTGCCCTGGCAGCCCCCGCAGAAGGACCCAGGGCTAGGAAGGCAGGCGTCCCTGCCTGCCACGCCGAGGGTCCCCACTCTGCGCAGCCCCCACACGCGCCGCCTAGTTCTAGCAGCTTCCGCCTGCCCTTGCACCTGGTCGTGCTCCTGGTGAGCCGGGGGCGCAGGCGCCTGGCTCAGCTCACTTCTGCCAGCAGTGGGCGGGCTCCTGCAGAAGGGAAGGTGAGGGTGTGCACGGCTGGGTCCTGGGCTGCCAAGTGCTCCCACATGGAAAAAGCCTCCTTTAGGCAGGAGGGCAGTGGGCAGGCCTCCCGGACCTCACCTGTACCCCCTTTTGCCAGGCACCTTAGATCATCAGGGAGGAGTGCTAGAAGCACCTGCCGCAGGTCTGCTGGCTGCCCAGTAAATGTGGGCGGTGGTCCCTGCTGATGAGATTGCAAGCGGGGCGTGGTAAGGCTGACTTACCCTCCACCCCCCACACTCCCCGCTATTCCCCAACACTGAACCCCATCAAGGTCAGCCTCGGACACCCGCTCCTTTCCTCCCATAAGCCTCCCCCGGTGACGCAAAAGGACCCAATTTTCGATCCAAGGTCGAAAAGCACTTGCTCCTTGGTCCCTCCACAATGGATGCAAGCACGATAAGAGAGGACGCCTGAAGGGGTGGGAGAATTCTAACCATTCTTCCAGCACCTTTAAAAGGAAACCCTTAGGAGCAATTGCAATAATTGGCCGAACAACCACGAGAGTGACAATCAACACCTTCGCTTCTTTCCTCCCTTTTGTTTCCAAAGAACACATTTCACATTTATACACATGTACACACAAAAGAGCTCCTCCCGCATACTAAATCCGACACACGGCTCTTGTCCCCACACAGCCTGGGAGGCCGACAGGCTGAGGCTCCATGAAGTAAGGATCTGGCCAGGTCTTAGGAAGTGCAGGAGCCAGGATTCAAACCCAGGACTACTGGAGCCAAACATCCAACCCCTGGAAGTGGATGTGGCTCAACTGATAGAGTGTCTGCCTACCATATAGGAGGTCCAGGGTTCAGTACCCAGAGCCTCCTGGGCTGTGTGATGAGCTGCCCCATGCGCAGTGCTGCTGCACGCAAGGAGTGCCGTGCCACGCAGGCGTGTCCGCCGCATAGGGAAGCCCCATGCACAAGGAGTGCGCCCTGTAAGGAGAGCCGCCCCATGCGAAAAAAGAGCAGCCTGCCCAGGAATGGCACTGCACACAAGAGAGATGGCACAGCAAGATGACGCAACAAAAAAAGTGACACAGTTTCCTGGTGCTGCGTGAGAAGAATGCAAGTGGACACAGAAGAACACACAGCGAGGGAAGCGGACTTGGCCCAGTGGTTAGGGCGTCCGTCTACCACATGGGAGGTCCGCGGTTCAAACCCCGGGCCTCCTTGACCCGTGTGGAACTGGCCCATGCGCAGTGCTGATGCGCGCAAGGAGTGCCGCGCCCCGCAGGGGTGTCCCCCGCGTAGGGGAGCCCCACATGCAAGGAGTGCACCCCGTAAGGAGAGCCACCCAGCGCGAAAGAAATTGCAGCCTGCCCAGGAATGGCGCCGCCCACACTTCCCATGCCGCTGACGACAACAGAAGCGGACAAAGAAACAAGACGCAGCAAATAGACACCAAGAACAGACAACCGGGGGAGGGGGGGAATTAAATAAATAAATAAATCTTTAAAAAAAAAAAAAAAAAGAACACACAGCGAATGGACACAGAGAGCAGACAATGGTGGGGGGGGCGGGGGAGGGGGAAGGGGACAGGAATAAATAAAAATAAATCTTTAAAAAAACAAAACAAAACGATCCAACCCCCTCTCCACGCTGCAACGACCCTTCCAGGACAGGAAGCTCTGCGCATGCGTCCCTTTAAAACATCCTGTTATTAAACACTGCCACAATACTTTTCATGTGTTTGAATGAATTGCATAGTAAAACTGGGAAGAATTAATGGGTTTACTGAAACTCCAGAGATGCAGAATTCCTAGTTGAAACATCTGTTCTCACGTGCACTAATCTGATAACCCTCCTGTTCAAATGCTAAATGATCTAGGAAGAGGCAGGCACCCTTGAGTAGATGAAGGACATTTCCTGTATGTATGTATGTATTTCCTGTATGTATGACCTTCCTGCGGTTTCTAAGTGTGCAGTGGAGCGGCAGGTGATTTGCCCGGTACAGCCAGCAGAGGGCGCTGAACTTGGCCGACTTTAAGACCTGTCCCTCCTCTGAGCTCCCTTTAGAGCAGCGCTTTCATCGCCAGGCTGATAACGAACGCAGTATCTCCCACTGGCTCTCAAAGGGCTCACACAAGCTTTCTGGCAAGCACAGACACAAGCAGTACAAGAATAATGCTTAGAACAGTCACTAAATCTATGTTGAATATTAACAATTTGTACCTAACGGTATTTGTTCTGCCCTTACCAAGTGCCAAGAGCCATGGTGGATAAGCTAAGCGCGAGGAAGTGGGAGCTCCAGAACTGACATGATCAAAATAGTTTATTTCCAACAGAGTCACTTTTGGTTTTACTCCCTCCAAAAACCATCAGCTCCTAGTTTGATTAGCATTCTGCCTTTTCATTTCACTAGATGGCTTTTTCTGTTGTTGTTGCATTTTTTCTATTATTTTCTTTGTTCCACTTGATGGCTTTTTAATATACTTCAGTGGGTGACGACTCTGCGTCGGGGGCCTGGTAGGTCCTGGGGAACGCAGAGCTACGAGGGTCCTGCCCGGCCTGAAAGCAGCTCATCCCAGCTGCAGGACACGTGAAAGGACGGCCAACTGCCAAGTGCCAACCAGAGGTTCAGCTCCGGGGAAGTCGAGCGCGCCTTCCCCGATACCAAGTGCTGAGCTGGCCTCAGAATGAAGGAGCAGAGGGCAGACACGCAGAGGGCAGAGGCTGGAGAGAAGCTCAGGCGTGTCTTCTTGGCCAGACAGCTCATGGAAGGTCAGTGGACCTTCTCGTGTGTGAAGGAAGCAGAGAGGGGGAGGCTGGAAGATGGAGCCACATGAGAAGCCCTGCGAGGGCCTGTGAAGGAGAAGGGCTGCAACTAAAGGTGTATTTTTTATCAAAGATCTGCACAATTAGAATCACTTGGGTGCACTACGGAAAAATGTCAGCTCCGGGGCCCCACTCCACAGGGCTGAAATCTGTGCTGGGTTTTATGTAGGCCACAGTTTAAAACCTTGGCTCTGAGCAATGAGCTGCCACTAAAGTTTCAATAGGCAATACCGGCAGCCCATCATCAGAAGACTGTTGCCATGGTGGCGTGAAGCTACCATGCTTTTAAACGTAATCCCCTCCTGTGGGGGTGAGCTCAGGGGAAGGAGGACCCCTTGATGAGGTGACGTCAGTCAAGGCGTGGCCCAGCCCAGCCAGGACGGGATTTAATCCTGCTATTAGGGTCCTTCGTAAGTGGACTGAAGTTTAGATAAAGCCACAGCAAACAAGAAGCTGACCATGAGAGGAACCCAAAAGAGAACGGCGTGGCCAGGAGGAGCGGCCCTGTGCACGGCCACGTGACAGAGGAGCCCAGGACCAGCCCAGAAGGCCAGTCGTGGGGAAGAAAGCATCACCTTGATGCCGCCTTGATTTGGATCTCTCCTACCCCCAAAACCGGGAGCTGATCAGTTCTCATCATTTAAGCCAACCCTTGCACGGTACTTGCTTTAGCAACAAGGAAACTATAGCACCGTTGGGGGACCCTGTCACCAGCCACTTGCACAGTGTCGGCCGCAGCTGCCTCAGTTGGGGCCTGGGGGCACCGGCCTCGTCCAGGCCCACCCCCAGGAGTCCTGGCTGGTTCTAGGCACGTCAGAATTAGAGATGTGCTGGTCCAAGCAGGCGACCAAGCCGGGCGACGGGGGGAGGGACTTGAGAGGGATTTCAAGGGTAGGATCCAGGAGAATGGTGACCAGTCGGATGAGGGGGACGAGGGGGCGTCAGAGCGCTTGGGATTTCCAGCTTAGAAGAGACTGGTGGGAGGTGACAGCAGCCACTGGCTGAGGCAGGGAGCAAGAGGAGAGCAGCCTGGGGATAAAGATGACTTTAGCTCGGGGCATGACACAGTGACATGCTGAGCTCCTGTGAAGTCGGATAAGCGCTCGAGGTCCTGGTAAATCGACTCATCGAGCCTCACCCTGACTCTGCGGGGAACGTCCTGCTGGCCTTGCCGCGTTGCTGATGTGCTTCCTTGGCCAGGCTGAATTCAGGGGACTGCGGAATCTTCTGGTGGACCCTGCCCACGGGCCGTTGTGGTTATGGTCTGGAGTTGGGTCGGAAGGGAGGTTGAGGGTGGGGGTGTGTTCACGTGGGGGGCGACTGTGGAGGGAGGAGGGGTGAGGCCCAAGGTCCAGAGGAAACGTGACAGCGGAGGCCACGACACTCGGGGCGGGGGGGGGGGGCGGAGGAGGGCAAGCCGGGTGGATGGCGGGGCACGGTGGGAGCGACGGGGAGGCCGGGCAGGTGGAGAAGCAGAGCCGAGCCGCCTGGGCCTTTGAGGGGGGCTGACCTGTGGGCCCGAGGAGAGGCCGCTGCAGCTGGGCTGGACCAGGTTCAGGGCATTAGGGCCCGGCTGTCCCCAAGCCCCCGAGTGTGACGTCTTCTTTCTGCAGCTCCCGTGGCTGAAACGCAGGGTTCTTTCCCTCACAATTAAAAACAAAAGCAGACGTGGTTCCTTCACCAACAAGATCATTTGACTCCCACACAAGCAGATACCCGGAAGGAGGCGTTCGCGTGCGTGGCGGCTGCTCGCTGGGCCGCGGGTGGGCCAGGCCCCGGCTGCGGCTCCTTGGGCCACGAGGAAGGCAGGGGATGTGCGCCGTGGGGGGCCCAGCGGGAGGGAGGGAGGGGGCTGCGGCAGAACCAGCAGATGTGTTCTGACAGCCCGGTCACGGTCACGTTAGCCCCACGGGAGGCTCCTCTTCTGTGACGGGGAAGGGTGGGAATGGTTTCCACGCACCCATTCATCCAGCGGGGCCTCTTGAGGGCCTGCCGGGCCCCTCTCTGTGGGCACCGAAGGAAGACGAGCAGAGGTCAGCACGCGTCTCCTCTTCACTCCAGCTGGGGGGTCAGGCAGCCGACGAACAAGGGGACACTGTCAGGGTCTGTGCAGGGGCCTGATGGGAAGGGCGCAGCAAGCGGTGGGTGCGCGGCCCAATTAGGGACCCCCCCAGGTGCCTTCACGCAGGGACCCGGATGACCAGCAGGGGGCGGCCGTGAGCAGGCCGGGGAAGGCTCTCCAGGCAGAGGGCAGGGCTGGCAGAGTCCTGAGACCAGCAGGGCGCCTGCGCGGGTGGACAGGCCTCCGGCCATGGGGACCTCCTCTGCGGCGGAGCGGGGGATGCGACTTATGTTTCAGGTCATTTTGGTGGCCGGGCGAAGCTGGGATGTGGAGGAAGAGAGTAATCATGGCAACCAACAAGGGAGGCTGGGGACGGCGATTCAGCACGTGGGCTGCAGGGAAGGTTTCCCCGGTCAGCTGCCGACTGAATGGGGGGGCGCAGAGGGGAAGGGACGGCACCCACATTGGTCTCGGGGACATGGGGGGATGGAGACGCCTTTGCCCAGATGGAGAGAACGGCAGGAGCGGCAGGTTTGGATGTGAGTGACGGGCGCTCCGTGGGCTGCCTTGGTCTCCACAAATCTCAGATGCCTGATGGTGGAGAAGTCAAGGGGCCCAGGAGACAGGGAAGACGGTAATTGTAAAGTGAGGTTGCGCAGGACCTAAGATGTGGACGTCCTGCTTGGGGTTTAAGCCCCTGCCCTTGAAAACAGCACCCAGGATGGGGACCTTGTAATTTCTCATTCACACCAGGGCTCTGGAGAGTAGGATGCTTAAAACGGTTAAAGCTACGTGCTTTTCTAAAACATTTATTTATCGATCGACAATTTGGTCATATGAAACTGGGAAATTCTAAAATAGTCTTTTCAAAAACTATTTTTAAAAATTAAAAAAAAAACTTTCCAGAAACAAAATTAACATGTCCATGTATATTATAGTAATACATTTTTAAAAACCTCTTTATATTGAACATATGAAAGTAAAATGAGAACGTGAACAGAATAATTATTTACAGTGCTCTAATTAATTTCTTACCCTTCTCCGTTCCTAATATGTTTCACTCTTAATATATTTTTTCAGGATCTTTAAGACTTAAATATTTTTCATAAAATTGCCTGTAAACTTCAAATGAGCATTTGGTGAGCTCCTATCATGGAATTCGCCTTATTCTCTCCTTGCTTCTGTAAGGGTAAATTTCAATTCCTTCCTGTCGACAAGCTTTGTTTTCTATAATTATAACACAACAAGTAAAAGATTCAAAACTTGAAGGTTTTGTTGTTGTTTTGGAGCCCTACTGGTTGAATACTTACAGTAAAGATTTCTGACTTCTTTAGAACAAATGCAATCAACGTTTAAAGCCTTGTTTACAGAAAAGTTCATCTTTGCTGTAGGACACAGGTTGGTTTACAGAGTAATTTCTCAAAGGCTCAAGCTTTCCCAAAATCTGATGGATGATTGGCAGTAAAGAGAAAGTAGATGCTACCAAGCTGAAGTCATTTAAAAAGTCAATGTCAGCTTTGTCACCACATATTTGTAGTTCACATAATCCATGTACGCATAAACTGTTTGTAAATTTGATATCTATGGCTTCTATTTTGATTGATGAATATTCAGCTTTTTAGACACATTTATAAATAATGGGTATATCATGATCAGTTCCAAGGGCAATGCATTTCTACTCTGGAGGGATCTGGATTTAGTAAGAATGCACACACACACACACACACACACACACACACACACACAGTTACCACCAAGCTGAGCTCCACCAACCATTATTCACATTATCCCACAAAACAGATAATTTTATCATCGATGTTGAATTCTTTCACTGGGTTTCCCACGACATAAACAGTTTTGTCAGGGGTTCACCTTTGACAGAATCAACTTCCAAACTGGACTTTGATTCCATGAAACGGGTGGGAAGAAAAGAAAAAGAACCACTACTGGAAATAACAGATTTTTGTCCGGTGGTGTGAGAGGTTCTGCATTTGGGAGCATGAACCGCGATCACCTCATCTGTGAGGTACACGATGAAGGTTGGTTTTGAGAACAGGCGGTTAACCGAGGAGAGCAGGAGTCTGCTCCAGATGAGAAGGCATTCTTCGGAAGGTAGGAAAGCAGCTTCCGCAGCTACATGGGTCTGTTCACCGTCCCCAAGGACGGGGGCTTGAAACGGGGACAAAGCAGGTGCTGGGGCTGCCCTAGGTTTTACGTGGTCAGTGGTATCACTACAGACCTGAGGCAGACAGTAAATGTCGGCATTTCTCGCAAGTTAAAGCTTTTGCCTCGATTTTCCCCCAAACAGAAATTCAGCGCTTCGTATGCATTTTTAAGTTTATGGGTGACATGGGTTTAATGCAAATTCAAAAACTGTTACTAAAATAATTTAAATAAAGAGTTGCAGATTTACGCTGCACAGCCAATGAAATAAGTGTAGACAGGGGGTTGGGATCATCCTCAGCAAGGCCTATTGCAAAACTGGTCAGGGTCGACTTCCTGCAGTATTGCACCAGCACCTACCCTGCAACGTGTCTCCCGCTGCCCCTGACGACCAGGCTCGGGCCCCAGCACTGCCGGCTCCCTGAGGGGCCTCGTGGCTGGCTCAGGTGCTCCCACCCACGACTTCCTGAGACCACAAGGTGCCGGCCCTTCAACAAGAGCACCTCTTCTTTCCAAATCGGCAAGCACCTGCGTGTTGTCCTTGCAAGGGACAGACTGGGGCACGGTGTTAGGAAAGGGTGGGGGGAAGGAGAGTAGAGCCGGCTGTCTTCCTGATCTAATCACGCTTCCCACTGCACAGCGTCATGCAGGAGCTGGGAGGACACAGTGGACAGCCTACGAAACCCTTCCCGGACCACTTTAATGCAAATGTCATTTTATAATGAAAATTTTTAACTTCGACGACCACATAGTGCGAGATACGGAACAGATGTGAAAGGGACAGGACAAGGGCCAACAAGCATGCAGTGGAACTGTCTGGTCAAACAGGAAATACATCAGGCTAGAAAAGAATGGAGGAGGAGGAGGGGCGGTGGGAACTGAGCCCCTAGGCAATTTAGGGTGGAGGGCTCTGGACTCAAGAGGGGGAGCCTCCTCCCGCCCCTCAGCATCACACACTTCGAGTCTCTTGCACCTTGGGCTGTCCTGCAGGCTCACACCTGCACCAGGTAAGGAGCGCGGCCCTGTGGGGTCTGCCTGGTGGCCGGGCACGCCCTCCCGACAGTCACCCCACGGAGCGCCCCACGGGCCGGCCACGGCTCACACGGTGCAGATGCGCTTACCAGCGGCAGGCCCGAGAGCCCATCTGGAAGGCTGATACTGGAGGGGGAGCCACAGCCCAAGACACCCCAGCGGGAAAAGGGCAGGACCCCAAACTGGGCCCCCTCCATGCACCCTGGGGACATAGCAGTAGCAGTGTGAAAAGACAGCGGGACGTGCTGGAGAACACACAGCCCTGCAGCTGTCTCTTTCCACGAAGGAAGCACCTGGCCCTGGGGCCCGCGCCCCCTGCAGTGGCCCCCAGACAGAGGTGTGGACGACTGAAGAGGAGGGCGTCAGCTCCCCCGGGAGGCAGCCCCGAGCCCTGCTGCCTCCAGCCCACCTCGGACCAGCCTCGGAGATGCCCCCAAAGATGAAGAGGAGGGCGAATGAACTTCAGAGGCCAGGATAAGGACCCACTTCAAAGAGTTCAGGTTACTTGCTAGTTGAGTGACACTCCATCGACTTACAAATCTGTGATTAGTGATTAGTGATGGAATAAACTGTAGCACTGATGTGGAGAAAGAGGCCACGGTAGCTGCTGAGGGTAGGGAGAGGGAAGAAGAGAGGTGATGTGGGGGCATTTTCAGGACTTGGAGTTGTCCTGGATGGTGCTGCAGGGACAGATGCTGGACACTGTATGTCCTGCCATGGCCCACTGGGTGGCCTGGGGGAGAGCATAAACTACAATGTAGACCACTGTCCATGGGCTGCAGCAGTGCTCCAAAATGTATTCACCAGGTGCAGTGAATGTGCCATGATGATGAAAGAGGTTGCTGATGTGGGAGGAGTGGGGTGAGGGGGGTGGGGGATATATGGGGACCTCATATTTTTTTAATGTAACATTTAAAAAAAAATAAAAGAGGGAAAAAATATTGGTTTGATTATGTCTTCATTTGTTCATTGGTTCATTCATTCATTCATCCATTCAGCAAAGAGTCGCTGAGGCTTGACCACTTGCCAGGGTCGAGAGGGACGATGGGAGAAGGCAAGCCCTGTCCTTGCTCCCGGGGCTCACGATCAGCAGGAGACATAATGAGGTAAGAAGTCACAAGGCCGCAGAGACGCGTCAGGATGGGGGTGGACAGACGGGAGCACCTAACGGACGCTACTGTCCAGGGGGGTGGAGGCCGCCTGAGGGAGGGGGCGTCTCTTCTCAGTGAGGAGCTACTGGACCAGAGGAGGGCAGCCGGGGAGGAAGCAGAGGGGCAGCAGAGCTGATGGCGGGGACAGAGGGTGGGGACAGAACCCTCGGCCAGCCCTGGAGGAGACAGGCCAGGCGCTCAGTGACAGCTTCTGAAGGCACAAAAGGGAAGAAAACACGCCCCCAGGGCAGGCGCCCCTCAGCCCTGGGCTCCGCTCACCTGCTGAGCTGGTTCCGGAGAGCAGGGCCCCTGGGGCTGCAGCCGGCTGGGTGAACCGCCCCTCCCTTGCCATCCCTCTGTCTGTCTGTCTGTCTCTCTCTCTTGTTCTCCCTTTCCCCAGCTGAAGACACGCTCCTTGGCTGGCGAAACGAGGGGGCCCAGCGGGCTCATGTGCGGGCGTGAGCCTGGTGGCCCGGGGTCCTCAGGCAGGGCCACCGGCCAGGGCGCCACGGCCTGTGCGTGGCGTGGAGGAAGCGCCCCCCCACTTCCCGCGGGGAGGGGCCAGAGCCGGGAGGGCAGTGGGGGGGCGCGGCCCTCGGTCCAGCGGGGCCCTCATCGGTGGCCTTCGGCCGAGAGCGCCCGGGCCCAGCACTGCCTGTTTGCCCTTCAGAGAGGCCGTGTGCGCCTCTGACTGTCAGCACGGGGTGGGTTAAGGGCCCCTTCTCCCCGCGAAGGACACTTTCCCAGCAGGTAACATTTAGGAGCGTCTTGGATGGACAGGACTGTTGCCAGGCTGAGGGGTTGGGGGGTGGCCAGGGCACTGGGCAGCCCCAGGCCCTCTTTCGGGGTCCGGGGAGCACCCGGGCTGGCCCGCAGGGGCCTTGGGTGAGCCCATGGGCAGAGCCAGCCCCAGCCCAGAGGACACACACGGTCCCTCCTCCCTCCTCCGCTTCCTCCTCTTCACGGCTTGTCATTCATCTGGAAAGCGCACTTGGCACAGGGCAATTTTCCCTATCCAGACACAGACCCCAGCTTTAGCTGGGAATCTAGTCTTTTCCACGAGAAACGCAGCGCTGGCCTCAGGTTCTGCACCCCAGGTGGACAATGCCCAGCGTCTCTGGACACTGGCTCCGCTGGAGGGTGTCCCACTCCCTGCAGTCACCGAGGGAAGGGCCGTGCCCTCGGCAGGGCTGGGAGGAAGAGCTCTGCGGCCTGGCGCCCGGGAGCCCCAGGGCTGGCCCCGGCCTCGCAGACGCTGGTGGATAGCTACGGCGTCCGGGTGTCCTGGCCCCGAACTGCATCCGGTTAGTGAGGAAGGAGTTAAGAACTCATAACCTCAGAGCCTGAAGCTGGGCCAGAGAAATTCTCAGACACCTGGTCGACCTCCACCTCGTGTGCCACATCCCGAGGTGGCTCCTGACACCATCTCTGTGTGACAATTCAAACGAAACCGTCTCGAGGCAACCCTGCCAGGCTCAGAGTTAGGAACCAAAGAGATGACGGGGAAAAGGCCCCACGTCTTATTTCTGCTCTCACGGAATTTGAAATCCCGTGGGCAGACCCGCCCACAGGCGAGTGATCACTCGAGGCGGGATGCAAGAGGCAAAGGGAGGTGGAAGCAAATTCCAACAGGGGAGCTGTGAGGGGCAGGAGGAAGCCTCCTGGAGAGGGGCTGTTCATGCACTTGACCGGGCAGGGGAGATGGAGGCGGGAGGGGCCGTGGAGGCTGAGCTCTCAGTGCAGAGCCCGCGGGGTGGGCTCTGGGGAGGCTGCCTCCTGCCGCTGGGCAGTGGCCTTGCAGACCCTCTGGTGCCTGTCCATCCAACTCCTGGAAACAGTCAGGGCAAAGCGTGAGGCTTGTGCCTTTGCCCTCACTGTCTCTTCTGGGGACGCCAGTGTCTAATGACCTTCGAGTTAGCCTGTGACAGAAAGGATGGCGGGGAGCTCAGGGTGGGCAGCTCAGAGACTGGGGAGGACGGCTGGGCTCAGTGGTGGGACCCGAGGGTCCCCTCTGCCCTCACGAAGAGAGGCTGCCCAGGGGGCAGAAGGGCTCTTGGCCAGCAGTTGGGCATGGGGCTGAACCCTCCCTCCTCCCCAGCCTGCTTCCTCTCCTGAACGCCGCGCTGAGGGTGTCCACCCTGTCCCTTCCGGAAGGTGCTGGGAAGAACGTACGCAGGCAGGCCAGGCGACGGGTCATCTGTGTCCTGACTCTCTGCCTCCTGGTCTCCGAGCAAAGGGAGGCTCTCTGTGCCCCCAGCCGAAGCCGGGGTGCTCGGGTGCCGCGAGCATGGCCTCAGCCCTCCTAGCCCCGCAGCCTCTTTGCTCCTGCCTAAAGCACAGGCTCCCTCGGCAGCCTCAGGCAGGCGTCCACTCCTCTGGTACAGCGGGCTCTCTCCGTCCCTTTCCAGGGGAGGACGAACAAAAAGTCAGTGCCAAGCTGCGCTCTTTCGGGCCCTCTCGCAGGGCTCCCTGGGCCTTCCAAGCCCATCTATACACCCAGGAGCAATGTGAGTTGAATGTGGGAGAAGGCCGCAAATCCTCCCCAATGACCCTGCTGCCCGGCTCGCCAGGGTCCACCCCGACCAGGCGCCACTGCCCACACACTGCTGGGTTAGAAAGGAAAGCAAATGCCCAGAGGTTAGCCATGTTCTTCCAGCTAGTGACAACCCAGGGAGCCGAAAGCCGGTGAGGTCAACCAGATGGCTCCAACCCAGGGACCAGATGGCCCCAGATGCCCAGTCAGCACCCCTTTCCCCAGTGGGTCAAGGTTCCCACGTGCCTGGTGTCCCGTGGGGGCAGGTCAGCAGTGGGGAGACTTCTAGGTACTGGACAGGAATGGATGGCACTGGGAAGAGGCCAGCCCCAGGCCCGGGCGTGGGTGCGCTTCACCAGCCGCTCCCAGGGGAGCACACGCGGGAAGCAGAGTGCAGGTTTCCTGAAATACATGCTCGTAATGCACGGCGAGCCCTCCTCACGAGCCGCAGCCCCCCAGCTCCTGCGCGACGCCTCCCAAGTGCTCCAGGACGAGGGGGCAGCCTGGGCCCCGAGGACAGACAAGAAGACCAGGCTGGGAGCCAGACCACATCAGCATGTGACACAACCAAGCCACGGCAATAAAATCAGGGCAGGGCTCCCCCGGGGGCAGAATCATTGATTTTTAAAAAATCCATTGAGGAAGTAAACAAACTCAAACAGAAAAGATGGATTTTCATGGTAAACGAAAAAAATCCAGACCTCTTCAGGCATGAAGATACTTCTTACACGGATGAAAGATAAAAAAAGCAACACAATTTGTGAACTCAGCATGTTCCAGATATATCCACGGCAATCCTACCTTTTTGGAGAAGGCTTAGCTTGTTAAGAAGAAGTTGCAAAGGGCGTGCCTTTAATCTGAGCTGGTGAAGGTTAGAACTTAATTGCTTTTGAACAAAGGTGACTGCACAGGACTCGATGTAAAACCGTGGAAACATCGTTGAAAGGAGACTGATGAAGAAGTCCAAGTGGTGAGAGAGAGGGAGAGAGAGGGGGAGAGAGGGAGGGAGAGAGAAGGAAAGAAAGAGTGAGAGAGAGGGAGAGAGAGAGGGAGGGAGAGAGAGAGGAAGAGAGAGGGAGGGAGAGAGAAGGAAAGAGTGAGAGAGAGGGAGAAAAAGAGGGAGGGAGAGAGAGGGGGAGAGAGGGAGAGAGGGAGAATAAGCCCGGCAGGACGGTGGTGGGTGCTGGGCCAGGCTCGCGGGCGCCCCCCGCCGGTGCCCGCCGCCGTCTCTGGCTTCCTGGGCAGGTCTGCACGGCCCTGTCCCCTGACTCTGGGGAATGGGTGGGCAGAACAGGGAGTGTCCGTGGAGGGCCGGGAAGGAGGAAGGGCCTGGCTAACCGTGGCTGGTGGCCACCCAGAGGTGCAGGGGCCCCCTCGGCCTTGGCAGGGAAAGGCGCGAGGGTCAGCAGGGCACAGGGACCCCTGGCTGGGGCGGTTCGGCTCTGGGCCCCGGGACCACGCCCCCTCCCATATGCACTTCCCCGTACATACGGGGCCCTGCATGCCCATGCCCCACACATGCACGCATCTCCGCACAGAGGTCCGCACCCCAGCTCCCCCATACATAGGCCCCCTCCAGGTGCTCAGAGATCCCCGAGATCCTGGGCAGCAGACACTGCATTGCCCCAGGAGGCCGGCTGGGAGCTGGGGGCCGTCTGAACCTCTGCAGGGGGTCTTGGTGGGAAAAGCACAGCCCTTGTCCAGGGCTCTGCTGACAGTGCAGCCCCCGGACCCCGGGACGGGTGAAGGAGGCCCTGGTTTTGGGGAGCGGGTGGTGTGGACGGGACGGCTCCTCCCTGGGCCGCCAGGTGGATGGAAAGCAGAGCCGGCCCCGGGAAGAACCTAAAGGCACTGCAGCGAGGACCGAGGGGCGCCCACCGCCCTCTGCCCGGGTGGGGCCTACGGGTCACTGCTGTCTGAGCACGGGGGCCGCCAGGTGAGCTGGAGCCAGGTGGGCGGTCAGCGGGCAGCTCTGCGCCGGGGGCTCCCCTGCTGGGGGCGAGCGTGGGGGGGCACCCATGGGGGCTTGGTGCGGGCCCCTCACCCCGTCGGGGGCCACAGACCCCCACCTTCAGAGGTGGCCGCATTTGCCGGTGAGCCCTGCGTCTACGGTCAGCTCGCACCCTGGCCCGTCCCGCAGTCAGCACCAAGTGGGGCCAGAAGCCAGGACGGTGCCGATTTAGAAAACCCGTGCCAGTCTATTCCCATGTTCCACCAGGATGCTATGCATCAAAAATAAAATGACTTTTCAGAGAATTCCATTTTTGTCTTGCAGTTTCGCTACCATTATACAATTAGTAAGTGACAGTTTTTCTTCAAAGAGAGACGAGGAGATGAAAATTATTTTTACAAGTTGGAGATGATCGTGTTATACATAAAAAAACGGGTGTGACAGAGCTGTGAGATAAACGAAGAACAAACATTGTGTATCAGAAAAAGACTCCTTGGGCCTTCAAAGAATAGCACCCAGTGAACCGTGTGTTCAGGCAGGCTGCCCCCCAGACTCTCTCCCGCCCCTGCCCCCGCCCCTGCCCCCATCAGGGAGCTGCTTTCTCCAGTAACCGAAGCCCCTGTCTGCCCCGGACGGGTAAAGCCCCCTGCACTGGAAGAGGGACCCAGGGGGACCAAGTGCACATCTGTGACAGCCACGTGTCAAGGCGGCCGGGCGCCAGTGCCCAGGACTTCCTCCAGCGCGGTGGAGGGGCTGCTGCGGTCAGCGTCGCAATCAGCTTTAGGTAATGGAGGTCGCCCTCCGTGACGCGGGGGGCTCATCCCATCAGCTGCAGACCTCAGCAACAAAAACTGAGGTGTTCCAGAGAAGAAACTCTGTCACAGGACTGCAACAACTCCTCTTTGAGTTTCCAGCCTGCAGGCCTGTCCGAGAGGTTTCAGAATGCCATGGAAGCCGATTCCATAAACAAAATCTCTTTATATCTCTCATATCTATCTATGTATCTATCTATGTATCTATCTATTATCTACCTATCTATCTGCTATCTAGCTATGTAGCTATCTCCACCCACCCCCTCAACCACCCATCCATCCCCCATCCATCCATCCATCCATCCATCGATCCCTTCTATTGGCTCTTTTGCTCTGGAGAACCTGTCTGATACAGGATCTGTTGGTTCTTAATTTTGCTTTTGCTCAAAATGGGAAGTATTAAAAAGAAGTTCTGGAGATGGGGAAGTTTTGGTAATGCATGGTGGTGATGGTAGCACAACCTTGGGAATGTAGCTAAGAGCACCGAGTTACATATTTGAATGTGGTTAAAGGGGGGAAACTTTAGGTTGTATATATATTACTAGAATAAAAGCGTAAAAAAATATAGGACTGTACAACAGTGACCCCAGTGTAAAGCAAGGACTATAATCTCCTTTCATCAATTATACTAATATTCTTCCACTAATTGTAACCAAGGCACCACCATTAATGCAAGGTGTAATAATAGGGGTATATGGGAACTCTATATTTTGCATGATCTTTCAGTAAAGCTTCAACTTCTCTAGCAATAAAAAGTGTTTCTGGAAAGGTACCCACTGGGCCTTGCTCTGTTGGCGCAGGACCAGTGCTCACCACCTCCTGGAACCTCTGGGCATCTTGGCTGACCCCCTGACGACGCCCGGCTGTGCAGAGGGCAAGTGCAGCACCCCCGGTCTCTGTGACGGCAGAGTGCGTGTGAAGGCGCTCAGACCCCCAGCACCCACAGCCCCGCCCGGCCCGAAGGCAGCGAGCCCGTGGGTGGGCGCGGGCGCAGGCCAAGGAGGCTGGCTGGGGGGCTCTCCCAGGGCCTCAGACACGGCTGCGCCGCCTTTTGGCTTTGCAGAGCAAGGCTTTCAGAGTTTATTTAGTGGCGTTTTAAAACACCGACAGGACAAAGTGGCAGCAGATGTTTCCTCCCTGGGGTCTGAAGTGGGCCCCTGGGCACACTTTGGAGAGAAGCGCGCTTTCTGTAAAAGCACGACAGCCTTGTAAACGTGCAAACCGAGGATCCTGCGGGTGCAGCGACACTGAAGACACCTCCCCTCCTGGCTGAGTGACTTTTGCTCTGTGGTGACTGAGGACTGTTCTTGTGTTGGGTGGTCCCAGAGCCGGCACAGTGAGCCCCGGGTTTTAGGGGGACGCCTTCCTAGTGAGTGTGAAAACAGCCAGGGCCCCACGACGATGCGTGCCACCTCCTTGGAGTCCCGCGAATGGCCCTTTGTCTGACTCCTGACGTTCTCACTGGGGCCCGGCCTGGGCCAGCCACCTGTGGCCACACCTCCTGCTAGGGTGGGCCTCCAGAGGGACCCAACAAGGCAGGTGTTGGAAAGCATCTGACTGAAAAGGGAGCTGTGACAACCGGGCTGATGCACAGTGCTGGGGCCTGACTCAGGCCTGGCAGCCTCCCAGGGGCCCGGGCCCCCCATCCCGCAGGGGCTCCTGTTTGTCTCTGAATGGTGGGACATGACCTGCATGAGCCCCGGGGTGGGTCTCAGCTCTGCCTGCTGCCCTTGGGCACCTGCCCCCCGAGGACAGGCCGTCGTGCCGATGGGTGGGGGCAGCAGGTGCTCCTGCCCCACCCGGGGAAGCAGAGCCGGCCCTGCTGGAGGGGGCGCGGAGGGGCGCCTGGAGCATCTGCGGCTGTGGAAGGCCGGGCGTCCTGGGAGCCACGCCGGGCAGTGGCCGGGATGGAGGCCGCCGGCCCCCTCCACCTGCCCGCGCGGTGCCCGGGCCCCCCGCTTCGTGAAGCCGCGTCTCCGAGGTGCTCCTCGCAGGGTCCGTCTTCCCCAGCAGGACCTTGCCTCTCCTCCCCCTCCTCTGCTCCCCTCCAGGTCCCCTCAGCCACCCGGCCAGCCTTTCCTTCCCGGGGAATGTGCCCCTCCCACGTGCACATGGAGGCCTGCAGTGCATCCCCCTCCCCAGCTCTGCAGAAGTCCAGCTGCCCCCTCCATGCTGCCTTCCCCACCCCCAGCTTCCAGCACTCTCTCCTGGGCTCCTGGCCCTCTCCTGGGGGACAAGGCGAGGGGTCCCTGCAGCCAGCATAGCCTGGCATGCAGCAGGTGGATGAGTCCCTACGGCTTGGATGAGAGGGTGGATGGGACCCAGGTCTGGACTGGGAACCCATGGGGGTGTCGGGGGGCCGTTCCTGTGTCTCACGTGTCAGCACTCAGCAGACATGTGAGAACCCACCATGAGCCTCAACGGGCCTGGCCTGGCCTCGCCCATTTCTGCCTGGCTCGCAGGTCTAATATTAATATTATTATTATTTTAAATATTTTTATTACAGAAGTTGTGAACTTACAAAACAATCTTGCACATGTGCAGAATTCCCCAATAACACCCCCCACCAACACGCCACACCACTGCGGAAAATCTGCCACAGACCATGAGATGACATCAGCAGACCCCACTCCCAACAGGGGTCCCGGGGGCACACCTGCATAGCACACCCCCAGTAATAGTACGTCTGTGGCATTGATGCAAGAATATTACAGTACTGCTGGTAACTACGGCCATGGGTTACATTAATTGTATTTTTCCCATGCTTCTCCACACTCCCACCACCCTGCAGTAGTGATGTACATCTGCTCTAGCTCACAGAAGGACAGTCCTGCCTTTGTACTATAACCACAATCCTCATCAGCCACCAAAATCACTGTGTTATACCATCCCTCGATTATCCTGTAAGATAAGCTACATCCCTAGACTACCCTTTTCAGCCACAATCCCATTTATAAACTGGCTGCTACTCACGATAGTGTTACCATCAACTCTATCCATTTCCACACTTTTACAATTGAGTTAATTAAAACATCTACACATGTTAAGCATCAATACCCCTTCTCAGCCCTCCTCTTATCTCCTAATAACCTATACTCTAGGTTTTAACTCCAGGTATTTATTCTTCGTATTTAGTTCCTATTCATGAGACCATGCAATATTTGTCCTTTTGCGTCTGGCTTATTTCACTTATCATTATGTCTTCAAGATGCATCCATGTTGGAACTTTTATCACTTATGTGGGGGCAGTGGCCACTGAAGGTTCGGAGGGGCGGGGAGAGGGAGGAATCGGTATAACGGGGACATTTTTGGGACACTCCTGCATAACATTGTAATGATGGAGACAGGCCGTGATACATTTTGTCATAACCTATAAAATTGTGCGGGGACAGAGTGCAAACTATAATGTAAACTATAGTCCACAGTTAGTAGCAATGCTTCAGTATGTGTTCATCAACTGTAACAAATGTACCACACTAAGGAAAGATGTTGTTAATGGGAGAAATTGGGGGAGGGGAAAGGGTGGGGCATATGGGAATTCCTTATATATTTTATGTAACATTTATGTAATCTAAAGCTTCTGTAAAATAAATAAAAAAGATTCATCCATGTTATCCTATGTGTCTCAATTTCATTTCTTCTCGCAGCAGCATGGTATTCCATCACATGCACATGCCGCACCTTTGCTTATCCATTCATGGGCCGATGGACACTTGGGTTGTTTCCATCTTCTGGGAATTGTGAATAATGCCGCCATGAACATCGGTGTGCAGATGTCTGTTCCCATCAGTTTTCAGTTCTTTTGGATATATTCCTCGCAGAGGAATTGCTGGGTCATATGGCGGTTCTATGTTTAGCTTCCTGATCCTCCGTTCCTTTTGCTGTCCTGTGTTCCCAGGTGCTGCCGCGTGCCCTTCCAGGTACCACGAGGGCGTCCCGTTCCTTAGCACCTCCTGCTCCCCAAACCCGCCTGTCCATGTCCCAGCATTGGGGCTCGCAGGGCCCACAGCCGCCCGCTCTGGCTCTGTTGAGCTCAGGGGTTGGTACGTGCCCCCCCACTGCTGCCTTTGAACCCCAGCAGAGGCCTTCCCGTTCACCTCGGGACTGCCCAGCGCGGGCCCCTCAGGTTGCCCAGGTCCACGGCCTTAGCCACGGAAGGGCCAGTGGCCTGTCCAGCCTGGACACCGGGCCACGGGTCCCGGGCTGACCGGGGCAGGCAGGGTGCTCGGCAGTGTCCCAAGGGGAACGTTATTTCTGGACTTCCTGCTGCTGCTTTGGCGTCTGCGCCCCCTGCCCCCCAACAGCTGTGACGGGGTAAACTGGGACGCAGGCGGGCAGAAAGATCAGAAGGGAGCTGCGTCTTCCCAGCACCGCGAGCAGGGCCAGGCCCTGGGCAGCCCACCCCCCCGCCAGGGCGCCAAGGCTGCGAAGCCACTCCTGAGGGTCTGGCAGCTCCAGGCAGAGGGGGCTGTCCAGGGTGTGAGGAAGACAAACTTCACAGCTGACCTTGGGCGACCTTAGCGGAGCAGGAAATCATGGGTATGAGAGTATTTTTATCAATTCAAGGCCAGTCTGAATTCATTAGGAAGAAAGGCTCTTCGGCAGAGCTAATTAAATACTCTTTCTTTTAAGTGGGGTAAGTAAACAAAACATACTCAGATGATGCAATAGCACCTGCAAATGTATTTTGCCAGTTAAACGGGGGCGATCATTTCAGAAGGCAAGGGTGCCACGTGCCTGGGGGTGCAAAGGAGTTCCTGGGCCTGGCTGCTGAGACTCACTTGCCGCTCCCCAAGCTGAAGCGGACGTGCCGGGATCGAGCAGCTCGTTGTCCACTCTCTTGAGCATTTACATTTGACCTTGAAATGTCTCGGGTCGCCCCCAGGCACGCTCCCTGGCTCCCGGGGGCTCAGGCCACAGCTGCTGGTTCCGTGGTCCTCTGCGGTCTGACAGGAAGGGTCCCGGTGGAGCCCCCCAGGACCAGTGAGTGGAAAGAGGGAGGAAGCACAGTGGGGGGCTAAGCACCCCCGTTGCCCTAGGCTGGCAGGCGATGGCGGGCCAGGCAGGAAGGGCCGCTGATGGCTCTCAAGCCAGGCCGATTCCAACATGCAGATGGCAGAGCCACGAAGACGTGAAACGGGGACCACCCGGAGAGACTGCGGGGAGAGGTGGGCCCTGAGCGCCGAGGTTTCCGCAGATGTGGCCGTGGGTGAGCCACTCCCCGGCGAGGGATGCTTAGCAGGTCAGCAGAAGCGAATTCGCTCCTTTACGTATTTTACTTGCCAGGGCGCTCTGCTTTCACCACAGCTTAGGAAGGTGAGTAATGGAGGGCTGGCTCCGGGGGCTTGCCAGTCCGCTCAGCCTGCTCGGGTGGGGGGCTTCCTGGGCTGAAGTCCCTGGACAGGGGAGAGGAGAGGGGCTGACTCACTCTGGAGCTCCGCCTGGGAAAGCTATCTGCCTCCAGGCAGGAACTGGGGAGGACCAGGATCCAGGTGATGGGACTGCACGGGATGGAAAGATTGGAGAAAGGCTTAGGAGGACGGGATGCCAGATAAAACGGAAGGCAGCTGGGCACATCTGGATTTCAGAGAAACACGAATTTTTTTTAATGTAACTCAGTCTCAAATACTGCATGGGACCTACTTATACTACAAAAGGACTTGCTGCTTATCTGAAAATAATATGTACTTGGGCACCCTGTGTTTTGACTGGCTAAATCTTGGCACCTGTTATAACGGGAGGTGTCCTAACGGGAAGGAGGGGGTGAGGGGCAGCGGCCCCGTCTGGAAAAATGGGGGGCTGGTTCGGGGCAGGGCCAGAAACGTGGCTTGAGGGCCAGGGCCGTGTCCCGTGGACCACCCAGCAGGGGACAGGGAGCAGGCTGTGTGGGGGCAGAGGGGGGCTCTGCTCGGGGATGGGGCATTGGGAGCTGCCAGGTGGGACTTCGGTAACCCTTTGGCCATGGTGCAGGACCCACGAAATCCCAGAGAGAGAAGGACATGTGCACAGGAACGAGCGCCGGGACCCCCAGGGTCTAAAGGGGCCAGAAGAGGCCCAGCAGATCGGGGCAGTTGGTGAGGTGGCGGGGGACCAGGTAGTACAGGGGGGCCTGGGGTGGGGGTGGCCTGGGAAGGATGGGGCTGCCAGCTCCTCTGCCCCCTGTGAAAGGAATTCACAGCCCTGAACTCTCTCTCTCTATTTTTTAGCAAATATTTTTGGTCTTTTTTTTTTCAAAAGATATACAGGTCACACAAAATGAACTGTATGTTTGAATGAGGTTAAAAGGAGGCAATTTTAGGTTGTATCTATGTCACTAGAATAAAAAAAAAAAACCCACCACATAGGGCTGTGGAACACAGTGAGCCCTATCATAAACGATCGCTGCTTGCGGTAGTTTAACTATCGTAGTTAATAGCACAAGCATAAAAAGCTTCTTTCGTGATTGTAACAAATGAACCACACTCACGCAAGGTGTTAAGAGGGTGGTATACGGGAACTCTCTTTTACGCAGGATTCTTCTGGCAACCTACAGTTTCTCTAATTAAAAGAAGAAGGAAGGCGCCCACTGCTCAGGGGCTGAGGGAGCCGCAGGCCTGACCCCAGGGCCTCCGGGCCCGCCCGTGGGGTGGGGGGAGTCCTCCCTGCAGGTGCCTGTGGCCGAGACCTCCCTCCTCCAGACAGCCGCGGCCTCCGCGTTTCCGTGTGTCCAGTTTGGGTCAGTTTGGCTGTGCCCCTGACTCTCCCCCTCTAGGAAATCTGCAGCACAAGCTCCGCACGTCCTTGCCTTGGCGGCTAACGAGGGCACACGCCCCCGCTCCTGGCCTTGACCTTTCTCTGCCAGTGGCTCAGAAAGGAGCAGAATCCACCTCCCGAGGAGGCAAGAGCCGCGGGCACCCAGCTGAGGCCCTGCGGCAGGGCAGTGGAACTGGGCGTTTTCAAAAAGATCTCAGACTGGGTTGGAGGTTGCCCGAAAGTGGAATCCAAGTCTCAGCGCCGACTCCTTTCGTTTAACGAAGGCCCCGCTGCTCGTCCACTCCATTTTCTTTCCTCCCAAGTAGCTAATCCGCCCCTGTGGGCCCGGGTGGGGGCTGCATTCAGTTTGCTTTTCCTTGCTGTCTTGTGCTTGTGTGGGGTGACTCTTCACTTTGGGTTCATAAGGATTTACGGGGCTTGACCAAGACACGGTGTGTGGGAGCTCGCGGCAAGTGGCCACGGAGAGCGCAGAAGGCCAAGGGGAGGGGACCCAGAGGAGCTGTGGGGTCTGCAGGGCGAGCCGAGGGCTCACTCCTGGGCGTGCATTTCTTCATCGGTATGGGGGCGATGAAACCTCTTATAGCCCACCCAGCTAACTGCACACTCGGCACCCCTCCCTAGAGCCGTGCTCAGAGGCTGAGTCGGGCTGGCATCTTTGTGGGCAGGGGAGATGCTCGGACAAAGCAAAGAACAGGGAAGCCCAGTCCCTGCGTCCTCACTTGCTGTCACGTGGACCCTTTTCCTTGCTGCTGACCTAAAAGCAGAGCAGCGACCTTTTGTCAAAGAAACTGGGAAACCATCGTGTCCAAGAGTAAAAGGTACTTTCGGGTCCATTTCAGTGCTTTCTTATATAGAGACTTCTAAAGACAAGAGGGCACACGTGTGGCTTATACACTGAACCTGATTTCATCATAGGATTTAAAAAACCCATGAGAAATGTCACTTCCCTTAAGGGTGGTACATCCCAACCAACGGTACAGTGTCCATGCAGACCCTCCTGCCTGGACAGGGGAGGGCCACAGGATGGTGTGGGTGGGCGAGGGGCCCTACTGAGGACACACAGCTTTCCACCCGGGTCACCAAACAGACTCCCAGGAAGATGAGAGTGCCAGTAACCCTGTTAATGGACTATTTCAATTTCCTATGGACCATGCACTGAGGCGCATTTCAATTAAGTAGATTAGATGAGATACACAGAATAATCATGTATAAAAGTCAGGATTCCCACCACCTGTTATTGACATCTTGCCTTACTGCGGTACATTTGTTACAAATGATGCAAGCATAATTGTATAATTTTATAGTTGTATATGACTATAATCCATGGTTTAATTTAGGGTTCGCTATGTTGTGCAGCTCCATGGCTTTTTAAAAATTTTTATTCTAGTAACATATATACAACCTAAAAATGTCGAAGCTAAGTAAAAAATGAAGAGCTTCTTCTGTAAAACTAAGTCTTTCTCCATTCCAATCATGACAACAGAACCGCTGGCAGCTAAAGCACACGGAAGCTTCTCAAAACCACGTTCTCATGGACTTGAAAGCCACCCTTACTCTCCAGCCGAAGAGTTCACTGAGCAATGAACCACGTGGTGAATCATGGACCTTACAATGCTTCTGTATCTGAGGCCAAAATAAGGCAGGAAGAAACCATAGCTAGGTTTTTAATAGGTTAAGCTTTTTTCCCTACAGAAGAGACTCCTTCTTGTCTTGAAAGAATGAAACGCAAGGCAGTTTCTGAGAACCTACAGGTGGTACCTCTTCATTCCTGAAAGGGGCGGTCATAGAAAACCAAAGATAACAGATGAAATTGTGCTGTCTAACCTCAAATATTTTGAACAATTTAAAACGTTCTGTCAGCACTTTTTCTCGAGCTTAGAACATTACCAAATAGCTTATCTTGTCCTACACTTGTAGCAGCTGATTGCCATTTTCAATGAATTACAACATCATTGAATCATTTCTTCATTAAAATTTGCCACTTCAGGAGAGACAAAGTAATTCTGTTGGAATAGTCTTTGGATCTTATTAAAATCCAATTATTATTGTGTAATAGATTATGGTCAAGAAAAAAATTGCCCTGAAGACAGGAAGATGAACTTTTACAGATACAAGTAAAACAACAATTAATTTACACCAAGGACACTGCCCTCAAGAATTCCTCAATTCTTCTTGATTTCTCAATAAAAAATGACCATGTTCTAACTGACAGGCACCCCAAGTTTAAATATGTAGTCAATATGAACGGGGTTTTTTACTCCCTGGGAAAGGCATTTGGATGATGATGATAATAATGATGATTTTATTTAAAAATTTCTAAAATTGACATTCTATACTCACCAAGCAATAACACCCCTGCCCCCTCCACCCATTCCCTGGCAACTATAATCTAATTTTGTCTCTAAGAATTTGCTATTTCTAATATTTCCTATAAGTGAAATCACACAGCATTTGCCCTTATATGCAGTTTGATATGGTTTATGAATTCTAGAAATAGATATTGGATTATGTTTGTAAACTGGTCTGTACGATTAAATTATGAGTAGGGCTTTGATTGGGCCACATCAGTAGGATATTGAGTCCCCACCCTGTGGTGGGCAGGGAATCACAGATAAAACTATATGGCAGAGCAGAGGAGTTGGAGTTTTGATGCTGGAATTTTGAGCTGGAAGTAAGCACACAGAGGAGCAGAGCAGCTGAGCGCGGAGAGACTCGAGCCCCAGGGAGAGTGACAGAGCCGGTTGCCTGACAGCCTACAGCTGGCCTTGTGGAGAGAGGCAAAGCCTAGAGAGCCTCATAGTCTACAGCTGACCTCGTGCAGAAAACAGAGGAGCTGAGCTCGGAGAGAAATGGGCCCCGGGAAAAGAGGAACCCAGGAAGCCTGAACCCTCGCAGACGTCAGCAGCCATCTTGCCCCAATATGGGAAATAGACTTTGGTGAGGGAAGCAACGTATGCTTTATGGCCTGGCATCTGTAAGCTCCTACCCCAAATAAATAGCCTTTATAAAAACCAACCCATTTCTGGTATTTTGCATCAGCACCCCTTTGGCTGACTGATACAGATGCCTTTGTTTCCTTCACACGGCATAATGTTTTCAAGGCTCGTCTGTGCTGTGGCCTGTCTCGGAACTCCATTTCATTTTACGGCTGAACCGTATCCCATTGCACGAACAGGCCACATTTTGTTTTTCCACTCATCTGCAGGTGGACACTTGGGTTGTTTCCAACTTTTGGCTATTGGGGATAATGCTGCAGTGAACACTGGTGTTAGGTATCTGTTTGAGTCTCTGCTTTCAAGTTCTTTGGATACATAGTGAGAAGCGAAATTGCAAGGTCACAACGTAATTCTGTGTATAACTTTTTGAGGAACCGCCATACCGCTTTTCATAGTGGCTGCACCAGCTTATATTCTCTTCAGATTGCCTTCAGATTCCACCACGACTGTGCTCTACTGGAAAGAAGGGGTTCAGGGCCCCGCCCAGCACCTGAGCACCCACGGGCAGGGTGACTTGACCATGGCGCTCTCTCTCCAGCCTCAGCTGTCCCTCTGGCCCTGGCTCTGAGGCCCCCTGGGGGAGGCTCCCCTTGACCCCCGGCTCCTCCCGCTCTGCCCCCCCGGCCCCTCGCCCCCTGGGAGCCCTTCCTGGCCTGGCCGGCCCTTGTCCAAGGCCCTCCGCTGGCTCCCACGGCCGCTCCCTGCTCTTGCGCTGGGCCGGCGCCTGCTCGCCCCTTCTGAGCGGGCAGGTGGGCTGCAGTGGGTCGGGGTCTGGGCAGGGTCTTTCATCTCCTGGAGGGGCCGTGGTAGGGAGAGAGCAGAGTCCCAGCTCAGCCCACACAAAGGTCAGCAGGGATGGCGGGAGGGACCAGGCTGGGGCGTGCTGTCTGCTGGGCTGGAGACCCCATGGGGTGGGGAAGGGCCTGCCGGGCTCCCTCAGGCCCAGGGATTCTGAAACACGCCAGGCATCTCCCTTCTTGGGCCTGCATTTCACCGGAGGCCCTAGCAGGCCCGAGAGCCACGGGATCCCCACCCGGCGGGGGAGGAACGCAGCAGAGGCACAGCTGGCACCTTGGCCGACCCAGAGGCACCCCACCTGCCCTGTTGTCTCCCTCGGACCCTCAGGGAGCAGGTGTGCTGAGCGAACCCGAGGGAGCTCGGGGCTGCTGGGTGAAGGGGGCAGACCTTCCAGGGTCGGGCTTTCAGAGCTCCAGGGCTTCAGAACGTGCTGGAAAGGCCACGTCCTCGACCTCGTGGCTTTCATTTCACTTTACCAGGGCTGGGTCAGTAAGGCGACTTGTGACATCCTTCAGAGAGGGTTCATAGAGAAACCAACATGCCCATCACCACTTCCAGGCCGTAGGCTGAGGCAGGACGATGGAGCAGTGTTGCTAGCCCAGCGCTCAGGTGGGTTTGCAGCAACCTTGTGTTAACCGTCTCAGCAGTTGTGGCACGGCCGTGGGCGTGATCACAGCTTTATCAGGGATCAGTAATTGAAGGCATATCCAGGTTCGTTCCTGAAAATTGAGGCTGATTAGACGAGAAATCGAAGTTCCGGGAAAAGAAATGTGTAAGTCATACCAAAGTCAAATAAAAATGCTGCACCCTCACTAGAAAGCCATCTCCTGGGAAGAAGCAAGTGTTAAAAAGATCCAGTAAGAAACTTTGAACTTCAAAACTATTTGATCCTTTTTTTCTCCAAAAGCATTTTTAAACACATAATTGGACCTTTCTTTTCTCCTTTGTAGCAGACTCCTGAGGTGCTCTCACGGGCCTAGGGGAGACTTTCGGGCACAACCCTACAAGAGCTGGACCCTGCAGGATTCTGGTTAACAAGACAAGCAGACGACTGAGCACCACTTCCTGGGTGCTGGGCCGTTGCACATCTTGGGGCTGACGGTGCAGGCTTTACCTCCCTATGGGGTCTGATTGTGCTTGTGTGGAAATAGGCTGCATGCCCTGAGGATATGCCATTTCCTTGGGAAGGGGCAGGCGGCCGAGGAGACAAGTCGAGAAGCCTTTCTGAGAAGGCAGGTCGCTGAGGAACGAGGCGCGAGCAGCTCATTGTACCTTCACAACTTTTACTCCAACCTCATTCAGTTCAGTGAGAAGCTTCCAAACACCCGGGGCTTGCTCAGTCCGAGGAGCCTCAGAAAGATGTTGGGGTCCCCACCTCTGCCCCTGGGAGGCGACGGTGTCTTCAGAGAGGGGATGGGCACTCTGTGACTCGAGATGCAGGCTCTACACCGGCAGGACTTCCTCTGACTTGCATAAACATTCGCATGAGTTGAAAACAAGTCCACGTGAAAAAAGACATTATAATTGCAGGACTGTGATATGGTTTAACCAGCACCTAGCAAATCATGCAGTTCCCAGTAAATTCCAGCATTTGCAACGGGCTGCACATGGAGGCCCCCGGCACCTTGCTTTGGATAGGAAGGGCAGATGCGGTGGGCAGGTTCACGGTCATTCCACGGGGTGAAATTGGGAGGAAGAGACAGAGGACAGAAGGATCAATGCTTCCCAGGGGGCTGACCACTTGGCCTGTGGAGGGCAGAAGGTGCTGCTGGCCGTTTTGCTGTTACAAAACCAAGGTGTTTTTATATTTCCTTTCGATGTCTTTTTTTCTTTTTATTAGAGAAGTCTGGGTTTATAGAAAAAGCATGCATGAAATACAGGGTTGTGGTGATGGAACTATTAAAAAATACAGGGTTCCCATATACACTCTATTATTAACACCTTCCATAACAAAGGTGGTACCTTTGTTACACTGATGAAAGCACTTTTTAAAAAAAGATTTATTTTATTTATTCTGCCCGCCCCCCGTTGTTGGCAGTCACTGTCTGCTCTCTGCGTCCATTTGCTGTGTGCTCTCTTGTCTGCTCGTCTTCTCTTTAGGAGGCACCAGGAACCGAACCTGGGACCTCCCATGTCGGAGGGAGGCGCTCAATCACTTGAGCCACACCCACTTCCCTGAAAGTATATTTTTAATATTTGTACTGTTAACTCTAGTCCAGGGTTTACATTAGGATTCATTGTGTTGTACAGTCTCATGGGTTTGTTTTTTTAATTTATTCTGGTAACATATATATAAACTAAAATTTCCCCTTTTAACATCCAAACATGTAATTTAGTGCTGTTAATTATGTTCACAGTGATGTGCTGCCAGCGCTAGTATCCACCACCAAACCTTTTCCATCATCCCAATTAGACAGTCTGTACAACTCAAGCATTGCCTCTCTATTTCCTACCCCACCCACCCCTGGTAACCCATATTCTAGGTGCTGACTCTATTTGCTTATTCTAATTATTTCATATCCTTGAGATCATGCAATATCTGTCCTTTTGTGCCCAGTTCATTTCACTCAACATGATGTCTTCGAGGTTCATCCATGTTGTTGCACACATCAGAACTGCGTCCCTCTTCATGGCTGAATAAAATTCTGCTGTGTGTATAAACCACATTTTGTTTATCCTTTCATTGGTTGAGGGACACTTGGGTTGCTTCCATCTTTTCACTACTGTGAATAATGCCACTTTGAACATGGTTGTGCAAATATCTATTTGAGCCCTTGTTTTCAGTTCTTTTGGGTATTTACCTAGAAGTGGGATTGCCGGGTCATATGGTAATTCTACACTTTCTGAGGAACCACCAAACTCTTTTCCACAGCAACTGCATTGGTTTACATTCCCACCAACAATGCATGAGTGTTACTATTTCTCCATATAATCTCTGACACTTGTAATTATCCATTTTTAAAAGAGTAGCCATTCTAGCAAATGTGAAATGGTACCTCATAGTGGTTTTGATTTGCATCTCCTTAATAGCTAATGATCTTTTCCTGTCCTTTTTAGCCATTTATATATATCTTCTTTGGAGGAGTGTCTATTCAAGTCTTTTGCCTATTTTTTAGGTAGGTTTTTCTTTTGTTGTTGAGTTGTAGGATTTCTTTATATATTCTATATATTAAACTTCTATTGGCTATATGGTTTCCAAATATTTTGATATAAACTGAGGACAGATGTAGGTTTATTTGGTTATCCAGGTTTATCTAGTTATCCAGGTTTAGTAGTTGATGTAAAACCATAATACTGAGCCATAATGAGACAAGGCAGTTTCTCTTTACATTGAATTGTCCTTAAATTGGTTTCGATCATTGGCAACCAAACAGCAGAAATTTAGTTAAAAACTGCGTATATTTGTGCACCGGAAATATATTTGAACTTGAGGTCATAAGATCAATTAGCAAAATTAAAATCAAGTGAAAAATGAATTTGTGTTAGTGCAAGCTGCACCACTTGAGAGAAGGAGCCTGTTGGAATTTGTCTGACGCACAATTGTGCACCTCGTGATGTCTAAACGTACAACACCACACTGCTGAAATTCTGACAACTTCAGTCAGAAGGTCCAGTGTGGGGAAGTGTGGTCTTTCCAAGTGTCCTTTGCTTGGTACACAATTGCTCGGCCTCCATTCCTACAGACACACAGAAGCCCCTTGTGGAACACACACACACACACACGACACATGCACACACAAACACACCCAACACAAACAGACACACCACACACACACAAACCATACATCACACACACACATGCACACACCATACACACTCACCCACATACAAACACACAACCTATCCCCACTAATACACACACACACCCTAACCAACACACCAAAACTACACCTCCCCATATTGACACCACACACTCCACACATACAAACGTGTCTCCTCACAAACACACACCACACCCCCATACTCCTAGCACATACACACACACACGCACACACACCTCTCAGCAAGGCCTCTGGGAGTCCAAGCAAAGAATCTCCACCATCCTGCTAGAGACGCTCAGAGTTTCCTTGGAAATGTCACACTTTCATTTGCACAAAGACCAGCACCCTGGACAAAGCTGGACACTCCACCTTGGCCGTCCCGCAGGCTGAGGGGCAGCATGCCCTTGGGGAGGGACACAGCGGGTGCTGGGTGCACTGCCGCCCCCCCCCCCCAGTCCCTGCCTGTCACCCCCACCTTTCACCAGCCTGGCCTTGATCTGAGACCACTGCCTAAGGGGGTGTGCCAGGCCGCACACCCACGAGCGCATTCACAGGAACCCTATGAGGTACGTGCCACCACCTCCACCCTGCCAGCAGGGGAAACTGAGGCTCAGCAAGGAGAACCAACCGGCCCAGGGCCATGTAGCAAGGAAGTGGCAGCGCCAGGATGTGAAGCCAGCGCTCTCCGACTCCCAAGGCCCTGCTCGAATGGCTGCGCACTCTGGGGGTGGGCAGAGTGGGAAGAAAGGAAAGGATCCTGAGTTCTGGCAGGAAAGAACCCCTCGGCTTGTGACCCGTCAGGGGTCAGGGACCGGGTATTTCATGTGGCGTCTCCCTGGTGCAGCATGCACTTTGACTCGGCCGTTTCTCTAGAAACCCACTAAAAGTGCTGTGCGCGTGTGTGAGAGGCATGAGATGGGGGGCTGAAGTGGGCTGGGGCCTGGGAGAGCCCAGGGCCTGGCTGACCACCACCTTCTGCAGGGCTCAGCACCCCCTGAACCGAGAGGCCCCCGTTTCTCTTAGGAAGGCCTGGTCTGGGAGCCCTGGGCAGGGCAGCTGCAGGCCCCCAATTCCAGGAGAGCTGGGGGCGCGGCAGCTCCGCTCCTGCCCAAGGTCCCTGCTCAGGCCCACCCCTCCTGCCAGCCCCGGCCTTGGCCAGCCCCGCACCGTCCCGCTCGGCTTCTATGAGCAGAAGCAGGCATCGTTGAAGCCACAGCACAGAGATTTCGGCTGGACCAGGGAGCCCTATTCTGAGTGGACCGTGAGAGGGGAACTCAGCAGGAAGCACGCCCTGGCCTGGAAGCTAGCGGAGCACGCTGGACTGATGGGAGAGCTGCGGAGCACGTGCGATCCGCCTGTCTGCCTGCTGGAAATCCCTCCTGCAAGGACGGGGCGTGCGACGGCGGGGTCAGGGGACTTCGGCGGAGCTGCCCCCCACCGGGGGTACCAAGGACAGCACAGAAGACTACAAGACCCCTACTTCCACGCCTACGTATATGCTCAAAAGAATTAAGAAGAGGGACTCGGCCAGCCACAGAAAACAGATACTGTATGGCTCCACTTACATGAATTATCCATAATAAGCAATTTCATGGGATAGAAAGTCGATTCTAGAGGGTAGCAGGGCCTGGGGGGAAGGGAACGGGGGTTATTGCTTAATGGGTGCAGAGGTTCTATCTGGGGTGGTGGGGAAGTTTGGTACTGGATGGTAATGAAAGTGGCACAACACGCTGACTGCAGTGAACGCCCCTGAGCTGTAGCTTAAGTACGTCAAAATGGGAAATTCAACCAGCAAAACTGCAAGTGCCACACAATTGAGACTTGGGTTTCCAGGTGTCATGAGATGGATCTAAGAAGTCACTCGCATCCCCCACCTCTAAATGCCCTTGCATCATCTGCTCTCTGGAATCTTCCAGAACCCCCTTAGAACCAGGTCTGTTTGGGCTCGCTCCCGCCGCGGGTCTTACCTGCTGCCTGCCTCTGCCCCAGCGAGGCCGAGCGGCCCCCCGAAGCTGGCTCCCCGCTCCCCAGAAGGACGTCCCGTGGGCATCCCAGCCTCTGTGGGTGACGGCGCACACCCTGCGTCTCCGACACGGCTTGTCCCCCTCTAACCCACCTCCGGGCAGCAGTTTTCAGGGGGAAGTTCACAAAATGCAAATCTTGCCACCCCCAGGGCAATGCCCCCACTGCCCTTGGGGCTCAGCAACGACTCTTCGCCTTGCCAGGACCTTTCCAGCCCCGGCCATGTGCCCGCTGCTGCCTGGCTTGGCCAATGTGCCCAGCTTCTCACCCTCTATGTTTCCGTAGCTTCGAGATCTTACCTCCCAGAACGCCCCTCACCGCTGCTCTGCCAGGTCAGCTCCTCTTTATCTTTCACCGACCTGACCCCGTGCCCTCCCGGCAGGAGCCCGCGCCCCCGGCCCCACTGCTCAGCCCATCAGCCTTGCCTGCTCTGCCCGACCCGCTCGCCTGCCTCCCCGAGGTCTCAGCCCACCCTGAGTGCGGGAGACTGACTGGCATCCAGCAGGTGCTCAATGTGCGTTGGATTCATGTTTGCTTGGCATGCTCTTGGATGAACCTCATCATCCACCCACGTGTTCCCAACGCCTGCCCAGCACAGGAGGAACGGGTCCAGGATGTAGCTGAGACTACGCGCTTCGTGGCCATTTGCCACCGGACTCTAGGCTTGGCACGAGGACCTTGGCAGCCCAGGGCCAGCAGCCAGGAAGACAGAAAGCCGATGTGCCGCCAGCACTCGGGTCGGAACGAGGTGATCGCTTTCCTCGCACCTGCTGAAAAGATGAGGCAGCCAGCAGTACGTCCCCAAGGCGGCATTTCCAGGACCGCTGGCAGGGGAGTCGGTGGGACAGGCAGGGAACAGACCTCTCCGCCGTCTCCCCGTGCCTCATGGCCCAGCCACGAAGACAGTTGTGGGGTTCTGCACCTGGGGTGCAGGCTAACCCAAGGCTAAAAAGGCACTGCAGCAAATCCAAACCCAATGACTGAACATGAGCCGCTGACACTCTGGGTCGGCCAGCCCTGCATTTTAAAAGATTTTTATTTAAAAAGTTACAGACGCATCCACCTTAAGTCTATGATTGGATGGGCTTTGACAGATGTATCCCCCCACATAAGTCACAGCTCCATCAAGATAAAGACCGTCAGGCATTGCCTTGGAAACTTCCCTCTTGTCCCTTCCCAGTCTCCCTTCCCCTCTCCCAGGAAGCACCCGCTGCTCTGAGTTCCCTCCCCTTAGATTATTAGTTTGGCGTGTTCTTGAACTTCGTATAAATGGAACCACAGAGCACATGCACTTTTTAATTCTATTTTTTAAAAAAATATCTTACATTAAAAATATATGAGGTCCCCGTATACCCCCACCCCCCTCACCCCACTCCTCCCACATCAACAACCCCTTTCATCATTGTGGCACATTCATTGCACTTGGTGAATACATTCTGGAGCACTGCTGCACCCCATGGACAGTGGTCCACATTGTAGTCTACACTCTCCCCAGTCTACCCAGTGGGCCATAACAGGACACACAACATCCAGCATCTGTCCCTGCAGCACCACCCAGGACAATTCCAAGTCCTAAAATTGGCACATCACATCTCTTCTTCCCTCTCCCTACCCTCAGCAGCTACCGTGGCCACTTTCTCCACCTCAGTGCTACAATTTCTTCCATTACTAATCACAATAGTTCCATAGCAGAATATCAGTAAGTCCACCCTAATCCATACTCTATTCCTCCAGCCTGAGGACCCTGGGATGGTGATGTCCACTCCACCTCTTATCGAGAGGGGGTTTAGATTCCACAAGGATGATGGATGCACATGCATTTTTGGGTCTAGCTTTCTGACTTCACCCTGCTTTTGAGGTTCGGCCCCGCTGCGTGGGCCTTTGCCGCTGCGTGGGCTTCACGGCATGACGGTCCCGCAGCTTCTCCATCCTCTTCGCAGACACAGCTGGGCTGTTTCCCTGACTTTTTCTCTCTTTTTTGGCTATGAACACTTGATTACAGGTCTTCTGGTGGACAAATGTTTTTCATTTACTTAGGGTAAATGTCTACAAGTGGAATTGCTGGATCAAAAGGTAAGTGCATGTTTACGTTTTAAAACGTTTTAAATTAGTTTGAAGTATTTCAAAATGGGGAGAGACCACATAAAAGCCTGGAGATCTGGCTTCTCTTGGGAAAACCAGGTCTGGTCTGGATTCCTGATTGACCACATCGGCCGGGAGAGAGAACTCAAGGGCCTGATGTGACCCCCGCCTTGCCAGACGCCACCGCGCTCCCCACCGCCGGGTGGACCGAGCCCGTCTCCTCGTCACACAGCCCGTGGCCGACACGCCACAAACGGCCACCCCGCGGCGGCAGCTGGACTTGGAGTGGTCCCCCAGACTCAGGAGCCACCTCCTCAGCTCCCCCACACCAAACTCAACTCCAAGCAACAAGTTTGAAAGGAGGGCGGGGGGAGCGAGAAAGGATTGGTACTTCCAGCGGAAGGGCTGCCTTCATCAGGCACGCTCTGTGGCAAGTTGCGGGAAGGTTTTAATTTGCTTCGGTACTCCTTACTACGCTGCAGATACACGAGTTTAATCTTCTTTTATTAAAAATAAATCCACCCTCCTCGCCCGGGTCTCTTGTGTAAATATCTAATTAGGGCAGAGGCTTGGCCTAGCCCAACAGGGGTGTGTCGCTCGCTGTCCCTTAAGAACGAAACGACTTCAGACTTCAAAAGAATGGCCTGTTCTTCCGGAGAATGTTAATTGGGCCAAAGGATGTGCACGGATTATTTATAACCGTGCCTCCGGTTATTCAGGGAAAAAACTGCCCCTCGGTTGTCACTAAGAAGAGAAGTCCGTGTTTTTCGACTGGAAGTTGCTGCTGCCGTAGCTCCCTGGGCATGCCGGGCCGCGACGTGGATGCACAAGAGCCCTCTGTGGCCAGGAGGGGCACGAGGGTCCACGCCCATTCCGCACCTGACCTCACACTTGACGAGGGCCTCGCATTTCCTGGGCCAAACCGGGAGGCACGCGGGCAGCTTCCTGCTGACCTCCACCTCGGGCGTGCCCGGGATTAGCCCACGAGCGTGCACTTGGGGCATGTTGGGAGCGTGCTACTTCACGGCCCTCATCTGCTCCTAGGTCAGCCTGGAAGGAGGAATCAAGGTCCCTCATCTAGATTCGAGATGCCCACAGCCCTTGGCGTAAAGGCAACTCGGCTAGAGATGGGCAAGGGCAGGGTGGCATTGGGGGCGGGTCTAAGGAAGCCGAGGGCAGCTTCATAACTCACTCGGGAGTGGACACCCACGGTGCGATGGTGAGCGCCATCTCACCTTCACACACCTCCTATCTCTACCGTGGGGCCGTTGACAGCCTGCTTTTCTCAAACATATCCCATCCCTTTGCGTTGACACCTGTGAAAATCCTTTGGACCACAGCCCTCCGTAGCACTCAAAAATAAGATTCTCCTTCCATTTCTCAATTATCCCAACAGGTTTCTGAATAGAGGGCCCATCTCAGATCTGTCTTGACTGTACAAATTCAGACCTCCAGGGCCTCTGCCTCCTCTTGCCGTTTGGGGGAGAATGCTCTCTTTGCCACCCTCCACCCAGCTAGCTGATTAGTTTCCATTTGGTAAGGACACATGCTTTAAGTAATAGAGTTCCAGGGTTACATTTTTCTTTATTGATGCTGTCAGAAAACTACAATCAACACTGTATAATTATGGCAATATATAACAGCGGGGCAGTAATAAACCAAAAAAAGCGACACTTGGGGAGTATTAATAAATAGATACTCTTTAATAGAAAGTTCACGCCCGTTTCATAAAATGGTTTGCTCTCACACTGGGAAGCATTATGGCGTTCATGAATTTTTAAAGAAACACTGATTTTAGTAAAACCAGGAGCCGATAATAGGGATTTGTTTCTTTGCTCATTCATTCAACAAATAGTTACGGGTATCTTCTGGACACAGAGCACAGAAGGAGACTTGTTTAGCCAACAAGATTAGAAAAGTAAAGGCCCTGCCTCCAGGGGATTTTCACTCTAATTAGGGGGACAGGCCATGCCTGGAAAGGACTTTAGTGGGCTCGAGGTAGGGCTGGGGCAGTGGTTGATGCCAAAACATCGGAAAGTTTTCTTAACCTCTGGCATTCAACATAGATTTACTGGGTGCTGCTCCACAGGGACCAAGACCCTTCCCTGCCCTTGTGAATCTCCCAGGGATAGGGAAGTGATGCCTCCCCACACTGAGCACAGAGCAGGTGTGCCTGGGTGAGCCCTGAACTGAGCGGAAACCTAGAGGGAGGTTGGGAGACAGCCAGCGGCCCAGCTGTGGCTGGGAGGAAGGCCATCGCATGGCTCCTGCCTGGCAGTCGGGTGTCTTGTCCTTACTGCCTTGGTGGCCAGCTTGCTCTGAAGCCCAAGGCAGAAGGTAACACCGGGCAGAGGGCGAGGAGGAGTTTGGCTTGTGGGCCAGGCAGCTGCTGCCTCTGGGGATCATGACACTGGAGCCCCCCAGGGACGCAGCTCCTCTGCCTGGCCCCTCCCCAGAGGAGGGAGACAGGTGGTGTTGGGGGCACATCTTGGCGCGGCTACCTTGTGGCCTTAGGAAGTTGCTTGCCTCTGGGAGACTCTCTGCCCCCCTGTAACATGGGCACAGGCCTGCCTGCTAGCAGGGGTGTGGACACACGGGGACCCTCCAGCACAGCCTGCTCTGCGCCGGCCGGAGGCGGCTGGCCGCTCTCCCACGTGATCAGGCGCCACCTGAGCGTCACTCCCTTGGTCCCGGTGCCCCAGGATGTTTCCAGACCAGTGGGGCAGACAATAATGAGTGCTGAGAATGTTTGAAAGAGGAAGCACTGAGTGCCAGGACTGTCAAAGGAGGGGATTTTCAAACGAGGAAGGTATAATATCACTTGTTAACTTGCTGGACCCACCCTCGCCCTCGGATTTGTAAGCGTCTGGAGATGCAGGCGGGGCGGGGCCGTCAGCCCTGTGTCTGCGCATGCGCCAGCGCTTGAGCCCCCCCCCGACCCCCCCCTCCCCCAGGTGCGATATCGGAGACGACCAGCAGGTGGCGCCGTCGGGAAATGTCAGAGACCTGGGACACCTGCGCACGGTTGCCAGCGGGCCCGGAGGATTTAGGAAGTCTGCACTTGCTCCAAGGTCACGCTCTTATCCAACTAGCATCTTGCCAGGGGCACCCCAGAAACGTGGTTTCTGGTACCTGCACTCCCCAAATTAACGCTCCACCAATGTCAGGACAAAAGTGTGTGCCCAGGTTTTCTTGCATACAATTCAGTGGAATTGATCAATTAGTAACTATCATTATAAAATGCATTTGAAGTCTCCTGAACAGGCACACTCACACCCATTTCCCAGCCTGGAATTTTATAATCTGTGGATTCGTTATCGTTATCTCCACCAAGTCACGAAATTTAACACTTAAATAACTTTCCTTGCCTGAAACGAAAGGATTCTAAATCAAACAGCATGCCATATTCAGGAAACTGACTTTCTTCCCACAGTATCAATTCTTCCATACATATTAAAATTCAGTATATTAGAAAGGAAAATATAACTCAAAGTACGTCCATGTAAAGGGATGCAGTTAGAGCACAGGGGGCAACTAATGAAGATGGACAACTTCCAGGGCACAGTTGCCTTTCAGCTGCCTTCCATTTAATGATCAGTTATCAGTCTTTAATAAGCCAACTGATGGCAAATGTTAGGTGTTGGCATCTGTGCCTGGGGAAAGGAAGGAGGCGAGAGAGAGGGCAGGGAGGCGGGGGGTGGGTGACTGGGGGGAGATGGCCGGGCAGGTGCTGGGCTGGCTTGTGGATGCCATCGCCTGTTCCCTGATGTGATGCTGGTACCTGTGTCCCCAAGGGAGGAGGGGGAGCCCTTTTACTCCTCAGTCGAAGGGAAAAAGTCAGTACCTCAAACCAAGCAGTCGCTGCTGGCTCTTGCCCCCAGGGCGGCACATGCAGCGGGAAGTCGCTTGCTCTGCCCCTCCTTGTTGGAGGGAACTCGGGCGCGCTGCCCCACGTGGAAGGGGCGTGAGGACCACGTGGCACCGTGAGTGAGCACGGCCCCACGTGTGGCGGTGCCTGGGAGCCACCTGGCACGCCCACGGGGAGGGCTGGAGCAGCCCCGCCTGGTTCATGAGCGTCGCCCCAACCCCGTGGGCCCTGGCCCCAGCGCGAGGCTCAGCGGGTGTGTGAAGGAGTGAAAGTGAATGAATGAATGGCCTCCATTTCTGCGGCACAGCACTACGAGTGGAGCGGCGGCCCGCCCATTTGCCCAGCAAGGTCTCGGTGGATGTCCACTGTGCAGCCCAACTGCCACGGGTGTCCTTTCTCTCGCATGGTGAGCCATATGTCCGCTCGCTCTGAGAGGCGGAGGGGTGGGGTCACCTCAAGAGGCCAGGGAGAAACTTCGTCGACCTTCTGAGAATCCCCTTGGAACGCAAGTGTGCTAATGAAATCCCCAGCATTTAATTACTGGGGCTTAAAATGATGGGGGAATTGGGGAATTCCAAGTTTTGAAACCCCAAATCATTTCATCCTTTTCAGCCTCCTTCAAAGCACAGCTGCTCTCAGCTGCTGGAAAGACCTCGGGCTACCAGTTCCAGGCACTCGTGTCCCTGTCCTGGCTCCGCCTTCCACTAGCTCTGCAGCCTTGGGCCAGCTTTTTCCCTCTCTGAGCCTGGAATAGGAGTCAAACAGCAACCTCGCCACATCTCTGCGGACACATGTAAGATAAGGCAAAGGCCCGAGCCCGGGGGTCTGTACGCAGGAGGCACTCGTAAATGTCAGCTCGGAATTCGGGGCCAGTGTCGGAGCCAGCAGCAGAACCTGTCCTCCCTCTCCCACCTTTTCTGAGATTCAAGAAAGCGGCCCTGATTTCTCTGGAACCTGAACGTGGAGCCCACCTGCTGCTGCTGTTTATCCTTTCTGGAATGTAAATAAACACTTCAAAACAGGTTCTGCTCCAAGGCAACTGAACAAGAAGGCAGTAGAACCAATTTTATTTCTCTTATATCAGACTGGAGCTCTGATGGGGGGGAAGGAAATCTGAGAGGCCGAATTTTCAGTCCCAGCTACCCAAAGCCCCAGAGCTTGGCTAGCAGGCTGCGGGGCAGCGGGAGGTCTCGGGCTGAGGCATCGAACAAGCATTTAGAGAGGGACGCCGCCAGGCCACATTCTCGGAAGATGCCCAAGACCCATCTTGGGCACTCAGCGCCATCCCGGCCAGCCGCCCATCCAGGATGCTCGGAAGAAGCTCATTTCCATCCACCCAGGGTGATGGGGAGAGCGTCACAGAGAGGGGTGGCGCTCTTGCTGGGCTTGAAAGGCGTATTCCCTGCACCCCCAGATGGAGAAGCCCCACCCCACTAAGATCTGCAAAGGACACGCTGAGAGCCCTGGCACCAGCTGGAGCGGCGACCTCCCCTCTCTCTGTCCCCTCTGGGCTCAGCACTGTGCCCAGTGCCTCTAACTCACACAGGGTTTGTTGACTGACTCACTGGCAGGTGGACAAAGAAGGGGCTGACGGAAGCCTGACAGCGCAGGATGAGCGTCAGCCTGGTGGCCCTGTGCCTTTGGTAATGTTTACTGATCATCCGCTTCTGAGAACGGGCCAGAAGCTTCCAGGCTCTGCTCCTTCTCCTGCTTCCTGGCCAGCGGCAGGAACCGGGGCAGAAGGCGAAGTGCTCGGCCTGGATGAGTGGGGAAAGCCTGACCTGGGCGGCGGGACAGCCCTTCCCTTGTAGAACCACTAAGGCCTGGCTGGCGGTCCCTGAGGGAATGGCCACCCCACCCCAGAGTCCCCAGCTACGGGCAGGAAAGGACACGGATCAACGCGGGGTAGAGGCAGGAGAGTCGGGCGTGGGCCTTAACGGCCTTCAAACCATCCCTGGTTCCTCAAGTTTTCCCAGGAGTCCCGAGGTCTCCTCCTCCCGAACAAAGCTACTTCAGGCGCAGGGAGAGCCCTGCAGCCCCCTACCTGACCCCCACCTCCCAGGAGCTCCGGGGGCGGATGGAGGTGTCAGGGTATGCACGTCCTGAGCCCCCGCGACATCTGGGTGATGGCGGGCTCAGCTCCGCCTTCCAGGAGAGAGGGTCCCCCTGCTTCTTCTCTAAGACCCGGCGCTGGCAAAGGTGCCAGGCAGGCACCCGCGACACGGGGTCCCCTCTGCCCTCCTCCAGGGTGGGCTGCATATCACCCCCACGCAAGCCCCGTGAGCAGCCCGTAGGTCGGCAGGCTCTGAGCTCTGTCCCCGAGCCAGCCCTGGGATTCAGGCACTTGGGCCGTGCAGGGATCAGGTATGTGTGGCAGAATGTGCTTCCCTGTCTCGGAGACAACCGTTTATAGGCGCAGGGTGAGCTCTGCAGAGGAGCGAAAAGCAGAGATGCTGATGCCAGCACCGACAGCACCGACAGCAAGGTTACAAGCCCCGAGCTGCCGCCGGCTCCCATCTGCGCAGTTTGCAGACAAGTGCATTTAACCCTGTCAGCAGCCCCCCAGGGAGTAAAAGGCTCGAATTCTGCCCGCTTTACCGGTGAAGACACTGAGAACCGAGAGGGCAGGTAACTCATCCAACACCACCCAGCTGGCAAGGTGGCAGGACCTGAGTTCAATCTCAGGCAGCCGAGAAGCAACCGGACTTTAGGAAACCACGTCGCCACAGTCAGTTCATTCTAACACCCGGGAGTTATTCTGAAACATTTTTTTAAGGATTTTATTGGGATGAATGTGGTATGTTTTATCTAAACTGACAAACGTTTCCTTTCAGGACAAACAGATGCAATTTGTAAATTCCGAAAATCCACCGCAAATATTTACTTTAGCCCCACTCCCCCAACCCGTGAATTGTTTTGGCACTATCCAATGTCAGCATTTTGCAGATTTTGGATTCCAGCCATCTCAGAACCTCATTTCAATACAGTTCTACCTGGAAAAAGTCCTTACCTTATTAAAATGGCTTGCTTAATAAATATTTATTCAACAAGTGAATGAAGTAACCAAAGGGTTTACCAAAAAGGTCTGGGATCAGCTTTATTTTTCCCCAGCCAATGTCTCCATAAACACCCAACTGCATCTACTCAAATATTTATCAATATAGAGCCATAGAATTTGATGTCGTCTCACGGAGAATCACTTATTTTGCTACAAAAAAAGGAAGAAAAAGAAACCTCAAAGGAAATGAATGTCACAATATGCTAGGGGGGCTGGTTATGGGAAATGGGCAGTGAGAATGAGTTTATTCAATTGCATTGAGAAATGTTCGGGTCGATAAGGGCTGACCTCTTTAAGAAAAGTGAAATTGGGCATGGGCTGTAGCAAACTTAGGTGTCTCACTGAGCAGGGAGTATCCCGTTACTTGAAATGCAGTCAGGATGAGGAGGCTGAAAATAGTGGGGAGAGCGTTTCACGGCGGAGCCACCTTGGAAACACGTTTGTCTGATGAAAAGGAGGCTTTCGGGAATTTCACGGGGACTCAGGAGAGCCATTCCACTGTCCCAGGGTACGCTCTCGGCGTTCTACGGTCCACCCAGCATTTCCTGGCTTCCTTGCTGCTGAACACCAGGTACTGTCTGGCAAGTAGGACACACAGCAATATTCTCTCTGCTCTCACACCCTCCACCTACGCACAGGGTTCAATGAAGATGTAACTTGATCTTATCCAAGCAGAAACATTGCATGCTCTCTCATTTTTGTTTAGAAACCGTGTCATACACAATTAGCAAGATTGAAGGACTAAAAACCTCCTGAATTCTGCATAGCTCAGAGAGGAGGAAAGAGATTTAAATTAAGCAGTGATTTTCAAGTCAAAGTTAGTTAAGTACCTAAGAACTGCCTGGAAGTTGATTATGTGTAAAAATGTTGTGCTCTGGTTTCACCTTGCTTAGGAAAATCAGCGTTCTCCTTGGCCTGTGAAATCGCACTTACTACCCGGAGTCCCTGGTAATGCCAAGTCCAGCTGAGGTGAGAGCTCCAGAGCGGGGATGGACACACGAGAGTGGGAGACCCAGCAAGTTTCAGGGCTGTTCCAAGTCCTTAGGGGGAAAAGAAGGAAAAGCAGCCAGCCTGCAACAGATGCTGAGCCCAGAAACCTGTGAGAAGGCCAGTCCACCCATGTTCCCCTTTGGTTGCTATGAAATCCTTCCAGATCCTTCCAGAGCTTTCCTCCTCCTTCATTTCCCAAAACCACCAGTTCCCAAGTCTGGCCACATTTCTCTCTCAGTCACCTTTCATTTCTTCTCTCACTTCTTCCCTGAAGGTCAAGACCACCCAACTGGGCTGCTCTAAGGATTAAATAAGAAATCATGAGGACAGTGTCCAGTACAATGCCTGGAACACAACAAGGAGTGAACACTAGTAGCCCAGAGGCTCCCTCACAGCTCGCCTGCTGGCATCTTCTACGCATCTTACACCCCATCACCAGACTGGTGGTCCTCGGATACGCCTCATCTTGCCACCTGCTCAGGAACGTCCAAGGAGCACCAGCAACAGGTTCCACACTCTGCTGTGCCCTTACCAGCTTCACAAGTGATGGCACATCAATCACCCACTTAAAGATCATGTATTTTTAAAGGAAACTTCATTATTAGTGCAAATTGGAAAACAGTATCACTAGCCATATCTGGAGATGACCTTAACAATCAACTCAATGATGATGGGGAAGATGGGCTACGAAATTCTTACTAAGCAAACCCTGGGGAAGGATCGTGGACTGAGGCCTGTTCTCTCTTGGTTAAAAAGGTGAATTAGCAAGTGTTAGAGAGATGCTAAGGCCACCCTGGCATGAAGCTGAGCCTTTCTTCTCCAGCATTGCAAAGACTGGAAGAGAATAAAGAAGGGAAGTGCTTTCTCCCTCTGTGATTCAATATTGTCCATTACTGTGCTCAGTTACCACCAAAAACCATCTTGGAACTTTTGTGCATCAAAGGATGCTATCAGGGAAGTGAAAAGACAACCTCCAGAATGGCAGAAAATATTTGCAAATCATATATCTGATAAAGGCCAAGTATCCAGTATATATAAAGAGCTCTTACAATTCAATGGCAAAGACAAATAGCAAAAAACTAGGCAAAGGATTTGAATAATCATTTCTCCAAAGAAGATACGCAAATGGCCAATAAGCACATGAAAAGATGCTCAATAACATTAGTTAAGAGGTACCACCTCACTCCCACTAGGATGACAATAATAAGGATAATTTTAAAAAGCATAAAATCACAAGGGTTGGTAAGGATGTGAAGAAACTGGAACTTTCATACACTTTTAGTAGAAATGAAAAATGGTACAGCTGCTTTGGAAAGAGATTTGGCAGTTCCTCAAAAAGCTAAACATAGAATTACCATATCACCTAGCCGTTCTACTCCTAGGTATATACCCCCCAAAAATGAAAACAGGTGTTCAAGCAAAAATTTTTACACTAATGCTCATAGCAGCACTATTTACAGTAGCTCAAACATAGAAACAATCAACTGTCCATCAGGTGAAGAATGGATAAACAAATGTGGTCTACCCATACAATGAAATATTATTCAGAATTAAAAAGGAATGACATTCTGATGCATGCCACAGCATGGATGGACCTTGAAGACGATACCCTAAGTGAAGAAAGCCAGACACAAAAGGCCCCATATTGATTCTGTTTATATGAAATCCCTGGGATGGGAGGTGACTGGCTGTCAGGGGCTGGGGGAGGGGGAATGGGGAGAGACTGCTTCTCAGGTACCGGGTTTCCTTTGGGGATGTGTTGGATGAAATTTGTTGCAACTAGAGAGAGGAAATGTTTACATGCCTTTGTTTATGCACTACATGGCACAGAACTGTACAAGTTAAAATTGTTAATTTTGAGTTATGTGAATTTTATCTCAATTAAAAAAATGATCTCATGGGTGGCCACTCATCTTTGGGATCAAGGTCACGTGCCTCATCCTGCAAGCAAGATCCCCGTGGACAATCCCAGGAATGACAAAGCAACGTTGGCGGAGCGCTGTGTACGCTGCCCTTTTCTAAGTGTGCTATGTCACGAACTTCTTTTTAATCTCCACAGAAGCAAAAAGAAAGCAGGAACTTTATTATCCTCATTTTAAAGACGTGGAAACCGAGGCGCCCAAATGTCGAGTGACTCTCCAGAGCGTTGGAAATGGGGGTACAGATGGGGATTTCACGGTGGGCACATGCCAGGCCTCTACACAGGCTTGCCATCTCTAGACTTCATCTTCTCTACAAAACATTTCTCTTGATTAAATACTAATCCTACATTCCGCGGGCCCCATTGTGCTAAATTACATGGTGAGCATGTATTGCAAATTATCCTCATTATTAGAAGTAACACGGCAACATTTATACTAATTAAGTTGGGTCTCGTTTCTTTAGCTCTAATTTTAAACACTGGCAGGGCTCCAGCACTTTATACCCGTGTGTGAACTGCCACGAATGAATGGAGCAAATGTACTTTTAATTTTCCAGTTATTCGAGATTATTTCACACTTAAGAACTGCTTTTTCTTTTTCCCTCTTTTCATCTATTACCACGATGGATGTTACAGAGCATAGTGTTAAACTGAGAACGATTGCAGCCTGCTTTTGGAATCTGCAGTGCTAATATTTCAAGTTTGTTTTCCCAAGCCCAGGCTGACTTTTCACATTTTTTCCCAAAGAAATGAAAAAATGACTGCTATGCAATGTAATTAGGAAAACACAAAGCAAAAACTCACAATGGCGACAACAGTAACAGCCACGCTTTAGCCGAGGGCTGCCCGCCCAGGCCTTCCCAGCAGCAACGGGGCCTCTCAGTTCAGGGGAAGTCTAACCTCAGAGCTCAGCCAGCTCCCCAGGGCCTCAGAGCTAAGGACGGAACCGAAGCCCAGCCCGGCCTCGGATCCCGAAGCCACGCCGTGGCTCAGGGCGTCGGGCTCTGCGGCGCGCGTGCTCTCTGCGTGCGTGTAGGCAGAGGCGCGACCAGTCTCACGGAGACATTTGCTCCACGTACCGTGGGTCGGATGCCTGTCGCATCATCTGGCCATTCATTTTCTTTTTTTTTTTTTGTCTTTATTTTAATGTTACATTAAAAAAATATGAGGTCCCCATATACCCCCACCCCCCTCACCCCACTCCTCCCATAACAACCTCCTCCATCATCATGGGACATTCTTGCACTTGGTGAATACATCACTGAGCACGGCTGCACCACATGGATGATGGTCTACATTGTAGTTTACACTCTCCCCCAGTCCACCCAATGGGCCATGGCAGGACACACAATGTCCAGTAACTGTCCCTGCAGTACCACCTAGGACAACCCCAAGTCCTGAAAATGGCACATCACATCTCTTCTTCCCACTCACCACCCTCAGCAGCTACCGTGGCCACTTCCTCCACATTCATTTTCATTCATTCAGAAACCGCAGCTCGCGCTCCTGCCGCCTGCCGTGCCAGGTTCAGGGGCTGGCCATCCCTGCCTGGGGACAAGGGCCCCGATGCTGCCAGCTTTTCCCTCCACTCCAGGCACTGCCGTGGGTCCCCGTCAGTCCGCGAGCCTTCCTCAGCACCCGTGTCCACAGCCAGGGCCTCTGGAATCAGAGCGGTCCCCAAGGCTGGCAACTCACCGGAGAGCCTCCTCTTCCTTACGCTCTCTCCTTTGTGGCCCTCCTGCAGCCGCCACCTTTACACAAACCCACCGACAGCCGTCATTGCTCACTTCCTCTTGGGGAACCCCGTCCCCTTGCCTCCCCGCACAAAAGTGACGTGGCAGCAGAAATAAACACATAGAGAAGCAGTGCAGGAACAACGTACGCTCACAATCTCGCCACATCTCGTAGCTGGCTCTGGATTTGGGGGGGGGAGGGTGGGTCTGAGAGCGCAGCCACCCAGGTGCGTGGGGTCATGAGCTGGCCCCAGAACTGTCTGCAAACATCAGACCAGAGGGACCGCCGCAGTCACCCTGGCTTCTGCCGAGAGGGAAGGGAGTTTACTCGTGGGGCAGGCAAGAAAACCAGGTGAGACGACTTCCCCTTCAGCCCTGACGGCCTTTCTTCAAACACTGCCCCCTCGTGACGGACGAAAATCACGCTCACGTCTGGAGCTGACTGTGGGGGTCTTGAGTGCTGCCGGCGCTGAGAACTTCCTCCCGCATTCGCTCCCCAGAGCTCTCTGCAGGCCCCGGGAGGTCGCCAGGCTCGGGAAGCAGAGGACACTGTCCTTCAAGTGCCTCGGCTCTGAGGGACTGTCCCTGGGCATGAGGAGTGCAGAAGGGGCCACGACCCCCGGACCCAGCGTGGGATGACGGAACGGCACAGCCCTGCCTAGAAGTCCCCCGGGAGCTCTGCTCCTAGTGGGAGGACTGCAGTCACCAGCTGAAAGGAGTGACAGCTTCCCGAATGCCCAGAATCATCCGTGTGTGACCGAGATAAAAGGCTAAGAAAGTGCAAATGCTACAGGGGTGCCCCGAGTTTACTCACAGGAGCCTTCTCCAACACACGGCCGCGCCACGCAATTTGAAAGCAGACCTAAGACCAACTGCTCGCCAAGAACTCCCAACTTCCAGGTCATTGTACCTCCACTTTTTGCTGTGTGCCCTCCTCCTGGGCTACACGCAGTACACACACACACACACACACACACACATTTCCCTTTAACAAAGAGCAACTGAAATGGACCAGAAGCTGCTTAGAAGGCCATGGGAGCGTGTTCACGTTATGGGTGAGACACGGCTAAGCGTTTTTCCCCTAGTCTTTCTAACATGAAATAGTTTTCTGTAAACAAAATGAAGCAAGTATTTAAAATGACCTTTAGATTTCATTCCTGGTGTTCTACGCGCCAATTCACAGACTTCCTTTCTAGCTCTGGGAGAAGAGAGCACCGTCCTTGGCACCGCGTCTTCCTGGTTCCAGGCACGTCATGTACCCAAGGTCCCAGTGCTGTGGCGCGTTTCAGGGCAGTCGCTTAAGGGAGCTCTAGAGGAATTCTTAGGGTAGCGGCCACCCTTTGAATGGAAAGCAAAGCTTGTGGGGCCTCCTCTACTTGCAGGGAAAAGCTCTAGGAATAACCTGATTTAAATGAACCACACTCAGAAGGAAACGTAATATCTATCATCAGCAGGAGGCAACTGCTCAAAAGCAATTCCTAGGTGAGTTTTGTCTGAGTTTACCCACATAAGTAACAATAACAATTTAACTCTGAGGGTTTTTCAAATATACAGTGAGAACATATGCTAATCAATATGATCCAGCCTTACACCAAAAGCAGGATACTGAAAAAAAAAAGAAAGAAGCGCAGCTAGGAAAAAACTCTTCTTTCTATTTTAGGGTATGATGCTTTAAAATGTTTCACATTTGTTTAAAGATATAGTGTCCAAAATGTTAAGCAGATTCATTTTGCTTAAAGCATGTTTAATTATTATATTTTAGGTGAAAGAGCAAGTATTCGTATGTTAAATAGCAATTTAATGAACTAGGAAGGTATAAAATAAGTCATGTGTACAAAACTGCTAGCCTGCCACCTCCATAGATGCTAACATTTTACAAACTGATGAGTATGCTCACACATGAACTTGACAAAGGAGAGCATGTTGTTGTCACATTTCCAAATCATCAATGAGTAGCCACATTAGACAGTGAATTTTAAAAACATGCATTTTTTCTCACAGCCTACACCAATGATAGAAGGAACATTCCAGAAATCCCTTCTCAGTCTTCACCTTGCATCCATGCATACTTACGGAATATTGCTTTCTAAGCAGGCCCTAGGCGGTCAACGCGTTCAAACCCATGTCCACAGTACTGCAATCTTGCTGGCTGATAACGCGAATCCTCTCCAGCAGGCTGGGGATGCGAAAGGTGATCCATGATTTACGTGGGCATCCCCTTTGTAATTTTCCTTCTGAGGCTAGCGGCTGCCGGTACTCAGGCAGTGCCATCAGAAACCAGAGCAAAAATCCAGCAGGGAAAACTTGCAGGAGGGGTGGCTGATCTCTGGCTGAAATACATGCTTAAAAAGCAATGTACACTACACAGCAGGCTGCTGATGCTTTTAAGGTTTAAAATAAATCAGTAAGAAAGTCAACATATACCCCAATCCGGCTGCCATGGGCAATGCAACCTGGTGGCTTGTGGCTGCTCACGGCAGTCCCAGCTGGGCAACGAGACTCAGCACACTGCACTTTGAGAGGAAAGGAAACAGAGAGCATTCTGCTCACATGGCAAGTTCACGGCCCACAGAGAGGAAGAAAGGACAACGGGCCAAAGACAGTGTGTTGAGGGTTGTTTCGGGTCAGGGGCCCACGGGTGAGAACTTTCCTCTTCCTTTTAATCCAGTTCTCCTGACGGCACACCTGCCCTCCACGCACCTTAATCATGCTTTTCTTCTAGGGCTCACATCTCGTTTCCAAAGAGGAGTTACCTCTAAAGTTATCCTTTCAAAAGGCTCACATCTAGTTTTCAAACAAGAGTTACCCCTAAAGTTATACGTTCCAAAGGATCTTTCCAAAGAAAACGGAATCAAAAGACAACATGAAGTGAAGAAAACGTGAAATGCACATATTTTATGGTTTAAAGGTAAATGCTTCCATTTTGGAGTTTTCCACTCAGCTTAAAGAACAATCCTGTCTCAGGCACAATGCTGTTCTGAGCGTATGAAATTTTTTCTCATATCAAAAATATCTATTTTTTTCTTCTACAGCACTTCCTAAAATAAACAAAAAAGGGAAATGGACTATCATAGTAACTATTCTGTAACTCAAAAAACTGAAGCTCCTGCCTTACCAAGTTCTCTTTTTCTTTTGATGGAGTAGAATATTCTTAAAATAGCTTCTTTATTTCAGATTATACGGGTCAGACCATATCCCTTGGAATACAGCAACTTCTTAAAGAAAATACCCTTCCTCGATGATGTGGCTATTAGCACAGGCATTATAAATTGACAGCTCTGACACAATTTGAAGCTGTTTAGAAGGAACACCGACATAAACGCACCAAAGCAGTTACATTATGTTGGGAGAATGGTTTGCTGCAAATGTCTCTTTTTTTAAAAGACTATTACAATTCCTATGACCAGCCCCAGGCACTCACTTTCATTTTGTCCTGCGAATTTAGCTCTTAAGTGCTGTTTATTGAGTACTTTGTACGTGCCAGGGACTGTACTAGATAGCAGAATACGACATTCCATTTAATTCACAATTACTTTGGCTTCCAATAAACACAAAGTCCAGACAGGAATGGAAAGACTATGAAAGATGGCAGCACAGATCAACGACGGCTTCAGAGCGGTGTTCTCCGCGGCAGAAACAGTGAGCAGGCTTTTAGCAGCTACTCGAATAGCAGCAGGGATGGAATGCTCTTGGTATTTCATCATCAGCTCCCCAAATCTCCTTGCTTTCCTTGGTGACTGATCGGATATGTTGTCTGTAAATCCACTTCTTTGCTGAAAACTCCCCTCCACTCATTTTCTGTTGATAAGGAATTCTGAAACAATCACCGAAAGCCATCTCTGCCGCAGACAGCCAATGCTACTTGACTGCAACAGGATTTGAGCTCTCTTTTATTCCCGAAGGGGGCCATTATTTCCACTGGTTGCCATGGCGATGCTGCAGCGCTGCTGCTGTGTTCCACTGCTTCCCATTGCAGTCACACCACACGCTTAAATCAAACTGTTTGTTTCGTAAGGTACGGAGTCTTTGGAAAGCCAACGCCTGGCCATGCAAAACTTAGTTCATCGAACGCTGAGCACCACCCCGCAGTGGTGGTGACCATGGACAATTAAAGGTGACCCTGCAAGCTGGAGAAACATGGCAGATGCAGCAGAATTTAAAAGAAGGAGGGAGTTCTTAAATTACATCGGCTCGTTCCCCTTTCTTAAGCAACTTGAGAGATCTCTTACTATTATCAGTGATGAGAACTGGTTTTCAAAAAAGCAGAAGTGACACCCCCAGAAATAAGGAACTGTATTTTGTCACTGGGGGCTCCATTAGTTGAAACTTTGACATAGTCACTTTTGATGGAACAGGCTTATTCCGCATTTGTATGTCTCCTGTATTGTATTTCGTTTGTAACTACTGCTACCTGTACACAGTCACAAACATATACATGTACTTATATTAATTCCTGGGATCTCTAAGCTGTGAACCGGGCTGAAAAAAAGACTAATCTTACTGACTATTTTTCTGTCTCAGCGCCCTGGTTTCTGAGTTGGACTATTCAGGTGCTGAACTCAAATTGAGTGCAAGGTTGCTGGCACTCTCAGGTTCTAGCCTATGAATCTAGGCCGGGGCGAGTGGCGGGCAGAGGCCTTTATTAACAGCCTAGAGGAGGGACCCAGAAGACGGCCTTGAAAATGACAGGCAGGAGCCGAGCCCCTTTGGAGCCCCTGGACTTGTTAACTTTCTCTTCCGAACAATCACGCGGTTTGCCTGGACGCTCTGTGCTTGCAGCCGCCACCCTGAGCTCCTGCTGCCACTGCCCTCGAGGACCAGCCTAGATTCCTGGATGGAGGTGGCACCTGAAGGGGAGCTGGGAGCACTACGGCAGCCTGCACGTTAGAAGACGCTGATGGGAAAAGCAGGTAACTTCGGAAGTCAAAGTTGGAGGAAAAGGTCAAATCTTTTCTTCACTTAGCTTGAGTCTGAGCCCCGCTGATTCAATACACTGTTTCCCGCCCCCCCTCCTACTTATTGGTTTTTATTTTTTATTTTTTTCCATTTTGCCTCCACTCCATCAGGGTTGGCCTGTCTCAAAACTAAGATGTGTTGTATTAGGAACAGAAAGAAAACTCTCTCCATAGAGGAAAGAAAGTCGTGGGGTCTCAAAACCAAGTTTCCCACGGTGTGTAAACGCTCTTCTTACTACACACTCTTCAAAAAGAAGTGAGGGTAAGTGGCATTCACAGGAACTCACGGCAGCTGCACACACTGGCCCCGTGTGAGTGTGGCTCCTGAGGGTGCACAGGGGTGCTGTGTGCCTCTCTCCGCCTCCCCTGTTGTTGGAAAGAAGAGTTTTCCTGGGCTCAGCTGCTGGCATGAAATGAGACACGGGTGGAAGCGGCAAGCCAGGAGCCCTAGCTTGGAGGGACAGGATGTCTATACGTGGTTCTAAACACAGGGCAGCCTCAGGTGCACCTGCACTGACAGAGATGCTGCAGGTGAGCCACACCAGCTCACCTTAATCTACCAGCTACCATGATGTGGGGGAACGGGGTACCCCTTTCTTCTTTCACTCTTTTTTTTTTTTTTTTAAAAGATTTATTTATTTATTTAATTTCCCCCCCTCCCCTGGTTGTCTGTTCTTGGTGTCTATTTGCTGCGTCTTGTTTCTTTGTCCGCTTCTGTTGTCGTCAGCGGCACGGGAAGTGTGTGCGGCGCCATTCCTGGGCAGGCTGCTCTTTCTTTTCACGCTGGGCGGCTCTCCTCACGGGCGCACTCCTTGCGCGTGGGGCTCCCCCACGCGGGGGACACCCTTGCGTGGCACGGCACTCCTTGCGCGCATCAGCGCTGCGCATGGCCAGCTCCACACGAGTCGAGGAGGCCCGGGGTTTGAACCGCGGACCTCCCATACGGTAGACGGACGCCCTAACCACTGGGCCAAAGTCTGTTTCCCTCTTCTTTCACTCTTGTCCACTGGTGTGCCCCGCGTAGCCAGACCCTGTCCCAAATCCTCACAGGCGCTGATTTTGCACTGTGAACGCCATGATTTTAACAGGGCAGGTTTTGAAATCTTCCTCTTAATGTGGGTGTTTTGGCCCTTTGGACTGCATTTGGTGAAACACAGGTAAAGTTACATGTTGCCAAGCAACAGCTGCTTCCAAGAGGCTACATGTCCATCTTTGAGGAACTCTCTCCCTTCCAAATGATTAGACATCATTCACTGCTCCGAGTCCACACTGGGGAAAGCAGATGAGACTTTTCATTGTCCTGAAATAAAAAGGGGGTGGTGCAGGCTCTTGGCAGCGATTTACCCATGACGTGAATTTCCCAGAGAAACCAGATTCCTTTACACCAAAGCTGGCATCTGAGACAGAAGCAGGTGGAAGCAGGGGCTTGCTGACTTCTTGAAGAAAGCTCCCTACTTCCTGCTAATGCATATTTTAGAAATAGAGGTCAAATCCATTTAGTTAAAGGTGGCCTGGGATTTTTTTTTCTGTGTTTGCGCGTGGGGGTGGTTGTTGAGTACAAACATGGAGAGAATGATAAATGAGGCATGTAAGAATGATTAGGTTTGTGACCTGACAATTTTCCTTTGACGCTCAGCAAATTCACCCCAGCTCCAAGTAATGCTTACTTTAATCAGCCAGTTATCCTCTCCAGAAGAAGTAATCAAATATTGCAGCATCATTGGAAAACAAGATTTTCACCTCAGTGTTCATAACAACCTATTGCATGAAGCTACTTAAGGAACCATAGAAAGCTCTGGGTACTGTCTGGTTCCAAACCCCTCCTTTGAGCTCTGGACCATAAGCCAAGCACCAGCTAGGTAATTCTGTGGTGCCATTTAGGGGACTCGGGGACCCATCTAAACCCTTTAAACAAAAGCCCTGAGAAGATGTGTGATGCTTCCGTGGGCCAGCAGGCTGCTGACAGCAGAGCTGGGTTTTGAACTCCAACTCCCAGCTGCCAAGGCCAGGTTCTGACAGGTTCCCACTCTGTACCCTCTCTTTCTGGAGGTGGACCATTCTAGATAAACCTCCTACACTGCAAAGAGGAGGAAAATGGCCCATCCAGTTCAGACGTTAGAAACAGGGACTTGGAAAACAAATGGTCAAGGTTCAAGCCCAAATGTAACACTAAGTAATCAGCTGATTTACAAACATGCCCCTTTCAAGATGAGAAAGTCAATGGTGGTAGACAGCTTTGACAGGTGGGCACAGCCCTTACTGCTTAGGAATCCCGAGGGAGGTGGAAGAGGGGGAGAACTCCCACCAGGGGCCCAACCGGAACAGGTATGTGCAGTCTTGGCCCTGTGGTGGATGGTGCCAACGCGGAACGTGGCTACCCACTGTGGCCAGGCAGAACGAGTTAGAAGTACCAACACCCTCATTTTGACATCTGCCTGAGTGGCCACAAACCAGAACGAAACTCAAACTTTGTCACATCAGTGAAAGAACTCACTGAAGCCAGGCTGGTGTTGGATGGAGAAAATCACTGAAGATTTATGGAAGCACTTGAGGGTGCTGGGTGACTTCATTAATTTACTTACACCCAGCAAAGGACATAAAGCAACGTAAGGGGAATAACTTCCTATTCATTCATTCATATTCATTCATTCATTCAACAAATACTCGTGGGTGCCTGCACTGTGCCAGCATTTGTAAGAGGGGAAGAGGGAGATGGGATCTCTGTCCTCAGGGTGTATCCATGCTACTGAGATAGAGAGTAGATGAAGAAGACAACTCTGAAAGGTGTTAAGAGTCTTGGTGACAATATAAAGAACCTATAGAAGGGTGGCAAAGTACCTGGTGTTGGGAGTGGGGCAAAAAAGGGCTGGCAGCATTAGCCGGGGTGGTCAGGGAAGGCTTTTCTAGAAACTAAGACTAGAGTCAGAGAAAATGAAAATTCTAGTCATAAATGGATAATGTTCTCCTGGAATATTGTTTCACATTATCTGCCTTTCTCCAACTCTTCCCACTCTTTGTGAGTTCATCCACCCACCCATCCACCCATCCATCCACCCATTCATCCATCCTTTCCTCCCTCCCTGCTTCCATCCCTCCCTCTTTCCATCCACCCACCCATCCACACATCCACCAAAAATGGAGCTCCTCAAGTCTACTAAGTGCGGGGTCAAATCAGGATGTTCCTTGTCTTCCGGGAGCTGAGATGCCCCCACCTGTCAGAGCCAGAATGGGGTCCAAATCAACTGTCCTCTTTCCCTCTTCAATGACCCAACCCAGGATTAGTTTCAAGACATATGTAACATTTTAAATACAAAGATAAAGTAGAATAAAGGGGCCCCAAAATATGCATTTTCTAAGCTGAACTGGTAGCTCTGTATCATCAGGACTTTCTCTGAATTTGACTTTTCATTTCCTAAGGGGAGTATTTAACTTCCTTTTAACCATGCCCTTGAAGAAAACCGTTGACTGTGGATTTAAGAAACCTGGGGAAGCACTTCCAGGATGGCTGGGACACCACTGATATTGCTTCTCTGTCATTCATAGAATCTGGATTAGAAATTTCAATGGCTCCGTTCCTTCAATCATCTGCTTGATCAGGTTGCTAGAGCCAAGATTTTTTCAAATTTCCCAGGGACACTGAGATATATACAGCAGGCCAATTTTTATAAAATATGTTATAAATTTTTAAAATGAGAGACAGGGCTATAAAACAGTTAACATTTTTACCTTTAAGATGAATTTCATAAAGGGATCAACATGCTTCTTTTTGCACCAGGGCTACAAATACCCTGACGAGGTACTTGAATATCTGATGCTGGCACATCAGCTTATGGAGCGGTCATCTCCTGTTCGAGTCCTGCAGCTCTCTCCAGCCTGGGAGAAATGATGAGCAGCCACTCTGACGCAGGGATGTCCCCTCTCCAGGAGAGTCAGCTCTAGGAAGTAAGTGTTGGGTTCAAAGCAGAACTTCCAGAAAGAAAAGCAGCCCAGAGCCACTGCCCTTTGCTCTTCTCAGAGTCCTCGGCTCTAACACGGGCCACTTTTTGTGCAATTTCTAGCTTTTCTGGGGTTCCATCTTGGATTGACAGAATTCTGGAGCCTTACAGAGGTAGTTCCATCTCTCCCACCAGGCGGCTCAGGAGACCGATGTCTTTAGAAGTGGGGAGACAGTGAAGGACGCTAGGGCTCCTCGGCACCTTTTCTGGTAGGGGCTGTTTCAATACCGCTGGCCACTCAGGGGACTTCCTGCCCCTCCCATCTTCTTGTATTGATTTTTCTCCGATTTGTACCTTTTCCTGATGCTGCTGGACATTTTTTTTTTTAGTTTTTTTTTCTTTTCTTACACTTTTTTTAAAAAGATTTATTTTATTTATTTCTCTCCCCTTTCCCCCACCCCCCCAGCCCCCGTTGTCTGTTCTCTGTGTCCATTTGCTGTGTGTTCTTCTTTGTCTGCTTCTGTTATCAGCAGCATGGGAATCTGTGTTTCTTTTTGTTGCATCATCTTGCTGCATCAGCTCTCTGTGTGTGCAGCACCATTCCTGGGCAGGCTGCACTTTCTTTTGCGCTGGGTGGCTCTCCTTACGGGGCGTACTCCTTGTGCGTGGGGTTCCCCTACGTGGGGGCACCCCTATGCATCAGCACTGCGTGTGGGCCAGCTCCACGCGGGTCAAGGAGGCCCGGGGTTTGAACTGCGGACCTCCCATGTGGTAGACGGACGCCCTAACCACTGGGCCAAGTCCGCTTCCCTACACTTTTGGGTTAATAGATCACAAAGAACGTTACATTAAAAAACATAAAAAAACATAAGAGATTCCCATATACTGCGCTCCCCACCCCCTCACCCCATCATTTTTGTAAATGGTATTTTTTTGAAGATATATACATCACACAAAAAATGTTACATTAAAAAATATGAGGTTCCCATATATCCCCCACCCACCACCCTCCTCCTCCCACACCAACAACCTCCCCCATCATTGTGGCACACTCATCGCACTCAGTGAACACATTCTGAGCACTGCTGTACCACATAGATAATAGTTTACCCTGTAGTTCACACTCTCCCCCAGTCCGTTCAGTAGGTTAAGGCAGGATATATAAATTAGTCCATAATCTGACCCTGCAGTATCATTTAGGACAACTCAAAGTCCCAAAAATGCCCCCACATCACATCTCTTCTTCCCTCTCCCTGCCCTCAGCAACTACTGTGGTCCCTTTCTCCTCTTCATGCTACATTTTCTTCTATTACTAGTCACAGTAGTTCTATAGTAGAGTATCAGTAAGTCCACTCTAATCCATACTCTATTCCTCCATCCTGTGGACCCTGGGATGGTGATGTGCCCTCCACCTCTAGATCAAGAGGGGCTTAGATTCCACGTGGATGATGGATGCTATTCCTCTGCTTGCAGCTGTAGGCACTCTTGGCTCCCTGGTGTGGTGGTCGACCATCTTCACCTCCTGGGAAACCCCCAAGTGAAATCCGATGCTGGGGGGCCCATGGGCTGCATGGAGGGCGAGCTTGGGCTGCGTGCCCGGCAGGCTCCCTGGTTTGTGCTTGGGCCCAGGGTGACCTCCCTTTGAGGACGGGAGGAAGCACACCTTGAATTTGCCCTGAATGAGCAATGTTCAGGTGTCAGTGAGAGCGAACACTTCGGTAAGGGCAGCAGTGGGCAGAGTGGGGCGGGGGTATGTGTGGCTACGACAGAGCTAAACAGCTCCAGCAGCCAAGAGTATCTCTGGTGCTCTTTCCACTCCAAGGTTATGGACCAGAAAGCGTGACCAGATCCCTGCTGGGGGGCCAGAGGCCACACAGAGTGAACGGAGGGCAGGGAGGAAGTACTACAACCCCTGGGGGAAACTGATGCTGCTACTAGACCTTCCATTTGGGAAACATACCACGTGAGTGCAACGGATCTGCCCTAACATGAAAAAAATGACATCATTTTTATAGAAAGAAACGCTTCTGGATGTTTGACGAGGCAGCCTCCTCTCATGGAGAAAGCCACAGTCGCATGTGATGATATCATAATGGCCATTGCACTAAGCGGCTGGGGAGGTTAAATGCCTTTCCTTGAGCAATGCTACTATGGCCCCTTGTCTCAGAGCCTCTGAATGCTGCGTTACTCAGATCATACCAGAAATAATGTTTTAAAAGGAAACATGACTTAATTCTCTGCTCAACAGGAAGAAAACATATGGCTATGGCTAGTGAATCACTCATTAAAAATTAAATAAATCCACCTACAACGGGAAACAGCATAACAGAATGTTGGTGGTGGCTTCAAGTTGAAAGGAAGCCAAAAACAGGTCCTGGAAATTGTGACGCCTCTGAGTTTCATCTTGCTCTAAATGTGTGCCTTCGGGATCTCTCACTTCTTCTCCACGACATCCGCCCTCCGGTTCTGTGGAGAGAGCTCCGGAAGAGGGCAGCAGAGCGGGACTGGGGGTTTCCATGGTTTTGGAAGAGAAGAAGCCATCCGCCTTCCAGGGAATCACTGCTTCATGTACACAAAACCCTCACGCAGAACCACTGACCAGCCTGCATCTCAGGCAAGCTGGGGAAACACCTTTGTTTTATAAAGGAAAGTTTCTGCTTGAATTTAAGAAATCAGAGCCCACAGATTCCCAGCTTTTACTCCTGGTATAAAACTAACATCATGGAAAGGGAAAAGATGGTTTTTGAATAATTTTTTTTCCCATTAATGAAACCTTCTTTCATATTTTTGTATGCATTTTAAGTGTGCCTGTTTCTTTTCTATTTTTATATGTCCCTGCTTCTTAAGGAGAATGGTGAGAGAACAGATAATGAACAAGAGAGATGAGAAGGGAAAGGTCCAAAGGATTGCTGCTTTCTTTACAAAGCAAAGATTATAAGACATTCATTCATATGATGATGTACAAATTCCACCACGGAAGGGCAGCTGGGTGAATGCAACTGGACCCAGCCATAGCTGACACACACCAGGAGCTACTTTAGGGTGACTTCTGGGTAGTCATCAGCCTAGATCATGGAACTGCATGTCTTGAAGGAACCTTTAAAAAATTCTCGCCCAGCCCTTTAGTATTTAGAGAAAGGAGGAATATATATATGGTGCCAGGAGATGAAGTGACAAGCCTAAGTCATTTAGCTTTCTAGAACTACACTCTATTTCTGTCCAGTCCTTTTTCAGGCCCCTACACAAAACATGCATTTATACTTGCCAAAGACAGGACTCAAATATCAGCCTTCCAGGCAACATTTCATGAAATCAGAACTCGGATCTGCCACTTGGTTTTGCAAGACCTTGCACAAATACGAGCCAGCAGGAGATGCCTGATAAAACTCTTGGTGAGTGAGTGGACAAACTATTGGCCGTGCTGAAAGGAAACCTGGCAAGTGTGTGAAAAGAGATTAGAAAATGGGATTTGGTCAGCCGATGACATGCAGAAATCATTTAGAATGCTGGCCAAGATCAACTAAAGAGATCCTGAAGTTGTTCCAAAATATAATCACCTGCCAGCCAACTGTTTGCAGAAGCCACAGGATAGATACACAGAGTCGTTCTTTCTGAATACTCTCGATTATCTGCATAACTGTAAAGCAGCACTTTTCATAATGGATAATTTATTTTCTTCGGGCAGGTCTGAAACTCACCACTGAGAGTGAAAGTGGACTGGTGTTTAAGTCGAGAGGTACCCTGACTTCACAGTGAGAGGATAGTGGGGTGTCACTGCCACTGCCCTCTGAACACATCTCTCAAGTCTGCCTGAGTCTGTTTTCTCATCTTTAAGATGCAGGTGAGAATGCATACCTGGGCTTCCTCCAGGGACTTAAGAGGCTCAAAGGAGAAAATGAATTCAAGCATGCTTTGTAAACTGTACTCTACACTCCTGTGTGTTCTCGTAAGTGAAGTTCATGTTTTCAGCATAAGGCATTTAAGTTGCCTGGCAAAACGGGAAAAGATCAAGTCCTGTTTTTGCAAGTAATAATGCCCACCCAATGACACTTAAAAAATTCGTTTCAACATAACATCTTAAACACACACACACACAAAAATACGTGGATATTTTCAGGCACTTTTCAGTGTCTGTACCATTTCTGATAGCAGATCTTAATAGAGGTGTTTGAAATCAATTAAATCCCATCCATGTAAATATATAGTTGTTGGAATTAAATCACCTCTTATCATACAATAACACAGATCCAAGTTTTGTTTTTTGCTTGTGATCCTTTCTTTTCAAAACTAGGCAAAGGGCTACTCAGAGACCCCACGACGTGAACACAGTTTTGTCTGGCAATTCCACAAGGTTCCTGTGCTTTCTAACATTTTTAATCCTCTAAGGAATCTGAATAAGTTACTTCAAATTGGCAGTTTTTGAAAAGAACCCGTCTCCTCTCACGTTGCTCACCATCACGCTTCACTGGGGAAATCCCCCAGCGGACGGGGTGGCGGTGCAGGGCGAGTTCCCATGGCAAGGGGAGATCTGCCACATGCCTCCCACTTGGCACAGGACCTCATTCCCGGTACAGGGGCCCCCTGGGGCTGAAGATTCTCTCCGTAGCTCACACCCTCCAAATCTTTATTTATGGAATCCCTCATCTCCCTTCCCCGGTGTGAGCCACGACTCCACTCAGCTGCCCTGTTTCTATAACTTGAACACGTGGACAGGAGACCTCTCCCCAGAAGGCCAGTCCCAGCCTCCCAGGCCTGAAGACAAGCTCGTTGTTCTGATGCCCAGGAGCCTCACACTTTCTCTGTGTGTCATTTTTAATTAAAAGGCCACATCACACCTCCGGTTGTTAGGTAAAATTTGCAGGGCAGTTTTCATTATAAAAACAGGAGATGTCCAATTAAAAATGGTTGGCATTTTCGTATGTCATCCAGCTAGCCTAGAGCCCAGTGATGGCTGGGGTTGTTTTTCTAAAAAGGTGCACATCACCTTTAATTCCAGGTTTGCTGACAGCCCAGCCCGGCCCCAAAGCAGACAGTTCCTCTTTGTCATCCCGAGCGCTTGAGCTGGCTGAGCTGTGGTGGATTAGAAATGGTTTCCTGAAACATAAATCCCAGATTTCCTGCACAAGGGTTGGACGAAATTAACAGAGGTGCTTGCCAAACTGCTATTTCATGAAGGCTTCCTGACAATATTCTTTAACCTAATTTTTAAAGACCGTAGAAAGTATACTACAAGCAACCATGACAGACCCCAAGGGACAAGACAGGGTTCCCTTTCAGCTCCCCATTACCTCTTTTCCTGCTGACATGGCGCCAGGGAACCATCTTTGCCTTGGAGAATCCATGCTTTGCTGGCAGCTGAAAAGGGATTTCTAGAAGAATTCCAAGCCTGACCTGCGTCTACTGCTCAAATGATGCGACATGGGTTTATATAGGAAATCACGGTTCCTCTCCCTCTAAGTGGAAACTGTGACTGCTTAATATCCACGCCTTTGCTAAATGACAAATCATGACCTATTACACTCTTTTAGGAGGTACTTCTTGGAAGAATGTTGAAACTTTCCTGGGGGAAAATGGAAATGGAAACAAATGCGGGATTAATCTGGATATCACCGTCAGTTCCAAAGGAATTCTCTCAATTTACTGTCAGCGTCTAGTTTCAGTCTACAGAAGAGTAACTTCTCCACTGTTGGGAGAAACAAATTTTGTTTGGATAGGAAACCTCTGGAATCTATTGATGCTAAGAAAAACCCCAAGAGCACAGCAAAGGAAGAACCCAGGAATCCAACCTATCAGGACAGTTTACACGGCCTGTGCTCTGTGTTCTCACAGCACACTCTCGCTTCCCTCTGCAGCAGCAGGACGGCACTGGCTATGGAATTCTTGCTCTACCAGCTGAAACACAACCCCAGCTGATGGAGCAGGAAGGCGTGACAGCCTTGTCACAGCATTATTTTAAAACCTTCAGACTCTTGTTTTTCCTTCCTGACATGGCAGCCATTCAAACCAACACCAGAAAGCAAATGACTTGAAAAAGGAAAAACCACGTGTTAAAATGGATAGACGAGGAAGCACAGACCATTATAGAGAAGGAGAGTGAATGAATATTCTGTTAATTTTTAAATTAACATTCAATGTTACTTAAAATTAGCAATTTAATTTACTTTTCTTTTATTCCTCTGGCATTTCCATGAACTGAAGTAAAAGTTAAGGTACGATATCATTTTAATTTTACTTATTGATGGATACCATTAGGTATAACAGTATAAGACCTCAAAGAGGCTGGAGAAAATATTTAAACCTTAATTAGGTGTCTTCCATAAATTCTTAATTCTGAGAATCTGTTGCATTGCTTAAATCCTATGCACCTGAGAACCACAGTGTTGCACACTTTCTCTACTCAAAGGAACTTCAGTCATATTTGACCATCAAAATAAACTCCAGTTACTCTCACAAAACTATTCAAGTGCTAAAAAATACTCATGAGAATGGGTGGCTGTGCTAAAATGACACTCCAGTCAAACAGGGAAGAAAAAGTGACTCAGGTTTTGAAAATCGAATATTAATATGGAGGAGTTTGTTTTTCCAAGAAAAACCAGGGAGTACTGCTAGCAGGGGGGCTCCACTGGCTATCTGGATCTTCCTGGCTTGTACGTCCACCCAGTTCAATGCCTTCTTTAAAAGTTGCAAGCCCTTGTCATTATTTTGTGATGATGGCCATGGCCCTCGCCTTGAGGGAGCTTACTCTATCCTCAAGGTGAACTAGCCAGCATTTTTTTTCTGACTCAAAAGTAAGTTTCTAATTCCACAAGTTAGAAACAAGTTCCCTTCTGTCATTTAAAACCTGGAAGCTTCGAAATGAGTCTCAGATGTTTAGCAAGGAAAATGCAACCGTTTAAAACCAGTCCGGGGAAACGGACTTTGGCCCAGTGGTTAGGGCGTCCGTCTACCATATGGGAGGTCCGCGGTTCAAACCCCGGGCCTCCTTGACCTGTGTGGAGCTGGCCATGCGCAGTGCTGATGTGCGCAAGGAGTGCCGTGCCACGCAAGGGTGTCCCCCGCGTGGGGGAGCCCTACGCGCAAGGAGTGCGCCCGTGAGGAAAGCCACCCAGCGTGAAAAGAAAGAGCAGCCTGCCCAGGAATGGCGCCGCCCACACTTCCCGTGCCGCTGACGACAACAGAAGCGGACAGAGAAACAAGAGGCAGCAAATAGACACCAAGAACAGACAACCAGGGGAGGGGGGGGAATTAAATAAATAAATAAATCTTTAAAAACAAAACAAAACAAAAAAAAACCAGTCCGATGCTCTATGCTGACAGCCCAGCAGTCAGATCCCAAATCGAGGCAACGTTCACCTTTCCTCGTGTCTGGGTGAAAGACTGAACTCTGAGCCCTTCTAATGCAGGAAGGGGGCAGCTTCCTTAAAGCAGAACTTCATTTTCGTACTGGAAGGAGGTGAAGGATGGGCCAGGAAGAGAAGGGGTGTTGCCAAAGCCACTTTGCTACAAATATGACTGGTGGAGACACAGGTGCAAGAAGCGGGCCTCCTGGACGCATGCGCAGTTACCGATGGGTGGGCGCTGACTCCTGGGTTTGCACTGGTTTTGAGACAACGCCGGCGGTGGGGGAGCTTCGAGCCCCGATCAGAGGATGGCTCTGCTGGGATAGCTGCTGACACCCCCAGGCAGCAGGACAACTTGCCCAGTGGCTCGAAGCTACTAGAGTGACGCGGAAGGCAAGACTGGGTGAGCAGGCGCCAGTGCTGAGCTGAGAGCTGAGGAAGGCAGATGCCATTTTGACAAACTGTAACCTATGTCCTTTATTTTGGAAAGGGATGGGCCTGTGACCTTCAATATTTCCCTCCCGCATGGGAGGAGCATTCCTTCAAGCACTGGGGTTTATGACCGCCACACTTAATATCCATCAGACTGAGACAGGGAGCCAATATCTTTCGTGTAGGATCCCGAAGCAAGAAGAGATTGCAAGCTTCTTGTATAAAAGTCTCTATTTCCCTAACTATTATGTCTTCAGCCCCACTGTTGACATTTACCCAGCAAGAGTACCCCATTCAGAATCCACAACGTCCAATGATGGTGCCAGAGACGGCGCGGACAATGAAAGTAGTTAGTAGGTGATAAGTAAATGGCAACTTGACAGTTTTCTGTTTTGGTAAATGATTGGCGACGTTTTGCATTAATTACCAAGAGAGGCAAAAACCGTCTGTGCCGCCAAAATGCATGTTATTACATCAGGAATAACCACAAGCATCGATGTCCAGATGAAATAGGGTCACACTGCCAAAGAAAGGCAAGTAAAGAGGGGCAGCCAGGGTGAAGGAATAGTCAGCCATCGGCCTGTAAATAGTTCCAGAACAGAGTCAAGGCTTTGCAAACAGGGAGAGGTTTTGAAGGAGCACAACGTCCTGGTTACCCACTCATTTCAGCATCCCGGCACATCGCAGGAATGCACACCTTGCAAATGTGAGCACACACACAGCGGCACGCCAGGCCCTGGGCTACCTGCCCACAAGCTGCAGCCACTCTTAGGCTCTCTTCCCTCGACTTCTTCAGGAAACCTCATAGCACCGAGGTTGATGAAGTACAACCGAAAAAGGCTGTTTTGTTGAAAGTTTTCTTTCCCTAAGTACAAGGACATCAAGGCTGTGGACTTTTGCCATTGCCTGGCCCCCAAAAGGCATAAAATTATGTGACAGCAACCCAGTTTTTACTGAGCGAAACCCAGAAAAGCTCCTTTTCAGCAGTTTTCTCCACAGCGGATCAATTTAAGAAGCAATTACCATCAACGCAATTATCTGCCACTGTGCTCCCTCACGTCGTCAAGTGTGTACCACGGAGATAAGGCCAGGCCTTTCAGAAGTAACTACAAGTCAATGAAAGGCAAGCATGTGGAAATTGTGTTCTCAACAATACAGTTCAGGATACTGAACAGCTGAGCCAAATTTTAGACTGAAAAAAAAAATGATGTAACAAAAAAGTGTGATATGAGCCTATTCGAGCAAGTTAAGGCATAAAATTAAAATATGACACACTGGCCATCTGGCCTTCTTTCTCAAGAAGATAATGCTTCTCTAACAATTGTATTTTTTTAAGCTAGTGAACTGTACATCAGAAGTAATTTTTAAAGAAGTTTCGTACTCACCAAGGGAAAATGAAGGCTATAGCCTGAAAAAGAAAGAAAAAATGAGAAAGAGTTAGTTTTCTGGCTAATGGATGTTGGTTGCTCTTTCTAACCCCTTTTTTCTCTAGGGAACTAGTTGAATCTGCCCATTTTTGTCTTGTTGTTTGGGGTCTTCTTGAGGCCTTTTTATCTAGATAATAATGACTTTTTTTTGCTGCAGTCATCAGATTTCACAAGGTCCTACCGCAAACTCTCTGGCATCCTGGCTGCCCGTTGCTGGGGGGCAGGGGAGCGGTTATGGTGTCCAGCCCTCCACACCTTCCAGTACTTAGTTGCTCCTGCTGCAGCCTACCATGACCCTTGCACCGAGGAAGTCCCCTCCGCTCACCTCTTCCAGAGACAACCTTTTAAAACTTGGTTTAGGGTCACCCCTCATTCGGCTTAATCATTATCCAGCTTGATCATTCCCCAATAATTTAGCCCTCATGCTCTTTCTTAAAAGGGCTTTATCAAGAAATAATTTACACACCGTAAGGTCCACCTGTTGAAAGTGTACAATTCTTTAGTATATTCACAGAGTTGCCAACCATCATCTTAATCTAATGTTGGAACATTTCCATCACCCCCAAAAGAAACCCCATACCTGCTAGCAGTCACTCTCCATTCCCCATGCATTGCCTCTGCCCCCACCCTCTGTCCCCAGCCCCTGGAGACCTCTAATCTCCTTTCTGTTTCTATGGATTTGTGTATTTTTGGCATTTCATATAAAAAGGATCATGCAAAAGGCGGCCTTTTGTGACTTGGCTCCTTTTCCTTAGCATAATGTTTTTTAAGTTCATCCACATTGTAGCATGTATCAGTACTTCATTCCTTTTTAGGGACAAACAACATTTATTGTGCCACTTCTTGCTTATCCTTTCCGCAGCTGGTGGACATAGGGCTCATGTTCTCATGTGTCATTATTCATTGGCTGCCAAAGGGTGGACTCATGTTTGGCTCTCCACCATTTTAAACAGCTGAGTATTAAAAATGCTAACGCAGTGTTTTCCACCAAAACAGGCTACTTCTTATCCAAGACCTAGAAAGTCTAGATATTTTAAAGCAAACCTAATAAACATTCTGCAGCACACAAGTATACCAAGCTGTTGCACAAATTAAAAAGTTGACCTGAGATGTAAGTTTGAAGTCAAAGGAGCAGAAGAAATAGTTCTAAATTTAATGGTCACTAAAGAATTTAAAATCTACTTGGGCTAACATTATTAACAGTTGAAGATTGAGAACAGGGTAAGCTGTCACCATTCGTATTCAACATCGTATTGGACGTCCTAGCCACTGCAATAAGGTAAGAAAAATAAATAAAAGACATAGAAATTGGAAAGGAAAAAAACCTTTCTTTATTCTCCAATGGCATGATTGTCTACTTAGAAAATCCCAATGTATCTAGAGCTAATATGTGAGTTTAGGTCACAGGATAAAAAGTTAATGTACAAAAATCAATTGTATTTATATACACTAACAATGAAGAATTGGAAATTAAATTTTGAAAATTCTATGTATCTGTTTGGACAACCATATAAACAATGTCTTTTTATGTTGAGTGGCATATAAAGTAATGGAACTAGAGGATTCCCAGGGTACAGTGGGGTTCAGTGAAAAACAAAGCACAAAGGCAAGTGGGTGGGGTGGGGGCGGTGTCTGGCAAGGGGTAGTCACTGCGGATAGAGAGAACTGTTTTTTTGCAGGAATAGCTTATTATAGAGTCCACTCCTTCCAATAGCCAAAAATAATCAGAGAAGATGCTGGAAAAAGTGACCTGTGCTCTTTGTCTGGGGCTGAGCAAGGGGAGAGGCCCCAAGCCCAGGACACCTCCAATATTTTAGGAGAACTTTTAGAGGGGCTCAAAATTTCAACTGCAATGCTGAGGAACTTTCATTTAAAGTACAATCCATGATATGCAAAAGCATCTGGAACAGAGCTGCAGGCAGAGATAGGAGACTTGAGTCAAACCAAACTAAAAACCACAAGGGAAGAAACCAGCCTGGTGCTAGAACCAGGTGGACACTTGGTGAATTCACTAAAATGATAAGTTCACTAAAATGATAAGCATGATGTCTATATCCCAACCAAATACAAAAAAATGACTTTGGATTAAACTTTGAACTTAAGTTTGTGTGTTTTAAAGCACCAATATACTCAGCAGTGGGCACCACAATTAGATCATGTGTTGTATTGGTTTGGAGATATGTGAGCGTGAAACCACAGCTATCAGCTTCTCTATGTGCAGAATTAGAACAAAAACCAGAGAGCCAAAGTGCTCTGTACAGCAAATCGCCACCAAAAAAACACTTCCTTTAGCCTACGGCCATGAAGTAGATGACAACTGTCATACTTAGAAAGTCTGACAATGCTACAGTAAGCACATTTTAAAAATGGGGGCGGGGAGGGTGGGTCAAGTGGACCCCAGGTCCTCTTCCTTCAGGAAGCGGAAGTGCTGCCCAGACTCCCTCCACAGCCTGGAGAGGCCCGTCTCGTCTGGAATGGCGTGGTCCTCCAGGAAGGGAAGGGATGGTCTGGGCGGGTCTCGATCGCTCCCGGTACTGTCTCTGGGACTCACGACAACTGGAGGGGGCAGGACAAGACCCATTTTAAAGGGTGGACACTGAGGTTCGGCGAAGTCCTGATCGGATGTCCAGAGGGAGCCAGCTGGGCTCTGGGCCGCAGAGTCCTCTCTGGCTGTGTCCCCCTGGGGCACCATCTGCCTTGTCAGGTATGCCCGCTGGCCCGTTTGTTTTGCCATGGTTCCGCCCCCCCCTCCCCCCCCATGAAGCTGCAGTTCCTTCCAGGCTGGGGATGCACCGTCTTGCTTCTCACTATGTTCCTGGAGTTTTGGGCACTGCTTGGGGCAGGGAGGGCCCAGGAAGGGCCATTCTGCAGAGGGTGACAATGATACTGGGTAATTCCTTACACCCTGTCCAACCCTCGAGAGAACGCCATGCTGGTCTATGCCCCCCGAAACTTCCTGGGGGAGAAGGTGGTCTGAGGAGGGGACTTGGGTCGGAGAGGCCTGGGCCAGCGTGGCCACAGGGCTGCGGCTGGTCTGCTCCAGGGAAAAGGGGAGAAGGGGGGAGGCAGCCCTGAAAGGCCCGGGAAGAGAGGTGCTGACCGCATCGGAACTGGGCAAAGCCACCCACGGTCCCTTGGGAGGTGGACGAGGGGGCAGGCGAGGTCAGCGTGGCCAGGCGCTCCGGCTGGAAGAGGCCTGATCACTCACAAAATATGGACAGATTGAGAAAGGTCACCACGCACCCAGCTTTGCAAAGAAGAAACTGAAACCACAGCACTTAGAATTCACACATTGGGACGGTTTCACTTAAAGAAAAATTAAAATGGTTTCTAATTCCCCAGGACTGAGATGGACATAACTGACCAATGCTTCCAAACTCAGACAAAAGGGAAATGAATAAATGTCAGGGAGGCCGAGTACCTGCTTCCCACGTAGGAGATCCCGGGTTCAATCCCCGGCACCTCCTAAACAAAAGGGGTGATTGAAATATTCAGTTCCTATCAATAAAATATTTCTTAAAAATGAGCAAATGTCTTTTACACACACCTTTGGCCTAAAGCTTCGTTAAGTGCTCGTGTGGGCTGCATTTTGGTTGCTGGAGGTGTATCTACAAGTGACTCTTAAATGTAGGGCAACATTTAAAGTTTTTCTAAAATTTTATTTTTAAATGTTTATATACACTGTCTACATGTATATTGGATCTAAGTGTAAACTTTTTACGATGGACTAAATTTTTATAAAACAAGGCCCCAAGTGCCATCTTGCTGCAGATGCCCAGCTCCTCTTGGCTGCCTGCTCTTGGGCTCCTGTTTTCCCCAAAGATGGAGAATTATCCCGATACGGTAGTCAGAGGGTTGCAATACCAAGAGCTGTCATTCATACTCAGCCAAAGTAACACTGAAGCTCGATGACTATCTTGCTTAATTTCGATGAACTGGCCAAAGAGCAGCGTACTCATGGCAAATACGAAAATACCAGAGACTACATCATGTGGGCAAATATGCTGTGGCAACGGATGAACTGCCCCAGGCCCCAGCGTGGTTTTTGCAATCCGCCCAAGAACAAACCTACTCGCCTCCCAGGTGGTAACTGAAATGATGGGGGAAAAGTGCGAAATGTTTCTGAATAATCTCATCTTCAGATTTTCTCTTCAGACTTTGCCAAGTCTCACAGTTTCCTTGTTTACCTTCCAGGCATCAGCAAAGCTGTTAATTTCTGTATTTTTCTAATGCATGAAAGAAAGGCTGGAAGGAGCCGTGCGATTCAGGGGAGGGAAGCTCCCCGGGAGACGGCGAGTTTGGTAGAATCCTGCCCTCCTACTCCTCCAGCCACCTTCAAAAGGGATTGAAATCTTTAAAACAACATTGTGAAGCCTGGAAAGCCATCCCTTTGCTCCACCAGCTAGCTCACCAATCTGTGACAGACAGGCAAGACTTGTAAATAGTTGGCAGCCTTCAAGAATTATTCACGGGCAGCTGCTTCGCCAGGATCCAAGTGCATCCTGCCCGTCTCCCAGGCGTGCTTTCTGAAGCACTCCCCTCCCCCCCAAGTGCACATAATGACACTCTCTAATTACCCCGCAGTTGGGGGCACCTTCTTTGGATTAGGAAACGATGCAAATTAGCCAGCCCAGTTTTGCAAGTACAGATAGCTGCGGGTTTCCGTGCTACCGTGTGCCTCCGGGAATTTGGGGACAGGGACCTTGATTCTCTGTGCTCCCTCGTTCCCTTCCAAGAGAGGGCTGCTCTCCTGCCCAGACGCGGAGGGGACCTCTCTTGTGCCACTCTTGCACCTGCCGTCTGTGCAGCTGTAGAGCAGACGTGTGCCCTCTGCCCTGCCCCGTTCCCACCGTGAACCTGGCACGGAGGAGGCGGCAGAGGGCTCCCTGGCCCCCGCCGGCTGCCCTGGTACCTCTGCTATTGATTTGCGGGGCTGCCTCTTGGCACTCGGCATACACACTTCTCAGGTACTAACAGTCCCTGTCGTGTCTTTAAACACTTTGCACCACGAAGAGCTTCTTTACCAAAAAAAAAGAAAAAAACTTATCATGGCAACATAGACATAACTCATGATTTGTCATCTCAGCTAATTTTAGGTGTACAATTCAGTGGCATTAATTATATCCACAATGTGATGCTATCATCACCACCACTGAGCCATGGCTGAAGCTTTTGGATCCCCCAAAGAGAAACTCTGCACCTATTAAACCACAACCCCCCTTTCTCCCTGTCCCCAGGCATGACAGCCCGTAATCTGGTAAAATCTTATCAGGGAGGTCATACAAAATTTGACCTTTTCTGCCTGGCTTCACATGTATCAGTAATACCCCACTGTGTGTCTGTGCCACACAGTTTGCCCATTCGTCGGCTGATGGGCACGTGGGTCGCTCCCGCCTCGTGCCTGTTGTGAATAACGCCGCTGTGCACGCCAGCGTGCAAGTATCTGTCTGAGCCCCTTTCCGGCCCTAGACGTGGGATGGCGGGTCATACGGTAATTCTTTCACTTTTTTGAGACCTGCCGGCTGTTTTCCACTGCAGCTGCACCGTTTCACATTCCCACCAGCGATGCACAAGCGTTCTTATTTCTCCATATCCTGGCCAACACTTATTTTTCCTTTAAAAAAGAAAACAACAAAAAACAATGGCCATCCTGGTGGGCGAAGCGGAACGCGAGGCTCGGGGCTGGGGGCAGGGATGGCGTGGGCAGCCACGCCGAGAAAAGGTGCTTGGGGGCAGGACGCCAGTGAGCCTGACTGCTAGTGCCGACAGGGCCCTCCCTGAACCCTCTCGCCACACCTGCTATCAGACCCGCTTTGCCGACGGGGAAACTGAGGGCCGGCAGGCTCAAGGGACTTGACGAGGGGTCGCACGGCCAGGCAGTGCGGTCACCCCCAGCACCTGTGCGGGAGAACCCCGGTCCTGGGACAGAACTGGCCGCACCGAGGACCGCCACCACGAAAGGGTCCTCACCTGGGCTGCAGGGTTGGCGCGAGTCCCCAGGCCGGCCCTCAGCACGGCCTGTGCCCACGGCACGAGCAGCTCAGCCTCCTCCGTGAAGGCCAAGGAAGCTTCCACAGCACCCACAGCCCCTCCCCTCCCCCCGGCCCCTCCCCCGGCCCCCCTGGGCCTGCCGGGTCGTGTGTGAGCTCACTGCACCCTCACCTCTGAGGAGCCTGCTCGGCGCCCTGCGGGGGAGCCTCTGGGCCTCGAGGTGTGGAGGCAGGAGCCAGGACTCCTGAAAGGCGCCTCTCCCTAGCGCTAAGGTGCCTGCCCCACCCCTGCCCACCCCCGACAAGCTCGAGGACTCACAGGAGCCTAGACCCCCCGAGGCGCCCGAGCGCTTCCACCCCTGCCCTGATCCCAATGCTGGCACTAAGGATTCGGCATCCCCTCCGACGAGGCCAGCACTCATTCTTCTTGCCTGGAAAAGGGCGCGGGGTCCAGATTGTCCTAAATCAGGAGGTGGGGCGGTGGCATTCACATTTCCTCTCGAAAGCTTCCACCAGGGATGAGAGCGGACATTGTTGGAAATGACTAGAAGAGTTGAAAGCACACGGCGCCAGCTCCGTGGAGGATGGTGTGTCTGCCCTGCAGTGGGGTGAAGGGAAATTTCTCACCCATGGGAACAGCCAAGAAGAGCCTGTGGGAGAGCGCCCCCCACGACCCCGTCACTGGTCAGCCCTCCTGGCCGCGGTCCCCTCCCTCTAGTGACACCCCGTGAGGCCTGCCTCATCTCAGGAGATGGGGTCCCACCCTAACCTAGCCCGGGGAGGCCTCTTACTTCCTGAGTGCTGGCTCTGGCTCCCACTCCACCCGATCACCCCATTGCACTGTAGTAAACTGAGTCACACTCAGCCATGCCTCAAGACACTGCTGGACAGTTCCTGTCCTTCCCTGGGCTCCAGTGGCCACCAAAGGAGGGGGCCGGGCGATCCCCGGGCTTGGCCGGCGGCCAGGGAAAACCACGGCTCACCTGGTGGGCCGGGCCTTTCTGCATACGCACCCCAACAAAGGCTTCTTTTTCTAGTTTGCAGAAAAATAAAATCAAGGGTACCATTCGATCACTTTAGTTTTTCTCCTGAAGGTTTTTAAAAAAAAAAAAATTGGCACCGTTACTGCTTGTCTGTCCGTAAGGACTACCTGGAGAAAAAGGACTGAAATACAAATGAACGCTTAGTGGAAAAACTGGGGGCTAGTCAGCTGCTCTGGGGTGAACTCTGTCCCCCCAAAGGCACACATTCCAGTCCTAACCCCTGGGCCCGGGGATGCGGCTTTACTTGGAAAGAGGGTCTTTGAAGAAGCTGTTAGCTACGATGAGGCCAAACTGGAGTAGGATGAGCCCTGGTCCACAGGACCAGGGCCCCAGGAAGAAGCAGACTCTCGGCACAGACCTGGGAAAGCCATGTGGCCATGGCTAGAGCCGGAGCCGGCAGCACCAGGGAGCGGCCGGAGCCCCGGGGCCTGCAGACCTGGCCTCCAGGAGTGTGGAGAGCCCAGTTCTCTCGTCTCCACCCTGTTGGCGGCCCTTTGTTCCAGCAGTCCTGGAACCCAAGACATTGGCCGCCCTGCGTCTCCCAAGGATGCCGTTCTTGAGGATGCAGGTTTGCAGGTGCACTTTTCAACATATATGCTATGTTGCTTTAGGAAAACGGGAGAGAAACCTCCCGTGCTTGCGGTGCAGCGCTGGCCTGGGGGAGGCGCGCAAGCCCTGTGCTGACCAGATGACACAGTTTTGTGATGTTCTGGAGGAAGTCTCTAATCCCAAAGGCTCCACTGTCCAAATGAGCCTGAGAAGCCTTTTGACCTTGCAGGCAAGTCTCTAATGTCAAGCCGTCCTCAAGGTGGGTACTGGAGGCCAGTGCTCAGGTGACAGCAGCAGAATGACTGCCCAGGAGCCATCCTAAAGGCCGCGCCCTCACTGGGCAACAGGCCGGGGCAGGATGAGCGCCCAGAGGTGGGAGTGCAGACCCTCACCCCAGAATGGCCTTGCCCGCAGGCTCCGTGCCTCCTTCCTTGCCACTGCCAGAGCCCTGATCACGCTGTACCTGACGCTGTTCTAGCCCTGGGCGGGGTGGGCGGGTCAGCCAGGAGCATTCCTGGGCAGCTAGGCCTGTTTGACTCACCCGGCTCCCCGTCCCGCTCTAGCCACCCCCTCACTCCCTCCTTCTTTCTTACTCCCAGCATGGGGACTGCTCTGAGAGGCGCTCAGGACGGGTTTGGTGAAGGAAAACCAGGGAGAAACAGACTTGATTCAAAAGATGTTTTCTTGATATAATGTAAAGTTCAGTGACCCTCAGAGGAAAGGACTGATCGCTAATGTTCATATATGTTGAACCAACGTTCATAGGTTTCATGTTTTGGGGTGCCAAGCTGAAAAGCACCTGCTTTTCCCCTAGGTCTATGAGGTGGTTGCTGCTCAGGTGTGCCATGGCTTAGCCCGTTCCCCATAAACTCAGCCTGAAACAGCAGCCAGCTGCCAGAGACCCCAGGAAAAGCAACATCCACCTGGCTGTGTAACTGACACACCACGGCACTAAATAAATGCTCAGAGCGGGCATCATTCCCACGGACCCAGCATGGAAGGAAACTTCTAATGTGCCTCTTCAGTTAAAAATGTCAATTGCTGCACATAATTAAGCTGCCAGTTACTACCAATCCTCTACCAATGGCAAAGGGGCATATGCAGAACGTTCACCTTCACTGATACTAATGAATGCAAATTTATTATTAAAGGGACAGCATGTTGGCGTATCAGATGGGCATGCGTGAGAAGAGTAGGTGTTGGGCAGCCGCCTACTGGGTGGCTCGACAGAGCTCAGAAGGTCCCATGGAGGAGCCTGAGGTCAGGGAGGGCCACAGCCATCCACCTGCCGTCTCTTTGCTCCCCTCACGTGGAGCATGGACACCTCCAATTCTGGGTTTTCCTTCCTAATTCTAACAGCAAACTCCTCTTTCAGAGACCTGCCCAAAGCTGCAGAGAGCTTGCTGACTCTGTCAGAGCTGGAACTTTCTAGATGCCCCTCACCCACACGGAACCATGGCCTCCCTGCCCTCCCAGCACCCCACAGTCTTCTTGGCTTCCTCCTGCTGCCCCCGCCCCAGGGCGCCTCCAGTCCCCCCACACCCGCCAGCTGCTAGTCGAGTCCCCCTTGGCCTTGACACCTGGTCCCAGCCCTGCCGGCTACCCTGCTTTTACCCCTCCTGGTGTTCCGAGAGCAAAACGGTGCCCTCGGTTGTTATTTATCCATGTCTTCCTTCTGTCCACGCTGCCCTCCCCACCTTCCCCCTCGTTATCTCCCAACCCAGCGGAACGGAACGGCGCATTATGATTGAAGCCACCCAGCTCTCCCGGGATGTGGGCAGCAGAATTCGCATTTCACAGGTGGAAACAGCAAGGTGTAGACACTCACTGAAAGGCACACAGCAGTGGCCACTTCAGTGTTTTTTGAATATAAATCCTATTACCTCTAACTTGAAATTTTTTATGACACAATCCTTTGTACATACCAGCAACTCAGAAAGCCCTGGTTGGATGAGTGAATAAATATGCTAAGCCGGCCATTGAGCAAACTTTTATCAAGTGTCTATGATGTGTCACGTCCAGGCCAAGCCTGAGGATTCAGAGCTCAAAAAAATGCATAGCTGAGCTCTCAGGACACTTCCCCTAAATGGGAATAACAACCCTTCCCTTCCTGGGTTACTAAACAGGATAATCCATGTAAAGTACTCAGCACGGGCTCAAGGTGTAGGGAACTCTCAATAACTCACTGAAAAGCAGGGGTCTGGGTGGGGGATGGAAGAAGGCAGGCAGGGCCAAGGAGGCTGCAGAAGCTGGCCAGCCGGCCGGGCACACACTGCTGTCGGTGCAAGGAAGGTCACAGCCAGCTCAGGAGAGGGAGAGGGGACAGCAGGGCTCTGGCCATGGCTCTAGGACCAGTGGCCAGTCAGGAGCTGTAGCCAGAGTCCAGGCGAGGGATGGAGGGGGCCTGCAGGGGGGGAGAGGTTTGGGGGGGAGTAGGGGAGGAGCTCTTGAGAGCTCCAAAAGGCAGAATCCACAGCCTTGGAGAAGGACAGAGAAGGAAGGAGAAGGAAGGAGAAGGAGAAGGAGGGGGAAGGAAGAAACGGAGGGTGATCTCGGGCCTGGCTTGGCTCCGGGGTGAAGGTCTGCCCTTCACCAAGACAGGGTCTATTCTTAGGGACCAACAGGTGGCACGTGTGGGCGACCCTCACACACCCAGAGGATGCACCTGCGAGGCTCAGAATACACGTCAGCATCAAAAGAGAAGGAGAAAACCCTTCCGAAAACAGCACAATTCTTTTCCAGGAAAGTTTGTTAAATATTTCTAAGAAAGATTTAGAAAACTATTAAACTGGATAAGCGCAAGATCTGCTAATCCATCAGTTATTTTGTAAAAATACCCACAAATATTTTGGCCTAATGATCTCCCCCTCCCCATCTAACTAGCTGATCTGACCAATTTAGACAAGTTGGTTAATAAGGAGTGATGTAAAACGTGCCAAGAGACTAGCTTTAAAACAAATGAGAGCCAGTACAGAATTTGCAGAGCATAAAATGTATTGTCTTAGAGAAGAAAAGTTAAATGTCCCTTTAAAACATAATTCATAATGAAAGGTAAGCTTTCGGGGAATTCATAAATCACTGAGCTATTAACAAAAATGTCTTCAGGCTGGATCTGCATTGCTGAGGACAAACACCTATTTTTCGAGGCCACTGAAGAAGTTCTGTGAACTAGTAATGAATCCCTCCTCCACATGAAAGAACACTGTAGTATTCATTTGAAAACAAGAACAGCATTATAACAAAAGTATGCAGCCCTCCCTTCTGGAACAATATCCTGCAACAGAAGTGTAACGCTGGACGGGCATTCTGTGTTGTCTACCTATAAAGGTCAGCGCTCCCTTCCACTGCTCAGCAGGGCACCCAGAATCCTCAAGGAAAGGCACGTTCTTTCTTTGCAGCTCAAGGAAATACCTTTAAAAGAGTGTACTTAAGTCGCAGGCATTCGGCTGCTACCTGCGGGATGCTAGAAGCCGCGAGACGTGCGGGGCCGCATACCTGGGAGACCCACGGGGCCTCACCTGCCCTCACGCTCGTGCGGTGGGCTTCCCGGGCATCGCAGTCCATGCGGGGCGGGGGCGAGCAGCAGTGGGTGTGCACCCCAAGCCGGAGCCCTGCCCACCGCCGCCGCGGAAGGACAGGGGACCTTCGGGCCGGGTGCCTTTGGGAAAGCCACCCAGCCTCTCGGCGCTTCAGGGATTGCTACGCTGTGCGGCGCCTGATCCCTGGTCTGACGAGTCCGCGATCCAATGTCATGTGAAGGGCAAGGTCGACCTAAGGGGCAGCTCTGTGGAGGCCACTTCCCGTACATGGAGGTGGGGCTGAGGCCTCGGACACCAGGACAGGGTCGGGGCGCTGCCCCTCACTGCCCGCTTCACCTCTGGCTGAGGACGAACGCTGGCCGCCGCGGTGCCACACCACCACGCACGGCTTCCCACCTGTTCCTCACGCGACCCTGAGGTCGCCCAAGGTCATGGGGTCATTTTGAGCCAGAAACGGAAGCCAACGCCATCTGACTCCCAATCCATGGGGCGATAGTGCCCAGCATTAGGGAAAGCCGGGCCTTTGGGCCGTGGGTGGGAACCACCACCGGGGAGAGGACCTGTGTGCAGAGACAGCGACCCCAGGGCGCTGGACGGGGGCCGTGACCACGGCCCAGCGGACCAGGGGGACCCCAGCCACGACCCCCCGTGTCCCCGGGGTCAGTGACGCCATTCCTGAAAAAGCCAATGGCTTATCCGATGTGATGGGCGCTGGCCAGAGGACACCAACACAGTTTCTTCCCACCAAACCTCAAACTCTTTGAGGATTTACCAGCAAATAGGTCGGTAGGGTCTTTTTAAACTGGGTCCCTGGAAAGGTAGAGCTCTAGAAGTTGAATCGGCGACCACTGCACGGAGTTCCAGACTGGCCTGGATTTAACAGGAGGCCAGCCTGGGGGAGAAACCCCACCCCTGGCCGGTACCTTTGGCCAACAGAGAGTTGGGAGCTTCATTCAAGGATAGACAAGGTTCTAAGAAATCACCCCTCCCTGAAGCGAAACTGGAAACCAAGCAGACTCAAGAGGTTCTCCAGAAACTTCCTCGTGAGAGGAGCAGCACCCACCGCGGGGCTGGGCAGGAATGGGCTGAGCTATGCGTTTTACCAGAGAATGGCAATACACTGATGACCATGCCAGCTCAAGGCCACAGTCCTGCCTGGAGCTGACTGACCACCTGTGCAGCTAACTACTACCTGTGCAGCTGACTGACCACCTGTGTAGCCGACTGACCACCTGTGCAGCTGACTGACCCCCTGTGCAGCAGACTGACCATCTGCTTGGAGCTGACCACCTGTGCAGCTGGCCTCCTGCATGGAACTGACCACCTGTGCAGCTGGCCACCTGCATGGAGTTGATCACCTGTGCAGGTGGCCTCCTGCATGGCGCTCTCATTCTCGTGGCATCTCCATGTGCCAAACATGGACCTCATCACAGGGTAGACAGGTGAGAACAAACCCCCCCAACTCCGCCACTTCACAGAGGAGGAAACAGAAGCTTCAAGAACTGCGGTGATGTCCCCACGGTGCACGTCAAAGCTCAGCTTCAATCCCAATCTGCTCCTGGGGATCTGGGCTCTCAACAGTTCCACGATCCTCTGCTCGGGCTGCCTGAGAACCACTGGCATCCTGCGCCCACCGGGGCCTTCTGTGCAGTGGACGTGCATTGGGCGTGAGTGTTTGGCGCGGACAGTTTAAAATGGACCAGCCCTACGGTGCATGTTCCATCATTGTCCATGTGATGCACAAAGCCCACCCCTCATGTACGGAGTGGCAGCTGTGTGCCTTAGAGGCAGCCCCTCTGCCTGTGACGGCGGGCAGAGACCCCTGCTGTGTCAGCGAGTGCCTCGTGCTTCCATCACTTAGACCACGTGATTCTGAGAAATCAATTACTTTTAATGACACAGAAGCCCCTCCTACCCTAGCACCACACTGGCGCTGAATAAAATTCACCTGGGGGAAGAGTTTATTAAAAAGTGACTGAACATTCAAAATGTTTATAATGAAAATGAAATGACCTTTCTCCAATAAAAACCTCCACTAACACGGATATGTTTATCATCCACGGAAAATCTTCACTAACGAGGGCCAGATACCAGGTAATGTTGTGAGTACAGCTGTAACGAGAACTTCAGACTCTCTTGTAAATGCAGCAGATTGCAGATTAATGAAAGAATAGTCCAGGACATCAAGCTTCAGAGTTCGGAATAAGAATTTTGGAAAAGCTTTGCAGGAGATTTCTAGACATCATTCCCTGCTATACCATGCAGCCGGCTGACCGACAGGTAGGTTTCAAGCGCCTGCCCTGCTGGCAGCTTTCCACGGTGCTGCGGGCTCTGCCTTGGGGAGGGACTGCCCTGCAGCGGGGATGGTTGGGGGGGGGGCGAGGCCAGTGGGCCCCAAGGGGCGGGAATCCCGTCCCAGGTAGATGGAGAGCAGGAGGGGGGCGCCATCGACTTCTGCAAACACAGGCTTTACCTGCAAAGCTGTGGCTCCCGCGGCAGCTTCCCGCACGCCCTCAGGAAGGACAGGCTTCTGAGCATTGGGAGGCTCTGGGGCCACCCACCAGCTTCGTTCTGGAGAGTCGCTGAGGACAGCAGCCCGAGGTCCCTGCGCCGTGAGGTGGGCCCCTTCACAGTCCTTCCCCGCCGCCTCACCAGGCTGGGGGCTGCATGTGCTTGGGGTGGGCTTCATGGCACGGCCCCTCGGGGCCAGGGGAAACCACCTCCACTACACACCGTTCTTCATATATGGTGTGTGTACGCGCGTGTGTAAGAACTTCTACAAAAGAAACTCAGCCTCAGTATTGTAAACACTCCGCTTTGGGCGCAAGCGAATCCAGATGCTGAAGGACACATGGGCGCCTCCCCCAATGTCCGAATCCCTGAAAGGGACCCAGGGTCTGGGTCCCTGGACCACGAGCTCTGGGAGCAAAGCCGCGATGATCCCGAACAGACACAGCTTTCGCAGAGGCAATGCGCACGCGCGTCAGCAGCTCACTCGGCTCTCGGCTCCCCGAGATCGCTCGCTGGGATGTCACCGACGCGTCATTTTATAGCTGACAAGACCTCCGTCTGGCCCCCCCTTTTCTGAATGCCAATGACAAGAGCGCACACGCCCCCGAACGCCTATTTTCTCCATGCTTGCGGCGACCCCGCCAGGCCGCGGCGCGTTTTCCTGCCCTCCCGCCCGCCGAGGGGCCTGCAGGCCGCGGGCCGTTTCCTCGTGCTCCTCCAGACGTGCCTGTCGCGTTGACGTTCCACGATAAGATTTCTGCGAAAAAAGGATGGTGATGGATATGGAGAAAGAGGACTCCGTTCTGACTCCAAGGCATTTGCTCTGTGTCATTATTATTATAATATCTTCAGATTCATTCTTTTTAATTGAAGGATTAATACAGGCCATGGAGAAAGAAAAGAGATTTTTTTAATCTTCTGGGGGGAAAAAAGTCACTGTTGAAAAGCTTATCACTGAGTGACTCAGGCTTCCAAAATAAAGTTCTTTTAGAATCCAGCACCAGGAAAGTGTTTATATTTCCTGAAAAACTGGGAACATTCTCTCACCCCGACTAGAACAATACAAGCCATTGTGTTTTCATTTTTGCCTTGTCAGCCAGGAAGCTTGGGACTGAACTGAAGGCACAAGTGCAATAACATCTTATCTCAAGGAAAAGGGAGCTGACGTTCACTGAAGGCCGACTAGTGTAGGGGCTTCTACAAAATATATAATACTGGCACCCACCCAGTTCTTACGATTAGTAAAGTGTTGGGCAGAGAAGAGTAAGTCCAGGGCTCCAAGTCATGCTGCCAGCAAGCGGAGGGAAGGGCCTGGAACCCAGCCCCACCTGCCCACGGGCTCTGCTGCGTCCTGATCCGATGCTCTCTGCCTTCCAACAGGTGGAGTCCCGAGACAAACGTAATGATGTCTGACTGTCCCAGCCAAGTCGCCCCGAACCCTTCTTGGAGGTAAAGAGCACGAGTCGCCAAGAAACGGTGCCACCATCTGCATGATGGAAACAGCGGCGCCATGCTGCCTGAGCAGGGCCTGAGGGCAGCCTCCGTGTGGATGGCTGAGTCGAGCACAAGAGAGAGGCCCGGCCGGTGGCCGGGGTGGGAGGCACTGGCGTCGGGCAGACCCTCGGGCAGGAAGGCCACCATCTGTTGGGACAGTTGTGACTTCCCTGGACACCGCTCTCCTGTGGGGGCTGCTGTGTAAGAAGGCTCGGGCGCACCTCCCCTTGCACCCCAAAACCTAACGGCGGCTTCCTCGTCTCCTTGTCCTACCTTGTGTCCTGGAGCCCAGAGAGCAGGTGGCCCCCATGTTCAGAGCACTTTCCCGCAACAGAGAAACCAGACTGCCCCAAGTCCTGGAGATGCAGCATCTAAAACGACGGGTTTCCGCAGCAGCCCCGCCTTGTGCGGGGCCTCGGGAGCGCGATGCCCTTGAGGACAGCCCTGTCCCGTAGTCGCACACACACTCAAGCACAGGCGCCACCTGGCAGCGTCCCATCGCCAGCTATTTAGGATTGTCAAGAATCTACACAACCCTCGAACACAGTAGGTGTTCAAGCCATACTTTTTAAAAAAGGTATTTTGACTTACTCTTTGATCCCAAATAGACAAAACTAATGTCTGGTGTTAGAAGTGGGGACGGTGGTTGCCCCTGGCAGGGAGCGATGGTGGGATGGGAAGAGAGAGGCTGGGGTCTCGCTGGGGAGCAGGTGCTGCTTTAGGGCTTGATCTGGGAGCTGGTTACACAGCTGGGCTCTCGGTGAAAATTCAAGCTCTGTGCCCCCGTGATTTGCACACAGTCTTCTGTAAGTACGTTGTATTTCAATAACATTTATTAAAAATTCATTTGCTCTACGGTTTGCGATGACTACTGCTCTGCTTTTAACCTGCCTGAATGAATAAACGAACTAATGTGTATAATCTGCCTAAGGAATCGATTTACAAACACAGTCAACTGAGAAATGATTCCACATCATCTGCTCTTACCAGTTTCAAACAAGGGGCAACGGGTGACCGTTAGCACAGAGGACCTCCCGGACGGCGGGCTCAGAACCACGAGCCTAACCTTTCCTTGGGAGGGTTCATTTGCTGTCACTGACACCCTACAGAACGAGCCTTTTGACCTTCATCTGAGAATAATTTTCTGATTTTTACCATCTCTTTTTCCCAGAGGAATCAGGAATCTCAATCGTGCACCTAAATCTCTCTCAGGCATGATCACACGAGTAGGGTCGAGACTTTGGGTGGGGGGCTTGGGGTCACGAAAGCAGATTTAGCGTTGGCCGTGCATGGGGCCAGCCGGGCTCCACCTCTCGCCAGCGGGTTCCCTGACCTTGGGGTTTTCCTTTACAAAGTGAGGAGAGCCCACCTGCATGCTGGGGTGTCAGATGGGGTGACCGACTCGCCCTGGGTTGCCAGGGATATGGCCAGTTTTAGCCCTGAACTTCCTGGAAACCCCGACCGGTCACCCCACGGCCATGTAGGAGAGATGAGAAACCCCTGTTGCCTGTTCCTCCTTCTGGGATGGCTGCACATGTCCTATGCTCAAAATGAATACCTTTTGTCATTGTCATGACCAGGACTTTCTCTGAAAAGCAGCTCTTAGTTTCCTGACCCACACCTTCTCTGAGGCTAAAAGGAAACACATTAAAAGATAAAGAGCAGGTAACTGTCTAGTGATTCCTATCCAAAAGCAAGGGTCCCGGGGACCCCACTCTGCTGGCGGGGGCGGCCGCCAGCCTTGGGGGTCTTGGAGGCAGCATTTGGCTCTCTGAGCTTCTGTTTCCTTTTAGTATCTGTAAATACATGTGAAAATCCATTTAATATCTATAAACTGCCCGTCTGCCTTTTAGGGTCATCATGATGCTTGGTTAAGCTCCTGTAGCCTGCACTTACCCGGCTCCTTCTTGTTCGGTGAGCACAGGAGCTGGCCTGTAGCTCAGCCAGGGGTCTGCGGGCCTCTGTGGAGACCAGGGCTGCACGGGGGGCGTGGAGAGGCTCCTGGGGACCCTGGGCGCTAAGGCTGGGAGGACGACGGTGCAAGTAAAGGGGCCGGCATGACCGAAGCCGAGCCGGCGGCTGTGCAGGGCTGGGGTCCCAGGCGAGTGAGCTCAGGGTCCTGCTACGGGCCAAGCCCTGGGCCGGTCGGTCTCAGCTGCCCAGTGGCGCTGGGCCGATGCCAGGTTTACCACTCAGAGCCCAGAGGGCTCTCGACCCTCAGCTCAAGGAGGCCAGTTTTCTGGTCTAATGCCTGCGTGCCACAATCCTTTCTGCTTATGTTTCAAGAGAAACTGCCAAAGGAACGCAAAGAGAACGGTGACTTCTTCCGAACGTGGGGAAATTGCACGCTTCTCACCTTCCACTGCCAGCCTCTGGGAGCAGACAGAAAGGAGCCGGCTTTCAAACAAAACCCGCCCACCTTCTGAGGCAGTGGCCCTGCACCATCCACACCGCCGGCACGTTTCCACGGGGGTGGGAATCAATTTAAGTCCTTAAAATAGCCCCAGAAGGGGGAAAAGAATCGAGTTCTGTTAGTTACCATGGGAATTATTAATTGAAGCACTGCTTTTGTCTTTAACGCTCCTTGCCACTCTTGTGACATTTAGAATGATGAAATTAAGGAAGCCAGCATTTATTTCATGCCATTTGATAATTACAAAAATATCATTATGGAGGTTCACATTAAAAGAGCGTCTTAAGAAGTAAAACTCACTTACTCCAGTCATTTCGCACTTACTAAGGTCATCCTCTTGGACCCGATTTCAGAAGTCAAATAAAGGAGCTTCAAAGGTTCTGAGAAATCAGGGAATCACATGTTTAAAGCCCAAATGCTTTCATGACACCTCAGTTGGAGAATAAATGAAAGACTGTAGATTGATCCTTATTCTGTGTGGTCCAGAGAATCACCTTCCACCCTCCCCTGCAGCTGAACATGCATTCTGAGATTTTTTTAAAAGAATCATTACTTTTGCAAAGCTTGCATTCCCCAAACGAATATTCCTAAATGCTACTAACCTGTGTCTTTGTGGAAAAGACTAATTGGCATGTAAAGCAAGCACACTTTGAACATAAAAAGAATTGCCAAGGCAATGAGGTATATTAATAAAGAAGCAAACAGTTCCCTTAAAATTGAGACTCATCTATAGTTAGCCCAGGGCTGAAGAAACTGAATAAAGAGCTTCATTAATTCTTAGAGAAGCCTAGACACATCAAATATAAAAACACATCCCTAAGAGTCTAAACTTAATAAAGGGCAAGGCTGACCCCAGCTGGGAGAGAGCAGAGGCCGGTGGCAGTGCTGGCGTCAGCTTCCAGGGACATTAGCTTTGCGAGGACGAGCCTCCATGGGAAAGAGGCGGAAGGTTTTACAAACCAAGGGCCAGTGTCCACCCTGAAGCCTGCTTTGAGAAGATAAAACCGAACACTTTTACCAAAGGATGAAAAGTCAGTGGCAAGAGGCCGAAGGGTTGGTGCCCGTCTCCTCCAGGAAGAGAAGCCGTCTCTAGCACCTCTGGCGTGCGGGGCAGGTGACTCTTCATTGTGAGGCTGCCCGGTGCCTTGTAGGCACTTGAGTGGCTTCCTGGCTTCCGCCCACCAGAGGCCAGCAGCACGTCCTCAGTTGTGTCCATCAAACACGTCTGCAGACATTGCCAAATGTCCGCCGTGGGGCGAAATTGCCACTAAGTTAGACCCCTACCTCCCCTGCACATGGGACCCTCAGCTTCGGCCCCTGACTGGTGAGACTGCAGGGCGCTCCCTTCCTTGTCCACTGGTCTCAGTTCAGCTCTGGTTCCCTCTGTCTGAACTAGAGTGAAGCCATCACCGCTTCTGATGCATCCTTCCGGCACCTGCCGCAGGCCTGGTACATAACTCACGCTCAGTAAATGCTCTGTTGCACGATGACTGGGCTCTGTATTAGCCTTCCAGACACTCTCCAAGCTTTGTGCTCCTCTTGGCCAGCTGTGGCTTTTCAAGATGCAGCTCTGATCATGCCATGGCCTTCCTCCCCAACATTCCACGGCTCCTCACTGAGGCCCTGACGCCTCAGGCCGGTAAACTACCTTTCCAAACCATCTCTGATGCACCCCGTAGTTACCCGGAATGGGTCTAAACGAAAAGGAACTACTGCTTCTCACAAATCCACCTGTCTCTCCTTCATAATAAATACTTGAAATTCCAGAGAAAGCGTGAGCAGTAGCCCGGCACATCGGAAATACTGATAAATACGGATGAGGGAGGGTGGTGAGTGGGGCATGGGTGGGTGCTGCAGGCCCCTCTCGGGCAAAGCTTTGTAGTCCCGGGGTGGCCTGTGAAGACTTATCTTGACCCGCAATCTAACCAGCTGGGGAAGACACTGCGCAGAACGGCTTCTTTCCCTGGATCTATTCCAAGCTCCAGCAAAGCGTCTCCCGGGGTCTTGGGCCCAGAAGGCAGATGGCAGAGAAGCAGCAGCCTTCCTCCTAGTGAGCAGCACTGGCCTCCAGGGCACGGCGTGTGAGCAAGCACCTCTCGGGGACAGCGCTTCTCTCCTCCCCTCTTTCCGTAAAAGGAGAGCTGCTGGGGCGCTGAGCAGAGCCCCTCCCCTGACTTTTCAGGGGGCCCCAGGGGAGGCGTCTGCTCCGCCTGCCCACGCCACCCAGCACTGGGCCTGGCACACAGCACGTGCCCAACAGACTGGGTTTTCCTTTGATTAAAAATGCCCGCTGTCCAGTCGCGGCAGCTGTCAGCGGGCCAGCGGCGCTCAGCCCTCCAGGAGCGCAGGGGGTGTTTTGTTTGGAAGCCTGGAGGTGCTGGAGTAGAAGAGGGCGGGACGCCAGCAGGCACGGCCCAGCTCTGGCACTGTGCCCGCCAGGGCACGCTCGGCCACCTCCGTCCCCTCTGCCTCACCCGGAGCGGGTCTGTGGCCGGCGGAGCGGGGCGCTGTGGGAGGCGGACGGAGGGCCAGCCCCGGGTGCCAGGCCTGCCAGCCGCCGTGAACGAGCTGCGCCACCCCCGCCGGTGGCCTCAAGGAACCCTGAGGAAGGGCGGGCGCATGGCACTTGGCGGGGGCTTTGCCACAGGGGTAGGGACCGGGAGGGGGCTGCCTCCCCGTCAGGGGTCTGGAGCCTTGGGGGTCCTGGGTGGACAGACCGCTCTGCCCTCAACCCCTGGCGCCCAGCAAAGAGGACCGGCCGTTCGCCTGCTCCCCGATGTCACTCAGAGCTCAAAAAATAAAAAAAGGTAATAAACGCTTATTGTTAAATAAAATTAGACCGACCCAGTCGTAAAGGAAGAAACGTGAGAGTGTCTCTCCCACTCCTCAGAACCACATCTACGAGTGCTTGCTGCATTGCATGCAGGCTTCAGGCAAGCTGCATTTCATGTCTTCATTCCTTCATTCACTCACTCACTCATTCCACGCATCCCTGACAGTGTTCCTGGCCCATGGGCGCCCAGGTGACAGACCAAGGAGACAGGTCAAGGACCCTGCTTACAGCTGCAGGGGAGATGCGATAAATGAATCAACGCGCCAATAAATCGATAATGTCCAAGTGCAGTGAGCGCGGGGAAGGGACATCCAAGACGCCGGGCAGAGGTCGAGCCGCCCAGCCGTGAAGGACGCCGATGCGGCACGTCCTCTCCGCGCACCTGAGCCCCTGATGGCACAGGTGTCATAAGCAGTCGGACACGTGCCCTTCCTTGGCAGAGAAGCCTGGACCCCGTGTGTGCTGGCGTCGGCTCATTCTCGCATCGGGGGTCTCCGTGTCGCTCGCCTGGAGCTCCCGGGGGGGACCCCCGCCCCCCACCGACCCTGACGGATCACAAGGTGTCCAGGGCAGGGCAAAAAGAGAGGCAGCTATGTGGGGAGAACAACGGCGAGGAGGCTGCGGGCCTTCACCCACCCGCTCCCTCCTGCCCCCCGCCGTGAAGAGCGCCTCTAAAGCAGCGTCTCACTCTGCGTGCCCGGCACCCCGTCGGCCGACTCCCCAACAAGCCGGGCACTGTTCTCATCTCATCTCCCGCCAACCCCGTTCCCAAAAGGGGACGTTGTCACCAGGGATGATGGCAAATAGTTAAACTGCAGCTGGGATAGTTTGCTGAATGTCTCATCTTTTTCGTTTGTGTGGGCTGAAAAACACACTTTCTTTGCCCCCAGAGAAGGCCACATACGGGCTGGACACGTGGGGGACAAGAGGGAATCCCTCCTAGGCCCACAGCTCTGCCCCGCACAGCCAACCCGCCTGCATCGCGCCAAAGGGTCCTAGCGGGGGCGGGGGGTGAAGCAGATGCCGACGGGCAGGACCCGTGGTGAGGGGCCTCTGAAGAGCCAGCGGGAACCCCGGGGACCCGAGTGTGCAACGCACACAAGTTCTCAGCAGTGCCCAGGGGCCTGGAGGAGTGGACAAAGGACCCTTCACCGGACAGGGATTTGCTCGCCCTGGAACCTGCCCCGATGCTCCCTTACCGGGTGTCTGTGCTCTGGGGAGCATGGCGGGGACGCTGCAGGCCACGGGATGGCGTGTCTGCTCCCCCACTTACACCCCGCCATGCCCAGCTGCGTCCAATCAGATGCCGTCACCCAGTCGCCCAGTGCCGGCTCCCCAGCACCCCTGCCCATGCCACAGGGCTCCGCCGGCTTTCTGTCCCCATCTGCCATTCAGCCGTGTCACATCCGTCTTCTCTAAGATGAACCTGCATCGGCCCTGGCTTCCCACCAGATTAGAGCTCTGCGAGGACAGGCTCCCCCTTTGGGGTCTTTGCAAGTCCTGCACCACCACGGAGGATCCCAGCGAGCCTCCCCTGAAAGAATCAGTAGGGCGAGCTGCCCCTTGTGGGGTGCCAGGCGTCACAGCAGAAGCTTCGAAACATTGTCTCATTTGTCTTCAGGAGCAGCCTGCAAGGTCCGCGGTGCTCTTGTGCATTTGTCAAGGGAGAGAGGGGAGTGAAGGGGAAGGAGCAGGGCCCAGGGAACCCTGCTGGCCAGTGTGGGCCGGGGTCATGCCCAGGGACCCCGAAACCCCCTAGACCACGGGGGACAGTGCTAAGGCTACTTGAAAGGTGTCATTTTCAACACAAACGTCTTCCCAGCAGTGGTGTTTATATGCTTCTGATTTGCTGGGCAGGACCTTGTTTTGCAAATTAAGAAAGAAAGGTTGTCCTTTGGCCAGGTTCACTGCAGTGATTATTGCAAAATATCAATGGTGTCTAAATTGTTGGAGCTAAGGTAGTTACACTTTAAACCCAAAGTAAGTAAGACAAAGAAGAGCCCAGGAAGGCATACGGAAGGCCTGGGCTGTCATCCTCCGGGGGCTTACTTCCGGTAAACAGGCTTAGCAGGTGGCTGCTGCATGGACGAGTGAAGGATGGGCATGCTCGTGCAGGAAAGGGTGAACGCATGGATGACCTTTCACTACTTTTAAGAGACCCATAACCCTTGATTTTGACCACACTCCCGTCAAGCCCCCACCTGCAGTTAACCTGGATTTCTCTTTAAAAAAAAAAAAGAAGAGGTGGTGGGAGGTGTATGTCCCCAAACTGTCCCCTATGCTTGTCTCCTCTAGGTTCACCCTCTGCAATCTGATATCCAGGGCTGCCAGAGTGGCCCACACACCCAGTCCCTTCCCTCCAGCCCAAAACTTCAACGGCAACGGCCCCGGCCCCTCCGGGGATAAAAGCCAGGCCCGTGGGCATGGCATGGGGACTTCACTGTGTGCTCCTACCTGCCCGGAGAGCCATACGTCTCTAGGCCCTCCCACCCCCCTCCTCTCCGCCCCCACCCCCCATTCCCCTGTGCCTCGGGCACCCTGCACCTCCACGATCCACTGCCCATCATGTTCCTGCCAATCCTGGCTCTGGGATAATGACATTTTAGTTTGTAAACCAAATTTTACAAGTCAGGGAATTTTCTTGGGCACATGTGATTCGGTCTAGATCCCTTCTAGAAAAGAACATAAGTGGGCGGACAGGGCAAAGGATTGGCAAGACAGTCAGGCCCAGGAAAAAATATGCTCTTAAGCTGTGAGAAAGCTTGTCCAAATGCAAGGTAATTACACAAACATCAGAGAATACAAGTGCAAATGGATAAGTGAATGAACGCTCACATTTAAACATACAGGACCAACGTGAAATGCTCTGAGTTTTGTCTCTGACAAAACGCAAGGGAGAGCTGGGCTCAGATAAGAATACACAATTGAGGATGACTCAGGGAGAGGTTTCCTAGGAGAAGAGCTTTTAAACGCAAAGGAACCTGGCTGGCTTTAAAAGCAGAGAGCTTTGAGAAGTTATACTTATTTTGTTTTAAAATCTATATTTTTTCAATTTTTCAAATTTAAACACAACTTTATTATTTGTCATCACAGAAATAATACCTGCTCATTGTGATAAACAACTGAAAAATACAAAAAAGCCTGCAAAGGTGAGTAGAGTGGAAATCCTAGCATTTCAGAGTAAATCCCTTCCTCTGCATATGGTATCGTGCAGGAGTCATAGCACATGTGCTGTTTCAAAGCACACAGAAGTCCCTGCTTCCCTTCCTCCCATCCCTCCCCTCTTTTTACTCCCGGTCCCCCTCAGTGCGCCTCGTGGCACTGCAGCGTGGCTTCACACGCCAGGTCCCTGTGCAGACAGGTACAGACAGAAGTGTGCAGGTAGAGGCTTTGGGGGCGTAACCACAGTCTCGCGCTTTCTCTTGCCAAGGCCTGGCAGAAATCCCACTGGTCCCCGCAAGCGACCGGATTCTCGCCCTGAAGGCTGCCACCAGAAAGAAGTGGCTCTTTTTCCGCCTTACCAAAATAGGGGCTTCGGATTTTCAATCTAGTGTTATCTTTTGCCCTGGTAAACCTTGCGCCTTATTTGTGGGCCGCGTAATGAGGAGAGAGAAACCAGCTTTCCATCTCTTTGTTCCCAGGGCCTTGAGCAGGATCGATACCAGTCAACTGGAATATTCACATGCTTTCTCTTTGAACTTGGACCCTGCTGCAGGGGCATGCTTTAAAAAAATAAAGGTTTACTTTTAGTCACTTGAGGATTTCAATGCGTTTTGCCTTACGTTTAGTCTTTAACACAAATATGAAATCACTTAGAGGAAGAATTAGAACTCCATTTATGACTGCCCAAGTTTCCCAACGGAGAGGTCAAACAATGCTTTCACGTCTTTGGAGCAGTTTATCAAGAAAACTGAAATTGCTTTGAAGAGGGGTAAGCAAGGTACAAAAGTACAGCTTTGTGTCTGGGTTTCCTCAGAATGGACAGAGTTGGGATCCTTCTAAGCAAACGTGGGGCAGCAGGAAACCTGAGGGCCAGCTGCTCGGCACCTGCATTTGGAAGGTCATCAGGGACCCCATCCACTCTCGGACTGGCTCAGAGGGCTGAGGGAAGCGCGCATTCTGGTGGAATGACGGTAAGAAGCGCGAAGGCCACGTCTCCTTCCAGCTCTGAAGGGAAAACCTGGGAGGCAGCCGTGCCAGCTGCTGCGGCTGGCTCGGCCTGTCAGTCCCCCACTTCCCCGTCGCTCCTTGCCTGGAATTCCGGACCCACGCCATCCCCACAGCGCCCCGGTCCTCCCAGACTCGCTCCCGTCCATCTTGGGCCACCTCGGCTCGAGCCGCCAGCCACAGCCCCACACGTGCGTCTCCCTGTGGAAACCCGGGGCGCTCCCTGAGGCGGTCTCCCCACGGCGGCGTTCTAGGCCACGGAAAGCTGGACGTCTGCAGGGACGCCCGCCACGCTCCCTTCCTGTGGAATGACAAGGCAGTGGGCCAGGAAGAGCCCAAACAATGACACTCCCCTCCCAGGGTCAGCCGGGGTCACGATGAGACGGAAAACCATGGATTTCCTGTGGCCCCTGCCGGCGGGCGCGGGGGGCTGGGCGCCTCTGGGAAGCAAACGCCGCTGCCCGGAAAACAAGCGGCCTCTGGCCCCGCCTTCCAGCCCCGCTCAGCCAGCGCCCTCCTCCCGGCCCGACGTGTGCGAACGGGCGGCTGTCGATGGCCAAGCCCTGCTCCCGTGGAGGACGGCACCACGCTCCGTCCGCGCGGGCTTCCGGTGGCGCGGCATGCGCTGCTGGTGACAGGGGCCTCCTCAAACCAGAGTCCGGGGCAGCGAGTGGACACGGGCGCCCGTGGGCAAGGCCCCGAAAGTCCGGCCGGCAGCGAGTCTCCAGCCTGGGGCCCGGGGTCGGACGTGGAGACAGTGTCCCGTCCTCCGGTTGACCCTGGAGGCTGCGCCCAGCCCCCTGCCGGCTCCTCACGACCCCCTGCCCATCTCGGGGGCGGCACAGCTGGAGGGGGCGCCTCAGAGGTCGCCCACCCCCACGCCCTGTTCCCTCCCAGGCCAGCGGCCTCAACCCCCAGCCACTCGCCCCCAAGTGCTAAGTTCCGGGACGCAGGGAAGAGCGAACAAGCAGTGGGGCCTCCCACGGGGTCCAGGGAAGACACTGTCCTGCACACAGACAAGCACCACGAAGCACCGCGAGCCCCCCCACCTCTTCCCAAACCTGACCCTCTTCCTTGATGGAAGGTGCCCCCACCCCAAGCCCCTGCCGCCCAGTCCCCTGGGGGTCCAACTAACTCCTGATACTCTTGCTTTCTAAAATTATGCAACCTGTGTACTTTCTCCATGCCCATTTCCACTCACCTAATTTCAGGTCACCAAGCACTTTTGGGGTACCTTAAAAAGAGTTAAGGAAAAAAATCTAAAATCATCTTGAAATAGTCCAGATTTTTAGAGCTGAACATGTGTCACTGTGGTACTCAGAAAGGAAAAAAAAGGTGACACAGATGCAAGCACAATTTGCTTTCGAATCCATGAGTAGGGATTATTTCCTTAAAACACCTCCCCTACATTTAAAGAATTTCATTGTTTCCTTAGGACAGGATGTGGTGAAGCCTGGTGGAGGATAGAAGAACAAAACTGTGGAGGAATAAAGGGATATCTCTTACAGTGACACGATAAGAAGGAAGTCCCTCAGGTATTCTGGCCCATGGCATAAAAATTCTCGTGAGTCTACAAGATGTTTGACGGATGCTGCCCTCAGGGTCCTGCTTCCGGGTGATCAAAGATCTAACTGGGTGCCCACAAAGGCACAGCTTCTATTAGGTGATTTGCTTTGTAAATCAATGATGCCAGATAACATCAAGAAAAAACATTCTGTTTTTTTTTTTTTACAAACCTTCATTTTAGACAGGCTGATGCCCAGCAGCCCGAGTCCTTAAGATTCCCATTTCCTTCAGCTTCTTCCCCGCCTGATGATATTTTACAGCCTCCGGTTTCTAGCAGATGGAGTAAGATGCCTTCCTTCCGTTTGCTTAAAATATCTTCTTGGAATTCGAGGCTCTCTTTCCATCTCAACTCTTCCTCCTTGCTTCTGACACCACGATCTCGCGCTTTCTGGCATGCCAAGCGGTGCTTCGAAACGCTCTCGAGTGGACAGGAGACTCAGTCTGCCTTTTGGGTGATGCTGGCTTAATTTTTTCCCCGTGGGATATTATAAAAAGTCACCCTGCTTTGCAGATGGGCGTCGACATTTTGTCCGTTTCCCTGGCTGAGTTCCCAGCGGGCGGCAGAGTCTGGTCTGTGCGGATGAGGTAAATGCATTTGGCCTGGGGTGGGGGGGGCGCGGGGGCTGCCGCCGCCTTACCTGCTCCCCGCTCTGAAGCTCACCTGCGCTGGTGAGGGCTCCAGAGCTCCTGGCCAGGAAGCCAGCGAGCTCTGACATAAAGCGACAACTTCAAGGATGTCGATGGGCGCTTGGCTCCAGGGCTTTGGGCCAGCTGGAGGAGGCAGGAATAGATGGTAAAAGGGCAGAAGAACAGACATCTGGAAGTAAGCAAATGAACCAGAAAGCGTCAAGCAGGGGGCAGAAACTGGCTTCCCAGAGACCAAATGGCAGCCTCCATTGGCTCCCTGGGTGTAAAAGAAAAATTTTAATGAGTTGTCCACATTTTTTGTCATCCCCCAACCCCCATGGCTCCCTCATCTGTTTGCTTGTTGTTTTTGCTCATTGTTTTAGCTCATTGTTTGCTCATTTTCTGTTTTTTCTTTAGGAGGCACTGGGAACCGAACTCAAGCCCTCCCATGTGTGAGGCAGGCACTCAACTGCTTGAACCACGTCTTTTCCCTGCTCGTTTTTGTTTTGTTTTGTTTTTTGCTTGTTGTCTGCTCATTGCCTTGTTCATTGTTTTTGCTTGTTGTTTTGGCTCATTGTCTGCTCATTGCTTTTGCTTGTTGTCTGCTCGTTGTTTGTCTTCTTCAGGAGGCACCAGGAACCCAACCTGGGACCTCCCATGTGGGAAGTGGGCGCTCAGTTGCTTGAGCCACATCTGCTCCCCCATTTTTTTAAATTTTAGCATTTTGCACAAAATCTAGATGCCCAGATGCTTTGACAAATCAGATGTGTCTACTGGCCTGCGTCCATGCGTGTCCACGATGGGTGGAGGCTGAGCAGGGGCGGCCCCTGTGGCCGCGGCAGGTGCTGCACCTCTCCTGTCAGTGCCACCTGGCTCTCCTGGCCCACACCACGCCTGCCCGGTGTCCGCGTCTCTGAAGCCTCCTGGGTTGGCGTGGCCAGCGCCTGGCCGGAACGGGCACTCAGTAGTATGCGTCACGGAGCCATCTAGGACCTGGGGACGGGCACGGAGGAGTCCGAGGGTTCCAGGAGGAAGGGAAGTTAAGTCTGAAGTTCCTGATTTTAAAATGTGTTGAAAGCCAAAATGAGCGTGGCCCTCCCAGCCCTGCGCCAGCCCTGCTCATCGCTGATGCCGACCCCGACCTCGCAGACGTGGCGGGGCTCCCCCTTCTGCCAGGCTCTGAGTGCGAGTCTGCCCGTCTCTCCCTCTGGTCTGCCCTGCACTCTGCTAGCACCCTGCTCCCAGCAGTGGGGGCTCCAGGACAGAGCCCCTGCCTCTGCGGCTCCTCCCGTCAGGCTGTGTGGGGTGGTGTGGGAGACCCTTCCTGGGTCCATCTCCCAGGCACTAGCAGGCCCCCCTGGAGCACTGGGGCTGCTGTGCACGGAGAAGCCCCGGCCCCGGCCTCGCCGCCTGCGGACACGAACAAGTGGCCCCGGGCTTGCAGGCCAGCGGGATCTGCGGCCTTGCTCACGTGGCCTGCCTCTGCTGGGATGCCCGTCCAGGGTGCAGCCAGGCGCCCAGGGCCCAGCCGGGCACCCAGGGCCCAGCTCGCAGCAGGAGCAACGTCGCTGTCTGGCGAAGGAAGGGATTTCCCGGGAGCAGTGCGAGCACGGGGGCCCTGCCCCTGCAGGAGAGGACAGGGGTCTGAGTCCTTCTCGGAGGGAGGGGTGGAGCCGGACAGGAGCACAGGGTGGGCTGAGTGTGAAGCTCAGGTGGAAGGGGGCGCGCCGGGAGCACCCGGGGGAGGGCAGGGTGTGAGGAGCGGAGGAGGGCAGGGCCAGGGTCGCGTACGCGCCTGACAAGGGGCCTCTGGAGTGCTGAATCGAGGAAGCACCGAGGTCACAGCAGCGTTTTTAGAAAGGCGCTCTGCGGATGGGCATGTGGGACAGACCGGAGCCACGGCCTGAGGCTCATCTTCCCTGGCCTAGCTCCACCTCCCAGGGCTGCTCGCTGAATTCACCTTCCAAAGATGGAACCAACCAGGGATTGGATGATAAAAGTTTGCCAGAAAAGAAATGGGTGTTTAAAAATAAAGAATGATAAAGGACTAGATAAGTCTTTCACTGGGGGCCAGTTCCGCTTTCTTAGTAAGAAGAGGATGTCCCAAAGCCACAGCTCCCTGAGAAGGCCACTGCGTGCGCTGGGAACCAATGATCCCCCTTGCTAGGACGCAGGGTGCAGAGCCCCTGGAAGGCTCTTCCCTTTAAATAGAGTGAACCATGGGAAGGAGCTCGTAACCTCTGCGGAAAGGCACCCACACCTTTGTGTGTGTGTTAAGGGAGGGAAGACCTTTCGCTGTCACAGCCAGCTTTGGTATATTGCCCTCTTCAGGTTCTTCAGTAAGACCTAATAACGCAGTGCTCTAACTCACCCCAGCCTCAAGTGCCCGGGCTTGTCGGGTCCCACACAGGGCCAGAGAGAACAGGTTTGGGGCTCGGAGGTTGGAGCAACCGCCTGCAGGCAATACCTGCCCTAGTGCAGGTGGCTGGCTCGGGACTCCTTTAACAATCGATTTACTTTGACAGTAATTTCATTTTACACACTCCCTCCCAGCAGCCAAACAAATATCAATAATGCTGTCAAAAAAAGACAAAGTAACTCCAATTCCAAAAATATTTTGAGCAGAAGAAAATGTAAACTTATTTTTTAAATGTCTACGTAACCAACACTGAGAATTTTAACAGGTCAGGTTTAGCTGGATATACTCCCCCACTTCTCAGGGGCTCCAATGCTGCCAGGTATAATTACCTCTCATTTAGGGATTCTGGGGGAACAACTCCCTTCACAGTAAGGAAATGGGGTCCCAGCACGTAAGAGCTTTTCCCCCAGCCAGTCACAGGAGGACGCAGCCGAGAACACAGCTCTCCTGACTTAAACACCCGATAGGCTGCTATTCTTAAACACGGGAATGAGAGCTTTATTTTTTTAATATGTGAGACAGCATCATCTACTTGAGTGTTAGTCATATATCTAGGTGGGAGGGCACAAGATGAGCAAAAAACCATCTAACAGTAGCTTATTTTAAAAAGCATAAACAAGGAATTCCCTCTTTTTCCCTAGGTCAGAAACGGCCCTGGGGCCCTCTGTCTCCTCATCCATGAAATGCCATCCCTGGCTCAGGTAATTGTTAGAATCACCTTTCCGCTCAGCGGTGGCAGGGTTCTTCTTATAAATTACACTCATGGTTTAATTTGTGCAAGTGCTGAGTGGCAAATCACCCGATTTTCAACAATCCCAGGGAATGACTTGCACAGGGGCCGGGGAGGAATTTTAATCAAGCAGTTTCAGGAGGAGGTGTTTTTTTTCCCTTCCCTGAGGGAGGAAAAAAAAAATCAGTTGTTTTTTTTTTTAAAAAAAAAGGCATTGTCATGTGAATAAATATGAGTTACCATCACGTATTTAAAACTTTGAAAACAATTAAAATTATGCAGGGAGGTCAATGGCATTGTCACCTTCATTTTCCCATTTTGTTTCTTGTCCAAGCATTTTCAGGAATAAAAATAACAGGGTTACATGCGCAGATCTGGAGGGAAGGACAGAGAGATAGAGGCCTTAGGAATCTCAGCTCTCAACAGGCAGGTGGCCATTCGCCATCGTTAATCACATCTTTAAAACAGCAACAGGGAGGCAGTTGTGGCTCAACTGATAGAGCGTCTGCCTACTATATGGAGGGCCCAGGGTTCGATACCCACGGCCTCTTGACCCGTGTGGAGCTGGCCCTCGTGCGGTGCTGATGCGCGCAAGGAGTGCCGTGCCACGCAGGAGTGTCCCCCACGTAGGGGAGCCCCACGCGCAAGTAGTGCACCCCACAAGGAGAGCCGCCCCGCGTGAAAAAATTGCAGCCTGCGCAGGAATGGTGCCACACACAAGGAGAGCTGACGCAGCAAGACGATGCAACAATAAAAAGCAACACAGTTTCCTGGTGCCACATGACAAGAATGCAAGTGGACACAGAAGAACGCACAGTGAACGGGCACAGAGAGCAGACAATGGGGGGGAAGGGGAGAGAAAGAAATACAATACATCTTTGGAAAAAAGAAAAAGAACAACAACGAACACTTGGTTCTCTTTAAACTAGCTCGGAATGAGACCTCTTGGCTAACTGCCAGCTTGAATGTTCACGATGGGAATGGTTTGGGGAGTGGGTTGGGGGACTCAGGGCCAGCACCATCCCCACGGGCCCTGGGCCTCAGAATCTGCTCCTCACTGGGGCCTGAGTAAGGGACCCCTGGGAGCTCACGGCACCCCGGGGAGCTCAGGCCCCACTGGGCCCAGCAGCCCTCGGCGGGGTGGGCCATGCCTCCCTCGGGGGCTCCCTGCAGGGGAGCTCAGCCGGCGCCGTGCAGCTCCGAGATGCTCAGCCGGGAGGGCCTGGGGGGGGGGGGGGGGGCCTCCCGCCCGGAAAGACCCAGGGGAGCAGGACCCACCGAGGGCCTGGGTCTCGAGCGTCCTGGGCCACAAGCAAGGTGGAGACCACCAAGCCCGCGCACTCTCTGCCATCAGCAGATCTGCACGTCGAATAAGCAGCACGAGACGTACCAAGCTGCAGGTTACGGCTTTACTGAAAAGACAAACCCAAGGCCATGTCCGATGATGAAAGAGCCTCTACCTTGCCGCGGTAAATGAGGGCCATCGTTTCTTTTTAAGGGTCAGTGAAAAATCATTTCTTTTTAACTGTCGCCATTTAAAGGATGACATCAAGCTCTGAGAAATCTTACAGAGGGTGATTTTCAAATGTAAGTAAAGGAGGGGTGGAGGAGGGAAAGGAGGGAGGAGGAGGGTGAGCAGGGGAGGAGCAGGGGAGGAGGGAAGAGAAGGGGAGGGGAAGAGGAGAGAAGGGAGGAGGGGGGAAAGGCAGGGGATGAAGGAGGGGAGGAGCAGGGTAGGGGAAGCAGGGGATCGCAGGGGAGGGGAGGGAGGGAGAAAAAAGGAGGAGGGGCAGAGAGGAGGCTGGTTGGGAAGGAAGAGAAGGATTGGCCTTGTTCACTGAGAGGTGAAGAGTTTCTGCCAGGCATGTTTTGTCATGAAGGTGAGTGTTTCCAGAAGCTCTGAACCTGAGACTCAGAGGCCACTGCCACCTGCACATCCAGGAGGAAGGTGACTGGGAGGGGCAGAGGGAGATGTGTGGATGCCGAGGCCTTGGGGACCTTTTTTTTTTTTAAAATGATTTATCTATTTATTTATTTGTTTCCCCCCTTCCCCTCCTCCCACCCCACTGTTTTTGCTGTCTGTGTTATCCTCTCTTCTCATTTTCTCTCCTCTAGGATTGACTGGGATTTGCTCCTGGAGACCCCTGATAGGGAGAGAGGTTCCCTGTCAATTGTGCCACCTCAGTTCCTGGTCTCTGCAGCACTTCACCTTGACTCTCCCCTTGTCTCTCTTTTGATGCGTCATCATCTTGCTGCGTGACTCCCTTGCACAGGGCACTGGCTCACCATGCGGGCACTCTCCTGAGCACTGGCTTGTCACGCAGGCATGCTTTCTCTTCTTTTTCACCACGGGGCCTCGGATCAAACCCGGGTCCTCCTATATGGTAGGCGGAAGCTCTATCACTTGAACCACATCCGGGGACCTTCTTTTTTCTGGGGACCTTTTTGATGTGCCTCACAGCCGGTGTGGTACTCAGGAAGACTGACGCTGTACCTGGCGCTCCGCAGGAGCTCCTACCTGAGCGAGGGCCGCTGGGCGGGGCCTCGGGAAGGTCTGGGCTCTCAGCAGAGAGGAAGGAGGCGGCAGGGAGAGGCCTGGAAGCATCTCCGAGCCAGGGTGCTCTGTAAGCAGGCCCAGGAAGGTGCCCTTGGGTGGAGATGGGTCCACCTGGGAGAAGAGGGGCTCCCAGGAGCACATCTGGAAGCAACGGCTGCAGGTGCCAGCCAGGTGCCGGCGCAGGCTGGGAGGAGCTGGGCCTGGGAGCGGCCAGCTGCACCACAGTGAGCACCCACCCCAGGCTGGGGGGGGCAGGGAGGGCCACCCGGGGGGCCCTGCAGAGGGATTCCAGCCTCGGATGCGGCTGGGCTGAGCTGGCCCGGGAAGCCCCCGGTGGGTCTGGCAGGAATGCGCTGCCTTACTGAGCTGCCTCGTGCCTGGCATAGGTCCCCTTTGCACCAGGAGAGCCCAGGCCGTGGAAGGGGTGGAGGGAGATAGCGGCGAGCAGGGCGGGACCCTGTGCCTGGAAGCACCCCAAAGGGAAGCCGTGGAGGAAGGGGAGGGCCGTGGCAGTGCCCTCAGCAGGAAACGCTGAGGACCTGGGCACAAATGGGAGCAGGAGATAACTAAAAGGGGGCAAATGCCACCGAGGTGTGGAGATGGGGTCAGTGGTCAGGGGAGGGGCGGGTGTGGGGTGATACGGGGAGGAACTTCCCGCTCAGGATGAGATGCTCGTCGAGGGACCCCACACTGCAGGCGGCCACAGGCCTCAAGGCTTCCAGTGGAGGACAAAGCCACCCTCTCCTTGCGGGTCCAAAGGTGGGGGGCTCACAGGGGTGCTGGCCCTGGGGTGGCCCCCACTCACAGCTGCATCTACAACGGAAGCAGGAGTTTACCGGCCGCTCAGGAACACTTCCCGCGCACATCCATGGGCACCCACCACGTGGCTACACGAAGCAGCCCCCAGACCCAGGGCGGGCGCTGGCAGGGCCGGTCTCCAACCTCAGCAGAGCTCCAGGCCGGCGGGGACATGGACGTTGGGACAAGCAGCATGGGACGAGGGGAGGGACACTGCTTCCTGTTCAAGTTGCCCTGGTCACGTCAGCCCCCGCCTTTCCGTCACCACGTCCCCGTCAGGGAGGAGACACGAGGCCCAGGGCCCAGGCAGCCACGTCATCCCTAAGGGCTGGGGCTTGTCCTTGGGGAAGGAGGCAGAACTCGCCAGCCATCGGCCAGCAATCGAGGATGTCAATGAGGTTTCCTTTTTTCCAATTTCGACAGATCGCCAAACTCCATTTCCAGATAGTATCTTATTCCTTGAGGATTAGATTTCAAAGACACCTCCCAAAAGGCAAGACACATGGGAGCAAGAGAAATACCCTAACCTATCCTAGGACAAGAACATCATCTTCATATGACCAAGCTCGGACTCCAGCTCTCAGCGTCGAGGCAGTAAAGCAAACATCAGCGAGTGGGAGAGAGGGCTACCCACCCAGCAGGCACGCGGCGCCCGCGGACCCACTCAGAGCTCTTTTTTTAAAAAAATTAATTAATTTATTAATTTATTTCTCTCCACCACCACCCCCGCCCCAGTTGTCTGTTCTCTGTGTCTATTTGCTGTGTCTTCTTTGTCTGCCTCTGTTGTTGTCAGCGGCTTGGGAATCTGTGTTTCTTTTTGTTGCATCATCTTGCTGCGTCAGCTCTCCGTGTGTGCAGAGCCGTTCCTGGGCAGGCTGCACTTTCTTTCGCGCTGGGCGGCTCTCCTTACGGGTGCACTCCTTGCGTGTGGGGCTCCCCTACGTGGGGGACACCCCTGTGTGGCTGCACTGCGGCGCCGTTCCTGGGCAGACTGCACTTTCTCTCACGCTGGGTGGCTCTCCTTACGGGTGCACTCCTTGCGTGTGGGGCTCCCCTACGTGGGGGACACCCCTGTGTGGCTGCACTCCTTGTGCACATCAGCACTGCGCATGGGCCAGCTCCACACGGATCAAGGAGGCCCGGGGTTTGAACCGCAGACCTCCCATGTGGTAGGTGGACGCCCTAACCACTGGGCCAAGTCTGCTTCCCCCACTCAGAGCTCTAAGAGAAATGGAGTCAAACTTCGTCCTTTGTGCTTTGCCTCCCTGCAAAGCCTCTGAACTTACTCTACTGGCCCCAGAATTTTTCCAGAATACTGAAGAAACAAGCTGAGTTACAATCACTTAGAGCTCATGGGGTGTGTGTCAGTGCATGTGTGTTTGGTTGTTAAACTAGCAGGTGTCTAGCAACTCATAGGTTACAAAGTATGTTCTCAGACACTACTTCATTAAATCCACGAGTCAAGATGACGCCCCTGGGATGGGAACGTGGAGGTTTGCTAGGGATTCGAGTGTGGGCCCACACAGCCGGGCCCCAGTCCTAACCCCAGACCTGTGCATGGGACTTTATCTGGAAATAGGGTCTTTGAAGATGGGACGGGTTAGACCGAGGCCACCCTGGAGTAGGGTGGGCCATATGACCGGGGTCTTAGAAGGAGAGAGGAGACCCCCCAGACCTGGGGACAAGGCCACGTGATGAAAGAGCAGATGCACGTATGGTCCCAGGAGCCCAAGGACACCCCCCTTCCTCCTGGGAGCTGGGGGGCCAGCGAGGATTCCCGTCCAGGTCTCACTCCCTTTGAGCTCAGGCTTGCAGCCTTCTGTTATTTTAAACCATCCATTTTGTGGCTCTCTGTTACAGCTGCCGACCCCAGGAAACTAATTCAAGGCTTCAGTTACCAGGCTTGCCGAAGGTGGCCCAGTCTGAGGGGGCGAGCGAGAAGATCCAGTTCATACCCTCTGGCTCCAGATCTTCAGCCGCTTCTCCTCGGCCACCTGGGGTAGGCTTGCTCTTTCCCAGCTCAGAGAGGCCCCAAGCCACCGCGTGAAGGAAACCAATGCTGTCCTACAGGATTAAATGTCAGGGCAGCTCAGATACATCCTTGATATTATAATTAAGTAGCTTTTTAATATTAATTCGTGATTATGCTTGCCAGGAAATTCCTAGGAAACTTAAAATAGGCCATACATTTGAGCACATTTGAACGTACATCTGGTTAAATCCCCGAGTTTAATTTGGCCCATGGTGTAAACAGTTCCTCATTTTCACCCAGAACGCGTGGCATGCTGCTATGTTTTCAGGAAAGAGAAAATCATCTTAATTTATGTAAAGAGTATTCCTAAAGATATGTATAATGTAGTCCACGAGGTTTAAACACCAAATGGGTAAATATCACAGAATTATCACAGCACATATTGTCTCTGAAATGAAAACAAATCTCTCCGCTGCAAACAGTCACTCGGGAGAAGTGTGATTTTTGTCATTTTGCTCTTTATGTGGGCGTGGGGGATGGCAGGCAGGATTCTAAAAGTGTCCCCCAAGATTCCCATCCCCTGGTTTGCCCACCAAACAGTCATCTAGGAATTGCTAGGAAGGGACTTTGCGGATGGCACCGAGGCCACGAATCGGCCGATCTTAAAATAGGGAGATTATCTGCATCATCCGGGTGCGCTCGCTGTAGATGCACGAGCTCTTCAAGGTGGACGAGGAAGGCAGAAGGGTTAGAGGGAGGAGACAAGGAGGGCAGAGCTCCGAAGCCTTAGCAGGGACCCCTGCCGCTGAGCAGGAAGGTGGAGCAGGTGCAGGTGCAGGAGCGCAGCGGCCCCTGTCTCCCGAGAGCGACCCCAGTGCGGCTGGCAAGGACACGGGTCTCGATGTCCAGCCACCCAGAGCTGAGTCCTGCCCCCGCTGGCCCAAGCCCGGGAGCCAATTCCTCCTGGTGCTGCAGAGAGGCCATCAGCCCTGCCCGCACCTTGATCTGTCCCAGGAGCTGCCAAGAGGGGAAGCAGCTGGGCCACGCAGGCCTGGGCCTCTGAGCGGGGACTGTCTGAGGACAGGGGCATCATTTCAGCCGAATGTCTGTGGCGGCAGCAACAGAAAACGGATTCGGGGGTGAGCGGAAGGCAGGTGGGAGTACCACAGGTGCAAATATGCAAACGTGCCCGCCCCTCCCGGCCCTCCTCTACTCCCTAAGGGGAAAATGGCCTGGATGTGGACACGAGACCCTGCGACCCCAGCAGTGTGACTGCCGGAGATGCACAGAGCCGACGTGGACGCGACAGCGCGCGTCCTCGTAAGTGCCCTTGTCGTTTTACCTGAGTCCATCTTCGTTTTCCCAGAGGGGACTGTCAACAGCTGGAGGGCAAGGATCTCTTTTTGTATCTCTTATACCCCAGACCACAAGCACTGCGTGTGTGTTGGCATATGTTTGCCTCGGTGGCCAGACAGAAAAGTCAGGGCACCGGTTTGTGGCTCAAGTACACCAGAAAGCAATAAGCAACACAGCAGCCTCCTTCCAGGTGGCACTGTGTTTTTTTTCTCAAAACATTAATTTTCAATATGGACATCGCATTTACTTTTTTTTTTCCTTCCGGTGGGGAGGAAGAGTGTCGTAAGCAGGGCTTTAGGTGAATAAAAGTAAGAATATTATAGCACAAACTACCCTTATTTCCTTTAATAGAACCTCAAAACATAGCTAATACATTGGTTAAAGATAAGCTTGATGGCTCCTAAAATTGTAAAACACGGAGGCGGTACTGAATGTCAGGGATCACTAAGTCAATATTTAGCTGCCAATTTAAAAGTATCCACAAGCGCTCGTTTTCAATATCCCGAATGGACAAAAAGCATTTTCACTGGGGGAGGAGTTCCACGGGCAGAGTGATGAAACAAAAGAGACGAGGGAAGTGCTCTACTGCAAGGCAAGGTGTTGTGGGGATGGCCACAAAAAACGGCAAAACGCACACTGGTGTTTGCGTTGCCTGAAGAAAGGACCTGCGGTTCAAAGGATGGAAGGGCTGGTTGTCCTGTAAAGTGTTGATTCACGTGTTACCTGCTCATCTAGGATTCCCTTCATTTGGGTGGATAACCGAAGTGCTCCAGAGGATTTCATAAGTCAAAAGAGAGGGACTGCTTCCCCACTCCCCGAAGGGAGACAGGCCTGCCGGAGCGCCACGCTTGACGGTGGCGTTTTGAAATCCCCTTAAATGTCCTCAGAGCAGAGGGAAAGAAGGATGAGGTGGTGGTACAGCCTGTCACAGGCGAGCAACTGCCTAACAAAGGGTGTCTGGCAGTCTTTGAACCAGGCGGAGGTGTCACAAGAAAATGCAAAACATGTGAAGGATGACGACATTTTAGTGCACGCGTGCCTCTCAAGTTTTCTTAACCTTTTTTGTGTCATGGATCTTTTTGGCCATCTACAAAAGCATACTATTAGAATAATGTTTTTAATTGACTCATAATAAGATATTTAGGAAGAACAACCCAAATTTTAAAATGGACTAAAGATTTGAACAGATATTCCCAAAGAAGATGTACAGGTGGCAATTAAGCACGTGAAAAGATGTTCAACACCACTAATCATTGGGGAAATGCAACTTAAAACTGCAATGAGATTCCTGTACTCATATATAAAAATTGCTAACCTTAAAAAAGAAAACGTCAACTGACAACATCAAGTGTGGACAAGGACGCCGAGCAACTGGGACTCATACATTGGTGGTGGAAAAGCAAATGGCACAACCACTGTGGAAAACAGTTTGGAAGTTTCTTCTGAAATTAAATATACTTGACATGTCCTCCAGCAATCCCAACCTAGTCATTTGTCCAAGGGAAATGAGGGCCTATGGTCTCACAAAAACTTACATGAAATGCTAGAGCAGCTTTATCTGTAATTACCCAAACCTTTGGACACAATGTAAATGTCCCTCAACGGGGAAATGGGTAAACTGGTGCAGCCGTGCAATGGCAAATCACTCAGCAGTGCAAAAGAATGAACTAATGATGCGACAACAAGAATGATTCTTAAATGACATGCTAGAAAAAGCAAAATTATAGGGATGGAGAACAGATTTGTGGTTGCCAAGGGTAAAGGGAGGAGGTAGGATTTGACTCTAAAGGGGACTCTTTCTTTGAGGAGGTGATACAACTTCTTTATCTTGATTGTGATGGTGGTGACACAGCTCTATGCATTTGTCATAACTTGTGGAGCTGCACACAAGAACAGTGCCACATGTAAACTAAAAAATAAACTATAAAAATATTTTAAAGCTATCGGGGGATTTATAGAATTACAAGAGAAACCCATTATATTGAATAATGGTGTACATTTTCCCCCTTCTAAATTAGAGACTTTCAGAATTCTATTCATGAACTCTCAAGAGTCCAGACCAACATACTGAAAATGTTATGGAGAAAAGAGTCCCTAGGGTTTAATGAGTTTTGAAATGCTGGTGTTCCTTGTACCTTCTCAAGGGGAGCCTGCTGCAAGCTGCAGTTCTCAACTCAGCGGACCTTGTCAGTGACCATGGGTTTCAGATCTTTGTAACCCAGCTTCTGGCCCAGGTAGGGATTTGATAAATATCCATATACAAATGAAACATCCATCTTCACTAATTTTTTTTTAAAAAATCAATTTTTACCTATTTACCATGCAACTCATACTTCCAAGTAATTTACTTAAAATAGTTTCTTGCATTAATACTATAGATTTGTATAGCAATTTTTATTTGTATATTTATTATTTACACAACATACATCATGGATGAAATTACCTGAAAAATTACAGTTGACAGAATCTAATTATATAAGCCACCATGAATGCAAAGTCCTTTTTCACTTTATTTTACAATATATAATAAACTCCCCCCTACCAAATATAACGGCTAAATATTATAACTTGAAATGTATATCCATCCAAGGTTTAATTTTGCCTTTAAGATCAAGTAGCTCATGTGTAATTTAAAAGTGATTTGAAACAGCAAGCAGTGGCATTGGGCTTAAAATTAATGAGGTTTTGACAACTGCAAACAAAATGAATACATAAATCTATTCACAACAATCTCTGTATTTAACAGACATGTCAGTTTACATGGTTATGAAGCTAATTTTATTTTCCAGCTTCAAAGCTGGTTTACGGTGACCTTGACTTCTGACACAATTCTCAATGTTTGTTCAGCTATAAAAGTTGGGCTGAAAGAAGAATGTTATAAAACCAAATGCTGCGATTTTTTCCCCCTAATGTGACATCATCAGTGCAGCCCCATAACCTACCAAATACTGTGCTTGCCAAAATGCCATTTCAAAGGTAGCTATGCATTTCCAAGTTCATACCTCAAGCTTGCACTGGTGATAGGACGGTTACTATTTACTCAGTTGCTGTAGAGGTTTTATCATCTCAGATAAGCAAGCCCTTCTAATGCAGCCCAGGGAATCTGCTGCACCTCAGGAAGAAGTGATTTTAGACGGACAAAGAAAAAGGCATTTTAAAGGCATGAAAAAAGAAGAAGTGCTTTGGCACTGAAAAACTTCCAAAACAGGGAGGCACAGGATCGACACAAACCAAGGATCATGCGTACACTTAAAATTATTTCAAGAATCGCCACATCTGCATTCTCCTCTTTTCTTCCTACACAGAAATTCCAAGTTCTAAGTAAACTAACTCAGGTCTGTCAATAGCAACCAGGATTTACTGAAAGAGGCAACAGGGCCATGAAATGAGTGGACCAAAAGCAATTAGACAAAACAAGAACAAACCAGATGATGTCTTGTTTTTTAAAGGAATTTTAAAGTTTGTTCAGACATTGCACAAGATACGTTGGGCAAACAAATAAAAATAAGCAAACAAACAACAAAAACCCAGCAAAGGTGGAAATTGCAAGGTTTGTTAATCTCCCAGATTAAATGTCTTAGCAGTTTTGCCTTAACTATAAATCTGAAGGCCTCAGCTAATGTAATTTGAAAATCTTGAGAATAAAGGCAATTCAGTATTACTGTATCAAGGAAATCAGTATTCTATCTAAAAGGTTTTGAAGAGTGCACCAATTTTTTAGACATAAAAACATAAGACTTCCTGTGTTTTATGTCTACAGACAATATATAATATGGAAAAAAGCTTTAAAATGAATAAAGCCATAATGTTTAGGCATTAAAATGCACCAGGTAAATAAGGATTATTATTCTTTCTTAAAAGTACCATCAAATCAAGAAAATCATTACTTCATGTTCCACTATGAAATTAGAATTACTCATTTCTGATAAAAATGAATACAATGACCCACTCAAAATTATTTGCTGTATTTTCTCTAACCAATATCTGAAAATCATGGCCCAGAATTACAGAAAGTCACACAAAAACAACCACCTGCCCAGATTCCCGGCAGCCTCCCGCCACGCTGCTCCGTCCTGTCACCACACAGGGTACCCGGGGCCCATGAGATGCCCTGGTTTAAGAAGCAGGCAAATTGCACCTGGGCTTGGGTCCCAGCTCTGCCCCACCGAGCAATTTCACTTCCTTCTACGAGCTTTCGTTGCCTTAGGTGTGAAATGAGGCTGACTCCTTCCATACGTTCAACTGGTGACAATTCCAGCACAGGAAGCAAATCCACGGCTCCCTCCTGCGTCCTTCTCAGAGGCGAGCCTCTGGCCAGAGCGCGTGGATTCCGGCGGGTGAAGGGGGTGATTTTCAAAGGCCGCAGAAGCCCCACTCCAGCTGGCGTCCACCCACGAGCAGCCACCTGTTCCGGTGCTGGAGGGAAACGTGGCCGAATGGGACCCCAGGAGGTGCATGCTGCGGGTCTCCAGAAGGTGGGCGACGCGGCCCCGCTCCAGGAGGCCTGGGGGTGACACTGGGCTCAGTGAGGCAGGAGCGAGCCCTGGAGCCGGCACGGAGGAGACACCTGCGCTGGCACCCCCCTGTCTCTCTCTGCTTGTCTGTCTGTCGGCCTGGCCCTGTCTGTCTCTCTCTGCCCCTGCCTCTCCGTCTCTCTCAGTGATGACAGCAGCTTCCTCTCCTCACCTGCCAGTGCGCCTCTCTCCGCGTGGCCCCAGCAGCACTTCCTTTATGTGGCAGCCGGGGGCCCCTCCCAGCCTTGCTTGCTACTCCCGTCCTTCAGGGGCCAGCCCCAGCTGGATAGGCTCGTGTCCCTGAGCTCCAGAGTCCAGGGACCGAGAAAGGACTCTAGAAACCCAACAAAATAACTTGGCTGTGATGTTAAAACCTCCTATGGAAGAAAAAAATGATGAAGGTGAATTTTCCCAAAGTGATCTAAAAGCACCTGCTTCTTCACTCATTTACTTGAAACGTTCTCATTCTTAGCTCTCGAATATGCTCATAGTAAAACAGACATATTAAGAGAGACAGAGACAGCCTTGCAGGTAAGAATAAAATAAACGCAGCTTCTTAAGTTTTACAGCCTGTCCTTCCTCCTAAAGCAGTCACTTACATGCAAAAAGAAAACAACAGAAACCATATTTTCGGGTGGCGGACTTGGCCCAGTGGTTAGGGTGTCCGTCTACCACATGGGAGGTCCACGGTTCAAACCCCGGGCCTCCTTGACCCATGTGGAGCTGCCTCATGTGCAGTGCTGATGCGCGCAAGGAGTGCCCTGGCACGCAGGGGTGTCCCCCGTGTAGGGGAGCCCCATGCGCAAGGACTGCGCCCCGTAGGGAGAGCCGCCCAGCGCGAAAGAAAGTGCAGCCTGCCCAGGAATGGTGCCGCACACACGGAAAGCTGACACAGCAAGATGACACAACAACAAGAAACACAGATTCCCGTGCCGCTGCCAACAACAGAAGTGGGCAAAGAAGACACAGCAAATAGACACAGAGAACAGACAACCAGGGTTGGGGAAAGGGGAGAGAAATAAATAAATAAATAAATCTTTAGAAAAAAAGATTAAAAAAAACACCGTATTTTCTCACGCCACAGGAGACATTGCAAGCAGTTATCTACAAAGGTGCAACATTTCCTCACTACAAGCAAAAGTAGAAACCCAAATACTGGATACTCTGCTTTGAGAAAATGCAATTCATAGAGTACCTGATCTTAAGGAAATGGGTAAGAACTGATTATGTGTTCTCTAAAAGGACGAGGGGCTTTACAAGAGAATCATCTACAGATTTTGAAATGATATTAAGCTTAGGCAGTGTATATAAAACACAATTCAAATTAAAACAATTTTTCAACAATATATTAATACTGTAATACTGGGTATACTTTGTAGTAAAAAATGACACTTGAGCACAGTTCAGACCAGGTAGAGTGAATTTCTGTCTTTTGGGGGTTGCCGCCAGCATCCAAAACTCTTGTCTTTTTTTTTTTTTTAATTATCTTCCAGAAATATTTTAATAAAAATTGACCATTCCAAGAAACACCCACTGCATGTCCATCAATAAAAGAGAACCATAACAAAATAGAAAATTTACCATATGGCTATGATTCAAAGGGGAAAAAAAACATAGCAGACACTTTAGCACATCAATAGAACCCATTATTAAAATCACATTTCTTCTTATGGACCATGATTAGGAATCTAAAAATACACAGAAATAAAACTTTCTACGAATGTTGATTACTTGGGTCAAAGGACATCTACAGAAGCAGCTGACCTCAAAGGCATTCTTCACTGAGACCACTTTCAGAATAAGGCATAACAAATGTTAACAGAAGATATTCAAGGTAAAAGAGGTAAATTCCCCATACATTCTAAACCTGATAAAACACATCTAGATTTTTTATTATTTTTCTTTAAACAGTTGCCTAGATGTAAATCAAAGACAAATAGAAGGCACAACAGTTCTGCTCTGGCTATTTGTTTCTCAAATTTTGGAGATTTTGTTCTGTTTTTGTTGTTTTTTACCAATTCAAATTAGACATGAAAAAAATTCCACTTCAAAAAAATGTAACAGTTCAAGAAGAGCATCCACTCTCCTCTAGACATTTAAAATCTATCTCACAATTTAAATTTCAGGGGTAAAAACCGTAGGTTTTAGAATTGTTTTGTGATCACACTTGTGTTATTTTTTTACGCATCTCCTTTCCTGGGCCATTGGTGGTACAATGTGCCCCCTCCACTCCTGCCTGCCCCCACCTCCCATTCACCTGTAGTCCTGGTTTGACAGGTGAGCGACCCAGACACGAGCCATCAATCCCACCCAAGACCGTGGCAAGTCCAGGTGAGAGAGATCCAGGGATGCTCTGGAAATACTTGCCAAGGCCATGGCCGTGAGCACAGTGGCAGTGTGCCCAGCAGCCTCAGCAGCCTTGGACCGCAGGCCTCCTCTAGCCAAGCGCTTCCTGCAGCGTGAGCTTGACCTGGGCCACGGTCGGGAGGTTCTCCAGCCTGGCCATTGACTCTAAGAAGCATCCAGCTCCCCTCCAAGAAGTTCCTTTCCTTGTTAGGCTAAGTAGAGTGAGATGCTGTGGCTGGCAGCCACAAACGCCAACCAATACACCCAAGTACAAAAGCAGGAGGAACCCTCACCTACACCTATCGCTTTACACCTCCCGCTTGAAAAGGGCTGGCTGTTCTTCACTGCATGGATGGGGCTAATCTGTGTAACCAATTGGATATCACAGAGTGTGACTTCTGCAGCCAGTTCCTAAAAGATACCGAGCCTCTTCCTGGGAATGCACTTTTCCAAGTGTCCCAGGGCTCTTCTCCAAATGCAGCTTCTTAAGATAGAGGTGGTAGGGAGGACAGAGGTCTCCCAGCTTTGCTTATGCACTGTGATGGCTACATTCTAACAGGTTCAGCTATAGCTGTGTCACCGCTCCATAACTTCTAGAGTTAGAAGTTATGCATTATTAGGGTCTTCAGGAAAATGAAAATGCCATGTTATCTGGGACTGTGTCAGTTTTTCCCATTTTCGGGAGACCCAATTGTCCCTTTGGAACATTTTGCCAGGTTGTCTTGGTTAATCATGTAGTTTTTCATTCCTTTGGGTCATGACATATTCCTTGAGCACAGCAAGAGACGGTGTGCAGAGTGGAAAATACCACCTTCTTGCTGATGGTGAAATCCTGCTGAGAATTACATACTTGCCTGATCCTGTCTTTAAAACACCTTGTGGGGATGTAAAATGGTGCAGCCGCTGCGAAAAGTGGGATGGAGTTTGCTCAAAAATTAAATGTGGAATTTCCATATGGCCTGGCATGCCACTCATAGGTACACAGCCCAAGAAATTGAAAACAGGGACTCAAACAGATACCTGTGCACCGATGTTCCTAGCAGTAACTTTCACAATTGCCAAAAAGTGGAAACGACCCAGGATCCACAGATGAATGGACAAACTAAATGTGGCACTGACTCACAATGAACTATTATCCGGCTGTGAGAAGGACTGAAGTTCCGCGGCATGCTAGAACACGGACGAACCTTGGGAAACGTCATGCTGAGTGACGAAGCCAGGTGTGCAAGGTCAAATATTGTATGATTTCACGTATATGAAATATCTAGAAACAGCAAATTTGTAGAGACAGAAAGTAGATTTGAAGTTACCAGGGGCTGGGGAAAGGAGAGAAGGGAGTCTTTGCTTAGTGGGTATAGAGTGTTAGCAAATTTTAGAAAGTTCTATTAATCAACAAAATGAACCTGCAAAAATTTTAAAAAAACAAACAAGAAACACCTTGCGCATTTTCCTAATGCAAAGAAGCAAGCCTTACAACTCTATAATTCCTCTGTATTTAAGGCACCATCTTTTTGTCTATTAAGAAAAAAAAGCTCGAGGGCTTGTTTTCCAGGGCTCCTTAACTGAGCTCACACACCCAGTTTCCCAGGGACGGCCTCGGCCTCACACCGTGGTTAATTGTATTTTTCATGCAGCTCGACACAGTACTTAAACCTCCACCCAAAACTGCCTTGTACTTGTCATGGATATTTTCCTGCTTAAGCGTTCTGCAGGGAAATCATTCCGTTTCGCCCAGTCAAGACGTCGGCAGTGAACTTCACTTTGGATCTGCCCTGAGGGTTCAAGGGGCTCAGCTTTCTCTGAGTAGGAATCGGGCAGTGGGAAACGTGTGCAAAGCTCTGGGCCCCTCTTCTGAGGATGGAGCTAAAATTCCAGACCCTGGTAGAAATATCTGGAAGTAATAAATGTGCGATTTTGACACTAAATGCAAGACCGTGTTTCCTTCGTAGGGGTAACGGGATAGCATTTTTCTACAAGCAAAAACCCCCACGTTGCCCTCTCCACTAATTCAAAACGAGTTCCACACCGGGAGGCACAGGGCCGATCATCCCAGGCCTGGGCTCATCAAGGCGTGACGCCCTTGGCCCTGGGACCCTCGTCAGCGTCCGCCAGGCCCTGGGTTCGCCATCGTCCCAGGGGGGCCGGCCCCGGGGCCCTCCCCGCGTGGTCAGGCAATTGGACAATCTCTTGGCAACAACAGGGACAAAATACTGGACATTTCTTGGACTGCTTTGCGATTACTCATTTTGAAAGAATGGAGTGAATGCCCGCCGCACTGAGAGGGGACGTGCCACCCCACAAGGCCTCTGCCTGGGGCGCGAGCATCAGGGGTGGGAAAGCGGCCAGGGTGGGGGCGGCCGATGGCAGTCACTCCGGCCACCCAGCTCCCCCTGCCCCACGAGTGACCCTGAGCCCACGGGGCTGGCCTCTCCCCCTGCCCCAGGTGCCGCGGGGCCCTGGCCCTCTCTCACAGGCATCTCCCCTCCATCGGTGACGACTGGGTCCCAGTTCCTTTGGTCTCTGTGGGCCCTGAGTGCCTGGGTTCAAATCTCAGCCTGGCATTTCCTCACTGGTCGCCCAGCCTCTCCGTGCCTCAGTTTCCTCCTCTCTAAAGCTAGTCCGTGGACATTCTCACCTCATTGTTGTTGTCGCTGGAAGCATTCAACTAGTTCACGCGTGATAAGTCCTTAGAACGGTGCTTGGCCCGCAGCGAGTACTCAGTCACCGTCAGCTACTCTCGCTGACGTTACAGCTATTATTTGATTTGCTGCTGTAACAAGCCCGCTGAAAACAGGGCCCTCGTGAGGCAGAGCTGACCTCTCTAATGTCGCCTTATGTGTCATATAACCTTACTGCCAAATACCCGGGGGGGGGGTCGTTATCGGTTTCCTGCCCAACACCTCCCTTCAATTCAGGAGGTGCACTTGAGCATAAGAAATGAGAAATCGGGAAATGGACTTTGGCCCAGTGGTTAGGGCGTCCGTCTACCACATGGGAGGCCCGCGGTTCAAGCCCCGGGCCTCCTTGACCTGTGTGGAGCTGGCCCATGCGCAGTGCTGATGCGCACAAGGAGTGCCGCCCCATGCAGGGGTGTCCCCTGCGTAGGGAGCCCCACGCGCAAGGAGTGCACCCCATAAGGAGAGCCGCCCAGCGCGAAGGAGGGAGCAGCCTGCCGAGGAATGGCGCCGCCCACACTTCCCGTGCCGCTGATGACAACAGAAGCGGACAAAGAAACAAGACGCAGCAAAAAGACACAGAAAACAGACAACCGGGGGAGGGGAGGGGAATTAAATAAATAAAAAAAATAAATCTTTAAAAAAAAAAAAAAGAAAGAAATGAGAAATCAACACGCGTGAGCTGCTCATTCCACACAGGCACAGGCGACTGCCTTCTCGGAGGCCTCTGGAAGCCAGGCTCAAGGCAGAACCCGTGCCCTAAGGAGCGGGCTAGCCCGGGCACACGGAAGACGGGGCCCGGAAAGGAAGTCCCGCCGCCTTCCTCCAGGTGCTGCTCCAGGCTGGGTTTGCTTCCTCTGAGCAGACCAGGCAGGGGGCGTTGAGCCCGTGGGGGCGCACGAGGGCCCCGTGCCCAGGCCCCACCCCGCCCAGCGCGTCCCACCAGGAGGGAGGAATAAAGGGCTCAGGCCACGCGTCGCCACGCACAGCAAGCAAAAGACACTGAGGCCGGCACGCCTCGACTTCCTCCACTAGGGCTCGTGACTTAATCTGCCGATTTGAAATAGGGAGATTCAACGGTTGACCAAAATGCCATCTAAAGAGGAAAGGTAGCATTTGGCTTTGTTTGCCAGTAAAAGGAAAGCTTTGTCCAGAAAACAAATTTCTGGTTCTATTAAAGCATATGAGGAAGGTTATTGAGAAAATAACTGGAAATGAGAAAAAGGTTCTCTTGTTTTAATTTCTTTCATGGGTGCTCTTCCCGGCCCAGCGGATCCAGGGTCCAGGGCCCAAAAGCCCGTCGGAACGAGCGGGGCCTTCGTTCCAGTCCTCGGCCCGCCCTTGCCGAGGGCCACCTGGGTAGGTCTTGACTTGTAAAGCGAAGTTAGGAAATGAATTTTGAAGGCATCTGGGGGACAGTGCTGCCGCATGTGGCCGCTGTGCTTTAAACGATGTTGAGGCCGCGGAGCCCTCAGCAGGACTGCCCGCCCCTTAAGCGGAAACAAGGTTGCCCTTTCCCAGGCGGCCAGGTCTCGGCGGCCTCCCTCCTTCCTGAGCAATCCACGGCCACGCCTGACAGGGGTGTCAGGCTCCTGCTCGGGCGCAGTGCCCCGGCTCTGTGTTTTCTTTCCCCTTCTGCAGGCCGACCACGAGGAGGCTACCTGGGGTTGCCAAGCAAAACAATCAGGCCATCCCTCGGCGTCACTTGCTCAGGTGACCCCAATTCTCCCAGCCTCTCCCCAAAGGCCCTGGTTTCCACCCCTTTAATAGTTTTCATTGTTTCCATACAGATTGCCTGCTTTCACTTTGCCTCCCTACCACAATATCCCCCACTCCCCAAGTCAGGGAACAAACGTGGGGATTCTGCCGTTGCTGAGTGTGTCTATTACAATTATGAACTCTGGAACTGGGGAAATAACCCCAGACTGAGTCTGGGGTCTCTCTGGATCCACTGTGAGATTGACCTGAGCTAAAATTCCATTGATCACCTGACCCTACTCCAACTCTTCAGTCATAGTGATATTTTGGGTCTTTGGAATTAATGTTATTTCTAAACTAGTATCTAACAATTCCCAAAATAGCTGATCATTTCCTATGCTACAATGCACATTTACCGTGGTAGAAGGCTGTAGGTCTCTTTGGAGACAGATAAAAGGAAGACTAACAATATAATTTTTTATCAGTGTAGCAGTGGCTTTCCCTAAGGTGTCCTGGCCTTCTCAGTCAAGGGACTCTGGTCTGTGGATTGTACCATGTCTGGGAATTAAGAGTATGTGACTCTGTTTCTGTAATTGAGGTTATGCTTTTGTTCATTGACCTGGAACTCTTCTGTTTATACAGATCCAATAGGCATTTAGTGGACTGCCAATCTAATTTTTTTAACTTCTAGGTTTCCTGTGATCATTTATCCAATGCAATAGGTTTCTGGGACTTAGGCTATTTTGAATGCTGCTTCGAGTCTGGTATTCATTGTGGTAACCACACTCTCCCTGTCTTTGGTGATTGTCTTATTTTAAACAAATTAATTTTATTGATTCATATTAATAAATCATAAATGCATCTCAAAAAAATTTAAAAAAATAAAAGGAAACAAAATGTGATGCTCCTGTTTGAAAAACAGTGCGGAGGCTAGTGTGCCTGGACTGGAGCAAGGAAGGGAGAAAGGAGCGGGAAAGCAAAAATTGTTTGCCTTTGGGGGAAGGGGGCTGTGGGGGGGGGAGGTGGGGAAGGAATGCTTTTCTGTTGTAAGTCTTATATGACCATTTGACTTTTAAAACTGTGCACATGTATAACTTGCATAAAAATAAAAAGAAAATTTTAAAAATTTGATGCTCCAAGCTAGACTGAGGTCCTTAAGAGTTACGGGTGTCAGAGAGAGAGAGAGGTGGCACCCCAGGCTGTACCAGTCAGAGGCCAGTGGCGGTGGCAGGGGGCTCCTTGAGACGAGTCCCACCAGCTCTGCCATGGGAGCATGGGGGCTTTAGACTTCCTGCAGTGAAAACAACCATCATCAGACTACGCAGGCCACATGTGATTTTGTTAGGGATGTCGTCCAGTTCCCCAGAATGTACATTTGGGAGCCAAAGTTTTAAGTCAAAGAAAGACGAGCCAAGGGCAGCGAAGCCCAGACCTTCTCACCCCAGCCTCAGGATGATGAGCTCCGTTCTCTCTGCGGTGGACGGCTGCTCCCAGGAGAACGAACCGCCTGCATCGGGCAAGCCCCTGGGCTTCCCCTGAGACCCCTCAGGCTCATCCCGTGACACGGGCACAACCACATCCCCCAGACCTGCTTCTGGTCCAGGGGCATCCTGACCTTAAAACCGAGGGTATTGCCTCTCGCCCTCACTCTTGCAATAGCCCACATGCCCTGACTTTCTTGCTGTAACTTCAGTGCCATACAGAGCAGTTTCTCCATAATGCTGAACATTTTGTTTGTCCCTCCTAAACAATCCACAGGCTTTTTTGAATACGACACGTTTAATGAAAACCAAGTAATACCCTTTGAAAGAATAGTGTTGGCTAGCTCAGCTTGGCATGACACCATGTGAAATTATATTAAATATTTGGCTTTTGTATTTTTATATTACATTTGGGTTAAAATCAAGACTTTGCTCAAAGGAATTTAAATGGACAGGCTGATAACATCTCCAGTTGATCACTGAACTTTGGCTGATGTTCCCTATGTTGGCAAAAAATAACTGAATTTCCAATGCACTTAATAAAGCACTGCTACAAGCTTAGGAAAAAAAGAGAGCTCAGTCAACTGCAGTTCTGCATGGGGAAGGGGTTACTCTAGTAAAGCATGCTTTATGTCCAGCACTTAAATGGTCAGCTGTTTATGAAACTACGGCCACTTCCTGAGCCCGGAAAGCCAAATGCAGTGAAAGAAGTTTAATTACAAGAAAATTTTTTCTGGTGCTAATGTGGATCTTCAGATGACTTGAAATAACGTGACTGGCAATGACAGTTGCTTTTTAATTAGCAAACTTCAGAGAGCAGAGGGGCTGGTATTTTTACATATTTTAGAAATGAAAATATTTTAGTCTCTTTGGAAGGGCATTTAATTGCTCTCTAGTCATTAAAGTAGGAACCCTAAGGCAAATTCTGTTAGTCTAGTTAGAGTCACTGTAACTCCTTGAAATTAACAGAAGGACACACATATTCTGACTTTTTATTAAAAATAATGCTTTTTTCTCCCTTGAAATTGTGAGAGAGCTTCTGCTTCAGAGACTCGGAGTGCTTGGTGTGAATTGTAGTGGCTCCGCTCCCTGACCTAAGCCAACGCCACCCCTTGGTTTCCGGAACCTACCCCTCCGCCCTGCCCACACGGGCCCAGAGCGCGCGCTCCCTTCTGGTTGGAAGGACCTTTGCAGGCCCCTTTGGCCACAAACCATCGAAGGCAAGAGCTCAGCACCTCAGAGTCTCCTTCCTGCTCTCACCCTTCCTCTTTTCTATCTACACCGGGGGAAAGGGACTGACGAGAGGAAAGAAACACAGGTATCTGTAGGAGGTTTTCTGGGCTAACATCCAGCCTCTCCGCTTTATTCACTAGCAGGTTTCTCTGGAACCTAGAAAATGCGCCAGAGCCTTCTGCAGGGAGGACTGACTGTGTCTCCACAGGAGGGCCGGGCCGTCCCACGCGCAGAGCCAGACGCCTCCCCTCCATGGGCAGCCCAGCCTCAGCTCTGGAGTGTGTCTGGTGGCAGGGTGGTCAGTGCAGGAAGCCCCAGAGCAGGGACTGAGAAGCGAGCACACCGACCACCGGTGTCCTCAGAGCTGGCTCTGACCCTGTCCCCTCCGCTTCCACGGGCCTATCCCCCCAACAGGAAGTGAGTCAACACCCGCCGGCTGAGGAGACACATTCCTTCTCATCGATGTATGTCCATGCATGCCGTATTTCAGAGAAAATAAAAGGTTTTTTTCTTTCCCATGACAAGAATTTCAGACAAGCCGACTGGAGGCTGGGTGTGGGAAAGGAAGGCCCCGGGGGCCGGGATGGCGCATCGTGTCGGCAGGCGTCCGCCGTGGAGACCGGCCTTGGGGAACCACAGGTTTAACGAGGAGCCTGCCCAGACAGGAGCGCCCACAGGCCCCACGCTCCGCCTCAGGGGTTCGACCCCCCACCTCCAAGGGCACCCGGGCTCTGAAAGCAGCTGAAGGCACAGGGCTGCCCTCTTGAAGCTCGGCTATACAGATGCAGCAGGGAAGACGCAAAGGCCTTTGGATGGAGGGTTGGAATAAAATGACTCAGGACAAAGGTCATTTGAAAGTATACATTGCAATCAAATGGCTGTGCAACTGGACCTTCAAAAAATCTTGACCCCCCCCCCAAAAAAAATCTTAACCCAGAGGCAAAAATGGAACTCATTTTCTCCCTAGAACAAAAACAGGCGATGGATATTTGGCTGGAAACGTCCAAATAGATGCGAAGACATTATTCACCAAAAATGACCTCTGAATTTACAGGTGAGAAATTAAACGACTTGCTCTGAGGACAAAGCTACTGAGGCAGAATGGAAATCGGGGCTCAGAGAGTCTCGGGCCTTTGCGCCCAGCCCTGCTGCCCTTCGACTCCAGGTCAGCGGCTGTCCCCGTCTGGGGAGGCACGGTGCACCTCACACGTCACCCCACACACCACCCCCAGTGATCCTCACTGTCCCTGTTCTAAATCTCACTTGGGAGTACAAGTCTCTCGACCAGAGTCGCAGCTCACAGCCCACCACTCCCTGCCCAGCCCCTGCTTCTGAGTCCTGTCCGAGGCCCACTGGAAAGCCAAGCCCTGCCGCCAACCCGGGCTGCTGGGAGGCGGCAAGGAGACCCGTCCCTGGGAGGGCACGCTGCCCGCGGCCTCCCCCCTCGCCCGCTCCTACTCCACGGCTTGGGCCTCTTGCCACTCCTCCACTTCACCAGCCTCCCGGCATTGTGCGGCCATCCGTCCATCCATCCGCCTCTGGGAAGGATGGAGTCACGCCCCCGTGCCAGGAGCCTGGCCACAGCACAGCCACACGAGCCAGCCCCCCTGCGGGCCGTCCCCCCAGTGGAGTGCGCCCGGAGTAGGGCCGGGGCGGGGCCGTGTCTTCACGGCCCTTCGGCGTTCTTCCGCTGAAGAACCTGACGTCAACACACCTGCCCCGACGCCTTAGGTTTTCAGGGCATGACCAAAGGTGATTTTTTTCACCAAACTTTTCCCTACCTTCTGATGGAGCTGACATTTGCTTCTGGAGAAGGAAGACTTCTCCACCCCTTTTGTTATTTGATACAACATGCATGGATGGATGGCTATATATATTAGACATTCTGGATTGTAGATGGGAGATATTTTACAAGGAAGGTCTTTAAAAATATTGCCTTTGGTCCCTATGTCATTGGGAATCAGCATGAAAGGAAATATTCATTTGTTTTTCTAAAACATATTGTTAAAAAGTTTTATTTTATAAGCTTAAGCAGCTGCTTTGAAGTATTTGTCTAGTTGAAAGAAAGACACGGAGCCACATTTCTGTCTCCCAGCCGGTGCCGTGAGAGTTCAAAGAGGCTGTAACCACATCAGAACTGCCCGGTGGAACACCTGGAGGGGGCTTACCTGGTGTGGGGAGAGCTGAGAGCAGCAGCCAGGCCAGCACAGAACAGGAGGTGGCTTAGTCATCTCCAAATAAGGGCTGCCCCACGGCACCTACCTGCGCCCGCTCAGGGATTAGTAAAATCAACAAAACCCCGGTTACCTCCTGTGCAGCTGATCTAAAACTCCAACCATCTGGAATATTCTCCGGCAATCTGCTTTTGGGGAAAAAATGCAACGGGCAGAAAAATAAGAATGTAACTCTCCAAAATAAGCTTTTGGTATGCCTGGGGTCAGGACCTAAAATTAACAGCACACCAAATGTACCCATGAGCCTAATCTCACTCTTTCTAGAGCTGCAATCCAGAGCAGGGTGATGTGGTGCAAGTGAAGAGCTGCGAGACGGCAGGTGGCCCCATCCCTGGATGCAGTCACTGCTGATCGGCCTGGACCAGGAGCAGAGGGGGCCCTGTGCAGCCAGCGCAACACAGGGAGGTCCTCGGCGAGAGCCCACTGCAGCCCTTCGCTCTGGAGGTAAGAAAAATCAAGTTCTGAGAGTTTGGGGAGCAGTCCAGGGCTGCGAGCTTTTACCTGCTGGTTATTCTAGAAGCCGGCTCTCTTGAGCCCAGGTCCATGCACCTGGTCACAGAACAGACCAATTGCTTCTTGGTGCTGGTTCTGGTTTACTTTTGTGTTGCCTCTCACATAACCTGGCTTCATTCAGGCCATGAGCCTGTGTTAACGTCCATTAAAAAACTGCATTTCTGCCTATAGACCACTGCAACTCGGAAGAGTCAACAGTGTAGGCTAAAGAATGGATTTGCTCATGGAGTGTGAACAAGTGACACTATTATGAAATTTAAATATTTAATCACACAAAATTTACATAATCCTTAAGACTGTCATGCAAAAAATAGTTATCTAGCATATTACACCATCCTGATTTGTCCTAACACTTGGAGAGAATGGCTCACAAAAGGAATCTATCTATTAATGTGGATTTTCCCAACAAGCTATTTGGTTTTGTCCATTCATTCATTCAATCTTCACTAGTACATAATGAATGCAATATGCATTGCTAAGTTAGGGGAATGATAATTGCAATTTACCAAGTGCTAATCATGCGCCTTGTATTTTACATGTTTATCTCTAATTCTTACAATAACCATGTGAAATAGAGATTATTACTCCCATTTTAGAGAAGGGAGCACTGAGGACTGGATTTTGAATCATTTAGCCAAGGTCATGCCAGAGTCAGAATTTGAATCCATATCTGAACCTGAAGTCCAAGTTCCTCGCTTCTGTAGACCACATCGTCTCTCAGAAACATGCACTCCATCCTAAAAGCACTGACTGCCTGGAAGAGGAGACTAATTATGTGAACAAGTCAACCGGAAACCAAGATAAACTCTGATAAGTGCCTTAGAACAGGCAGAGATAAGTCTGATGGAATAAAGAGGAAGAGCGATTACCCTTGTACAGAGGGGCCAAGGAGGCTCTGTGGAGACTGAGGCATTGGAGGTGGACCCTGAAGGGTGGGTAGGAATCAGGAAGATGGAGAGAAAGAGGAAGGAGACTCAGAGAAGGCCAAACAGGCTCCACATCCGAGGAGCTGGGAAGCGCAGGGCAGCTTCAGGGAGTGCCGCGCCATCAGTGCACTGGGACCTAGACTGCTGAAGGGCAGACGGAGGTGACCTTGGAAGACACAGCTTCCTCCCTCGTGATTAGCATCAATAAGAAGGCTGATCTTTATCCTAATGAACACATTCATTCCTGTTTTAACAGCAGAAGCTTTGTAAATTTAACTCATGTTATAAAAGAACAAGACATGTCAAATAAGCAAATGGAGGTCAGCTTCGAGCGTGTTCCAAAACTGACTCTTTGGGAGGTCATTTGGGATTTCTCTCTGGTCTGGCTCAGGTAGTCTCCAGAAAAGTTGGTGACATAACCTCAAAATGGCCCTTTTGCATCTCTGCGTCATTCAGATTCAGGCTATGACAGAAGTGTGTGGCTGCCTACCAACCACAACAGACAACCACTCAGAGTCCACAGGACTCATCTACATCAGTGGACATGCTCCTACAGTTTCACTTTGTCCCTTGTTTGCTGCCCACCAACAGTTATCAGGAATCTACGATCAGGGACTTTAGGTGCTGAGGATAGTGTTGTCCTGCAGCCCAGGCTCTCTTTCTGCAGCAGCGTGGAGGCTGGTGTAACCACGGGAAAGCATTGGCGTGGGGGGGGCATCGCAAGCTTGGTTTTGGACCTGTTGGGCTGGGTATGCATTTGAGGTCCCAGGAAAAAATCAAGTAAACAGCTAGGCAGGACTGCTGAGGGGTGGGCAGGGCTAGAAAGGGGCATCTGACCCAGGGGAAGGAAAATTTGTTATATGAATGGTGCGACTTTGTACTTAGAGGATAGTGGTGGAGAGGCAGCCAAGTGGACCAATAGTTTGGAAGAGAAGCACATTTTGACCACGTGGAGTTCACGTCTCAGGGTCATTACTAACAACTTTTCAACAGCTCACATGTCCACTTTCAATGCCCCCCTCTGATGCATCTGCCATCCACTGCCACCCTCACCTCCATTGTCTGCCACTGCAGCACCTCCCAGGGATCAGTGATTGGCGAAAACATATCCCCCCGCGGGGGGGGGGGGGGGGAGACTCATGAGGACCCAGGCCTTCCAGACCACCTCCATCCTCAGCCGAAGCCCAGAGAGCAGGCATCTCTCCACCAGGGGAGCCTGCCCACACATGAGAAGTGGCTTTTGTGCATGGCTTGTAGACTGGACCACATTGCTATATATTCAATTTGTGCCTCCTACAGGGGTTCTAAGAAGCCCCTATGCAGTGATGGCAACTCCCTCATTGACTTCCCACAACTGATTTCGCTGGGGGGGGTGGCGCACAGGGATATGTTTATAAATCCTAAACCACCTGCTCAATCCAACAGCCTGGCCTTTCACAGAGACAAATCTAGGCCCTGGCTCGTGTTGACATATGGAAAATCTGGGGTTTTGAGGGGTGGGGTGGTAGTGGGGGTGGGAGGGAGGATTGCTGCTAACCCACAGGCATAGGCACAAAGACCTTGGCCCCCAAGGTCCTGCTGGGTGCAGGGCCATGTCTGGGTGGCCTGCACGCCCTCCGACTGCTTGCTGAGCACCCACCTCTGGGGCTCCCGGGAAGCCAAGAGCCTGCCCTGTGTGCCGGTAGCTAGAGCCGCCACGGAGGTCAGCAGCCTCCACACTCGTCCGTGCCTCACCATTCCATGCCCTCCTTTGGCTTAAAGCACATTTTTATAAAGACCCCACTTCCCAATCCACTCAGTCTAAATAAATGTGAGTCCTTTTTGTTAAGGAAAATTTTCTCCGACTTTTGGGACACAAAGACATCCCAGCACCTAGGTCATGGGTCACCTGAGGTCAAGAGCAGCTGAGGGGACATGCATACAGCAACTTCCAAAAAACGTCACCAGCCTTTGCTGGCTTCCATTCAATTCCACTATCTTCTCCTCCAAAATACAAGCACCGAGACAGCTACTGCTTCTTTCCTCGAGTTTCTTGGACTGAAACTCTGAGGTCATAATTCACAATAAATCAATAGCCTCGTTTTGCAAGTAAAATTTTTCACCTTTCGAGAAAGGTTTGCCGTGCCTGGAAGGAATTTAGGTCAAGTCTAGCATGGTCGTTGCAGGGCTTGGCTCTTTCTCATTACCCCGGGGTGGCCCGGCCGTCCCCAGATGGTCCTGGGGAGCATGTAGAAATGGTACTGCACTGGCCTCTGGCCGCAGGCGCCCTGACAGGTCATCTGCCAACACTGAAATCCCAGCAGTCTGGCCTGGGCCAGCTAGGGCCCGCCGGCCTCGTGGGTCTCCCTGTCGCATCCCTGAGCCCCCTGTCTCCCGGGGAAGGCAAGCCCTACGTGGACCCCCGGGGCAGCATCCAAGCAGCCTGCCCATCGCCCCTCCGGAGCTGGCGCAATTCAGAGTCACTTTCTCCAAAGGCTCCGTCGCAACCCCCGCGTGCCCGCAGCGCCCCAGCACCTCTGATGGCACCCCCTCCTGGTGTTGCCCGTGTCCACACACTGGTGCAAGTCGCCGCCTGCACTGTCGCCGCCCGCAGACGGTTTACCAAGAGAGAACGCCGGGGCTGCCGAGGTGGCCGTGAAGTTGGGCCAGGGGTTCCGGGGAGGGGCGCGCCGCGGGCGGGTGGCCGGGATGCCGCGGTCCCCAGGCGCTGGTACCAAGCGCCGCAGACCGACAGGGACGGGGCTCGGGGACCCGGCGCCCGGCGCGGCCCCTCCCTCCCTCCCTCCCGCGGCGCGTCCGAGGAGGCTGTACGGCCTGCTCGGGCATCCCGGAGGGGCACACGACCACCCGGGGAGGCGCACGGCCACCACCGCGCGCGCGCTCACCTCGGGGGTGCCGCTCCAGTCGCGCGGGTCGCGCCGCCGCCGCGGCTCCGCATCTCCCGGGCGCCGGCCCGCCGCCCTCCGGGGCGCCGCTGTCGTAGGGACGCGCGGAGCCAGCGGGGTCCGGGCGCCACTGGCGCCGCCTCTGCCGCCCGCCCGCCCGCAGCCGAGCAGGAAATCTGTCCAGCGGGTGCCGCCGCCTGCTCGGCTCTGCCTCCGGCTCCGGCTGCGGCTCCGCGGCGGGCGGGGGGGCGGGGGCCCCGGCGCTGCGAGGAGCGGGGGCGACGCCTGGTGCCCGGCGCGGGGAGCGCACCCCGCGCGCCCGCCCTCGGGGCCCGCTGCCCCTCCCGCCGGGGGTGGCCCGCGAGGCCCGGGAGCTCCCAGCCAACCTGGACGGTCCCTGAGCCCGGGGAACCCCTAGCCCGATCCAGGTGCGTGGCGTGGAAGGTGACGAGGAGTGTCGGACGCTCGGACAAGAGGGGAAGAGAAGGCGGGCACTTCCTCCCCAGCCTTGGCCTTGGGCACCAGGAAGTGGCCTTGGCTGCGGGCAGGCTTTGGGCGGCGGTCCGGGGCGCAGGACAGCTGTGCCATCCAAGGGCTCGGCCAGCCTGCCATTCTGCCTGCGCCTGGGCCGTTCTGCCCCCCTTGGTGGCTGTCCGGAGGGCTGAGGGTGTGTGGGCAGGAAGGCCCCCGCTGGCGGTCACACACACACACTCCTTCACACACACACAGTCCTTTACACACACAATCCACCTCTCACACACAATCCTTTACAAGAAGAGAACCAGCCAGGGCAGATCCGGGCCTGCCTGTTCTCGGGTGACTTCTTCCAGGTGATCTCATGTGATCTAGCGAGGCTTCAGAAAAAAGGACATTCCACATCAAGCACATGCCGTGTCATCTTGGTTCTGAACCCACAAGCAGAGCCCTCTGGGTTGGGCCAAGGCCGGGATATTCCCTTGGTAGGAATCCCACTCTTTGGGGCTTGTGGGTGATGGATGGATGGATGGATGGGTGGATGGGTGGATGGATGGATGGGTGGGTGGATGGATGGGTGGTGAGAAAGTGGCATTAAGGGCATTCACAACCACCTGGTGTCAATGGCCAGCAGCCAACCCTAGGCCCCTCGAGGCACCCCTGGCCTGAGCTGCAGATCTCAAAGGTTGTTACTACCTTGGGGTACGTGTTGGCTGAGACCTTTACTTTTCCAGGGGTGCAAAGAGCTATATTCTCATGCACCCTGTCCTGCCCTGCCCATACCTCTCCTTGGGGCCCACACACTCTCCCCAGGGCCTCTGGTCCAAGGCTATGGCTTTAAATGCCACCTACAGGTGGACAACTCTCCAAAGCACAGCTCGCCAGGCCTCTCCTCCCGCTCAGCTCCTCCTGCGGGTCTCCCACCATCTCGGAACTACCTTGGCTCTTGTTCGCTTTCCTGGTCTTCTCTGACTTTGCCTCTGCTTCCCAGGCATTTGGAGATGGATGCCTCTAATCCAGCTCCAAAGCCACTTCCCGTCTAACTCCAAAATGCAGCTTGAATTTACCCACTTCTCTCCATCTCTACTGCCTTCATATCTCTGATGACTGCAATGGCTCTCCCAACTCCAGACTCACTCTTTCCCAGTCACCCCCATTCTTCACATATCATCCGCAGGCACCGTTACACATGTAAACTGAGTCACGCCAATTCCCTGCTTTAAAGCCGCCATTCAAGAGCAAAGCCCAGATTTCTAGCAGCCCGCAAGGCTCTATTGATGCCCCTGGCTGCTCCTGAGCCCCTGGCCCGGGTCACCTGTGTCCCAGACCTCGCACCCTGCCCTCAGCTTCTGGCCAAGGCCTTTCTCACCTGGGGTCCTTCAATACCTGCTGACCCCTCCCCTTTTCTCCTGGCTTCTCCTTCTTACTGATTGCCTTGGGAAGGCCACCCCACCCCACTGCCCCTGCAGTATCCTCCGCAGCCCCCACCGCAGTGAGAGCTCATTTATGTGTTCTTCACTGGTTTGGTGTCTGCTATCCCTCACCCCACGCCCCAGGGCTCGAGACTCCAGGTGGGCCCAGGCTGCGTTTACCCCCCTCACCCCTTCGTTTTCAGCTGTCAACACAGTAAAGCTGACAAGCCACGAGATGCGCAGCAGGAGCTTGTGGGGGGGAGGAGCCGAGCTGGATGGACACCAGCGGGCAGCAAGGCAGTGTGGGCCAGCAGGGTGGGTGGCTCCTTCCTGAGCCTGCCCTCGAGGAGCAGCCCAGCCAGGGCGGGCCCATGAAAGCGCTTACAGGGCCTCTCAAGCCAGGGTCATTTCACAAAGGCAGGCGATCATTTCCCAGCTCTGGTGAGCAATTTGGCTTGTTAGCACTGCAGGGCTGGGGAGGCAGAAGCTGTGGGGCAGGAGCGGGGAAAGGGGTCGCCTTTGTCAGACATCTGCCGCTGGAGCGTGAGCAGCCCTGTTGGCATGATGAGACAGCAGATGGCTCTTCTCTCCGGGTAATCTTCCTCTCTGTTGGACACTAACAATTCTTCCAGGCATGAAGCAACATTCCTCAACTTGTTCTGAAGCCTGAAATCCTTCATCATTGTCACACAAAAGCATGCTTTCCAGAGGTATTTTTATGCTGGGTTTGTGCCGACAACCCCACAGAAGCCCCTGGGTCCTGCTTAACCTTCATCCAGGCCTCTCTTCGGCCCCATTGCCCATCAGCACCCATCCCTCAGCTGGCACCACCCCATAGGCCTCGAGAACCTCCCCGGGCCTCTTACCACCATGAACACATGGACACCCCATCTTCTATGACCTCAAGACACAGACGTCCTTCAAACCACAGCTCCCACTTCATCTCGCTTGCCCACTATCTGATCCCACGTTTGGTCTTGCTGATGTCACTTCCTGCTCGCCTTGCTCTTCCTTAGCTGCCCCAAGCCGTGTAGCTCCTGTCCTTTAAATCACAACCTGAGACAGTTTTCCCATGGCTGTTGTTCTGGAACTGGGCCATTGGAGTTCTCAAGCTATCTCCAACAACGCTCAGCAAACTTTAAAGGCTCAGGAGATATCAGATCACACTAAAAGGCTTAGACCAGGCATGCTTTCTAGGAGAACAAGCAAAAAAAAAAAAAAAAAAGGAAATATGGATGTAGAAAGCACAAAGGAATTTGCTCTTAAATATTGCACAGGAACATTAACATAAATTTACTCTAGGCAGTAAAATCAGAAGGACTTGATGACTGGCTACAGGGCAGGGCAGGCAAGAAGAGACTGAGACAGCCAAAAGCAACGCTGGAATCCTTTGTGATTTTGCTCAGGACTGGGCCCCACAAGGAGGAAACTGATGATGCTGTTGCAAGCTCTAGAATGTTCCAGAATAAATAACTCTGATGGGTCTGGAACATTCTATTTTTTGCTTTACCCAACCATCCTTCCCTTTCATCTCTTTTTTTTAAGTTATGCCCAAATATTAAAAGCTATTAATCTTTGAAATCAGTATGACAGGCCCTTTGCTGGAAAATCCCTCATTTGCCCAGAAAGAAAAGAGTGCTCCCCCCTCCAGATCATCATAGCATTTTAACTCTTTTCTTTTTTATTGATGAGTCATTCACATGTGGTGAGCAGATCCTAAGTATAAGGTTCAATGGATATTGGTGGCATCCATACCCCTAACCAAGAGACTGAACATTTCCATCTCCATAAAAACTTCTCTCATGTCCTTTCCCAGAAAATCCCACCATCCTTGTCAGAGGCAGCCACTCTTCTGATTTCTATTACCATACTCTCACTTTGCCAAACCAGGTCTTCATAGAAATGGAAGCATGCATTGTGTACTCTTATTTCCGACTTCTTTCACTTAGGAAAATCTTTGAGATTTATCCTTTGCTGCCTGAATTAGTCACTTGCTCCTTTTGTTGCTGAGTAGCATTCACATTGTGTGGGTGTATCATAATTTGTTTACCCATTCACTTGTTGATGGATATTTGGGCTCTTTCCAGTTTGGGCTATTATGAAGAGAGCTGCTGAGACCTCACTTGGGTACAGGTTTTGAGTGGACATATGTTTTCATTTCCCTTGGGTAAATACCTAGGAGTAGAATTGCTGTGTCATGGGGCAGAAATGTGAGATGTTCCACCTTACACAAACAAGGTATGAGAGTTCTGGTGGCTCCCGTACACTCACCAACACTTGATATTATTAGTCTCCTAATTTTAACCATTCTAGTGTGTGTATGAGGTTGTATCTCATTGTGGTTTACTTTGCATTTCTCTGATGTCAAGCACCTTTCAATGTGATTATTCACAAGTCATATATCTTCCTTGGTCAAGTGTCTGGTCAAATCTTGTACTTGTTTTTTAAGCGGGTCGTCTTTTTATTATCAACTTGTAGGAGTTCTTCAGACATTCTGAACACAAATGCTTTCTCAGATATTTCTGTCTTATCTGTGGCCTGCCTATTTTCTCTCTGGTGTCTTTTAACCAGCAGAAGTTTTAAATTTTGATTAATTCTACTTCATCAACTTTCCCTTTATCCTCTAGAAATCTTTAGTTGCTGTATTAGTCTTCTATTGCTGCGTAACAAACTTCCACAAACTTAGTAGATGAAGCAACAGCCTTTTATTAACTCAGTGCTGTGGGCCGGAAGCCCAGGCAGTGTGTGGCTCAGGGTCCCCCAAGGCTGGGTCGGGGTGAGAGTCAGGCCGCGTTCTCAATAGAGTTCAGGATTCTCTTCCAGCCCTTGTGGTTCCCCCGACGTTGCCTGAGAAACCATGATACCTTCAACAGATTTCTGGTGGGATAAAATGACTTCATTTATTCATTTCTCATCATGAAGTTTGTGTCCGTAATCCACAGACCGTTATCACTTTGGGGTGATTTATTGTTCACCTACACTCTGGCCTTTCTATAGTTTCGGTTTGCTCTAGGAATTGAGGAAAAAGTCAGTAATGGGTTAGAATGCAGCACTGACAGTCTAGGGGAATTCCTTGGAAAAAGGGATATAGGTAGCTTTCTTATCACTTATGAAAGCAGTTAAAAATTTCATTGCCTGAAGCACTGAAGTGTTAAGAAAGTCTTCTATGGATAAAAAAAATCCATTGGGGGAAACGGACTTTGGCCCAGTGGTTAGGGCGTCCGTCTACCATATGGGAGGTCCGCGGTTCAAACCCCGGGCCTCCTTGACCTGTGTGGAGCTGGCCATGCGCAGTGCTGATGCACGCAAGGAGTGCCGTGCCACGCAAGGGTGTCCCCCGCGTGGGGCCCCCACGCGCAAGGAGTGCGCCCGTGAGGAAAGCCGCCCAGCGTGAAAAGAAAGAGCAGCCTGCCCAGGAATGGCGCTGCCCACGCTTCCCGAGCCGCTGACGACAACAATCTCAGCAAATAGACACCAAGAACAGACAACCAGGGGAGGTGGGGGGGGAATTAAATAAATAAATAAATCTTTAAAAAAAAAAAAAATCCATTGGCTCTTTAACGGAAAATTATGACCATCCTGAAGCAATCTTTCTGTCAAAATGATCCCAAAGTACGTATAAACTACATTTTACAATAAAAGCATAAAAGTAAGTAAGTTAATGTGAAATAGTAAAATAAATATAATAGACTCTGGAGTTATATGTGCTATAAAGTACAAGTTTGTTTGTGATTATTTTTTTTTAAATCAGACATTTAATAACCTGCTTGATAAACAGAAGAAATCAGAAGCTTCAAGTTGTAATAAAAAAGAGAAAAGATAACAGCTTGTCCCAGGGCATTCTGGGAAAACAAAAGGCCATTTTCTGTTTTTGCATCAGCAAGTCCAGCATTTTCCAGTGTCAGCTCCTGGCAATAGTGAGCAGGTAGAGGGGTGTTGAGAATGGATTGCAGATAGTAAGAGAATGGTCATTTTTCAATTGCATATTTATTTTCGTATATTTTAGAAAACATAATTGGTTCATTATTTGGGATTTTATTACGGCTCGTTTAAAGTAGTGTCACAGCAACTTATTTTTTGTAAGCTTATAAAACATTAGCAATCTTAAGGCAATAATATTGCAGGTGGTGACCACACATGTAACAAGGGAACTTGAACGACCAAAGAACAGGAACCCTGAGCCAGATGCCTGCTGGCCCCCAGGGCTGACCTTCACCCAGACTCGGGTCAGCTTCTCTTCCCATGGTAGGGGCTCTGTGCTCCAGGCTGCTTCACCACGGGCTCTGCCCCAGCCCATCCCTCGGGCAGGCCCTGTTGCTGGACAGCACCCCAGGCTCCCTCTCACTCCTCACAGCTGGAAGACCCAGTCTCCGTGGTCATGCCCTATGTGATGACCAATCCTAACTGAGAAGGTTCTGGACTCCACAGAGATCCTGCTCAACCCAGAGCTGACAGAAGCAAGATCACAGATTCTGCCTTTCCCAAATGCAAAAGGAATTACAAGTAATTCCAATAACCAGACCTCCTCCCCTCGACTCCTGGGCTGTAGGCATGTGACAGCATGAAAGTGAATAAAATGCCCTGATAGTCCTGGGGTAGAGGCATGCGATGTTTTCTAATACATTTGCAACTGAGGGGACAAAAGCCCTGGACGTGAAACCAACTTGAACTAGGAAGCAGAGCCTAGAAAAGCATAACCAGGAGCTAGAGAGACCAAGACGGCGCCCCACATCAACTTACACTTGAGGCTTCCCTTACCCGTAGCTATGTGAGCTTTAGCCAATTTAAGTGTTTTGTTAACATTCTGTACATTATTTCCCTCCAGATACACCCAGGGAAAAAAGTGATGGAAAGTCATCTAGCCAGAAACCTGTGTTTGCAGAAGATAAGACAAAGTAGGCCCAAATAAGGTCAGCAGGATGTCAGGGGAACTCACTCACATCGTATTAAAGCAAACCAGTGATTGGAGAGCACTATCCACTTAAGCATACACAAGCTAAAAGGAAATGGCATGGGAACTATGCAGATGAGTGCAATAAAAGGAATACAAGACATAAAAGACTGGTCAGCCTGCTTAAGATCGTTATAAAGTCTTAAATGTCTGCCTGAACCAGCAATTCTTCTCTAGGAATTTATCTTAAAACTATAATTAGCAATTTATATTTAATTTATATGAGCAAAAAATTGTAATAACCAAAATGTCAAAATGAAGCATTGTTAAATAAATGATGGTATAACCTTAAAATGTAGTAGCATAAAGTAATAGGAAATGTTGCAAACATTTATAAAAACTGACTATAAATTGACTACAAAGAAAACATCAATAAAACCCGCAGAAGAGATACTATAAAGATCACAATCTTTGATCAAAATGACAGAAAACTAGAAATAAATAATAAAAGTAGAAGCAACCCTATCACATAGTTATTTTTAAAACCTTCTCCTCAATAAAGAAATAAAAATTTTCATTTTTAAGATGTTAAAGGAAACATTTAAACAGACTACATATAACATATTTTACCTAGCCAAAATTGTATTGAGAGGAAAATTCATAGTTTTAAATATTTTCATTAGTAATCTAAAAACAAAATAAAGAAATAAAATATTTATTTCCAAAACTTAGAAAAAGAAAACTACAACAAAGAAACCCTAAGGACAGGAAGTAAAACCAAAATGCAACATTAAAAAAAAAAATGAGAAGAATGAATCAGGTATGTAGAAAAGAGGAGAGAACAAAAATAAAATCACTAGTTCCAGTAATTTCCTGCGTTCTTGTTGTCACCCTCACCTTGGGTTTTATGAGATACCCCTGTATCCTTATAAAATGCACCACTCTTCTGGTTTAAGCAAGCTTGAATTGGTTTTTATATGTACAACCAAAATGACCTTAATAACTTTGGGGTTGGGATACCAAATCCAGAAAAGGCAAAGAATCAGACTAAAAAATTTGGCTACATTTAAAATTTGAGTCAGGAAAAACAAACACACCTAAAAATCTAGAAATACAACTGAAATACAAACAAAATAGTGAATGTATGTGTGTTTGCAACGTGCAGAACTGACCACACTTTAATATTCTTACTGTATAACAAATCATAAATTTAAAGGAACTCTTCTATGTAATAAATGAACCAACCTTTGAGCAGGAAATTTGTGGGAATGAAAATTCAAATAGATAATAAACATAGGAAGAGATATTAACCCTCACTGAATAGAAAAAGAGGCCAACAGACTGTTTATTTTTCTCTCAATTTGTAATAGATTAAAAATATTGACAGCAGTATTGCTGGGGAAGTTGTGAGATAGAGAGGAATGCAATACAAAGTGCTATGGGTAGTAATTTAAATTGACATAAACTTTTGGAAGATGTACACATATTTTATGAGTCAACAATTCTGCTTCTAAGACATTATCCCAAGGCAACACTTAGAAAAGTTAACCAAATTGAATATGTAAGGGATATCATGACATCATGGGGACAGCAATGGAAACCTGAAAACAACATAAATGCCCAATAATAAGGATCCGTTTAAATAAATTATCTTTGTGCAATGATAAACACGATTTAGGGACATGAAGGAAGTCCCATGACAAATTGCTGAGACTTTTAAAAGCAATGAAATAGCACGTGCAGTAGAACCCCATTTTTAAATAAATGTGTGTATATGCATAAAGAGATGGGTATAAAAGTATTTGCCCAAGTATTAACAGAATTACTTCTTTTAGTGGAATTAATTATAAAAAAATATATAGTCTCTTCTTTATTCCCATCAATACCATTTGAATTTTTTTCAATGACTAGATATTATTTTGCATGATACAAAATTATTTTCATGGCAGAAAAAACGGCTAGAGGGAAATAACTGCTGAATTTCTGTGCTACCCCTTTAAAATGTAACAATTAGACTTAAATGGGAAATTCCATTTTCCCGATAAAATACAATGCTGTAAGGATGTAGTAAGGTATGCATGCTCCCTATGCTAAGAAGATGGTAAATTGGTACAACTTTTTCTAATGAGCTGTGGAGCAATGCATAGCAACAGCTTTAGTAGACATTCACATACTTTGACTAACATCCAGAAGTCTGAGCAACGATATAATCAGAGATCTGGACACAGTTGTACATGTAAGGATGTTCACTGAAATGTATTTTTCAATAATTATTTTTAAATTGAAACAACAAGTTCCTATAATAGTGAAGCATATTGCACGCATCTCCACTCATTAATTCAACAAATATATGCAGATTGTACCCTCTGAACCAGGCTTTGCAGCAGTCCCAGGGCACCCATTGGCGAGCAAAACAAACATGTCCACCTCCTGGAGCCATAGTCTAGTTATTCTTCTGGGAAAATCAGTCAGCTCATCCTGCAAATAAGGTAGATGCTCTCCAAGAAAAGTACAGGATGCTCAAGTTACGTACAACATTACTTTATAATTGGACAAAAAATACAACAAAAAAGAGTAGTGCAGAACACGTTGTGAACATCTGCTTCACAATCTCAGTAAATGATCTGCGCACTCACCAAATGGGGGAGTTGTCGTGACAATTTATACACTGTCAGCCACGGAACAGCGAGGATGAGAAGCATGGAAACCCAAAGCAAGAATATTCTGAACTACTTCTATGAGAGTACTACAGAGAACTAGAGACAAAACCTCTCAAGTTATCATTTAAATATGCAAATATACCCACTTAGAGGAAATGGGAGAGGCACTCTTCTCAAATAAAGTCTTAAACTAAGAAGGAAAGGGCCATGCAAACGTTTCTCCTTCCACGCCCCAGTACCTGTGATGGAGGCATAACCTTTCAGAGGGTTCAATGACCAGCCAGTTAATCAATTATTGAAAGAGTTGGGACTTTTGGTGTTCACTGCAACATTTTGGGGTACAGATCCTCTATGCCCTTGTTGTTTGTTAGGAATTCTGTTCCTGTTTCGAAACGGTTGGCTGAATTGGCTTCCCCGGCCCCTGACAGGGACGTTATAAACTGTGTGCTTAATGAAGGAAGTCCCTGGGAAGAGCCTCCCCATTTCCACTGGTTGGCTGTTTCCATAGCAATCCTTTGCTCCAGACCAAAGTTCAAGTATTACAAAATCTTTATGACCACGATCATAGGTCAACATTCATTAGCATAACCCTTCCTATGAGGAACAAGGTTTTACATTTTACAGCAAAGGCTCCATTTTTAAATACTGGACTCCAAATGATAAGGTCTAAAAGTATCATAAAAAGATCTTTAACTTGTTCACCTAGGTAAGTTATTTTCCTGAGAAAATGCCTACAACAAAGAAAACATTGATGTTCTTATCGAGCTTTTTCACAAGTTTTGGGTCTTTCATTGTAATTTGCTCTGTTCTTGCGACACAAGCTTGGATCACCAGCACAATTGCCATCAGTGACTTTGCTTCAAATGGCAGCGTTGTCATCACCTATGGATTGTTCCGTGGGATGAGTATCCAAGAATTGAATCAAGGACTTGCAGATTCAGACAAAGATTTTGAAGGTAAATGACAAAATATTTGGAATGGCTAGAGTGAGGTTGAATTAATTGGGTAAGATTCATGTCACACTATAGTTGGGCCAAAATAACTCTTAAAATATGTTTTCTTTGCAAGCTGGTGTTAGGCTATGGAGGTGAGCAGACTTTTTAATTTTGAAAACTCACCTTATTGTTCTATCAGCCTCCTCGGTTCTGGTTGTGCTTATTAGTACAAAAGTCTAAATCATTTTAGCAGTGGCTTTTAAAAATGGTACCTACCCAGGTTATTGATAAGTAAATAAGTGAAAATAGGTACAGGTGATGTGTATTCAACAGGCAGGAGGAGCAGCATTTTTAAATGTATCAACTGTGGATGTTTAGTTGAAGCAACAACCTCTGTCCAGAACCTCACAAGGGGCATCTATGTGGGAAAAAATTAAGTGGAAAACACAGTTGATTTCTTATTCCTCTATCACAAGTTCATTTCTTTAACCAATTTGAATTTGCTTTCTTACCTCCGACATTAAATTTCCAGTAATTCCATTCATTTATTGTATAATTCACAGAAATCCCTAATTTTTGTTGATTCTTACATAGTACATCCCTCAAAGGATGGATGGAATATAAAAATTCCTTGAAAATGATGGCCAGATTTAGCTATTTATTTGACTTCTGAAGTCTGAATAGATACATTGTATTTTATAAACTTAAAACTATTTATAAATTACACTGAATTTGAATTGTTTACTGCCTAAGTCTCCATGTTTATAAAATGTAGCATGTTAAATGGATTTTGCTTTGAACAAGTCTTATATGCAGGTATTATGTAAGCATTATCAGGTGTTACACAGTCATTACAACTTGACTTAGAAATACACATGACTTTCCACCTTGGGCAAACAAAATATTTAGTCCTCTTGTAATATAAAAAGGTAGGAGTGTGAGTTACAGACATTATCTCTGGTTTGTAGTCTGTTTATGACTCTGAAATGATTTCCAGGGAACACTCTTACAGTCCCCGGTTATAAATGTGCCTTTTTCAAGGGTGTTCCTTCCACATCTTCTCTGGGCTCAGCCTCAGCTCTGAGAAGGATGAAGAACATTCACTCTACATCAGCCAGAAACTAAGACTTTCAAAGATTCAGTCATGCTTTCAGTTATACGACGAGTATTTTCCTAACCAAAAAGTGTTCTAGTTTCTGAATCCCCAAAATACATTTGAAAATAATTTAAATAGAAAGCCTGCAACCTTTTTGTTTGTCATGGGTCATCTGCTTGGGACTGGTTGGAATTTGAGATAAATGACTCAGCGGAAGCTCTGATGAGCTACACCCAGGGAAGGCTCCGAGCAGGCTGGCTGGCCCGGGACTGGCACTGAAACCCCGTGTGTGGACATCCGGTGTGTGGTGCCCAGTGGGGGTGCTTGAAAGGGATCCTAGGAATCGCAAAACCTTTCGTGGAAACGTCCACGACAGCCTAGAGGGGGAGCGGGGGCCACATCAGCGTGCCAGCCCGCTGGGGAGAGCACAGTGTCCCTGGGCCACATTGCTGCCCTAGGGCCACATTCAGCTCCAGGCACTGCAGGCAGAGGGACCACCGCCCAGGCAGTGAAGGCGCCGGGGCAATTGCTCTTGCTGGCATCTGCCGAGGGGCCCTCCGGGCTCGAGAGCCTTCCTTGCAGATGATTTTTACTCATCATCGAACCTGGAAAACTGGAAAACAGCTCTCTTGATAGGGAAAAGTCACGTAATAGAAAGCACATCACATGATGCTCAGCTGCTTATGACCCGTGACAGCTTTACAGGAGAACAGATTCCAGTACTTATGGTGTGACGCGGATAAGCTCCTACTGGCTTCTCTTGACCACCCAGTGCTTATTTCCAAACAGAAACAAACCATTGGCAGAGCAATAAAACCCCTCCAAACACTGCTTTCCCGCCCAGCAGCAATGGATGGGCTTTTCCATCTGAGAACTGAAACTGGTCAGCCTCTTGTCAAGATTTTTCACTGATAATCTCCAAAGAGTAATGAATATTACAAAGCTCTGCGACATTTTTGCATAGGATTTATAACACTGTTCCAATCTGGGCTGTAGGTTTTGAAATGAAAGAGCAGAAGGAAGCGACAACGGCTGATTATGGAAGTGCCAAAGCAAAGCAGCCAACAATAGGTCATTGGGGGTGGGGGCAGCAAGCAGTGAAATCTGTGGAGGAAATTCTCCCGTGTGTAACTGGATCGCCTGGCTGATTTAGGCTGACCAGGGGCTCTACCAACCCCCTCTACACGCATCCCAGTTTGCCAAACATCCAGACGAAAAGTGACAGGTCCTGTAAATCAAGCAGTGAGGGCATTGCCTCTGATATTCTGAGAGATGTGGATTTTTAAATTTCAGTTCAAAAAGCTTTACTAAGAAGCTGCTGAATGGGGCGATTGGAGACCGGAGCCTTGGTGGGCTCTCCAACCTCCAACTAGCATGAGAGAAAGACCCTAAGTCAGTTAGATTCAGCACTGAGTGTTGTGTGCAGGGTGCTCTAAGAGCCGGTGCAGCGGAAATGTGTCTGCACAGGCCCTGTGGCAGTTTGATATTATTTATGAATTCCAAAAAAAAAGATATTGATTATATATGTAAACTGGTCTGTTTCTCTGGGTGTGATACCCTTTGATTGTATTAGATTCAGTTGAGGCATCTGATAAAATTATGTTAAGATCAGAGCTTTGATTCAACCACATCATTAAAGTGCGACTCAGCTTTGAGTCCCAGCCCCCTTAGGCTGATGAAACAGACTCTCACATGGAAATAGATACACAGCGAGGAAGAGAGACAGCTTATTAGGCAGGATTCTGTGGCCGGGGAAGAGAGATGAGCCTGACAGTCTACAGCTGACCTTGTGAAGAGAACAGAACAGCTGAGCCTGGAAAGAAATGAGCCCCTGGAAGAGAGACGAGCCTTATGCCAACCTACAGCTGAGATCAGAAGAAGCTGGGACCACAGAGCCTTAAGAGGAAGAGGAAGGCTGAACCCTTGCCTACATCACCCGCCATCTTGTGTCAACACATGGCAAAAGACTTTGGGTAATAATGTACCTCTTATGGTCCCTTGAGGTGGACTCTTTAGGGCCTTGTGACTGTAAGGTTCTACCCCAAATAAATACTCTCTATAAAAGCCAACAGGGTTCTGTACTTTGCATCAGCACCCCTTTGGCTGACTGATACAGACCCCTCAGAGGACAGACCCTCTGCACAGAATCTTGGAAAGTGAGTTGGTAGAAGGATGTCGTCCCACTCTGTTGCGACAGTCCACCTTCTCTTTGGTTTGGGGTCTTGGATGCTGCATAAACGCGGCCCTTGAAAAGAAGGCAGTTCCTTAACTTTGTGAAAATGTGGTCACGGTCCAAGGTCCAGGGGACATAGTGTGGAATGCTTCTCACACCAGCAGTAATGAAGACTGAATCACTTGCGTTGGGACATGGCGCTCTTGCGAACGTAATTGCAAATCCTCCCACGCCTGCACGCTGACCAAAACATATACTTTTACAAATCATTTTGATGGGAAGTTTTATTAACGATATTTCTGTTCACGTAACACTGGGTCTCTTTGTTCTCGGTTCTGAGAACAGTTTGGTGTGTAGGTATATTGTCCTTTGAGTCATCCATTTCCCTGTAGCTATGATCCTCAGACCCTGAGCTGAGTTACACCACCTGGGGAGGAATTGGCCCTCCCCAGACCAATTAAATAAGAATCTCTAGGGTGCGTTCCCAGGGTTCCTATTTTTAAAAATCCTCCTGGGTGATGCTAATACAGGGTGCTCCTAATTCAGAGGTGAAAACCACCGGTTTCCAGCACGGCCAGGGGCTAGAGGGACTGGTATGCCTTGCTGTACTGGGTATGGCTTTTACAGCCCTTGGCTGTGGCCTGCCTGAAGTCGAAATCCTATTAAGATGAGACTCCTGACTCAGCCCTGCAAATGAACCCAGGCGGGCTGAGTGGAAGTCTTGAGCTTGGCCGGCCTTGCGGAAGTTCTGCCTTTGAGTTAATGGTCAACTAGCCGGCAGTTTTCCCCCGGCCTGGCTTCCCCCTGCCCACCCATCGCCTCTCTCCACCTACCCCAGTTTGTTCTCAGGGAATTCAAAATCCTACTATTAGCCCAAGCTAAAAATAGAGGAAAACAAATCTGCTGCAAAAACCATAGAATTGATCGCAAGAGAGAAGAGCAAATGGCATCTATTTCTCCAGAGTTCATGAGCTCCTTCCTCTGCTCTGACCCCCACCCCTCACCCCACACAGACACCGGATTCTTTTCCTGGAGAGGAGCTACTTGTCATTTGTGTCCAGAGACTTCTGGGACACTGGGGATTGGCGAGGGTAGGGACAGAGGGTCTCAGGCCACTCTCCTCCCCCGGGGAGTCCTGGCAAACTTCCTAGAGGCTGGCCATGGCGGCAGGGACCTCCTGGGAATGCTCCCGGGCCACCTCCCGAGATCTCCTGATTTAGTGAGCACCACCAGTGTGCCGTGGCCCTTGGACTGAGGCCCTCCATCTGGCACGGAGGAGGGGACACTCGGCATGTGTTTGTTGAATGAACGGAGATACATGTCACTATCGCAGACACTTACGTCATTCCTATTTTTAAGTTATATTTGGAAAAAAACTTTGCCATGAACATCTTTATACATAAACCTTTACCCAGATCCCTGATGATTTGTTTGCTTAGATTTCTGGAAGTGAGTCAAAGTATGTGAAATATACTGAGGCTGTTCCTGTGATCACTCATTAGAAAGAGTTGTACCAATTTACTCTTAGCACATCTAACTGCATCCTCACAGCCCTGGGGTTTTTTGGGAAATGGAGTTTTTCCTCACACACCTGGGCATCCATCCAATGGCGAGCGATGCGAGCACGTCCCATCCTGGAGCTCATCCTCCAGGTGCTCTGGTGGGAGAAGCATTGCACTAGCCCCACAGGAACGCTAGATGCTATCCAGAAAAGTACAGCATGCTCCGTGCACGTATAAATATTACTTTATACGAGAAAAAGAGAGTGCACAGCATGCTGTGAATGGCTGTCTATCATCTCAAAAACGGATCTGTTCTCCAAATGGGGGAGTTTCTCCAAGGACCAGAAACGACAATTTCTAAGTGATTCGCCACTTGACAGAAAGACTATGAGGCATAAAGTCCCACAAAGCCACTGACACTCCCTCCCCTACTTCCCATGGACTTAGAGCCAGTGGGACTAGAAGGGCTGGAAGGCAAGCGGGGCCTGAAGGGTTAAATCTCCCTGGGTGGGGGCGCCTGGTGACCCTCATCCCTACAGCCCCTTCTGCTCCCAGCTGAGGAGAGCCAGGCCACTGCTGGTCTTAGCCCCTCCCCGGGGCTGCCAGAATCAGCCACAATTAGTTCCAATTGTGAGTGTGGCTGTTCCTGATTCAAAAGCTTGCCCTCCAAAAGGGAGACAAAAAAAGAACTGAATGTATTTGCTAATTTCGTAGGCAGAGAGCAGCTGTCAGATGTTACTGAAGTTTATTGTTAGTTAATTCTTGCAAACTTTCACTGGTTTTCCAGCTTTCATTGTTTGAGTTCTAAGCCTAGAGCTGGAGGGGAGCTAGAACTGTCATACCTATGTGGCAGGGAATTCAGAAGGCTGAAAAATAATTTTAACTAACAGCAGTCAAACTTTATACATAGAAAAGTGTGGGTCAGCAGACTCCAAAGGTCAAAAGCAAAGCTCGGCTTGATGGTGACTTTCTAACTTACTCTGGAAAAGTGGAATCTTAACCACTTAAGCATGATCTACATGTACAGCTTTTAGTAAGTGCACAAAGCCCAAGGTTCCTTACCAAACTTTGTAACGTGAAAGTTGATTTAGTCCCCAGCAACCTTCTGATTAGGTCCTGGAGTTTCCCCTTTAGTGCCCAAGGGAGACACTGGGTGAGTGTGGAGTGGATCCAGTGGTGACTAAGTTTGGAAACATCTGCAGCATTCCACCCCGCCTCTCCGACAGGGTGTGTCCTGCTGGTTTTGCTTTTCTCTTCCACTTGTCCCTTGGTATCACCCACTGTCCCTTGGTATCACACTCTCCAGAAAGTAGAGCGATTCACATCCCCCCAGCCATGTGGCTTATCCCCAGTTGGAGAAAGACCCCAGAGACTCAGCCCAAGGTCAGAACCTTCTTGACGTCCCAGCCCCCACCCAAGGGCGGGTGGCCCCCCACAGAAGGCAGGCAGTGGGCACCCCCATCCGACCTCACCTGTCCCCACGCTGGCGGGCAGCGGTGGCGGCTGGCATGCCAACACCTGTTAGAGTACTTACCTGGGATGCAGAGCAAAGAGTGGCGTGCTGAGAACTTAGCCATGCTCCAAGGGTCCTTAGCAGAAATTGCAAAGCCACCTGGTCCCACCAAGAACCCAGGTACGTAAGGGTGAGTTGAACTCTGACTCCAGCCCCTCGGTTACTGAGCAAAGCAAAACGTTCTCTAACCAGGAGCGGAAGGTCCCCGTCTCCCTGCTGCCGGGCTGGTAACGTGCCGTCTTTCTGTCTGTCCTCCCACGGGGTGGACAATTCCCACGTTTCCTCGCTCCCGCCCTTTTGCTTTCCTGCCCCCGTCCTTTTCTGTACTTTCTCCCTGCTCTTTGTGTCACACCCCCTCCTGCTGCCTTCCACTGCTACTTCCCTGGGCTTCTCCCCTACCCCCTCGCCTGGCAGCCCCTAGCTCTGGGCTCAGCTACCATGAGGCGCCCCTCAGGTCCCTTCAGCTGCTGGACAAACGTCTTCACGAAAAGGACCCCTGGCCACCAGCCCGGCAGGACGTTCTCAGGGTGCCCCCACCCCCTTGGCTCGGCTGGTCACATTTTTTTGTGTGCCCACTGTCTGCCCACCCTCATAAAGCCCTATTGATGACAAACAGGCTAAAAGGAATAAAATGACCAAATGGAGAGCCGACAGACTCCTGGGCAGGTGAACCTCGGGTCTTCTTGGGAGTCCTGGCCAGTGCCCTTTGAGAAATGAAGTTGACCTAGAGTATGTGCAGAAGGGTGGGGGGGCGGGGGGCCCGGCCCTTGAAGAACACTTGAGAGGGGTAGGGGCTACTGATCCCGCTTTCAGGTACTTGGGAAGGCAGGGGAGGAGCAAGTGCATTTCCTGTTGCTCTAAAAGGAGCAATTAGGAGCCCCTGGTGGAAAGCCATAGAGACCTGCGCTCAACGCAATGAAGAACTTCTACGTGATTGAGGCCGCGGAGGGAGGGAAAGGCTCGCTTGCAGGGAGGGCTTGCAGTCTGGGTGGGCTTGCGGGGGGGGGGGGGCGGGGGAGCCCCTCCTCACGCTGGTGGGGGTGGCCCTCACAGCACGCCGGGACCTTCTCCATCCCGGAGGGCGTGGGGACACCTTGGAGGGGAAGCAGAAGCCCTGGCTTCTGAGCAGGAGGGCCAGCCCATTCCAGAACTAGATCCCAGGGTGAGGGGAAGCCACGGGGCCTTTCCGCTTTTTTGTCTTTCGCTCTTCTCGGGGTAATGATGAGAGAGGCCCAAAGGGCTCCCTCCCCGGGCGCCCCCGAAACAGAAAGAGAGAGCGTTTTATTCTTTCTTTTCCACCCACACAGCTTACTGTGCCTTGCAGTTTCTAATGCTTTCGTTAGCACATTGCTATCGACTCTGAAATCTTTTTCCCAAGTTAATTTTCCTCGTACTGCCCTGACTTTCACAGACCATCACAGGTCAGCGATTCATTTAATGTGTAGCGGGTCTCCTGAGGACCTAGAACCAACGGCAGTCCCTGGAGACCTTCTTCAGGAGGGCGGTGGGGCCTCTGGGGTGAGCGGCCCTGGGCATTTAGTGTCCTGAATAAAGAAGCGAGCTGCCCGAGGGAGGGTGGCTGATGATGGCTGGAAGCCAGGGGGCAGACAAGCTCCCAGGCCAGGGCCGCGTTTGCTTCCCTTTGCGTGAGGAGCCTCCGTCTCTGAAGCTCCTTTGTACTTAAGAAATAGGCAATCCAAAAAAAAAAAAAATTATATTTATCAAGTACAGGTAATTGAGGAATGTATGTTTTTATTCAACTGTGCTTTCTTTTTCATTTTCGTTGTTTATATTTTCAATTATTCTACAAAATAAAGTTTAAAAAATGAGAACATATTTAAATGTAAAAAAAAAAAAAAGAAAGAAGCAAATTTTATAAAATGCAGAACTTGGAGGAGTGCAGCTTGGGAAGAAGCCTGACCCGCGGGCCGAACTCCCCAGCACCCGGGTGTCTGAGCCGCGTGGGCCTCGGACCCGCCGCCCCCGCCCCAGCGCGGCGTCGGGAAGGAGGGGCGAGCCTGGGTTGACAAGGAGCATCTCCTGCCCGTCTCCACCGCCGGCCTCAGCTCCCACCTTCTGGGTCACCTCTGTGAACGCTTCCCCTTTGCATTCGAGCACCTAAAGCAAGGTGTCCAACAAAACACACCCACATAGACAGAACAGCCCCAGTGGACGTCCACCTTCACGCTGCGGGCCCAGGCTTTTGGGGTGACCCGCCCGTCATATCTCCTGGTGGAAGCAGGGTTAGTGCTTGGAGGAAAAGGTGCCTCCTCTGCGATGACATTGTGCCAGGTGGCATCGGCGAGCGGGAAGGGCTGTCAAGCGGCAGCGGGTCGTGAAGGAAGGCACACCCTTCCCCGGGGACCTACAACGCTGGCCGGAAGAGCCATTGCCCTGCAGCGTGGGGGTGCGTTCACTCAGCCACAGGCTCCGCTCCGTCCTGGTCTCGCCGGACCTGGGGCGCAGACGGGGCGGGAGTTCCAGCCGGGGTGCCAGGAGGCCTCCGGTGCCGCGCTCCATGCTCATCAAGCCTTGTTTCAGTTTTAGGGAAACTGGACAACTCTTCCCAAAGGACGCTGCACCTGCTGGTTGTCCTGCTCCTGGTCCTGGCTTTGGCCACTTCGCTGCTGAGTTCCGGGTTTACCTTCTACAACAGCATCAGCAACCCCTACCAGACGTTCCTGGGGCCGCTGGGCGTGTACATCTGGAACGGGCTCGGCGGTGAGTATGGGGGGCCCAGCGCGCCCCGGGAAGCCCGCGCTCCTGCCCTCTCTCAAATATACACGAGCACACACAGTCACACACAGTCACAGCCGAGCCAGGGGCAATTACAGGACCCTTCCGGGTCCCGGGCCTCGTGCTGGGGCTGGGTTTTATTTTCCTCCAGCGGCATCGTTGGTTAAGCACCTCTTGGAAACAGAATTCTGTTTCAAATGCACTGGAGGGAGAAAAGAGGGCGGTGAGGAAAGGGCATCAAAATATATAATATTTGGTATTTGCTTTTGAGTATCTACTGTAACAGGTTAAACCAAAACACACATACATCCACAAAGCATTCACTGAGCCTCTGCATGAACTTGATTCCAAATTAGGCCCCTTGAGATGTACGGAAGTACACACACGTGCATGCACACACGCCTGGCTGCCGTTTATCTACAGTCCACTTGGGCTAAAGTCCACACACGACTCGCCTGCGTGATGACGCACAGACAACCACGGATGGTGTCATTAGGAGAATCTGGGGCCCACGCCCCCCTCGTCAGCTCCCTGTGAGGGCCAGGTGTCGCTGTGTGTCTTTACGAGGTTATTTGATGGTTTGTTGGGTGGGGGTGCTGGGGTGGAGGGTGGAGCCAGATGGGAAGTGGATCACCACTTGCCCCTGCCTCGGGCTGGGGTCAAGGTCAGGTCTCCAAGGTCGTGCACCTGCCAGGCTGCCAGGTTTCTCCTAATCTCTCCCTCTCTCTACCACCCACCCCTGATCTCAGGAATGGGCCTGAGGAAGGCTGTCCTATGAAGGGGTGGCTCAGGATGTGGCTTCTTGTAGGTTCCAGGAGATGCATTTAGCAGAGGCCCGAGAACTCCAGGCAGAGCCTCCTCTGCTTCCACAGAAGCCCCCATGGTGAGCTGGGATGGGGCGGCTGGAAAAGTCCCCTCATCGCTACGCCATGGCTCTCTACCTGTGCTGTTGAGCACTCAAAATCAGGCTCGCTGGTGTGTGCCGCTGGCTGATGGGCATGGCATAATGGCTTCTGCTGTGGCCATTGTGAGCTGCTACCGTGAGGCCACTGGACACCGAGCCAGCGTGAGCTGCTGCCAGCCCAGCTCAGGCACGAGGGAGAGCCACGCCACTCAGTTACCAAATGGGGACACCTGCAAAGTACAAGGGGCACTCGTGATAATGAAGCCAGGACAACAGGTGGAAACTGGGACTGCCGCGGGCACACCTGGCCACATATCACATTCCATACCCCCAGCTCAGCCCAAGGGTTTTGGTGTCAGGTTAATCTAGCCAGTCATGCATGGGTGGCCTTTTCCTTCCCTCCTGTATTTTCATTCCTGGTGGTAAAGACAAGCCCCCAAGTGCAATGAGCATCCATCCTATGGAATGAGAAAGGTTCCTTCCCCTCTCATGGCACAGCCACCTGGGTGGCAGGCAGGCTTACGAACTCAGATATTCTGACCCAAATGCCAAGCTCTTTCACCCACCTATTTCTATGATTATAGTTGACCAAAAGCCTAAACATTTGTTGCTATCTGATGGGCAGAAACTAGATCATTTTTAATTGTATTTTTGCTCATGTATAATAATTAAGAAGCCGGAGGAAATGGTAGCTTCAGGTATAGCTGGATTCAGGGTCTCAGGCCATATCATCGGAATGCTGTTTCCATCCCTGGCTCCATCTCTCGAGTTCCTTGGCCTTCCCTGTGATTTTAGGCATCCAGGCTCTGTCCTCCTAAAGGCTGCAGCCATTCTAGGCTTATGCCTGCTTTGAGCAAACCCAGAGGAAAAGAGCTCTCCTTTCCCAACGGGAAGTAACCCGTTGCCGCCGGCAGGGTTGAATTCACCAATCAATTGGTGAAGATCCCAGCCCACCTTGGAGTCAGGCCAGTGGGCAGCCCTTCCCCAGTCACAGGGCTGAGGGGGAGGAACGGGTTCCCCGGAGGAAAACCAGGTCTCAGTCCCAGCGGCAGGGAACCAGGGCCAGCAGAACAAGACAGACTCAGCAACACTTGTGTCTACAGACTTTAAGGGTTCGAATCCTGTCCCTCCACCACATCAAGAAGGAAACTGTTTCCTGCCAGGCTGTGGTTTCCTTCCCCAGCGCCTCTTTCCCTCTGCAGCTGAGCCAAGGCCGTCCTTGCCCATGGCAGAAGCCCAAAGCTTGTGGGTGGAGGAAAAGATGAATAAATCGGGGCTGGTGACAAAAGGGCCTGAGACGGCCTCCCTCCTTCCCCACCTACTTCTGACAACAGAGACCCTTTGAGGGAGAGCGAATTCATGCCACATTCCTTTCCTCAGCTCAGGGACAAGTTCTAACACAGAGAAGGGCCAGGAGGTGGGCGGAAAAATAATCCAAGGCATTGATCTGTCGGGAGGAGACTTGAGTTCTGACAAGCCTGGAGGGACGCCTTTGTTCAGCCGTTTGGCTTTGACTTTGCATCTGCTTTCCTCAGCAAGCCCCCTGCAGCCCTCTCGATCAGAGCGCTTGGCCCTCTGGAGTCGCCTGTGGTTTCCCGAGGCTGGAGAATTTAGCGAAAACTCCCCCGTTTACCCAGAGCCTCGTCTTTGGTGGCTCGGCCCCCAGAGTGGACTTGAGTCAAAGCTGCTCCTGAAGAGTCCTTGCCTTGGGAGATTGCAGCTTGGGGGCCCAGAGGCCAGGTCAACTTCTGGGGTGTCCTGGGGTGAACTTCAGGGCCTGCAAACCCCCAGAAGGGCTGGATTTGGAGAACGTCCTTTTGCTGGCAGGCATGCAGGGAGGGTCCTGGAGGGGAAAAAGAGGGGGCAGGCTTCACAGCTAGTTTCTGACAGAATGGGAACGAGTCTACTTTTAGGAGAAAGTAGCAGGCCCACCTCCCTGAGTCCTGTGCCCTCTGACCCCGGCCTGTCCTCTGCCCCACACTGGCCTGAGAAAATCAAACTTCGGGTAGGGGAAAGCGACGTCGCCCGTCACCGGCCCAGTGACAGGCCAGGAGGGGAGGCCAGCCTGCTGAGCTCCCAGAGCACCTCCTGCTACCACAGGCTCCTCCAGTCCTTGGGAAGAACTGGGGGTCCCGGAAGCTGGAGGAGCCGGCGGTAGAGGCAGAGCCAGGTCCATGCCACCAGCCATCTCGTCCTGAAGGCGACGGACTCAGCTTGGCCTTTGTGGGGTGGTGGCCCTTCCCAGTTCAAATCAAAGCTAGAGGCACCCCCCCTTTGGAGAAAGTACCTCTGTATTCACCCTCTTCTTTATGAGGCAGCTTTTATGAGAACCTTCACAGGAGCGTAATGAAGGATTGAATGCACATGGGGCTCTTGGAGAGCATCAGAGGGCAGGGACTTTTGTACATGCAAACTATTAGGAAATAAAGTCCTTAAGTCGAGGAGCCACGCCCGTCATCACGGGCAGCTGGAGCACTCTCCTTGCGGTCACACACAAAGACCACCTAATTAAGAGCCTTTGGAGGACCCTTTGGAACACAGTCCTGGTCGTGGGTGATGGCTAGGGCACGTTTGACACCAAATGCCGGCCTGGTGCCGAGTCAATGTCAGGGATGAAGAGTTCTCGGGATGCCCCAGAGGCCTCGAGCATGCGCGCGTGCAGCCACCCGGAGCCCGGCCGTGCTGGACCACGTGCACTGCCACCTGCGACGCCTGCCACGTCAGCGTTCCTTTCCCTCTGGAAGGTGCAGAGTGGGGCTCCCAGGAGGGAAACAGCCTCCAAGCTGGCACAGCCGGGCCCTTGGGGCCTGCCCTTCCATCTAACGAGGCCAAGGCAGCTCTCTTAAGCTCCTCCCGAGGGATGCTCTTCAGTGGAATCCGAAGTGATGAATTCGAGAAGAAAGATTAAAAAATGAAAAATTATCTTCTCAAATAGTTGAGTCAGGGCAGCCCTCTTGGTTAAATGCAGGCAGTGGCTCCTCAGGGCCTAGAAAATCAAGTTCAAGCTCCTGAGCTGGCATGGGAGGCTCTCCTGGGGCGGGGCTTCCCATCTTCCTCCAGTGCTTAGGAGCCCCACAAGCTGGGCTCACGCCCATGCTGCCACAACTCTGAACTCTTTACTTGTGCTGCCTCCTCCACTTGACATGCTCTTTTCCTTCCTCATCCTTTCCAACTCCTTATCATCCATCAAGCCCTCTCTAGCCAGCTTCTCTATTGACCCTCCTGTTCATTCATTCATTCATTTTCACTCATTCATTCAGCATGCCTACTATGCATATTGCCCTTAGGGTTGGCTGTTGGATATATTACTTTACTGTCATCATCATCATTTAGTTCTTACACCACAGCTACTGAAAAGATTTGAGCTGGAATGTTTGCTCTTGGCCATGTACTGTCCTGAACAATCTTCAGCATCTCATCCTTAAAATCTAGTTTGTGTCTCACATTTCTTTTGTATTTTTTCTAATGCCTAAGAGATTGTCAACCCCGGGGTTGATAGTCAATAAGTGCCCCTAGAGTGCAAATGCCATTAAGAAAATATGGATTGCCATGTCATTTATGAAATTTCCTCTTCTTTTCAGCAATGTTTATTTTCCTGACCATGATCCTGTTTGTGGTGAACACACAATCTAACCATCTCTCAGAAGAGTTGTCCCGGATTCTTTACCCAACATTCACTCTCCGAGAGGCGACCCACCAGTACGGGCACTCATTTTGGCTCATGTTGCTCATCATTTTCCTAAATGTCATCACTGTGGTCATCATCGTTTTCTACCAGAAGGCCAGATACCAGCGGAAGCAGGAGCAGAGGAAGCCAATGGAATATGCGCCGAGGGATGGAATTTTATTCTAAAGAGATCTTTCATGTCAGGTCGTGGAGCAGTAACTGGTTAGTTTGTCTGGACAATCAGCATGGTGAAGTGAAGTCCTGGCTGACTGTCATTTTGTGATCATTTTCATTATCTCATGACACTATGTTCTTCATATATGATCTATCCCTTGATAAGAGTTCCCACAAGACTGGGGAAAATGGATGGGAAGAGGTTGCCATATGTAACTTACAAAACTGTAGAATGATTAAGAGCTGATGGATCTTTCAAGATCCGGTCTTATTATTTCAATTAAGAAAGGCTTGGCTAGACACCTTTCCTCTGAGTAGCTCAAAGCATTTCACCACTTATCATCTCATTGTCCTCAGGAAGGAACAGATGTCATCATTTCCACTCCATGAATGAAGATTTCTGGGAACAGCATCATCAGAACTGGTCTTTCCAGGACTGAAAAGATCATTTAGGGATAAATAATCTCCTCTCTGCATCCTCAGTCACTGATGCAACTTGAGCCCATCATTGGGTAGAAGTGCTGAACCTGTGCCCCTCAAGCCCATTTTTGAGAATCCAGCTTGAAATTCCCATTCTGGAATTCTTGGATGGAAAAGAATAAGGGGTGGGGAAAGAGTGAGAGAGAGGGAAAACATCTAGCCCTTCAGTCTAAATGCTAAGAAGGTTTGGTTGAAAGGCTTGGGCTGAATTCGGTCAAAATGGAAATGAAACGTGGCACCAAGTTCTAGCGACCAGTCCATCAGCCAAGACTGTGTGAGTTAGTGCAGTGTAGACACAGATGCCATTGATTAGAAGGAAGCGTATCCCCTATCAGCTGCCTCCTGTCCTGCTAGGGGACTGAGGAAGGAAAGGGTGAGGACGTGGTGGTTTGTGGACATTCCTGGAATCAGGGCCAGAGCAGACAACAGAACCCAGGCTTTGGGGCGCCCTCTAAGAACAGGTGGGTAAACTAGTTTATGGTTTCATCAGAAGACAGTAGGCAATCAAGAAAATTAAAAAATGGATTCGATCTGCTTTGCCAATAGGATGCATTCCTAGAAAATCACTGTAAGACTTTCGAGCTTGACTCTCCCTCAAATTAGCCAGGTGGAACATCAAAAGATTCTAAAACAATTGTCTTTCACATCTTGATGGAATAAGTCAAAAGGAACAGAATACTTGGGTATAATTTGCAAAACAGAAGCTCTTTGGACAAAAAGATATGCCATTTGTGAAGCTAAAAGTGATTAATAACTTTCTTTTTTTTTTCGCAATCTGTCTGAAAAATAATATTTTTAATTGAAAGAAATATTTATTCAGAACTTGCAATGTGGCAAGCAAGCACCCTGGTACTCTGAGCAACAGGCTGCCATGAAACCCACTATCTAGCAGTCAGGACAGGCACTTACATTTCATTTACAGCAGACACTTAGCCCCAAAATTGTGTTCATTCTTTGAAAGGTCATTTCTCTATAACCTCCTACCCCAAAGTCCAACTAATTTAATGACACTCTAATATGTTAATTTATTAAGAAACTTTGAACTTATTAAAAGTATGATCTTCAACAGTGAACATTTTCTAAGTACTTAAAAGCAATCAACATGTCTGTTCTTTGTAGGTTTGACTTTTACATATGATTTCGATAATGTGGCCAAGCAATTAAGATAAAATGGATATGGCTAACGAACCCATGCAAACAATTGATAAATAGACATGCTCACACAATGTATTAATGTAAATGATTTTGTATAAAGTCAAGAGCAATGCATTTACTTATCCCAGCATATGAGCAAAGCTCAGTTTCTTTAGGGAACAAATTGTTTTAATCTTTTTTTCACAGATGACATTTATGGAACCATTGAAAATACAGGCATCAGGTGAAGGGAGCTATGTTTCCAATGTGGGAGTTGATGGTAATGGCTCTTAGCTTGTTTGAAGTTGTTAGGTAATGAAAACTACCAGCAGACATTCGGTGGAAATCTTGGTAAGCAAGAACAAGGCTTGTACACTATTCCAAGTACAGTCAGTGCCTAAGGAACCCCATGCCTCCGCGCTCCAGCTTCTGGGTTGGGACACAATGAGGTAGACTGAATCTTTCTTTCTCAAGAAATAAGTGCTGTTGGGTAACAATTTGCTATTCCAAACCACTTAATGTAAGTGCATTCTCTTACAAGTGATATAATGGAACCATTTGGAAACGCTTGTTTTGGAGGGGCCCAAATTATTCTTTGGAATTAGAACGTTTTAGGGGCCCTGATATGACCCTTAATTAATCCACATGGTCTTGTTATGATGAAGTGGCTTACAAAGTTGATCCATATTTGCAAAATAAATAAATTACATAAAATATCTTCAATATTATTTAAAAAAACATTCTACGTTGATAACCTCAGGAGAATTAATACTCAGTGCCTGGACTCCTGCCAATGAATTGACATAGGCAGAGCACATGGGGTCACAAGGTAACCTCTAGGCAAATTTAGCTCAGATTAGAATAAAAATAATAATTACTATTATCTTCATTATTATCTTATTTGATTGTCCCAACAAGCCCTGTGGATTAGCAGAGCAGGGAGCATTGTTCTCTTGGACAGGACACAATGGTATGTGTCATGTATGATACTGGCTGAACATCGTGTGCACCCTGTACCTTACACGAGGAGTCACAGGTAGAGAGGTCTTCCAAGCAACTGACAAGGAGATAGAAGACCATTCTGAGCAACACTGAAGACCCACATGCTTTCCCAGCGGCTCTCACTCAGTCTCGAGTCCTTATTTGTGCCTTCTGTGGTTGCTCCAGCCTCTCTGAGGTCCCAGGAACCCGCAGACAGATGCTGCAAAGGAAAACCGCCAAGCGAAGTTGAGGAGGGGGCTCTCCTTACGTCCCCACCAGCTCCCTATCCAAGGGCTTCCTCCTTCTCTTTCACTGGAACCAGCCACTTAGTACAGACTTGCAGCTGGGCTCTTGGTCACCTGAGCCAGGGTCTTGCCACCTGAGAAGGGAAGTGGACACAGACTGTGGGGGACTGGGATAGCTGAGAGTCTGGAGCTTCTCTGACTTTGAAATCCCGCCCTGGAGAAAAGCTGAGGAGCCGTGGTCTCTGCACCCTTCTGGGCTCTCCTGACCTTGGCACCCACAGACCCCAGGGGCCTCGGGCAGAAAGGTCCTACCCACCTGCTGAGGGCTTCACGTGCTCTCTAGTCCTCGGTCCCCATCCCCATCCCCCAAAGATTCCCACCCCGGGGACTCGGGGACACATGGATAAATGGAAGTGTCATCCCATAGCCAGCTGTCAATGTCTCACTGATTAAAAATGACATAATAATAAATAATAGAAATGATCACCAGCATTGGGTTAAGCAGGGAAGCTCCGCAATCTGACCCCCTGGGATCTGCTACTCATGACTTGGATACGTTGATCTTGCTAAACCATATTTTAATCATCTGTAAAATAAGGATGTTTATCGCGAGTTTGGCTCATGTGCTGTTGTGAGAATTAACTGTGATAAGGCATGCAAAGGGCTGAGGACCCTCCATAACTTCCCATCCTTTCCAATTCATTTCAAATCAAACCTCAGCCCAGGCTCGGGTGCAGCCCAGAGCTGGAGAGGACTGGGCCCCTGCCCCCATCCCCAAATAAGGCAGCAGAACCAGTGACCGAAGGACTGAGGTTTCTGAGATGTGGTCCTTAAGAAAGACAGCAATTAGAATATCCAACAACTTCCTAGCTTTAGACTGTGAAAGCTTAATTTTCAAAATATTCAAATGTTTAGTGAAAAGAAAAATCTGGAAAGAAATACATTCTATTTTGTAACTATTACTTTTAAGCAAACTGTATAAAAACCCAACAACCCCCCTCCATCCCATCCCCTGACAAGAGGGTAAATTTTAAAATTTTAAACTTGCACCTCTGTGGAATGATCTACCCGGCTAGTCAACCTGAATCATGCCACTTCAGCCAAATGTCTCACTCGTGTAAATCACTCTTCCAGAAGTGGGAGGTGCCTCCTGTTTCAACCCAGGGCACGACAACGTTGGGATGCACTGAGGATGTTCCAGAAGGGGCGTCAGCTCTGGTCCTCACAGCAGCCATGGCAGCGATAGACTTTCCTTGTTTTCCAGGTGCCAGGCCTGAGAGCGTGTCTACTGTAAGTGGCTTACATGGGAGATTCCACATGGAGAAAGCTTTTGTTGGTTTAATTGATCCACTTTATAAATGAGCTACTGGGGCTCAGAGAAGGGAAGTCGTGCGCTTCCACGGCATAGCACAGGGGAGGCTGAGCCAGGATTGGATCAGGTCTACCTGCCAGGTTGCCCGAGAGGTCTGTGGGTGGGGCAGAGCCCCTTAGGTGGTGTCATGGGTGCATACAAAAGGGTGTGAGACATCTGAGGAGCCTTCAAACCCCAGTCCTTGGGTACCGTCATGCATGTGCCATTCCAAGTGACTGAGTCGGCAGGATTCGTGGGGTGTTCAATCAGGCAGACAGCCACCTTAAATTAAAAATGTAACCCTTTTCTCTGGAAGCTACTCACTCCATGCTATCACCCCTGTCTTCCTGCACGGATCATATACTTCATACAGACTAACCTCTGCTTGCCGCCTCATCACAATTAAGTGCAGATCATTAGCTCGTGTCAGGGGGCGTGGAGGGGAAAGCTTGTGCTTATGCTTTAGGAAGAGGTTTCAGTCAATACTCATTGGAAATAAACTAATTGAACGCCAGCTAGACTCAAGGCATGGAGGTGAGAGCTGGGAACCCAGCAGTGGACACAACAGACAGGGAGCTGGTGGAGAAACTGGATAGAGAGACACGGAGTCTGATGTGAAAAGATGGTACCTGAAGGGCTAGTGGGTGCTGTGGAGGGTTCCTGGAGAAAGACTTGGCCCTGGGTCCCCCATAAACAGTGGCCTTGAGCAAGGATGGAAAAGGACCTTAGAGATTCTCCCATATGACCCACCCACCTTGCAGAGGAGTAGAGGAAAGAGGAACGCAGTGAGTGAAGGCACAGCTTCCTCACCTGAGAAATGAAATATAGGGGTAGAAGATTTGGGAACTTTTAAGTTCTTTTTGCTTCCTTTGAATTTCATAAAGTTTCTTTTTTAAACAAACATTCACATAAACACCAAATGTGAAAATGTCAAGGTTCCAAGTATGTACATTAGCATTTCATACATGTTTTCTATGGAATGTTCATGTAAAAATATTTTTGACTGCTTGTATTCCAAGAGCAATGTAGAAAGCCTACGATGCCAGGATCTTGCTTTGCTGTGTTGTTGTCGAAATGTTATCTTCAGCTTTTATCCAACAAAACCCAATGGCTCATAATGACAGGTATATTTGATAGCACGTGAAAATGTTCATTTTCATATTCTTGAAGTGAGGGGTCCTTTAACCAAGCTTTTGCTTTCCAGACTTTTTCATTTTTCACTTATAAAAGTGCCAAAGACCATGAGGTACCCTGGTGCAGATACTCCAGAGTCACTAGCCTGGAAATCCCATGGTTTTTACTGAGCATCCCAACACACCAGTTGTTTCAGTCAGGGTTCCCCAGAGAAATGGAACCAAGAGGATGTAGGCACATCAAGAGAATTGGCTCACAGGATTGTGGGGCTGGCAAGTTTAATCTGGAAGGTGGATCAGGCTAGAATCTCAGGCAGGATTTCATGCTGCTGTCTTGGGGCTGGATTTCTTCTTCTCCAGGAACCTTTAGCTTTTGCTCTTAAGACCTTCAACTGATGGGATGAGGTCCAACTACATTACCAGGGCACTCTTCTTTACTTAAACTCAACTGATTGCAGATGCTAACCACATTGATGAAACACCTCCACAGCAGCACCTAGCTTAGTACGTGATCAAATAACTGGGTGCAGGAGGCTTGCTGTGATGACACATAAGTCTGCCAGTCAAACCAGTGTTTCATACTCTGCTGTGAACATGGTTTCTTTGGAAACGTTTCATAGCTATACTCTGACCCAAGCTGGCTAATGCCAAGTCAGCTGATAAATCATCATCTCTAATGTCCTGCTTAAATAACTTTGATCCCAGTGAACACTTGTCTAGGTTAATGCCTCCATGAAAATTTTGTACTCATGAACTTGTTCAATCATGCAGAGAATTTTGATAGCAAGATAGATGACACCATATCTCCAGAGGATCAAAAAAGAGATTGATGACAGTGAAAATACATCATAGGGGAGTGGATGTGGCTCAAGCTTCTTATATAGGAGGCCCTGAGTTTGGTTCCTGATACCTCCTGAACATACAAAAACAAGGGAAGTAAATGTGGCTCAAGCAATTGGGCTCCCCTCTTCCATATAGAAGGTTCAGGGTTCGATACCTGGAGCCTCCTGGTGAAGGCGAGCTGGCCCATGTGGAGAGCTGGCCCATGCAGAGTGCCACCCTGCACAGGAGTGCCGCCCCATGGAGGAGTGCTGAGCCATGCAGAAGTGCCGCCCCACACAGGAGTGCCGGCCAATGCAGAGAGCTGAGGCAGCAAAATGATGCAATAAAAAGAGACACAGAGAGGAGACAATAAGAGACTTAGCAAACCAGGAAGCTGAGGTGGCACAAGAGAATGACTGCCTCTCTCCCACTCTGGAAGGTCCCAGGATTGCTTCCTAGAGCTGCCTAATGAGAAAACAACCAGACACAGAAGAACACACAGTGAATAGACACAGAGAGCAGACAATGGAGGGAGGGGGGAGAAATAAATAAATAAGTCTTTAAAAACAAACAAACAAAGGAGACAACTTGGGGGAGCCGATGTGGCTCCGTGGTGGAGTGCCAGATTTCCATATGCAAGGTCCCAGGCCCAATCCCTGACCCTGGTACCGAGAAGAGACGAGACGAGACGAGACGAGATGAGAAGGTACCGTAGTTATTTTAGGCCAGGGACTCTCAAAAACCTTTTTGGTCCCAGGACCCCTTTTCAACCTTACTAACAATTGAGGACTCCAAAGAGATTTTGATTATGTCAGCTATGTCTATTGATATTTATCATATTAGAAATTAGTAAGATTGAAAATATTTTTATTTATTTGAAAAATTTTCATTACATGTTAATAGTTACGTGAAAAATATACATTTTTAAGAAAAATAACTACATTTCAAAACAAAATTGAGTGGCATTTTGCATTTTTGAGAATCTCTTGACTAAATGGCTTATAGGCTTAATAGAAGTCTGCTGGATTCTCACATCTGCTTCTGTCTTCAATCTGTCATAAGAAGTTGCTTTGGTTGAAGAAAATCGACCTCACACAGAGATCTAGTTAGATGCAGTGTTTTAATAGCCTTGTTAGATAACTATGGATAGTCTTCTATGATACTCCACCAAAATCTGACACGTGGTAGCTTCTTCGGAGCCAGTTCCAGTGTGGAATCTGAAAGCTCATCAGTGAGCTTTTCCTTCCTGCTGCATTGGCCTCTGCCAGTCTCCCTTGTGCTGTGACTGGATCGTTAACCTGCTTGTAACAACACGTATCCATCACTTGGAAATACCGGCTGAGTATTGTGGAGATCTTCTTTAAATGTTGACACATTTCCTTATAAACTATAGAAATTCACATTGTTTAGTATCACCACCAATCTCATCAGGGAAGTCTTTAAAATACCAGGAAGCTGCTAAGCTCACAACAGCAGATTAAAATGTTCCCAAATTCTAATTTTCACTTGGAAGCTCAAATTTTATTATTGGCAACAAATGACTGTCAGTTGTTTCCCTTGAAATGACAGGCTCACTTTGTTCATTTTTGAGAAAATGTTGCCAAATACCCAAGTCTGAATAGGCATCATATGCCAGTCATTCTTTCAAGTAAAAATGGAGTTTCATGGAAAAAAGCAGTTAGTTCAGCTCCCAATGCAACCAACCACACAAATGCTTTTTCCTTGAGTCAACCAACACACTTCATGTGCAGCAGAAATGCTTATGTGCATTTTCCATTAATATTTTGTAAAGCAATATAGGGGCCTTTGAAGAAAATTATTTATTAAAAGTAATCATTTTTACTTTAAGCGAGGACATTCTCAACTGAAACTTGCCTTTTAATTTTTTTTCCTGCAAGTGTTTGTGGTGAAGAATGCAATAACTACTAGTGCAGTTTGGGGCCACTCGATCCATGCAAAGACATGAGCAATTTCACCCATCACCACTCTTCCACCGTCTGTTCAAGGACTACAGTAAAAAGAGGGAAAGGACATCCTAGTGTTGTTATGAAAATAGTTTTGGCCTTGCAGACCTCCCAAAGGGTCTCAGGAACCTGAGTTCTGGAACCACTCTTTAATAACTGGGCTATAGGCCTCTCCCATCAAATGCTGCCATTCTGGAATAAGTGAGCCAAATGAAATTTATTAAATCAGTGTTGCACACTTGGTTTTGGTCTTCCCATCAGTTGAATTTCAGTGTAGAATTCCTAGGGGTTGGAAGGGTTTTGCATCCTCAAGACAACCTTCTGTGTATTTTATTTTTCCCTTCTTAGATTTGTGCAAAAGGCTCCTTCTCTAAAAGGGATGGACACTAGCCCAGAACCCAACTGAAGAGTAGTCTTCAGCTTGATTACTTGGAGTTTATATCACCATTAAAAGTATCTGAGTAATTGCTCACCAGGGTTGAGAGAATCAAGTCATCTCCTCATGGGTCCCCAACAAAGACGCTTGAGGTATCTACTTTTCCAGCTGGTCTGGTCTGCACCCAATCTGTGGGGCCCCACACTGGCATCTGGTAGACCCAAGTCCACAGCGAGGTCAGTCTCTATGGGTTTAGCAGTGCCAGGCCCTGCTGCGTCATGTGTAATTACACCCCTGCAGTAGATCTTCCTAGAGGGAGAAAGGTTGACAAATCTTTTTGTTGGCAATGACTGTTCTGGGCTCTTTTTTTAAATTGGATTTAACTTTCTATATTTTGAAGCTCCACTGTTTTCAAAAGAATCCGAATTCATGCCAGTAGCCTGGTTCGCCATCCTTTCTGCTGTATCTTCAAGAGCTTGCCCTGAATTAACTGGACATTTTTTAAGTGGTATAGAGGCAAGTGGTGAGGCAAGTGTGAAATCCCTGCTTTGAGGACTAGGCGCCTGCGGCACAAGGCTCTTCCTCTGGTTTTGGAGGACGTCTACTTGTAGAACCTTCTCCAAAGCCTCTGGTTTCTGTGGGCTTCATTTTAGCCCGCGGCAACCCATATTGTTCTTTGTTTCCATCTTCAAAGAGAGGAAAAGCTGATAATAAAGAAGCAGGGATAATTTTATTGACTCCTCAAACTTCAGGGGACTTGTATTTGGAATCCGATTTCAACTGCATCTTCACCTTGATCTGGGGAGGGAGGGAGGGAGCATATATCTTTATCATCAGAAACATTCAGGTCTCCCCTCAGCTGAAGATAAGGGTGTCCAGAAAGCCTATTATGCCGGTTGGACTATTTGCCCCTATATTAAGTTGTCTCAGATTTCTGTATTTTTAAAAAATTTTCTGGGTTTTCCTTTCCAGGTAACTGCGCTCTTCCCTTGCTGATTTTTGTTTGTTTCATTCTCTCAGTTTTATATCTCACTGCTTTTGAGACATGCATGCCCAGAAGGCCGTGTGCCCACGTCTAAGTTGCTAACTTTAATTTTATGTGAATTTGAAAACCACTTATCCAAGATTCCTTGCTTCCTGCCTCTTTGGCTGGACACTTTGCTTTTTATTTCCAGCAGAAACAAAAAGATGACAGAGACTGTCATAGAGTAAATATAATGTGCTGTAGGGGCTGGAGGAGAGCAGGTAGCTGATGGAATGAGTCGGTGAAGTATTCACAGAGGAGGAGATGTACTAATGGAATCTTGAAGGATGAGTTGGCGTTTGTCACGTAAAGATGGGGGAGGGGCATTCTGTCTGCCACCCTCCCCTCCCTCCTGAACCTTCCTTTGAGAACTGCTATTTGAAGTAGTTCATGAGCCACCCAAGAAGCCCCACTGCGTGAGAGCTTGGCCCATCTTTTACCCAAGACGGTATGCCACACCTCTGTCACTCTTTGTTCACCAGCATTGATTTGCATTGACTGGCTCCAAAAATCAAATACATCTGCCTATAGAGAAAGAAGATTTGCCCTCACTGCGGATGTCATCTTGGGCTTCCAAAGTAATTCCCAAACCTGTTTTGAGTAATGGCCCGCAGGTTGACAGAGGTAGACAGTTCTTTGATAGTAGCTAGAACAGATTCCAATAGGCAGGTAGGTTTCTAAATCAGTTTTTATGATGCCTGGGCACAGAACTCTATTGGAACAACATTTTAGAAAGAAGTTTGGGGTCCCATGGCCCTCTGCATCATGAAATTCAGAATCTGAATAAGGCCTGAAACACTGACTTCCATGTTTTACTCTGTTTCTATGGAGAAGAGTTAAGTAAGCTGTGGCTATAACCACATGATGGGACGTGATGAAGCAAATGAAAATGAAACTTGAGAAGGAAATACAACAATATAGTGTTGTGTAAAAAGGCAAAATCACACTGTGAGCACAGATTGTCTCTGGGTGTTAAGGTGCACTTGGATTTTATTTTATCCTATTTTCCTGAATTTCATACTGTCAGCATGTATTACTTTTATATTCAGAAACAGTAATCCATATTATTTTTTTAAGAAAGTAAGAGAACAGGAAATGGGTGCCAGGGCCTGGGGGGTAATCACTCCATTCGTTGTGGGGGCTGCAGGTCTTCAATTCCAGCTAAAAGTTGGGAGAATAGGGTGAAAGCCGCCTCCCTCAGAGGGCTGTCACCAGGCTGAAATGGGGTGATTTCAACCCTGATTGTCAGGCAGTTGTTGGCTGTGGCCGTTCCGGGTGCTGCTCAGCCTTCCTGTGTTTTTGTACTACAACTCCTCCCAGGGTAAGCGCGTTGTCAAGGTGGCTGTGGACGTTTTCTCTTATGGTAATGCTCTTTGGACCCATTCACCTAAGGCCGGGAGAACAGAAGGGAGACCTGATGGCAACTGTTTGCTGATAAGCCCTGGGCTGCGGTAGATGAAGAAGAGCCCTGAGCTGGCGCGTGGCTCCTGGAAGGGTGGGAAGAAAAGGCAGGGCATTCACCCCAGCCACGGCTCAGCTCTCCAACACCGCCACAGCACCGGGTGGTGGCTGAGCCCGAGATCAGAAACTGGGACTTAATGAACTGTCAGCTGACCAATGGCGTGACCTGAGCTGGAACCTTTCCTTTCTGGGTCTCGGTTTCTCATTTGTATGGCGGGAGGCACTTGGTGAACCCAGGCTCACTTCCAGACGTTTCTATGATTAGGTCACTCTGGGTCTTTCACGAGAGTGGCAAAAGTCAATCCTGGGGTATACCTTGTTCTGAATCAAGCACGTTGTCATGCAGCTGGTCGTTTAGGGAGTAAAAAGAATTGGCTGTATCTGGCCAGATGCTGAAACTGAATGGACTGATTTGGGAGCATTTCTCCCCCAGAGGAGGACAGATTCTGGCAATGAAGGATGAAGAAAAACCTTCTGCAGACAGACTGTCAGCAGCTTCTGTCCTCAACGCGAAGGCTGGGTGTGCTACCTGAGTCACTGACAAAGTCACTGAGTCACGTGCCTGCTTATCTAATCACTCACGGCGAGTGAGTGCTGGGTCAGGACGGGCAACTTCTGCCCAGGTCAGGAGGAAGAGTGCTGTGCCCTGTCGAAGGCCACGTGCTTGAGCTGTTCCAGCATGAGCAGGGCAAAGCCTGGGACTCCTCACTGCCTGGGATTCAATCTGCGAAGAAAGGAAATCCAGCAGGAGTCAAAGGAGACCCAGTGCCTTCTCCATCATCAACTAGCGAGAAGAGACAGCCGCAAACGTTTAAGTGACCACGATAGTGAGGGGGGGGGGCAGTTTTTCAGCAGGAAAGAGCTTCCTAGCTTCAAAGAGTTGAATGAAATGGCCTTCACTGGCTCCTGCTTCTCTCTTAGGGATGTGCAGTCCAGGGAGTTGAACAAAGGCCATCGATAAACACGGTCTTTGTCACCCAGGTCACCTGCTCGGAGGAACAGCCCTGCTTTCTAAGAAAGCCCCAGAGTCTCTGTTGGGGGGAGAGTTACCAATTACACAAGAGTGTTCCCACAATGAGCGCAATTTTCTCCACACAATGATGTTGTGACGCCCTTCAACCAAAGCACATGAGGAGCCAACTCTTAGGATGGGATTTAATGCTACTCTATGTTATGGATTGAATGGTGTACCCCAAAAGATAGGTTCAAGTCCTAACTCCAGTAGAACCTCAACATGTAGCCTGATTTGCAGGTAGGGCTGTTGCAGGTGGATTTCATTATATCGGGATGGGGTCGTACTGGTGGAGGCTGGGTCCCTACTCCCACCTGCCTGGTGTCCTTCTAAGAGGAGGGAAATCTGAACCTGAGATGGCCGGACCCAGGGGAGAAAGCCTTGTGATGATGATGCAGAGACTGAGTGCTAACGCCGCAATGCCCAGGAGCTGGAGGCGGCCAGGTAGGGCTCTTCCCAGCAGTTTCAGGGGCACTCGGCCCTGCCCACACCTTGGGTTCAGCCTTCCGTCCCCTAGACACGTCTAAGGCCACCCAGCTTGGGCTGACTTGCTACGGCAGCCCCAGGAAATGAAGACACCGGATAGATGCGCCAGCCCTCCTGGCTTGTCGGCCCTGGGAGGAGGCAGCAGCAGCAGCCACACACCTGTCCACACACCTGTCCACACACCTGTCAATGACTCCAGAAGAGCCAGGGATGATGGAGAGCATGCGCCCTGTTGGACCAGGCTGATGTGCAGGCCATGAACTTCAAACATCAACTCGCACACAATTTAAGAAGCGCCAGGTCAAAACTTGTCTCTGACGAGCAAGAGCCCACAGCAGGGCCCTCAGCACCGCAGGATCTTCCCCACAGGGCTGGCATGGAAATCCCACTCTGAGGGTGAGAGGAAGGCGGGGTCTGCCCTTGCCTCGTGCCTCTGTGCCCTGTAAGGTCCCTCAGGTGGGGAAGACAAGGTAAGCATGGGAAGGTTCCAGAGCTTCAGCTGGGGAGTGGGTTCAAGGGCATTATTTATACTTCGGAAATCGATCAATAAAAATATTAAAGAAGAAAAGGAAACCTTTTTAAAAAGTGCTTTCTCAGCCCTTAGCACAAAAGTGGGGTGTTAACTGCCCACGATTCGGGGTCCCGCAGCCCTGGGTGTGACCTGAGCTCGGCTCGCACCAGCCTCTGCAGGTCTGGCTTTCACCAGCACCTCATGATGCCCCGCAAGGCTCCTCCGCTCCCTCTGGCTGACCTGGTCTCCCTTCTGTAAAAAGGGGTGCTAACAGCAGTTCTGGAGGTTGTGCGGTTACAGGAGGGCAGCTGGGGGTCCCGGGGGCAGTGTGCACTCGCAGGGCATTTTAGACTCTTCTCTCATCATGGCAGTGTGGGAGAGGGCTCCGGTGAAGGTCTGGGGCGCTGCTACAGGGACTGCGAGGGCACGGCCCTCTGTCTGCGGGAGGACAGCTGCCTGGCGGACGTCAGGGCTTGGCACGAGTTAGGAATTGCCCTGGCCTCCTGGGGAAGGGCGCTGCAGAGGCAGCTGGAGGCAGCAGCGGCCAGAGGTGCATCTGGGCACAGGGATGTCCAGTTTCCAGTTCCTAATGCAGCAAGACTGTCTTTTGGGGGCTCACTCTATGATAGGCACTTCATTAAGGAAAACATGGACCAAACATCTCACGCAATGTGTAAGTGTTCAGAAAATAAAGAGAATGATATGCCAACACCCACGTTCCCATCACTCAGAATTTAAAATGTCGAAAGGCTCAACACCATGGGTCAGCGAAACCACAGTAAGATGGCGCTTCATACCCTCTGGGATGGCTGTGACAACAAAGACAGACAAGTACAAGTGTTGGCAAGGACGTGGAGAAATCAGAACCCTCCACTGCTGTCGGGAATGGAAAATGGTGCAGCCGCTTTGCAAAACAGCCTGGCAGTTCCTCGAGCGATTAAAATGAGTTACATGACCCAGTGACTGCCACCCTGGGTGAATAGCTAATAAACCCGCGTGTCCACCCAGCAGCTTGCACCCGAGGTTTACGGCAGCCGTACTGATGCAGCCGAAAGGTGGACACAACACGCCTGGCCTTCAGCCGATGAATGGACACAAATCTTGGTCTACCCACACAGGGGAATATTATTTGGCCACAGAAAGGTATAAAGGACTGCCCCAAGCTGCCACGTGGGTGAACCTTGAAAGCATTATGCTAAGAGAAAGACGCCACAAAAGATTGTAGTAGGTGATTCGATTTTTGTGTTCAGACCATGGAAATCTATAGAGACCTAAAGCAGATTCGTGGTTGCCCAGGACCTGGGGGAATTGTAGGGTATGTGAATTATATCTCAATAAAGCCATTAAAAAGCTCTTCTTCTCTTCAAGGATTTGTGCATCCCCACGGCTGCGTGAGAGACTCATAGAATGGCATACAATTGACAGATATCTCTTGTTGATTCTGTTTCCCTAGAGAACCCTGACTACTACAGTTATACTCAGACATCTCAAAACATCTCCTAGAGTTTCCAGTTTGCATAAAAGAAATTAAACATTACTTAAAAAATAGGAGTCCCTTTGCACCCTGCCTGGGTCGTTTGTTCTCTGCCTCCTTCACGGAGGTGCCATGTCGTGGCTTTTGTCTTCTGGTCCAGACATCATGTTACTGCTCCGTCTGCCTCTAAGCATCTTTCTTGCATTTTGCACTTCATCACGCAAGAGCTCCGCGAGGCTCTACCCTTACTATCGCCATTTGACAGGTGAGCAAACTGAGGTCCTAAAAGGTCAAAATTGTGCTAGCCAAGGTCAAAAAGCCACAGGTGGGGAAACCCAAGGTGGAACCCCACTTGCCTTACCTTTGTGTTGTGAACCTGCTGCTTCACTCCACGTCTATTTTAACTTTTTTGGGTAAACCTCCCAAATGATCTCAAACTATTCGCAAGGCTAGGACGTCGGGAGCAACGTCGACAGCGCACACGTTACCGTGATGGTTAGGCTATTGTGTCAACTCAGCCAGGGAATCGTGCCCAGGCGTTTGGTCAAGCAAGCACTGGGCTAACTGTAATACAAGTCCATAAATATGGACTTTAGTCACCATTGACTTCACTGCAGTGGTAAATCATAGACTTACCACTGCATAATCATAGCTGGTTACAATTATATCAGTCAGGGAGATTGCCATCAGCAGTGAGTGACTCTTTATCCAATCAGTTGAATGCCTTAAAAGGGGAAGTGATTCCAGTATTGAATGAGAATTTCCCAGCTCGTCTTTCAACAGCCAACATCTCCCAGAGCTGGTCAAGAACCTTCCCTGGACTTTCATTGCAGCCCCTGGTTGCAGCGGCAGGAACCTGCACTTGTGCCTCCCCACGGCTGCATGAGAGACTCTTGTAGAATGGCATACTACTGACTGGTATCTCTTGTTGATTCTGTTTCCCTAGAGAACCCTGACTAGTACAGTTAAACTCAGACATCTCAAAACATCTCCTAGAGTTTCCAGGAAGCATTGTTACAGCCCTAAGGTGATTTTATAAATATTCTAAAAGGCTAAAAATTATTGTTCTGAACAGCTTGAGCATATGATCTACATTTCTTCAGTGAACAGAACCAGTTCTCACCTCGCAGTCCTGCAAATGTCACAAATCTTCCAACAAGCTTTGAAAATGTTCCCGCTCTTGCCCGCAAAGGATGAAAAAAGGAAGCTTAGCATTCCAGACACTCCCTGGTGCTAGAAAGAAGGACGTTCTTTGAGCTTGAAACGTTTGCCACAAAAAAGGAATGCGGGAAACAAAGACTGCCCTAAAAGCCCACCCCTGGCGGCCTCAGGGCGCCCACCCGCTCCCCTTTGCGGCTCACCCCGAGAAGGCGGCCGCTGAGCCCCCAGGACGAGGTCCCCTGAGCGCCGCCTCCTGGGGATCCCAAGCACCTGCGCGTCAGAGGCGGCCCTGCCTTCAGCGGGATGTCCCCTCCTGCCTGAACCCCTGCTTCTCAGGGAAAGCCCGCCTGTGGTCGTGGGAAGGGGCAGCTTTCCTGAGAGACTCCTTCCATTCTTGTCCAGGAACAGGCACGGGTGGCCGGAGCTCCGTGTCCCGGTGCTGCGCTGGCACATCAGGCCACCGCCTTGCTGTCCCCCGAGCCTGGCTGCTCACCTGGCGGCGCTGCTCCCTCCCTCCAGCTCCCGCGGATCTCGTCTGCCCCCTGCTGCTCTCGGGCGCTCTCCCCGCTCCTGAGCCCTGGAAGAGTCCCTGCCTGTCTTCGCTGCCCCAGGGAACCCAGCCTGGCTCCCCCTAGAATCTCCTCGGGGAAAAAAGAGGCTCCCTTTTGGGTTTAGACCCCGGAAGTGTCTCTGAGCGGCTCTGACAGCGACGGTATGCAGAGGTCAACCCCTCGGCCTCCCAATCTCTTCACCGCTCTAAGTCCAGAAGGCCAGACAAGCAGAAAGTGGTTTTTTTTCTTTCATGATAAAGCCCTTGGAGGAACAAAAGATTTTTTATTTCGAGGAGGTATAATTTATCTATTTTTTTCTTTTGTTGCTCGTGCTTTGGGTGTACAGTCTAAGAAACCATTGTCCGACACAAGGTCCTGAAGATGCTTCCCTATATGCATACATACATACATACATATATATACACATACATATAGTATCGAGGCCAGGGATTGAACCCGGGACCTTGCATGTAGGAAGCCGGTGCTCAGCCTCTGAGCCACATTGGCTCCCTTAAGTTGTTCTTTTTGTTTGTTTGCTTGTTGTTTGCTTTTTGTTTGTTTCTAGGAGGCATAGGAAACTAAACCTGGGACCTCCCGTGTGGGAAGCAGGCACTCAGCCACTTGAGTCGCATCCACTCCCCTATGTTTTCTTCTTGGAGTTTGATAGTTTTAGTGCTTCGATTTAGGTCTTTGATGCCTTTTGAGTTGATTTTTGTATATGTTATGATATAAGGGTCCGCCTTTTTTATTTTTTATTTTTACTTTCAAATAGAGCTCCACTTTTCCCAGGACCATTTGTCCAAGAGACTATCCTTCCCCATTGAATGGTCTTTGTCACCTTGACGAAAACCAGCCGGCGGTCAACGTGAGAGCTGACTTCCCGGCGCTCAGTCCTGTCTCGCTGGCCTGTTCTTGCGCGGCACGTGCTGCTGTGTTCACTGTGGCTTTGTAGTAAGGCTTAGGATCAGGACGCGAGCATCCTCTAACTTCATTCTTCTTTTCAACTGTGAACCTCCGGGACCCAAGAGGCGGGTAGAAGGCGCCCTGGCCCAGAGGCGCCCGCAGCTACCCCGGCTCAGCCACACTGGCTCCCCCCACCCACCAGCCAGCTCTGCCTTGCTGCCACTGGGGACCCCCTGGCTGCGGGTCCCCGCCCAGGCACTAGGAGGCATTTCTGAGCAGCGTGAGGAACCTGGACGCAGGACTGCGACGGCCTAGCCCCGCCCCGGAGCTCCCCGCTGCTTGGAGCTTCCCCAGCCCCGGAACAGCACGTGGACTCCCGGGCCCGTCCTGCCACTCACCCCAGTGGGGCATGAGCAGCCGTCCGAGGACCCCAGGGCTGGAAGCCCCTCCCGAGGGGGCCCTCCTCCCTTAGGAGGCAGACCAGCCGAGGCAAGGGGACTGCAGTGGCAGCAGGTCCCACCGAGAGGACAGCACTTTCGGCTGCTGCACGGGACCCTGGCATTCAAAGGAGCCTCTCTGAGCTGCAGTGCGGCGGGCACCGGACCCTGGAGCTCACACCGCAGCAGGCCTGGGAGCAACTGGAGCAGGGGCTAATCCCAGCGAGTTGCAGCCTCAAGCGTGGCGGCTGGAAACGTGTTATCCATTCATGATGAACTGGGTGGGGCGAACTGGCCCTTCTGACCGGGAGTTGGAGGAGGCCTGGCCTGGCCTCCAGGCCAAGAAGCAAGCAGATCTGGAAGCCCAGCGCCCCCTGGCCATGACCCTGAAGAGGACTGGCCCATCAGCTCCGCTCCCTGGCCGTGACGCTGAAATCCCCGCCGCAGGCCTCCTGCCTGGCTTAGGAGATAAGGCGGGCAGGAAAGAGCGGTGGCAGGGAAGGGCGCACAGGGCACGCAATTGTGCATTGTCCCCTGTGCACCCCATAGCGACCTGACTAAGTTGGTGGGCTCATTTGGCAGAGGAGGAAACTGAGGTTCAGAGAGTTTCAGTGGCTTGCCCAGGGTCACAGAGCTGGAGGTGGAGGGCCTGGACTTGGCCTCCTTCGGGCCATCTAGGAAATATGACTTCTGGTGAACTACACATTGTGTCACATATAAGCTACTTTCCTTCCCGTTTCCTCTTAGCTCTGCTGAACATTAGAGTAAGGGCACACTACACTTTTTTGTAAGATCTGGAGCATAGGCAGGTTATATCCTTCAGGGGTTCTCATTACAGGGGGCATTTGAAAGCACTTGTTATAGCAGCAGGGTGCAGATTCGAATGCAGCTGAGGATCACTTCATTGGGGGATCCCTGAGCCACTTGATCCCACAGAACTCCGGTGATTCCACTGCAGCGTCAAACGGACCCAGCGGCAAAGCTGGGCTGTTATTTCCAAAGAAAACCACAAGAGGGCAGCATAAGCCCACGCGAGCACTGCAGGAACCCCGGCACCGGCCAGCCCCTCCAAGCCCACCCCGGGGAGCACAGGTCACCCTCAGGAGTCGCAGGCCTCTGGGCCTGGGTCCTGTCGGGGGGAGGGCCCTTGAAGTTTGCCAGACATGGGGGCACAGTGGCCCCCGGCTTGGTTTATTTATTTGTTTGTTTATTTATTTATTTTAAAGCTGCACCTCTTTTATTGTTAAAGCGCATAAAGTCCACCTGCTTTCATCTGGACACTTCCTGGGTGTTTGGGGAGCTGCTCCTTCAAACTGGCCCTGCCCTCCTTCCCCACTCCCCTCCTGGAGGGTGCGTCTGCCCACTGAAGTCCCCTAAAGCCAGGGAGTGAAGAATCTGTCCACTTTGGGTATGTGACGCTTTCGCAAATTTATTTGATGTTAGGCTCTGCGTGTGTGAAGCCCTCGCCCACCCACAGAGCAGGCGGCGGGCGCGCCTCAGCGTCCTGCAGGCTGCGCTGCTTGCTTCTGCGCTGTGTTAGTCAGCGAAAGGGTGCTGATGCAAAATACCAGAAATCAGTTGGTTTTTATAAAGGGTGTTTATTTGGGGTAGGAGCTTACAGATACCAGGTCATAAAGTGTAAGTTACTTCCCTCACCAAAGTCTATTTCCACCTGTTGGAGCAAGACGGCTGCCGACGTCTGCGAGGGCTCAGGCTTCCTGGGTTCCTCCCGTCCTGGGCTGGCTTCTCTTTCCTCTGTGCGCTTATTTCCCGGGGCTTCAGTTTAAGGCTTTAGCATCAAACTCCAACATCACAAACCCTTAACTCTGTCCTTCGTGGTGCCTTTATCTATGAGTTCCCACCCACTAAAGTGTGGGGACTCAACGCCCTACTGGCACAAGAGATATACGTAATTACTTAACCAAGTAAACCTATGAATCCAATATAATCTAATATGCCCAGAGGGAAAGATCAGTTTGCGAACATAATCCACTATTTCTTTCTGGAATTCATCAATGATATCAAACTGCTACATGTGCTAAGCCCGGATGCTTGCTGGTCTGCGGTGAACCGCGTGGATCTCCCTCAGCGGGAGGCAGCACGTGTGTGCGGATGCCTCTCTCCCCACACCCACGGAGAGCAGGCTGCACCCTGTGGGGCGAGGGAGGGTGGGCAGAGCGGAGCCCTGACCCCGGGAAGTGGGTCTTAGGGGTCTTCGCTGCGCTGGGGGCAAGTTGGCACCTCCTGATGGGCAAGTCTCTCCTGGCTCCTGCACGTCCAGGGAGATGAAGGGTCACTGACAAAAACGACTGGCTAGAGGAAGCTATTTAAGAAAGGCAGAGCGTGCTGGAAACCTCCGCTGTCCCGGGTGTGACAGGTGAGTGCGCGCCCCCTCTGCACCACAGATGGAGGGATGGGTGGGCTGGGGACGGCAGCATCCTCCTCTCCGTGTTTCCCACCTCCTGGGAGCACAGCCTGGTGCGGTGAGGACCTGGTGGTGCAGCTGGGAGCAGACGCAAACCTCTCTGTCCCAAGAAGCCTGCAATGGCCTCACTTTGGCAACAGCCACTAAAGAGCCTGATTAACCTCCCACTTCTGTAAGAAAGAAATCTCCTTCTGGAAGAAAACAAACCTCACCCGATTGTGGAGAAGAAAATAATTTATTCTCCATCTTGTAAGAAGGGACACACAACGAGAAAATGTGGCTGGTGCACCGGACAAAGAAAAATGATACAATTTATACCCCTAAGTCTAGCATGCAAGCCCTTCCTGTTTCTCCACAGATTGGATACTTCAGAGGCTACAGCCTACCTGAGAGTCTCTTTCCCGTGCAAATGTCCCAATTTTTGATTAACTGCTTCCCCCATCACATTGCAACTGTTTTAGTTTTTACCTGCTCCGTTTGCCAAATAAGGAATGGAATTTAGTGCTGAGTCGGTATTGACTTAGCTCTTTCTTGGGCATCCTTTCTCCTGGCTAAAGGGCTGGCTTAAGCTGGTTTCCTTTGTTCCTGCTTAACCCGGGAGTGGGAGACTGAGGCAGTAAGCTGCCAGGTTACATTAATTAATATTTTCTTCCTTTATGTGAAAACTAATCTCCATTTCTTATACTTCCCTGGTGTGGAATGTCTCCTGCTCCAGCCACCATGGACCTGAGCTGGCAGCGCCCCAGCATCAGGAATGGGGATCAGGACGCAGGCGATTCTCCGCTTCGACTCTCTTTTGTTGCATCACCAACTGGGAACCTCTCTCCACCTCAGAGGTTCCCAGGATCGAATCCCAGTGAGTCCTAGAGGAGAAAACACAAGAAGAGAAGACAACAACAGAAAGAAATACAGAAGATCACACAGCAAATGGACACAGACAGCAAACACAGCAGGGGAGGGGGAGGGAGGGGAAATCAATCAATCAATCTTTAAAAAAAAACATGCAGTTGAGTTCTGCTTAAATTCTTTTTAAAATCAGTGTCTGTTACTTCCTTGCCCCCAGGCACCCTCCCCTCCCACTGCCGCCTCCTGGTCTCCTCCTAGGCTACTTAATTATTTCACGGTATGTTACTCGAGGCTGAGAGAACAAGTCACCTCCTCCATGGAGCCCTCCAGGGTCCCCTTACTGCACCCCAAAGGACATCTCTTAGGTATTCTCATCCCCCCGCCTCCAGGACAGGTGGGGGCTCCGGAGTTGGACTCCTTTTGCATAGAGTGAGCTGGTTATATAAAGCATGTGTCAGTGGAGCCACCTGCTCTCCATGGACCCAAGTCATCTCAAACAGTGGCACATTGCTCAGGAAATGCTCACAGACCCGCCTTCAATGAGCTCCTCGAAGTCCTTCCTGGGACTGGCACCAACGCCCTGCTCGAAGGGGTTCTCCCCTTCCCCCTGGTCAGTGCTGCCCGTGGATGGGATGGACGTGTGCTCGGCCGGGTGGGCAGGTCTCCCTAGTCTAGAGGGACTCCTGCCTCCCTCTTGGGCAGCTCTGGTCCTGTCCTTTCCTGGTGGGAGCCCATCTTCACCTGGCGAAGGAGAGAGGAAAGGAGAGGAGGGAAGGGGAGGGGAGCGGAGGGGAGGGAAGGGGAGGGGAGGAGCGGGTGCCTCTTCCTCTGTGGCTCCTCCGACTTGTGTGTCACCCTTTGTGGAATGGTCTTATTTCTCTCTGCATACAGTGAGTCACCACCCTGTGTCTCACCTTGCAACCCCATGCATCACCCTATAGCCCTGTGCATCACCTTGCAGCCCCGTGCATCACCTTATAGCCCTGTGCATCTCCTTGCAGCCCCATGCATCACCTTGCAGCCCATGCATCACCTTGCAGCCCCATACATCACTTTGCAGCCCAAGCATCGCCTTGCAGCCTGGAAAGCTTCATCATTCCTTTGAGAAACAAGCATTTGGCAGTGGGGAATTTAGATAGAGATGTAAAAGTTAATTGTTTTATTGGACATAAAAGAACAAAAACAACTACGAGCCAAAAGCCAGGGCTCAGGAGTTGTCCTCTAATTGCTTTTTATAACGAGTTTTGTGTGGGATTGACTGTCGCAGGTGCTGGGGGAGCCTGGGCCCTGCCGGTCTGAGGGTCGATGGAGAGGGAAGCAATGTGCCCTTCTCTTTGTAATTCATTCTTTTTTTGTGCATTATTTTTTACAGTAAGCAGTCAGAAGGGCTCTCATGAAGTTGAGATTGCCCTGAACGAAACGCTCGCAAAGGCACGGCAGCTTGCGGTGCCGCGTGCTCCGTGCTCCGGAGCCGCCGCTGGAGGGAGCGCGGCCCTGGTGAACGCTGCGGGGAAACTTGCTTACATTTGGAGGAAGCAGCTTCCTTCTCCCGGGCCATCGCAGCCCCTTCCCACCCTCCTCGCTTTAATGGGATTACAGTCCCTTGGGACGGGTTCCTTTCACCTGGGAGGGTCTCACCTGGCCTTTTGCAGTCAGTTCAGAAACAGCCCCTGGCCCGGGGGCAAAGCTCACACCTGCTCCTTGAAATGCGCTTTCTCAGGGCTCTGCTTCAATTCTTTTTGGTAGAGATTTTCCCTAATCCTACAGCTCTCGAAGATGATCGTTGTCTAAATGAGATTCTTCTTCTCTCCAAAGAATTCTAGGAAGGCAGGCAGAAGCCTAGTAATTTTTGGTGTCTTCTCACCCCCCTTTTAGGCACTACATGTGTGTAACTGATTTCTCTGAATTAATCCAAAGGAGTAATTCTAGAAACAGCACCTTGAGTAAGTCATTGTTGTAATATAGAAGAACCTTCCGGTAACGTATGCGCATAGCTTTAAGTGTTTTTTATGATATTCTGTAAACAAAGTATTTTCAGCCAGCCTAAACTGGACTCTGCGGGGCACCGAGGGGCCCTGGGAAGAGATGAGGATGGCCCCCTCGCCCCCAGACCCTCCCTTCCACCTGCTGGGTGTCTGGGTCGCCCTCACCTCCGCACAGAAACCCCTGCAGCTGCTCCACTGCCCTCCAGCCCATCGCCCTGCCGCTGCACTCCCGCCTCTTCACTTTCCGATTGTCTGATTCTCAGCTCCGACACCATCCTCCTCCTCTCGGATCTAAGCTCGATGAGAGCAGGCCTGCGGCTGCACGTGCCCGCAGCCACCTCTGGTTCGCAGCAAGCCCCAAGAACATTTGCTGCGTGCGTGGCTGGGAGCTGAGGGTGGGCTTGGGGTCTGGTCCAGGAGATGCCACCAGAGCTGGGAGACACACTAGCCAGGCACGGGGCCGGGGAGGCCTGGCACTCGTTTTTAATTACGGTGACACATAGAGAACACGAAGTCTCCCATTCTAACTCTGAGTGTACACTCGGTGGTATTCATTATATTCCCAAGGCTGAGCTACCATCACCACCACCCATTTAGAAAGACTTCTCAATCACCCCAAAGAGAAGCGCGGGCTCGCTAAGCAGTAAGTGCCATTCCCTGTTCCCTCAGCCCCTGGCAAACTCTAAGCTACTTTCTGTCTCTACGAATTTGCTTTTTCCAGATATTCCATGTAACTGGAATCAGATAGTGCCTGTCCTTCTGTGTCTGGCTGTTTCACCTGACACGATGTTGTCTAGGAGCACCCTTGCCGGAGCACGCATCAGATGCTTTTCATTTCACACCTGAGCCGGGGTCCATTGTCCGGCTGGACCACATTTTGCTCGTCCGTCATCCGTTGATGGACACCTGTTGGCTCTTGTGACTCGTACTGCTCCAGGAGGTTCTGTTTTTTTAAACATTTTTTTCTTTAGTAGAGAAGTTGCGGGTGTACAGAACAATCATGCATAAAATACAGGATTCCCACACCCCACCACCAACACCTTGCCCTGGCGTGGGACATTTGTTACAATTGATGATAGCACATTTTAAAAATTGTGCTACTGATAAAAGTTCATAGTTTGTTTAACTTAGGGCTCACTGCCTGTGAACTGTAGTTCTATGGATTAAAAAAAATTTTTTAATTTTGTTACCATATATACAATCTAACATTTCCCCTTTTAATCATATTCAGATATATATTTCAGGTTGTTAATTGCATTCACAGTGTTGTGGTACCATCGCTGCCAACCATTACCAAAGTATTTTTTTCATTCCAAGTAGGAGCCCTGCACATTTTAAGCCTTAACTTCCCATTCCCTATCCCCACCCCATCCCCTGGTCACCCATATTCTAAATCCTGACCCTACCAGTTAGCTTATTCTAATTGTTTCAGATCAGATACTGTTTTTCCTTTTGTGTCTAGCTTATTTCATGCAGCAGGATGTCGTCAAGATTCATCTGTGTAGTCCCATGTATCAGTACTTCATTCCTTTTTAAAATAAAATTTTATTAAAGTGTATCATTCATATATGAACACACATAAAGAATAAGTATAGAGTAAAAGTTGTGAATTTACAAAACAAACATGCATATCATCATACCAGGCTCCCATACATCTCCCCACCACCACCACTTTGCATTGTTATGAAATATTTGTTACAAACTATGAAAGAGCATCATCAAAATATCACTACTAACTATAACCCATATCTTACATTTGGTGTATTTTCCCCTTACCCACCCGATTACTAACACTCTATATTAGTACTATATTTTTATTATCGTTCATGAGAAACCATTCTCGTGTTTGTCCTGTTAACCACAGTCCATCTTCTACCACTGAATTCCGTGTTATACAATCCCACGCTTTGTACAATCCATTCAAAGTGTGCACTCAGCGGCTCTTGGCTCTCATTTTCATCACAGAGTTGTGCATCCTCACCTCAGTCAATTTTAGAGTATTTTCCTTACTCCAAAAGAAAAAATCCCATACTTAAGACTTCATTCCTTTTTAAGGCTAAATAGCATTCCACTGTATGTATAAACCACATTTTTTTATCCACTTGTGGGTTAATGGACACGTGGGCTACTTCTGTCCTTTGACAATTGTGCATAATGCCACTATGAGCATCAGTGTGCCAATATCTGTTTGAGCCTCTGCTTTTCATTCTTTTTGGGTCTCTACCTAGTAGTGGGATGGCTGGGTCATATGCTAGTTCTAGACTTAGCTTTCTGAGGAACCACCAAACTGACTTCCACAGCAGCTATACCACTTTACATTATCAGTAGCAATGAGTAAGTGTTCCTATTTCTCTCCATCCTCTCCAACACTTGTTATTTTCCTTTTTATTTTTTTTAATAGCAGTCATTCTAATAGGTGTGAAATGGTATCTCATTGTGGTTTTGATTTGCACTTTGCTGATTGCTAATGTTGTTGAGCATCTTTTCATGTGCTTTCTGCCCATTTGTATATCTTCTTTTTTTTTTTTTTTAAAGATTTATTTATTTATTTAAATTCCCCCCCCTCCCCTGGTTGTCTGTTCTCTGTGTCTATTTGCTGCGTCTTGTTTCTTTGTCCGCTTCTGTTGTCGTCAGCGGCATGGGAAGTGTGGGCGGCGCCATTCCTGGGCAGGCTGCTCTTTCTTTTCACGCTGGGCGGCTTTCCTCACGGGCGCACTCCTTGCGCGTGGGGCTCCCCCACACCGGGGACACCCTTGCATGGCACGGCACTCCTTGCGCGCATCAGCGCTGCGCATGGCCAGCTCCACACGGGTCAAGGAGGCCCGGGGTTTGAACTGTGGACCTCCCATATGGTAGACGGACGCCCTAACCACTGGGCCAAAGTCCGTTTCCCTGTATATCTTCTTTGGAGAGACATCTGTTCAAGTATTTTGCTCGTTTTCTAACTTGGGTTGTTTGTCTTTTGCTGTTGAGTTGAAGAATTTCTTTATATATACTGAATATTAATCCTTTATTGGATATGTGGTTTCCAACTATTTTCTCCCATTGTGTAGTTGTCTTTTTTCTTTCATGATAAAATCCTTTGAGGAACAAAGCTTTTTTTTTCATTTCAGTGAGGTACAATTTATCTATTTTTTCTTTTGTTGTTGTGCTTTGGGTGTAAAGTCTAAGAAACCATTGCCTAAAACAAGGTCCTGAAGATGCTTTCCTCTGTTTTCTTCTAGGAGTTTGATAGTCCTAGCTCTTCGATTTAGGTCTTTGATGCATTTTGAGTTGATTTTTGTATATGCTATGATGTAGGGGTCCTTCTTTTTTTTTTTTTTTTTCAGATGGAGATCCAGTTTTCCCAGCACCATTTGTTGAAGAAGAGACTTCTTTCCCTATTGAGTGGTGTTTGCCACCTTGACAAAAACCAATTGGTCATAAACATGAGGGTTAATTTCTGAGCTCTCAATTCTATTTTCATTAACCTAAATGTCTGTTCTTGTGTTAGTACCATGACTTTTTTCAGATACCAGGGCTGGGGGTTGAACCCTGGACTTCGTATGTGGGAAGCTGGTGCTCAACCACTGAGCCACAGAGGCTTCCTCGAGTTGGTTTTTTCATTTGTTTTGCTTGTTTTTGTTTTTTGTTTTTCAGGCAGCACCGGGAACTGAACCTGGGTCCTTTCATGTGGGAGGTGGAAGCTCAACTACTTGAGCCACATCTGCTCCCCCATGCTGTTTTGATTACTGTGGCTTTGTAATAAGTTTTAAGGTCAGCATGTATGGGTCCTCCAACTTCATTCTTCTTTTTCAAGATGGCTTTAGCTATTCACGGCCTCTTGCCCTTTCATATACATTTGATGATTGGCTTTTCCATTTCAGCAGAGAAGGTTGTTGAAATTTTCATTGGGATTGCATTGAATCTATAAATTGCTTTGAGTAGTCTTGACATCTTAATAATATTTCATCTTCCAATTCATGAACATGGAAAATCCTTCCATTTATTTGGTCTTCTTTCGTTTCCTTTAGCAATGTTTTGTCGTTTTCTGTGTATAAGTCTTTTACATCCTTGGTTAGATTTATTCCTAAATCATTTTTCTTGACTTCTTCTTCTGAGTGTTCATTGCTTATGTAGAGAGATAGTACTGAATTTTGGGTGTTGCTCTTCTATCCTGACACTTTGCTGAATTCATTTATTAGCTCTAGGAACTTTGTTGTGGATTTTTCAGGATTTTCTGTATATAGGATCATATCATCTGCAAAGAGAGGAAGTTTTACTTCTTCATTTCCATTTAGGTGCCATTTATTTACTTGTTTGTTTGTTTTGCCTAATTGCTCTGGCAAGAACTTCCAGTACAATGTTAAATAACAGTGGTGACAGTGGGTCTCCTTGTCTTGTTCCTGATCTTAGAGGGAAAGCGTTCCGTCTTTCCCCAGTAAGTAGGCTGCCAGCTTTGGGCTTTTCATATATGTCCTTTTCCATGTTGAGGATGTTCCTTCTCTTCCTAGTGCTCTAAGTGCTTTTATGAAGAAATGGTGCTGTATTTTGTCAAATGCCTTTTCTGCATTGATTGAAATGATCATGTGTCATTTTCCCTCATTCTGTTAATGTGATGTATTACATAATTGATTTTCTTACATTGAACCAATCTTGCATACCAGGGATAAATCCCACTTGAGCATGGTATATAATTCTTTTAGCATGCTGTTGGATTTGGTTTGTTAGTATTTTGTTGAGGAATTTTGCATCTGTATTCATAAGATACATTTTCTGTAATTTTCTTTTCTTGTAGTTTCTTTACCCAGCTAATGAGTTAGGGAGTGTTCCCTCCTCAGCAACTTTTTGAAAGTGTTTGTGTAGAACTGGAGTTAAGTCTTCTTGGAATGTTTGGTAGAATTCCCCTATGAAGCCGTTTGGTCCTGGGCTTTTCTTTCTTGGGAGGTTTTTGATTGCTGATTCAATCTCTTTTTGTGAATTTTCCCTTTTGCTCTCTGTTACTGATTTCTACTTTCATTCTGTTATAGCCAGAGAATATGCATGGTATCATTTCAGTATTTTTTAATTTATTGAGACTTGTTTTGAGACCCAACATATGGTCTGTCCTGGAGAATGATCCATGTGCACTCAAGAAGCATGTGCATATTATTTTCATTAGATGCAGTGTTCTAAAAATGCCTTTTAGGTCTAGTTGGTTTAGTGTATCATTCGAGTCCTAGACTTCCTTATCGATCTTCTGGCTAGGTGTTCTATACATTATTGAGAGTGGTGTGTTAGAGTCTCCTACTATTAATGAAGAACTGTCAATTTCTCCCTTCAAATCTATCAGTATTTGCTTCATGTATTTTGGGGCTTTGCTGTTAGGTGCACATATATTTATAATTGTTACATTTTCCTGTTGAATTGTCCCCTTTATCACTTTTGTTTATCTGAGAATGTCTTAATCCCTGTCTCATTTTTGAAAGAGAGTCTCACTGGTTATAAAATTCTTGCTGGCAGTTGATTTCTTAGAGCACTTTAAGTATTTTAACCCACTACCTTCTTGCTGCCATGGTTTCTGATGAGAAATCAGCACTCAATCTTATTGGGACTCCCTTGATGTAACACACTGCTTTTCTCTTGCTGCTTTCAGAACTCTCTCCTTTGCATTTGGCAGTGTAATCCATATATGATGGGGTATATATTTTTCTTTTTCTTCATGTTTATCCTGTTTGTGTTCTCTGAGCTTCTTGGATGGCATATTCACATCCTTTGCTAAGTTTGAGAAGTTCTCTATCGTTATTTCTTTGACTATTCCTTCTACCCCTTTCTCTCTTTCTTCTCCTTCTGGAATTCTCATGACATGTAAGGTGATGTGCTTGATGCTGCCCATAGCTGTTTTAGGCTATTTTCATTTAAAATATTTTTTTACTTTCTGCTTTTCAGCCTGACTCATTTCAAGTGTTTTATCTTCAAGTTCACTAATTCTTTCTTTTGCCAGATCCAATTTGCTCTTGATATCCTTCTGGGCATTTTTCACTTCAGTTATTGTGGTCTTCAACTCCAGTAGTTCTGTTTGGTTCTTTTTAAAATTTTCTATCTTTTTACTTAGACTCTCATTTTTCATTCATTGTTTTTCTAATAACCTGTAGTTCTTTCTCTGTACTTTCCTTTTTCTCCTTAAGCATTTTTGTATTATTTTATTTCATTTTTATCTTATTTTGTCTTCCCCTCACCCTCCTGTTCTTTTGCTGTCTGTGTCCATTTGCTGTGTGATCTTCTGTATCTATTTATCTTTTTGTCTTCTCCTCTCATCTTTCTCCTCTAGGATTCACCAGTGTTTGATCGTGGGGACCTTTCTCTGTTGCACTTCACCTTAACTCTCCCATTCATCTCTCTTTTGCTGCTGCATCATCTTGCTGTGTGACTCACTTGTGTGGGCACCAGTTCACCTCATGGGCATTTGGCTTCCGGTGTGGGCACTGGCTCACCATGTGGGCACTCACGTGGCACTCAGCTCACCACATGGGCACTCACGTGGGCACTTGGCTTGCCATGTAGGCACTCATCTCACCATGCGGGCACTTGGCTCACTGTGCAGGCACCTGGCTTGCCACGTAAGCACTGGCTTGCCACACAGGCATGCTTTCTCTTCATTTTCACCAGGAGGCCACAGGGACCAAACCTGGGCCCTCCCATGTGGTGGGCAGAGCCCTTATCACTTGAGGCACATCTGCTTCCCTCCTTAAGCATTTTAAGATCATTTGTTTGGTGTGTTCACATTTACATCTTCTTCACTGGTGTTTTCTGGAGTTTTATCCTCCTCCTTTGGGTGGGCCATCATTTCCTGTTTCTTTGTCTTGTAGTTTTGTTGTACACTGTACATTTTAATATTTTAAAATGTTACTTACTCCCTGGGTGGTCTCTTGGCTTGGTAACCAGCTGGTGGTCAGCAGAGGTTTTCTTAAGCTTCAGCGGTCCTATCAGGGAGGTCCACCCAAGGCAAATGGACTGTGCAGGGTTTCCCCTGTCTTTCTGGGCCTCTGCCTTGTCCTGGAATTTTGCTTGTTACTGGTTTTGGGGTTCCCCTGTTTATAGGAATTTGGTTGTCCCTCTCTTTCTTAGGGGTCAAACCTCCCTCTCCTGGGTATTTGAAACTGTTAGACATTTGTCCCAGACTGTCCGCCTCTGTAGGTTTTTATGCTCCTTCTGTTGTCTCACTCTGCTTTAGTCTGGAGGGCAAATTCTGGGAGGAGCGTCACCCCAGGAGGACTTTCCCAATTCAGTGTTTCCCAGCCAAATCAGGGCCAGGGACCCATGAAGGTGGCACAGACTGGCTCCAAAGTACCCTGTGGAGGGGGTCAGGAAGGGTGCCAAAAAAGTCCTTGGCAGCTCATGAAAGCTGAGCTTTGCTGGCCTGCCCAGCAAATGCAGCCCTTCGGCTAACCTTTCCCCACATCCCTGAGGAAGGCTGTGTCTTTAAATCCCCACCGCCTCCTCTCTTGTCCATGGAGGGTTGAAACAATGGCTGCTGCCACCTCTGTCTGGGATGGGTTGAAACAATAACTGCCTTCAAAGCCAGGTCCCAGTGATCTGAATTCGCTAATCAAAAGCTGTAGTACGTGATCAGACGTGCACACCTCTGTTCTTGGGAAGAGGGTTTTTACCTGCTTTTCTATCGCTAGTAGCTAGCCGGGGACTGGACCTCATGGGTGGCCTGCTGGGAGAGTGGGGGATGGGTGCCAGTAGCCACAGCGTGGAGAGAGCTATTTACAGTTCTTCGCCGTGATTTATCAGCCTCTTCCTCCACTCCGCCCTGGATGTTGTACAATATTTTTCTGGCCTCTGGAGTTTTAAAATACTTGTTTTGGTCAATTCCTGCCTGTTTAAAGTTGTTTTGATGGAAGGACTCTGCCACCTTCCCTGGAAGTAGCTCTTCAGGTCGTTCTGGCAGGGCCTTCATTCTGGATGACTCGTTCACTCTTCAAATCTCAGCTGCACCAGCTTCAGGGCGGATTCCGTTGGATTCCCGTGGCCCCTGGCAGGCTTACTGGGGGCAGCTCTGCCATCGTTCAAGTGCCCATATCTCTCGCCCTCCCAACTTGTGAGCACAGAGAGCAGGTCTTGTCATCTCTGCATCCCCAGCATCTAGCTGAGTGGATGACCCCCACTCAGTGTTGATTCAGTACACCATCCACGGTGCACAACCTGCAGGCCATGCAGGTGCAAGTGTTCCCATGTGCACCTGTCTGGGCTGGGTGGGGAGAGCCGTGGGGTCAGGAGGGTGGGTGGAGACAGGGACAGCGCCTCGCTTTAAACTCTGTGCTCAGTTTTACTCAGGTCCACATGACGCGGGCAGTGTAGAACTTGGGTTCACGTGCAGAGTTTTGCCTTCTCAGGCTCCAACAAAGCTTGCAGAGCTGCCCCACCTGCTGCTTCTATAGCGGGAAAGCCCAGGTCAGCCCTGAGCCAGCACATTCCAATTTCCTCTTGCAAGTAGATGTTAAAGGAAAATCATCAAAGAAGAGAAGAGCAGGTAGAAGACCTAACATTGAGCAAGATACGATTCAGCAGTGACTGAATGAAATCTGTCAGTGCACTTTGGCACTAGGGGGTTTGAAAAGAGTATGTGGCAATTTGTAAAGGTGGCAATGACATGGCAAGTCATTCAATTCCAGTTAATAGGAGACTCCACAAAGGAGCATAGATTTTAGATGAACAAAGCAAAACCTCAGAGCTGTGTTTTTCAAAGGCGGATCTTCTGGTAAGTAGCTCATCTTTATACATACATATTTATTTAGGTTTATGTTTATTATATATTTATATTTATAAGACCCACACCACACCAGGGTCATCCCTACACTCCTAAATGTACAATTTATGTAAAATGGTTAATAAAAACCAGCTGTTATCCCGTAGGTTGGTGAACTTTTCTTTTGAGACATGGCGATGGATCCCAGTAGCCCAAATCTAAGAACCTGCAGCTCAGTGGGCCAGTATGCCAGCCACCACTGTGGACTTCCTTGGCGTTGGATAGAGTTTGCATTTCACTCTTTAGGGAGCGAAAGGGGGAGGTGGGGGAAGGAGAGGGGATGGAGGAACTCATCAGGGAAGGCTTCCTGGAGGAGGTGATGTGAAAGGCCAACCCAATCTAGTCAGACAATGTAGAAGTTTGATATCATTGATGAATTCCAAAAAGAAATATTGGAGTATGTTTGTAAACTGATCTTTTCCTCTGAGCATATTAGATTATATTGGATTCAGAGGTTTGCTTGCGTAAGGAATCATGTAAACCTCTTGTGCCGGTAGGACACAAAGGGTGGGGACTCGTAGATAAAAGGCATGGCAAAGGGCAGAGTCGGGGGCTTTTAATGTTGGAGTTTTGATGTTGGAGTTTGATGCTGAAGCTGGGGCCCCAGGGAGAGAGACAGAGCCGTTCACCTGAAAGTCTACAGCTGACCTTGTGGAGGAAACAGAGGAGCTGAGCCCAGAGGAACCAGGAAGCCTGAACCCTGCAGACGTCGGCAGCCATCTTGCCCCAACACGTGGAAATAGACTTTGGGGAGGGAAACTTGTGTTTTACGGTCTGATAACTGTAAGCTCCTGACCCAATAAACACCCTTTATAAAAACCACCCGATTTCTGGTATTTCGCATCAGCACCCCTTTGGCTGACTAACACAGGCAGTTAGGGAAGGGCATTCAGGGAAGTGGGAGCAGCGGGAGGGAGGGAGGGAGGCGAAGGGGCAGGCCCTGCCAGCAGGAAGCGGGCCCTTGGGGACAGGTGTGTTTTGGGGCCTGTGGGACGCAGGAGGGAGGCTGTGCAGGAGGCATTTGCCCTCACATCAGGGGCCCCCAGGAGGGTCGGGCTAAACCTGGGGCGTCCCTGGCCCGGGGAGGGGTGCCTGGCGAGGGCAAGGAGCCCGAGAAGGGCAGGCTGAGCCCAGAAACCGGGAGACTGCCAGAACACGCTCCCCTGGGCTGGGCTGAAGCTCCGGGTCGCTGGTTCCCGTCACCGCAGCCCCGAGATGGGCTCAGCCTCCAGGTGAGCCCCAGCCCACCCTCAGCCCCTGGACCCTTCAGGGTCTGGGCCCTCCCACCTCCAACAAACTGCTCGGAAAATAGTCCCAGATGGGTTTCAGTACCTTGAGAGCGGGATCCATGAGAGAGATGGGATAGAGATCGCCTCCCGTTTACCCGTCAAGGCAAGCTGCAGGGGCCCAGCATCCCAATAATCGCTTCTTCCCCTGCCGCTTCATTTAAGCAGAAGATAACAGGGTTAAAAGGCCCCAAGAGGGGCGGGAGGCCACGCCTGGGCACCCTGGCCCCCGACCCTCCCCTGCCGGGCACATCCGCTTTGCTGGCCCAGGTGGAGCCCTGAGCCCTCCCTGGACACTAAGCAGAAAGGAACGCGCCCCTGGGGTGTTTCTCAGGGGACAATGGGGGCATTTCTCAGACCCCGAGCAGCCCAGGATTCTGTCTGGGCACGGAGAGAAGGAAGGCCGTGCCGGGAAGGGCCCCGGATGTGCTGGGAAGGGCCGTGGACCGCGAGCGAGCTTTTGGCCTGGACGTGGGGCTGCCGCTTGCCAAGCCCCTGACCTCAGCAAGGCCAGCCTGCGGCCTCCGTTGCTCTCTCTCTCCGCGTAGCTATTTAGGGGTCATTTCCAACACTGACATTTTCTTGTTTGGCGAATGCTGACAGTTAAAAAGAGTTGTGGACAACAACTCGATCGCACTGGCCAGGTGCGGGCTCAGTTCGAAGTGCTTTCTGTGTAACATCCATCCTTGCAGTGGCAGCATGAAGTAAGTACTAGAATTAGCCTCATTTCCTCGCTGGGGACACTGAAGCCCAGAGAGGCCCAGGCACTTGCCCACGGCCCCACAGTTGGCTGGTGTGGAGTGGACAAGCTCCCGGCTCTGCTAGAACCAGGGCAGGGAGGAGCAAGGGAGGGGTGGGGCAGGTGGATCCAAAGAGGGGCCCCAAGGGTGGGCCTCCCTCTCCAGCCGCCACCCCCTCCTCACTGCCATCCAGTGGGTAGCCCCTGCCCCCTCCTCACTGCCCACATCCAGCGGGTAGCCCCTGCATGGATTCCTGGGGACGAGCCCCTCCCCAAATGACTTCCCCCTTGGACTGAAAGTCCCTGACATCTGTTAGGTGTCACCGCTGAAGTATCTGGTCCCCCACAAGGGACCAGCTTCAAGCAAGAGGCATGTACTGCGTGCTCGAGTCCGCAGTCGGGCGTGGCAGGAGCGTCCTCCCTCAGACGCTGGAGGGCGAGGAGCCTCCCTGGCCGCTTAGCTCCTAGGCTTTCCCAGCAGTCCTTGCGCGGTGGCCCTGGACTCTCGGATGCTTCACTCCATTCTCCGCCCCTGTGCTGACGTGGCTTTCCTGCCTGTCTCCATCTTCGCACGGCCTCCTCCAGTCTGTCCACGTGTGTGTCCAGATGTCCTCTTTTTATAAGGACACCCATTGTGTTGGCACAGGGCCCACCTTGTCCAGTTTGCCCTCATCTCAACTAATCCCATCTTCAGAGACCCTCTTTGCAAATATGGTCCCATTCCCCAGGAGAGCCAGGGGGTTAGAACTTGAACGTGCTTTCTTGGGGAAGCACTGTACCTTCTCTCCTCTCCTCCCAGGAGCTTGGGCCTGAATCTGGCCACAGGGCGGTCAGCCTCCTGTCCCAGCCTCACTGCTTCTGTGAGCGGGAATGCACAGCTGAATGACCCTGGAATGGGTACTGCTCACACGAGACCTTCCGAGGCCCAGTTTGGAAGATTTCCATGTGCAGGGAGTGCCCTAGCCAGTTCCTGCAGGGCATTTTCTGAAACGTCCTTCCAGAGCTGTCGGGGCTGCCCTTGAGAAAGCTCCGCTCACACCCAGCGCGCGCACCAGCTCCGTGAACGTCCCTCTTGCGCACGCGGAGAGAGTCACATCCACACACAGCGATGAAGAACTCCTGATGCGAGGTGGGCCCGCTCATCAGGGTGCGATGCCCATCTTGGGTATCTCATTTCACGAGATTTCATTTCCTAAGGCCCTGGGATGCTTTGGTGAACTTCTCACGAGACTGTGTTTTTCTGCACGCCATGGCAGCAAATATTGATTGGGGGAGATCGACAAAGCCCCAAGGTGATTTCTTGGCTTTACGTTTTGGAACAGCTCACCTTCCTCCCCCTTGTCAATTTTGTTAAGTTAAATGAGCCTGGTGTTAAAGACCTGGGCTCCGGCGGTGCCACGAGGCTGGCTTCCTAATTGTTTAAAGACATCTACTTGGCCACCCGCTTGCTGTCAACCTAAGAAAACTGTCGATAACCAATCTGCCCAGAGAGGCGTTCTCAGTTCTTAAAAGGCTTATGGAAATGCCCTCTCCAGCTGAGTCTTCTGGGGAATGAAATTTTATTTATGTAATAAGGTTTAGAAAAAAAGCCCAACATAAAGCTGTGCAAACCAGTAACCATTGCCCTGATGCTGATGGACTGCCGCCATTAAGAGACAAATAGTGTCTGCAGCGAAGGTCCAGAGGTGCCTCTGACATCCTTTCGACCTGTGCTTGGGGGTGTACCTGGCTGCCTGTGGAAGAGCCCCCTTGCCAGACCTTAAATCAAGCTGGCAAGGGGGGCTTGCCAAGCCAACCTTATCCATCCCCATTTGTCTTTTGCAGGTATGGGGGGATCACTCAGCAGAGTCTGCAGCTCATCCTGTCCACCTGTAGCAAATGGCTTTTAGAGGTGCTTAAACAAAACAAAAATTTGTGATATCAATTCCCCAAGTAATTTCTGGGCTTGCATTATCTTGCTGACAAGAAATGTGTGTATCAGGATTGTTGACTCAGGGAAATGAAAATGTCTTTCTTTCTTCAATAATTTCTTGTCATTCTTGGTTTCTTATCTTTAGGAAATGAACTGCTGTTCCTGGTTTAAATTGAGACACTAGGGGGAAATTTTAATAAAAAACATTTTAATTTATTTCTGAGGATCATAGTTAATAGATGGTAAGAAAACCGTGTATGATGCAAACATTAAAAATTACATGCTCTCCAGAGTAAGGGCTGTCATTTTACTGAGAAATGCTAACAAAACTATTTAGTAGGTGGCACGTATACTGCAGTGCCAGCCTTTCTTCTTTCAGAACAAGATGAGGTTTTCAAACATTGTGAAATTAATAAAGTTCCCTTGGGGCTCAGGATATGTGGATTGTGTGAATCTTTAGAACAAAACTAGAACCCGGTGTCGGGTCTAAGCGAGCGGTTTTCAGGAAAGGGAGCTGGTGGAGGAGGAGGCTCCGTGCTTGGGTTCCACAGGCGGGGAGTCTGATGCCCACCCTGGCTGCGTGACCGGGTTGAAAAGGTGGATTCTTTTTAAACGTCAACTTCTGGAGGACCCCGTGTGGCCCGTGAGCTGTTTACTTTCCTAACTTGAGACCCGGACAACTCACTCACCAAAGCTGCTGCTGTTGGGGACTCGAGGTCAGTTTTCCTTTGAGTGCAGTCATTCCACCCTCTCCTGGACCCCAGCCACCCGCTCGAGCTCTGCTGACCGTTTCTTCCCCTCCTGCCCGCACTCACAGGCAGGGCAGGAGGACTTTCCTCGGTTGTTCATGTTGCCGTGCCCACTTATCAAGAAAAAACTCTAGTGATTGAAGAGGTGTTTTTTCCTTAAAAGAGTTATTTCTAGCAAATGTTCAAGGTACTATCCACAGTATAATTTGTGTGTGACAACTTAATCAGCATTTTGTGACTGCTGTTTTGAGAATTTGGAAAGCTGGCTAGCAAAGGAAAAGGAGAGAAATGCGAATGTTTGGAGACTCCGTTTTGTTATATCTCTTCCAACGGAAAGCCAGTTGTCAACAACCCTTGTCTGTTCAGTTGTGCTTCTGTCACCAATGCACAGTAATGCATAGCACTACTCCAAACTTTTCCAAATAAAACAATGAGTTTTCATTATTTCGAAATGAATAGAAGTGGATGCTATCTTCATATTTGCTTTCCTCGGGGCTTTTGATGGATGTGGGTGAAGAAAATCCCCTCAATAAAAGGCAGAATATTTTCCTTTGCACAAAAATTGTTCCATGGCCTTCGTCTGCACTAAAAGTTAGGAGACTCCAGTGAGACGCCTCATGGCAGCGGAGGGTAATGCAACAAAAATGTCTACATCAGTGGGAAGACAAAATTTGCCATCTGTTAAATGACGTTTAGATTGTCCTTACATCATCCATCTTTTCAAAGTTAACAGAAAGTTCATCTAGTCTATCAGTCAGAAAAGGCTTTCCCACCCGCATACGAGAGCTAAAGGAGGTATATCCTCCCTCAAAGGCCTCCGTGCATTTTGCAGCTTCCATGGTCACTGACAATTTTTTTAGGGCTCTAAACGTGCCCCTGCAATCACTGTTAACCGTGACTTCTCCACTGGGAGAAAAAAGCTGGCTATGCGTTATCAAGAGACAGTGTGTACCTCCAGCATTTTTATTTGCAAAGTAGTGAAGAAATGGGGGCTGCTTCATCAAAAGAAGACAGCTCTCTGCAGATACCTGCAAAACCTGACCCCGACAGATAGATGGTTGATAGATCCTTGGTGTGGGCTAACCAGGAACTAGCTTTGAGCAGAAGTTGGCAAGAAGCTTCATAATTTCAGAGTAGCCTCCGCCCTGTGGGCCCAGGGGCCCTGGCACTTCTTTGTAGTGGGGGCCATCCTGTGCGCTGGGGCATCCCTGGCTCTACTTGCTAGACCCCAGTGTGACACCCCAAAATGGCTCCAGACATTGCCACATGTCCCCCGGGGGCCAAAATTGCCCGGTTGAAATCCCCTGGTATAGGGAGGGCCGCAGCATTTGTATGTGTGTGTGTGTGCATGTGTGTACGTGTGTGTGCAAGTGTGTCTACTACTGGTGATGGGAATTGGGGGACGAAGGCCCCGCATAGCCTGGAGAGCTCCCCAGGGTGAACTCTAGGCCATCTGATCCCTCTCTAAAGAAGAGCGGTCCCTGTAGCTTTCTTTTTTCCTGGGGAAAGGTGACTGGCCAGCGTTTGGGGAGGATTAATCGATGCCTCTTTAGCAGCTGTCCTCCCCTCATCCGAAGGCCTCTGCTTTCCACCAGCTCAGGCCCTCTCCTCGAGCCTGGTCCTGAGGCTCCTTGTGGAGAACAGGGACAGGGAGTGCTGATTACAGAAGACGCATGGACGCCCGTTCCCAGGCCCCGGCCACGTCCCCAGCCCACCCAGCCAGGTTTTCACCAACCCCTGCCCCTACCCCAGCCACCTTCCAGACCAGTGAGGGAGAGGTGGCCTCAGGAGCTCTCACGTCGTTGTAGAATTTGAGAGAGGTTCAATTATTTGTGTATAGAGAGGCCAGGACTCAGGAATGATTTTGAGAAAGAAAAATGGTTTATTGATGGCCGGCCGGACTTGGGAGCTTTCTGTTTCAATCCCGAGCCCCGAACAAGATTTTTGAGTCCCTTTTGTACAGAGAGGAAAGGCCAAAAGGTTCTTTTGTTTCAGTGCTCAATAGGTTTGAATTAGCATATATCTTCCACATCCTAGGTAAGCTTTTGGCATGGACTTTATACATTCTAGATAAGCTTTCAGCACATTTGGTTTGCATTTCCCCTGAATATTTAAAGTTTATAGAGTTTGCATTGATAAACTGTTTCCTGGGACTGGAGTCGTTGCCATGGTCACCAAAGGCAGGGCTGCAGCCTCTCACCATCCCACACCCACAAGTCAGGAGAGACAGCCTAGGTTAAGGTTATCTCCGAAGAGACAAAGAGCCTCCCACCCATAGCCCACATCAACGTCACCTGCACGTTCTCGCCAGACAAAGCCCACTCTCAGGCACTCCACAGAGAAAGGGCAGTGACGTACACCAGTGTCACGGGAGAAGGCCAGAGGCTGCCAGCCTGAGATCGATATGCGCCTGCGTCCGAAGGATGCCAATGTGGGTAAGAAACTGCAAGAGGAAGCATTAAAGAAAAGCCCTGAGACCATGCAGGCGGATGCAGGCAACCAAAGTCCGGGAAGTGACGTGACTCCCGAGATGGCACAGGCTTCCAGCGGGGCCTGTCTCAACTCTCCCCTGGCCCCCAGGCCCTGGCATCCGGGTCCCTTGCGGGGCATCGTCCAAAGTCCCAGCTCTTCTCTCTGGAGCTCTCTTGCCCCCGATTTTGGGGGTGTGAGGAGGCCTCAGCTCCAGGCCTTCGGGAGCTGATGCCCGGTGCCCACCTGGTTGGGGAGGTAAAGGGCGGCAGGAGCAGCGGGCACAGAGAGAGCCTGGCTTTTCTAGTGGATCCACTCACAGCCCAGTGCCAACCAGACCCCCGCTCGGCCAGGCGATGTGTTGGACTCAAAGGTGCCACGGAGCTGACTCCTGCTCTCAGAGAGCTGTAGGTCGAGCGGCCGGGGAGGTGGGCAGAGTGCCAGCAGCCCTGGGGCAGGTGCCGGGCCTCCTTCTCTAATGAGCCCTCCTGTAGGTGGCACCTGGGGGAGACTGTCCATGTCTAGGGACAGGTCAAAGGTCAGGGACAAGGGCATCAGGGGTCAGCGGGACAGTGGAGAATGTTGGGAGATGGAGGGATGAGCTGGCCCTCCCATTCCCGGGCCCTGGGAAGGGACCAGAGCCATGGCCCCTGGCGCGGTGGTGCTCTGAGCTTGGTGGGCAGAGAACCTGCCCCCCATGGGGAGGGTCCTGTGGAGAGGCTCGGCTGGGCCGTGGGAGTCCAGGGCGCACAAGAGGGAAGTCCCATGATCTCCAGCGTCTTCATGAGCATCTTTTCCTCATCTCTGTTCCCCAGGAGCTCAGCTTTGTGGGGACACAAAGGACAGCAGGGGCTCTCACGCCCCAGTGGCTCAGATGGCCTTGGCCCCTGAAGGCCCAAGCCGGCCTGACTCTAAGGAAGCCAAATGGACAGCTCCTGGTCCAGACCAGGCACGAGGGTGGCCAGATAGAGCCAATAAAAATAATGGGCACCCAGGTAAACTTGAATTTCAGCAAAACAAATGCGGCATATTTGTATTAAAATTATCCATTGTTTACATGCAATTCAAATCTACCTGGGTGTCCAGGGTTTTACCTGGCAAGGCTGCCAGGCCCCCTGGCCTAGCTGACACCTAGGGAAGCCCCCCAGGTGTACCCTGGGGACCGCCGGGAGCCCTGGGTTGGCAGTCAGGGAGCTCGTGCCAAGCTCAGCCCACGCTGAGCAGCCGAGAGGGCTGGGTGAGTCTTCCTCTCGGCTTCTACTTTTGGACAAGGGAAGCTTCCTCAGGGCCTTTCCTAAACGCTTGGTCTATATTTAATTTCCCTGTGGGTTTTAAATGGCCCAGCCCTCATATTAAAGCCTACAGAACATGACAAAAGGCAAAAGCTTCAAAGAACGCTGTCAAGTTTTGGGGTCCAACATTATTTTCCAAACTGTGTTATTTGGGACAATAGAGGGTTAAACAAAACGAAACTTGTTTTCTTCCCGCAAAGCTATTCAAAGACATCTACATTATAATCACCAAGAGGGAGCTGAAAATATTCTATAGCCTGCTTTTTGAAGAAAAACTGCCTATTTACAATAAATAATGCATGCAAATTGCTAAGCCGAATGTCCAGCCCAAATTAAGCAATAAATGTTAGCTGCGATTATTACTATTATTACTACTATTATTTCGTGAGACGTTAATGTTCCCTGGAATACATTTGGGTAAGCTGCAGCTTGTCATTTTTCTTTCAAGCTATTTTACTGATTTTTAAAAACCTGAATTTGCTGATTGTTTGACCAAAATGACTTTGTGAGCTCAATCAACAAGTTTGGGAATGAATTTTTTTTTTAATTGAAGCTGAATTCACATAGCATAGAATTAATCAGTTTGAAGTGTGCAATTCAGTACACTAGACCACTGTGCAATCAACGCCTCTGGGTCCAAAACGTTTTCATCACCCTTAGAGGCAACGGTGACCAGTGGCAGGGCCTCCCCAGCCCACCTCCCCCCGCCCAGAAGCCGCCCTTCTGCTTCCTGCTCTTGGATTTACCTCTTCTGGAGATTTTACCTGAGAGGAACCATGCCACCTGTGACCTTTTTGTGCCTGGCTTTCTTCACTTATCGTAAGGATTCTGAGGTTCGTCCACGTTGCAGCACGTATCCGCCGTTCATTCCTTTTCATGGCTGACAAATGCTCTTCTCCATTCGCAGCTGGAGGGGATTAGGAGCTGTTCCCACCTTTGGGCTACTGTGAATTGTGCTGCCGTGAACACTTGGGGGCAAGTAATTGTTTGATTACTTGTTTCCTTTTCTTTGGGGTTTATATCTAGGAATGAACTAGCTGGGTTTTATGTTAGTTCTATTTTTACCTTTTTGAGAAACCAACAAAGAACACATGGACTTTTAATAGTTAGGGTTTTACGACGTGAAAGCCATGGTCCCTCCTACATATGAGAACGTGGGATCTTTCCACAGTCCCAAACAGTAAGAAGCTCCAGCTGGACAACAGCTTTCCACAGGGCCAGATGCTCATAAACCCGGTGACTCCTCGGCTCTCAGGCCGTTTGGCGAGTTCAGGAATGGTCACCTTCAATGCCAGGCATCACTGCACACTTCTTAGATTTCTCAATTATACCAACGTTTCCATAAAAACTAAGTTTTGGTTGAACTACATCATTTCAAAGCCAACAGAGACCACCCTTTCTACTGGGGGAGCGGAGGATTAAAGAATCATGAATGGGCATTTTGTGCACCGGACAGCCCCTGGGGAAGGCTCTAGGGCAGGGGCTCTTAACCAGGGGCCGATGAGCTTGAATTGAAACTCAATAAAACGTTATTCTTGCAGGGACGTGTTGGTGCGGGTGGGATCTATCTATTAAATAATACACAGTGTAGTGCGGACTTAGCAAGGGGTCAGGTTTTCACCTGACTGGCAAAGGGGTCCCTGGAACTAGAAAGGGTGAGAACTGCTGCTCTGGGGACAGTCATTTCCTCCTTCCCAGGTGGAAGTCACTTCCTCCTTCTGCCTGCCTCCTGGCGGCTGTCCCTGCCTCTGCCTCCGCACACCAGCCCCTGGCATGCCTGAAATGTGGCTCTGCCAGCATCAGTCCTCCACCCCGCTGCACGCTTCCCTTTCTTGGGAGGAGTTATTCGTCCATTCCCTGGCCCTACAGGGTCTGGCCCAGCACTTCCCCTCTCCCTCGCTCACCCTCTCTCCCTCTCTGTGCCGCAACTGCAGAGACTGTTCAATCCCTATATCCTCCATGCTCCTTCCGACCCCAGAGCCTTAGCACGTGCTACTCCCTTGACCAGGACGCTCTTCTGAGGCCCTCAGATGAGGTCAGAGACCCCCTGGGAGGCACCCAGAGCCTCGCCTATTCTGAGACACTTGGCGGATGGGCTTTTCAAGCTGGGACTGTGTGATTGGGTCTGCCTGCCCTCCAGGCTGTGATGCGTATATGGCCAGCACACAGCGATGGTCACAGGAATCTGCTGAATGAGGATTTCTTGAGGGTCTCTCAGCTAGCACAGGGTGGAGCTGAGTCGCAGGCCAGGGCTGGTTCCAGGCCCCCTGCAGCCCCTAGGCATTATATGGCCAAATGGGTGTCACTGTGCCCACCCGCTGTCAGGAGTGAGCCCCGAGGTCAACGGCAAGGAGAACAGGAGCTGGGGTGCCCTTATCTGTCCCCTGGTTTATGCAGCGATTACGTGTAGGCCTGTGTTTCTTCCAGGGGTATTTCTATTAGATCAGACTTTCAGGAAACAGAATCACTGGAGCCTTGTGTGAGTCCCTGGTACAGAAAATGGAAAGGAAAGTCGTTTACTTGCTCACATTTGTAAGTCCAAATTTATGGTATTTACTTATTACAAAGTCAATGAACAAAGAAAAAAATTGTGAACTCCAATGTGTTAAAATTTGGTGTTTATAAAGGAGTATGCATTTTTTGAAAAAAAAATTGCAGCATTCAAAGAGTTAAAATATATTTGAGAATGAAATTTGAATCTGGTTGGGTAATCTTTAGCAAACAGTTAATTTATGTAAATTCAACTATACAGTCTCAGCCAAAAATAATAGTAAGAAGGAAACCAGTGTGAACGCCTCTCCTTGCCACTGCTTACTCCAGCCTGAGTGAAGGCCGTGGGGCAAAGCCAGGGCAGGCTGCCTCTGCAGGATGGAGAATGTCTGCCTGCAAGGAGCGGATTCAAATCCTCGTCTGTTCAGTGTGGCGTGTGAAAGGCAGTCAGGTATCGCAACTGGCGCTCAACCACCAGCAATCCGTCCTGCCTCCAGGGACGAACTCAGGCTGAGTTGCTGCAGCGAGAGAGAGAGCGTCTGCGAGGGCCAGCCTTCCCGCCTCTCCCTAAGGGGTGCTGGAGGCTAGTTTCATCAGATCCTTTTTTTTTCGTTTTTCTTTACATCTAGCGCTGTATTAATAACCACCCCTAAATTCAGCTTCTTAAAACCCCAATGCACCCTCCTCACCTCCCAGGGCTTGCTCGGCTCCCGGGTCTGTGTCCTGGCCTCTCTGAGATCGCAGTGAGAGGGCCAGCTTCCCCAGGGCAGGTGATCGAAAAAGAGCAAGGAGGAAGAGTCTTCAGTACTTTCATCTTTTGTAGCAAATGCTATCCATTAGCAAGTCACCGAGTCTGGCCCATGCTCAAATTGGGAATTGAAGAATTGGTGGCTATTTTAAAACCACCTTGAGCACAATAAATTCTTAAGTAGAAGAAACGAAGCTCCAGACCCGGGCTTCCGGCTTCAGGCAAGGGAAAGGGCGTTGACCGAATCAGCATTCCTGAGATCCGCAGGAAGGGGGCTTCGTTGAGGGGCCGCGAGGGCGCGCCTGTGGAGGCCCCGGCTGGCAGGAGTGTCCCCTCGTTGTGCCTTGGGACCTGGACTGTAAGCTGACCCCCCAGCCTAGGGGCCTTGCCCCCGGGCTCCTGAGCTCCTGTTATCTGCTGAAGAGGTAATTACGGGGTAGGGGCTCCCCAGAGTCTTTGATGGCGTGTGGGAAAGGACATTTTAAGGTCAGGTAGGTAAAGAAAAAGAGGGCAGAAAGGAGCAAAAGAGAGAGTGAGTCTGAAGTTCAAGTGGTTGAGGGGGGCAGCAATGGGGCCGGGCTCGGCTGTCCCAGCTCGTTGCCCATAGCGGGGGCGAGCCAGGTCTCGGAAGCCGGCACGCGTGGGTGCTGCTGAAGGAGAGGGGTGGGCGAGGGCGCCTTGAACAAGAGCTGTGCAAGTTCTGGCCCAGCTGCTTTCCCCGGCCTGCGGCTCGAGCTCCGCGGGTATCTGCGGAGCCCCTCGCCGACCCCGCTCCCGGGACCCCTGCGAGGGGACCTGGGGGGCGGGTGATGGTCATTCCCAATTCACAGATGAGGAAACCGAAGTGCCAGGAAGTCGCCCATCTCAGCTCAAAGGGAAGCCAGTCCTGACCACCCCGGAACTAGGATGTCTTTGTGGTGACCAGGCCACGTCCTGAGAAAGAATTCAAAGACGCACCACAAATTAGGCAGGCCTGCGGAGAGTTTATTGCAAAGTGAAAGAAATGCAAGTGCACACTGGGGCGTGGATGCGGGCTCTTTCCCTAACGAGGAGGCGCGCCCTGTGGCTGGGGGCTGGGGCTGACGGGAAGGTCTGCCTGCCTCCTGGCTTGAAGGGAAGGGCTGGGGCGGGTGGGTTCTGTCCCTGACCAGAAGAGGATATTATCACTTCTTTTCAGAGTTTTGTACCAATAGCTCAGGCCTGGCAGCCCGCAGGGCTTTCTGTTGCCCCTGAGATGTTGTGCCGACTGCACCCCTTCCCCTTTCCCAGCTCCCTCTTCTGACCTGCCTCACTAGTGTAGGAGCTCAAGAAACTTCCCAGCACCCAGCAAACTCCATATCCCTGGATGAGGACACGGCGTGTGCGGCAAGAGGCCTGGACTCGCGAGCCGAGCAGGTGCCCGGGGGCCTTCGTTTTATGCACGTGAGCACACACGGCGGCCTCTCTCCCGGATGTTTGGTGGCATATACAACAACCAAGAGGGGTAGCCAACAGTAAGCCCTAAAATCGTTGGCAACTCCCAGAGTTGCATGTCAAGTGTTATTATTTTCAAATGAACTAGAACTCAGGGTGAGGAAAAGGTCAATTTGGGCTAACTTGGCAAAATGTGTATGATGGACAAAATTATGCAAAAAATAAAAGACTTCGATTTCCCTTCCATCAAGGCACATTCTGTAAGAACAAAATCCCTTCCCACTTCTGGCTTTGCGCTGGTGGCAGAGCTCTATGACGTCTGTGCCAGGTGTCCTTGCTTGGGATTTGGGGCAGAAATTGGGCAGTTCTCCCCAGGAAGCCCGTGGGCGCTCTCAGGGTGCACCCTTGGGGCTGCAAAGGGGCTGGGTGTTGCCTTCTGCCTTCCCTGGTTCGAGGTCCTGCTCCCTGCTCAGTGCCTTGACCCTCTCCCACGTCTAAAAAGTGGGGGCACCTTCTTTAGAGCTGGGGTTGCTGCAGGCCTGAGTCCTAGGCCTGAGGGAGGTTTGCTTTCCTTTTTTTAAAAGATTTATTTTTTATTTATTTCTCTCCCCATCCCCCGCCCCCCCCCCCCAGTTGTCTGCTCTCTGTCCATTCGCTGTGTGTTCTTCTGTAACCGCTTCTATCCGTATCAGCGGCATGGGAATCTGTGTTTCTTTTTGTTGCGTCATCATGTTGTGTCAGCTTTTCATGTGGGTGGTGCCGCTCCTGGGCAGGCTGCACTTTTTTTGCACTGGGCGGCTCTCCTTACAGGGTGACTCCTTGCGCGTGGGGCTCCCCTATGTGGGGGCACCCCCGCTTGGCACGGCACTCCTTGTGCACATCAGCACTGCATGTGGGCCAGCTCCACACGGGTCAGGAGGCCCTTGGTTTGAACCCTGGACCTTCCACGTGATAGGCGGATGCTCTACCTTTTCAGCCAAATCCACTTCCTTTTAATAAGCACCCACCTGAGTGCTCTCCTAAGGTGAAGAAAGGCGAAGGTGGCTTATGGGAAGGGCCGTGGCCAAGGTCAACCACGCAGTGATGTGACTAATCTTTGTTCTCTGTTTGCCACAGGCCCAGGGCCACACCCCCAGAGCGCTTCCCTGGGTTCTCCCAGTAACTGGTAACTTCGCCCCAATGCCACGTGGAGTTGTGGCTGTGCCCCCCAAGCAGGGGACGGATGCTGCTTCATGGGGCAGGGAGGCCGGGCACTCAGAAAGCGAGGAGGCAGGCGGTCGCCCCCGGGGTGATGGCACCTCTCGCCTAAGGGCACGTCCCTTGCAGAAGGGCCCGCATCCTCCCTGCTCTGCCTGTTGGGGTTCTCGGCTCCTGGCGTGTCAGGAGCGGATGTGTTTGCTCCCGGGCCCCATGGACTCGACTGTGCCAAAGTAACACTGTTCTCTGGTGAACTGCTAAGGTCGCAAACAGCCTTTCCTGCATCTGCCCAGAAGGGGACGTGCTGATGAAACCCGTGTCAAAGTTGACTTCCCAGCCACTCTGGACACAGAGGAATGCTGACCAAATGTGCCTGGGGCACTTAGATTTAATTCAGACGGGATCAGAGATGCCTGCCCTAGAGGGTTAAAACAACAAAAGATCTCGAAGGAAAAATAAATCCTGGTCTTTTGTAGAAAAAAAGAGTCATTTTGAATTTTTGAAGCCCATGGTTATTTGTATTTAAACCCTGGTTTGCTATTAATAACATTTAGTTTGGCCATTTTCACTTTTAAAAGTTCTTAAAGTTTTTAGAGAAAAAAAAATTTCCAAATTGAAAAGAGATACATGTGCCATATGCAACTAAGACAACATTCCAAACCTTATCAAGAAATTAGAACCAGGAAACAAAAAGTTTGTATGATTGTGAAAAAGAAGGGTCCATAAAATCATCCTGAAACCAGCTTTTATAAATAAAGCAGTTGTCTCAGTTGAGAGAGTTTGAACAAATTGAACACCATACTAGTTTAGTTTTTGGTTTTCTTTTTACAGTCCCAGCTCTGAAAATTTTGAAAGAGGCAAAAAGCCACATAAGAAATACATATACATCTAGGTATAACTTTAAGAGACAGTGAAAATTACCTAATAGGTAAGAGTGATTTATATGATGAAATTAAAGATTTTGAATTACTTTCTTCAACCGCAATAATTTATCATATGAAACCCTATTATATTTTTGAAGATCATTATGTGAAATTGATGGTTCATTTCTCAATTTCAGTATCGCTTCAGGAATTTTATTGTCAATTCCAGTTGCTACTGCCTCGGCAGAGCGAACTTTCTCCAAATTGATTTTAATAAAAGAAACAACTAATTAAAAACTAAAGCGACACACAAAATTTTGTCTAATTCGACATTGTCAATAGACTACAAATCATCTAAAAGTGGTGGTGATAAAATGTAATTTGTGATTTTACTGAAATGAAGACAGGAAAGGTATGGTTTATGGATTAAGTGCATAAAAATTTACGGATTATGTGAGCATTTTGTAGTTTATCCAAATAGCCCTGGCCTACCAACAGGAGGTCCAGAGATAGGTAGTAATTAAATACATTATCTCTGACATCTTGCAGCCTTTCAGCCATCCACAATGATGGCTTTGCACTCATTTTTCTATTTCGTCCTTACGAAGATCTATTTATTATATAGCTTGAAAACTAACGTAAAGTCACGTGGGCAGCGGCGCTGGACCTTCCCTGTGCTCTCGCAGCCGGCGGGCTGTGTCTCTCCCCTCCCTGGGCTCTCCTGGACCTGGGCCTCCTGTGGCTGCTCGCCGGGCCTCAGCCTCCCCGGTGGCCCCTTGGCCCAGCCCACACCTCCAAGACCCCCACGATGCCCCTAGGGGCCCTCTGGCGCATGCTTTGCTTCTTCAAGGAGGCCGTGTTTCCTTCTCAGCCCTGACGCCTCCAACCTCTCGGCTCCTTCTCCCACCCTGACTGTGAGCTCTCCGAGGACATACCCGCTGCTTCTTGCTCTCTGCTGGGATTCAGGGCGACCAAAAAAGGGGGGAGGGCGGGTTGTCTGTCACCGAGTAGGAGCTCAATCCGTATTTGTAGAAAGAAAGGTGTGAACTCTGACGGAGGAATAGCTCTACAGAGCATCTCAGCTCTCATGGGTGTCTGAGCGCTGCACCGGATACATTGATTTTCAGTTTTTAAATTGTGTTTTTGGAAGATACATAGATCACAAAAAAAGTTATGTTAAAAAATAAAAGGGGGAAGTGGATTTGGCTCACCTGATAGAGTATCTGCCTACCACATGGGACGTCCAGGGTTCAAACCCAGGGCCTCCTGACCCGTGTGGAGCTGGCTCACTCGCAGTGCTGATGTGCGCAAGGAGTGCCCTGCTACGTGGGGTGTGTAGGGGAGCCCTCCGTAAGGAGAGCCGCCCAGCGTGAAAGAAAGTGCAGCCTGCCCAGGAGTGGCACAACACACACGAGAGCTGACACAGCATGATGCAACAAAGAGACACAGATTCCCTGTACCACTGACAATAATACAAGTAGACACAGAAGAACACACAGCGAATGGACACAGAGCAGACAACTGGTGGGGGGTGGGGGTGGGGAAAGGGAGAGATAGAAATAAAAAATAAATAAATCTTTAAAAATTATATATATATATAAGAGGTCCCCATATGCCCCCACCCCCTCACCCCACCCCTCCCACATCAACAACCTCTTCCATCATTGGGTCACATTCACTGCACCTGGTGACTACACCCTGGAACCCTGCTGCGCCACATGGATTAGAGTTCACAGTGTAGCTCACACTCTCCCCCAGTACTGAGCGGCAGTGGGGATGTTGTCCACACAGGCCCAGGCTCCCGCCATCACCCCACGCAGTCACAGAGCCGAGCTCAGACGCCCAGGACCCCGGCACGGCCGGCCCCGGCGGGCATCCAGGACACGCAAGCGCCTTCCATCTCTCGGCTTCGTCAGGACCCGGTGGCCTTTCAAAGGCCACTTTAAATTTACGGAACGATTAAATGCAGCTCGCTTTGCTGTTTGTTGCCTTTCCGTGGCCTGCAGTCACAGCTTTACCCTTGTTTTTCTGCTCTCTTGGAGCAACTTCTTCCGAGCGGGGCAGGACGATGAAATCGGCGCGGTTCCAGGCGGCCTACGTGGAGGGCTGTGAGCCTGGAGGGAGAATCGGGGGGCGGGCGTGCTCAGCGCCCCGCCTGGAAGGAGGCGCAGTCGCCTGGCCTGGGACTCCCCAGCCCCTGAGGTTCCCTAGCGCCCACGGCAGCAGCCCAGGGCTGGGGTCTCCCGCCACGCAGCCGTCGCTCAGCGCCCCTGGCCCCGCCAAGCAGGGCTCCCTCGTCCAGGGGGTCACTGCGGAGAAGGGCTCAGGCCTGCAGGGTCGGGCCGCCTGGGGCCAGGGGCTCGCTGACCGCGGTGGCTCAGGCGGAGCGGGGTCAGCGGCCCCCAGCCGGGAGATTGCTGCTCAGCGAGGGAGGGCGCCGGGGCACCCCTGGGGCTGTCGGGGCGGCATGGGAGACGACGGGCGCGCTGGCAGGGCGTCAGCAGGCAGTCGGTAGCCTGACGGCCACTGTGAGCAAACGTGCTCGCTCCGTGCTGCGCCGCCCGGAGGTGAAGCGATTTGGGTGGTCAGTTTTGCACTCCCAGGTGGCAGGAATTAATTCCTCCTCTGACAAAGAGCCCTGCTCACCCCACCCCCACCCCAGCACCAGCTGTGGGTGACACGTGGCACCCATCTGCTGAGGTGGCACTTCTTGGAGATAAGGACCTTTATTTTGTTGTACACTCTTTGACAACAAATCACCCATTTCCTGCTCATTTTTTAAAAATTATTTTTATTTATTTGATTGTTTGTTTATTTCTCTTCCCTTCCCCCCCGCCCCATCACCCCAGTTGTCTGCTCTCTGTGTCCATTTGCTGTGTGTTCTTCTGTGACCACTTCTATCCTTATCAGTGGCACCAGGAATCTGTGTTTCTTTTTGTTGCATCATCTTGTGTCAGCTCTCCGTGTGTGCGGCACCATTCCTGGGCAGGCTGCACTTTCTTTCACACTGGGCGGCTCTCCTTACGGGGCGCACTCCTTGCGCTCATCAGCCCTGCCCATGGGCCAGCTCAACACGGGTCAAGGAGGCCCGGGGTTTGAACTGCGGACCTCCCATGTGGTAGGTAGACGCCCTATCTGTTGGGCCAACTCTGCTTCCCTCCTGCTCATTTTTATTTAAGGGACATTTTATTTTTGTTTCCTAAGTGAATTAAAAAGGCCGCCTAACAGCTGTGAAAAGCAGCCATGAATAAGCATAAGCGAGTTCTAGAAAACTTTTCCTAACACTTACTGTATATTATATTCCTGGTCCTATCAGGAGTCAGGTCAGACACTGCTGCGTTAAGACAGTATCTATACCCAAGGAGCTTCTAGCAGAATGGGAAAAGAGGCTGTATCAACACGTTATATTAAAATCCAAGCACACATTAAGTGAAATGAGGGCACAGAGCGTAGGCACATACCCTACCTAGGGGTGGAGGGTCTTAGGTGTGACCCCTGAGATGAGTTTAAAGAACCAGTGGAAGTTAGTGGAGAATCCCTGCTCAAGCCCCTCCACGTGCAGCACCTGTGGGACCTTAGGTAACTGAAGGGAAGATATCGCATTAGCACTAACTTGATGGCCTGTGTTCTAGACGTGTTACACAAAGGGACCACAAAGAGGAGGTGGTAACTTTTAGATACATCTGTAAATAAAAGAAAATACATCGTAAAGTGTCTTCACAACTTTAGGGTTTATTTACTCACGTGAAAAATATCCAGAGTTCAGTGACCTGTGTCTGGTATGTTGGATCTATGGTTCTTCTAGCATTTTGCTCCTCCATCCTCAACACATGATCTCTATCCTCAAGATCTCCTCATGGCCCAAAAGAGCTGCTGAAGCCCCAGAAGGCACATCAGTATTTCAGGTAGCAAGAATGAGGAAGTACAAAAACACTGAGTAATATTCCACTAAAGAGTATGTCAAAAAGTCTCACATCTGCTCCATCTCATGGGCCAGCAGTTATTTGCATGGCTATATCTAGCAGTCTGAGAAACCTGGGTATATGGTCTTTAACTGAGTACACTGGGAAAAGTAGATGAAAAGTAGGAAATAAGAATTCTGGGCCACAGTGGTCAACTCATCAAAAGTATGACTTCTGGCCCCTCTTCTGTCTATTGGCTTATGGATAGTACCCTTCTCGAGACACCCCAATACGAGATCACGTGTGTTGGCTCTGCAGTGGGAAACAATACATACATACTGACTGATTAATAAATAGGCATCGCCATCTCTTGGACAGGCGGTGAAGGAGCAGCATAATCTTGGCCAGGCTGCTTGGTACCTGTAGAACCTGGTCATAGCCACGGAACCAACACATCGTCCTGCCACAGGGAGTCACTCAGCCGACACTTGTAGAATTGGCTGCTGAGGGATCTCACCTCAGAGGCCCGAGGGCCAGCGTCAGGAGTTGCCAGCTCTCAGGGACCCCACTGCCCTCCTTTGGAGGTGGTTTCCTCATGGGCTGCTTCACCTTTAACCAGACAAGCATCTCAGATTGAGACCAGAGATGTCGTGGTCATGGAACGAGGCAGCCCCTTTCTCGTTTATTCTCAGCCTGCTCCTGTGGGTCGCTGGACCGAGTGTCACTTTTTTCCTTCTGCCCATTCTTGTCCCAAGATGCTTAGAACAGTAAACATGTAAAGGTGTAGCATTTGTTTCAAAAGGAAAAGACTTGTGTTTTCTGCTTTTGACTTTCTCAGTGTCTAACAACTTCTTTCATGGAGAAGATAAACTTGCCTGGACAGTATGTATTTATAGTCTGGCTCAGGAAGGGCAAAGCCATGCACATTTACAATGCTTAATTTGTGCCTTTCTATAAGCAAATGGCCTTAAATACTCCATCAATGATATATTTGCTCTTGCTTAGTAAGATAATCACATTCCACTTTTCATAGGTCTACCCGGACTCATGAAATGCAGGGCATTTAGGAATTCTGGAATTCTACGTTTTCTTCTAAAGCATCTTACTGGACAAAGTTTTCAAGGCATTTTCAGTTCTTAGAAAAATTAAACAAACAAAAATAAACAGAAATTACCATCTTTGATTCCCCCTCCTCCCAGGGGTTGATGTGTGTTCAGTGAACTCAGAGAAGAGTTTCATTTCCCATTGCCTGTGTTTTGCCCTTGACCAAACCTAACCGGCCAATTTATCAGCATTTTTTATATGAATTGAGCAACTATAGATTACAGTTTGCACAAGGTTAATAAAGTCAAAATAAAAATGGTTTGCATTTATTTAGTGCTGGACCCTAGACCTGGCAAATGGTAAGTACTTAATAAAAGTAATTATCATCTCATTAATACTCATGACAGCCCCATAAAGGAGACACTGCGATTTTGTAGTAGTAGTTTCATAGGGGAGACACTGAGGCTGAGAGCGACCAGACGATTTGCCCCAAGGGCCTGTAGCCCTGATGCTGAAGCCTGGGCCGAGCTCCCTCCTCATCTGGTGTGACCCCTGCCTTGTGGAGGACGTGGGGAAGACGTGCGTGGATACAGCCCACCTGAAGGGGAGGGAAGTCCAAGGATGGCACAGGTGTGACGGTCCCAGGCAGGGGGCTCCAGGTTCTGGGGTGGGAGGGATCCCTTCTAAGTGATTGGTGATTGCCCCACTCACATCCGGGCAATCAGTGGCGACGGAAGAGTCTGTGACCCTGGAAGACACACGGAGCAGCGTGGGGAGCGGGAGCCAACCATCTGAACCTACACATGACCTCTGTCCTTCAGTTGGACAGTCTGCTAAGCTCAGCCCAGGGAATCCAATCCAGGCCCTTCTCAGCTCTGGGCCCATGCCCCGCCTCCTGGGGTCTCTTTCTAGCCGAGTGCACCAACCCCTGGCCACATAGAGATGGACCTCTGCGTGAACCAACAGGCCTGCCATGTCCAGTGGTGCAGTACATACATTGGCCTCCCATGATTGCAGGGAAGGCCCTGCCAGGGAGGGTGGTCTTGATGGGGGAGAATGGCTGCAAAGAGATGAAGGCATCAAGGCAGGCCTAGCACCCAGGTCTCCCGATCCCAAGTCAAGGCACCACTATGCCATAGTACGTGAGGACAGGTAAAGAAGGGAAATGCAGAATTTGGTTTTGCTCTTATTGGAAAACTCACCAACAAAAACACCCTGGAACCTACAAGATCTTATTGACTTTCCTTATAAAAATCTACCAAACCCAATGCTTTGCATTATCCATTTCTCACATATATTATGCATTAATTTCATATTTTGTCACGGTTTTATCTTTTTAGAAATCCTAACCCAGTAGTCCTCCTCATTGATGACCTGACCCAGTTGACAAGGAACAGAAAACATTCAAATTAGCTTAGTCCAAAGGATCTGATTTTGCTGATGGTGATGGTGATGATGGTGACTGGAGATGGTGAGAGTGTCCTGGCTGCTATGGCAAACACCACACAATATGTTGGCTACAACTATAGGAATTTATTGTCTCATAGTTTCAGAAGCTTGCAGGCTGGCTTCCTCCCAGGCCTGGTACCTTCTGGCTGTTCCATAGTCTTTGGGGTTCCTTGGTTTTTCCATCACATGGTATTGCATATGGCGGCATCTTCTCCTTTCTCTTCTGCTTTCCATTGAGTTCCAGCTCTGGCTGCTCCCCGTGGCTTCTCGCTCTGTCCCTCTAAATTTCGTCCTGCTTATAAAGGATGCCTGCTTTCTGAATTAAAGCCAATCTGATTCTGTTAGGCCCATCTTGATGAAGTAGCAACTTCTAAAGGTCTTATGTACAATGGACCCAACCCACAGGACCAGGGTTTGGGACCTAAACATGCCTTTTGGGGGGGACTTGATTCAATCCCCAGCTTGGACGGTGGTGGGAGTTTATGGGAACCTGTCACAGAAAGGAGAACCGGGCTTCCCAGGGCAAGTCCAGAGGCACGTGGTTTCTTGACTGCTTCTTTCCAGGCCGCTGCTGCACTACCTCGTCTCTTTCGAGTGGTGAAAAAGAGCCACCTTACCTATCTGCTCACACAGCTGAGAGCTCTGCACAGGCCAGCTCAGGCTGGGGATCTTCTCATTTTCCAGAGAGAACCAATCGGCTTGGCACAGACCAGCTCATGACTTCGTTTCCCTGGGTCTCCCGTGGCTGCAAGGTGGAGGGGGGGATGTCTGGCTGTTTGGTACAAGCAGGGCCCCTAGACAGTGGGGCCGAGACTGCCGGGCGGCGACTCCCGGAGGAGAAAACGCAGCAGCACTAGTGCCTGCGAGTCGGAAATGGGAAGAGGAAGAGTAAAGGTTTGACCAGAGCTGTAACAGGGGCTCGGCGGCCAGGAAGGGGGCAGGAGTTAAATGGTGACCATATTCTCATTTTCCAATTATTCTGACCCAGCCTTGAGGTAAAGGGGAAAATAATGTTTTGAGCTGTATGATTTCCAGGTTCCGAGTGCTCTGAAAAGTGGGGAGCGTTTAGTCTTACAGTCGCAATCCCTGTCTTCCTCCCTTCATCTGAGCAATTAACTACTGGCTAGGAGGGTCTGCATCCCAGCATTGAGGGAATTTCACGTGTAACAATATTTATGGCCAAGGAGCCTCCTCAATGACAGGCACGTCCCTACTAGGAGTGTCACCTTTTATTGGTACACAACGACAGTTTTTCTGTTTCTTCTTTGCCTACGTTCTCAGTCTGTCAAAATAGGGCTATAAACAAGCTAAAAATCGATAGTTTGTGTGATTCAGAAAACAAAGGGAAAGGATGAGCAGGCACCAGACACAGAAGGTCTGCGGACAGCGGGAGCCTTGGCTTCATTTTCCTTTGTTGTGGGGTGGTGGTGCTTTTTAAAATCTTTTTTGGTTGTTTTCGTTGTGTTTCTCATTTCCTTTTTAAGGCTGCCTGGGAGCACACTCCTGGGGCACCCTCGTTGTGCTGGAAAGAAGCCGACCCAGGACCACCGAGGCCCGGCTGACCTGCACCCGAGAAACTCTCACATCTCACTGGTCAAAGTGGGGTCTGTGCGTTGTCCCAGCGTGCCTAAGATCCCGCGGTGCCCGATGCCCCTGACCTTCGTGACAGCCTGGCTTTTCAGCGAGTAGAGAAGTCTTGGGCAGGGGTTTAGGGAGTTGTGTTTCTAAAAGCAGAGCAGTCCCCCCAAGAGACGCGCTGGCGAGGAACCTCAAAGGTTGGCACCGTTTTCCTCCCGTGAAGGCTTCCTTTCCTGAGCGCGGCACACCTCCCAGATGCCGTAACAGAGTAACTTTCTCCAGAACTTTACTCGAAAAGGGTTTAAACATGGTAAGGAAGGGGTGGTCCAGAGCAGCTCACGGAAACTCCCGGAGCGACTCAAGGCAGGATTCACACTTTGGAGACACTCAAGAACATCATGAAAGAAAACTCAGCCATGAAGCCACATTGTCAGCCTCACAGGGTTTGTCGCCTGGAAGTTCACAGAGACAGAGCACTTCTGTGCTCCCTCCCTCCCGCCGCCTGCCCCTTCCTTCTCCCCACTCTTCCCTGATTCCCTCCCTCCCCTCCTTCCTTTCAGGGGATTGTCAGTCAGGAGAATCTCCAGCAGAGGTCACACTCTGCTTTGAGATGATGTTGGTATTTTTTTATTTGAGAGAAGCACAAAGCTGATTGCTCTGGAGTAAAACCGTCAACATCTGGGGGACAGGAGGCCACTGGAGAGGGCAGGAGCCGTCTCAGAGACACGCAGCTGCCAAGCGGCTGGAGCGCAGACCCTGTGAAGGTAGCACAGCCCTTACTGCTGATGTCCGGCGCCAGCGCCAGCTTCCCAGGTTGCCACTTGCATTTCTCATCTCTCTGATGATGGGGACCACCCTGGACATTGACCATTCCCCTAGGGCCTAAGCATCCTTGGGGCCTCCTGACTAAAACCTTACTCATCACCAGACCGTGGGATTTCTGTGAGTGCATCAGGACTAGCATCGTTTGCTGCGGCAGGATGTCACGGAAGGGTCTAAAGTTGTCAACATCTGTCCAGGAGCTTCCAGCCTGGCTGGGTTGGAACCCACCCCTCATGAGGTCAGAGAGGGCTTCGTGGAGGAGGGGTGAGACCTGAGTGAGGCTTTAGGCAACGTGCAGAAATCAGACTGGAGAGGGAAAGAGGAAAGAATTACAACTCAAGAAGATTCTGAGCAGGTTCCCTGAGGAGTCGAGTGGGACATTTCACTTGGTAGCAGCCTGATAGACTTCTAGCACTAAATAGAGCATGAAGAGCTAAGGTTTACTGAGCTCTTCCTAAGTCTACTTCTTTGAGTTAAGTGCTTTCCATGCATTACCTCATTTCTGTCCTGCATTTGGGAAAACCAAGGTTAAGTGACCTGCCCAAAATTGCATGGCTTCTAAGCTGTAGAGCCTACAGTCAGACAGTGGTAGCCTAACTGCAGGGCCCAAGCTTTTAACAGTTATTAATGATACAGCTTTAACTCACAAGACAATCACTCAACCTCACATTGGTTGATAAATGTGATTAGGAAACTGATGTTTAATATGTTTAAAATACAACAATCTTAAGATATGGTCAGGTCCCCACTATCATCCAGCCCTTTCAACTCCTTTATACTCAATTTCAAACATGCGCACACACTGAAACACTTAGCAGTGGTAACAATTTTTAATGAGCTGGAGATAAGCTTCCTGAAGTTTGGTTCCTGGGTACTTGGCTAGTAAAGATTTTCTATCAGATGTTTAAAAACTGAGGGCCCCGGGGCTCCAAAGAGAGATAACCACCATGTCCTGACACTTGTTCCTGACAGGAATTAGGTGCCCATTGTGCTGAGTGGACACGGGTGACCAGTAGGAATGTTCCTTAGGTGCATTAATGCTGTCACAGGAAGTGGATGTCAGGTTCATCAGGGAGACCATTTTTCACTTGGCCCTCTGTAGACAGTGGCCCTTCTTACCACGGAGACGTCAAAATATCTCTGCCATCACCACAGCCCGTGGAACTCTGGTTATGGCAGAAGACCCAAGCGAGGGTTTATGACAGTGAGCATGCAGATAGGAGCAAAGTCTGGCACAGGAAGTGACAAATAAGGGCACACGTCTTCAAGACGGGCCCGAGAAGTATGTAAGCAAAGGCTGAGTTGTGCAGACGAAAACTCGGCCAGAACCGTTTCCTCCCCCTGGAGGGAGGGTATCACCAGTTCCTCGGCTAACAAAAACTGAAAGTTAAACCTCAAATACTGCTATGTACACTCCACAACACCTCAAACATGAATGTACTAAGTAGGACACACATTCTTCTCATTAGGAACTGCCTAGAGTCTTGGCATTGTCTGCAAACCCTTTGTCATCATCTTGGAATCCTTAAAAAAAAGGACCCCTTGAAGCATTTTTGCAGTTTTGTAGAAGGGAACCCCATGTGACCAGTAGAGTCAAGATTCAGACGTCCAGAGAGAACAGGCTAGGAGGAAGCCCCTAATGGAAGTTTGTCCTGAGGGAGCATGGGCGTAACTGGGCCACTGCAGGTACATTAGGTACACAAGTAAGTTATCTATGTAACTAAAAAATTTCATTTTGGTTCTTAATTCAGAAATTCCCTGAGCAAATCTAAAACGCTGAGTAAAAGGAAAGCCGCCATACACAGAGACTTCCGCTCATCCCCGTGGCTTGGAAAGCCTCCAGCGAGCAAGCATCAGATTCCAAGTGCTTGGACCCTTGGGAATCATCAGTTTAAATCCCTGTAAAGCTGACGGAGTCATTCTTCTGGCACAATGGAGTATCTCCTGTCTGCTTGGGTAGCTTAAGGAAGCTAAGTCCTCTCTGCTGTTTATCCACTTAGGATGTGGCTCACTTTTCAGAGAAGAGTTGTTTCCAGGGGGTCCCTGACCAAACTTGTGAATTCACGCTAAAAACCCACATCAGCCAAGTACTTGACTTTCTCTTTTCAGGTGTAAAGATATTCTTTTTGAGTGGCGTGAATTGCATTCTGATATGATTTCTTGTTTCTTTCAGTGTTTCTCACTTTATCATGATAAACACACCCAAATTTCTGGTTAAAAAATGAGTTGATTTTCTGTCCCTTTATTCTCAGAGTCTTTACAGTGAAGTTGAGGACGGAATGCTGAGACTCAGGTTCTTTTGAGCAGGACCCCATCATGTTAAACAGCCATTGTCTGGGGCTTAGATTCCATGGTCCGTGGAGCTCCACGGAGACACATGAGAGCTGAGACCCAGGGCAGGGGAGGGGAGGGGAAGGGAAAGACGCCTGGGGTTTAAACCTGCCCTTTAGGTCACCATGCTGGCAGGAGGTCACTGCTGCACCTTTCCGAGATTTTGGTCCCCTCGGGGTCTGTATAACATGTTGGAAAATACTGAAGGAATTATGCTGTGGACTCGCAGTCTTTACATGGGTCTCAGGAGAACCAAGAACTTGACTTTTATCTGATTTCTTATCTTTCTCTCGTCTGTGCAAACCTGAGATTAAAGTGCAGACAAGCTGGCTAGAGATCTGTGTAGGCTGTGAAGGGCTGGGATCAGCTCTATCCATTGACTTTTCCAGAAACTGACCGAAACAGAAAGTGACTCACTTTTCAATTATTTGTAATAGTCCAATCATACACTAATTTACTCCACATCTCTTTTGTTCCTTAGTAGGGACTATTCAAGATTTTTTCAGACTATTTTGGGAAAGAGTTGGCCTATGGCAACCTTTTCACCACAGTTTAACCCCCAAGGCTTTCTTCTCAGTAGCAGGTATCATTTGAAGAAAAAAATTATTTCTTTCCTCATCATTTGCTCTTGAGATAATGTGTTTTTTTTTTTTTCCCAAAGCACAGGGTCATTCATTCATTGAACAAATATTTATTGAGAATCTACTATCTGGGAAGTGGCTGTGGCTCAGTGAGTTGGGCTCCCGTCTACCATATGGGAGGCCCTGCGTTCACGCCCTGGGGCCTCCTTGTGAAGGCAGGCTCGCCCGCACGCCGCGGAGGGTCACTGGCCCACAAGTACCGCAGAGTGTCATCCAGCCTGCAAGCGCAGTGGAGAGCCGACTCAGCAAGGTGACGCAACGGAAAGGGAGACAAGTAAAAACACAGAAGAACGCACAGTGAGCAGACAGCAAGCAAGCCTGGGGGGAGCCGGGGGGATAAAAAAAGGGATCAGCTCTCTGCTGGAAACTAGTCTAAGTGCAGAGAACCAACTTTTACCACCATCCGTTTGTGTAAGCAAACAGGCCACGTGCACAAACAGTGCAATGGCTGTGAGCGCTGCAGAGAAAACAGCATTAACAGGGGCTCCCCTGAGAACGTGGTATGTGAACTTCCATTAAAGATGTCCCGTCCGCATGCCGATCCTCCCTTTGGGGGGGCCGGGGACACTCATGTTAATACTCGATGCAGATGCGGGGTGCAAAATCAGTCAAAGCTAGGACTGGAAGTGGCCCTACCAGCCCTACTAGACAGCCCCATTCGTTGTCGTGGCGGAAGGGCCAAGCCCTGAGGGGCCGGCCGGCAGCCTTGGGTCTCCTCAGTGCAGCAATGGAGCCAGGACACGGCCTCACCACACGGACACGTGGGGTCAGTGGCCTCTCCTTGAGAATTCACGCAGCCACGCTGCCCCCTCCCAAGTCGTGCAGGCTGCGTATCGAACAACCTCCAATTGTGCCGGGAAAGAAGAGGCAGGAAGCTTGTCTGGAGCCGTGTCCATTGTCCCAGACTCAGAAGTGTCTGGAACCCAGCGTTTGAACGCCCAGTCGTCTTCACTGATGGAAGCGAATTCCAGGAACTGCTAGGCAGCTCAATTTACCTCTCAGGGAAGGGATAGTGAGTGCTCCCTCTTGCATTTGTAATATAAATTCCTACTGGCGCTGATCGCAGTGCGGGAAGTGATTTACAAACAGAGGCGTCTGCATGTTCCCGCTATCCCTACCAAGCAGCAGAAATGCCAGCGGCTGACACGGGCTGTGTTGCGGAGTCTGGGTCTGGCACGTCTCTTTGTGGGTTTAGAACGTGCGTCAAGTACTGATGTCTTCTTCTTTCCTTCTGCTTTGAAGAGGGCAGGTGCAGAATGTGGCGTGCATGAAGCATTGGGATTCTCCTGCTGAAACGCGAAGTTGTACAGAGCAGCGAGCCTCTAGGTTACCTCCAGCCAGCCCGTAAGCCGGGCAGGCTGTCCCGATGGCCATGAGCAAAGCAAGGGGCAATGCACTTCCTGGCCAGTCACCCAAAGAATGCAATGGTCCAAAGAAACAACGGCTCCCTAGAACTATGAGCTCATTCGCTGTAGTATTAACTGGGAGGCTAAACTGAATATAGCCTACTGGTCCAATCATCAATCATTTCAACAATCGTCAAGGCACTGCCACAGGTGGTAGAAGGAAGAACAAGAGGAACTGCATTTCTTACCCTCTGAGGGGCTTACAGTCCAGTGTGGGGAGGGAGACCGCTGAATAAACAGCCGTGGTTCGGTTGGTAAGTGTTGGAACCGTAAGAAGACACGAACTGCCCGACGGGGGCAGAGGAGAGAGACGCAGCCCCTGCTCGGGCCTGTGGTTAGGTTTTGGAGGAGGAGAAGTTGCAGGTGCGACTTGCTCATCCAAGGGCACGGAGGGCAATGGTATTCCAGGAGTGGAGAGCCAAGTGCAAGGTCACAGAGCCCTGCGAGAGCAAAAGTGGGCCCAGGACGCACGTTCTCCCCCTGGCTACAGGGTCTCGAGTGGAAGGGAAAAGGGCCACGAGCAGCTAGCTGTGAGGCCAGCAAGGTGGGGCCCCATGGGGACGGGCCTCTGCACCCTCCTGGTCTCCGGGGACATGGGGTTATTACTTGCACAAATCCCCAACCGAAAAGGTGAAGGATGTCCCAACCTACATTTCAGATAGAACCACGAGCCTGGACCTCTGCCCTGGACTCCAAAGATGCCCCAACATGCCTCCCCTTCCAAAGCTCATTCCTCCACGTCGGAGAGCAGCGGCTCAGCGGTTCTGGGATGCAGTGAGTTCCAGCTTGCTTTCCCAAGACCGTGTTTGCACAGGACTCTTCGTGCATCAGGCTGGCAGCCTGGCTCATAGCCAACTGCTTTGACAGCTGTGAGTGTGATGTAATGGGGGTTCCACCCGAGAACCAGACCAGTTACGCAGCTGGAGGAGGACGGGTCCCCCATCACCGGTGGAGGCGTCCCTGGCAGACAGAGCTCTGCCCTGCTGGCCCCAGACAGGACCGGGTCACTGTCGTGGTTCACAGGAGTGACCGGGGCGGCTTGGGTGGGCTTTGTCTTCCTCTGTAAGACAAGGTAGTTCGAATTTGGGGACGGGGGGCAGGAGCAGAGGGTGCGGGATGCACCCGGCATGGAGGCAGAGCTCGAGGTGGACCCCTTCACACGATCCCTGGCTGCCGTCTGCACTGGGGTCACTTAGGGATGGAAAATCACCTTCCCCTCACTCCTATTCTGCCGTCATCCTTTACGATCGCACCTTGGGTGAGACAAGGCAAAGAAAACGAGGCGTCACGGAGAAACTCCTTTCCTAAGGGGCCATTTCGAACTCCTTAGTTTAAACCTGGCTGCAAATAACCAACCTTATAGCCTAGGTTTCGTGGCTGTAATTAAAAACAAGGATCTTATTAAAAATCTTGGGTCCATGGAAAAGCACACACAAAATGAACAAACCCACAAATATCGATTTGAGAAGAGAGGTGCTGCTTGGCAGGAAGAGTGAGTGGATGGGGGAAGGAGGCATTTCAAAAATGCAGATGGAGAACAGCAAACTGGAGTGGTGATAGCAATGCCCCAAATCAGTCAATCAGCCCCAGAATTGATGGCAAATTCACTGAGTGCAGAATATGGCATTATTGCTAAGGATTAAAATAAAAAGGGAGAGAAGACAGAGTCCTTGTCAGCCAGGAGATTGAGTTCAAATCATAAATGCAGTCTAAATACTGAAGCGCAGTGGGGGGACCCAGTGAGCAGCGTCGGGAAGGGGGCTCTGGTGGCACCTGTTCCCTGGTGGACCCTTCCCAAGACTCAGCATTCTGTGGTCACTGGGAGACATGTCGAGCCTGGAGGCAATAAAGGGACAGAGGCTGGGCAGGGTGGGGTCTGCAGAAGGCAAAGTCGAGTATGACCAAGAGGACGCCATGTGCCTGAAGACCAGGAGTCACAGCGTTTCCAGAAGGACCCTCTGGCCCAGCACCGAGGAGAACACAACGGACCCCTGAGCACGTCCATTTCAGGATATTCTTCCCATTGGCTTGTACATATCCCCAAAATATGGATTCCCAGGTCCATTTTCTCCCAGAAAGGCCCACAAACATTCAGACCCCCAGGATTAGCAATGGCCACGAGGCCAGCGGGTGACTGCCCTCTCCAGGTCCCCCCTGGAGGGAATTCAAAGCCACGTTCTGGGTTTAGACACTCAAATCTCCACAGGATGCCATGGGAGTTTCTTGCATGAAAAGCCAGATTTTTGACGTTGGGGCTAACCCGGTGGTCTGAGCATCACCTGTGGACACTGAGGACCTAATTCCACCCACCTGAGGTGACCTTGGGATGCACCTCTTTGTCTTTGTCTCTCTATTGACAGTCAACACTGATGGGAGTTGTCCCAGCTGCTTAGAATGTCAGTGAAAGCAGGTGCCCCGATGTTATTCTGACTAGCATAAAAGTCATATTTACTGTAAATTATTCCTGGTTGCTTCGTATCATCTACGTGCATTCAAAAAGGAAACTGGAGTCTGTTCGATTGTAAGAATTAGGAGCTCTGGGAATTGGATGAAAGAGGGGAGGTCTATAGAAATTTCGATTCCAGTGTCATGGAAAGAAATCAGTTGTTGCCCAGCCCGGTGCTCCGGCCTCCAGAGAAGCGGATGCGGACTGTCTTGATCCGCCTCTGCCACCCCAGAGTCCCCCACACTGGGGGTGGCGTGGCATTTAGGAATGCTGCTGTGGTTTCTCTTTGGGAATGAGACAACATATTGGTGTTTACCAGGGCGGCAGACTGTGTCAGCAGCTCAGCTGCTGTTACCATGGCAACCAGATGCTTTTGCACCTTTCTGCCACCTTTGCTTTGCTGGAAACTTTTTTCCCTAAGTGACTGGCAAGTTATTTCCCAGTGGACATTTTGACCTGATGTTGCACTTATGTAATTATCAGCCAAAAAACTCAGGCGGAGCGTGCAGCTAAGATTCACAAATGCTTGGACTGGGAACTATTTCCAAAAAAAAAAAGAAAGGGAAAGAAAAGAAATGGTTAGTCCCAAGCCTGCACAAAGGCGAGCCTGGCAGCCAAGCAGGGGCAAAAAGTTGAGACATTCTCCACTGGAGAGGCATGAATTTGGCCCAAGGAAACAAGGAACCATTTGTCGTACATCTGAGAGGAAGGCAAATTTAAGGATAAAACCAGGGCCCAACACAAGGCCCCAGGGCAGCCATGCTGGTGAGGCTGCGGGGTGGGCAAGGGGGTGGGCATTTGTCAGGGACCACAGACCCCACAGACCATTTCAAAACAGTAGCTCAGTGGACCATAACCTGCGGATCCAGAATGCACAATCACCTCCTTATGTGTTTTTTTTTTAAGTAACGGTTTCATTGAGACATAATTTGCAAACTATATACATTGCCCATTGAAAGTGTGCAGTGCAGTGGTTTGTGATATATTCCAAGGTGTGCAACCTCCACCACCATCAGTTTTAGCAGATTTTCATCACCGCAGAAGGGAATGCAGGAACCATTCACAGTCATTTTGCCTTGTCCTTCAACCCGCCAGCCTCTGGGAACCACTAATCGGCTTTCTGCCTCTGCAGGTTTTTCATTCTCGACTTTTCATATGAATGGACTCATATACTATGTGGTCTTTGTCTTGTCTCTTTCACCAGCATCACGTTTCCAAGGTTCATTTGTATGGCAGCACGTGCTAGTGCATCACTTCTTTTTCTGGCTGAAAGCTATTCCATTGTTTAGAGGTACCACATTTTGTTTAACCATTCACCAGTGGTTTCTTCTGGTGCTATTTATGTTGTTTCTACTTGTGGCCATGATGAATATTGTGGCTAAGAACATTTATGTACACAAGTTTTTGTGTGAATGTATATTTTCATTTCCTTGGTGTATATACCTAGCAATGGAATTGCTAGGTAAAATGGTAACTCTATGTATAACACTTTTAGGAGATGCCAGGCTGCTTGCCAGTGTGGCTGCACATTTTTACATTCCTACCAGAACTTATGAGCATTCTGCTTTCTCTACCTCCTCACCAATTCTTGTTTTCTGACTTTTTGATTCTAGTCATCCGAGTGGGTATGGAGTGGCATCTCATTGTGGTTTTGATTTGCATTTCCCTGATAGCTAATAATGTTGAGCATCTTTTCATGTGCTTATTGGCCATTTCTATATCTTCTTTGGAGAAATGTCTATTTGGATCCTTTGTCCATTTGCAGTGGGTTATTTGTCTTTTTATTGTTGAGTTATGTGTTCTTTATATATTTTAGATGCAAGAGCCTTATCAGATATATGGTTTGGGAAGCAGACGTGGCTCAACTGATAGAGCATCCACCTACCATATGGAGGGTCAGGGTTCAATACCCAGGACCTCCTGACCCATGTGGTGAGCTGGCCCATGCACAGAGCTGCTGCGTGCAAGGAGTGCTGTGCCACACAGGGGCACCCCCGTTTGGGGGTGCCCTACGAGCAAGGAGTACACCCTGCAAGGAGAGTTGCCCTGCATGAAAAAAAGCACAGCCTGCCCCGGAGTGGCCCGGCACACACAGAGAGCTAACGCAGCAAGATGACGCAACAAAAAAGAGAGGCAGTTTCCTGGTGCTGCCGAGGGTGCAATCGGACACTGAAGAACACACTGCGAGTGGACACAGGGAGCAGACAAGCGGGGTGGGGTGGGGGGGTGGGCAGGGGAGGGGAGAGAAATAAATAAAATAAATCTTTAAAAAAATATATACGATGTGCAAAAATTTTCTCCCATTATGTGTGTTGTCTTTTAGTTTTTAAAAAATTTCATTTTATTTTGAAAGTAGGTTTAGATTACATAAATGTTTTATTGAAAATATAGGCGAATGTCTTTTTTAAAATAGTGTTCTTTATAGCACAGAAGTTCTTAATTTTGATGATGTCCAACTTATCTATTTGTTCTTTTGTTGCTTATGTTTTTGAAACATAATTATAAGTTGTTTTAGGACTTTGGATTGCTCACCCTTCTCCATGCTTCCTCACTTGTGCACTGTTAAAGAACTGACCACAATGTTTGGGAGAGAAAAAAAGTGCTCAAAGAGTGTTAGCTACAACTACAATAACTAATAGCAGATAGCGATTTTTTACTATTTTGTAAAAAAATTTGCCTAATTAGACAAATCACTTAACCTCTGGGACTGTCTTCTGATCTGTAAATGGATAAGGGAGGAAAAAGAATTTCCCATTTGAGTGCAGTCATATGCTAGACACTGTGCTAAGGTACTTAAACAAGTAGATGAAACCCAGAGGCTCAGCAAAATTAAGTACCATGCTCAAAGTCATGCAGTAAAGAGGGAAACTAGGATGGATTTGAACCCAGAAGTCATGGCCCCAATGTCTGTGCTTTTCCTGATCAATGCAATACATCATCACCATGATGCATGAAAAAGCCTTGAGGACAATTTTATTAAAACCCAGACCTTACAGCAACACTCATAGAAGGTCAAGTAGTTTGGTAGAAACTTAAAATAAAACAATCAAAGATATCTACTGAGTACATGAGGTTATGGTGTCTTCTTTTTGCTGCTTGCAAGCTGAAACTTGACTGGATGCCATTTGATTAATGGCATACAAGTCACCTACGAATTTAAATGACAGAAAAGAGCTGTCTAGAGCAAGGTCAGAGATCAGCTAAGGTGGCAGTGAGGGGACAGGGATGTTCAGATGAGAATGGCATAATATCAGAGGTGATTCTTCCTCCCAAGTACTCTTCTCTCCCTCTTCCTTTTTACAGAAGACCTGGTGGTGGACAAGCAGCCTTGGTGGAACCCTCCTGAACAGGACTCGTGTGTTTCTAACATAAAACTTGGTCATGTTTATACAAGCAATTATTTCTGAGAGGGCATTCAGCAGACCTGAGAATCAGAAATAAATTGTTCTGGAGTGATGGTTTAAACTGTACGTTGGCAGGGGTTGAATTGCTGGTGAAAAATGTGTTTAGTTGATTACAAGAAAATACCTCTTTTTGGGATCCTGCAATCAGCACACGCATAAATTTTGGTACTGACTGTGCATCTGGCAGGTACGGTTCAAACATGTGAAGGATCTGCACTCTGTGAGCTGGAAGAGTGTTCAGATAAAGTGATTGAGTCCCTCTCAAAATCTGGGGTGGTTTCTATCTCCAGTGATAAGGAAATATTTAAGACCCCAGTAACCTCTGAAAGGAGCCACTCTGCCAGGACAAAATGGGTGATCCCTCAACAGTGCCTTGAGCTATGGGCAAGTTGTCCTTTCCCAGAAGAAAGCTTGTCCTTCCCCAGGGCGGAAGCAAAAACCAGAGCATGGGGAGCTGGGCTGCCAGGACCACATGTCCCATCCTCTCCTGGTGCTGCGACATCTGGTGCACGGGAGCTGTGCTGGGCTGAGAGCGTACGTACAGGGTAGATGCAGGGCAGGGGCGAGGAGGCATGTCTTAATCACTTATCATTTAATTCAACAACCAGGTGACATCCTGCATAAATAAAGTGTTAGGTAATATCTCTGGTTCTCTGTTTTATCAGTAAGGTCCAGAAAACCAGAGAAGTCAGCATAGGCCACTCAGCCCCACCACCAGACCACAGCTGGACCGGAGCTAGGTCCACTTCCTGACCTTATGTCCAGGTACCCTTCATCAAGCCACTCTGCCTCTATGTCGTGTTCCAAAATGGTGTGTGGGGGGGGGTGGGGGGGGAGCAAGAGACTGAGCAGTCACATGATTTTGACCAAGTAGAGAAATTGTCAAATAGTGGGAAATTTTAGGCATGTGATGGGAGAAGACAATACTTTTAGACAAACTGGTCTTTCTAGTACTTTCCTTCACAGATCTGAGTTGAGCTTCTACAGCCCAGTGATGGCTACAGGGAAGTGTACATTGGATGATAGAGTGTGAAGGATTTTCTCCAATGATCATCAGCACAAGGGAAGACTTGGCTGAGCTTGAAGCCATGTGTGGCTTCGCTGACCTGATCCATGCTTGGGTTTTCCTTCCCTTTGGCCATCACTAAAATGACCAAAGCCTCTTTCTGTGTGGTATTCCCAAATTTTAAGTCATGAGTATGTGGGCATAAGTTCGTGGAGGAAATTGGCACAATGTCCTTTCTTCAGCCACGTTTACTCTAGCTGGATAGAAGGAGTTGTGGTTTGGGTCTAACTTTCCTGATGTTCTGACACTTTCTAGGGCAAGAATATAAATTATGGGTGTTCTTTCACTTCTCCACTCTACTGATTTGTCATGAAATGGTGAGGAGGAGTAAAGCCCACCACTAAGTATTGGAATGCTGTCAGGAGCAAGGAGCTCCCCTTCTTTGACTTCAAAGACACTGGAGGATTCCCCCACCACAGCAAAGGACTTCCTCATTTGCCCCCATGCCCCCCCAAAAAGGCCCGGGGAGGTGGGGGGGAAAAAGCCAAAACATGGCTTTGAAGTGAAAGCTGGAGTCCTTCAAAGACAGCAGTAAGCCCCATTCTTGGCATTAGAGCTCATAGGATCGGGTTTCAGCTGAGAAGTATCAGTAAATAATATTTGCTTTGTAGGTCAATATTAGGTTAGGAGCCCAAGGAGCACAAGTAGTTTGGGGTGGGTGTATGCAAATTGCTGGTCAAAGTGCTAACCAAGAGCTCTCAGTGGTCAAACCTGGCCGGCTGGGGTGGGGGAGGGGTGGGGCTGGGGGGATTCGAAAGTTATTGCATTCCTGGTCTTTTACCACCCCCTTCTATGTCTTTCCCTGCCTCCTTCCCACCTCCCTGTGAAGGTGCTCTCCAGGCTCTGGGTACGCATTGCTGCAGCTTATTTACCACGTGTGAATGTTTTCCTGGTGCTTTGTGCAATGGTGATGGATGCAGTAGCTGGAGCGTGCCCAGGAGGCCACCCTGCTTGGACGTTTCCAACCAGAACTCTGCCCCCGTATTTGTTGGCAGCAGTAAAAGTCGCTCTTTGGGAAATGTACTAGAGGGAGGAGGCTGGGCAGGAGTTAAGATACAGGAGGAGGGCAGAGTAAACATATTCTGTAGTTAAAAGTTTTAGTAGTACAACGCGTGGTCTTACCGGCATAGGACATGTGTGAAAGACCCTGAAAGAGCCTGTGCCCCGGGGAGAATTAGTCTCCAGTTGTCATCTATAGAATTGGTGATGATAATACTTCCCTCCCAGAATTTTTGGAGGGATATAATGATACGATTTAATTACAGCATGTGTGTGGTGCCTGGACCTTGGAAAGGATTGAGTCAAGGGCCACTTGAATTAAGCATAAATGCTCTGGAAACTCAGATGATGTCCAGCAATGAGGAGCTGCTGACTCTTCTAGATCCGTTCTAAGCCTGGTGTACATTCCATCCCTGGAAGTGAGAGAATGCAAAAGGACTAAGTAGCTGATGGGGACATAAGAATTTTTTTTTTCATCTTGCCTCATGCTTATATGAAACCTTGCAGTAAAACTGTAGTATATAATATTTTTTATATCAGAAAAGGAGCGTAGAGATGACCTTTTAAAGCATTTTTTATTAGAGACTTGTAGGTTTACAGAAAAATCATGCAGAAAATACAGAATTCCCATATACTTCTCCTATTATTAACACCTTACGTTAGTGTGGTACCTTTGCTACAACTATGGAAGAATTTTATTATAATTATACTGCTAACTGTAAAGTCCATGGTTTATGTTAGGACTCCCTGTTTGTGTTGTACAGTCCTAAAATGTTTTGTTTTATTTTTATTCTAGTATCATATATACAACCTAAGATTTCCCCCTTTTAATCATATTCAGATATATAAGTCAGGCTGTTAATTACATTCACAATGTTGTGCTACCATCACCACCATCCCTTACCAAATCCCTATCCCCTACCCCCATCCCGACCCTCGGTAGCTTGTATTCTAGTTTTTGACTCTATGAATTTGCTTATTCTAATTTCATAATATGCGACCACGTAATATCTGTCCTTCTGTGCCTGGCTTATCTCACTCAATATGACATCTTCAAGACTCATCCATGTGGTCCCTGTATCAACTTCACTCCTTTTTGTGACGGGATGATATTTCATTGTATGTATGTACTGCATTTTGTTTATCTAGATTATTTCTAAACAACTAAAATTATGTCAAACGGCCATAAAATATGTAATGTTATTAAAAATTTAAGAGAAAATAATGGCTGAAAAGTCTTTTAAAACAATAAAAGTACTTTGTGCAATGAGGCTATAACTGTCATGAGTCTTTCTGGACCAAATATTATACAACATTATTAACACCAATATGCATGAAATATAAACTCCAAGAAACAAAACAGTAGTGGGGAGCTTTAAGTAACCTCTAACAACCTACCATAGATCTAGAAAATTTTTAAAAATCAAGAAAAATAGACAATCTTCAAAGCTATATTTCATAAAGTTACATAATAGTTATAGTAAACTAACTGTATATTTCATCTAACTGTGAATATACACCATTAACAAACATTAATCATATCTTAGGCTGTAAATAAAGTCTCAAAAAAATCCTTCCAAAATGTTGCACAAACACAGAGTACTCCTCTGGCATAATGCAATACCTTTGTAAATTTTCACATGTACAAAATTTTGGATCTTCAGGAAATAAAAGGAAAAGTACCTTTTAAACTCTTCTTGGATCAAATAATAAAAATTTCAGAAAATCTCTCAGCTTCTGAAATGGCAGAGGAAGAGTATGTTTGCGTGAACCCCTGTAGATAACAAATATATAAAACTGGATAACATAAAATCAGCAACTATTTAAAGAAACAGGAACTGGAGTTTAATTTCAAAAAATGACAAGTGGAAAGTTTGTGACTCATTGGTGAAAAGATGCTGACTCTCCCTAAGGTTGTGGCTTTATAAAATGGTTGGGGAAATCATGATCTAACTGAATAAAGGTGCCAGAGGTCAGAGATCAGTACTTGGAAAGTAATTTAAAATTGAAAGAAGAAATTATGGCAATACAAAAACCTCAGACAGGGTATGATGCAAATTCAGAGAATAAACTACACAAATCTCTGGCTGACAGGTAAATTCACGGATTGGGAGGACATCCCAGGGGGCCCAGTGAAAAAGCAACAAGAGAACAGAAAGAAATAGATTCTTGAAAGATAGAGCTATGTGGAAAACAGAACAGTAAGTTTGATGCTTTTCCTAATTGTAACCAATTGTAACCATGAGACGCTAAGTAGCAGAAAGCTGGTTTGAAATTTCATAGTATCTGCCCACATCCAGCAAGGCAGCTGAAAATTATGGAGGACTCTCTAGAAGCAAGGAAAACAGCAAGAGAGTGAGCTTCATCTCTGCTCAAATTCTTGACTGACCACCAAATTTTATAAGCACAGGAAGGCTGTAAGTGACTTTGAAAACAGCAGTAAAGCCATCAGTATAGATACTGGCAGCTGCCTACTGTGAAGGAGACAGAAGTTTCCAGTTGAATCCAATTATGTGAATGGCTTACACTGGCAAAATCCCAATAATCCTCAGAAGACTATGCCAAAATACAGAGTCATTACAGCACATTATTTACAATGCCCAGTTTTCAACAAAAATTTATTAAACATGCAAAGCAACTGGAATGTGTGTCCCGTAGTTGAAAAGAAAGGCACTCAATAGAAATAGACTTCAAATAAGCCCATGTTTTGGAGGTAGCAGACAACTTCAAAGGAGCTATTAAACATATGTTCAAAGAATGAGAAGAAAATATATTCAAATATTTGGAGAAAATGTGCTAGCAATGAATGAATGGATGGAAGGAGAATCTCAGTAGAGAAATGAAAACAGGAAAGAAAATATTGGGACTAAACTGAAACAAAAATTTACTAGGTGTGAGCAACAGCACTTTGGAGATAGCATAATTACTTGATGATGGCTCGGTAAAAATGGCCTCACCTGAAGAATAGGAAGAAGAAAAATTGAATGGAACATTAGAAACCTGTGGGCAATATAAAGTTGTCCGACACATGTGTAATTGGAATTCCAGCGAGGAACATAAGAAAGGAGAAGAAAAAAAATCTATTTGAATTACTAATGGTCCAAAGTTTGTGGAAAACATTATTTTACAGATTCAAGATCTCAACAAACCTTAAGCAGTATAAACACAAAGAACATTGCTCCTAAACATGCAAATGCTGAAAGCCAAAGATAAAGAAAAACTACTTGAAAGTATCCAGAGACAAAGAAATATGCCACACAGTGAGGCAATGATACAATTAATGACTGACTTCTCATTCAAAGTCAGGGAAACCAGAAGTATTGGAGCAAAATATTTAAAACTCTGAATGGAAAAACAAAATCAAAACACCCGTCAACTAAGAATTTGGTATCAAGTGAAGTATCCTTCAGAAATGAATGTAAGAAACAAATATTTTCAAATAAACAAAAGCTGAGAGAAGCCATCACCAGCACACCTGTACTATGAGAAATAGTAAATGAAGTTTTTCAGGCTAAAGGGAAATGGCACAAGTAATAACTCATATTTAACTGAAGGAATGATATAATAAATATTAAATATGTGAGTGTACATGGAATTATTTGTATGTGTTCTTTTTCTCTTAATTTCTTTAAAAGATATATCATCTCTGAAACAACATAACAATAGATTGATGGTTTCGTATCATCTATAGATGTAATATATAAGACAACAATATCATTAAGCAAGTATTTGATGGTAAACAGAAATATATTGTTTCAGTTTTCCTAGATTTTGCTCAAGGGATGTAATGTTAATTTTTAAGTATTTTGATGTAAATTTCATTTGCATATTGTAATCCTTAGAGCAACCACTAAAAAATAATTCAAAGAGATAGCTAGAAAGTCACTAGAGAAATTGAGATGGAGTATTAAAATACCTTATTAACATACATACATATGCACAGAGAAGGAAGAACAGATGAACAGGAATCAGGTAAAAAATTAGCAAAATGGCAGCCTTAAATACAATAGTATGGGCAGCGGACTTGGCCCTGTGGTTAGGGCGTCCGCCTACCACATGGGAGGTCCGTGGTTCAAACCCTGGGCCTCCTTGACCCGTGTGGAGCTGGCCCATGCGCAGTGCTGATGCGCGCAAGGAGTGCCCTGCCATGCAGGGGTGTCCACCGCATAGGGGAGCCCCACGTGCAAGGAGTGCGCCCCATAAGGAGAACCGCCCAGCGTGAAAGAAAGTGCACCCTTCCCAGGAATGGTGCCGCACACACGGAGAACTAACACAACAAGATGACACAACAAAAAAAAAGAAACACAGATTCCTGTGCCACTGACAACAACAGAGGCGGACAAAGAAGACGCAGCAAATAGACACAGAGAACAGACAACCGGGATGGGGGGAGGGGAAATAAATAAATAAATAAATCTTTAAATAAATAAATAAATAAATACAATAGTATGTAAACATATTGAACATACTTATCAAAAGGCACACTGTGTGAAAAAAGAACCAACTATATACTATTATAAACTATGTACTTTGAATCCAAAACAAAGTTAAAGAATATATAAAGGTATACTATACAAAATATTGCTTATATAAGACTGTTTTTACAAAAGATAAATACAAATATACTAGAGAAAAGGAAACAGAACAGCAGCTATGTACAGCAGAGGAAGCATAGAGAGATTGAGAGGTAATGAGTTTTGTTTGTTTCTTTGCTTTTTATTATTTTTATTGGAATAATGAAAATACTCTAAAATGATTGAAGTGATGATTGCACAACTATGTGAGTATGCTGGATACCATTGATTGTACAGTTTGGATGGATTTATGCTTCATTAACATGTATCAATAAAAATTGATTGGCTAAAAAGAAGATACACTATACAAACTTTAGAGTGACCACATTAATATTACACAAAATAGACTTGTTTCATATGACAACACAATTTCACCTTTTTTGCCACTCAAAAGTTTTTATTTTGTGAAATCGAATTTATCAATCTTTTTCCTTATTGCTTCTGGATTTTGAGTCACGGTAAGGAAGATTTTGCTCCCTTCCTTATTATAAAGGCATTCACCCTTGTTTTCCTCTAACAAGTGTGCAGTTTTGTTTTTACCCTTACAGTTCTGATTCATTTTTACCATCATTTTAAAAAATAGAACACTTATTAGAAATATTTACCCCAAAAATATAAAAGGTCTTGATTCAGTATAACTTACACTTGGGAGTTAAGTGTATTTTCACTTGTATTTCCTTGAGCAGTTAATGGGTAAGTGATCTGCTTGAAATTTTTTTTCGTATGAAAGCAAAACTCTCCAAATATGTTCTCTTTTCCAGATCAAAGGGCTGAGAAATTCCATAAGCATGAAACAGCTCAGACTCCTCGCAGCTCTCTTGTTGGGCTACTTTAAGGCCGGCGGGAGGCTGTTGGGACCAGGTTTGGGAATGGATCATTTCTGGGAAAGTCAGAGCAGTGCTTTGGGTCATTTCTCCCTCTTGGTTAGTGGCTTTTAGGGTGACTCTCACAAGTGCGCAGCCCTCAGCCTCGTGTGGCTGGAAGCTGCCACGCGCAGCCCGACGCCCGGCGCTGGCAGGTAACAGAGCTGTAGTGAGAAGGGCAGGCAGCGGCGGGGCTGAGGAGTCTCCGCGCACTCGACTCGGAGGGCTTCCATGTCTGGCTTTTCAGAACTGTAATTTATTAATGACATTAGGTGGAAAGCCAGGAAATTTCTCATTTTGTAGAGAATGAGAGACTTTGGTTTTGTTTTTCTTTCCAGAGAGCCGAATTATAAGATTCAAGTAGACACATACATGTACGCCCGTCCACGTGTTTTATGTGTCTCCTTACTACTGTTTCTGACTAGTGTGTTGCTTCTTTTGAAAATCAAGGTGATTGGGACATCCAAAGTTATTTACCAAATGCTATATATAAAATATTAGGTGAAAAAATACATGTGAAAACAACATGTTAAAAAAATCACAGCTCCCGCACCCGTTGTAAGCGCTGGATGAGGCCTCAAACAGGTGTGTGCACCAGGAGTCCCCTGATTCGCTGGGCCCTGCTTTCACTCCATCTTTGGGATAGGAGGCTGCCCTCGGCGTGCGGCAGGAAGGGCCCCGGGGGTGAAGCGTTCTGGTCTCTGTCCAACGCCTGGCTTGGCATCTCTGTGGCTAACCAGACCCCCAGCTTCAACTCCACCACACGGGAAATCATGATGGAAAGAGTTCACCTACTTTAGGAGTTGTTGCTGTTGTTGTTGTTGTGTGAGTGCAGGCTCTGATAGATAATTTACTTATTAAAGGCAAGTTGATTTTATGGCTGTGGGAGGTCTCCATGAGACTGCTTGGATTCCAACCCCAGCTCTACATTTCATTGCTGCATCATCTGGGAAAGATACTCAATGCCCTCTGTGCCTCAGTTTCCCAATCTACAAAGTAAGGGTAATGACGATCCCTATTCGGCAGAGTGTGAGAATTCAATGAATTAATTCACATTGACCAAGTAAATAAAGTCCAGCTCAGCACGTGTGAGCGATTCTTCCTACAAACGAGAGAGCTTTTAGAAATGGTCAGGCAATGCAGGATATGTAACAAAATTTATTGTGCCCCTACCCTGCCCAGGCACTTTGTGTGTGGAGTTCCTCATTCAGGCCTCACAGAAACCCGGGGAGTTTAGGAATTAAATGATTTCCAAAGCTATCCATTTGGTCTGCGTAAAGCCCCTGTGTGAAGCAGCATGCCCGCCCTCACACCGCCGTGCAATCCCCTCCTCACCAGGCAAGCGCCCTCATGGGTGACCAGAAGCCTCCAGCCCTCGCTGGCTGGCCCTGGGGTTGCGTTCCCCAGATGACTTGGCCCCTACTTAGCCTTCTGGAGTCATCCCACGCCACTGCCTGTGCTGGACACTGGCCACTCGGCATGCCTTTCATTTCTCCAAAACGTGCAGGCCTCTCTGGCCTCCGATTGCTGCGTGCTGCTCCTGCCCAGAGCACGTGACATTCTCAGTCAGAGTGTTTGCCTACCACATGGGAGGTCCAGGGTTCAAACCCCAGGCCTCCGGACCTGTGTGGTGAGCGGGCCCATGTGCAGTGCTGATGTGCGCAAGGACTGCTGTGTCACACAGGGATGTTTCCTGCATAGGGGAGCCCCATGTGCAAGGATTGCACCCCATAAGGAGAGCTCCCAGGGGGAAAAAAGTGCAGCCTGCCCAGGAGTGGTGCCACACACAGAAAGCTGATGTAGCAAGATGACGCAGCAAAAAGAGACACAGAATCCCAGTGCCGCTGACAAGAAAACAAGCGAACACAGAAGAACACACAGCGAATGGACACAGAGAGCAGATGACTAGGGGCCGGGGGGGAAGGGAGAGAAATTAATAAAAAATAAATCTTTAAAAAAAATAAAAAAGAAGCAAAGTCACAGGTGGTAACGAAGCCCAGGCAGGAAGGCCCAGCAAATGATCTCAAGCATCCAAATTTATTTTGTTTGTTGGTGGACTGTGAAGAAATTGTATTTCCCTGAAAGAGAAAATAACAATGACACAGAACATTCATTACTCAGTGGGCCAAACTCAGGTACTTGCTTATCTACTAACAAGGTTGGAGCTTTGGACTTAAGTAAGAATAAACTTGACTATTCTTTGTTCTTGATCATTAGTTAGAGGTCATCTTCTAATTTTTTTCTTTTTTCTTTTTTAATTATAGAAGATGTGAGCTTACAAAACAAGCATGCAAAAAGTACAGGATCCCCGTATTTTTCTTGACATTCAATGCACGTGAGAAAGGGCTCCATGAAATGTCACATTATTTTACTACAGAGCCTGTTGTAATTTCCCTGGAATATGACCTTTCAAGCAAAGGCTCATGTTAACGCCAAAGTTGGTAAAGCGTGTTTTAGAAATCAGTATGAAATCATCAAAATATTTATATCAGGATTTATACTAGTCATTCATAAAAGATGCCTGCTGTTATTGAGTTGAATCACAAGGAAAGGGGAGGAGAAAATGCACCCCCTCTCCCAGCCACTTGTATTTCAAATGCCTCAGGCAGTTTCTGATGCAAACATATCAGAAAGACATCTTTCTTCCAACCCCCAAGTTCTGTCAACCTGCATTAGGGGCCATGTTCTGCAGCTTCCAACCGTCACCCCACAATCTGAAGCGTCGTCTCTGCCGCCCTGCTAATGAGGGCAAAGGAGCACTTCTCCCAGACGGCGCAGCCTCCCACGCAGTCACCGAGGCAGGGGCTCTTAACCTGGGCACCGTGAGCTGGAATGGAAATTAAAAAAAAACGTTGTTCTTGTGGGTCCGTGTTGCTGCGGGTGTGACGTATTTATTAAATACACAGTATAGTGCGGTCTTAGTAAGGGGCCTGTGGTTTTCACCTGCCTGGCAAAGGGGGCTGTGGAACGAAAGAGGTGAAGAAGCCCTGCTTGAAGGGAATGTTTGCTGAGCACCTACTAGGGGCTCTGGGCTGGGGGTCGGCAAACACTCTTGTGAAGGGCCAGAGAATAACTATTTTAGGCTTAGCCAACCAAGTGCTGTCTCTGTTGCATATTCTTCTTTGGTTTTGTTTCTGTTGTGTTTTGTTTTACTTATAGTCCTTTGAAAACGTGACCCCCATTCTTAGCACAGGGGCTGGGGCTGCACAAACAGTCCAGGGCAGGGTTCCCACCTCAGGGTGTGTGTATGGGGGATGCAGCCGTGAAAGTCTCACACCTTGCCCCACCCTCGAAGAGCAGTGAGGGCTGTGCTGGTGTTCCCCAAGGGGTGTCGGGGTGTGTGGAAACGACAGGACCCCAGGCTAGTGGAGCAGAGAGGAAGCAGATGCCTGAAGCAGGGTGTGCCAGGCCAGCGGGATGTGTCAGGGACTGGGGTTTAAAAGGCAGAAGGGAGCCAGTGAAGGGCAGGGATGCCCGGTTCAGTGGCTCAGGGCTGCGGGCACCGGTGGGTTGGAGGGAGCAAGAGCGGTGAGTGCTCTGCAGAGGGGGGCTCGGGTGTGGAGAGAGGCCAAGGGGCCCGGACTTGGCCCCTCCTCTCAACTTAAAGGCCAGACAGGACAGCTGGGAGGTGGCACCAAAGGTGCTCCTTGCAGGAAGTCCTCAGGATCAGCCTGGGCTGCTCCTACCCTTACTGATCACAGCCCTTGGCACTTTCCAGAAAGGAAGCCCTCTTCCATTCTTCTCTGCCAACTTAGGTATGGAAAGTAAAGTTCTGCTGGCACAGACAGAGGGAAGGTCCAGAGCCTTCTCTGGCATCCAGGTGCTCTTAGCATGAACCCCGTACTTCATCCACCCGTGCATTAGCCCTGCATTTGCTCATGCCTTGTTCACCAGGTGCCCCACGTGTGTGTCTGGAAATAAGACTAACTGGGAGTTGATAGTGAGTGAGGGAGCCAATGTAGTCAAAAAGCAAGAAGGAATAAAATAAGGCTAATAATTAGCATGAAGAAGAAAAGAGAGTGGGAGGAGGGAGAAAAGACGGGTTGATGGGACGTCAGCTTCCCAAAGGCTGTATTATTTGCAACTGGCAAGATTTATTACCACCAAACTCTCTTCTAATGGTACTTGAACCCCAGGCAGAGTTTGACGCTCATCTTGGGACTCTGGACACTTCCAGAGATGACCGCATGAGGTGACCTCATTTTGGGAAGCCAACTGTGGCCATGGTATGGATTACAGATTTTTGAGAAGAGAAGAGATGGATGGGGAGGAGAACCCCTGGTTTCAGCTGGTGGTTTCCTCATCGTGACTACCTACTCCATGTCCCTCCATTTATGCTGAAACAGAAGGCCCCTGGGAGGATGAATTTTCCCTCTCTTGTGCTATTCTGTGCCTTTGCTGCCCAACGCTGAAAGCTGGAGAGAGTTGTTACCAAGTCCCAGGTGGAGAAGAAAGAGCTATTTGATGACAATCACTCATATTCATTATTGGGTGATAGTAATGATGCAAGTGACATTAATGACAAATTTTTCCTTCCTTCAAATGAGAAACCTAGTGCAAAACTGGTTTATTATGATGCTTGAAAGAGTTAGAGGTCATGGACAAACTTCTCCCAGTTTTGCATTTCTAGTGTACAAAACTTTAAAAAAGTTGATCATATTTATAATGATTTAAAACTTGTAGACTCTGAGGTCGTAAGTTGATTACAATTTTTTTTTGATGAACTGTGCAGAAATAAAGCATAAGATTCAGCTGCACCTTCCCTCTTTACACTTTTCACAAATGTAATCTCTCCAAAATCATAGCATCATCAGGATGATGGTGAAGGGGCAGTAGGAGAAGGGTCACACAATGCTTCATGTTCTACAATCGCCTTCTTGGTAGAGGAGGACAAGGACAACGGGGACCTTCCTGGGAAGAAGAGCACCCTAAAGTAAAGAGGCACATTCTCCACTGACTGGGGCAACTGATGAGGCTGGAACTCTATGCAATTTTGCCCCCTGGCTTGAGCAGGAGGTTGGGTCCTCACCGGAAACTGTTTTTAGTTTCACTCTAAGGATGGGATACTCCGATTTGCAAACTACAGCAAGTTTGAAACAGTGAGCCCACGGCCCACAGAGCCTTCAGCCGAGAGGAAGAAGCGAAAGAGGGACATTGGAAACAAGCTGGTGGAGGCTTGCCGGATGGGGGAATGTCAGGGTAGGTGAAGAGAGAAGTAAACTTCCAGCCGAACCCCTTCCTCCCCCGTCAGTTCTGCCCTGTCTCCAGCAACACCATCTGACTGGTCGTCTGCACACAGGTGGCCTCTGCATGGGACAATGAAAAGGATCAGGAAGTCTGATACTCAGCCAGCATGGATGAATCGGGCAACCTAAGTATTTCATATAAATTCAGTTGAAAGAAGTTTGTGTGGCTATAGACTTTACTTCCACTATTTATCAACCTATCTATAAGTAAAAACTAAGGATATTCTTCAGAGAAATGACATCAAAAGAAAAAGATTTTGAAACTATTTTTATTACATTTTATGCCTTCCAATTTCAAGAAATCAAAACGTTATCATATACGTAATCTGGTCAGATTTTTCACTGTAAGCATACAGAAACTTTATGTTCAATGTTATGATTATTTGCAGTAAAATATGTGAAGCCAGTAAGGTACATTTAAGAAAGGACTTTTGCCTCAAATGTGCCCTTCAGAAGCTGCATTGTCTCATCTGTGCTGAACCATGTCTGCGGACATTCAAGGCTTAGGGAGGACAAAGCCTGGACTGCGTGACAGGTGCATCCCTGCAAAAGGAGAGGAGTGTCTGACTGTAGCTCATCGTTCTTGTAAAGTTTGAGTATTAGAGTCCTAGGGACATAATGAGTAAATCTGTAACAATTGTGTCAACTAGCAAAAATTGGGGGAAATTAAAATGTTCACTACTGGTTGGAGACCCTCTTCTCCAGAGAGGCTCTGACATGGCTGCTAACAGGCTCCGCCCACTGAAGCACCTGCCATAGCCCAAGATTTGAGGAGAAGTAGATGCTCAGCCCTGAGGGAACCGAAGGTGCTTGGCAGGGATGGTGGGGTTACACTGACAAGCCCGACACATCTCAGTAAAAACATGGAGGGGGTGGGCAAAAAGAAGACAAAGCAGACCCTGGCTGAGCCTCTTCTGGATGCGAGGGAAAGCGCTGCCAGCTGGGGTTGCAGAGCAGTGGAAGCTCTATGGGGGTGATGGCAAGCACACAATTCCCACTAAGCATGGCAGGCACACAGGGATGTCACATGGTGAAGGGAGTCACAGGGAAGTGACATATGTCCCTGCTTTGGGGAGAGTTAATCCCAGAGGGTGCACAGAGAAGGTGACTCAAAACGGTATGTTATAGATGAGAGGTGAGAACAAAATGTGAAGACATTGCCACATGCAAAGATGGGAGCTTCCATACCCTCTGGGGTATGACCTATTTCACTGATTTACCCTTTACCTGGACTTGTGTGTCTCCAACTTGAGGTTGACTCTGTAAAGACCCGTGTTGAAATGTTAAGGAGCTTTCCAACTGCTGGCAGTTTCAGTCTAACACATTTTGGAAGCCAGAAAAAGTGCTCATTTTAAAATGCAGACAATCAGAACCACTCGCTGATTAAAACTGAACTGAGAGTGACAGCTTCACCGATGCAGGTAGGAAGTGTGAGTAGCGTTTCTGTAACCAGCCCAGGTGTTGAATAGTGGTAGAGGCTGAGAGGGGCTCAGGGACCCAGAAGTGGTCTTTTCAGGTCAAGGCGGAGACCATGAGCCAACACTCACAAAGAATAACATTCTAGCTCTGCAGACTTTCCCTGGGAAGATGCCCTAGGTGGTTAGTCTGGAGCCTCTTCCCAGCATTAACGTCATTTTGACTTGATTTCCAGTAACTTCTGTTATCAAGACTTGTAATTATGATTAACACCATGTCATATTTCATTGCCGCACTACTCTCTTCAATTGGGGGGACCTCAGGGATACCCACATACCCACCCCACTACCCTCTGTGCTGTTTTGAGCCTCTGAGTCTTGCTCACCCAGGGCCTCCCACTCAGCCCACTTGACCAAGCTCTACTCACCTTTCAGACCCATGGGTACGAGTCACTGGAATGACATCTTTGAGTCCCCCACCCCCCAATTTCATAGACCCACTCACTGACCTTTCCCGACTCGGGTCCAGGCACTGCAGACTCCCAAGAATATTCTAGGTTTTGTAGACTCTGAGAATACACTGGGCACTCAGTCAATGTTTGTTGAAGGAGTGAATAAGTTTGGTAAACTTTATTCAAGTCCCTCAAATATAACATCAATTAAGCCAAAAAGTAATTAATCTGCCTGTTTCCCCCTCTCAACTATGTAAAAAATGATGTAACCCCAGTTTAATTAACCAGAAGCTGCTGTCTGTTGTTTCATGAGGCATGTCGATTATGTTTTAGAAGAGTTTGTTTAGCCTTCTATTCTTGTCTTCAGTGAATGCCCAGGTCTCCTTCATGTTGGGCCTCTTGCATCTAAACCCAATAATTTACTAAAGAAATGAAGACATGCAAAATGAGACAAGCAAACATTTAAAGATGCACACGCTTCTATTTTTTTTTTTTAATCATCTTATTGGCTAATAAAACATGCAGCTGTTACTTAGCGTACATCTGATGAGGTTTTGGCAAGAGTGTTGGGCAGGCACCACAAATACAGGAATTGGGCAGGTAATCTCAAGGCAGGATGAAGATAAAATTCAGTGAAAAGTCTAGATCTTTGCATTTTATGATGGCAAACATTATTTCCTTGAAATAAAATCCAGTTTTTAATCAAATATTTCGATTTTTATATGGCTGCTTGGTGTAAGCAACAAGCATTTATTGCTTGCTGTGTATGGCCATTTCACCAGACAGCTAGAGATGGATGAGGATTATCTGCCCTAAAAAAAAAAAAAGCAGCCACTCATTCTTGAGAAGAAGAAAAAATGAATAATCACATCTTAAAGCATCAAATGCCACAGGAGGTATGTGTGTGTTGGTGTGTGTGTGTGTGTGTGTGTGTGTGTGTAAAATGGATAAAGAAGGAATTTGTCCATGCAGCCTAGGAATCAAGGGAAAGTGGACAAGCTACTCCATAAGGATTATTCTGGGTTTGGAAGGGAATGAGGGAAACCAGCATTGGCAGAGGGCTAAGGGGTGGGAGGAGTTACGGAAGACGAGGATGTAAGTGTGGTTGGATGGCTTGGAGACATTTGGGAAAGGACCTTACAGGCATGATAAGGAATATGGACCTTCTCCTACACACATGGTATTTTAAGATTTCTAAGAGGATTGGCACAGTAAGGCATATGTTTTAAAATACAAGGTTGGGGGCAGTGTAGGTGATGGGTTTGAGGGCTTGGAAGTCAGGAGGTTTTGGAACAGTCTGGCAGAGCTGGTGGGGACCTGAACAAGGTGGTGGCAGTGGGGAAGGAGAAGAAAGCTCTTAGTTAAGAGTTATCTAAGAAGTGATGAGTGGCAGGTTTTACAGATACAACAGAAGCACTGGGGGAAGAGGGTATCTGGGAAGATTATGGTGAACACAGGACTGGCAATCAGCTTGGTGGGGAAGGAAGACACCGAGTTTCAGGTGGGATCTGACAGCTGGAGCTGTGGGTCTGTGATTTAGGAGGGATGGCAAGGTTCCAAAAGGAGAGTTAGTGTCCCCAGTCAGATGCATGTCCATCGGCTCCATGTAAGCTTTGTGTTCACTGCCACATCACCCACATGTAGTAGGCATCCACTAAATACTTAAAAGGACTGGATGGGGCTTGTGGTTTCAATTCCTACATATAAAGAGCTTGCAAGTTATCCCTTCTGTCCTTACAAGAAAGAATAAAAAGAAAATGTTAGAAATAAAAAAGAAACCAGAAATGATGAAAGCCTTTGATGGGCTCATCAGTAGACTGCACATAGCCAAGGAAAGAGCCAGTGAGATCGAAGATAAGTCCTCCAGGCAGGGGAAACATACCTCGGACTCCTTAAATGGGAGCTGCATGCAGGGGCTTCCTTCCAGAGAGCACATTACAGAAGGGGGCAAAAAGAGTAATTTCCATGGAGAACTCTGGCAAGCAGAACCCCAGCCAGGGGGTCAAGGTCAACAGCAACAGGAATATGTCATGTTGATGTAAGTGCCTTTCCTACGATGTGATGAAATGGCACTTTCCTGCTGTGGCCTTCCTCCCCCAACCCTATAACCCAGTCTAATCATGAAGAAAACAAAAGACAAAAATCACCTGAAGGCTATTCTACAAAGCACCTGACCAGTCCTCCTCAAAATGGTCAGGGTTGTCCACTACAAGGAAAGTCCGAGACACTGTCACAGCCAAGAGGAGCCCAGGGAGACATGAGATGCCACCTGTACTGTGGTGTCCTGGATGGGATCCTGGCACAGAGAAAGAATATTTGGTAAGAATAAGGAAGTCTGAATGAAGTATGGACTTTAGTTAACAACATTTCAACGTCAGTTCATTAACTGTAGCACACACACTACACTAATGTCAGGTGTTAATAGTAGGACAGGGCATATGGGAACCATCTGTACGAACTACACAATTTTTCTGTCACTCTAGACCTGTTCTAAAAAATAAAGTTTGTTTTTATGAAAAAGAATGGATGAATTGGTGAGTAAATCTGAGTGTCCCTGGTCTTTGGAACAGCACTATTTACTAGTCATGTGGGAAAAGAAGGACCAACTAGCAGAAGGAGAAGCCAGGGAATTAGAAAGAAAACACAGAGGAGGTGGGCTCTCTAAACGCCTAGAGAAAAGCTTCACAGAGGCAGTGGCTAAGAATCCACAGAAGGTCAGGTAAGGAGGAAACCAGGGAGTAGGGAGCTTTCTACGACCACAGGAGCCTTTGCCCAAAGGAAGGTCTTCTAAGGGAGCAACAAAAAAGACAAGAGCAGAGGAGCTAAAGGCTATTTGTGGGGATGGTGCCTGGGAGGAAGTAGCATAATACAGACATTGGAGAGCCAGGAGCACAATTCTGACCTTCATTGCCCAGGAAATTGGCTCCCCTATCACCTGAGTGGCCTTGGCAGGCTTTGCAGGAGAAACGGGAGCCAGGAGCAAGGCTGAGGAATAATCTCTAAGAGAAAGGAAACTTTCTGCAGGACAAGGGGAGGCTAACTGGCCAGAGGCCATCTTCAAGGAAAGGAACACAGTGAGAAGACAGGGGACGGGCCAGTGAGGCCAGGTAGCCCGGATGCATACTGCTTTGAATCAGAGTGGTATCCTCTGCCATGGCCTGCAAATACCAGAAACAGAGGACAAGAATTCTGGGGACACAAGGACATAAGCCTCCTGGCAATTCTGAGGACTCTCAGAGTAGGCAGAGGACTTTCCGTGTCCTTTTACCTTCATTTTGCTTTTTATCAAAATTATCCATGTTCACGTTTTAGAAAGTTAAAAAATGCCACAAAGCTTATTAGATAATGTTGTCTTCTGACCACTGCCGCCCCACTCTCAAATCCAAATCCTTGGTGGTAACAATGTATAATTCTAGCCCTGTTTTCTGGCATTTGCTTTCATTTTTCAAAGCAAAATGTCTTCACTGCTGTTCCTTTGTTTTCAGAAAAATTTTAGACATTATATTTGACCTCCTGCAATAGATTACCCCCATCCCCACATCCACTCGCTCTCTCCCCAGTCTCCCACATAATTAGACCACAAGTTCTGGCTAAATTAATATGCATCGCTTATTTTATGTTAGCTAGTCAGATATTTTTCACCACGGGCTTCATAAAATCCCACGATTACATTTGCTTTCTTGTACAATATTTGCATGTTTAGGGGATGAATTGCTAATTCTTCTCCAAACTTTCTAATAGAGCAGTGAAACTGGTCCATATCTCCAAGGCATCGTGGAGCTTACCTATCTCTTGTTCTCTCTCTATGTATACGATACAGAGGGACTCCAGGGAGCCTTGTGGGAGAGTTTGGAGAGTGGGGTCCGGCATGGGAGGAGGCCAAGGGGCGGTGCAGAGTACTCACTGATGGAGGGGAAGAGTGGGAGGGGCTGCTTTTGCAAGAGGCACTAACGATGAGGCCGGGGGCGACCTGGAGTGACTCCACAGCCTGGAAGCCTTAATGGAATGGTGGGAAAGCATTATTTTGAAGCACCTTGCTTTAGCAATCCTGCCCCAGGAATTCTTGACTTTTTAATGCTAGCATCTCTCCAAGGTCTCATGAGATGCCTGATGTTGCTGAGAGGCTGCCTGGAGATCATTAAAAAGCACAGAGAACAAAAAAGCACCTGGCACAGTACCTGGTATACACTAATCACTCAATGCATGCTTTTTTCCTGACCCCTGGAGGCTCTACGCTGCTGCCCCCTTGTGGTGGTCAGCAGCATAACCTAGCTGGAGGACCGTCTCCTCCCTTTGTATAGATCAACAGCAACAGCCTCTACGCTGATGACTCAGTGACACTGATGGAGCCTCCACTTCCCGGGCCTCAGGCAAGGTCTCTGCACAAGGGTGAGCAAGGCGCAGCTCCTCCCTGAAGGATCTTGGGAAGTCACTGGTGAAATGAGGGCCAGGAACAAACAGCTGAACTAACCAGGTAGACTACAGAATCATGTGTCCTATTGGAAATGGATGTATCTGAGGGAAATATGCATTTTATTTTCTTATCATCTAAAAGAGCATATTATTTACGTGAAAAGTGTTGAAAAGTAAATATTACTTAATTAGCAGTTAAAAATGACAACATAGGAAAATCTTGGTCTTGGCTATTGGAGCTTTGTTTAATTAATCATAAGAGGATTTAAGTCCATTGACTAAATCAATACTTGGTTTTCTTGTAACTTCCTGCTTTTTTTTTTTTTTTAATGTTACAAGCAATGACTTTCCATGCCTAGATTGGCTCCCCAATCTGGCTCTCGACGGGGCACAAATGACTTTAAATCTATGTGCCCCTTTCATATGATACTTCTAGAGAAGGAAAGTCAGACTTGCTTCATTCTTCCTATGCTGTGTCTAGCAAACTGCCAGGGTCATTAGGAACCCAATAAATATATATGCTTTTAAAAAAAGCTCCTATTCCTAACCTCTCGGGGATCATTGGGGAGCCACAACTGGACAAAGTTGATAGAATTCAGTGGGCTAATTAGAGCTAATTAAGGGGAAGCAGATGTGGCTTAAGCAAATACCATACAGGAGGTCTAGGGCTCGATGCTCAGGGCCCCCTGGTGAAAGCAAGCTGGCCCATGTGGAGAAAGGGCCCACGCGGCGTGCTGGCCTGTGCTGAGTGCTGGCCTGCACGGAGCACACACAGAAATGCTGCCCCATGCAGGAGTACTGCCCCGTGCAGGAGTGCTGCCCCGTGCAGGAGTGCTGCCCCATGCAGGAGTACTGCCCCGTGCAGGAGTGCTGCCCCATGCAGGAGTACTGCCCCGTGCAGGAGTACTGCCCCGTGCAGGAGTGCTAGCCCACGTGGAGAGCTGGCACAGCAAGATGATGCAACAAAAAGAGACACAGAAGAGAAATAGCTAGATGCAGCAGACCAGGGACCTGAGGTGGTGCAAGAGAATGGTCACCTCTCTCCTACTCTGGAAGGTCCCAGGATTGGTTCCCAGAGCCACCTAATGAAAATATAAGCAGACACTGAAGAACACACAGAGAATGGACACAGAAAGCAGACAATGGAGGAAGGGGGGAGAAATAAATCTTTAAAAAATAAAAATAAAGCGAATTAAGGGGAAATGGATGTGGTTCAAGTGATTCGGCTTCCACCTACCATATGCAAGGACCTGGGTTCAACCCCTGGGGCCTCCTGGTAAAAAAAGCATGCCTGCATGGTGAGCCGAGTGCCCACATGGCAAGCTGAGTACCTGCACAGCAAGCCAGTGCCCATGTGAGTGAGTCATGCAGCAAGATGATGACGCAACAAAAGGAGAGACAAAAGGGAGATTCAAGGTGAGGCGCAACAGAAACCAGGAACTGAGGGGGCACAAGTGATAGGGAACCTCTCTCCATATCAGAGGTCCCCAGGATCAAATCCCAGTAAATCCTAGAGGAGAAAAACAGGAAGAAAAGAAAAAAGAAATAGATACAGAAGATGACACAGTGAATGAACACAGATAGCAAAAAAAAAAAACAACAGCAGGGCAGCAGTAAGGAGGAGGGGGAGAAGGAAGGGGAAGAAGAGGGGGAGAGAGAAGGGAAGGGAAAAAAAGTGAATTAGGCCTAAAATGTGTGACATTCCTATTGTGAGCATCTCAAATATATGCTCATTAGTGAACCAAGGATGTGATTAAAAAGTTGCACTAGTCAAACATGTTTGAAGAAAGTGCTCACTTTTTCATCAGCAAGATCCAAATGTTTCTTCCTTTGGTTGCAGTAAGACTCGGGTTTTGGTTCTCCCTTGCTCTGGAGGGCAGCTCCCTTTCTGTCATGGAGGCGTTGCCAAGAGGGAGTTGGTGAAGTGAGAATCCAGCCTCAGCCTAGAGGAGAGGTTTGCCAGCTGTGGGTGAGCACGTCATCCCGCCAACCCTGGAGGAAGGACGGGCCCCGGAGTGGCAGATTGGAAAGCTACTTACCGAGCTGCCTCCAGAGAAGGTACCTGAGCTTGGTTTGAGTAGAATAGATTGAAGAGCCAGGGAAGTTTCACACAGACCCGGGCCTTGGTGTGCATCTGTTCCACATTTTGTCCCAGTCTGGAAATTGAAGGAAAAAAATTGGAAGATAAGAATGAACAGTGTCTAAACTACACCATCAAAGACAGCGCAGGGATTGCTCTTCTCAAAAAGCCTTGACTGGAAATGGATGAAGGTGACAAAAAGAATAGAGACTTCCCCCTTATCTGTCAACTGTCCCACGTTAGGAAGTTGATGGGCCATGCTATTTTTCTATAAACTAGATTGATAGTCATGTCTTTATAGGTCAGAGATTTTTGAGTGAATGATTTACTACCAAGTATGTAGCTCCTACAGATCATATCCACAAAAAAATAACTCCTGCAGCCCAATAAACTAAAGTGCCTGCACAGTCACCATTTTGAAATTCATCTTTTTGGTTTTTAGGCACATCAGTAACTTCTAACCCTGTATGTGTTAGGGTCTTTGAGCTCGAGATAAAATTTCTGCACACCGAGGATTGCCCTTTATAAGAGAAGGTATTTACTGAAATATGTTATTGTTTATGATTTATGAATTCTGCTGAGGGGTTAAGTTTCAAAAACACTAACATGAAGCAATGACAGAGATTTCCAACACAAAGGACATGCCTGGGTGGCCATTTCAAATCGCTCTTGACTAAGACAACAGCAGTTCTGTTTAGGAAGTTTTCTTAATACTTCTTTCCTTTTGCAAAGAAATTTCTGCCCAATTTGGACAAAACACTATACATTAATTTAAACACATAATTAAATCTGTCATTAGTTTTCAAAATGTAGAAATGTCTATCTTTTCTTCAGTGCATTAGCATGACAAAATGGTAGACTGTATCCAGAGACCTAGAATATATGTATGGCTCTGTCACCAACTGACAGTCCTACCTCTGTACAAATCATTTGCCCTTTTTCAGTTTCCATTTATGTTATCTTAACTGGAAACAGATTTAATCCAATGAGGGAACTTTGGTAGGTTGGTAATGGCCTCTGAGAGGACAATGGTGAGAAAGGTTCTGAAGAAGAGTCAAGATGGAGCAGTAAAAGTCTGTAATTGATTATTTATTTATTTTTATTTTTAATTTATTTCTCTCTCCTTCTCCCCTCCCCCCCACCCCCCATTATCTGCTTTCTGTTCCATTAGCTCTGTGTTCTTCTGTGTCTGATTGGACTCTTGTCAGTGGCACTGGGAATCTGTGTCTCTTTTTGTTGAGTCATCTTGCTGCATCAGCTCTCCATGTATGCAGCGCCACACCTGGGCAGGCTGAACTTTTTTTTTACGTGTTGGGTGGCTCTCCTTATGGGGCACACTCCTTGCGCATGGGGCTCCTCTATGCAGGGGACACCCTTGCGTGGCACAGTACTCCTTGTGCACATCAGCACTGCACGTGGGCCAGCTCACCACAGGGGTCAGGAGGCCATGGGTTTGAACCTTGAACCTCCCATGTAGTAGGTGGATGCTCTATCTGTTGAGCCAAATATGCTTCCCTGTAATTAATGTCTGCCATCAGCATGGGAATAAGGGATGGAGAAGCTAGCAACATGTAGTTGCCATCTCTGGAAGAGGTGATCTCAAAAGTCCTTCCACTAAAAAATGTTTGAATTTTATAAGTCACTTTAAAACAATACTGCTTTAATCATAGTTTTTAGTTGGAAATAATTATTTGAAGATAATCAACAAAGATTTTAGTTTTAAGTGTGGCCTCTCCACTTCTGGTCTTCTGTTTGATACCAGAATGCAAAGTTGAATAAAGAAGATGTCCCTGCCCTCACAAGATCCTTGGTGACAGTCACCAAACTTTTAGGGACATTGAGTCACTCCCTTTTGTTATTTCCACTGTATTCTTGCACATTTCTCCTTTGGAAAACTCCCTCCCTCCTGACTTAACTTCTTTCTCTTAGCATATAACATCACCTCCTGGTCCTCAGAGCAAATGGAGCTCAGATGGGTACTCCCCACCTTCCCTGGAAAGTGCACCTGCATCCTCTCCTTCCGGTCATAGAGGAGGAAGTAGCCTTCTCTTCCAGATGGCTCTTCAGGGCCTTTCAACCCTCTGCTATCCCCTTTCTTGTCTCTGTTTCTAGCTTTCCCCTTCTTATGAACCCTTCATCCTCTGCATCCTATTAAATGCCAAGCAAAATCAAAACCTCCTTTGACCTTCTCTTCTCTCTCCTCTTTGGGATCAGTTACTTGGAAGAGCTGTCTGCATCTTCTGACCCCACACAACTGCCTCACCTCCCAGCCCCTCTAAAACTGGCTTTGGTCCCTGTTCCTTTATGGAAACTCTTCTCCCTAAGATGATGAGTTCTGCCAGGACACACTGAGTTTGAGGTATTTGGAGGAGATCAAAATAGAAACACCCTTCAGGCAGTTACATAGACATGTTAAGGAGTTCAGGAGTGAGGCCAAGTTTGAAGACACAGACTCAGAAGTTATGTGTCATGTCAGGAGGGGCTTGAAGTAATAGTAGCGGTAACAGCAGCACGAGCTTCCGCAGGGAGAGGAGGTGGACCACAGGTGAGGCGTGCTAGTGGACCTCGGAGCCCAGCCAGCGTTTCAGGGGCAGGACAAAGAAACTGGGAGCGCCTGGCTTTCCTAATGGTCTGCCACTTTCCTCTTTCTTTTCTTCTGGATCTGCCTTGCTAACGTTTTGTCTGCTTCAGTCACTTTTCAAAGAACCAACATCTGGTTTTGTTGGTCGTCTCCCTTGTTTTGCTTCCTATTTCATTATCTATTCTTTTTCTTAGGATTTCCTTCCTTCTTACTTCCTTAAAACAATAGTTCTTTTCTAGTTTTCTTTTATTGAACACTTAATTATCTTTGCTATTTATTTTTTCTAAATAATTCATTAAATAAATGTCATATTAAACATTTGCTTCAAACAACCATTTCTCAAGCGCTTTCATGATTGTTCATTTTAAATCCCTCTTTAACCCAGGACATTTTAAAAAATTTGTGTAACTATGTAGACATTTTTATTGACCTTTTATCATCAATTTCTAATTTAATTGCATTGTGGTCAGAGGGTATTGTCTACATGAGAAAGGTTTTTTGATAATCATTGAGACCCTCCTTGTGACCTAATCTGTGGTTAATTTATAAATAAAATATTCCACTGCACTTGTAAAGAAATGTATATTATCATTTTTGGTACATGATTCTAAATATATTTGTGGGATCAATTTTGGTAATTGTGATATTCAAAATCTATAACCTTAGTAATTTTTTTGGTCTGCTTGGTCTACTAGATAGAAGCAAGTTTAAACTGCCCATTCTCATTCTATGTGTTCGTTAAATTTGTGTGTTTCTGTCAGTTTTCCCTTACTCATTGTGAGCCCTATACTGCTGTTTGCATATATTCTTTATATATTATTGATGGTCATTACATTTATCATTATGTAGGTTTTTGTCTTTGTCCATATTAATATTTTTTACTTACATTTTATTTTTAAACTATTACTGCTATACCAATTTTCATTCGGTTAGTAATTGCCTACTATGTCTTTTTCTATCCCTTCACTTGTAATTTTCTTTGACATTTTATTCTAGATGTATTTCTTGTCAACAGTTTATTGCTAGATTTAAAATACATATAAACCCAGTCCTCTGTCTTTATTAGAGGAGTTTAACCATTTACATTTATTATGATTATGTATTTTAAGTTATTTCTACCATCTTATTTTGTTTTTGCTGTTAACTCCTCTTTCCCATTCCACTTTTCCTATGCAATAAAATTTTTCTATTGAGGGTACATGGTAAATATTTTAGGCTTTGTGAACCAAGAGACAATATTGAGGATATTTTGTGATACACACAAGAGAGAAGACAAACTTCCACAAAATTTTTATTAGGGACATTCAAATTATAATAATATGTAATGAGAAGAAAATGGAGCATAAAAGGATAATAGCCTTAAACAAATTTATTTTCAAATGGTATGGCTTTAATTACTTGGCCAACAAATGAGACACTAGGAAACTTACTTCAGTTGTAGACTTATTTTTGTGAAGAAATTCTGCTGTGGTGAGATACCCTTTTTAATATTTTCTAATTTCTTGCCATCCTGTGTGGCAGGAATTTGTTATGAGTGTTTAATCTGGTGATGCCAATGTGTTCTTTAGCACACGTATGGTATCATCGCGTATTAAACATCGCGTATTCCACCATGCCTTGAAAGTGTGACATTTGAAGTCCACTTTTTTCTTCTTTTCTTGTTTTGATATGCTGGGTATACACTGATAATGAAAAATAAAGTCCTGTTACGTCAGCACCTGCAGCCCTGGAGACTCTGTGTCCCTGGGATCTGCAGCCTGTATGGCCTTGAGAGCCCATATGGCCCTCTGGAGCAGCCGTGGACCACGCATGCAGCAGTGGGCCATGCAGTGGACCATGCATGCAGCAGTGGGCTGACTGCGTCCTGGGGAAACTGTATTTACAGGTGCTGCAGTTTTAATTTCCTATCATTGTCACATGTCATGAAATACTTTTCTTCTTTTGATTTTTTCCCAGTCCTTTAGAAATGCAAAAAAAAAAGTTCTATGGTACCCTCGAATCATAGAAAAAGAAGTAGTGGGTTGGAATTGGCCCTCAGGCTGCAGTTTGCTGACTGCTGTATCAGACTAATGCATAAAATCCCTCCTGGGTTCTTTCAGTCCTTCCTCTCCTATTTGGAAGCTATAGATTATATTTCTATTCACTGAGTGTTTTCCTTTAATTTTTAGTCATACCACTAAATTATGTGTTTCATAGTAAAATATAGCTAGTTATATTTCTGTTTCTTAAAATCAGACCTACTAAATGATGTTTTTAAATAATAAGTCAAAGGTTGGTCATGAGTCTACTCTGTTTCTGATCTTTCATAGGAATAAGACACAATGGGGGAAGCAGAGACTTGGCCCAGTGGTTAGGGCGTCCGTCTACCACATGGGAGGTCCGCGGTTCAAACCCGGGGCCTCCTTGACCCGTGTGGAGTCGGCTCATGCGCAGTGCTGATGTACACAAGGAGTGCCGTACCACACAGGGGTGTACCCCGCGTAAGGGAGCCCCATGAGCAAGGAGTGAGCCCCATAAGGAGAGCCGCCCAGTGCAAAAGGAAGTTTAGCCTGCCCAGGAATGGCGTCGCACACAGGGAGAGCTGATGCACAAGATGACGCAACAAAAAGAAACACAGATTCCGGTGCCGCTGACAACAACAGAAGCGGGCAAAGAAGAACACACAGCAAATGGACACAGAGAGCAGACAATGGGGTTTGGGGGGGATTGGGGGGATTGGGGGGTTGGGGGGAAAGGGAGAGAAATTTTTTTTTGAATTAAAAAAAAAGACACAATGGGTTAAATTTTCTAGAGCTGACCTTGAGGATCAAGAATATAGCATTTCTAGGCCATATTTTTGTTTGTTTCACTAAATAAATACGTAATGCTAAATATTTACTTCTAACAACCATCTTACAAGCACATTCATAGTTATTCATTCCAATCCCCTTTTTAACCCATGGGATTTTTAAGAATTTAATTCAGGAACTTTAAGAATTTATTTTAGTATCAAGACATTTTAAATGGGCTTTTGTTGTTGGTTTCTAATCTAATTGCACTGAGGGAAAAGCATGGAGTTTGGAGTCTGAAAAGTCGGGCTTTAAATCTCAGGCGCTCTCTTAGGCAAGTCAGGTGACCTCCCTGAGGTTAGTTTTCTCATTCAGTAAAGCTCAGCTAATACTGCCTCCTTGCCTATTAGCTTTCAGGAGCAGAAATTATGTATACAAAACCCCAGCACAACATAAAAAGTCATCTTTGCCCTGACTTTACCCAAGCCAGGCTGCTGCACCTTGGCTGGGGTCTGTGTTCCTGAACGCGAAACTCCTGGTTCTAAATGTTTGCTCTTCCTTGGAGCTGTCATTCAGTTGTGCTGGGCACTTATAAAACCCTGGATGCCATCACCTCTAAACGCAGCGCCCCTGTTTCTCAAATGCTGCGGCACCGTCCCTGGTTTTGCGAGAGCCGGTTCAGTGGATGGCGAGTTGGACAGGGCATCTCAGCAATGACTCACCATTCTACGTCCAGTTGTGCTAACAGTGACTTTTCCTAGGGACTCCCCGTCAGGCAGTCAAGGGAGCTTTGAGGCTGCCATGTGGACGACTGCTGTGAAATCTGGGCCGAAAAGCAGGGTCTTTTCTGATAGGCCAGAAGAAAGTGCAAAGAGCCATCTTGCTACTTACTTGAGAACAGATAACTTTTTCCTGTTATAGGTTTCATTTAATTTTATGCCTGCAATGAACCAAAAATGGTTATGTGTCCTGCCAGACTTACACATTCAGTCCTGAAAATGAAGAAAATATTCCTCCCCATGATAAAAAACTAATCTTGTTAATAAAAGTGTTACAGACAGATTATGTTTCTTCCCTTTTTTCATAGATTATACATACTATCCAGGATATTATAGAAAAAAATTAAAGAAGTAGTGAATGACCCTTCCCCCTCAAAAAAATTTAGGGGTGCCGAATCTCTTAAGATTTCTCCCTTCTCTCCCTGGTAATTTCTTCCTTGTGTTGCACTATTTAAACAATTATTTTAATTTTCTCAATTAAAGTATATGATGCTATCTATTCTTTTTAGCAAAAAAAGAAAAATCAAAAAGACAATGTTAATAAAGGAATGAATGAGGCAATACCATTCCAGTTAGAATCACAGAAAAAGAGCATGAGAAGCTGAGCTCTGTTCTTTTAAAAGAATCCCGCAGCAGGAGCCTTTCATTAAGGCATGACTTCTGCTCTTCACTCTAGACATGCGTCTTCCCCCTAAACCAGCCTGCCTTCGGGCTTCTGGGGATCAAGTGGCCTCAGCCCAGCCAAGCGAGGTCCAGGCACCCGGACCAGAGCTGTTTTGGCCCCGGTGGCCCCGGCGCTGAAGTTAATGTGCGCCTCAGGCAGATCCAAATCACTGGGGCGTGCAGGAGAGGGGGCCCAACTGCAGGTGATGGATGACCGGAAAGGACGTCGCCGAGTTGGGGGCCTGGGGCGATGCAGACGCCTGGACCCTTTCCTAAGTGCCTATCGCGCACACAGCGTTCGCTTTCAGTCTGGTTCAGCCTGGGCACTGGGGAAGGAACATGGACACGTGACGGGATCGCTGTCCTCAACCTCTTCCTGCCCCCTTGGGGGTGAGCCCTGTCGTGGCCAAGAGAGCCAGCAGCGCGTGGATGGCTGGGCTAAGGCGGGATGGGGGTTTTTCAGAGAGAAGCGGTGCCCACAGTCCCTGCAGAAGGAGGGCTTCCTGGAAGAGGGGCACATAGAGAGCACTGAGGGGAGGTAAAGGGTGGCTGGAAAATCCCTAAGCGTCATTGGCAGGTATGTAGTATATTCAATATCTTATCAAGATGTGAACACCAAGGTGAACCGAGATCCTCAAGGACAGCGTGGTGGTGGCTTTCATGTTTGAAGTGAGAACCTTACATGGAATAATGAAGCGATGGGCTTCATCTACAATCACGGCCCTTTCCCCCAGCTACAGGTGCCTCCAAACTCCCTCCGCACTGCACACACCGTCCCAGCACAGAGCAACCTGCGGGGCACCAGCCAGGTCTTTCTTGATCTGTGCAGGCTTGGAGGTGGGACCATGATTGGAAAGCTGAGGACACAGCTGCACCCACGCTCTAACCCACTCACTCCTCCGCTCGCTCATTCAGCGGCGCCTCCGGCCGTCTCTAAGATACCTACCCCTGAGGACGTACTTGTGCAGTGAGGCAGGCAGGTCCCCCACGTGGACGCCAGGAGAGGACGCGGGCAGGCAGGCATCCTTCTGGTGAGCGTGAGGTGGGAAGTCCAGGAAGGGCGGGAGCACACCGGCTGGGCGGGGGCACCTAACTCGGACTTGGGCTGTCAGGGAAGGAGTCCTTGAAAAGTGAGTTCTCGCTCAAGCCTCATGGGCAAAGTGGGAAACAGGAAAATCTGGGGCAGGGGTTAGGCAGGTTCCTGCCGACTCAGCTTATTAGAATGTGTGGCCTTGGGGAAATAAGTCACTTGAGCAATTTGAACCTCAGTTTACAGATCAGTGAAATGGAAATAATAACACTTGCTTCATGGGGTTGTTCTGAGGGCTCAGTGAGATAATCCATCAAGGAGCTAAAGGATGTTTGACCTCTTCCAAATGTCTATGTCTGACAGGTGGGTGGGTGACTCTGGGGGATAGAGGAGGCATCCAGGATTCATCGACTCAGTGTGCTCTATATTAAAGCATGGCCCCAACTCCAATTTTTGGTTTAATCTAGTAGTCACTTCCCCTCTGCAGACTGATTGAAGCAAGGACATTTCAGATTCGTTGTGTTCAACCACAGACGTTGACTGAAGAAAGCAGTATGTTAGTGCAGGTGCCAGGCAATAAAAATCAAATAATGTTGTTTAGCAAATTTTATATTAAGATTAAAACTTCAGTTAATGGATGCAAGGATGCAATAAAGGAGCTAGTACTCATGAATCCTAGCGAAGAGCCAGCCCTGTCACATTAGTGCCTGTGACACACATATTACAAGCCACTTTGCTCTGTTTACTTGTTTGGTTTCAGCACATGTTAGAAAAGTAGTTCTTTGGAAGGTAGTTCTGAATCCAAATGTGCCCTAAACCACTCAACACCTTTTGGCTAGGGTTTTTGTCCCCTCACTGTGAAACATACCCAGATACCTGGAATGCTATGGAGAAGGGATGCATTTGGTTTGGCATCTGACCCCACCGACCGTCAAATATCACATACCCTGCATTGCTGGAATTATTCTATACTACGCTTTTCTCGTGGCTACTTCATTGCTTTGATGATACCATGACTTCCTAAGCAGGAAAAAAAAAATTTGAATGGATGAATAACTTCTAAGCACCATAAACTGATTTTTAGTCAAGTTAACCAAAAGCTAAAAACTCTTTTAAGAAAGCTTTCTGTCAAATTTAAAAAAATTAAAAAAAAAAACAACCACCATTGGAGGGGGGGATGAGGCCAGGGGCCTCACCAACTTCTAGCAGCCAGGTAAGCTATGATGCTCTGTGTTTACATACATATTTGTCAGCCAAGTTTCTGACAGCTCCACTGCTTACAAACTATAAACAGACACATCGTCCTTTCCCATTGTTGTCAAATTTATGGTTAACAAGCATGCTTTCTCTCCAAGTTTCCTGCACACTCGGAGTCTAAGCCAGAGATGTTGTTAATAGTGACAAGAGTCCTAGAATTTGCACAACAGCATGTACTGCATTCAAGCTACATATATTGGTCATTTCAGCATTTTATTCTATTAAAATAAGAGATGAAAATTTTCAGGTAAGCTAAGGATGCTCTTGTCCTTTCCTGACCTTTAACTGCATTATGTTAGGAGGGGTGCTCCCCCAGGAGAGGCGAGGTGTATGTTTGGTTAGGAAGCATCACCTCCTGCAGACCCAGTGCACAGCTCGCCTCCTGGGGGGTGGGGTGCCACACAGAGGAGAGAGTGAGGGACTTGTGCCTCACCAGAAATGCTCAGTGAAACAGGTAACCCAGACTCCAGCACACACAGGCACACACACTCTTCATCAGAGCCTCTGCTGAGGGATCTCAGGGACCTTCACTGCTGATCTAAGGGACCAACTCCCTCGCTGGCCCGTTTCCAGCATCAGCACAGCCCTAGGCTCAGCAAGCCACCTGTGGAACCAGCCAACCCCGTTAACCTGCACAGCGCAGGTGGAGGACTGGACCCTGCATCGCTAACCCTGCCCGTAGCACTCCAAGCCAACATGCGCAGTGCAGGTGGAGGACTGGACCCTGCATCGCTAACCCTGCCCGTAGCACTCCAAGCCAACAGTGCTCTCTCCACACTGTCCCTTCCAGGAAAGGAGTGGGTGGGTGCAGCTGCAGCTCTGGGGTGTGACGCCATGACCCAGGACAACGGACCGGGCCCCGGGGATGCTCGGGCCAGGACCTCGGAGAGGCACAGAGCCTAAAATTCCTTCTCCCAACGATCGGTCCCTTGGCTTCCAAAGAGACGGCCTTCTCGGGATGTACAAATACTGGAGTTTTGAGTTCACACAGAAGCCAGCTGCTCAGGAGTGCTGCAGGGAGGGCAAATCTGGCTCCAGTCAGCCTGGAAGGCGGGAGGTGGGCAAGGGGAGAGACCAGCATGGCTCAGGCCTGCCTGACGTGAGTGTGGCTTGGGTGGGGGGAACCTGGGCCCATCCCCCCGCTTCTGGGGTCCCAGGACGCCCGCCGGGTCTTGGGGAAGTGCCTGGTCAAAGGGGCCAGGTGCTGAGTGGCAACCAAGGGAGCTGGTGGCCTCGGGGTGGCCTCCCGGTGGAACCTTCCTTCCTCCCATCAGGCCCAGCTCCAGCCATCAGTCCCTCCTTACATGAGATCTGATCCCACTTGTGCCGGATTCCCAGGGCCACCCATTCCTGGCTCAGGGGAGACAGCCTCCCGGTCCCCACAGCGGCTGCAGCGCTGCTCCTGGACCCCTGCGCCCACACAGGAGCCTGGAGGGGAGGCTCTGCACCAGTGGGCCCCGCTGGGCGGGAGGTAGAAATCCACCAGGTGTGGGCACAGCGTGCCCTCCAAGGACACGTTGCGCCCACCAGCACGGAGGCCTGTCCTCCCCTTTACGGCGGATTCCAAGAGTGCGTGGGTTGGTGGCCTAAGCCAGCTGGCCGGGGAGGCCCAGGGGGAGCACCGCCTTGCCCAGCTGTGTCCCTGTAGTCCTCCCGACGAGGGGTGCAGGCTGGGGGACCTGGAGGCCCCCCGCAGCTCAGCTCCCAGCAGCCCCGGCATCCCGCCTGCCGCGCTTCGTCCCGCCCCACTGAGGGCCAACACGCGGGGCTGTCCCCGGGTCTCAGCACCCTGGGACCCGGCCAGTGCCGGATCTCATCTTCAAACTTCGGTCCCTTCCCGCCTGTAGATGAGGTGACTGACGCAGAAGCCGGAGGCCGCTGCCTGGGGGCCCGCGGTGAAGCCGGGGGCAGGGCAGGGGGCCTGGGGACCTTGGGCCACAAACGCCGACGGCCGCCCGAACGGAAAGTCACCCGCCAGGCCCCCGGGGAAGGCGCCAAGGCCGCCGGCCAGAGGGCCCATGGCCGAGGTAAAGCGGGAGAAGCAGGCGGCGGCCTCGGGCGCGGGCGGCGACGGCGAGGCCTGCAGGTGCGGGGAGGCGGCGCCCAAGGGCTCCAGCGCCTGCGCCCGGGCTCCTCTCGGGCTCCCGCGCGCCGCCGCGCTCGCCTCCCCTCTCCTCTTCCTTTTCCTTCGGAAGTTCCCGTTGTCGAACATCTTCTCGCAGTTTGGGTCCAGCGTCCAGTAGTTGCCTTTCCCTGCGGGGAAGCCGGGGCTCAGCTCAGAACATCAGCTGCAAGTGGGGGTCGTTCCAAACCGCTTCCCCAGCAGCCCCTCCGGAGAGGGATGACCCCCAGGCCCAGCCCAAACCTCGGGATGACACTTTGCACTGGGAAGAGGGCGGGCCTTCCTGAAAGTCCCGGGGAAGGGGAGGCCCGGAAGGGGAAGGTGCGGCGCTGCCGCGTCCAAGGCCCAGGCCAGGCCGCAGGGGCAGAACCTTCTGGGCTCTGCCTGTCACGCCGCTAAGGGCGCGGGTTCTGACCAGCCTCGCCTCCAGAGCGTCACAGAAAGGCATCTCAACCGCCCTCCCAATTCTGGGCCGGACACTGTCTTCTCCATTTTATAGCTAAGGGCGGCGAGGCGCAGAGAAGCCACGGCCAAGATCACGCAGCCGGCAAGCGCCCTGCTTCTTCCCTCGAGGGAACAGGGGGAGATTCAGAAACCCAAACGCACCCAGTGGGAGTCGGGACCTAGCCTTCTGCTTCCACCCACGAACCTGCGCGTGCCGCGCCCGCCTCGCCTCCTTCCCGCCCCAACCTCGCTACCCGCAGCTGTGCGGTGAGACTGGGTCCGCCCAGGTCGCTGCCACCCAGAGACGCGGCGGGAACGCGCCGAGCGGATGGAGCAGGGCGCGTCCGGGTCACCTGGGTCGTCCTCCCCGCGGGGCACCTTCTTGAAGCAGTCGTTGAGCGACAGGTTGTGGCGGATGGAGTTCTGCCAGCCCGCCTTGCTGCGCTTGTAGAAGGGGAAGTTGCCGGCCACGTACTGGTAGATCTGGCTGAGCGTCAGCCTCCGCAGCGGCGCGCTCTGGATGGCCATGGCGATGAGCGCCGAGTACGAGTAGGGCGGCCGCACCAGCCGCAGCAGCTCCTGCTGGCCCGCCAGGCTCAGCCACGCCAGGTCGGCGCCCGCCAGGCCGCCCGCGGCGCCGAGGAGCGGGCCCGGGGCCGCGCAGCCGGGCGCCGAGTAGGGCGGCGGGGGCCCGGGGCCCGGCGCGTAGAGCGCGGGGCTGAGCGCGGGGGCGTTCGCCCACAGGCGCGGGCCACCGCCGGGCCCCAGGTCGCCGTGCGCGTAGCCCGCCGGATGCGCGGCGGCCCGGGCCGGACCGTGCGGGGCCGCGCAGGCTCCCAGGCCGTCGCAGTACGCGGCCATGGCCCGCAGCCCCTGCGCCCCGGCCCGCGGCTCGGCGCCGAAGCTCAGGGGTGTCCCATCCGGCGTGGCCGCCAGTTGCGCCCGGGTGTGGCCCGCCCCGACCCGCCTCTGTCCTTTAAAGGCCGTCGGGGCCGAACCCCGGGTGAGTGTCCGGGGCCAGCCCCCTTCCCCGCCAGCTTTGGAGGAGCGGGTCTCCGCCCCGGGGTCAGCTTTTCGCCCCGCCCTCGCCACCCGCCGCCCGCACAGATCGCAGATCGCACCGCTTCCGGCCTGTCTTTCCTGAGCCTTCGGACAGGTACCGTGCCGCCAGCAGGTCTCCAATGGCTGTGCTGGTGAGCCGGATCCCCACGGCGGCCCCTCAGCTCTCCTGGGGGAGAACTTGCCCTACCGAATCTCGCCTCGCCCAGGCCCCTCTGTCTTCGGGCCACCTGGCTGGGAGCTGGCCTTGCTGGGGAAGGAGTCGCAATGAAACTCACAGGTGACATGGTGCTGCAGCCGCGCAGGGATGGCAGCCGAGTCACCCCTAGTCCTCTTGCGGTAAATGCGCGACGGCGGTGGGCTGGTATCCGCACCGAGGCCTCCTGGACCCAAGGTGAGGGTCGCAACACGGGAAGCCCCGGCCACCCCCGTCCAGGGACGCCTTCGCGTCTCTCAAGCCCGGGGAGCCTGGGGTCCGTCTGGCTTGTCAGCAAGATGGCCTTGGCACGGAGTGCGGGGCACGAAGGTAGCGGCGAAAGCTCCTCCGGGTGCCCTGGTTCACCGGCGCCTCCTGTTCCCCCAGCCTACCCAGCTCCTCCAGGTGCCAGGAATACATCTCCCCAGCTCCCCGGGCTCCCGGACCGCAGGTCACTTGTCTGTGCGCGGCGCGGTGAAACTGCTCAACCCTGAAGACAGCTCCGCGGAAAGGAGCGCGGCCCCAGCCCCGCACAAGTTACCCGCGGGGTTAGAGCAAAAGGCGGCGAAACCTGATCTTGCCCGTCTTGTTATTTCAAGGGGCTGTGGTTTGGCAAAGCGAATTAATTTCAAATGATTTAAAAAAAAAAAAACAAACCCAAAGTTCCAAACCCTCTTCCTCTCCCTGTTTCGCGACAGGGAGGAGGAGGAGGCTGGTGGGCCGGGCACATGGATGGATGGAGGAAAAAAACTTGGGCTTTGGGGTCAGAGGGGCCACGTTCCAGAAGGGGTTCAGCCCAGTGGGCCTCCCGTATTGTAATTCCAAATTTCTACCAATTTAGGGAACATCTTGACAAACAGCCAAAGAAGTGAGAGTCCCACTGTTGCCACACTGGAAAGAAGTGACAGGAATTGGTTCATTAGGGTGGCACTTCCGCAGGCCTGTGCTGCCCTCCCTCTCCCCTCGCCCCTTTCACAAAGATTTCAAGTTGTTGTCTAAGGGACTGTTATGTGGGGAGCCCAGGTACCGTTCAGAGGCTCCCCTCCAGCCCGCGACCCCCTCCCCTCACTGCAGGGACAGTGGCAAAGGCGGATGGGCAGCATTCACCTGGTTTCTCTGGTGGGACCAGGCTATGGCTTAGATCAAACCAGCAGGTGCGCCCCCCCCCCTGTAAATCCCAGTGCATCTAACAATTGTAAACTCAGACTGTTCTCGGTAGACGTGACAAGCTTTTCAGTAACCGCGTCTTGAGGAAAATGTCTTCCATCAGCAGACGTGTCTGTCTCCAGGACTTAGGGATATTCATTGTAAGTGTGAACGGGGCAGCTCAGCATATAGCCCCCCCAGTAGTGCGTGGTGCACACTGAGCTCATGAACACGCCCAGTACTAACTGGTATACATGGAGCACGTAAACAACCCCCAGTAATAATTGTTGCGCACTGAGCCCTTTAACTCCCCCAGTAGTAATTAAGGCACACTGAGCACATAAACACCCCTGTAGCAGTTTGATATTATTGATGAATTCCAAAAAGACATATTGGAGTATGTTTGTTAAGCCCCTTGGTGGGTGGGGACTCGCAGATAAAAGGCATGGCGAAGGACAGAGTTGGAGGGGTTTCTGATGTTGGAGTTTGATGCCAAAGCCTTAAGCTGGAGCCCCAGGAAGTAAACACACAGAGGAAAGAGAAGCCAGCCCCAGGAAGGGAGGAACCCAGGAAGCCTGAACCCTCGCAGATGTCGGCAGCCATCTTGCTCCAGCACGTGGAAATAGACCTTGGTGAGGGAAGTAACTTTTGCTTAATGGCCTGATATCTGTAAGCCCTTACCCCAAATAAATACCCTTTATAAAAACCAATCAATTTCTGTTATTTTGCATCAGCACCCCTTTGGCTGACAAATACAACCCCCTAGTAGTCAGTGGTGCACACTGAGCTCATTAACACCCCCAATTTTAAGTGGCTCACTCTGAGCACATGAACATCTCCGCTCCCCATCAGTAAGAGAACTTATTTTGCCTCAGGTCTGAGTTGGTTCCCACATCTGGGATTTGGAAACGGCCGCTGACTAGGCGGCAGCTTTCCAGCAGAGGCTGCATGAAGATGGGGCATCAGAAGCCACGCAGCTTTGCCTTGACCTAAACGATCTGGGTAATGGAAGCAGAGTGCCGTGATGCCACCAGGTGGTGATGGGCAAGACATTGATGATGGGAGAGGGTGATGATGTGAGGCGTGCAGATGGGCTGGTTGCCTGCACTGGGAGACCCCACAGGACCCGGTCAGGGCTTCCCTGGTAACTGATGTGCACCTGCTCTCAGAGGAAAGGGGGAAGGAGACTGAGGTTCCATGCAGGGGAATCTGACAGTCCAAATCTTTGAAAGTTGAAGACACTTGTTTCCTAGACTAACACAATGAATTGGGAAGGAAGAATTAATTTTATCTACAATTAACTCCACTGCTGTGATAATAAAACCAGAGGTACTGAGTTTTAAATAACACTTAGGGCCATCCCTAGCAATATAAAGTAATGACAAAAAAGATAGTTCTTTCCAAATCCCCTTTTAATTTTAATAGACCTTCTTTTTTGTCAATATTGTTACTCTTTAATACTTTTGAGTTCCAGGACCTCAAAATCAGATGAACTTTTGTGCGATTTCCTTAATTTTACTTTATAAAAATTATTACATTATGTGCTGTGCATGAATTTCCATATTTTTATCCTCATTCTTTGCTTTCTGAACTCAATATTCATCTTCCATTTCCACTGTAATTGTTCCCTTACTTTTTTTTTTTTAACAGACTGCACTCATAAAATGAGTTTCAGTAGATGGAATGCATTTTGAAAAAAAAATTATCACTTGAGTCTGTCTTGGATGGAACTCTGATGAGAGGGTTTTTTTTTCTTTTCCAAAAGAAAAAAGATCTTGGGGAGAAAAAATAACAAGTCAAAAGTCTGTACATGTATCATGACCGGCTTCCCCTGTGCCCTCAGGTCTGCCGAGAGTTCCTCCCAGGTCTCCCTGGACAGGCCACCCCCATCCCCACCCTCTGACCCATGCCTCCTCTTCTTTATTCTCGAAGCCTCCCTGCTGCCTCCTTTGAGGCTGGGTCTCCCTAACCTTCCACCACCAAACTCCCTGCACTGCCCACCTGGTCACAGTGGGAGAGGCGTCCCTCTCCTTCATCACCTGAGTCTCTCTACCCAGCAGGCCTGGCCCTAGGGTGAGGCGCCTGGGCCAACGTTTCAGGAGGTGCTCGCTTGCACGGTGTGATGGGTTGAATTAAAAGAGGTCGGAGGACACGTTCAAGTCCCAGCCCTTGGAACCTGGGCACGTGGCCTTATTTGGAAATGGGGCTTTTGGGGATGTGGTTAGTTAAGGTGTGGCATTAGGGTGGACCTGCACCGATATAACTGGTGTCCTCGCGAGATGCAGGCAATTGGACTCAGTTCCCCAGAGACACAAGGAGAAGGTGGCCACGTGAAGATGAGCCAGAACCTGGAGTGACGTGGCCACAAGCCAAGGCCTGCCTGGGCCACCAGGAGCTGGAGGAGGCCAGCAGGAGCCCTCCCTGGAGCCCGCAGAGAGTGGGTGGCCCTGCCGCCCAGACCCGCGAGTGAAGCAGTGGTGTCATTTCAGTGGCCCCTGTCCACTTGCCCGGGCCTCTTCCTCGGCCAGCACCCCCTCTCACTCCCCTTCTTCCCATCAGCACTGACAGATGCTCTCTGTCTCAGGTCTTCTCTGCAGCCCACATCCCTCTTCAGGTGGGGTCCGTCTCCTGGCTTCTCTTCAGCAGCCACTTTCCAGAAGGGCTGCCTCTGTCGGCTGCCACCCTGTCCCTACCTCTCAGGCACCCCTCCTTCACCCCAGGCAGACGTCCACCCCACGAACCGACTGAAGCTGCACAGGCACAGAGTCCTGTGGCCTTTGTGACCCTAACTCCAGCGACCACTTTTGGTCCTCATCCTGCCTGACTGCTCAGCAGCACTTACAGAAGTAACCACCTTTCTCTACTATCTCCACTTGCCCCTCTGCTTTTGCCCCCTGTATTAATATTATCATTTTTTAAAGATTTATTTATGTTTCCCCCTTCCCCTCCTCCCACCCTGCTGTTTTTGCTGTCTGTGTTGTCTTCTCTTCTCATTTTCTCTCCTCTAGGATTGACTGGGATTCGATCCTGGAAACGCCTGATGTGGAGAGAGGTTCCCTGTCAATTGCACCACCTCAGTTCCTGGTTTTTACTGTGCTTCACCTTGACTCTCCCCTTGTCTCACTTTTGTTGTGTCATCCTCTTGCTGGGTGACTCACTTGTGCAGGCACTGGCTCACCACACGGGTACTCACGTGGGCGCTGGCTCACCACGCAGGCACTCACGAGGGCACTGGCTCACTGTGCAGGCACACTTTCTCTTCTTTTTCACCAGAAGGACCCAGAGACCAAACCCAGGTCCTCCCATATGGTAGGTGGAAGCTCCATCACTTGAGCCACGTCCACTTCCCTCGCCCCGGTATTACTTACGCAGGGCTGCGGTAACCAAGTACCACAAGTTGGATGGCTTAAAACAGCAAAGTTGTATTGTCTCCATTTCTGGAGGTTAGAAGTCCAAAATTAAGGTGTTAGTAGGGATGGCTAGGAGGCTAAGGGAGAGTCTGCCCATGCTTCCCGCCCAGCTTCTGAGGGCTGCTGTCCACCCTCAGCACGCCTTGGCTTGTAGACACATCACTCAGCTCTTTGCCTCCACTTCATGTGGTCTCCTCTCTGTTCATTGCTTGTCTCTGTGTTTAAATCCCCCTCTTCAGTATGAATTCATCTTGACTTCATCTTATACCTGCAAACACATTGTTTCCAAATAGGGCTGCTTGCCCAGGTGCCAGGTACAAGTGGATTTTGGAGGGACACTGTTCGACCCAGGCCACTCCCTTCCCTGGGTTCTTCTGAGAACCTGGGTTGGCCTGTCCTCCTCTAAGACTGATGTCTTAGGAGCCGGGGGGCTCTGTTTGGGGTCCTTTTCTCCTTTACTCCTTTGGCTTTAACTACCAGCATTAACTCAGAGCTTCCCGACCTTGGCACTCTTGGCATTGGGGGCTGGTTAATTCTTTGCTGCCCCAAGCATTGTGGAATTTTAGCAGCATCTCTGGCTTCTTTCCACTAGATGCCTGGAGCACCTCCTCTCCCTGTGGTGACCAAATCACACTTGGTTGAGAACTTCTGCATTAACTGATGATCCTGTAACGTTTAATCATCCATTTGGATGTCTGCCTCTCAATCTCAAATGTCCCTCACTGAATTCACTGACATCCGCAACCCAAGCCTGTTTCTCCTCTAGTGTCTTGGTCAATGTCCATATCATTCACCCAGTTGTTCAAGGCAACACCTGGGGGACATTCTTGACTCCTCCCTCACTTCACTCCCACACCCAAGAGTCATCTTAGACTTCTTGATTCTCAACCCCTTCTGTCTAATCCAAGCCCACTCCTCCATTTCCTGTCACCCTCTTTCTTCAGGATATTGTACAGCTTCTAACCAGTCTACCTTGCTGCTCAGCTGACCCCTCTCCCATACAATATCCTCATTACAGCCTGCTGATCTTTCTAGAATGGGCAGAGTTCTAGAGAGGGTCCCCCAGATTCCCCTTTCTTATTTAACAAAACACCAATCTGGCCACTGCTGTGAAGGGTTTTGCAGATGTAACTGAAGTCCCGAGTCAGTTGACCTTAAGATTTGGAAATTATCCAAGTAAGCCTGACCCAAGTAAGCAGACCCAGTTTGCTTTAGAAGCAAAGAGCTTTCTCTGGCTGGCAGTAGCAGACGTCAGAAGTCTTGGAAGCACAAGAAGGATGCGATGCACAATTGCTGCTGAAAGATGGAGGGAACACGTGAGGACTGCGAGCAGCCTCTAGAAGTTGAGTGGCCCCCAGCTGGTAGCCAGCCAGGAAATGGGGACTTCCGTGCTACCTCCACCAAGAACTGAGCAAGTGTGCTCAGAAGAGGACCCCGAGCTCCAGATGGGAACAGCTGGCCAAGCCCTTGAGCAGGGAACCCAGCCAGGCCTGTGCTGGACCACAGATATACAGAACTGCAAGCTAATAGATGGGCATTGTTTTAGGCTAAGTTTGCAGTCATTCGTCACAGGACAACAGAAAAAAATCTAAAACCCACACCAAATTAGACTGTGACCGGCTCCAGCTCAGTGACTCTGCTTGGAGTTGGCTCCAGTGAGCCTGAGACTCCCCAGGACGTGGCCCTGCCTCCCTCTGTGGCCTTCCTTCTCATCCTCCCCTGCGTGGGCCGCCACGGGAAGCATGTTCCCTGATATTTACAGTGGACTGGCAGGAACTGACTTGGTTGGAAACGTCTGTTGAAATTTTTTAAACTTCCAAAATCTAGTGCAAAATCTGTCTTAGAATGGATAATTTGCAGCAGCCACAAAAACTGTCCTTGGCCTTTGCAGTTTTTGTCTTTCAAATGATGTCCCAAATTATGGTTTTATATATGGATGCATGTCAGCCAAAGGGGTGCTGATGCAAATTACCAAAAATCCGTTGGCTTTTATAAAGGGTATTTATTTGGGTAAAAGCTTACAGTTACAAGACCCTAAAGAGTCCAACTCAAAGATTACTTCCTTACCAAAGTCTGTTGCCACATGTTGAAGCAAGATGGAGGGCGATCTCTCCTGATTGTCTGTGAGGGTTTCGCCTTCCTCTCCCCTCTGAAGGCTCTGTATCCCAGCTTCTGGTCTCAGCTGTAGGCTGGCATAAGGCTCATCTCTCTTCCTGGGGCTTGTTTCTTTCTGGACTCAGCTGCTCTGTTCTCTTCAAAAGGCCAGCTGTAAACTATGAGGTGAATGGCTCATCTCTCTTCTTGGGGCCTCTGCTGTGTCTATGGAGCTATTGCTCTTCCTGTGTATCTTCTCTGTGTATCTACTTCTGTGTTCTTGTTTGAAAGTCCATTTATATAGCCCACCAAGGGAGCAGGGACTCAATTCTGCATGCCCTAATTATGTGGTCAAATCAAAGCCCTAATCTTGATTTAATCAAGTAAATGTAAAGCCTTTAAATTTAAATCAGTCAAAGGGCCGTGTGGTAAGCTGGCCCACACGCAGAGCTACTGCGCACAAGGAGTGCTGTGCCACACAGAGGCGCCCATGCATAGGGGTACCCCAAGCGCAAGGTGTGCGCCCTGCAAGGAGATCCACTCTGTGTGAAAAAAAAAAGCACAGCCTGCCCAGCAGTGGTGCTGCACACACGGAGAGTTGACACAGCAAGATGATGCAACAAAAAAAGACGCAGCTTCCCAGTGCCACCTGATAATGCAGGCGGATGCAGAAGAACACACAGCAAATGGACACAGAGAGCAGACAATGGTGGGGGGGTGGGATGGGGAAGGGGAGAGAAATAAATAAAATAAATCTTTTACAAAAAAAAACAATCAAAAATAATAAATCAGTCAAAGGGTATCATGCCCAGAGGAACAGACTAGTTTACAAACATAAAGCAATATCTCTTTTTGGAATTCATAAGTAGTATTAAACTGCCACAATGGATTTTCAGTTTTCTTCCACACTGAAAGGGAGTCAGGCTGGGGAGTCTCCCCAACCTCTGGCTGAAGTCTGGCTCCAGCCATGTGACCTGAGGTCAGTGGTCCCATCTCTGCTCCCCGCTCCTGTGAAGTTCTTTGACATATTAGGTTTCTCAGTTAAGACAGTATTCTGTTTTCCCACCATTCCAAGGTAATTCATAATTGAAATTTGCTTCTCTCATCACTGAAGGAAAAAATAAAGCAATATTGGACTTGTACAGACAGCCGAGATCTTTCTTAGCTGGGTTGAACAGAAGGTCAGAGATTCAGCTACAGATAAACCTGCATTCAAATCTTGGCTCTGATCCCAGCAGAATGGGCAAGCCGCTGAACTGCTCCGAGTCTCAGTTTCTTCATCTGGAAAGTGGGGAGAATTGTGCCAGCTTACAGTTATAGTGATGAAGGAAGGTGATGATGCATGTAGCACCATAAATCCTTAATGCGTGGCATTGATGGTTCTCTCTCCCCCTGTCTCTATCTTTCTCTTCCTTTCTCAGTCATTGAGAGTCTTTGATATAGACAATGGACCCCTAGTTTAGAGTCTGGCTTTCTGTACATGTTAAGCACACTCTCCTACTCACATATGCTACCCCTGTTCTTGATATGAAGCAGTGGAAAAGCTTTATTTACTGTATTAGTACTTCATATACTGTATTATTGACTCTGTAAATTTATTGTATTTAATTTTAATGATTCACCAAAATCCCACATTCTGGATTTGTCTGATTGCTTCCTCCCAGAGGTGTTTAACTTACCCTATCCCTTACATTTCCTTTACACTGGAAGTTAGGTGTAAAGAATTGTTTAGATTCGGGTCAAATATTTTTACAGTCCCATGTCAAGAGGTACCTAATTTCAGGATGATGGACTGGCAGGGATGTGAAGTCTGGTCATTGGGCTGAGGTGGTGACAGCCACATATTAATGGCTCCTTGTGAAGGCCATCGGCAGCTCACCTGTGGGGGGATATTTGGGCACAAAGCAAAAATCAGTTCCCCAGGTAAAGGAAGAATTGCTGATGATTTTATTAGGCGTAGATGGTCTCTGCCTGAATCAATTATTCTATGGGGAGTTGCAGAATGAACATTTTCTATTCTGTCATTTCTTCCAAATCCATTAACTGGCATTCTTCTGTTTTTTTTTTTTTTTTAAAGGCTTTCTGTCATCAACTGGACTTATTTGCTTTCCCTGAACTACAGTTTCTATTAGAATGGCACAATAATCATATGGTTCTTTTCCTTTATGAAGCGATTTTAAGAGTACAGTATTATTGAAGCCACCATTTTAGTCACAGTAAGCTTTTATTTTGTTGGCTTTCTCTTTAAATATATTTAGTATCACTGTGGACTCTGGAATTTTATTGTATTTAATTTAAATGATTTAATAAAATTTAATTATATTTCATGTATTTCTAAAAATTATTTTTTGATGCTAGTGTTGTCTGGAATTTTTTTATTGAGTGTTCCTTTAGCAGGATCCTGTGTCCTTCTAACATGGCCCTACTGGCCTTTGATGCTTCTTTGGCACAAGCTGTCCCAGACTCACTTTGTGCTGTTGTTGGCTGAGACATTGAATCAGCTGTGTCTACACTGGGCTCTGGTTCCCTTCCATGGGCAGTAGTATTAAGAAGCCAAAACATGGGAGTAGGGCCTCATTTTCCAGGGAAGGAGCTTCTAGATGTTTTAAATGGACAGAGTAGGAAATGCATTTTATAAATCCTGACTTAATATTTACTTCTAATCCAAATGTCACACTTTCCCTTATACCTGTTTCTTATTTCTCTTACCCTGGAAATCTTTGTTCCCTGTAATTCTCACTTTATCTTTCAGTATAGCTAAAATGGTTTCAAAATAACTGTACTGTTATTACTGGCAACAGAAAAATGACTGAATAAGTTTAAGATACCTTTGCATGTTTTTTTTTTTTGTCCTGAAAATAGGTCCACTAACCATGTATATTCAGAGGACTATGCTATAAAGTCACTTGAAATTATTCCTTTCTCTATGTGGTATGTTGCTGTTTTCACATAATAGTTAGATTTAACTCATTTCATTCTGTTTATGTTTAAAGTTGTAAATTTTCTGGGAAATAAGGAGTTGAAAAACATGCTTGGTGATTTAGTTGTAAAGGTCTTTGCCCTTTCATACATTTATTTAATGAATAGATGTGATGGAGCGTCTCTAGGTTCCATCCTCCTTGAACGTTAGAAGCTGTGGCAGCCCTTGGGATCATCTAAGGATTTGCGTTTTCTGCTAACATTTGTTGTTTTGTGTTTCTGCAGAAAGGCAGACACTTGCAGAGACTGATGGGAAGTTGTTAATGGCCAGCTTTGGTGACCAGGAACGGCGTTGGCAAGGCCAGCCTGCAGATCAGGTCAACTCAAGTTTGAATTCTGGTTGCGTCAGTGACGGTGCCATCTTGGGTGAGTCACCTTGGACCCTCAGTTCCCTCAACCCTGATTTAGTGACAGTGACCCTCTCACAGGTCCTCCCTGCCCCACCAGGCCGGAATGAAAGACCCTGTATGAAGTATTCAGTGCATTTCCTGGTACAGGGTCTCTGACTGCACTTTTTTCTCTTCTTTTTCTCTTCACTAATCTGTATATCTTGAATCCTTTTTTTAAAAAATGTTTTTAATGAACATGCACTGTCTTCAACATAGCACACCAACAACAAACTTCCATAAGCTGGGGAGAAGGGGCGGTGGGAGGGGAGGGAGAGACCGTGAATTCCCTGGCCTTAGAATCCTGGGGTGATTTTGTGTATTGATCATTCCTCTTGTGAGAGTTTTTCCTGTCCTTAGTTATGTGACTCTAATGCCACCTAGTGGAAAGTGACATATTCCATTTCCTCAAGTAGCCTTATTTACTATGGAAAAATCCCATATTTCTATTACGTAAAGGTAACTTACATTGCATTCTTCCTTGTTAGGAAGGTAATGGAAAAGATAAGAGGAAAGAAGTATTCTGGATCCACCACCATCAACAAAGATCTATATGTTTTTGAATGAAATTTATTTTAAGGACATAACCATTTTTCTCCCTGCAATTCAGTTACTTACAAGTGAAAAAGTTCCGACAGAGTGGGTAGATTTTTTTGTTTGTAAAGTTTTCTTTTGTATTTTTTGTATTTGTGTTAAAAATTTTCATGCCAATTTGGATGATGCTTCTATTGAATACATTTTAGTAAATACATAGAAGTTTATAGTAGGAGTAGATGTTCCATTTAAGAGAAAGAGCCACTGTAGTTACGCATCATCCATTTACCCTTGATTTTTAGGAAGAAGCCATGTATTTGGAATGAATATTAAGTTTCAATAACGAAGACGCTCAGCTCCTGCAGTTCATTGGTGGCAGCAAGGAGCTCCCGGGAGCCAGGAGGCCTTGGGCAGGCAGGTCCCCCACGTGGAAATGATCTGGTAGGACGGGAACCTCTCTGACATTACATCTTCTAGCATCTTTTAATTCTCAGCTTCTGGTTTATGAAAATGAGACTTGCTCCTACAACAGTGAAACATACCAATTGCCCAGAGTCTACGACTTCTTTTCAATATGAAATGGAAATGGCAATACATTAATCTTGTGAGTATGCCTGTGCCAGCTGGTTCATTTCTCCTCATCCTTGTTGCCCCCCCAAATCTAACTGTGACTGCACTTTGTATTGGCTAGACAGCAGGGCATTGTTTTATTTTCAGTTTCCTATTACCTCATTCCCTGAGCTTAATTCAGCCCTCCCCGACTCCTGACCATCTTGCTTTGGGTTTGGGCACTGGGGGAGTCCCTCAGAGGGGTTGGGTTCCCCACTTCTCCTCACCAGAGATGCAGGTGGAGATGGTGGGGAAACACCATACGGAAGGGTACACGTTGGCATGTGGCCTATTTAGGTGCAGCAAAGAGAAAGTGCAGCTTTCATTTCTGAACGTTGCCCCTCATTGAAGAAGGCTGAGTGGGCTTCAAAAACTAGTCACCTGCTTGGTGCAGTGCCTGCTCCAAGAATGCATGTGCACAGAAGCAAAAGGAAATGCAGGGAAGCGGCTGTGGCTCAGTCAGCTGGGCTCCCGTCTACCATATGGGAGGCCCTGGGTTCGTGTGCCAGGACCTCCTTGTGAAGGCAGGCTCGCCCTCACTGCAGAGCGCCGCCCAACCCGCAGGTGCCGTGGAGAGCCGACTCAGCAAGGTGATGCGACAAAGAAGGGAGACAAGCAAAAAAAGCCACAGAGGAGCGTACAGCAAATAGAGAACAGACAGCAAGCAAGCTGCAGTGGGGGAGGGGAAATAAAATAAATAAATACAGACACAGAAGAATGTACAGCAAATGGACACAGAGAGCAGATAGCAGGTAAAAAGTCACAAACGGGGAGGGGGATTAAAAAAAAAAAGGAAATGCGCATCCAAAATGTGTCCTGGGTGGGTGAAAATAGCCTTTAAGAACATGAGTGCCAGAGACAAGTTGTCCTGGCCTTGAATCCAATCCCTCCCTCCGTGCTTTGGCCCAGGTTACCGAATCCCCTCAAGCCTCCTTATCCCCACGGGTATATGCGTGTAATAATAACGCCTGCTTCCTGATGGCAGGGGAGGATTAAATGAGGCAATGCATGCTAAACAATTAGCATGCCTCCGGCATCTGGCCGGTGCTCCGTGCACCATTCTTAAGTAGTAACAACTATGGGTGTGCATTTAATCCACTTTCGGGGTGCCTGGCTGAAGGGAATGCTGTTCCCACTTCCTCCTTAGGACCTGCCTTTTGGTTCTTAGCTCCAGCCCTCTCCACGCATGGGTTAAACGGGTCTGATTCCTCCTCCTCTTCTGCCCTTTCCAGAACTGGAGGCTTTCTCAGGTCTTCTCCCCTTAGAATGTGCTTGCATTTTTACAAGCATTTGGAAGCCTGAAATTTTGTCAGTTTTGTTTGTAAAATGTGGGGGTGCTTTCTGGAACAGACTGATGTTCCCGGGATCAAACCCTCTGACCTTTCAGCCCAGAATGTTCCACGGATTTTTTTTTTTCCATCTGAATAGAACCTGTGCCCATGCCAGCTCAAGCATTATCTATGATGACTCAGAACTGAAAGAAGATGCTCTGTGTCCCAAGGAATTCTGCTCTAGACTCTTTACCAGGCCACACTGCTGTCATACCTGCCGGTGGCTTAGCATTTATTCTGTGTTTCTATCAGATTCTGCCAGGGGCTGGAGGGAAAGAATCATTTTCCTTGCCATTTTAGAAGTATCCTCTTTGTCTTTAATTACCATTCGACAGCTACTAACAGAACTGCGGCTCTGTAGACACATGGCCCCCTGCCCAACATCTGTCTAGGTCGGTTACACATCTTTAGAGAGGTGCGTTAAAATGAGGCGCATCCTGCTTCAGTGTGATAGTGAGCTGCGTGTTCTCACAGGCGTGGAAGCGCGGTGTGAAGTTCAAGGTTGGCCCCATCCACCCTGAGGCATCATGGTGGTGGGACCAAGGTGCCCCTGACTTTGGATGTGAGAGCAGGCCTGGTAGCCATGGCGTCCTTCTCCCACCCAGTGGTGGGTCTCCTGTGTACCTCCGGGCACTTCTGTAGGAATGGACAGACCTCCAGCCCTGGAGACACGAGTGGCTTCCAGCCCAGTTCCTCCCCCTCCCTTTGACATCCTGGAGAAAGTCTCCCTGAACTTTTCTGAGCCTCAGTTTCTCTCTATATATAACATGTTCTATCTCATAAAACTTTTGTAAAGAATAAAAAGATGTTTGTGAAAGCACTTTGTAACATGCTATACAAATTTTTTTTTCTCTAGAGAAGATAATTTGTTGGGTAGTAAATATGTATACATTTTAAAAAGAAATTATTTCAATTACACTTTTACAAAAACTGAAAAACTTTGCTTTTCTTACTACTTGTAGAACCTTCAATGCAAACTGTAACGTGTTGGAGTTAACTTTCTCCTTAGATATCAATGTGGTTAGAATTATCCACATGGACACTTTTAAAAAATAACAAATATTAAATACCATGCCAGATATTGTCTGTAGCACTCATTTCAACACCCTCCCTTCTAGATCTTTCTATATGGTTTTTTGTTCTGCTAGATTGAGCCTTCAGAAGTCAATTGGGTTCCCATTAGCTTCTGCCCCGGGGAAACTGTTGCACAGACAGGAAAAGGCAGGCGCCGTTCTGCACCTGGTGGTGCCTTGGACCAGGCAGGGTCATCAGTTCCTGCTCCGTGGCAACAGCGGAACTGTGGGGAGCTGCCTGCTCCTGCAGATGCACCTGCTACAGCAGCAGGTGAGTCGAGTTCTTCCCATGGAGGTGGTAGCCAGCAGAAGACAGCCCTGGTGGCCTGCACAGCAGAGCTGGAGCAGCAGACCATGGCTTTGGTGAGTGAGCCTGTCCTACAGAGAAGCAGCAGCTTTCTGCAGCTCCTGCTGCCAAGGGATGCCATGCCCCCTTGAGCTCTTCCGACTCTTCCCATCATTTTGTAGCCTAAGTCCCTGTATTAAATCCTCTCTGTTTGTAAAACCTGGAGTAGTTTCTGTTTTTCTGAGTAGACACTGCTGCATATTTTGAGAATCAATTAGGAACTATTAACAGTCATTGGATTATCCGGTCATTGTTGTGCTATTTTTAATGGTAAGATTCTGAGTCAGGGCTACCAGCAAATAATCGTAACCTTTCATATCTGCACGATGCTTTGGCATATGTAAAACACTCTGCTATGTGTTTACCTCACTTGAGATTTCCCAGTTAGTCCATGAGTTAAGAAATGCAGCAGTAGAGACTGGGGCGGGTCTGGAAACCTGACCTAGAAATCTCCTTACTTAAGGGTTCCTCCCCAGCCTCGAGCCAGGGGTGATGGGCAGGTGCCGCATCCTCCAGGAGCGGCTCCCAGGAAGGAGGAAGCGCCTTCTCCACTTTCTTCACGTCTGTTCTTCATGGTGACTGCACGAGGCCCTTTCAGACCATGCCTTGTTCTTCAAGGTCAAAGTGGTCATCGTTTTACCCAGCGTGTGGAGCTGTTTTTCTGAGCCCTGTGATTATGTCCTTGACCACATGTCACACTTCTCATAAATGACCTAATGCTTACGTGTGTTCACTCTTAGTCAACAAGAGTTTACTGGGCCCCGGCGGGGCCAGGATTGGTGTTAAGTCCAGGAGAGGTGAAGCCGTCTGGAAGCCAGCCAGGGAGGACGGCCTGAGGCAAGCACGCAGGTGCGGTGCGAGGCAGGGAAGGGACAGGCGACCCAAGGGTGCCCACAGATGCCATAGGGGTTCCCTGAGGAGAGGGCGTGCGAGGAGGGGGGGTGCGGTTGGGGAGGCAAAGTGAGGGAGCCACGACCAGGGGACAAATGAGCAAAGGCAGGAAGGCAGGAAAGACTGGGTAACTTGTGGAGAGGGCGAGGACAATTAACTTGTTATAATATGTACGTGCGCTATTCTCCCCCTAAGCCAGGAGTTTCACAGTGTGCCCAGGTTAGGGGAACATACCTGTCCAGCTGATTTTCCTAGGTTGATATAACAAATTAACCTAAACAAGGTGGCTTAGAAAAGCAGACATTGATTTTCTCTGAGCTCTGGAGCCTGGAGGGCAGAAACCAAGGTGGCAGTGGAGCCAGTCTGTAGGGTAGACCTGCCCCTGCCTCCTCTCGGTCCTGCAGCTCCTTGCTTGTGGCATGACAGGCTTTGCCCCTGCGGTCACACGGCCACCGTCTCTCTCTGCATCTGCAGCTCCTCGCTGCTTCTTAGAGGACACCACTTCTCATGGGGTCAGGGGCCACCTGCTCCGGGATGACCTCATGTGAGCTTGCCTGATTCCATCTGTACCGACTGTGTTTCCAAACAAGAGCACGTCCTGAAGTCCTGGGGGTGAGAACTTCAGCCTATCTTTTTGGAGGATACAATTCAGTCCGTAACAATACCTAAGACTGCATCAAGAAATCCCTGGTTCAAATGATTTTTAAGAATTTTGTCCAATTTATTGGTATTTATACAGAAAAGTCCCCAGATGAGAAGGGCACAGTGTGGTACATTTTTGCAGGTTGAATTCACTGAAGAAACCAGCTCAGAACATGACAGAACCTTGCAGAACTCCTGAAGGCACTCACGCCCCTTCCTGTAGGCACCGCCTGCAACCTCGTCTACCACTGGTGAGGTTTTGCCTGGTTTTGAACTCCACATGAATGTAGTCATTGGTCTGAACTGTTTTGCGTCTGGATCTTTCATCCCACTTTTTGTTAACTTCATCCAAGTTGCTGCCAGTACTTGTACTTCTTTTTCCAGTGTGTGGCTATCACAATTCATTTATCCATCTCTCCTGTCTGTGGATATTTGCATTGTTTCCAGAGCTTAGGCTCTTAGAGTGCTACTATTGACACCTTGCACACATTTTTTGGTGAAAATATGTATGCTTTTCAAAGAGTGGAATGTAAATGTTTAAATTTAACAAGTGTCAACTGTTTTCCAAAGTAGCAGTGCCAATTTACACACTTGCAGTGCAGGAGTGTTCCAGTTGTTCTCATCCTTGTCAGCACTTGATATTGTGTGACTTTTCATCTTACTGACTCGATACATTTTGGATGGGTGGTAAATGTAGGATTTTGCCTTCAGGATTTTAGACAGTTTAGGTCCACAAGTAAAATATCTTGCCCTGAACTGAAAGAGTCTGATTGGCAATAGACTTTGTTCTGCTGGACCACGGCACTGAATTTTTCAACCTCTGATGTCTTCTTCACTGAGGAAGGGCTCGTATTTCTAAAACTAGATCTTTTTTCTGCAGCCTACCACAGCTGTATGATCTAATGGAAACCCAACATCCAGGTTCCAGGGAAATTTTTTTGAAGGTGTAAGTGAAAGATGCAAATAAGTCACTTAAGACCTGGAGGTTTAGTTGCAAATGTCTCCAGGATGTTGGTAACGCCACCGTCATTTTGACTCAAAGGAAAGGAAGGCTGTGAACAGTCAACCAATTTAGAAGCCTAGGGATGGGGTTTGGGCTTACCAAGTCTTGACTCCTCTTCCACCATGACTTTGTAACTTGCCAAGTTACTTTAACTTCCTTTTGGGTTAAATGGAGGGATAGTCTCAGTGACTACCTCATAGCATTATTTTAAACATCCCATGTGATAACTCACGTAAAGTCATTTATCATGGTAGCTCACACTGAGTAGGCCCTCAATATTTGTTAGCTGTAATATTCTTCTTTTGATGGATTACTAAATAATTTGAGATCTATTTTTAAAATACTAGTTTTCAATTTTGTAGCTATTTTCATTTTAGTTGTTATTAAAAGAATATAAGGACATGATCCTAAAGAGTAAAAAATGAAACACCAAAGTGTTTCTCCCCCATAGCCAATTCTATTCTATGCTTTAGCTCTTTAGAAGTTTCTTCTATGATTCTAAATTACATGCATATATGCCTTGTATTTTTTAATTAAGTTCTCTTTTGATCAAGGTACCCAAAGAGCCTATAACAATTCTCTGCTTTCCCTTCTCCATAGTAGCAATCACTTTTTAACTTTCATCTGGTTTTTAAAGTATTTACCTCAACATCTTAAATATGCAGATACTGTTATTTCTTGATTCATAAAACTTTGATTTTGTTTATTGACTTCATTTTAAGAGACAGATGATACTTTTAAACAGTGCAATCTATTTCCATAATGCATTTATTAAAAAGAGGATGCCTAAAGATTTCATAATATCCTAAGGAGGGAGACATGGTAATGAGAGCAGGTAATAAAAGCAGAAGTCCTTGAATAAAAGCAATTCTGACAAAGAGGGGGTCCTTCTAGAAAGGCCAAGCCATGCCGTGTCCCACATGCCAATTTTTTAAATAGTCTTCTTGCCAAGAAACTTATTCCCTGGACTCGAAATAGGATGTGTTTAACTAGCATTAACAACACACAGTTGAGAGAGATGACATTTTGAGTCACCTATACCTAGCCCCCTGACCCATTCTCTGGGTGTAGTATCTTAATTTTTATTTAAATCCATTTTTAGCATTTGAGCTATTTTAGTTATGTGAGTATCATCGTAGCTGACCAAGTAGAATAGTATGATTACATTTTCATTTTTGCAAACCTTTTTATTTTTCCAAAAGTTAACAATTGCCCCTGTTTTTACATTTGCATAGTTTTCCCTGAATATCTGTCTTTCCATACCTTCAGTACTCTCTAAAAGGCTTTTCAGTGCAATTTCTTAGTCCAATTTGTCAGGTCAGTTGTGTTCTAATGGTGGTTGTTGTTTTTTTGCCTGAGAAATAGTCCTCCTGGACACCCTTTTAATTGCTCTAAACCAGATGGTTTGCTTTCTAGGCTATGGAGACTTCTCTTTGCCATTATCCAAGAAATTTTATTTTCTTCTTTCCTTGTTGAACCCCTCTCTTTTATCTTTCTCTTTCTTGGCCTATTCCCTTTTTCTAAGATAAAGGATTTCTTGATTCTTCCCAAGAAAGCATAGTTAAGAAGTATATATTTTTGAAACTTTCATACATTGAAAATTCTATCCTCACTTTGATTAATAGCCTGTCTGTTCATATAGATTTACAGGTTGGAAATTATTTTTATTCAGAATTTGAAAGCCATTTTCCCATTGTACTCTGGCTTCGAATGTTGTTATTGAGAACTCCAACGCTATTTTAAATTCTTGATCCCTTGTATGTGATGCATTTTTTTTTCTCCTTGGAAGCTTTTAAGGTCTATCATTTGTTCTTGGTGTTATGGAGATTCATGATTTCAGTCCTCTATTTTATTCATTATTCTGAACACGTAGTGGGCCTTTTCTATCTAGAGACTCATGTCCTTTGAATATGCAAAATAATCTTCTATTGCCATTACTTTGGGAAAAAAACCTTTATATTTTGAAATAATTTCAAAATTATGTCAGCAAATTCTGACATACCCCCACCCCATATACCCAGACCCACCAATTTTAACATTTTGTCACCTTTGCCATATCATTCTATCATATCTATCTGTCTGTCTATCTATCTATCTATCATCTTTCTATTGATCTGCTTTCTGAACATTTGAGAGCAGGTTGTATACATCGTAGTCCATGAACACATAACTCTTTCATGTACATTTCCTATGAACAAGGATATTACTTATGTAATTACCTTAAGTGCAGTTTTCAAGTTCAAGAAACTTAGTGTTAATATAAAGCTTACATTGTTTATACCAGTTTTTTCCTTTGCCTGATAATGTTCTTTTGAACCTTTTCTCCTCAATTCCTAGATCCCATCCAATATCATGTATTGTGTTTAATTGTCATTAACACTTTCATTTCTCTTTCTAGTTTTTTAATTGTGGGAACATGGATAGCATAAATCCTCTCATCCCAACCCCTCCCAAGCATACCACTCAGTGGGATTAGTCATACTCACAGTGTTGCAGGACCCTTACCACCATCCGTTACTAGAACTTTCCTTTCCCCCAAAACAGAAACCCTGGACTCAGTTAGCATGAACTCCTCATTGACTCTGTAACCTAAATTCTATTTTCTGCCTCTAAGAGTTTACATAGTCTCTGATTTTTGTGTGTGGTTACAATGGTGTTTAAACTTAACATTCTAAACCATAACAACTTCAATAGCATCCATAAACTATGTCCTATACCTCTCTATATGCCCTCTTTTATGCAGTTTTTATCACAAATTACATATTTATACATTGTGAGTTTCAAGCCATTGATTTTTCATTGCTTTTTATGCATTTGTCTTTTAGACCCTGTAGGAAATAAAAAGTGGAGTTTAATAAAAAATAGAGTACTGCTTGTGTTTATACTTACCCATGACATTATCTTTATTTCTTCCTGTGGCTTCCATCTATTGTCTATTGTCCCTTCCTTTCAACTTGCAGAATGCTCCTTAGTATCCCATGTACATTTGATCTAGTGGTAACCAACTCCCTCAGCTTTTGTTTATCTGGGAATGTCTTAATCTCTCCTTCATTTTTTTTCTTGTATCCCTAGCATTGAATAAAAAAAAAATTAATAAGCATATGATGAATATGAATTAAGACTTTCTTCCACACCCTAGAGTTCTGAGGTCTGGGCAGTCAGAGCTACATATTCTTATTTCACTTTTTCTGGTGGGTGGGAATGGGGGTTAATGAGAGAGACCTAATTTTATTTTTCTTAGTATCTTCTGGTTTTCTCATTATGCAATGTTAGAGAACTGTATTTGGTATTAATTAGAATAAAACAGAATTTAGTTTATCCTCCCATTTACCAGATTTATGGGTGTTGAATCTAGTTTCTTCATTCCACTTTTATGCATTCTCGATAAAATACCCCCTCTTCAGTTCAAAATTCCTGTAACTGCAGAAGGTCTGTCCTGTTTTATGAGGTACCAAATTAAAGCAAGGGTTCTGTGACCTCTTTGGTCATTTTTCCAAAAGCTTCTCTGAAGATAAGCTTCTCCCCCATTTTTGAAAGACAGCTTTGCTAGATACAGAATTCTCAGCTGGCAATTTTTTGCTATCATCACTTTAAATATGTCATCCCACTGTCTTCTTGCCACCACGGTTTCTGACGAGAAATCGGCACTTAATCTTGTTGAGTTTCCCTTGTTCATGCATGTTGGTTCTCTCTTGCACCTTTCAGAATTCTCTCCTTATCTTTGTTATTCTATAGTTTGATTGTAACATGGCATGGTGTGACTCTATTTAGATTTATCCTGTTTGGAGTTCGTGTAGCAACTTGTCTTTTGTTAAATTTGCTAAATTTTCAGCCATTATTACTTTGTTTTTTTGTGTGTTTTTATTTATTTATTTATTTTTAAAGATTTATTTATTTTTATTTATTTCTCTCCCCTTCCCTGCCCCCCTGCCAGTTGTCTGCTCTCTGTGTCGATTCACTGTGTGTTCTGTGTCCACCTGGATTCTTGTCTGCAGCACCCAGAGTCTGTGTCTCTTTTTGTTGTATCATCTTGCTGCATCTCTGTTCCTCTCTCTTTTTCTTCTCCTCTGGTGACGTGGGCTATGGGTGGGAGGCTCTTTGTCTCTTCTGAGATAACCTTAACCTAGGCTGTCTGTCCTGACTTGTGGGTGTGGATGATGAGAGGCTGCAGTCCTGCCCTTGGTGACCATGGCAACGACTCCAGTCCCAGGAAATAGTTTATCAATGCAAACTCTATAAACTTTAAGTATTCAGGGGAAATGCAAACCAAATGTGCTAAAAGCTTATCTAGAATGTATGAAGTCCATGCTAAAAGCTTACCTAGGATGTGGAAGATATATGCTAATTCAAGCCTATTGAGAACTGAAACAAAAGAACCATTTGGCCTTTCCTCTCTGTATAAAAAGGACTCAAAAATCTTGTTCGGGACTCGGGATTGAAACAGAAAGCTCCCGAGTCCAGCCGGCTATCAATAAACCATTTTTCCTTCTCAAAATCATTCCTGAGTCCTGGCCTTTCTATACGCAAATAATTGAATCCAAGTGTAAATTCTACAACCCTGGGACTCCCATAAAGCATATATTAGTAAACTTCATGGTATCCCACAGGTTCCTCAGGTTCTATTCACTTTTCTTCATTCTTTCCTCTTTCTGCTTCTCAGATTGGATGATTCCAGTGTCTTATTTTCAAGTTCTCTGATTCTTTCTTCTGCCGGTTCCAATCTGCTGTTGAACCCACATAGGGAATTTTTGTTTTCTGATACTGTGGTCTTTTGCTATGTTTCATTCCTTTCCATAATTTCCATCTCTCAACTGGTATTCTATTTATGTTCATCTTATCATTTTCCTAATTTTCTTTTGTTCTTTGTCCATATTTTCCTTTAGCTCTGAATATATTTAGGGCCATTTTTTCAAAAAGACTTTGTCTGGAATGTCCCAGGTCTGATCCTCCTCACTGATGGTTTCTAATGCTTTAATTCTCTCTTCTTTCTGCACCATCACTTCCTGTTTCTTTGTATGTTTTTTAATCTTTTATTGAAACCTGGACATTTTGATATTTTAGTAGGTTATTGCTGGACTTCAGACTCTGAGGCATCTGTTCTCTAAGCCTTTATCCAGCTAGTGTTGTGACAAAGCTTTCCTTGAATACCAAGAACTAACAAAAAAAGATAAAAGGAAGAAGGGAAAAAAAAAGAAAACCTCCTTCCCAGTCTTTGCAGATTGACCTGTGCAAGTGCATCCCTTCAGGGCCGAGCCACATGATAAGTTTGGAGGATCACTCCAGGCCAAAGCATAGGGCCCTCCCGGATCCTTTCTGTGCAGCCTCCTGTCTTGGGGATGTGCATATAGCCCTAGGAAATTTCCCTGTTTGCCAGTTATGAAGGTCCCTTTTCCTTAGGAAACAGTTTCCTTATAGCCCTAAGCACTGTGTTGTATGTCCCATGGCCAGCAAATCCTTGCCCTAGGCAACACAACCATAGGATTCCATAGGAGAGCTCTGTGTGCACCCTTCTTTGCACAGGGCAAGTTCTAGGCAAGTCCCTCAGGCCACGCCAGACGCATTGGGTGTGTTCCTTTTTATAGTTTCATGTTCTCATTTAATGGAGGCAAACATGCTCCCAGTATGTGCACAAGGGTTACTCTGTTCCCTCCAGAACCAGGACCAGGGATCTGCAATCGAGCTGGTGTGGCTGCTCATGTGGCTCCATGCCAAGGCAGTGAGAGGTAGAGGAGGGGCCAGCCGGGGTGCCATGAGATGCTACCACTTCGAAGTGACCTTTTCCTTGATTTGCAATCTGCCCTGTTACTCCAGGCCTTCTGTTGTAGAATTTGAGAGAGGTTCAATTATTTGCATATAGAGAGGCCAGGACTCAGGAATGATTTTGAGAAGGAAAAATAGTTTATTGATGGCCGGCTGGACTTGGGAGCTTCCTGTTGCAAACCCGAGCCCCCAACAAGACTTTCGAGTTTCTTTTATACAGAGAGGAAAGGTTAAATGGTCCCTTTGTTTCAGTTCTCAATAGGCTTGAATTAGCATATATATCTTCCACATCTTAGGTAAGCTTTTAGCATGGATTTCATACATTCTAGATAAGATTTTAGCATATTTGATTTGCATTTCCCCTGAATACTTAAAGTTTTTAGACCTTGCATTGTTAAACTGTTTCCTGGGACTGGAGTCGTTGCCATGGTCACCAAGGGCAGGACTGCAGCCTCTTACCGTCTCACACCCACAAGTCACAGACAGCTTAGGTTATCTCTGAAGAGACAGAGTCTCCCACCCATAGCCCACATCACTTCAACTGTTTTCTAGAGCTTTGAGAAAGATGTTTCTGCCAGTTCTTGCTGGTTGCTCAAGACTTCTTTGGGGGAACAGAACCCTGCAGTGCCTCACTTCATCATCCTGTCTGGGGAGGAGTCTGAATTAGTTTACCTGCCATTACTTTTCAATCATTTTACCCCATTCCTCTCTGCTTCCTCTTTCCGTAATGCCTATTAGTCAGACTTTAGACATCTTAGATTTTTCCACATTTCCTTCTTATCTTTCTCTCCTCTAGTCCTCTCTTTCTTATTCTTCTACTTTCTGGGAGAATTCCTTGACTCTATGTTCTAAACCTTTTATTGAATTTTTAAAACTTTTGTGGACAGCTTTAACAAGAAATTTTTTTTTTAAACCAGAACACTTTCTCGTTCTCTCTTCCATTTTATAATTTTGTGTTCTCTTTTAATGGACACAAAATCCTCTCATGTCTTTTTGGGTATTAACAATTAAACTATAAGCGTTTTGAAATTATTGCCTGTGCCCTCCATTGCCTTTGTTTCCTTTGAGTTCTTTTTTCTTCTTCTTATTTTTTAATCATTTCAATATTTGCATTTCATGCTGGAGCCTTCCCTTAAAAGTCTGGTGAACTTTGGCCGACCATTCATATTTTGGAAAAGGATGCACATGTGTGCATGTGTGTGGCAGCGTGCATGTGCGTATGCACATATGTGTATGTGTGTGTGTGTGTGTGGAAAGGCAGGTGCCTTTTGAGTTGACCCCCAAATGCCAACTCAGAGAAAAATGCAGGTAAACGGTGGAGAAGGACACCCCAGTCTCGTGCCCAGGTGCCTTGCCCGCTGTGGCACCGAGGGGCTGGGCGGGGGAAGCAGGCTCATGCTTCTTTGTTTATTGGGAGACTTTCCCTCCACCCGCCTCATCTAAGTGACGCATGTCACCCCACCTTCCTCTATGCCTGATGCTCTTAAGTCTGAACCTTTGTGGATTAGTGGCTCCAGATACTAAATCTTTTTTCTTTTATGGAAATAGCGCATCCACTTGACAGCACTGGATGGAGTCTGGGGTCTAACTGCTCTCTTTTATAGACTTTCAAGCCATGCCTCTCTTTTTCATCTTCTGCCTTGTCCCTGCCTTTCTCTGTAATTGGGACTTTCAATTCTTACGCTGTATTAGTTTGCTTCCAACAATCTATTTGACCTGGTATTCTAAATATCAGCAGTTTATTAATGATTATAAAATTAAAAGTGCTTTAAGCATTTGGGGTTCCTATTCTCGGCATTCGCTGCACTCCCTGCCCGCTCACTCTTAAGCATCAGCCCTTCCATGCCTGCTCGTGTAAGCTTCAGAGTCTGCGAAACCTTACAGTATTTGTAAAGGAATTCCTGTAACCGGATCTTCTGACCAATTCCTATAAAATAGCTGGTCTAAGCATTAAATCAAGACCTCCCCGAGTTAAGATTCAAAGATTGTTTTACAATGTTAAGTAGCAGGAGAATAATTTTGCCTGAGAACCAAAACGTGTATTCAACTGAGTGTCTGTAACATCTATTGGAAGGCAGTACATTCCCCAGACACTTAGGTGCCACAAAGGAGCTAATGAGCAGAAAAAGAATCCTCTCTGTGCGGCAGGGGAAGATTCTTGTTCTGATTCTACCCCAGGGCGTGCAGATGAGTCCGGGGCATGGACACTTGCTGCCTCAAGGAAGCAGCTGAAACCACATCCCGAGCACTTAGGAGCCCCGTTGGGTTGGAAGGAGTTATTACAGCGTTTGTCTCTTTAGCGTCCAGAGCCTGCCAGGGGTAACTCAATCATCGAGTCCTTAACCGACGATACAGAGGGCCTGCAAATGGGGGTTGAGCACAGACACAGTTTAATTGCCCACCCCGATAATCACTCTTTGCTGGTGACCTGACATCTCCGATGGCAGGACTCCTCTTAAACAATTAATCACTCAAGGAGGGAAGAAAAATCAGGACTCTTTTCAAGTGAAAAGCAAGATAGATGTGAAAATCCATTTAAGAAGGTGTCGGAGTCCAGAATCTGCCTTGAAGGAGTCATGGTTTTATTTTCCAGGTACCTTCCTTTAAGACCAGAGGTGATCAAATTACTAATTATAAAGGACACTCCAGCTTGGAATTAACAGCCCCAAACACCTTTGACCTCTAGCAGCATTAACTTCCTGTCATGTGCATGGCTGTAATTTCGCCAGGAGCTACAGCAGCTTGAATCTGGCAGACAGATCATCAGCCTCCATCCATAAAGCTTGAATCAATACCAGTGTCATTTCTAAAAGAGAAGGTCACAGGCTAAACCTTTGCTTAAGCACAGTGGATGTGCCTGATTCTGTTCTTTATAAAACTGCTGCTTTCTGGGAAAAGTCAACAGCCATATAATGTTTCCTATACTGTAACTGATTAAATAGCTGTCAAAAACCAGACTGGGTGCTTGAGGTTCTGATTTTATCAGGAGCATAATTGAAAAGCACATGCATTATCAGGTTTAGAACAGCAGCCGAGATGCGCACAGCTGAGCGCAGCCCTGTGCATCTGCCCAGCAGAGGTTCAGGTCCAGCAGAGCCTCCCTGCTTTGTACGAGGTGCAGCAAAATGCAGAGTGTAGTGGGGAGATTTTAAATCAAGATTTGTTTGCACAGTGTTATTTCTGTAAACTGCCTTTCAGACAAAATCCTTAAAAATTGCGTAATTCCTCTAAACACTGAGTTGTTTTCTTTTTCTAATAAAGTAATTTTTAAAAGCAGGTTTTTATGCTAATTTTCCTGGTGGGTAAATGTATGCAATAGTAACTTCAAAGGATAATGTAATCAGAATGCATTTTATAGGTTTAGAGACACATGTTAATATATGTATTTTTTTTCATACACTAGCATTGAATACAGTGATGAGAATCAACACCTATAATAATTCCTGGTATAAACAGATTTGTGCAATTTTTTCTTAGACTGAAGGCAATGGAGGGGAATTTAAATTGTGTTGATTGAATAAAATGTACTCTTTTCTAAAACTGTGTCTGTAAAACGTTCTGTCCACTTTTGTAAAGTGGACTGGCTTTTCATTGCTGATTGATTTACAAGCTGTTAATGTTTCCTCCTACATTTTTTTAAAAGAAAGCAAATGACCCAATCTGTTGATGTATTTCAGTCTCCTTCACCGCAGGCTCGAGAAAAAGAGTAAGTAGATCCATCTGTATTAATGTGTACATTCAAAATGAACAGACAAGTCTAATTTTAGGCCTATCAACCTTGACAACACCTTTTTAATCATGTGGGTTTGAACAGATATTCAAATGCAGGAATCAGAGGTAAAGGACTCACTTTAGAAGTCACGTCAGGCTAAAATGATGTGAGAGGTGCACAGATTTCTATTTCAGTCATCTCTGATTCCAGAAATCTATGGCTTTATTAAAAATGGAAACCAGAAACCATCTATAATGTCAAATCCATAGAAATGGCATCCTTATTTATTTGTAAATGTTAAATCTAGGAAGCCAAAGATGTTTCCTCCACAGCAATTGCCAGACTTCCCTGCGATTGGAATGTTCACTGCCCCTTTGGCCCTAGGAAAATGAAGGTTGATCGGTAAATGAAGCCATTTTGCTTCTTCCTGCACAACTCTTTGTTGGGCAAGGTGGGCACTTAACAACTCTGTAAGACAATTTTTAAAATGTGAAATTTTACTGTATCTCTCACTCCCAGGTCAAAATTGGTCATGTGCTTTGCACCAATTAAGCATTATTACATTTTAGCCTTGATGTAAGAGTCCAAATTGTATGCCTTCTAGGAATCTAATAAAGCTCCATATTCTATATTCATGTATAACATTAAAGCAAAAACGGCAAGGCGTTTCATTACAAGTGCCCCGTGCTTTATTTCTAGATGAGCTGGATGACTGAATGAAGTCTGGTGGCTTTTTCATTAAATCACGGGGAGCGTTGATTCCGAGGCGATGGCGCCCCTTTGAGTCATCCATCTTCCTGGCTAGTAAACCACTGGATGATCAATTTCTCTGCAAAGGAGGGTCATAAAATTTTTCAGCGGTAACTGCAGAATCTTCATTTCGTGATGCATCATGAAGTGATGCATGATGATCGATGTTTAATCAAAGGTGGGAATTAACATATACAGCCAAGGCATGTCCTGGCAGGAGAGTCATCCCTGAAATGTCACTGCTGAGCGAGCTGGGCTGCTAGGGTCCTGATCACTTCATCAGGCAACTCCTCTGGCTTCTAGGAACAGGCTTGGGGCTTCATTGGCGGGACCCTTCTCTTCACGTTCCCACACACTCCACCACGCTGGCCCTAATCCTAAGACAACTCCACGTTAGCACCAACTTCACTCTGTTGGAATCCTCTGGCAATTGGGTGGGAAGTCACCAGGCAGGAAGACGAGGCCACCTAGACATGGTCCAGAGCAGAACGGATGCCAGGCGCCTCTGAGATGCGAGGAGTCTGCCCCACCTTGCCGCCAGGATTAGGGCAGAGTTGTGACATTTTTCCCTCCATGACCTTTGAAAAGAGGAGAGTTTCGGAGCAGGGTGGCAGGCTCTCTGGAAACCCCTAAAGCCTCTCGGAGAAGTTCATTTCTCACTAGAGCTCAGAAGAACCCCCGAGAGCATGCAAACACTTCATGACTAATATGCTCCCCACCTACTGGTGACGCTCAAATCCCTCTCCGTTTCCAGGGTTCCTGCCTGGTTTGTGAATAATGCTGTAAAGTGGAGCAGATGAAAACAACAGTGGGATGTAAAGCGCTGTGGCTTCGGAAGGATTTGGGAAGTCTTGCTTTGAAGTCAGGTGCTTGGAAGTATCCAGGGGACTGATAAACTTTGCCAATTTCAGAATTTCTCTGCATTTCCCTGGTGCAACATTTCACTGAGCCCCTCGATTTGGACTGCTGCTGCCAATTCCGAGCTGCTGTGATTAGTGTGCTGCCTGGCCCGAATCGGCCCTCTCCACCCCAATTCCCATCGTTAACCAAGGGAAATTGTAATTCCTTGACGGGGTCATTTCTGGCAGCCCAGAGGCTGGCAGGCCTTTTCTTTCGCTGTCTTCTAACACGCGGTGTGCGTTTTTTTTCTGTCTTCTTTCCCCTTCCTTGGAACCGGTGTTCACACAGCTATACTTGGGGGGTGGGTGGGGAGCACCTCTGTGTGACATGTTTTCTGCTTAACATTCAATCCGATGGCTTCATCTCATTTATATTCAACAGGTGATTCGCAGCGTCCTTGGCATTATATCTCATATGGGTGAACAGGTTGCCGCAGTTAAACTGACATGCTTTAGGGATCTCAGATTCTTTTTGTGAAGAGCAAACAGATAAACACCTGTAAAGATGATTGCCTAAATCAGTATTTATGGAAGACTTATGGTCTGTCATTATGAAAATGGCTAAAATTCTTCTCTTCATATATTAGTATTTCAAGTTGGTGTGTCAGTAATTTTAATACCATTCTTGAGGTATTAAGAATATCTTTACTCTTACCTGAGCTTTAAAAGTAAGGGTAATAAATGTATATTCAAGAGTTAGCTACCAGGATCAGATGTTTTCTTTGCTTTTCGATTGGATTTTGGGGACATTAGTATGCTGATAAAATCACAATAAATTGTATTTATAAAAACTTAGTGAAAAATTTTAAATAAAATATGAAGTGCCATTTTTAAAAGTCATATTAGGTAAAATAAAAAATATACGTTTGTATTTTTAAACACATGCATACATATAAATACACAGAGACATAGACATACATTGCACATGTATATAGGTACATGCAATTTAAAAACATTATGTCTATTGCTTTGTGTTTCTCTCTCAATTTCATAGGGACTCAGTCACCTATCACCTTTATGGGAGTGGACTGGTTTCTTAATATGTTCCTATGTGTTTATTGCATCTTACTTGCTGGTATTGAAAGCCCCACTTATTTTCTCTTGGGGCTGAGTTTGAATATAAAATACGAGTACTAAATATTGATAGAAAAATGGCTCCCATCTCTTTCAGATATGAATGTGCTCTTTAAAATTTTGTTCGATCTCTAATTCCTTTTTATTTTCATGTTTTAACACATCCTACCAAGAATTAGATTTCATATAAAAATAAAATGTCTGTGAATGCTTATAGGTAATTGAGCTGTGTCTTTTCCAACTTCCTAGTTATACTCTCTAGTGTGAACACTTTTACATCTGAACAGATGTCAGCAAACAAACATCTTGTGTTGGAATGAAATAAAGCCTTCTAAAGGCATGCAAAGATGAGTATTGTTTTTAAGTCTGTATTCTTTTAAAACACAGTTTTACTCTTAGATTCTTATTTCTAACAAATTTTAATTTGACTTATAGGTTTATAGAACATTTGTCTTATTCATTTACTTAGAGAATTAATTTAGTATTGTACCATTAAATTATTTTCAATATATTTTTATTATGAATACTTATTACAACCAATGTATATTCCATAGATCCTTTTATTTTAAAATGTTAGAATTATTTTGTTATACTTAAAATATGGACTTAGGAAATGAAATTATTTATAGGGATGGGCAATTGTCTGGATACTGCAAAACAGTCCTCCTCTGTCGAAAATTATCATCCTATTTTCCTGGGCAGGTAGTGCTGAGAGAAATATCCTTCACCCACAACGTGAGAGAGGATGGGGACAGCCTGAGCTGCCAAATCAGCATTTCCAACAGCAAGCTGGCCTGTGCTGCAGCCAGGCCACCGCATGGCACATTCCAATAGGGAAATTGAGAAAACTGTCCACAGAAGTGAACTATAAAGTATAATACTTTAAAAATAATTACTCCTTGAAATACACATGTTAAATGAAACCCAAACAATGAATTTAATTTGGTGCTAGAAAAGAAATGGACAGACCAATGGAACAAAGCAGCAAATCAAAACAGGATCAATGTATTATATAATATAGGGAAGCATTTCAAACAAATAGGGGAAAAAAAAAGGTTTATTAATTAAAAGATATGTCTGAACTATTGATGATCTTTAGAAGAAAGAAGAAAAAAGAAGAGATCTCTACTTCACTTCTTACATTATAATCGATTCCAGACATATTGAGGAGTAAAGCATAAAAAATATAAAAAATAAAATAAACCTATAAAAGAACAACAACAAAAAACTACAGATGAATTTATGTAAAATCTTGCAATGTAGAAAGCCTTTGTATGCAGGGTAAACAGCTCAAAAGCAATCCAAGAAATTTTATTACTTATAAAATTAAATTTTCAGCATGGAAAGATGTGCTAAACATAGGCAAAAGACAAATTACAGGGGAGGGGATGTGGCTTAAGCGGTTAAGCTACTGCTTCCTACATAGGAGGCCCTGGATTTGGTTCCCAGGGCCTCTTAAAAAAAAAAAAAAGAAAGAAAGAAAAGGATAAACAACAGGCAAACAAATGAAAAACCAACTCAGGTGGGTCAATGTGGCTCAGTGGTTGAGTGCTTCCCACAGGCCCTGGTACCGCAAAAAAAAAAAAAAGTTACAAGCTAGGAAGAAATATTTATGACCCATATGGCAAAAAAAGGGATAAATTCCTTAATTTACAAAAGGCCCATAAAAAAAAAAAAAAAAAAAAAAAACAGGAAAAATCCAATAAAAAATCAAGCAAATAAAATAAGCATGAAGTTCATGGCAAAGAAATTCTATTCATTAATTAACCCAATAAAATTTTATGTATGATTAAAGAAATACCAACACATATAATGGCATATCGTTTTTCATCTGATTGTTAAAACTTTGACAGTATCCAGTGATGATACAACTTTTAGAGACCTGAAACTTCTGCCACTGATAGAGTATAAATTAGGCTAGATACTTTTCAAGGGTTTTCAAGGGTCCTTGGCTGATACCTGAACTTCATAGGCACAGGAAAGACTCTAGGAGATCTAACAGTAAGCAACAGAGGTAAAGTTTAAAGAAATGAGTGGGAATTTTATCATCCTCCTACTCCAGGAGAGGTCAGAGTTTGGAGCTTAATCCAGCCAGCTTTATTGAATGTTAGAAAAAAAATCATTCTCCAAAGAAACATAATAGAATACAGAGTCTCCACAATGTATCATCCACATTGTTAAGCATACAATAAAACATTACTAAATATAGGCAGAAATGGGAAAACATAGCCCATAGTCTAGAGGAAAATAAACTGACCCTCTTAAGTAACTTAGATATTTAATTAGTAGATAAAAATTTTAAGGCTGTTTTGAAAACTGTGTTTAAGGACTTAAAGGAAAATATAATCAGTATGAATAAACTAATAGGGTGTCTCAGTAGAAAGATGAAAGCTTTAAATAGGATAAAATAGTCATTACAAAACTGGAGAAACAGTATATGAAATAAAGAATTCAGAGGATGTATTTAGCAGCAGATTGCATGACAGCAGAGGAAAAAAAGTAAACTTGAAGGTAAATGAAGAGAAATGACCCCAGCCGAAGGATAATGAGAAAAAAGATGGGGAAAAAAGATCCCTCAGTGATATGTAATTGGAGTCTCAGACAAAGAAGAGAGAGAGTGGAGCAAAGAATAGTAGAAGACATGAGGGCTGAAATTTATTAAAATTGATAAAACCATGAATTACAGATCTAAGATCAGCAAATGTCCAGTGGGATATATAAAAAGAAAGAAAACATCTAATTACATCATCATTAAATTGCAGAAAACCAAAGATGAAGAACACTTGGATGCAGGCAGAGAAAAAAGGCACATTACATGCAGAACACTAAGGAAAGTGGCTGCTGGCATTTCATTAGTATCAAGAGAGGACAGATGACAATGGGGTGCCATTTTTAAAGCTCTGGGGGGAAAAAAACAACCCGTCAGTCCAGAATTCTTTATCGAGACAAAATAGTCTTCACAGATGAAAAATATAAAAACATTTTCATATACATAAAAACTGAGAAAACTGTGTTAAAGGAAATTCTTCGGGTTGAGGGGGAAATGATAGCAGATGGAAACTGGATACATAGAAAAGAATAGAGAGTGATGGAAATTATAAACACAAGGGTAAATTTTGAAAAGCTATATTTTTTTCCGCTCTTAATTTATTAAAAAAAAAACCCATATGGTTGATCTAAAAAACAAAAAGTACAGCATTGTACTGTATGATTTACAACGCATTAGGGGAATATATATGGCCACAACAGCACAAAGTGTGGTAAGCCCTCCGGGTTAGCACATTCTCTGAATGTGTAACTGTGAGTAAATGGCCCCATAAGCAAGGAGGAAGGCCTCTTCTTTGGTGAGATACTTGACGAGCAGAGTTTGGGAGGGGTTTTAGCCTTCAATTGCCTCCTTGGCTTAAATGGTCTGGCTTTGGGGTTGGACAGCTCAGAATTTGAATCCTATCCCACCCCCATCACTAGATAGTTGTGGAATTTGGGACAAATTTTTTAAAGGTTTCTTCTTAACTAAGTGAAGAGAAAGTCTAAATATGACTTTTGCTAATATGTCCTTAGGGGTTTTCCTGTTGTTTTCCTTTTCTAGCATTTCCTGGCGGTATTTAGGCAATAATGTTCTCTTTTCGGCAGCAGCTTTATTGAGATATAATTCATCCCTGTGAAGTCTGCAGGTGAGTGGTTTATAGTCTTTTCAGACTACATAAATGTGCAATGATAACCACATTTATTTTCAGGACATTTTCATCACCCCAGAAAGAAACCCCATATCCTTTAGCTATCATCCCTCAAGTTTCCCAACTCTTTCCCGGGCCCCACGCAACCATTAATCTACTTTCTGTCTCTATATATTTCCCTGTTTTGGACATTTCATATGCGTGGAATCATATAGTATGTGGTCCTCTGTGACCGGCCTCTTTAACCGAGGTTTAATATCTCCAAGGTCATCCATGCCATAGCATGTCTTCGAACTCCATTCCTTTTTATGGCTGAATATTATTCTATTGTAAGGCTAGTCCACACTTTGTTAACCCATTCATCCGTTGGTGGACATTTGGATGGTTTCCATCTTTTGGCTATTATGAATGATCCCTCTGTGAACATCTCTGTCCATGTTTTCATGGGTACATAGGTTTCCTTTCTTTGGGGTATATACTGGAACAGGAATGACTGGGTCAAATGGTAATTCAATATTGAACTCTTTGACAAACTGCTAGATTATTTTTTAAAGTGGCTGCTCTATTTTACATTCCTACCAGAAACGTATGAGTGTTCCAATTCTTCCATATCCTCACCAGTATTTATTATTATCTTTCTTTTTCATATTGGCAATCCTAGTGAGTTTGAAGTTATATCTCATTGTGGTTTTGATTTGTATTTTCCCCACAGAGAATGATGTTGAGCATCTTTTCATGTACTTATATAGCTACTTTGGAGAAATGTCTATTCAGCTCTTTTTTTGTCTGTTTTTAAAATTGGATTGTCTTTTTATTATTGAGTTGTAAGAGGTTTTTATGTATTATAAATACATGCCGTCCTTTTAGAAACAGACATATTTATTAGATAACAAGGACAAGTAAGAGAGTATGACTATTACTGCCCATCTATCTATAGTTAGAAGAAAAAAAGATATAACTGCATATATAGCTCTACAAAACATTAGAAAACGTTTATTAAAATTATGATTTTGAGGGTTACATTTTGCCCAGGATCATTTGGCACTCTGCCAGTAATTAGACTGTTATTTCTCTGCCACATTCACCCATCTCTACTGTTTTGTGATGCTGGGGCTTGGACTCTACACATCCCATACCTGTTTTGCCAGCTTCCACCAGGGCTGTTGGAGGGAGACTGCAAAGATGGAGGGGGGAGAAGGGACTTCTTCCTGTTTCCATCAGTGTTGCTGCAGTGACCTTCTTCACCCTGATCCTCCTGGGAAAAGATGGGAATTGGAATGCTTGTCTCTGGAGGATTCTGGGGATGATGCTTGACTTTGTCAGGATTTCAGATGTGGGAAACCTCTCAGTTCAGAAGAGAGCTTTGAGGGTCTATTCTGAGCCCTAAATTAGGAATTAGAGCTGAGGCTCTCCAGGGCAGTAGATCACTTTGGAAAATCTCCCAAGAGATTCTCCAGCACCTGGAGGGACCTTGGGTATCTCCAGGACACTAGGTCCCTTGGATGAGTCCAGTCAGTGCAGAGTAGTCTGGTTTGGGTGGGACTAAGTAAGAAAACGAATCATTTCTGATTCTCTGCTACATATTCTCCTTCCTGGGGACTCTTGCACTGGTTTCCTAACTGCCCCCTGACTGGTACCTCGTCCTTTGGAATTTAGCTTTCATAAAGCCATTGGGGATCTTTCTAAACTTCAATTCTCATATCAGTCTCCTCCTTGAGACTTTCCCGTTGCTTGTATTTATACTTAAGACAAAACCACAAATCTATACTATACCCTAAAGGTCTGTATTAGTCAGAGTACTCCAGTGAAACAGAAGAAACAGGGTATATATACATAGGCAAAGAGATGGAGTATAAGGAGCTGGCTCATGGAATTTGGGACTAGCAAGGCTGAGCTCTGCTATTCTGGCCATGAAGCCTATAATGGTGATGCAGAGGTCCTTAGTCCAAAATCTCCAGGGGAAGCTGACGGGCTGGAAATTCCAGCACAGACTAATGCTGAAGTTGAGATGGAATTTCTCTTCCGACTTCAAAAATTCTCAGTTCTGGCTTTCAAGACTTCTAACTGATTGGAAGAGGAAATACCTTGCATGGCTGAGGGCCATCTCCTTTGTTGATCATAGATGCAATTTAGTCGTTATAGATGCAAATCCCATCCCAAAATGCCCTCACAGTAACCATCAGGCTGGTGCTTGGCCAAACAACGTGGCCCTTGATGCTGCAATGTCATCTCCAGCTCCTCTTCCTCCCTTTCCCAGACATGCTGGCAAGACTCCAGCTCCTTACAGAAAACCATCAGGTCCTCCACTGGAGAGGACTATCTGCCTGGAACGCTTGTCCCCCGGCTTCACCTGCCTATCCCTCTTCATTCTTCAGATCTCCTTTTAAACGTTGCTTTTCAGAACAGCTTCCCTGACTCCCCTCCAGAGGGTAGGGCCTTTGCTACCCCCATAACACTTTGTTCTTTTCCTTGATGACCTTTGTTGAAATTTGTAAGTAGACATTTATTTGTGTGATTATTCTTTGTGTAATATCTGTCTCCCTCCAGAGACTGCAAGCGCGCCATAAGGGTGGGTTTTTTCTTCATTGTATTCCCAATGCCTCCTCCAGGCCTTGGGATGGGGTTAGGCCTGGTAAGTCTCGAATGAATGAATGAATGAATGAATGAATGAGTGAATGAATGAATGAAGTAGATCCCTTAGAAAAATCTAGAAGTGGCCTATCTGGCCAGGACTTCCATGTTTTCTTTTCCTTTTATTTTTTTTGTCTTTCAAGGAGTTTATTTTCATCTAAGTTGTCAAATTTATGGGTATAACATTGTAATATTCCTTTAACATCCCTTTTTTTTTTTGGTCTTTATTTATCATGTTTTCTTTTTCCTTTTTGTTTTTTTTTTCCAGAAGGTTCCAGGGATTGACCCCAGGACCTTGTACATGAGAAGCAGGCACTCAACCACTCACTGAGTTACATCCGCTCTCTGGACTTCCATGTCTTAAGAACTGACCAAGATTCCCCATCCTAATAGGGTAGTGTGAGAGTGGACAGAGTGGGGGTCTGAGCACTCAGCCCCATTCTCTTGGCCTGTGTTGGTTCAGGGGGTTCAGGTGAAGCTGGCACTCGACTCCCCCGAGTCAGGCGACACAGTTCAGGCCATGGCCTTGGTGTGTCCTTCCTGACATCTCTAGCAATCAGTTTGTTTCCTGATTGCCTTTATCCACCATGAATAATTATAAATGTTATTATTAGACCTAAAATGTGACTAATAAGAAAGCCCTCTTAAACAACCTCCTTAGATCACATACAAAGATCTTCAAGGTGCCATTGATATTAGGTTTTCGAGGCCTGGAGTTCTCCCTGGACTTTCCAACAGGCCAGAGAACAAGCTCTTGGCTTTACCTCCCCCAGGGTAATGCTGATGCCAGTAAGGTAACGTAAGTCATAATATTTCTAGCTAAGATAAGGCGAGTGCTCACCATGTGCTCAGCACTGTGCCAACCGCTTACATACAACAGCTCCTTCCATCTCTACAACCGTCCAGGGACATGTAGGTGATGCTACTGTTGCCATCTTAGGGCGAGGAAGGAAGCCAAGAGTTGGGAAACACTTGCTCCAGGCCACTCAGAAAATCAGGGGCAGAGCTGGCCAGGTCAGGCATAGTCCAGAACCCACCATTTCAAAAGCGATCTTGGAACGTACTTGTTAGGCTTAATGTACACTTCTATTCCCTGGCACTGTGCAAACCCATGAAACAATCTGGGCATGATTTTAGGAAAGCTCACAAAGTCACGTCCATGACTTCCCAGTAATCATAATTCACCAAACAGCAGCTGAGGAGCCCAGACCTTCCCTGTGTTTACTGTAGGCTAGACCTCTTTGCTTTTCCATGGTATTCAACAAATGAGAACTCCCCCTGTTGGCCCCATAGGGAAAATAATCATTTTCAACTATTTTACTCCTCAAGAAGTGGAAAATTTTATGATATTAAAAATACAAGTCTTCTTTTATATTTTACTTTTTATAATCTCCTGCTATAAGAAACCATGAAGCATTAATGAAAACAGGTCATTGCTTAAAATGGGTGGAGGAGGAAGTGCCGTGCCACACAGGGGTGTCCCCCGTGTAGGGGATCCCCACATGCAAGGAGTGCGCTCTGTAAGGAGAGCCGCCCAGCGTGAAAGAAAGTGCAGCCTGCCCAGGAATGGTGCCACACGCACGGAGAGCTGATGCAGCAAGATGACACAACAAAAAGAAAGACAGATTCCCATGCCGCTGACAACAACAGAAGCGGACAAAGAAGATGCAGCAAATAGACACAGAGAACAGACAACTGGGGTAGGTGGGAAGGGGAGAGAAATAAATAAATAAATAAATAAATAAATAAATAAATAATCTTTTAAAAAATTTAAAATATAATATAAATTCCTCCTAGAAGGTGAGATTTCTTAACTTAGAAAACTACTAATATCAGTAATGGCACAATTAGTGAAATGCTCAGGGAACTAATTTCAGTTCTAATTCCAGGGAACTAGTTTCAGTGATGGTAGATTAATTCCTTTCGGATTATGAGGACATTAGGAATAAAACCAGAGAACCAAGGAATTTCAGAGCTTGAAGGGACGTTAAAGATCATCTAGCCCAATATTCTCATTTTACAGATGAAGAAGCCAAGTGGGATCATTTGCCACACACATACCTGATTGTGTCTTCACCACACAGCTCTTCTACAGAGAGACAATTCTAATTTTTATCAAGCAACCATTGAGTAAAAATGACAGAACAAGAGAGAATTGCCTTGGATTCCATTTCACTTAGCTCATGGCCTGTCTTTGATTCTGCTTTCCCTGAAGGCTAAGGATGCTGGTAGCAGTGTTCTCTTAAGATGTGAATAAGATTTTTGTCGGAGCATTTTTCAGAAGCAACCGTGTACCTCTTATCCTCAGAATCCAGCAATTTGGTGAAGGCAGATATATAACAGAGAAGCTGAAGCAAACAGGACTGAAGAGGCAGAAGAGAAATCATTTTTCGCCCAAATATTACCCTTAACTACAGGAGATAAAATTTACATTACAAGCATTTTTATTTGCCAGAGAGTTACAAAGCAGTTTATACATTTTTGTTGTTGTTTCTTAAGAACAACATCTTCAGAAAAAGAAAGGTTGACTATTTTACAAGTTGAAGTGAATACTTAGAAACTTCTTAGTTTCTGTACTTAAAAACAACCGCCTCACCTACCACTATTCAAAACGTTTTGGGCAAAGATAAACACATTAAGTTATTATTGTGCTGTATTGCATGGTAGAGTGAGCAGCATTCTAAAGTCCTAAAAAGAAATACATGAACATTCCAAAGCTTGATATCCACTCCTCTCATTAGATTTATTTTAGTGCTGAAAATAAACACATTCTCATTTGATGCTACAATTTAATTTGATGCACTTCCCCCTTCGTTTTCAATTCCTTGTCTGAACTATGTATTACAGAGTCATTTAAAACAGACTTCAGGTGGGCAATGACCAAATAAATTCATTCCAAAGAAAGAAGATCTATTCTACTGTGCATTTCGGAATCATACCTTTTATTCATATTTACCACATGCTCTGTAACTAGTAACAAGCCGCAAGATGTACTGTACTCTTGGGCATTTTCTGAAGGGGAAAAAAGTCAAGGACATTACTTGCCAGAGAAATGTTTTCACATGAGGCCGAATGCATTTGCGATGTTCCATGGAGCCTTACTTCTCATCAGCTGCCTCCCCCAAAAGCACTTTGGCAAAAGCTGTGCCTTCTATTGTCCTTCTGCCTCCCCAGCGCCTTGAATGAATGCCAGGGCCATGGGTGGCACTTAATAAATCTTTGTGGACTCACTGCCTTGGTGGCAGACTGAAATGCTGGATGTGGGAACTCTGAAGGAAAGAGGTTTCAGAGCCCATTTCTCTTTCTCCTGTGTCAAGCTGCCTCCAAGCCGAGCACACAAAAGAAGCCCGAGGAAGAAACAGGAGGCTCAGTTTTCAGGCCCGCTGGGTCTCTGGCCTCTTCGTGAGAGCTGCCAGTCCTGCAGGCGAGCTTCTTGACAGGCCGAGGGAGGTGCTGGGCATTCGGCAGCCTCCTGAGTAGCAGAGGAGATGGAGTGTAAGGAGGGCGGCTGGTCATCCGTGAGGGCATGTGTCATTGGCAGCTTGGACCGGATTTCAAGTAACTGGAAAAGGCTTCAACACATGAGCAACACAGCAGAAAGGTGAAAACATCCAGTTTTAATATAATTCAATTTTAGGAGGTTTGCTGTAGAGGAACAGGGAAAACTGTCAGGTGGGTTTGGCCAGAGGATATTGGAAGGAGGAAGGGTTTCAGAAAGTTTTGAGGGCTTCCATCCCATTTCACAGACGAGGAAATTGAGCTCGAGCCTGAGGAAGTGACTTGAAGGTCACAGAGCACATTAGATTTCTTCATCATATAGTCAAACTTGTTCAGCACCAATTATAAAGACTTTGACCTCTTGATAGTGATAGGGACTGCCTAGCAGGGAATTCTGGAGACATGAGGATAGGGATGTGAACTCAGTTGCCTCTTGGAATCTGGCACCTAAAGTGAGGGAGCGAGTTGGGCCAGGTATAAGGTGACTTAACTTCATTGTTGGGGAGGCAATAGAGAGTGGTGTGGATTTGGGCAAAGTGGAGAGCTTGTGCCCTGTGCAAAGGGGACAGCCACTACCCTGCTCCAGCCAACTGTTGCCCCAGAGAAGGGCAGGCCAATAGGTGTCGGTTCTATTTTTCAAAAGAAGCAGGAAACCATCTTTATTTAAAATGTTGATAATTAATTCAGTTTAAAATGTGGGCCACATTGTGAGGGTCAAAGAAGATACATCTGTGTGCTCAGCCAAGCTCATGACCTATAGTTTGAGACTTCTGATTTAGAGGGCGAACTGGACTTCGGTTCCAGGAGCCCTGTCTCCTCCAGTCTTGCCAGCATGAGGATGGAGAACTCTTCAGGCTCATCTTTCAGAGAACATGTTCATCTTCGTACCCCGCTGGCTGCTATGGGCAGAGTGTTGAGAAATGAATCACAGCCTCTTGGAACCAAGAAGAAGGTTTGCTCTGCTCTTCTTTTGTCAAGCCAAGACAGCCCAGGCTATGCCACAAGTGTCTAAGAAAGCACTCAGACCATTTGGGCATTTCTTAGTCCAGAGGGGATTCCCTTTGTTCGCGCTGACCCAGTAGGGGCTGGGTTAGATGCCAGTGCTGGGCCCACAGTTGGTGTGGAAGAGAAGCTATTACTTGGTTGACTGCATTTTTCCTGTGTGCCCAAGATCCTCGTACATTATACAAAAACGTTTCCATAGTATGTTGAGGAAAAAAAAATGTAGTAAGCGGCCTGCCTCCTTTTCTTATGGCTCCCATATAAGAAAATGCTATAGGGGTTTTAAATTATAAAATATGTTTGCTCATTGTACTGCTCTGCAATTATTTTTTCTACCCTCTAGGCAAAAATAAACAGAACAATAAATGTTAAATTAGTCAGATCCAGTTTTTATCAATGCACAAAACTTAGATTTTTTCTTTCTTGCCTCTTCTCTTCCTGTTCTCTATCTTTTCCCTGTGTGTTTTCTGTGCTTGCTAGTTCATTTTCTAGCAATCCTATCCTCTTTGACTTGAAATGATGCTCATCAGCCCTTGCCATTGGGTTCCCCTTCTTGGGTTCTCCTTCTAACCTAAAGGCCCTCTTTAATGGTGAAAGCCTTAATTTACTTTTTTTCAGAGGGGATGAGAATGTGTTAAGAGCCTTGGGTTTTAATTCCACATGTGCCATCAACCCACTCTGTGGCTCTAGGAACTCTGTTAACCTCTCTGAGATCCATTTTCTCTGTGCAAAATGGGTGGGTAGGAATATGCTGGACGGTGGGAAGGTATGAGAACGGAGGCAGGTCGTACAACCGAGAAGGGGGCATTGCTGTGCAGTGCTACGTCCTCCGCTGGGATAAGGTCTGCTGCATACATTTGCTGATTACACAAGTAAATTGGAAAAGCAATTCAATAGGTGCATATGCTGATAGTCTAGAAACACAATTTTACATATGAGAGGCAGAATATTACAGTAAGTGTTTTGTTAATATAACTTTAAGATTACACTATGGTTTTTCTGGTTTATTTTTCAGGTCATTTCATCCCTTTTATGACATCCTTCTGAAGCCTGCTACAAATTCTCTGTATTTCTCAAATTATTTTTACAAAAACAATTTTATATTACCTTTAAATGAAACTTTAAATGGGAAAGAATTTCACTTCTATTCCCACCATTTGAAACAATTATTTTCTTTTTTCTTTTTAATAATAATATTTAGCCACGTATAAAACTGTATATAGAGGTGTAATCATGATCAACATTATGTGTTTGGCTTGTTGGTTCAATATGCTTTTTCTTCGCCTTTATATATTTTCTTTGCTTCCATATGTTTTAATATCTCAGAAGCCATTTTCCTAGGGTTGATATCTACCACTCCTAAAACACTTGCGTTGGCGGGGATCTAGGTATTTCCCCTGTTTTAACCTTTTACATCTGCTGCAGGTGCTGAGAGGGCCAAACAGAGCCCTGTTTACCCTTCTTAACTCTCCTGGTTCATGCAGGAGCCAGAAGCCCTCCAGGTGTCTTTGGCATAAAGGGGGCCAACCCGTCAAACCAGGTGCTTAAATAACTGCCGGAGGGGCCAGAGGAGGGCTCCGGAGACTGTCACAGGAACTGCTCTTTTCAAGAATAGAACACAGGAAGCGGATTTGGCCAATGGATAGCGTGTCTGCCTACCACATGGGAGGTCCAAGGTTCAAACCCAGAGCCTCCTGACACATGTGGAGCTGGCCCACGTGCAGTGCTGATGCGCACAAGGAGTGCCGTGCCACGCAGGGGTATCCCCCGCGTAGGGGAGCCCCACGCGCAAGGAGTGCACCCCGTAAGGAGAGCTGCCCAGCGCAAAAGAAAGTGCAGCCTGCCCAGGAATGGCGCTGCACACACGGAGAGCTGACACAGCAAGATGACGCAACAGAAAGATACACAGATTCCCGTGCCGGCCAGTGACAAGAATACAAGCAGACACAGAAGAACACACAGCAAATGGACACAGAGAGCAGACAACCGGGGGGAAGAGGGAGAGAGATAGATAAAAATAAATCTTTAAAAAAAAAAGAACAGAACTCACCAGTAAGCGGGCCCAGAAAGCTACCCCCGGCCACTGCCGTGGACACCTCTTAAGATCCATGTCGGCACAACCTTGCCTGACGGTGGAAACCCCAAAGCAGAAAAAAATGAGCGCATTAATTGTTGCCACCTGCAGGGCGTCTGTGAAATGCCACTTCTTAACGCCCTGTCCTCGGCAGCGGAGGAGGACCATCAGCACGGGGCCGCCGTGGCAGCCGAAGCCCACTGTGTTGTCCCAGCACCGAAGACGACACTCAGCCCGGGTAGGTGCTCGGTGACGTCTCTGCTGTGAAAACGCCTGTGGCCCTCGTGGGAGACAATCTGCAGTGAGTGCGACAAGGTCAAGGAAATAAGTCTCGAGGCAGTACAGCAGAAGTGGCAATTCTCTGATTAGGAAGACAGAGAAGGACTTTCCTGAGGGCTATTATTAAGCATCTAACACACTAAAAGATATTTAGTGGGGAATTCCGTCAACTTTACTGTTTTTCTGTCCAACCCTCATCCCCCTCCCGTATATGGCATTTGTTGATGACTATTTCTTCTCCCTGCTACCCCAACTAGTGTTTTTGGAATACTATCCTGTGTACTAGTTCCCCAGGACAGGATCCAGTCCCACTGGTGTAAAATTTAGGTAACTTGGGGTCCTCAAAGAAATCTGTAGACTCTACCATTGCTGCTATACACATTAGACTCTCAAAAGGAATAAATAAGATGAGAATGTATCTGAAAATGTTTTGTTATATAGGGACCACCATGATGAAGAGGGTTCTAAATTTGGAGGAAGCTGGGGGAAGTGTTTTAACATTCCAGCTTACAGAATCTTTGACTTTGGCCTTGGGTGGAACATTGTTGGATTCTTACTCATGCAGAAAGGATACCACATGATCAATAAAGGCTAATATTCTTCCGATGAAATGGTCCTGCATGTTATACTAGGTCCTCATCAACAGAGGATGGGATGTTTGGGCAGCGACTTGACATACTGAGTGGGATTTTAGCAACTGTGCTAACAGGAACATAGGTCTTGAGTAGAAAAAGTATGGGGTAGATTTTTGTGGGTTACTCTTGGTTCGATAGTGTTTTAACACAAAGATTGTTTGAGAAGGAATGTAATAGGATAGGAGGTTGAAAGAAGCCATTTAGGGCCATACCAAGGAATTTGGAGATTTTGTGTAGAAATGACATGAAGAAAGGAAAGGGGAGAAGATTGGTAGTTTTTGAGCAGTAAAGGGAATTGGGACAACCTGGGCGTCAAGAACATGGCACAGGGAGGTCAGATTGGGGTGGATGGGATGAAGTCTAGGACAACGGGGAGCCTCCTTGTAGTCCAGGCAGGAGAGGATGAGGGCCTGGGCCGAGGTCCAACACTGAGGAAGCTGGAGGGGAGGAGTGAACATGGCGCTTAGGTGCTCGTGTGGACAGAGTGAGGAGGGGCCGTTGCAGGGCTAAGCTTCGGAAATCTTGGTTTTGATGTGCTTATGAACAAAGCCATCCTTAGGGAAGGTTCTCAGTTATAAGTTTGGAAAACCCTGCCCTCAAGTCAAAGCTGGAGGTGTAGATTCCATAGTTGGCAACTTTGAGATGAAGCTATCCATCACTGTGAATAAAAGCAGCAAGTAGGAGAATGGAGAGTGGGAAGAGGGCACAAGCTCTGCCTTTGAATGTCCCTTAGGAGTAATTCTTGGAAGTGGGATTAGTGGGTAGAGGCTACGTGTATTTTTATGCCTTCTAATATGTGTTGCCAAATTGCTCTCCAAAAGGACTGTATCAACTTATAATGCCACAAACTAGCAATATACAAATAGATCTCTATTAAATTTTAAAATCTGTGTACTGTGCTTTGAACCTTCCTTGGTTTCCTGAGATAAATATGGTTTCATCAAGATGAGTTGTTCTGTGAAGGCATGGCCTCATTTTCTTTATCAGAACTGTACTAGGTTCCCTTGCCTTTGCCATTATTCTCATCATGGTCAGCAGCAGCAGCCCCATCCCCATTGACACCACTCTCACATTAGCAGCGGAACTGCAGTGTATCCAGTGCCCCACGTCGTCAGGGTGCTTAGGGAAGCCTTGATGCCAAGGACATAGTGGAACTTCATGTATCTGTGCCCTATTATTTCCAGTCTCTGGTATATTCAGAGACTAGAAGTGACAAGGTGTCTGGAGCAGGGAAGAGCATGAGGTGGGTTGAGAGCTGAGAAAACACGGAACAAAAGGTGAGGCAACAAGGGGAGAAAAGGCAGGGTGGAAAGGACCAGGACAAGAGCTAGCTCATGTCCCAAGATGAGCTGCGGAGCATGGCTTCACAGAGTCCATGGTTCTGTGCAGTCGCTGAACAAACCAAGCCTACAAGGGTAGCCCCATAGTTTCACACTCATTTATCTTGTTTCCCAACCTCTAACACCGATCAGGAAGTGGCTCTGACCTGACTCCCATAGACCTCACCACAATTCTGGACCCACCTGCAGTCCTGCTTCATGTGTACTTAGAGGCCAAGGTTGAGGTTTGGGTAAGAGAAGACAAGGCATCCTGCCCTGCCCACAGAAGCATTTTGAGAACTATTGGATTGACTGCACTTCTCTCCTTTGAGCAGTTGGCCCTTTGCTGTGCTGTGTTCACAAGTCACACACCTAATACACACAGGGACAAGTGCTTCTGCCTTGGTGAATACCACTGGAGAAACTCACCTCCACCTCACAAGCAAGGAAGTTGACAAAGAACAATTTGTAGGGTGGACACTTCCCCTTGCCCCAGTGCTTCTATTAGTCTTTTACAAAGTGCAATTTTCATGATGTAAATACTATGTTTTAATGAATTTTTATGTGTCTATTGATTCAATTAGCAACAATGACTTGCACGACATTATGAGTGGAGTTTAGATAACAATTCACATGCGCTTCCACTGAGAGTGTGAACATGATCAACGGCCTCACGCATGTGGCAAATAAAACATTTGACAAGCAATCTTCTGATTTTAATAACAAGAAACATTTTCAGGGAAGAGAATCAGGGAGGAAAATAAATCTAGTTTTATAGAGCAGAAAAGGCAATGAAACACCATATGAGAATGCAAAGTATGTGTGCAGTAAGATTACCATCACAGGTGATTTCAATTATTCCTGGCTAATTGAAAATGTCTCACATACCCAGCACCACAGCCACCCTAAGAAAGGCAGGCGGAAGTGAGCTTGGCTGTTTCTGATGCAGAAGCTCCCCGGAGCAAAGCTCTGCATTTCTAACCATGGACCAAGATGGCGCCTGCAAATTAGGATTAGCCAAGACACCAAGGTCAAATAGAGCTGCGGCTTTATTACCGTGATGACAGGGGATTTAATTTACAGCCAGCATTCCTTTTGGCTGCTAACACAGTAGCTTCTCATGTGTGGTGCTTGTTGGCTGGCTTTCCAGGCACTGGAAGCCTTCCAGTTGCCTCCAATGCATCTGGTTCTTCCTGGAACTTCCCTTCCTTAAGAAGGGCCATCTTTTCAATAATACATCTTTGAGGAGTCCTATGCAGATTATTATTACGTTAATATATCACTAGAGCAGCAACCTACTTTGGTGATGAATGGTGGAATAGAGCCTGGGACGGGCAATTCATTCCGGTGATACACTGTCCCTTGTTCCTATATCTGTACATAATATTGTCCAGTGGGTCCTTTGTGGTGGGGAAGGGACAGGCTTCAGAAGGGGTTTTGTTTAAAGAAGCTCAAAAACAACTCTTTACAGTCAGGCATTCCTTTTCGATCATCCCAGAAGATGATTTATATTCTTCTCATCAGATGATAAAATGAGGAAAACGTATAAATCCAACATCCAGCAGGATTCTAAAAGCCTGAGTTTTGGGTAAGTTGTATTGAAAGTTTCAGAGGGAGTGGCAGCTTTAGGAGAGGCGTCCCTCAACTCTCGGGGCAACAGTGGGTCCTCTTTGGTTTTCAGGGACTCCATTCCTCTTGTACACCTGTTTTGAAAGGACAGCGAGAGCAGCCTTGTTTTCTAGCAGAGCAGGTCCACTCCTAGGTAAGCAGGATGTCCTTAGAAGTCAGATCAGAGCCTTTATAAGCAGGCTTTGAATCCCTGCCTGGCTTAGCTGTGGATTGCAGGTAGTTCTGCTTGAGTTCACGAGTATCATATTCCCTCCTCTTGACATCCCGCCACATCTTCTTTTCATAATCTTCAAGAGCATCACTTAACAAATCAGCTACTAAGATGTCCTTAAACCTCTGCAGGATTCTTCAGAAAGAGACTGAGCAGGCAAAACCAAACCTGGGGCATCTTTTACTAGGTTTGGGTTTAAGAATATTTCAGTGCATACATATAAATGAATTTACTAAAACAGAGCTGTACAGACTGAATCACCATGGAAATTATAAATAAGGACAGGAATCTCCTATGATTAGAATGCTCTAAGTCCTAACATTATCCAGTTTTGATGGCTCTCCCCATCAACATGTCGCATGCGTTGGACAGGAAAGGAAATGGAAACTGGAAGGGCTACGTGCTCTGCCCAAGGGTACCCAGCCCCTGTGGGTCACAGCCGAAGCTGGACAACTGCGGACTCGAGACAAGCCTGGGCTCTTTCCATTCGACCTACCTTGTGTCGCTATCATTTCGGAAGGCACTTTACAGGGGAAAGTTACATCAGCATTGTGAAATAAAATCACAGGTAAAGGTACTTGGCTGGAGTTCTTATGTTATTTTAGCTGAAACTAAAATTTCTCAAGTGAAGCAACCTGGGGTCCTGAACTTCTGAACCCCAATTGGAGTGGAGTAGGTGCTTACTTAAAATCCACATTGCCTCCAACCAGAAATACATTCTACCTAAAATGCAAAAGGCTAACTCTGTCCTATTCCTTGCCCGGTATGAATAAATAATGCCCAGCTCTGGACTCAGTGGCAGGCTCTGACCTTCTTAATTAAGAGCCGGTGGAGGGCTCTGGTTCTCTCCTCTGCCTAGCTTCGCTGGACGTGATCCTGCCTGCCTCTGGCATTCTCTCCTGCTAGGCATCCCTGCCCAGGCGTGACGTTCATGCTGGGTCACGGCTCGAGGGCTCAGCAGCATGCCAGCTGGAGGGGAGGCTTTGCCGCCAAACGTGGCTGTTGAGACTTTCCAGCTACTGGCTGGTCCCGCTCTGATGAAGGAGAGCAGACTACCTGGCCCCAGCATCTGCTTGTCCCACCTTTCTTTTCTGCTTTCCACGGTGTGGTGGTTGCTTAGAATAAGGATCCAGGACAACCTGCCTGCAGAGGCAGCCCCCAGCCCTGGATCATGCTATTTTCTTGAGAATGACTGTGGGGTCCAAGGAGCCATTTAAACGACAATTCAACTCTGGTCCTTTGATCAAAATTAATTTGACTTTTATCAAAGTATTACAAAGTGCAGTCCAAAATTAGAGTGTCAATGAGCTCTTCTTAAAACGCCTTTCCTTCTCCTCCACTCCAGTCTCCCTTCCCAGAGGCACGCTCTTGTAACGGTCTCTGTTTTAGTTCTTTCCAGTTACTTCCAGAAACCGGCATAATATGCATATACCTTCATTTCTGGACAAATCAGTTTTAAATAATCTCTCCTCCATTCTATTTTTAATTATAAATTATTTTACCTATTATAGTGGTTACACTAGATATCACAATATACATAATTCAATTATTACAATCAACCGTAATTTAACAGTTTTACTATTTTCTGAGCAGTGCAAGAAACTCATAGCACTCGAGCTGCATTATGCTTGTCCCATTACCAAATATGGGATCTCTGTCGTCATGTCTTCCTTTTATAGATGTTGTAAATCTCCTGTAATATTCCTTTACTGCTTTCACCAGTAAACACTCATTTATATTTACCCATGAGGTAACCCTTTCTGAAGCTCTTCCTTCCATTCAAGGTCATGCTCCTTCACCCTAGAGAACTCCCTGGAGTATTTCTTGTAGCGTATTTCTGCTAGGGACTAAGTCTCTCAATTTTTATTTGTCTGAAAGTATTTTGCCCTTGTTTTTTCCTTAAGACATAGAGCTTCTTATTTTTGTCTTTTTAAAAGAATGCATGTAACTTACATACATTTATGTGCATAAATCTTAAGTGTAGAGCTTGCTACATTTTTATATGTCATCAAGACCCAAAATAAAATGTAGAATATTCACAGCACCCCAGATTGCTCCCTCAAGCCCCCACTAGTCACTAGTTCCCCAGAGGAAGCTACCAGTCTGTTATCACTGCAGATTGGTTTTGTCTGGTTTTGAACTTCATATAAAAGGAATTCTATAATATGCGGTCTTTCATGCCTGGCTTCTTTCCTGCTACATTGTATCTTTGAGTTCCATCCATGTTGTTGCCTGAAGCCATTGTTCATTCTTATTTGTTGTGTAACATCCCATTGTGTGACTATTCTACTTTTTTTTTAAAGATTTATTTTATTTATTTCTCTCCCCTTCCCCCCGTTGTCTGCTCTCTGTGTCCGTTTGCTGTGTGTTCTGTGTCCGCTTGCATTATCAGGTGTCACTAGAAATTTGCGTCTCTTTTTTGGTGCATCATCTTGCTGTGTCAGCTCTCTGTGTGTGTGGTGCCACTCCTGGGCAGGCTGCACTTTTTCACGTGGGGCAGCTCTCCTTGCAGAGCACACACCTTGCGCACAGGGCGCCCCTGCATGGCACAGCACTCCTTGAACACAGCAACATTGCGCATGGGCCAGCTTACCACACAGGTCAGGAGGCCCTGGGGATCAAACCCTGGACTCTCCATATGGTAGATGGATGCTCTATCAGTTGAGCCATGTCTGCTTCCCTCTAACTGACCCTTGACAGACATTTGGGTTTGTTTTCAGCTATTATGAATAATGCCTCTGTAAATATTTTTCTACCTATTTTTTTATTGGACATTTACACACTCATCTTTATCAGTGCAATTGCTGGGTCTACCTTTAGTAGAGACTGCCAACAAATTTTCGAACGTGATTGTACTGCCTCATACCCACCATAAATGTATGCGAGTTCCAGTTGTTTTGCGTCTTCACTGATACTTAGTGCAGCTAGTTCTTTTACGTTTAGCCATTACAGATGGTGTAGAGTGGAATTTGTTTGTTTCCTGATGGCCAACAATGTTGAGGTGCTTTTTGCATGTTTATGGACTGTTGGGATGCCCGCCTTTATGAGGTGCATGTTCCAGGTTTTTGCCCAATTTTTAATAGGTTATCTTTTTCCTTTTTAATTCGTAGGAGCTCTTTGTACATTTCATCATAAAAATCTTTGTGAAATACATGGACTGAAAACTTCTCTCATGATATGATTGCTTTTTCCTCTTTTAATATTGTCTTTTGATGAATAAAAGTTCTTAATTTAATGTTAGTGCTTTTTGTAATCCTGGGTAAGAAATCTTCACCTATCCAAGGTCATAAAGATATTCCCCGATGTGTTCTTCTAGAAATTGTTTTACCACTCATTAGGTCCATGATAAATCTTGAATTCATTTTATATTTAGTGTAGGATATGGCTCATTTTTCCTATGTGAATATCTAATTAGCCCAGCACCATTTATCAAGAAGTGTCTTTTTTCATGCTAAATTGCAGTGAGTCCTTTGTCTTACAAATGATTGTATATATCTGGATCTGCCTCTGGGCTCTCTAGCCCTTTCTCTTTGACTGTCAGCCCTTGTACCAGTACCACTGCATCTTAGTTACTTTAGTGTTATATATGACTTGAGATCGGGTAGTAGTATTCTTTGTTTTTTGGGATTGCCTTGGTTACTCTATGTTCTTTGTGGTTCCAGAAAAATTTTAGAATAAACTTGCCAAGTTGCAAAATATATAATCAGCCTGGTATTTGATTGCAATTTCACTGAAAATCAATTTGGGGAGAATTGACACCTTCACAATTATTAACCCATCCATATGATAATTATATATCTTTCTGTTTATTAAAGACTTTAATTTCTCTCTACAGTGTTTTGTAGTTCTTGGTATAGATTTATTCTTTTTATTTTTTTAAGATTTATTTTATTTATTCTCCCCACTCCCGTTGTCTGCTGTCTTGTGTCCATTCACTGTGTGTTCTTCTGTGTCTACTTGCATTCTTGGCAGAACCAGGAATCTGTGTCTCTTTTTGTTGCATCATCTTGCTGCATCAGTTCTCCATGTGTGCAGCACCACCCCTGGGTGGACTGTGCTTTTTTTTGCATGGGACGGCTCTACTTGGGTGAGGCTCCCCTACACAGGGGACATCCTTGCGTGGGATGGCACTCCTTGTGTGCAGTAGCACTGTGCGTGGGCCAGCTCACCACATGGGCCAGCAGGCCCTGGATTTGAACCCTGGACCTCCTATATGATAGGCAGACACTATCAGTTGAGCCACATCTGCTTCCCTAGATTTACCCTTAAGCATTTGATGTTCTTTATTGCTTTTGTAATTTTTTTTTTTTTTAAGATTTATTTATTTATTTAATTTCCCCCCCTCCCCTGGTTGTCTGTTCTTGGTGTCTATTTGCTGCGTCTTGTTTCTTTGTCCGCTTCTGTTGTCGTCAGCGGCACGGGAAGTGTGGGCGGCGCCATTCCTGGGCAGGCTGCTCTTTCTTTTCACGCTGGGCAGCTTTCCTCACGGGCGCACTCCTTGCGCGTGGGGCTCCCCACGCAGGGGACACCCTTGCGTAGCACGGCACTCCTTGCGCGCATCAGCACTGCGCATGGCCAGCTCCACACGGGTCAAGGAGGCCCGGGGTTTGAACCGCGGACCTTCCATATGGTAGACGGACGCCCTAACCACTGGGCCAAAGTCTGTTTCCCACTTTTGTAATTTTTAAATTTTTATTTTAAAAATGTTTGATGATAGTTTGTAAAAAATGCATTCGTTTTATATATTGACCTTATATCTGGTGACCTTGCTAAATTTTATTCTTAATTCTAGTAGGTTTTTGTAGATTCTTTTGGGCTTTCTACATGTACAATTGTGCCATCTAAGAATAATGATAACTTTCCTTCTGCCTTTACTTTATTTATAGCTTTTACTTCTTTTTCTTACCAGGATTTCCAGTGCACTGTTGAGTAAAAGTAATGGCAATGGCCATTCTTGTCATGTTCCAGACTCTAGAGAGAAAGTTCACTATTTCACCATTATGTAGGATGTGCATATGGGTATTTTATAGATACCTCGAACAGATAAAGGAATCTCTTGCTTCTCAAAAGTGCGTATAGAATTTTGTCAAATTATTTAATGGTATCTATTGGAAGTATCCTACGCTATTTATCATCTTTTTTTTGCCAATGAAGTTATTTATTAGATTGGTTTTTGAATGTTAAACCACTTGTGCATTCTTGGAATAACTTTTCTTGGTCATAATGTCTTTTAAATTAATATATTGCTGGATTCTGTTTCTTATGCTTATTTTAGAATTTTTGTCTATGTTTACAAAAGTTGTTGGCCTGTGATTTTCCTTTGTTTTATAAAGATTTAGGATTGTTTGAATTTTCTATTTCTTATTTGCCAGTTTTGGTAAGTCTTGTTTTTCAAGGAATTTGTGTTTATTATCTGAGTTGTTAATTTATTGACTTACATTTAATTATAATATCCTTTTATATTCTTTTAAACTTCTGGAGCATCCTCAGTGACATCCTTTCATTTCTGATATTGATGATGAATGTGATCTATTTTTTATTTCTGAGCATTCTTGCTAGAGGTTTATAAATTTTATTATAATAATATTTTCAAAGAGCAAATTTTTGGCTTTCTTGACTTTCTCTATCATATGCTTGATTTCTATTTTACAGATTTATTTTTGTTCTTAATCTTTATTTTTTCTTTCCCTGACTTTTTTGGGGGGTTACTTTGCTGAAGATTTTTTATTATTGAGAAGAAAGTTTAGATCATTGATTTTCAACTTTTCTTCTTTTCTAGTATGTACATTCATATTTCTACCTTTGAACAGTTTCACCTGTATTCTACAAACTTTGATATAATATTTTCATAATTAATTCAAAATATTGTCTAATTTCTGCTGCAACTTTTTCTTAGAAATAAGTGTTTAATTTCCAGTTCTTTGGAGATATTTATAGGTGTCTTTCAGTTACTCATATTTAGTTTAATTTTGTTATGGTTATAGAACAAATTCTGTATGATTTCAGTTCATTGAAATTTAATGATGGTTAAGCTATTGTGTCAACTTGGCCAGGTACTTGTGACCAGTTGTTTGGTCAAGCAAGCCCTGGGCTAACTGTAATACAAGGGCATTTATGGACTTAAGTCACCGTTGACTTTACTGCAGTGGTAAATCATAGATAGCTGGTTATAACTACATCAGTCAGGGAGATGTCATCAGCAGTGAATGACACTTAACCCAATCAGTTGAATCCCTTAAAAGGGGAAGTGATTCCAGCATTGAGAGAGAATTTCCCAGCTTGTCTTTGGACAGCCAACATCTCCCATAACCCATTAAGAATATTCCCTGGACTTTCATCGGAGCCCCTGGTTGCGGCCTGCCTGCAGAACCTGAACTTGTGCATCCCCACGGCTGCCTGAGAGACTCTGATAAACCTCTTACTATCGACAGATAGCCCTTGTTGATTCTGTTTCCCTAGAGAACCCTGACTAATACACTTTACTTCTCAGCATATGGTCCATTTTGGTAAACACTCTATGTGCACTTGAAAAAATGTGTATTTTGTGGTTGCTATGTTCTATAAATGTTGACAAGCTGTTTAATTCAGTTGTTCAAATGTTTTATATCTTTATTGATTTTTGGGGGGTCTGCTTTTGCCTACTAAGACAGGTATGCTAAAAACTCTACCTATGATTGTTTATGTGCCTATTGCTCCCTTTTAGTCTGTCAAGTTATGTTTATCTCTTTTGAAGATGTTTTATTTTTCATATACAAATGTAGGATTATATATCATCCTGTTGAATTGATGACTTTATCATATATGATGGTTCCTATTTGTCTCCAGGAATATTTCTTGCTTGAAAATTTACTGTTTGATAATAGTAGAACTATACCAGATTTCTCTATGATAGTGTTTCCAGGGTATATCTTTTTTGATCATCTAACCTTCAATCTTTGCATCTTTGAAGTGTGTCTTTTGTAAATAACATAAGGTTGTTTTTCAGTCCAGTGTGATGATTTTAGAACCTAATTGAATTTTTAGTCTATTTATATTTAATATAAGTATTGGTATATTTAGGTTTAAATCAACTGTTATGATGTTTGTTTTCTCTTTATCTCATCTGTTCTATGTTCCTCCTTTCTTTGCTTCTTTTGTATTAATTAAACACTTTTTTTTACTGTTCCATTTGTTCCTCTATTAGCTTATTAGTTATACATTAACTTGCTGCCTTTGTAGTGGTTACTCTAGAGATTACAATAAACATCTTTGACTTATTCACATTAATTTTAAATTAATAGTGTAACTGTATCCCAGACAGTGAAGAGCCTCACAACAGTTTAACTCAGCTTACTTCCTTCCCATTCCATGTGATATTTCACTAATATGGTTTACTTCTTCATACGTTATAAATCCCATAAAACGTTATTATTGTTGTTATGAAAAGTCGATAATAATTTTTACTCACCCATGTATTAAACATTCTGTTAATTTCCATATCCTCCTGCAGGTTCATGCATTCCCCTGGAATCATTTTCCTTCAGCAGAAGACACCATTACTATTTCTTCAGAGTTGTTCTACTGGTGGTACATTATGCCACATTTTGTTTATATGAAAACATTTTCATTTGGTCTTCACTTTTAAAACTAAATTTTTATTCAAGTGCTATTTACATATAATGAAATGAACAGATTTTCCAATATAGGCATTGATAAATGCATGCATCCATTTAGTTATTACACTAAAGAAAATACAAAATATTTCCAAACTCTACAAGTTTTCTCTTGCCGTTTTGTTTTGTAGTTAATCCTTGCCTCTAGGCAAACAATGATCTGATTTCTATCACAATGGCTTGATTTCACCTCTTCTAGAATTTTCTGTAAATGCAATCATAAAGTATGTGCTTGTTTGTGTCTGACTTTCTTCACCCATGCTGTTGAATTTCTCAGTAAATTTGTTCTTTTATATTGTTGAATCCTATTCCATTATATGAATAAACCAAAATTTTCTGGATGTTTCTGGATGTTTGGGCTGTTATCAATTTTTTTTTTTGTTATTAAGAATAATGCTGCTATGAATATTTTTGTACAAGTCTTTTGCAGGTATATGTTTTCATTTCTCTTGCATAAATACCTAAGAGTGGAATTGTATGGAAGGTGTATGTGAGCTTTTTAGGAAACAGTCAGACTGTTTTCCAAAGAGTTTCTACCACTTTACATGATCACCAACAGCTGATGAGAGAGAGCGCTAGTTCTTCCACATCTTTGCCAACGTTTGACTTTGTAAGTCATATATTTTAGCCATTCCAGTGGATGTGTAGTGTTATCTTATTGTAGTTTATATTTGAATTTCCCTGATGACTAAGAATGTTGAACACCTTTTATGTGCTTATTTGCTATTCCTTTATCTTTGTGTTTTATTCTTTGTTTTGCACATGTTTTGAGTTTTCAAAATTACTGAATTGCAAGGGTTCTTTTTATATTCTGAATATAAGCACTTTATCAGATACATGTTTTACGAATGTTTTCTCCCATTTTGTGGCTTGTGTCTTTTCATTTTCCTAATAATAACTTTTGAGGAGCAGAATTTTAAAATTATGATGAATTCCAATTTTTCAAATTTTCCTCTTATCATTTGTGCATTTTAATGTATCTAACTCATGACTATTGTTGTTTGCTATGAGCTCTTCTAGAAGTTTTATAGTTTTAGCTCTTATTTTAAGTCTATGATCCAAATAGAGTTAATATTTGTGAATGTATGAGTTAAAGGTAGAGATTCATGTTTTTTCAAATGGATTTCCAATTGTTCTAGCACCATTTTTTTAAAGGACTATTCTTTTCCCACTGAATTTCCTTGGCTAATTTCTGTAGATTTATAGTAAACCTTGAAACAAGAGTCTTTAACTTTGTTCTATATCAAACTTGTTTAGCTATTCTAAGTCCTTTGCATTTTGATATACATTTTAAAATCCATTGCCCATGTGGAATTATTTTTATAAATTGTTAGGTTCAAACTGTGAATACTTTATTTAGCATCTTCCAATCTACAGCAAGTTATAATGGTCTAAATTTTTTCTTACAACATCTTTGTCAGGTTTTTTATATTTATGGCCTCATGAAAAGTATTATTTTCTGATAGAATTTGTATAATATTAGCATAGTATCTTTATTAAATGTTTAATATAATTCACCAGTGAAGCCTCAGCCTGCAGTTTTCTTTAAAGGAAGCTTTTTAGTTATGAATTCAATTTATTTAATAGATGTTAATGTTTTGAAAGTTCTTCTCTTGCCAATTTTGCTAAGTTCTTTTCCCCAAGGATAGTGTCCATTTCATCCATAATTGTCCAATTTATTGCCATGAAATTGCTCATCATATCCCCTGGATATATTTTTTTTGTCTGTGGTAGTTTTCTTTCATAGTTCTGTTATTAGTAGTTTTTTCTCTCTTTAAAAGCAGTGGCTCAATCAGTTGGGCTCCCGTCTACCATATGGGAGGCCCTGGGTCATGTCCTGGGGCCTGCTTGTGAAGGCAGGCTCGCCTACGTGCTGTGGAGAGCCACCGGCCCACAAGCGCCACGGAGAGCCGACTCAGCAAGGTGACTCAACAAAAAGGGAGACAAGTAAAAACACAGAAAGCGGGCAGGGAATGGACACAGAGAGCAGACAGCAAGCAAGCCGCAATGGGGGGAGGATTAAAAAAATACATTTAATAAAAAAATAAAAAAATAAAAAAATAAAATTCTTTAAAAGTTTGGTGGAATTCTTCTGTGAAATCATCTGGTCCTATTGCTTTTTTGTGAGGTATTTCTTTGCTAAAGTTTTCTACTCCACCAATATTGGTTTTATTAAGGATTCTTCTTTAATAGGGTCAATTTTGGCAAACTATATTTTCCTAGTAAATTATGGATTGCATCTAGGTTTCTAGTTCATTTGCAAAGAAGTCAGTATAAAACTGTCTTATTTTTTTTTAATGTCCTCTGATCCACAGGTTATTCCCATTTGTTATTTCTTATCTTGTAAAGTTGTTATTTCCCCTTTTTTCTCATATGTTTTTGCTAGTGATTTGTCAGTGTTATTAATAAAAATTGGATTTTGATTTATCAATTAGATATATTGTTTTCTCTTCTCTATCTCATTAATCTCTATTTTGATCTTTATTATTTCCTTCCATATTCTTTCTTTGCCTTTTTTTTTAATCCCCCCTCCCTGCAGCTTTTTTTTTTTGGGTGTTGTCTGTTATCTGTGTCCATTTGCTGTACGTTCTTCTGTGTCTGTATTTATTTATTTATTCTATTTCCCCTCCCCCTTGTGGCTTGTTTGCTGTCTGCTCTCTGTGCCCATTTGCTGCACGCTCTTCTGTTCTTCTGTGTTCTCGCGTTGTCTCTCTTCTGTGTGTGTGTGTGTGTGTGTGTGTGTGTGTGTGTGTGTGTGACCTTGCTGAGTCGGCTCTCCCCAGCGTCTGTGGGTGGGGCAGTGCTTGCAGGCCCAGCGGCTCGGGCGGGCCTGCCTTAACAAGGAGGCCCCAGGACGCGAACCGAGGGCCTCGCGTATGGTAGCCGGGAACTCATCTGATTGAGCCACAGCCGCTTCCCTGTTTTGTTTTACTTGTTTACTAGAAAATGAATTTTATTCAAGCAAGAGAATATTACCTCTATCTTCTCATTTAGAAAATATAAGTATGTAAGGCTATCCATTTTCTGTTATAGTGACTTTAAATGTATTCCTATGTTGTGTTTTCATTAACATTATTTTTCAACAATGCTATAATTTCTGTTTGTATTTGAACTTTCACCCAAGAATTGTTTTAATAGAAGGTTTATTAATTTAAAGTGGAAGGGTTTTTTAAAGTTTTGTTATTTTGAGTCTTGTTGAATATTGAGAAGACAGTATTGTTAATACTATTTCTACCTTTTGGAATTTAGTGATTATGCCTTGTAAGCTAAAATTTGATTAATATTTGTGAATATTCTCTGTGAACTTAAGAGTCCATTCTCTATGTCAGCATGTAATGTTTGATATGAACCTATAAGATATACCTTATCTGCTATGCTGTTTCATTATTTTATATTCTTGTTATCTCTCCCCTTGATTGACTTGAGCTGAGTAACATGTTAGTCTCCTTGTATTAGTGGGTTTCCTTCTATGTCTCCTTACATCTCCTTGATAAATGTGCTTGCTCTATTTTTTTGGTGCATGAGCATTCATATGTGTTTTATCATATGGGTTTTAACAAAGAAATGCATCTCTCTTTGTCAAACTTAAGGTTTTTTAATCTGGATTCAAATTTTTCTGACATCAGTAATGTTCTCTTGTTATTTATTCCATTTGCCTAGTATTCTTTTGATAGTCTCTTTATTGTTAGCCTTTCTAAACCACATAGATTTAGGTGTGATTATATATATCACATTGTTGGCTCTTGCTTAGTAAAGCAAAATTAAGTATCTTTTTCTTGTCATAGGTGACAAATCCACTCACATTTTTTGATATGACTGATATGCTTGGCCTCAACTTTGTAATATTACATACTATAATTGCTATGTGTATTTTGTAATATTTGCTATGTTTCCTTCTCTGTTATGTGTATTACTGTTCTTTTCTTTGGGTATTTAGGAGTTTCCATTATTATTTGAGTGCCTGTTTTAATGCACTTAGTTGCCTGCTTTTTTAAATTAAATTTTCTACTACCTGTTTTTTTCTGTTTTTGGGGTATCTTTTGACACCCATTTAGAGCCTTTATAATTAACAGTGGGCTTATTCTATTTTCCTTTTTCCTTTTGTGTTCTCATTTTAGTTGCATTATTTCTACTTCATTAGAATATATAACATTTGAATATTATTTTTCCACCCTGTTTTAGTCTTACATGTAACCTTAAACATATTAAATGCTCACTATTAGTTCTTTTGCTGCTTCTCTCCCCCCTCCCCTCCATCCCCAATATTCTCTTGCTTGAATAAAATTCGTTTTCTAGTAAATACCTCAAGAAGAACTGTTGGCTATAAAGTTCATGAATTTTTGGATATTTAAAACTGTTTTTCTATGGCCTTGATACTTTTACAGCATAGTTGGAAATCAAATCTTGGGTTCATAATTTCTTAAAACTGCTGCTTAATTTTGTTTTATATTGCATATTGCTTTTTAGAAGGCTGATGTAAATTGAGTTTTCTTCCCCTTATAATTTTATCTTTTTGCTTGGAAATTCTGAGAATGTTTTTATTTATGCCTAGATTCTAGTCATTTTACCTGGTTATATTTCAGATTTCATCATTCTGGATCAATTTTCCCAGGTACCCAGGTAGCTCTTCCACTATGTAGAGTCAGGTCTTCTTTTCTTTCCAGAAAGTTTAACTGGATTGTAATTTTAAATATTACTTCTGTTTCATTATTTGTTTTCCCAGCTTCATGGCAGCAACTTATATGTATGTTGGATCTTTTTTTGCCTGCCTTCCCTTTGAACCACTTTCCCTTTAAACATTGCTCACTTCTCTCCTCTTCTTTTAAAATCTTATGTATTCTCTGGATTGTTTTTTCTACTTTTCTTTTGCTTAATACTCCTTATTAAATTTTTATTCAAACCTGTTCTCTTTTGGACACCATGAAACTTAATTCTTATTTCTGATATGATTTGGGTTGACTTTTTCTTGTAATTTTTAAATAAGTTCAATCAACTCTTATTTTACATCTTCCTTTTTAATTTTGTTTTCTGTTTTTAAATTTATTTCTTTATTCAAAGATTATTTCCCCTTCCCCATTTTTAGGATTTCCTGTATTCCCCCATTCAATCTTGGCTGCCACAGACAGACAGACAGAAAGCACGGGGACCTTCTTTCTCTTGCATCTATTGTGGAGACCTTAGCAGCAGACATTGAGAGCTCCAGGTCTGTCAGAAATGTGTACCTTTTTAATTTTTAAAAAATTTCTGTTTCATGGTGTTTTGCTCACATCCCCAAATGCTTGTTTAATGATATTTAATTCAGTTTACATTTTTTCTTATAGTTTTCTTCTGTTATTACTTCAGGTAGACAGAGTATTTTTATCAACTGAAATGTTTTTATTTTATTTTCTTGTCTTTTCTTCTTAGAGGCACTTTATAGATGAAGATTCCTTGTGTTTTTATATCACGTGCATGTTGTTGATGGTTTGGGATGCTTTACAAGAGCGTGTTGTTCTTATGTGTAGTGAATTGCAGTTTCTTCAATGGATGGTTTTTGAGGGGGAGCATAGGTTTGTGTTTCTTATTATTTTACTTGTTTCTTTTTCCAGCAGCATTCAGTCTCCAACATCTTTTTCTTTTTATCTTTTTTTCCTTTAGCACTGTGCTTTTCAAATTGATTATACAAATTGCATGCTCATTGATAAGTTTATTTCCTCTAGTAAATGATTTATCTGCAAAGTTTCCTTTTGGCATTTTCACACTTAGAGTGGATTTTCTACTCACTTTCTTCAGCGTAGTTTTTCCAGGGCTTCTACCAGTTTCCCTGGCATATACTCGTGGTAGAAGTTAAAGAAATAGTTCTATTGGATCTTTTTTTTTATTTTTAAAATTAAATTGTCTTTCTTTTTTTTTAGATGCCTAAATCACAAAAAATCTATTGGATCTTGGTATTTAATTTTCAAGTTAATTTGAACTATTTAGTGTTTTCCGTTTGTGTGTGTGTGTGGGGGGGTTAAGATTTATTTTATTTATTTCTTTCCCCTTCCCCACACCCCGCCCGCCCTAGTTGTCTGTTCTCTGTGTCTATTTGCGCATGTTCTTTTTTGTCCACTTCTGCTGTTGTCAGCAGCACGGGAATCTGTGTTTCTTTTTTTGTTGCGTATCTTGTTGTGTCAACTCTCCGTGTGTGCGGCGCCATTCTTGGGCAGGCTGAACTTTTTTTCATGCTGGGTGGCTCTCCTTACGGGGCGCACTCCTTGCGCGTGGGGCTCCCCTACGCGGCACAGCACTCCTTGTGCACATCAGCACTGCACGTGGGCCAGCTCCACACGGGTCAAGGAGGCCCGGGTTTTGAACCACGGACCTCCCATGTGGTAGACGGACGCTCTATCCACTGGGCCAAGTCCACTTCCCATGTGTGCGTGTTTTGTTTTAGTTTTAGTTTTAGTTTTGCAGAAAGCACAGGTTTTATTTGCTCTTCTTGTTGATTGGTAAAGGTTTTGGAAGATGGGTGGGGAGAGATTCACATTTAAGTAGCTTCCATTAGCTTGATGCCCAGCAAGTCCTCTTGGTGTAGTAACAATTCACATTTATTTACTCTTTAGCTTTTTTTGTTTGTTTGTTTGTTTGTTTTTTGTTTTTTTTTTGTTTTTTTTTTTTAAATTTTTTTATTTTTTATTGACTTTGTAATAATATTACATTAAAAATATATATGTGAGGTCCCATTCAACCCCACCCCCCCACCCCCCCCTCTCCCCCCCCCCAACAACACTCGTTCCCATCATCATGACACATCCATTGGATTTGGTAAGTACATCTTTGGGCACCTCTGCACCTCATATACATTGGTTCACATCATGGCCCATACTCTCCTCTATTCCATCAAGTAGGCCCTGTGAGGATTTACAATGTCCGGTGATTACCTCTGAAGCACCATCCAGGGCAGCTCCATGTCCCGAAGACGCCTCCACCTCTCATCTCTTCCTGCCTTTCCCCATACCCTTTGTCCATTATGTCCACTTTTCCCAATCCAATGCCACCTCTTCTATGTGGACACTGGATTGGTTGTGTCCATTGCACCTTTATGTCAAGAGGAGGCTCAGATTCCACCTGGATGCTGGATGCAATCCTCCCATTTTCAGTTGTAATCACTCTAGGCTCCATGGTGTGGTGGTTGTCCTTCTTCACCTCCATCTTAGCTGAGTGTGGTAAGTCCAATAAATCAGATTGTAGGTGCTGGAGTCTGTTGAGGCTCAGGATCTGGCTTTCACATTGTCAGTCCAGAGATTCAAATCCCCTAAATATATCTTAAACCCCAACATTAACTGCACCTCCAGCACATTAGCATGAAAGTCTTATGAAGGGAGATCCCATCTAAGTCCAGATTCATCACACATAAACACCATTTCCAAAGAGGGGCCATCTGCCCTGGTAGTTAACCCCATCGGCCATGACCATAACTCCCATGGGTCTCTTTAGCCCTCAAAGGAACCAATATCTGGGGGTTGTATCTGCTTTATCTGTCTCTCTGACTCTGCTCAGTTGTGCATGAGGGCAAACCTTCTGCCAGCCTCCAGACTCTTTTTTAGAAACTCGTAGCCATATAAACTCATTTCTCCTTTCCATTTCCCCCTTACTTTAGGTCAAACAGCATTTTAAAGTCATGGTATTTTATGTAGACATGGATATTCTGCTGATCCGCATTGAACCTTCCGTATAAGGTCATTTTCCAGTTGCATCATCAGTTGGTAGTTGATAGTGGTCCCTCCTTGCCAGGGAGGCTCATCCCCGGGTGTCATGTCCCACGCTGGGGGGAAGGCATTGCATTTACATGCTGAGTTTGGCTTCGAGACTGGCCACATTTGAGTAACATGAAGGCTGACAGAAGGAAATTCCCAGGCACAAAGTTGCTCTAGGCCTTGTTCTTATTTTGGGTTTATCAGCTCACAAGCATAGTCATTAGTATCAGGGGCTCACTGTTGAACCCTCACTCCCTCCCGGTCCCCACCACTGTACCTGGGAGACTGTCGCTGCTCCCCTAGGGACCACGACAGAGCACCACTGGCCAGGAACCCAGTACCCCCCCTACTGTGGTTTTTAATTGTTGCCACTATGAGTATATCCAAACATTACCATGCACCCTGGACATATGTTCTGTACAGCTCCCTGTCAGTCATATATCACCTGTCATTGGTATCCCATACCAGTATCCCTCCATTGCCATTGTTGAAACACTCTGTGATCCAGAACTCCCCGAAATTTGAAGCCCAATATAATGTCATGGTCCCTTACTAGGGAATGGCATATAGCGATGAGTTTAAAGGATAGATAAAGAACTTGGATAAAGTTAGATAAAGAACTTAGATAAAGAATGTTGACTTGAAAAAATTCCACATCCTATTTTTTTCTTTTTTTTTTTTTTTTTCCCCCCCCCCCCCTAATTATTCAGCTTTTCTTCACAGGAGTCCTAGACCACAGCAATGTATATATATAATATACAGCACTCCCACACATCCACCAGAAAACCTTTTCCCTTCCACAGTGATACTCTTACGCCCTATTCATATCATATTTACTTAAAGTGATGTACAGAGTCTGAGACATTAGCTTTCTAACAAGGTGACATCTGTGCTTACATTATGGTGCATACTTTAGGATACACAGTTCTTTACATTTTTAGTTATCCTGTGTTTTACATTATGGTTTACATTATCAGTCTGTCATCTCTTATATGTTATGGTGTAATATTACATGTTTTATATCCATCCTTGTGTACTCTCAAGAAACTCCTCTCTTACCCCCCATTTACTTTGGTTCCACACATTTAACGTCCATTTTCCCTTCCACCTTGGTGCCCTCAGTGATAGCCAACCTCCGTTTCCTGAGGAGCCACTTCCAGAGATAGATGGAATAGTGTTCAGGGCCTAACTTGCTCAACTGCCCCAATGCCCTGGGAGCCACCCTTTCTCTCGAGGGATACAGTTCCCTCTATTGGATGGCATTAGTCCTCCCCAGGATGTGGGTCCACCCCCACTCTCACTACTTGGGTTTCTACCCCATGGTGTCACCCACTCTGGCAGAATGAGCATTTAGACATTCCCCAGGAGCCCGTCCTGCATCAGACCCTCCCCTCCGAGCATTCTAAACAGGTAACCCTCTTTATTATATTTTGATATGATTTTCTCGGCATTTTACTCTCCACCAACACCTGACCCTCTCCTGTTTCGTATGCTACCCCTCCCTCCCCCCACTTTTGGGCAACGTTACCCACCCGTCCCTCCCCAGCCACCCTCAAACCCGCAAAGCCCCAAGCAAAGGCAACCCCTTGCCCCCCTTTTATCTCTTCTTTGTGTTCATACTTACCACCATCTCGTCTTAAATTCCACCCCTGCAGACATCGGCTCATATCCTTCCTCCATCCTCCGATTTCCTGCAAGCCTATCGTTCAGTCTCTTGCTATCTAGGGCAGCTTGTTTATTTCATATCATTGAGGTCATGTAGTATTTGTCCTTCAATGTCTGGGTTGCTTCACTCAACATAAGGTTCTCAAGATTCATCCATGTTATCACATGTGTTTGTAGTGTGTTTGTTCTTACAGCCGAGTAGTATTCCATTGTGTGTATATACCACATTTTATTGATCCACTCGTCTGTTGATGGGCATTTGGGTTGATTCCAACTTTTGGCAATAGTGAACAATGCTGCTATGAACATTGGTGTACATATATTGGTTTGTGTTCTTGTTTTCAGTTCTGCTGGGTATATTCCCAGCAGTGGTATTGCTGGGTCATATGGCAAATCTATGGCTAGTTTTTTGAGAAACCGCCATACTGTTCTCCAGAATGGTTGGATCCTTCTGCATTCCCACCAGCAGTGGATGAGTGTTCCCCTTCCTTCACATCCTCTCCAGCACTTGTATTCTTCTGTTTTTTTCATAGCTGCCAATCTTATGGGTGTAAGATGGTATCTCATTGTGGTTTTGATTTGCATTTCCCTGATAGCTAGAGATTTGGAACATTTTTTCATGTGCTTTCTTGCCATTTGTATTTCTTCTTCGGAGAAGTGTCTGTTTAAGTCTTTTTCCCATTTTTTAAATGGATTGTTTATCTTTTTATTTTCAAGATGTAGGAGTTCTTTATATATGCAAGTTATAAGTTTCTTATCAGATATATGATTGCCAAATATTTTCTCCCACTGTGTGGGCTCCCTTTTTACTTTCTTGACAAACTCCTTTGAGGTGCAGAAGGCTTTAATTTTGAGGAAGTCCCATTTATCTATTAGTTCTTTTGGTGCTCGTGCTTTTGGTGAGATATTCATAAATCCATTACCTATTACAAGGTCCTGTAGATGTTTCCCTACACTGCTTTCTAAGGTTTTTATGGTCTTGGCTCTTATATTTAGGTCTTTGATCCATCTTGAGTTGATCTTTGTATAAGGTGTGAGATGGTAATCCTCTTTCATTCTTCTACATATGGCTATCCAGTTCTCCAGACACCATTTGTTGAATAGGCCACTCTCTCCCAGTTGAGAGGGTTTGGTGGCTTTATCGAATATTATGTGGTTGTATATGTGAGGTTCTATATCAGAGCTTTCAATTCGATTCCATTGGTCTATATGTCTCTCCTTATGCCAATACCATGCTGTTTTCACCACCGTAGCTTTATAGTATGTTTTGAAGTCAGGTAGTGTGATTCCTCCAATTTCGTTTTTCTTTTTCAGTATGTCTTTGGCTATTCGGGGTCTCTTTCCTTTCCAAATAAATTTCATAGTTAGTTTTTCTAGTTCCTTAAAGAAGGCTGCATTGATTTTTATTGGGATTGCATTGAATGTGTAGATCAATTTTGGTAGGATAGACATCTTAATAATGTTCAGTCTTCCTATCCATGAACAAGGAATAGTCTTCCATTTATTTAGGTCTTCTTTGATTTCCTTGAACAATCTTGTATAGTTCTCAGTGTATAAGTTCTTTACCTCTTTAGTTAAATTTATTCCTAAGTATTTGATTTTTTTATTTACTATTGTGAATGGTATTTGTTTCTTGATTTCCTCCTGATCTTGCTCATTATTGGTGTACAGAAATGCTACTGATTTTTGCGCATTGATCTTATAACCTGCGACTTTACTAAACTCATTTATGAGTTCTAGAATCTTCGTTGTAGATCTCTCAGGGTTTTCTATGTATAGGATCATGTCATCTGCAAATAATGAAATTTTGACTTCTTCCTTTCCAATTTGAATGCCTTTTATTTCTGGTTCTTGCCTCAGTGCTCGAGCAAGTACTTCTAAGACAGTGTTAAATAGGAGCGGCGACAGTGGGCATCCTTGTCTTGTTCCTGAGTTTAGAGGGAAGGAGTCTAGGATTTCTCCATTGTAAACAATATTGGCTTTAGGTTTTTCATATATACTCTTTATCATGTTCAAAAAATTTCCTTGTATTCCAATCATTTGGAGTGTTTTTATCAAGAAAGGGTGCTGTATTTTGTCAAATGCTTTTTCTGCATCAATAGATATTATCATGTGATTTTTTTCCTTCAATCTGTTTATATGGTGTATTACGTTGATTGATTTTCTTATGTTGAACCATCCTTGCATACCTGGGATGAATCCCACTTGGTCGTGGTGTATAATTCGTTTAATGTGTTGTTGAATACGATTAGCAAGTATTTTGTTAAGTATTTTTGCGTCTAGGTTCATTAGAGAAATTGGTCTGTAATTTTCCTTTCTTGTGATGTCTTTGTTTGGCTTTGGTACTAGGGTAATGTTGGCATCATAGAAGGAGTTGGGTAATGTTCTTTCTGTTTCGATGGTTTGGAATAGTTTCAGCAGGATTGGTGTCAGTTCTTTCCGGAATGTTTTATAGAATTCACCTGTGAAGCCATCTGGCCCTGGGCTCTTCTTAGTTGGGAGATTTTTAATAACTGATTCTATCTCTCTGCTTGTGATTGGTTTGTTAAGATCATCAATTTCTTCTTTCGTCAATATGGGCTGTTTATGTGTTTCTAGGAATTTGTCCATTTCCTCTAGATTGTCATTTTTGTTGGAATATAGTTTTTCAAAATATCCTCTTATGATAGTCTTTATTTCTGTGGGGTCAGTGGTGATATCGCCTTTCTCATTTCTTATTTTGTGTATTTGCATCTTCTCTCTTTTTTTCTTTGTTAGTGTTGCTAAAGGTTTGTCAATTTTGTTAATCTTCTCAAAAAACCAGCTCTTGGTCTTGTTTATCTGTTCAAGTGCTTTCTTATTTTCTATTTCATTTAGTTCTGCTCTTATCTTTGTTATTTCCTTCCTTCTTCTTCCTGTTGGGTTACTTTGTTGTTGTTTTTCTAATTCCTTCAAATGTGCAGTTAGTTCTTCAATTTTTGCTCTTTCTTCTTTTTTGATATATGAATTTATGGCTATAAACTTCCCTCTCAGTACTGCTTTTGCTGCATCCCATAAATTTTGGTATGTTGTGTTATCATTATCATTTGTTTCAAGGTAGTCATTGATTTCTTTTGAGATTTCCTCTTTGACCCACTGTTTTTCTAAGAGTGTGTTGTTTAATTTCCAAATCGTGGTGTGAAATCTGGGCTTCTTTCCCTTGCAAATCTCCAGCTTCACTCCACTGTGGTCAGAGATAATGTTTTGTATGATTTCAATCTTTCTGAATTCGTTCAGCCTTTCTTTGTGGCCTAGCATATGATCTATCTTGGAGAATGATCCATGTGCGCTTGAGAAAAATGTATATCCTGCTGTGTTTGGGTGTAGCGATCTATATATGTCTATTAGATCGAGCTCCTCTAATATACTATTCAGATGTTTTGTTTCTTTGGTGATTCTCTTTTGAGATGTTCTGTCCAGAGTTGATAGTGGTGTATTAAAATCCCCCACTATAATTGTAGATGTATCTATTCTTTCACTTAGTTTTTCCAGCGTTTGCCTGACGTATTTAGAGGCACCCTTGTTAGGGGCATAGATATTTATGATTGTTCGATCTTCTTGACAGATTTTCCCTTTGACTAAAATGTAGTATCCTTCTTTGTCTCTCACAATTGTTTCACATTTAAAGTCTATTTTGTCTGATATTAATATAGCTACTCCTGCCTTTTTTTGGTTATTGTTAGCTTGTATGATTGTTTTCCAGCCTTTCACTTTCAATCTCCATGCGTCTCTGGGTCTAAGATGTGTCTCTTGTAGACAGCATATGGATGGGTCATATTTCCTTATCCAATGTCCCAGTCTGAATCTTTTGATAGGTGAGTTTAATCCGTTGACATTCAGTGTTATTACTATCAAGGAATTATTTGTGTTAGCCATACTTTGATTGGATTTGTGTTTGTCATATTTTGTTTGTATATTTTTTTTTTGTCTTTTACTCTTTAGCTTTTATCTCTTCATGCAAGAACCCTCGTAGATGGAGGAAAATTTATACTTACGTAATACTTCAAAATTTGATTTGTGGAAGGCAATAAACACACTGAATAATAGGATGCAAAAATTGTTTAGTAAATCTCCATTAAAATGTCACATAAATTCAAATTTTGATAAGATTAGAATAGCAGGTAATACCATGTATCTTTCTATCAAAAAAACTCATAATCATATGTTTAGTTAAATTTCTGTACTTTTTTGACACTTGAAATTCTGGACTTTCAAGTTTGATTACTTCAGAATCCTCTCTGAAATAATTCAACTAGGCTTTAATGTAAGAGTCTTAAATATAATATTTATTGTGTTTTATAGAGACAGGTAATAGCAATGGAAACAAAAAGGATTAAATAGGATTAAACTGTACAATATGTAGCATTTTGCATTGTTTTAATTTTTCAGTGTTACATGTTCATAAATAATTTCTTAACAGTGATTAGAAGTTTGTTTATATAATATAATTATATTGCATAACAAGTCTTTCTGTTATGAAGATTATAAAGACAACTGGGATGTGCTTTGGAGAAAATGCTGGAGTTTATTAAAGATATAAATTATGGATTCAACAAATGTAAAATAATAAGTTTGAACCATATTGTTTATGTTCTTGAGTAATTATTCTCCTATTTTCTTTTAGTATCCTATTGTTATTAGAAATGTTATGCCCTATTAATCTTCCTTGACTTTTCCCCCACAGTGTAACATTACTATTAAATACACACACACATTCACATACACACACAGGCATTCACATATGAACAAATATGTACCCTATGAGAGTAATTACTGGCAGGGATACAATAATATTTTGCACTGAATATTGAAACACAATAGAGATAACATAGCTATATTCTTTAATAGAGATAACATAGCTATATTCTTTAAAATATAATAGAGGGGAGGGGGAATTCCTTATACTTTTGATGTAACTTTTCTATAATCTACAACCTCTTTTAAAAGTTTGTTATGTTGAGAAAAAATATATAATAGACTATTTCTAGATTTATCATTAAAATTGAATTAGAAAAATTAAACTTGGAGGAAGTCCTTAAAAAACTCATGATTTTGAAGTATATGAATTGAAGTTGGAGTGATGTTTTTTGTGTGAATTTTTGAGCTTGGCAGGAATTCAGATAAGGTGATTTTGAACAACATCTGCCAGTCTGGAGATTCGTCAGGTGTTTCTTTCCTAGCCACAGAGGAATTATGATGAAATGAATCTTCCTTTTGGGCCTTCCATAATTCTTTGTGAGAGGCACAATTCAAATTAGTTGAATATCTCCTGAGGAAGAGGTTAAACTTATTGACTAAAAGGCATTATCTATGACTGACATTTATCCCCTACCCATGAATAATCAAATGTTGACTACAGGATCAATTCATCTGATATTAATTCATATCTTTTTCTGAAATATTCAGGAGATGTATACATAAAGGGAGATGGAAAGGAAAGGTTTCCTCGCAAGTCTTTTCTGTGGTGCTCTATGGTTTTAGTGCATTTATGTACACTCTCAAATGATCCACATAAAACTATAATTTATACAGAATAGGAATTATCACTCTCCCACTTGAAAGATGAGAACCTAAACCTGAAGTGATTTGCTAAGATCACTGGCCGACCAAAGGTAACTGGAACTGGAGCAGGAGTCTTCTGTCTCCTCTTCCAGTGCCCTTGCGATTATATCCTTCTGCTTAATTACTTGTAAATTGATCCATCATTCTCTAGATAGAAAGTATTTAGGGAGTTGGAATGAAGCCTTACTCATGACCAAGACATGTTTGTTCACTTAAAGACTCTAAATTGCTTAAACCTCTTAGAGAGGATTGGGAAACGGAAGAAGAGAGCAAAAATAGTGAGTGAAGGAGTGGAAATAATTATTGACCATCTAACTGTTAATGAGCCATTTAATCTTCATGCAAACCCAAAATAGTAGGCTGGGGTTTCCCACTTTCTGATGAAGCTGAGCCTTGGCCCTGTCATCAAAGAAGCAAAAGTCCTCCATCTTCCATGTCTCTAAAACCATGGCGAACCACTTTTCAGTCAATAGGAGGACAGGAATTTCACCAACAGCATTTGAAGTTATTGAGTGAATTTCCTTCCAAGCTGTTTTCTGGGCCAAATTTCACCTCTGTTCATAACACTTGATCAGATCAATATGACCCCAATGCTCACATTTTCTACCACATTCATCTAAATCATTTCTACTTTTTCCACTATGGAAAAATCCATCTTTAAAATAAGAGTAAAGTATATTTTCCCAAGTCAAAATAGTGCACACAGGAAGTCATATTACTTTTTTGTCATGTGTAATAGACACTTATTATTTTCACCAAAGGAAGGGTCAGATTTGATTCCTGTGAAGGAAGGGTCAGTAATAAGAACTTTATGAGTTTTAAAGCCTTAGTCAGACTTCTTTAAGGAAGGTCAATGCTTAAAGGGCTGGTTCTGTGGTCTGAAATCCAGCTCGCTCACTTGCCCTCCCTCTCTCTCTCTCTCTCTTTCTCTCCTCCTCTCTCTCTCTTCCCCCCCACCCTTCTCTCACCCATGAACTAAAGTTAATAAAAACTAAAAGATTCTTAGAGCAGAAGACAGACTCAGTGTTACTTGTAGCATTTCTATATGGACTTACACCATAATTTGGGCTCTGAAGTCAGTATTTCAGAGTAAGTATTCTGAGAGGTAATACTGTGCTAGTTGCTGTGCGCTGGAAGTTAAGACCCAATTTCTAGATTTATCACTTACCCATAGGAATATATTTCAGACAGAAATTTGACACCTGCTATAACCCTTGATTTATTAGAATCCATTTTATGCATTTTTAGAGATAGCAATTTGGTATTTGAAAATTCAGGGCCAAATAAGTTAGCTAAATCTTGTTATCTCTTGCTGCGTTATCATGGTAGATATAATTAATATTTTTAATGGGTCTCTCCAGGGTGTTTTGAAATAACATTTTGATCTAAGTTTATAAGTATAAAATCCTATTTCTCTACTGATCTAAAAATGAGGATAATTCAGGTGCAGAGATACATTTTCTTTCTGTATGCAGCATGTTCATCACACAAAAGATATATATGCTTCTTGAAATGCATTAAGTTTACTTTTCTGGAATATAGAGCTTTCAATTTATACATGGGCAATAAAATAGCATTCTAAGTAGTTATTCTAATTAAAACTGAATTACTGAAATTTTGAAATTCTATTTGAAATTCTTCTAATCAAGCAAATTCATTTCCTGGGGATTGGCACTTAGCATTCTGATAAATGTGGTAAGCAAACAATGGTTTTAAAAAAATGGACAGAAATAAATGTTTGTGTTCCTTCAGGTTGGAGAATGTAGACATTTTGTGATGTCTTTTTCTAACACATTATGAAAACTGTATGCATGTGCTTAATTTTGATAAAATCTAATATATTGTTATTTTAAGTCTCTTTCATAAATATAAGGTCTAGATGTGCCCCTTTTTAGCTTCCTTTAAATACTATTGGAATTCTGCTGGAATATTTCTAGCTTTAAAATTTTGTATTTGATATAACTCAATTTATATCGTTTCTCACTAAGTTAGGAACTTCAAATTTTCATTTTTCTGGGGTCATTTTTCATTCTCACAACTGGATTTACAGATCTGGGACTCCAGCATAAATCTGTCTCCACAAGACTCAGAGGCCTACCTTCAGTTCTCATCAATACATTTTAAAGCCTCTACTCCTATCTGCCAATATGCCATCTCTAGCTATTCATTGTTATTTCAGCAATTTGAGTTCCAGGGACTGTGAGCACTTGATACTCTAAGCAAGTGGTCTCCAAATGCTTTGGCTCACTTACCCCAAAAAAGGACTTTGAGAAAACACCTACTCTTTTAAATATTTTTAAGTCAACATCCAAATGCCTTTATCATATGTGTGAAAAGATACAAACAAATGTAATTTCCAGAATATCATACATAAGTATTTACATTTTAGAATAAAATCTTTCTATCATTCCTTTGAATGGATCTAATGAAAGCTGTTACCATGGCGATTCAATATCCGCCATTGGTTTAGTTTCCTGACTGCTAAAGCAAATACCATACAATAAGTTGGCTTAAGAACAGAAATTTATTGGTTCACTATTTCAGAAGTGGAAAGGCTTGCCTCCTCCTTGGGCCAGTATTTTCTGGCTGGCCTGTGATCCTTGGTCCTTGTCTTTTCCATCACATGGCAATGTACACTGTGGCATCTTTCTCGTCTAGTTCTGTTGACTTCTAGCTTCTGGCTCCTCCCAGAGTTTCTTTTTCATTGTGTCCAGTTTCCTTTGCTTGTTAGACCTTTGGCCATGTTGGATTAAGGCCCACCCTCACTCAGTTTGGGCGCCTTAAGTAATAACATCTCCACAGGACCTGTTTACAAGTGAGTTTCATACCCACAGGACCAGAGTATAACACCTAAGCGTGCCCTTTGTGGGGGACATGACTCAATCCCCAGTAACTGTCATCCATGTAAGAAATGCACAAACAATCCTTTAACAGAAATATTTTAATTTTATTTTTCTTCTTGAACTTGCATTTTTACTCCACTTCTGCCACAGACTTTTCCCTAGATCTTATGACTGAACGTCTTTTAGTGATCACCTTATAATGCTTCTTTACAAATATATAAATACCTATTTAAATTTGAAAATGATTGTATCATTAGGCTCTCTTAAAAATATATTCTAGCTGAAGCTACCATTCAAAGTATCATTGGGGGAGAAGATGGAGCTCAAATAGTTGAGTACCTGCTTCCCACGTAAGATGTCCTGTGCTCATTCCCTGTTGCCTCCTCAATCAAACAAACAACTGTCTCTGGGGAGCGGGTGCACCTCAGTGGTTGAGTGCATGCCTTCCCTCTATGAGGTCCTGGGTTCAATCCTTGGTACCTCCTAAAAAAAAAGTACCACTAGTATATGATTGATCAATATAGTATAATATGCAGAATAAATTTTAATAAGTAATTACAAAACATGTGAAATTTTATTGTAAATATATCTTTTAATAAAATGGATGGTTTTCCAGTTGGTTTGCATATGCATGACTGAATATGGATGAATATGACTTGTAAATGTGGCAGAGTTCAGCGTCTATTTTTAAATAGATTTAAGTGCTGAGAGCACTTGTCTACATAGATAAGTAGGTAAAAGGAGTTTCCTGACAACAATCCTTTGAAATGTTCCTGAGTTATATGCCAAAAATCACAGTGTCCTAAAGTGTAAACAAACGAACAAAAAAAGATCTATCAGCTGACAACTCAATTAGTTCCTTCAGTTTCAGTAAAAGCGAAGGTCTGGAAAATATCTGAATTGAAAAAGGAATTGGTACCCATTCATTAGAACTGTACACATACCCAACAGTTTTGTGGCTGCCTCCCTTTCTGTGGGGCTGGTTTTCTACCCTCCAGGGTAATATACTACAGTAAGAGTTGTGCCTCTTCTCTGATAAATGGGAGAAAGTGGTTGTGATAGAGGAAAGAAAGGAGAGCTTGCATTCTTGGGGTCATTTTTAGGACAGGAGTAACTATGGCTTGGGGATCAAGACTTCCCTAAAACCATGATTAGTTTTATATGCCTTGGAAAGTGTTTTCATATCCAGGGATTGCAAGAACCCAGTCTGAAAATGGTGTCTCTAAGGCAAGATGGCGGAGTATTGCAATTCGTAAACTTTAGTGTATAAGCAAAGATCCTGGGACTGGAGAGGCTGGTTAGAGAAGTCTGCAGCCTGGTACTCTTCTCCTCTTTTTCCGTATCCCCGATGATATTCTGGTTCAGTCAATGTGGGAGGCATCCCAGGAATGTGCAGTTGAAACAAGGCCCTTGGGTGATTCTCTTGCAAGACATCTCAGATAAGTCACCCTTTGAGAACGACAGGATTGTGAGAAAGAGGATGAACTTTGGAGTCACCTGGTCTTAGCCCAGGATCTTCCCTCTTCTGTCCACTGCCTGTGTGGTCCTGGGCCCTCAGCTGAACCTCTCGAAACCTCAGTATCTGCATCTGTTCAACACTGTCAGGATTAAATAGAACGATACATGGAAAGGTGGGTGCAGTGCCTTCCCCTTCTCTTCCCTAGTCTCTCCCTTTCCCTTATTTGTATTTATCCTACAGTTCTTAGCATTTAGTCACTCAATAAAAATTGCTGAATAAGAGATGATAAAATTTGATACGAATTTTAAACAAAGCAGGGTTAAAATCATATTAGAAATTTCCCTTTATATCACTGAAGGTCTTTCAATCACTATTGAAAGGGCACATTAAAGGGGTCTAGACGTTCGAACAATTTGCCTAATAAAACTAGTATCCCAACTAGGTTTCCCATCTTATCCCCAAAGATTTAAGGATATAAAGGTTTACTATACCATAGCTCTCAAGTTCTCAAGTTGTCCAGTCTTACCAATCAAAAGTAAATTCATTTTGAAAATCTGAAACAAAATCTTATTGAGCACCCACTGTGTTACAAGCCTGTCCCAGGTACAAGGGAAGCCCGGGGGTACAGGACATGGTCCTTGCCATAGGGACCTTCCAGCTTACCCGCCTCTCTGTTGCCTCCGTTCTGACCATCCTGGGTGAACTAAAGAGGTCTTATTATTAAGAAACATACGCTAGCAAGTCTCGTATAATAAAGACCTGGGCTTGTCTTCTGTCCCAGTTCCTGGGTGATACCTTCTAAATCTCTATCAAGTCCGGTGGTGGTAGGATTGCCTCAGGCCCTCAGGAAACCAGGCCTGAGTTTATGCTAAGGAGAGGGCTCAGGGTATGGGGAGTCACAGGAATAGTCTTGGGATGGGGCCAACCCTGCCACAAAAACCAACCATGTGATTAGAGGGTATAAGCTTTGAGCTGGGTCATATCAGCCTGACCTCCAGGGTGGGAGGGAGCCTGGAAATTGGTTCAGCTACTGGGCATTGATTCCACTGGTCACACCTACGTAACGAAACCCCAACAAAAACTCAAGTCAGGCATGTTCAGGTGAGCTTGCATGACTGGCAAGGCCACAGTGTGCTGGGAGGCTGACGTGACCTGACTCCACAGGTAGAGGGCAATGGAAGCTTTGCACTGCAGGGCCTCCCAGACCTTGCCTTATTGGTCTCTTCTTCTGGCTGGTCCTTATCTGTGTAATAAAACTGTAATTGTAAGTATAGTGCTTTCCTGAGTCCCAAGAGTTGTTCTATATCAAACCTGAAGAGCTGGAAGGAACCCCCAAATTTGCAGCCAATTGGTCAGAAGAGAGGGTGGCATGGGAACCCCCAACTGCAGCTGGTGTCTGAAGTGAGGGCAGTTTTGTGGGGACTGTGTCCTTGATCTGTAAATTCTCACCTAACTCCAGGTAGTTACAGTCAGAATTGCACTGTGTTGGTGTCAGAAGTTATGGTGGTGAGGACTGCAGGCTCTGAAGCTGGACTGCTGTGCTTAGACCCAAATGCTCCTTCTTCCCATTTGAGGTCCTTTCTTAGCCTAGATTCTTCCCAAAGCAGAGACCAAGGCAAAGGCTTATATACAAGGAGCTTATTTGGGAAGTGATTGTAAGAAGCAGGAGAAAGGGCCTAGGAGAGTGAGGGAATAGGGATGTACCGTTCAGTTGGCCCCTGCTGTGGACAGAACATGTCCCATTCTGCCTGGACCTTGGGAGGAGCTTCTGAAAAATGTTTCAGGCCCATCTACCTGAGGCCAAATTGTAGAAGTGTTCTGTGGCCCACGAGTGTCAACTTCCCCACACTTGCAGATTGTGCAGGGAAGAGCACCAAGTAGGTTCCCATGGAGATCCACATCATGGTGCCAGCAAAGCTCGGAAGCAGGAAGTGAGAGCTGTGAGTACTCAGCCACTCTCCCTCCAGCCAATAGCCTAGGAAGGAAATGGCCTGGGGAGATGTGATCTTCTAGAGTACCTCAGCTTCTCCTTTTAAAAGTGTTATTTCCTAGGCTTGACCTTCAATTCCTTCTGATCGATTTTCACTCTCCGCTTTCCAGCTAAAACATCCTTGTCCTTACAAAGAAGAGAGAAGCAATATGGAACCTAATTGTCAGCACCATGCCATCAGCACTGAATGGCAGGTCTTTGTACTTTGGGTTCACCCTTTGGCTCTCTCACCTCCCTTCTTTGCTGCCTGTTCTGCTCTTAGCTCAAATGCCACCTTCTCTCTGAGAATGACTATGACCACCCCATTTAAAATTTCAACCCACTATCTCCCTCCACTTCTGTTTATCCTGCCTCTTTTCTACCTTTTAAAAATAGCACTTAGCACATTCTAATAAGCTACAGTTTAACTATTTATTTTGTTTATACTTTATTTTAAGCTCCACAAGGACAAGAATCCTTGACTTGGGGATTCACTAATGTATCCCAAGCAGTGAGAACAGTGCCTGACACTTATAGGTGCTCAATAAATATTTGATGGTTGAATAAATTAGTGAATGGTTCAGGCATATTTCTTGGTATATAAAAGCAGAGCTTGACTTTCAACAAGCAGGCTGGAATTTTCTATGGATTAAAGCTTAATCAATGCATTCTCTCTAATCAATGCAGAAGGCCTTAGTTGAATTGATAACTTGTCCTGAGAATAAAAGTCTACAGAGACACATGGTTAATATTATTTTATGACTGTTCACCATCAGGAAGAAATAGAAAGCTAGTGTAGGCTGATGGCTCTCTTCCCAGTGCAAAATTGATGCCAAAAAAGGAAGAGGAAATAACACGGTTTTGGGGAAGGAAAATAAAGACCATGAGAACCCCTGGGGACCCAGATGGAGCCGTGACCTGTTGTAGGGTGAACAGAATGGGGCAGAAGAGGGGGTGGATGGTTGGCTGAGGTGGGAGAGAAAATGTCCAAGGCTGGTCATTGCCCTCCCCATCACTAGCATGGGACAGAAAAACAGAAAAGCATCACTGATGGCCCAGCACCCTGGGATGGGGATGGGAGACAAATGTCAGGGCAGTAAGGAGCCATCCTGGAGCAGGTACTGGCTTTTTGGACAGCTTCTTTACCCCTCCAGGGCTGGGTGATCAAAATAAAGGGGGAAAGCCTCTTCAGCCTCTTCAGGAGAGCAGTAGTGGGATGGCTGTAAGGGAGGCCATCAGTGCTAGAGTCCCCTCTAAAGGGCAGCAAATGGGGGTCAAGGCTGAATTGAGTTTCCATGGGCTCTAATCGCTGGGTATCCCCACTTCTTAAACCCATCAGGGATAAGACAAGCCATACCTGGATGCCACACTCCAGGAAGTGAATTGGCTTTCAAGGGAACTGACACTCCCAAGCAGGAAATGATTCCAAAGGCAAAATTAACCAGAAACCTGAGGAGACTCTCCATTAAAAAAAAAAAAAAAAGAAAGAAACTGAACGACATGTACTGAACAAATCAGAACAAACAGAGCAGAATGATCAAGAATTTAAAATAAATATAAAAAGATTTCAGAGGAGATATTGGTAACACAAAGCAGGAACAAGCAGTTCTGAAAAAGAACCAAGTGGAAATACCATCTATGAAAAATGTAATCAATGAAATAAACAATAAAACAGAAGAATAAATGGAAGAGTAGTTTAGGCCAAATAATAGATCATTGACCTAGAAGTTCAGGTTGATAAAATCCCCCTAACGCATCAGGAAGGAAAAAAAAATGGTACATTTAAAAGAATAGATGAGATGTAAAAAAGAGTCAGCATATATATAAAAGGTGTTGGAGAAAAAAAGAGAAAAAAATAAAAGAAAATCTTTGGAGAAACAGTAATTAAAAATTTTCCAGAAGTAAAAATTTAATGAGCACAGATTGTAAAAGCCCATAGAAATTCAAAAGCATAAATAAGGAAAGACCTAGATACATATAATTTATGACCATCAAAAACAAAGAGAAAATTCCCAAAACTCTGAGGGAGAATTTGCTGGTGGCCCAATGGATAATATCAGTCAGTGACTCCAGATTTCCCAATAGCAGCCCCAGAAGCAAGAAAATTTTTTCTATTTGGCTAACTTATCATTCAAATGTGGGGGCTTAGTAAATATATCCTCAATTACAGTTTTTTCATTTTAAAAAAATTTATTGAAATATATCACTCATACATAAACATACATAAACAATAAGTGTATAGTAATGGTTGTGAACTTATAAAACAAACACATATAACACCATACACGACTCTCATAACTCACCCTACTGCCAATAGCTTGCATTGTTGCTAAACCTTTTTAACTAATGATTAAAAAGCATTGTCAAAATATTACTACTAACCAAAGTATTTCCCCCAACCCACTCTATTATTAATATTATCTTTATATTATTTACATATGAACATATATGAACAATAACTGTATAGTAAAAGTTGTGAGCTTAAAAAAGCAAACATGCATAACATCATACAGGGGTCCCATACATCAACTCTCCACCAACATCCTGCATTGTCATGAGACATTTGTTACTAAATTATGAAAGAATATTGTCAAAATCTTACTACTATTTATAGTCCTTACTTTTATTTGGTGTGTTTTCCCCCCAATCCACTCTATTATTATTTTTTGAATATATTTTTTATGACAGAGTTGTAAACTTATAAAACAATCATGCACATGTGCAGAATTCCCAAACAACACCCCTCTATCAATACAACCACACTGTGGTGGAACATTTGTTACAGATAAGATAATATCTGATTGTTACCACATCCATAGTGTACATTTGGCTAACATTTTCCATACTGCCCCACTATCAACACAGTACATCTTTGGCATAGATGCAAGAATGTTATACTATTACTGCTAACCACAGTTCATAGGTCACTCCAGTTGTATTTTCCCATGCTTCTCCACATTCCCACCACATTCCCACTGTAGTACTGATGTACATTTGCTCTAGCTCACAAAGGACACTCTTGCATCCTTACCATCAACCACAATTCTTATCCACCTCTTGGTTTACTGTGCTATTCAGCTCCTAGATTATTCTCTAGCATTCTGTAAATTGGCATTGACATACCTAGACTACCATTTTCAGCCACATCCCCATTTATAAAATAGCTGTTAATCACTATTTGTTACCATCCACTCTATACATTTCCACACTTTACAGTAAAGCTAATTAAAACTTCTACACACATTAAACATCAGTAGTCCATCTCAGTCCTCTTCTTATCTCCTTTAAGAATCCACCACCTACCACCAGGTCTTGAAGATATTTTCCTACAATTTCTTCCAGAAGTTTTATGGTTTTTGCTTTTATTTTTAGGTTTTTGATGCATTTTGAGTTAATTTTTGGATAAGGTATGAGATAGGGGTCCTCTTCCCTTCTTTCGGCTATGGATATCCAGTTCTTTCAGCACCATTTGTTGAATGGACTGTTCTGCCCAAGCTGTGTGTTTGACAGACTAGTCAAAAATCGCTTGACCATACCTGTGAGGATCTATTTTGAACCATCAATTTGGTTCCCTTGGTCTATGTGTCGGTCTTTATGCCGGTACCATGCTATTTTTACTACTATAGCTAGGTAATTCTATTTAAAGTCTGGAGATGAGGGTTTGCTTTTCCTTTTTATGCTGTATTTGACTATTCTGGACCCTTTACCCTTCCAAATAAATTTGACAATCGTGTTTTCACTTTTTTTTTAAAATGCTGGTGAAATTTTTATCAGAATTGCATTGACTCTATATATCAATTTGAGTAGAATTGACATCTTAATGATATTTAGTATTCTAATCCATGAGCATGGAATGTTCTTCCAGCTATTTAGGTCTTTTTTAAATTTCTTTTAACACTGAGTTGCAGTTTTCTGAATACAAGTGCTTTACATCATTGGTTAAATTTATTCCTATTTGAGCTTTTCTGTCATATTTTATTTTCACCACTCTTTTCACACTTTTAGTTACTTTTATTGATATAATCTTAATTTCTAGACTCTCTTCCAGGCCTCTCCTGTCTTTTCTTTTCAGGCTCTAGCACACCCTTTAGTATTTCCTGAAAATCTGGTCTCTTGCTTAGAAATTATCTTACTATCTGTTTATCTGAGAATATTCTTATCTTGTCCTCATTTTTGAAATACAATATTGCTGGGTATAAGATATTTGGCTGGAAGTTTATCTCTTGTAGTATCTTAAATATATCAGACCACTATCTTCTTGCCTCCATATTTTTTTGGTAAGAAATCAGCACTTAATCTTATTGGGTATTCCTTATATGTTAGGCACTGCTTTTTTCCTGCTGTTCTCAGAATTCTCTCTTTGTCTTTGGCATTTGACGTTCTGATGAGTATGTGTCTTGGATTTGGTCTATTTGGATGGGAGTGCATTGTGCTTCTTGGACATGGATATCTATGTCCTGTGATAGGGTTGGGAAATTTTCTACCATTATTTCTTCAAATATTTCTTCTTCCCTTTTTCCCTTCTCTTCTCCTTCTGGGCACCCATGATACATATGTTTGCACACAATTTTGCTGTCATTTAGTTCCCTGAGACCTTGTTCAATTTTTTCCATTATTTTCTTCATCTGTTGTTTTGCATGTTCACTTTCAGAGACCATTCAAGCTCAACAATCCTTTCTTCTGCCTCCTCAAATCTGCTATTGTATGATTCCAGTTTTGTTTTTTTTAAGACCAAGATCTTGTTTTATTTTTAAAAGATTTATTTATTTATTTATTTATTTATTTATTTATCTCCATGCCCCACCCACCTTGTCCTGTCTATTTGCTGCGTCTTGTTTTTTGTCTGCTTCTGTTGTTGTCAGTGACGTGGGAATCTGTGTTTCTTTTTGTTATGTCATCTTGCTGTGTCAGCTCTCAGTGTGTGCGGCACCATTCTTGGGCAGGCTGCACTTTCTTTTGCACTGAGTGACTCTCCTTATGGGGTGCACTCCTTGCACGTGGGGCTTCCCTACGCAGGGGACACCCCTGCGTGGCACGGCACTCCTTGCGTGCATCAGCACTGCACACGGGTCAGCTCTACAAGGGTCAAGGAGGCCCGGGGTTTGAACTGCAGACCTCCCATGTGGTAGACAGATGCCCTAACCACTGGGCCAAGTCCGCTTCCCTCCAGTGTTTTTTAAATTTCATTTATAGAGCCTTTCATTCCCATAAGATCTGCTATTTTTCTATGTATGCTTTCAAATTCTTCCTTGTGCTCATCCAGTGTCTTCTCCATATCCTTAATCTCTTTAGCCATCTCACTAAAAATATTAAGGAGATTTGACTGAACATCTATGATTAGCTGTCTCAACTCCTTTATGTCATCTGGAGGCTTATCTTGTTCCTTTAACTGGGCCACAGTTTTCTGTTTCTTGGTGTGGATTGTAATTTTTTGTTGGTGTCTTGGCATCTGGCTTACTAGAGTACATATTCTGGGTGCAGTTTTTTTTTTCCGTTGGTTTAGGGCTTTCTGACATTTATTCCTTGCTGGTTGTGCAGTAGGAGCCAAGGATGTAGTTGGTGCTATAAACTGTGGAGGCTCAAGCTGCCCTCATTGTCCCAGGGACCCATGAAGCTTCTCCCAACTTTCTCCTTTGCCAGGGGTAAGGACAGAATCACAGATGTGTGAATAATCCAAGTCATGCAGGCCTAGACTCTGGTTGCCCAGAGAGACTGATGAATTAGCCGGTCATTATGAGGAAAGCGGCTGAGGTGGAAGCCCACAGGCTGGGGCGGTCTGAGCCCAGCGGCAGCAGCCGCGTGCCCTCACGGTGGGCGCCCCATCCTTCTCCAGCTGTGCGCAGCACTGGATGGGCTGGGGCAGGCATGGAGCTTTCTTCCTTGCCTGGGGCAGGGATGGAGCTTCAGGTGTGGGGAGAAATCTACGCAGTGTGGGTCAAGAAGACTGTAGTTGCCCCTGTAGACTTCTGATTTTCAGTCTGTGCCAGCCAAAGTTACCTGCAGTTACCTGGATAGGCTGACGCACTGCTCACCAACCTCCTCTCTGCCAGAGGCAGGGCTGAAGCTTAGCTTAGGGCTGCAGGCCAATCTGGGTGAAAGAAACTGGTTCCTACTGACACTGTGATTTTCGGTCCTGGCTTCCCCTCATGCTGGGGGTGGAGTCAAAATGATGGAAACTGGTCTCTTTCCAACTTGGACAAATTCACACCTCAGCTGTTCCCAGGGTTACATCTTAGCCAGCTGAGTCTACTAATCAGTAGCCAAAATCAGCAGCCAACTGTCTCTTGCTCTCCTGTTTTTGGGAAATGGCGTTTCCAATTCCAGCCACAAAATAGCTCCTGGGGAAGCTTGCACTGCCAAAGTAGGACAATCACTGGCCTCTGTGGCTTGGCTGGTAATTTCCCAGAGAGTCTGGCACAAGTCCCCGCAGCTTCCTCCCTGCTGGAGGTGAGGCTGGGGCCCAGGCTAGAGCTGCAATCTAATCTGTATGGAAAGAAGCTAGTCCCCACCAGCACTGGGATTCTCAGTCTGCCCTGCTTCCTCTTGTGCCAGGGATGGGGTTAAGATGTTAGCTCCCTGCCTCTAGTTGGACAGGCTCCCAAGTTGGACTTGGACAGGCTCAAACTTGAGCTGTTTTCAGGATTATACTTTAGCCCACTGACATTACTCCTCAGTTGCTGAAGTTGGTGCCCAACTGTCTCTTTCTTCCCCATTTTTGGGAAGTGGAGCTTTCAATTTCAGCTGCAAAATTGCTCCCAAGGCAACTTGTGCCTCCAGTGGAGGATGGGCACTGGCCTCCAGAGTGTGGAGCACTCTACTTATGAGTCTTCTCTGCAGATGGGCAGTCTCCTCCTTCCATTCCTTCAAGGATGTTGCAAGATGCTCTTCTGGCCTCCTGGAGCCCCCAAACAGGTGCTTCAGCTAGCTCCAGAGAGCTCTGGGTGTTTATTAACTGCTCTGTAGTAGGAGCTGACTGTAGGAGCTCCTTACTCTGCTGCCATCTTGCTGATTGTCCTCCTCAACTACATTTTAAAGACTGTGTTTGAAAATATTCTCTGAGGATGTACTCCAATAAAAAGTCAAATTTGGGAGCAAACCGTGAACCTTTTGGGAAGGAAGGGAAATAAATAACTAGGTAAAATAACTAACTGGGTAAAGAAAATAATTAGGTGAAACATATTAGGACCTGAAGTAAAAAGCAAATAAACAAACAAAAAACAACAAAGGAAGGAAGGAAAGAAAGATGGAAAGGAGGAAGAAAAAGAGGGAGGGAGGGGTCATACTCATCATCCTTCAGAAATAAAATTTTTGAAGACACTAAATTTTAATAATACTTTCATCGTGTTGCTGGATTTTATAATGATTGGCAATTAAAATTATGAAGTCTTTAAAAGTATCTATAAATTGAGTTTCTTTGTGCCCTTCACCTTCTAAAGGGGACATGCAGGAAAAGACTCTGGGAAACTCATAGATGGTAGTGATGCTTGCTGTTACTCTAAGGTATATTTATATCTAGAGAAAGATTTTTTTCCACATGGTTCACTTATTAGGCTGTAATCTACATATATAGAGAATTTTAAATGGATACTTTTTATTGTGTTTTTTAAAAAACTTTTTCTCCCCTGCATATGTGTGTGTATATACATGCACACACATACATACACATATGTATGTATAGAAATAGACCTATATATTAAAAATATTTTTGAGTTTATGGTTGGAGTATTATAAGCTATATATTTTTTTAAAAGTCACATGCATAGTAGGTAGTTTTTGTTTTGTTTTGTTTTGTTTTTTAAAAGATTTATTTATTTATTTAATTTCCCCCCCTCCCCTGGTTGTCTGTTCTTGGTGTCTATTTGCTGCGTCTTGTTTCTTTGTCCGCTTCTGTTGTCGTCAGCGGCACGGGAAGTGTGGGCAGCGCCATTCCTGGGCAGGCTGCACTTTCTTTTCACGCTGGGCGGCTCTCCTCACGGGCGCACTCCTTGCGCGTGGGGCTCCCCCACGCGGGGGACACCCTTGCGTGGCACGGCACTCCTTGCGCGCATCAGCACTGCGCATGGCCAGCTCCACACGGGTCAAGGAGGCCCGGGGTTTGAACCGCGGACCTCCCATATGGTAGACGGACGCCCTAACCACTGGGCCAAAGTCCATTTCCCATAGTAGGTAGTTTTTGGAACTTTAAATTTGGCAGCTGACCCAAAGTAAATTTTATTTAGTAAATTTAAAACCTGCTTATTTTGCATTGTTGTAAAATACATGCCTGTGAAATGGTTATTTTTAACAAAAATGATCTGACCAAACATCCTTCATAAACACGTTTTAATTAACCCCAGTCTAGTCGTACATATTAATCTCCCTTCATATCATCCTAGAATTGTGAAATGCCTCCTCCAGCTTCTGAAGGGTTGAATGAGCTGTGCATTTTAGATCAGGCATCAGCAGTGCCCAGAGTCTTAGCAATCCTCAGGAAAGCCATGGGTTCTCACCTAGGTGTAACAGGAGCCTGCAGGGCGCTGCTTTTGGCTAGAATTGGGGTTTCTAAAAGCTATTGAGAGGATTTGTCATGCAAAACGTCCCCAGCCTCATATTTCAAACGCATCCAAAACAGGCATTCCAGAAAGGAAATGTAAGGGAAAGTATTTAAACAGTGGTACGAAAATATAGTCCCTTAAGCATTTAACTCTGCAAGCAGTTCAGGATGTAATAAATAGAACGTCCTGAACAAAAAATGGAGCATTTTCATTTTTTTGACACTGTGAGTCTCCCAGTGTCCCAAAGAAAGGTTATATAAAGCAAGAGCTTCTAAAATTGTGAAACAAGGCAATCCACATGGCCCACTCTCTCCCATTTGATTCTGTTTCTAAAAAATTAGAGGACAGATTTTGGTTTGCTCTAAGTTGGCTTTCTGTTTTGTCTCTCTCTTTTCCCTTCATAAGTATATTAAATATTTTTCTTTTTTAAAAAAGGCAAGATAAGCACTTTGAGGAAAAAAAATGAAAATAGGAAAAGCCATCTAAAACCCTATGACCCTAACAGAAAAACCTCATCCCATTTTGGAGCAGTTCTTTGTTGCCTAAGTTATTTTAAAAACACAATTAACTATAAACTTTCAAAGACTGCATAATAGTTTATTCAACTCTTCCTAGACTGTTCGACATTTAAATCGTTTTCAGTTTTTCTAATTATAAATAATACTGTATTGTGTACCCCTAAGGATGCAGCTTCTTGTTTGATTTAGAATTGCTACCTTGGGCTCAACTCTAAGAAGCGGAACACTCGGATCAAAGAATATGGACATTTTAAAGGCTTAAAACATGTTGCCAGATTGCTTTCAAAGGAACTGCAGCATGTCACACTGTGCCCAACAATGCAGAAATCTGCCCTGTCCCTCACCCTGCCAACAGAGTAAAATGACATTTTCTCTTTATTTTCATAGTGTGAAATGGAGCTCATTCATGCAGTAAACTTTTATGAAGTGCCTGCTGGGGTAGTGAAGAAAGACCTGGGTCCTGTCCAGTGGTGGGACAGGTCGTTGCAGGAAGATGCAGTGATGGCCACAGGGCTTGCGTCTCCTCTCCAAGGGCTGGATGCCTGAACCCACAGGCTAAGTGGAAGGCTTCGGCTGCTGTCAGGGTGGTGAAATTTTCCCACCCAAACCTTCCAGACAGAAGGCAAAGGCACGCCCAGCCTGGTGGTCCAAAGTGGGCATGGGCTGCATTGGCTGACGACCCTTTGCATGGGGCTCACCAGCGTAGCTGCTCGGGCGTGCGGAGACCTCACCAGAAGCCCACCCATGAGCTGAGCGCCCTCTCCACACCAGTCAATAACAAAGCATCAGCTGGGGGAGGAGCCAGATCATGCTGTAGCTCTACCTGGGGTAGAGTGATCATGTGTTCCTCAAGTGTTTTGTGGGGAATCAAACCATTAATACCTTCTAAAGTATTTTTTGAGCAGTGTCTGGACGCTGTTACCATGTGGGCTCTGGATAGGAAGGGGCTACAGATGGCATGGCTTTCTTCCTCCCCCACTGCTGCTTTGAAGGTGTTGGTCACCAGCAGAAGGATGAGTGTGAGAGTGTGTATGTGAGAGTAGCTGGCTGCGTGTGCAAGTGTGCATGTGGGATCGTGGGTGTGTACTGACGAGGCATCAGCCCGTGGCAGGCCTTCTAACCCATGACTTTGTGAGGAGTCTGGACTGTACAAGGAAGGCAATGGCCATTTCTTTGATCCTAGGGAGTTTAGAATTTTTTTTCTATTTAGAAATTGTAAAGGATATAGTTTCAGAGTTGACTACTGTATCTTCTCTCTTATTTGCCTATTTAGCCAGTGTAGTCTTAATACTTTGCCTGTTGACTTTTTAAAAAGATCTTATCTAAAGACTAACTACTTCTTGGGAAAAAAATTTACCATACCTTATGATTTTCTTAAGTATTTTCTACCTACAAAATTTTACTTTTTTTGTATTGTAGTAAAATATGTCACTGTTTCCCCTTAAGGTTAGAAAATCTTCCTCTACCAGAGTTTGGATAAATAGTCCATTCATGTTTTTTTTTTTTTTTCTCATTTTAATTTTGTTTTTAACATTTGCATCCATTTGAAATTTACTTTGTATAATGGCATAAGATGAGGCTGTAATTGATTTTCCCCCTTCTCATATCAAACCAGTGACCCCGTCACCATCATCTTCTCTTTCTGTCCTGTTCAAGACATAACAAAAGTATCTATATCTATACCTATTTCTACATCTAGATCTATTTATTTCATTAAGCTGCCTATATATTCCTGTGCCAGAACTTCATCTCAAATACGGTTTTTAAAAACATTGTTTAAAAACAGAGAGGGCTACTGTCCTCTTCCATTATTATTTTTGGTTGAAGACTTTTGCTATTCTGATCCTCAATCTTTGTATAAAATTTAGAATTAATTTTTAAGAACTAAAAATCTATTTTTGGTAAACCCAAAATTAAACCTACCTATTAATTGGAGAAGAATTGTAATCTTTTAAATATTTAGTCTCCTCCACTATTATCCTTCTAATGATATATTTCCTTCTCTAGGTGAGTAGCAAGCCCTCTGGGCTTCTCAGGGGAGAATAATTCTAGATGAAAGTAAAATAATTTCTCCTTTCTTACACTCTAGCATTTGTTTAGAACTTGGTTACCTTTTGGTTTATAGGACCATGGCTTTGCTGCTGCCTCCTATTTTTCCTATAGTATTTAATAACTTTTCTTTGTCTCTTGTTGACTAAATAATCAAGTGTCATCATTATATCCTCAAGCATTTCTGTCCTAGCAACCACACTGTCTTTGCATGCTGTCCTTGATTGCTAAATCTCTCTCCAGAGGCCATGTCCTTCTGCCCCATTCAGGACAGGGATTCACTTATTCATTGGCTTAATAGAGTTCAATTTCCTGGGACTTTTTTTATTGCTCTGCAGTGCTGAGTCCTCCATTTCCTGAATCCCACACCTTCTAGCTTGATTTTCACTCTTCTTTAGCTGGTTTATGTTCCCAAGTTGCTTCTTAAGAAAGAGTCCAGGAGAAGCAAATGTTTGGTCCTTGACTGTCTGGAAATATCTTTTCTCTAACCTAACATTTCTTGGTGTTTAGCTGCGTTTGGCAGTATAGGTTTAATAATCATTTTCCCTTCCAACATTGAAATCATTGCTCCATTGCGATCAGCATTAATTGTTGCTAAAGAGAAGTCTGATGTCAATTTAATTATCCATCCTCTCTTTTTTCCTTGTTAATATTATGTTTTTTTCTTTTTAACCTTACAGTTTTAAAATTACACAAAGATATATTTAGTTGTGGGTCTTTCTGTTTTAATCATGAGCTAGGTACTTTTTGGGGTACTTTAATTAAGGACAATTATATATCCCCTTCCCTTTTCAACTCTGGAGCATTTATTCCTAAGTATTCCTTTGATAATTCCTTCCTCTCCATTTCTCTCTTTCTGGGAACCTCATTAGTTGAGTGTCAAACTCTTTAATGTTTTTATTTTATATTTCTATCTCATCGTTCTAGGTTCTAGGTGAGGCACTGACAGGTGAGAGAGCCTTGCTAGGGAACCCGAAGGCTGACCTGCAAGAGGCTCCTGGATGGGTGCTCTTCCCAGAAGACCGTGGCGTTACTCCCCACACCTTTCTCCTTCAGCTGGACATTGTTGCATCTACACGTGAGACCCGACTACACCCATTGCACAAACCCGAGGGGAAGTCCAAGGGCCATTTATTGTTTAAGGCGATGGGCTTACATTGGAATAGTTTCACCTCCAGGGGAAAGTTAACACTTTCCATTTGTTCCATGGAATGTGGATGGTTTTAAGAGAATAAATTTACAGAATTTTACTTTTTTTATATTCTTTCCCTAAAACTATCTGCCTAATAATGTATCAGTATGTACAGAAGAAAGGCATGCCTGCTTTTTTACTTTACAAAAGAAAGGTGCAACTCTCACATAGGAAAAGCACTCAGGGTGTGAAAAAAAAGGGACTACTCATAAATGTTTACTAAAGACACCAAAACCCATGAAGAAGGGATGCTATGAATTCATACATACGGCAGAACGGGTGGTGGAAACAATTTTCATTCAATGAAAATTCAATATCTCTTCTACTTCCCGACTATGTTCAAATAATAGATCATTTGGAAGGAAAACACCGCAAGAGTCTAGGGAAAAGAGAGCATTGCCGAGAAATAATGAATGATTAAAAACAGCTTTCTTAGGTATTTAATCATCAGCAATTCTTCTCAGTTATCTTTACTATGTATCTACAGCTTTATCAGTAGCTGGAAGGAAAAGCATCTTTAAAAACGGAGAGGAGGATAGGTTACTAACACTGGCTTTTTCCTGTTATTTATTATAGAATTTTTAAGCAAACAGAAATACTGAAAGAATAGTATAATGTACCCCCACATACCTACCACAAAGATTCAATATTCTTAATATTTTGCCACATTTGCTTTTTTAATCCATCTATGTATGAGTGAATAAACATATTTCATTTGCTGTGTTTTGTTTTGCAAAGCCTTCTAAAAGTAAGTTAAAAACATGGCATTTACATTAGAATACATCTACCAAAATAAGGACATTGTCCTGCCTAACCACAAAAACATTGTCACAGAAAAGAAAATTAACAATTATTTTCAATTAATATATAATCCATATTCAGATTTCCTCAGTTGCTCCCTCCCATATTTTTATGATTTTTAAAAGTTGAGGTGTAGATCGAATATAATAAAATTTACAGATCATGGGTGTTCAGTTTAATGATTCTTGATGAGTATATAAACTCATGGGACTCTACCCAAAAACACATCTAGAACATTCCATCTTCCTGGATAGTTCCCAAATGTCCCTTTCAAGATAATCACCCCATTCTGCCCCTAAGCCCTCATAGGCAGCGAATGTTCTGGTGTCTCTCACCATAAGTTTTGCCTGTTCTTGGACTTCATATAAATAGACTCTTTCATTGTGCACTCTTGCATCTGCCTTCTTTGGCTAAGCATAATGTTTAAGCAACTTCTCTGTGTTGTTGCACTTTCTGGAGTTCATTCTTTCTTATTGCTTGGAAATATTCCATTGCATGAATGTACCACAGTTTGTTTATCCATTCTTCTATCAGTGGATGTTCGGGTTGTTTCCATCCTCATATATCTTTTACATAACTTTATCTCTTTTTTTTTTCTTCTTTATTTTTTTTTAAATGTTACATTAAAAAAATATGAGGTCTCCATATGCCCTCCACCCCTCACCCCACTCCTCCCACATCAACAACCTCTTTCATCATCGTGGCACACCTACTGCACTTGGTGAATACACCTTGGAGCACTGCTGCACCACATGGACAGTGGTCTACATTGTAGTTTACACTCTCCCCCAGTCCACCCAGTGGGCCATGGCAGGACATACAATGTCCAGCATCTGTCCCTGCAGCACCACCCAGGACAACTCCAAGCCCTGAAAATGACCCACATCACATCTCTTCTTCCCTCTCCCTACCCTCAGCAGTCACCGTGGGTCTTTAGTCTCTTTTAACATAGCAAAGTCCCACTACTTCCCCCCAAAATTATTTTCTGAAAAAGCATAACCACAATGCCATTACCATGCTTTTAAAAATTAACAATAGTTCCTTAATATCAAATACCCAGAGATAGAATTTCTGACTTTTATCATTATTTTTAAGTGTTTTGCTTTAATCAAGATCTGTATAAATTCAACATGTAGTACTTTATTGATGGCTCTTAATCTCTTTTAATCTGTAGGAAGGTTGGTCAGCCAGTCAATTTATCTGTCTATATCTATTTTATCTATCTATAACTCTCTGTCCATCTATCTACATATCTGTCTATCTATCTAGCTATCTATTGCGATTATCTCTCTCTCCTTTCTTTCCAATTTATATATTGAAGAAGCTGAGTCATTTGTCCTGTAGAATTCCTTTCAACCTGAATTTAAATGATTGCATTTGAATTGTGTAATTAAATATATTCTTCAGTTCATGATCATTGTATTCACTATAATTGGTACTTATGTCTATAGGCTTAATCAGATTCTGATTCATTTTTACAGTCAATTTTTAGAATCATATATAAACATTTTTATGCTCGTATTATCCCAAATATGGCCATTTAGGCTGTCTTGGATTGCACTGACTGTATAGTTCAGGTCCAAGAGAAATTACATCTTACAAATACTAAATCTATCAATCCTTGAAGTAGGTATATCTCTCCATTTATTTAATTCTTTTATTTCCCTCCACAGTGTTTTGCAGTTTTCAGTGTATATGTCTAGCATGTCTCTTGCTACACTTATGCTAAAGTATAGCATGATTTTTGGCGCATTGTAAATAGAATGATGCTTTAAATTTTGTTTTCCAATTGTTTCCTGAATCCTTTCACATGACCCCTCCAAACTGGTATTTGAGTACTATTTTGCTTTTTAACACAGACCTGCTGTACTTTTCCTAACTCAGGCCTGGAATGAGCCATTATTTCAAAGAAACTTTGGTTTCTTTTAGTGGAGAATGGTATTTTCTTTGGAATACATTCCACTAGATGTACAGTCAAGCTACCATGTTCAAAAGTCACTTGAAACAATATTTTTCTTTATGTAGATGTTACTTAATATACTGCTAGGGTTTTTGATCACACTTACTTCCACTTTCAGGGTTTGTCTTTCTCTATTGATTTAATTTAATTTTTGAAGGTGTATAATAATATTTACATGACTCAAAAGCCCAAATTGTGATTTTATTTTATTTATTTTTTATTTTTTTAAGATTTTTTTTTTTTTATTTAATTCCCCTCCCCTCCCCCAGTTGTCTGTTCTCTGTGTCTTTTTGCTGCGTCTTGTTTCTCTGTCCACTTCTGTTGTCGTCAGCGGCATGGGAAGTGTGGGCGGTGCCATTCCTCGGCAGGCTGCTCCCTCCTTCACGCTGGGCGGCTCTCCATATGGGTGCACTCCTTGCGCGTGGGGCTCCCCTACGCGGGGGACACCCCTGTGTGGCACAGCACTCCTTGCGCGCATCAGCACTGCGCATGGGCCAGCTCCACACGGGTCAAGGAGGCCCGGGGCTTGAACCGCGGACCTCCCATGTGGTAGACGGACGCCCTAACCACTGGGCCAAAGTCCGTTTCCCCCAAATTGTGATTTTAACAAAGTCTTACTTCCTGTATCCCCTCCATTATTTCTCATACAATAATTATCTATTAGCCCGTGATTTATACTTTTGATGTCTCTTTTTGCAATTATGGATTCTTATTCCCTCTTCTCTGTTTCACAAATTAACCATGATACATATACTGCTTTCTATCTAACTCTTTTCACTTGATATAGCCTGATTAATGGAGAAATCTGAAAGTAATTTAGAAAATATTTCTAATTGAATGATAATGAAAGTACAACACAAATAAAGTAGGAGGAATGCAGCTAAAACAGTGGTTAGATGAAAATTCATAGCACTAAATGCTTATTTAGAAAGGATGAAAAGCCACAAAGCCAGTATTTAAACTTTTACCTTCAAACAATAGAAAAAGAGAAAATTAACCCAAAGTAAGCAGCAGGAAGGAAATAATAAAGATAAGACTAAAAAACAATGACAAAACAGAAAAATATATAAAATAAACAGGCTGAGGTTATCTTGATTACAAAATTGGTTTAATATTTGAATACCAATCAATGAAAGGAGAACCACAGATTGGGAGAAAATATTTGAACACATATATTAGAATACATGAAGAATTCTTACAATACAATGATAAAAAGATAACCCAATTTTTAAAAGTGAACAAAAGATTTGGACACTTCACCAAAGAAGATATTTGATTAGAAAATTAGCACACGAAAAGATTTTCAACATAATTAGTAATTAGGTAAAAGCAAATTAAAACTATTATGAAATATAACTACATACCTACTAGAAGAGTTAAAACGTAAATGCTTGATATTACAAAGTGTTGGTAAGGATGTAAAGCATCTGGAAACCTTGGACATTGCTGATAGGAATGCTAAATGGTACAACCACTTTAGGAAAGAATTTGACAGATTTTTATAAGATAAAAATGTACCTGCCATATGATCCATTCATTCCATTCATCCAAGTGAAATAATAACATGGAGCCAACACAAAGACTTTTACTTGGATAGACATAGCAGCTTTATTCTCACTATTCAGAACCTGGGAATAATTCAAATATCCATCAACTGGTCAATAAAGTTGACCTAAACACAAAACCAAAAACACCTAAGAAAAAATATTTCAAAGAAACTTAATAAAACATTTAAAGAGGAAATATTAGAGGTGATTTGAATCCTTGATTTTAGATGCAGAGTTACTAAGTATTTTAAGAAAAATAAAGTTTACATATTTTCAAAACTTATTTTATCAGGCTAATGTGGAATCGATGCTTTTATTAATGAGAAGATACTTTCACTGGGATATCAATTTTTATGTAAATGAATACATGAAAACACTTTGTTCTCTTAAGTAGTTTAAACATTCTTTCTCTGACCTTATTTATATTCTTCATTTGCTTCACAAATTCTTAATTACAAAGATAAAATTCAAGTGGTCACAAATTGAGAATGAAAATATCTGAATTAATGAAGTTTCCCATAACTAATTTTTAGATTGGGTTTTTCATGGCTTCTTTAAGAAGAGAAATTTGGTTCCAAAATCTTCCTGTGGACCCTGGCAGATTTTGCTTCCTCAGCTCCACAGGTACATGCCTTTGCCAGGTATATGTCAATGGTTTCATTTGTAGAAAACACCACTTTGACTGTTTTCTCCTTAGAGCTAAAATTACATGTTATAAAGAATTTTTAAAAGCGTAAAACAGTATTTTGGAGAGCTCCTTAACTATTAATGTTTTCCAAATAAAGAGCTTTCAGACTAATTTGAGTTTAAATATTTATTAATTTCAAAAAATTGTTTCCTCTTCCCAAGTGTCTTTTCTGTTTTCCCAGTGATCATGGATTCTCCTCCAAAATCTCCTGGTTCCCTCAACAACTTGTACACATTAGGAGGGGGTTATCTCATTGATTTAAGACACTTGACTCTCCCTGGGCCTGAAATACCAGCCTCCAACCCTGCCCTCCCTCAGGAGTCTCTTAGAATCCCCCTCTCCTCCACTTCTGGGAGATTCCCTTCCTCTGATTTTCCTTAACTCTCAATTTGTCAACTTAGTCCCTGTAGGGGGCTCTTGAGAAGAGGGACTGTACTCAGTAAAATTTTAATGATTGTCTGTATAAATGAAAGTTGCATCTTGTCGTTTACATATTCATCAACAAGAGACTGCAAGGGCCCTGGTATGGATGCAGGGAACAGCTAGGAGGTGGGGGGATGGCGCTGTGGGTGAAACATGGAAAGGAAGAGGCTGAAGACAAAGCAAGAGTAACGACGGAGTGTGGTAAAAGGTTATGGAGGATTTTATAGGCCGAAGTGAGAATGTTTATTTTACTCCAAGTGGGAATGGGGAGAAGACTTTGAAGAAGGTGAGAAGAGTGTCATGCACAAGACCTCCTGCTCTCTTGTAGGAAACAGGTCTTATACAGTGCCTGTGCTGTGTCCTCCCATCCCACAACGAGCTCGCCTCCTCCAGCCTTCCTCCTCCAGCCTACATGTGTTTGGGGTCTAGTTTACTGCCATGCACTTGAGAGACAATAACTACTTAGGATAGCTTTTGACTTCACAGCATCCCTAACTCACACCTGACGTCTAAAAATCCAGAGGTACACCTTAAACATTCCACCTCCCTCCCAGCCATCTATTATCATTGACTGTCCCCCCAAAAATGTTCTTGTGTTTTAAGAACTGTTCCAGGAGCTTGGGGAAAACTGTAACTCTGGCAAAGTCCCTGATTTCATGGAGCTTACATCCTAACAGGAGGCATAAAATGTGAAGCAAATAATCAAACAAGATCATTTCAGAGGCAGGATTTTTCAATGGTAAGTGACCAAAGCCCATCTCAATCTGACTTAAGCCAAAAGAGAATTAGTTGGCTTATGAATTTGGAACATCCAAGGGGTAAACTAGCTTTAGGCTTTAGGCTTTAGGGCAAACATTTTCAGGAGCCTTTGTCTGGTTCTCTTTGACCCAGCCTGCCCTGCTTGGCTCATTTCAAAATGGCATGCTCTTCTTGGTAGCAAAGTGGCTGCTGACTGAGCTCATATGTTCTTTTCAGCTTTCCCCTTAGAGCAAGAGCAGGAGCCTTTCCTAGAGGCTCCACAGGTATTTCCAGGAGGGCTCTGGTTGACCTGGTCTGCTTCCATGCTCATCTGCTCACCTACCTCTGTGGCTCACAGAACAGAGAGGTTTGGTTTGCCATCTTGGCTCAGGTGCCCACTCCTGGGACCGTGGGAATGAGGGTAGCCTCCCCCAGAGCAAAGGATCAAACAGATTGTAAGGTAATGAGGTCTTGACTCCTCAAGGGCAGACGCAGAGCAGATACACCTGTCTTCCCCATGATTCCTATCCCCACAGCCTCCTCTGGCTCTTAACACTGATACTCTCCTCTCTGTTCCATCCCAGATGCCCCCAAAAGAGGACAATGAGGAAGAGATGTGGGAGGAATTGTGTCCCCCTCCTCCTAACTTCCAGTTCTGTGATGTCATCGGTTAAGACAAGGCCAAACTGGAGTCAGGTGGGCTCTTAACCCAACGTGACTGGTGCACTCTGAGCAGAAGAAATTTGGACAGTCAGTAAGGGAGAGGCAGAGAGAGGGGCAGCCGTGTGACAGAGGCGGGAACTGAGCGCTGCCACAGGTGAGGCACATTGCTGCCTGCCGGCCCCTCCGGAGCCCCGCTGGCCTCGCAGGGAGCACTGCCCTGCGAAACCACGACTTTGGATTTCTAGCCCCAGAACCGTGACACCGTGAATGGCTTGAGCCGAGTAGCCTGTGGCACTTGTTACAGCAGCCCTATTTTTGTTTCCTTGGAGAACCCTGATGGACCCAAGAAGAGAGCGGAGCCTAAGCCCACCCCCCTCATTGGAAACAGGGCTGGGCAGACATGCCCCTCATCTAATAACTCAATGGCTTTGTCCTTGTTTTGGGGTGTACGTGAGCCCAGGGGATGATCGCTCCCGGGGAGTTCCCTCATGCTTAGTCTCATAAATTCCCCTTCAGAGAAGAGGCAGTGCCAGGGGTTCCCCACAGTGCGACAGTTGCCCAAGACAGAAGGACCAACGCTGGGGACATGTGATATGGAGGTGATAGTTCCTCCAGCTGCACATGTTACCGGCTGAAAGTCCTTCCTCACTAAGCCGTGTTAAGGAAGGAACCGATTGTTTCCTTTGAAAATCAGAACCCTGGTTTCCCAGCTGTACGCACTGGGGTCACGTCGCAGGGCTTTGCCAGGGAGGGCCAGCGGACCGCACAGCCGAACATTAACTTCGCCCACACCGAGCCACTGAAAAGACTGTGTTTGCAGGCACATTGACCGAAATCCACATGACGCAGCTGTCCATCGAACAGCTGCCACAAAACCATGCTGGGAAAAATGTCCTTGATGCATTTACTAACAGCCTCTGCCAGGCCTAACAAGTGGAGATTAGACACCACAAAGGGGGGCAGAATCTAAAGCTATAATTTGAGCCAGGATCTTGTTAGACTTGCATGCAGCTGCTGTATTCAGAAATACAATGTATTTTCCCCCTTCTAAATAGGCTCTGTTCAACTTAACTGCGTCATTTATTGCCTTTTTCTAAAACTTTTGCAGTTGGGTAAAATAGTGTAACTCTTCACCTCTCTGCTGTTAACAACCTCTTTTTGCAGCATTCTTTTGATGTTACAGGCACATTTGAAGAAAGAAATGTTTCCCTTTTCTGTCGTTTTGTCAATCATGATTTTCTTTTTAATAGCCATTTGCTTTGCCTCGTGTGGTTTAAAATCCTCGGGATAAACAGAATGGAACTACCTGCTGATATTTAAAGGTCTAGATGATTTTACATAGCATGCCTAGGTCTTTTCATTACAGTGATATTTAAAAGGAATGGAAGTACTTCTGTCTTCACGTGCTGCTGTCTGGTACACTGAGGCAATTCTGGGTGCTGTGGATTTTTCATGTTTGGGACTGTGCAGTCATTCACATGACTTTTTCCTTGTATTAAAAAAAGAAACATTTTTAGTGTCTGAGCCCTGGATAAATCTGTTATTTATCATCACCAAGTGGCTCCATCCAATTTAATGAATGTTTATTAAGCACCTGCTTTGTAGAATCCTCTGTGTCTCATGCTAGGGAGATGCAAAGGTGACTCATTCATCACCACCCACGTCGCTCTAAAGGAGCTTGCTGCTCAGTGAGACAGGCAGGCATGGAAACAGCTGCCCTAGAGCAGAGCAGAGCACATGCGGGGTGCAGAGGCATGGCTGATACAGCCTCAGGCATTAGGGGAGGCTCCAAGGAGGGGAAGCACCAACTGGCCCTCCAAGGGTGAGTGGGTCTAGAAGGTCAGAGAAAAGGGTCAGAGCTCAGCAGCATAGGGCTACCTGCTTTTGGTTTTTGTTTGTTTTTGTTTTCAGGGAACCATGGTGGTTCCACATGTGCAGCCACCAGCATAGGGGAGGAGGTGAGATTACCAGGCACAGGCCTTGGGAGACCCTGACGCCCGGACCAAGGAGATTGAACTTGCTCCAAGGCAGTGGGGTTGCCCAGGCCCACCTCAGCTTCTGAACAATCTGGACCAAAATATTCCCCACTCGATGGCCTCACCTTAGGAGGGTTATGCTGAGGAACTACACAGTGAAATCTCATGATGTCTGCAACATATTCCCAAATACTTCAGCCAAAAACATGTTATACATGGAGACATAGAGACAGGGAAAGAGACAGAGGGAGACAGAGAGAGAAAAACAGACAGAGAGACACATAGACAGAGAAACAGAGACAGAGTCAGAGAAAGACAGAGACACAGTGTGGCAACACACTGACAATTGTTTAATTGAGGGGAAGAATATATGGGTGTTTGTTATACTGTTCTTTTAACTTTTGGGGAAGTTTGCAAGTTCCTACAAAAAAAATCATGATTAAAGAAGACTATCAAAAGAGGGAGGGGCAAGATGGCAGCAGAGTATGGAGCTCCTGGAGTCAGCTCATCCTACAGGGCAGTTGGTAATCACCTAGAGCCATCTAAAGCACCTCTTGGTTGGTGGGGGGGGCCGGAAACCAGAAGAGCATCCTGCAACATCCTTGAAAGAATGGAAGAAGGGGACTGTTTACCTGCAGTGAAATTGTGTGAGTAGCATGCTCCACACCACAGAGGCCAGTGCTCACCCTCCACTGGCAGCACAAGCCACCTTGGAAGCTGTTCCATTTGGCCTGCATGGACTTGACCTGTTGGGAGCCTGTGGCTCCACCTCACCCCCAGTAGAACAAGAGGGGGCAGCATTTTCCCAGGCTTTCTGGGTAACTGCAGGTGCTTTTGGTCCACAAAACCTGACTAGTCAGCACCTGTATCTTCATCCCTGCCCCCTAGTAGGATAGGAGGGGAGCTGTGTTTTCTCAGCCTTTCCGGGCAATGGCAGGTACTTTCAGCCTACACAGACTTTACTGATGGGCACCTGTGGATCTACCCACATCCCCCCAACAGGATAGGAGGAGACTGGTGTTTCCTCAGCCTCTCTAGGTAATGGCAGACACTTTTAGCCTATACTGACTGAACTGTTGGGTGCCTATGATTCCATCCTCCCCCACTAAAGGGTATAAGAAACAGTACTCCCACAGCCTCTCAGGGAACTGCAGGTGCATACAACCCACACAGATTAGATGGTTGGGCACTCCAGAGAGTCCATCCCATGCCCTGGCATGGGAGGAGGGAGCTAGTACTACATCAGTCTACTTGGGCAACTGTGGGCATTTTGGACCCACACAGCATAGATTGTAGCCCACTTCTGCAGCTCCAGCCCCACCCCAGACAGGGGAAGAAAGGACATGAAGCTGCATCAGTTTCTCCAAGCAACTACAGATGGTCTAGGCCAACACGGCTTGGACTATTACACATGGCTGTGGCTCTATCCCTATCCCTGGCAGAGAAGAAAGGTGAGAGAAACTTCATTGGTCCTTAGGGCAACATGAGCAGCTTTGGCCTCCACATCTTACAGTACCAAGTAAATCCTCAGCTCCTACTACACAACCAGCAGGGAGAAAGGGTAAGAAAACCCTAAACTAAAGAGATAAACTGGGCCCAGAATAAATACATCTAGTAAGTCAGATGCCAAGTTACCAACAAACAAGTATAATCCATACCAAGAAACAGGAAGATATAGCTCAGTCAAAGGAACAAGGTAAGCCTCCAGAAGACATAAGGAGTTGAGACAACTAATCACAGATGTTCAAACAAAACTCCTTAAAAATTCAATGAGATGACTGAAGAAATTAAGGATATTAAGAAGACACTGGGTGAACACAAAGAAGAATTTGAAATAACACGTAGAAGAATAACAAATCTTATGGAAATGAAAGGCACAATAAATTAAATAGGAAAAACACTGAAGGCATATAACAGCAGATTTGAGGTGGCAGAAGAATGACAAATATCAGAGATAAAGAGGGGATTCTAAAAATGGTATACAAGGGAAACTAGATAAGAGTAAGTGCTGACCTTTCATCAGAAACCATGGAGGAAAAAGAAAGTGGTATGATATATATAGGGTACTGAAAGAGAGAAACTGCCAACCAAGAATTCTATATCAGGCATATCTTTCAAAAATGGGGGTGAAGTCAAAGTCTTCACAGACAAACAAAAACTGACATTTCTTCTGGAGAAACAGGCCAAATCTCCTGTTTATAAGATAAATTTTTCAGATGAAGCATATAAATCTAAATGGTAGCATTATTGTATAGTGTTTGGACTATGCTTTGAGAAGTTATGATTTATACTTAAGATTAGAATTCTGAGCAAAATGTTTTCTATGTATGAATTTAATTAATCCAAATATGTGGATGGGTACATTTTAAAGACACAACTTGAAGATCAAATTCTTGAATAGTAAATAACATAGTCAGTGTTATTTTTTAAAATGGGCAAAATAAGAATTGCCTTTAAAATAATAACATTGAATGTTAATGTATTAAACTCCCCAATCAAAAGACACAGACTGGCAGGATAGATAAGAAAATATAAGCCATCTATATGTTTTCTACCAGAGACTTACCTTAGATCAAAGGATACCAATAGACTGAAAATGAGAGGTTGGAAAAAAAGATATTCCATGCATGCAGGAACCAGAAAGAAAGAAAGAAAAAAGCTGGAGTAGCTATACTTATATCAGATGAAATATTCTTTAAAAGCAAAGTTGTTATTAAGAGACAAAAGAGGACATTATATACTAATAAAAGGGGCAATTCACCAGAAAGAAATACCAATCGTAAATGTGTATGCACTTAACCAGGATACTCCAAGATACATGAGGCAATCACTAGCAAAACTTAAGGGAGAAATAGATATCTCTAGAATAATAGTTGGAGACCTCAATACACCACTCTCAGCACTGGATAGAACATCTGGGCAGAGGATCAACAAAGAAACAGAGATTGACTAATATAATAAATGGACAAGCCTAATAAACATATCCAGAAAATTATACCCCAAAACAGCAGGATATACATTCTTCTCAAGTGTCCATGGATCTTTCTCCAGGATAGACCATATGTTGGGTCAAAGCAGATCTCAATAAATTCTACAAGATAGAGATTATTCAAAGCATTTTCTCTGATCTTAATAGAATACATTTGGAAATCAACAAGCGGCAGAAAATTGAAAAATTCACAAATATATGGGGTTTAAACAACCTACTCTTAAATAATCAGCAGGTTAAAGAAGAAATTGTGAGAGAAATCAATACATACCTAGAGAAAAATGAAAACAATACCACAACATATCAGAACCTATGGGATGCAACAAAGGCAGCACTGAGAGGGAAATGTATAGCCCTCAATTTTTACATTAAAAAAGAAGAAGGAGCTAAAATAAATGACCTAACTACACAGCTTGAGAACTAGGGAAAAAATGGCAAACTATTCCCAAAGCAAGTAGAAGGAAGGAAATAACAAAGAGCAGAGCAGAAATAAATGAAATTAAGAACAACAACAACAAAAAAGAGAGAATTAACAAAACAAAAATTGGTTCTTCAAGAAGATTAACAAAATCTACAAACTTTTAGCTAGAGTGACAAAGAAAAAAGGAAAATGTAAATAACTAAAATAAAAAATGAAAATGGGGACATTACTACTGACCCCACAGTAATAAAAAGAGATCATAAGTGGATACTATGAATAATTGTATGCCAAAAAACTAGACAATGTAGATGAAATGGAAAAATTCCTAGAAACACACATACAACCTATACCAATCCTAGAAGAAATAGAAGACCTCAACAAACCAATCACAAGTAAAGAGATTGAAACAGTCATCAAACAGCTCTCCAAAATGAAAAGCCCAGGACTAGATGTTTTCACAGATACTACCAAGCATTCAAAGAAGATTTAATACCAACCTTACTCAAGCTCTTCCAAAAAATTAAACAAAAAGGAATGCTAACAAACTATTTCTATGAAGCCAATATCACCCTCATACCAAAGTCAGGTAAAGATATTATGAGAAAAGAAAATTACAGACCCATTTCCCTGATGAATACAGATGCAAAAATCCTCAACAAAATACTTGCTAATTGAATCCAACAACATATTACAAGAATTATTTATCATGATCAGTTGGTTTTATACCAGGCATGCAACAGTGGTTAAACACAAGAAAATCAATCAGTCTAATACACCACATTAATAGATCAAAGAAGAAAAAACACATGATTCTGTCAATTGATGCAGAAAAGGCATTTGACAAAAATACAGCATCTTTTCTTGATAAAAATGCTACAAAATGTAGGAATTGAAGAAAACTTTCTCAATATGATAAAGGCCATATATGAAAAACCCATAGCTAACATTGTACTCTATGGTGAAAGACAGAAAGCTTTCCCATTGAGATCAGGGACAAGACAAGGATGCCCACTGTCACCACTATTGTTCAGTATAGGGCTAGAGGTTCCAGCTAGAACAATCAGCTAAGGAATAAATGGCATACAAAGCAGAAAGGAAGAAGTAAACCTTTCACTATTCACAGATGATTTGATCCTATACCTAGAAAATCCCCCAAAATCTACGACAAAGCTGCTAGAGGTAATAAACAATTTCAGCAGAGTATCAGTATATGTAATCAATATGCAAAAATCAGTGTTTTTTTTAATATTTATTTATTATTTTTTTAAAATTACATTAAAAAAAATATATGAGGTCCCATTCAACCCCACCGCCCCCGCCCCCCACTCCCCCCACAGCAAACTCTCTCCCATCATCGTGATACATCCATTGCACCTGGTAAGTTCATCTCTGAGCATCACTGCACCCCATAGTCAATGGTCCACATCATAGCCCAGACTCTCTCACGTTCCATCTAGTGGGCCCTGGGGGGATCTACAGTGTCCCGTAATTGTCCGTGAAGCACTATCCAGGACAACTCCACGTCCCGAAAATGCCTCCACATCTCATCTCTTCCTCCCGTTCCCCACACCCAGCAGCCCCCATGGCTACCGTTCCCACACCCATTCCACATTTTCTCTGTGGACATTGGATTGGTTGTGTCCATTGCACACCTATGTCAAGTGAGGGCTTAGATTGCACATGGGTACTGGATGCACTCTTCCCGCTTCTAGTTGTAGACACTCTAGGCTCCATGTTGTGGTGGTTGACCTTCTTCAACTCCATGTTAGCTGAGTGGAGTAAGTCCAATAAGTCAAAGTGTAGGAGCTGAAGTCTGTTGAGGCTCTGGGCCTGGGTGTCATATTATCAGTCCAGAGATTCAAATCCCCTACATATATCTTAAACCCAGCACCAACTACAATTCCAATAAAGTAGCATGCAAGTCTTGTGAAAAGAGATCCCCTCTGAGTCCATTTCCATCACGCAGAAACACCAGCTCCAAAGAAGGGCCATCTGTCATGGCAGTGAACCCCTTCTGCCATGACCATAGAACCCGTGGGTCTCTTTATCCCTCAAAAGAACCAATACCTGGGGTTGTATCTACCTTATCTGTCTCTTAGACTCTGTTCAGTTGTACATAGGGCTATTCCTTCTGACAACCTCCAGACTCTTTTTTAGAGACTCACAGCCTTATAATCTCATTTCTCCTTTCCATTTCCCCCTTACATTAGGTCAAACCGCTTCCCGAAGTCATGTTATTATATGTAGACAGGTATATTCTGCTGTTCCGCATTGAATCTTTAATTCAAGGTCATTTTCTAGTTGCTTCTTCAGCTGGTATGTGGTAGTGATCCCTCGGTGCCAGGGAGGCTCATCCCCGGGTGTCGTGTCCCACGCTGATGGGAATGCATCACATCTACACGCTGAGTTTGGCTGTGAGAGTGGCCACATTTGAGTAACATGAAGGCTGTCAGGAGGAAACCCCCAGGCACAATGTTACTCTAGGCCTTATTCTTATTGCAGGTGCATAGGCTCAAAAGTGTAGCCATTAGTATCAAGAGCCCACTGTTGGGCCCTCCTTCCTTCCTGGTTCTTGCCGTTGCACCTGGAGGATTGTCGCTGCTCTCCCAGGGCCCACAACAGTGACCCCCCGGCCAGGAGCCCAGTACCCCCCCAGCTGTTGTTTTTAATTGTTTCCACTATGAGTATATATAGACATTACCATATACCCTGGGCATATGCCCTGTATAACTCCCTGTCAACCATATATATCCTGTCAATAACATCCCATATCAGTATTCCTCCGCTGCCATTGTTGAACCACTCTGTGATCCAAAACTTCCCGTAAAGTGAATCCCAACATAATGTTAGCTTCAGAAGAGTCTTAGATCACCAAAATTCATATATATAATATACAGTATTTCCCCAGATCCACCATAAAACCTTTTCCCTTCCACAGCAATAATCTTTTAACTTATTCATATCATATTTCCTGAAACTGATGTACAGATTCCGAAACTATAGTTTTCAAACAAGGTAACATTTGTGCTTACTATGTGGTCCATACTTTAGGTTGTACAGTTTTCTAAATTTTTTAGTTATCCTATGTTTTGTCTTATGGTTTTCATTATTAGTCTGTCGTCCCCTATATGTTTTTGGTGTAATATTAGCTGTTTTATATTCATCCTCGTGTACTCTCACATAACTCCTCTTTTGCCCCCTTATTTACCTTTGTTCCATCCATTGCACGTCCATTTTCCCCTCCCCTTAGGGCCCACAACGCCTGCCAATCTAATGCCCTGGGAGCCGTCCTTTCTCACGAGAGATACAGTTCTCTCTATTCGACGGCATTAGTCTTCCCCAGGATATGGGTCCACCCCACCCAATGGTAGAGCCCACCTTGGCAAAATGAGCCTTCAGCTATTCCCTCCGGAGTCCGTCCCGCATCAGACCATACCCCCTGAGCGTCCTAACCAGGTAACCCTCCTACTTATACTTTGATACGTTTTACTCAACATTTAGTTCTCAATGAACTTCTGGCACTCTCCCATGTTTGTATGTTGCCCCTCCCTCCCACCTATTTCTTGGACCATATTACCCCTCTTCCCATCCCCAGCCCCCCTCAAACCCAGAAAACCCCACCCGAAGGTAACCCCTTGCCCCCATTTTGTCCCTTCTTTGTGCTCATATTTACCCCCAGCTTATCACAGATTCCACCCCTACAGACATTAACTCACAGCCTTCCTCCACCCCCCGATTTCCAGTAAGCCACTTTTCCAGACTCTAGCTCTCTGAGGCAGTTAACTTATTTCATATCATTGAGGTCATATAGTATTTGTCCTTCAATGCCTGGGTTGCTTCACTCAACATAAGATTCTCAAGGTTCATCCATGTTTTCCCGTGCGATTGTAGTGTATTGGTTCTTACAGCTGAGTAGTATTCCATTGTGTGTATATACCACATTTTATTGATCCACTCATCTGTTGATGGACTTTTGGATTGATTCCAACTTTTGGCGATGGTGAACAATGCTGCTATGAACATTGGTGTACATATATCGGTTTGTGTCCTTGTTTTCAGATCTGATGGGTATATACCCAGCAGTGGTATTGCTGGGTCATATGGCAAATCTATGGATAATTTTTTGAGAAACTGCCAAACTGTCCTCCAGAATGGTTGGATCCTTCTGCATTCCCACCAGCAATGGATGAGTGTTCCCCTTTCTTCACATCCTCTCCAGCATTTGTATTCTACTGTTTTTTTCATGGCTGCCAATCTTATGGGAGTAAGATGGTATCTCATTGTAGTTTTGATTTGCATTTCCCTGATAGCTAGGGATTTGGAGCATTTTTTCATGTGCTTTTAGCCATTTGTATTTCTTCTTTGGAGAAGTATCTGTTTAAATCTTTTTCCCATTTTTAAAATGGGTTGTTTATCTTTTTGTTTTCGAGATCTATGAGTTCTTTATATATGCAAGTTATAAGTCTCTTATCAGATATATGGTTGCCAAATATTTTCTCCCATTGTGTGGGTTCCCTTTTTACTTTCTTGACAAACTCCTTTGAGGTGCAGAAGGCTTTAATTTTGAGGTAGTCCCATTTATCTATTTGTTCTTTTGCTGCTCGTGCTTTTGGTGTGATATTCATGAAGCCATTTTCTATTACAAGGTCCTGTAGATGTTTCCCTACACTGCTTTCTAAGGTCTTTATGGTCTTGGCTCTTATATTTAGGTCTTTGATCCATCTTGAGTTGATCTTTGTATAAGGTGTGAGATGGCAATCCTCTTTCATTCTTCTACATATAGCTATCCAGTTCTCCAGGCACCATTTGTTGAATAGGCCATTCTCTCCCAGTTGTGAGGGTTTGGTGGCTTTATCGAATATTATATGGCTATATACATGAGGTTCTATATCTGAACTTTCAATTCGATTCCATTGGTCTGTGTGTCTCTCCTTATGCCAGTACCATGCTGTTTTCACTACTGTAGCTTTGTAGTATGTTTTGAAGTCAGGAAGTGTGATTCCTCCTATTTCGTTTTTCTTTTTCAATATGTCTTTGGCTATTCAGGGCCTCTTTTTATTCCAAATAAATTTCATAGTTAGTTTTTCTAGTTCCTTAAAGAAGGCTGTGTTGATTTTTATTGGGATTGCATTGAATGTGTAGATCAGTTTTGGTAGGATAGACATCTTAATAATATTCAGTCTTCCTATCCATGAACAGGGAATATTCTTCCATTTATTTAGGTCTTCTTTGATTTCCTTGAACAATCTTGTATAGTTCTCGATGTATAAGTTTTTTACCTCTTTAGTTAAATTTATTCCTAAGTATTTGATTTTTTTATTTACTATTGTGAATGGTATTTGTTTCTTGATTTCCTCCTGATCTTGCTCATTATTGGTGTATAGAAATGCTACTGATTTTTGCGCATTGATCTTATAACCTGCGACTTTGCTAAACTCATTTATGAGTTCTAGGAGCTTTGTTGTAGATCTCTCAGGGTTTTCTATATATAGGATCATGTCATCTGCAAATAATGAAATTTTGACTTCTTCCCTTCCAATTTGAATGCCTTTTATATCTGGTTCTTGTCTCAGTGCTCGAGCCAGTACTTCCAAGACAATGTTAAATAGGAGCGGAGACAATGGGCATCCTTGTCTTGTTCCTGATTTTAGAGGGAAGGATTTCAGGATTTCGCCATTGTAAACAATGTTGGCTTTAGGTTTTTCATATATACTCTTTATCATGTTCAAAAAGTTTCCTTGTATTCCGATCTTTTGGAGTGTTTTTATCAGGAAGGGGTGCTGTATTTTGTCAAATGCCTTTTCTGCATCTATAGATATAATCATGTGGTTTTTTTCTCTCTATCTGTTTATATGGTGTATTACATTGATTGATTTTCTTATGTTGAACCATCCTTGCATACCTGGAATAAATCCCACTTGGTCATGGTGTATAATTCGTTTAATGTGTTGTTGAATACGATTAGCAAGTATTTTGTTAAGTATTTTTGCGTCTAGGTTCATTAGAGAAATTGGTCTGTAATTTTCCTTTCTTGTGGTGTCTTTGTTTGGCTTTGGTACTAGGGTAATGTTGGCATCATAGAAGGAATTAGGCAGTGTTCCTTCTGTTTCGATTTTTTGGAATAGTTTCAACAGGATTGGTGTTAGTTCTTTCCGGAATGTTTTGTAGAATTCCCCTGTGAAGCCGTCTGGCCCTGGGCTCTTCTTAGTTGGGAGATTTTTAATAACTGATTCTATCTCTTTGCTTGTGATTGGTTTGTTAAGATCATCAATTTCTTCTTTCGTCAGTATGGGCTGCTTATGTATTTCTAGGAATTTGTCCATTTCCTCTAAATTGTCATTTTTGTTGGAATATAGTTTTTCAAAGTATCCTCTTATGATAGTCTTTATTTCTGTGGGGTCAGTGGTGATATCACCTTTCTCATTCCTTATTTTGTGTATTTGCATCTTTTCTCTTTTTTTCTTTGTTAGTCTCGCTAAAGGTTTGTCAATTTTGTTGATCTTCTCAAAAAACCAGCTCTTGGTCTTGTTTATTTTTTCAAGTGCTTTCTTATTTTCTATTTCATTTAGTTCTGCTCTTATCTTTGTTATTTCCTTCCTTCTTCTTCCTGTTGGGTTACTTTGTTGTTGTTTTTCTAATTCCTTCAAATGTGCAGTTAATTCTTCAATTTCTGCTCTTTCTTCTTTTTTGATATATGAATTTATGTCTATAAATTTCCCTCTCAGTACCGCTTTTGCTGCATCCCATAAATTTTGGTATGTTATCATTATCATTTGTTTCAAGGTAGTCATTGATTTCTTTTGAGATTTCCTCTTTGACCCACTGTTTTTCTAAGAGTGTGCTGTTTAATTTCCAAATTGTCGTGTGAAGTCTGGGTCTCTGTCCCTTGCAAATTTCCAGCTTGACTCCACTGTGGTCAGAGATATTGTTTTGTATGATTTCGATCTTTCTGAATTCATTAAGCCTTTCTTTGTGACCTAGCATATGGTCAATCTTGGAGAATGTTCCATGTGCGTTTGAGAAAAATGTATATCCTGCTGTGTTTGGGTGTAATGATCTATATATGTCTATTAGATCCAGCTCTTCTAATATACTGTTCAAATGTTTTGTTTCTTTAGTGATTCTCTTTTGAGATGTTCTGTCCAGAGTTGATAGTGGTGTATTAAAATCCCCCACTATAATTGTAGATGCATCTTTTCTTTCACTTAGTTTTTCCAGCGTTTGCCTCACATATTTAGAGGTGCCCTTGTTAGGAGCATAAATATTTATGATTGTTCGATCTTCTTGACAAATTGTCCCTTTCACTAAAATATAGTATCCTTCTTTGTCTCTCACAATTGTTTCGCATTTAAAGTCTATTTTGTCTGATATTAATATAGCTACTCCTGCCTTTTTTTGGTTGTTGTTTGCTTGTATGATTGTTTTCCAGCCATTCACTTTCAACCTCCATGAGTCTCTGGGTCTAAGATGTGTCTCTTGTAGGCAGCATATAGATGGGTCGTATTTCCTTATCCAGTGTCCCAGTCTGAATCTTTTGATAGGTGAGTTTAATCCGTTGACATTCAGTGTTATTACATTTAGAGAGTTATTTATGGTAGCCATATTTTGGTTGGATTTGTGTTTGTTATATTTTGTTTGTATTATTTTATTTTCCCCTTCTATTTTTGTCTTTCTTGTTGCTTTTACACTCTCCTCCATCTCTGACTGTCCTGTTTTTTCCTTTCTTCCTGCAGAATTCCCTTAAGAATTTCTTGAAGGGGAGGTTTCTTGTTGATATACTCTTTCAGTTTCTGTTTATCTGTGAATATTTTGAACTCTCCATCATTTTTGAATGCTAGTTTAGCTGGATAGAGTATTCTTGGTTGGAAATTTTTTTCCTTTAGTACCTTGACTATATCATACCACTGCCTTCTTTCCTCCATCGTTTCAGATGAGAAATCAGCACTTAATCTTATGGAGTTTCCCTTGTATGTGATGGTTTTCTTTTCTCTTGCTGCTTTTAGAATTTTTTCTTTGTCTTGAGCATTGGATAATTTTACAAGTATATGTCTTGGGGTGGGCCTGTTGGGGTTTATGACCAGTGGAGTGCGCTGTGCTTCTTGGATATGTACATCTGTCTCTTTCAGTAGATTTGGGAAGTTTTCATTCATTATTTCCTGCAACACTCCTTCTGACCCCTTTCCCTTCTCTTCTCCTTCTGGAATGCCTATAATACGTATGTTTGAGCGTTTTGTGTTATCATTCAGGTCCCTAAGTCCTATCTGGATTTTTTCTACCTTTTTATTGACCACTTCTACTATCTGTTTGATTTCCAATGCACTGTCTTCCACATCACTAATTCTCTGCTCTGCCTCTTCTAGTCTGCTGATATTTGCTGCAAGTGTATTTTTGATTTCTTGAATTGTGGTGTTCATTTCCATCATATCTGTTATTTTTTTGCACATGTCTGCAATTTCCCCTCCAAGTGTTGTCTTCACGCTGTTAACCTCTTTCATTACTTCATCAAATTTGTCAGTGATAAATGTTCTGAGATCTTTCATTGCTTGTGCGAAGTCCTGCCCCCCTTCCTGATTTTCAGTTTGTTGATTGGATTCAGCCATGTTTTCCTGATTACTGGTTTGGTTTGCAGATTTTTGTTGCTGTCTTGTCAACATTTTTTCTTGACGGGTTTAATCAGTTCCTTAGCTTCTTTGTCTTGGAGATTAATTAGCTGTTGTTTTTGCATAAGTGTTATATCTTCTCTTTGTCACTTTGTTCTTATTCCAATTTCTTATTGCTAGTTAAGCTCACTTTAAAGGAAAGTATTAGTGCTGGGGAAAGTCAATTGTGTAAGGAAGGAAAAAGTGTGAAGTAGTATTGGTGATATATGTTTACAAAGCAACAATATGAGTTCTGGGAGGATGGAGGTTAGATCATGTAAATTGTGTAGAGTTATAGTAGTAGGAAAGTACCTATAATGAGGTAGACGACTGAATATGGGAGGAATGTGGTACGTACTAAGAGGCTATTGTTTTCATGAGAGAGGGAAAGAGAAAAGAAAGGTTATAGTTTCAAGGACGAATACCAGATGGAAAACTAAACAAAGGTATTAGAAATTAAGAGTTAGACACTTTGTGGATCAAAGAAAGGGAGATGGAATATAGGAGAGATAGCAGATGGTGGAGGATATCAAGTTGTAGGGGAAAGGGGATAGTGTAGATAGGCTAAATCTATTCACAGAGAAATGAGGCAGTGGAGGGTGAGGAAACCCAGCAAATGTGAGGTATTTCCTGTAGGACCTATTGTATTGTTAAGGTAAAATAGTATAAGAAGAATATTGGGGACAAGAAAGAGAGGATTGGAAAAAAAAAAAGAACAACAAGAACAACAACAACAACAAAAAATAAAAAAACAAAACAAAACAAAACAAAACAAAAAAACCAAAGAACAGAAACCCCGCTGCCAGGCTCGGCTGGGCTCAGCTGGGCTCCGGTCCCCCGCCCGCTGCCCGCCGCGGCTCGGCTGGGCCTGGCTGGGCTCGGCTTTCCCGCCCGCCGCCCGGCGCGGCGCAGCGCAGCTTGGCTCTCCCGCTCGCCGCCCGGCGTGGCGTGGCTGGGCTCGGCTTTCCCGCCCACCGCCCGGCGCGGCGCAGCGCAGCTCGGCTCTCCCGCTCGCCGCCCGGCGTGGCGTGGCTGGGCTCGGCCGAGCTCAGCTGGGCTCCGCCCCTCCGCCCGCCGCGGCTCAGCCGGGCTCCGCCGGACTCGGCTACCCTGGCCGCCGCCCGCCGGGGCTCCGCGCGGTGCTAGCTGCCTCGGCTCCACCTACCCAAGGAGGGAATCCTCCACACGTAGCTGGGATCTCCGTGTATATTTCACAGATGGATCCTCTCTGTTACCTTCCCTCCAAATCGATATCCAGACACCTCCGGACCAGGAAAAATCCCGAAACAGCCGGTCCCAAAGAGTCTCCGACGCCTCCCAGCCAATTCCCCCCAGGAGCTAGTAACCGGGAAGTTCACTCAGCCGCCATCTTGCCTCCCCCTCCTGAAAAGTCCCAATTTATACCTTATAGACCAGTCCTTTCCGTTACCTTCCCACCAAATCGATGTCCAGACACTTCCTGCCCTGAAAAAATTCTGAAAAAGCCTGGTCCCGGAGAACCTCCAGCGGTGCCCAGCTGCCTCTTCCCAGGAGAGACGGCAAGGCAAGCTCACTCAGCCACCATCTTGCCGGAAGTCAGTGTTGTTTATATACACTAGTAATGCACAGTCTGAGGAAGAAGTCAGGGGGAAAAATCCATTTACAATAGCAACTAAAAGAATCAAATATTTAGGAATAAACTTTACCTAGGACATAAAGCACTTGTATTCAGAAAACTACAATGCATTGCTCAAAGAAATTTAAAAAGAACTAAATAATTGGAAGAACATTCCATGATCATGGATTGGAAAACTAAACGTCATTAAGATGTCAATTCTACCCAAGTTAATATATAGATTCAATGGAATCCTGACAAAAATTCCACCAGCATTTTTATTCCCTCCCCCCACTTGCGGCTTGCTTGCTGTCTGCTCTCTGTGTCCGTTCGCTGTGTGTTCTTCTGTGTGTCTGTATTTATTTTTTTCTTTATTCCTCCCCTCCTTGTGGCTTGCTTGTTGTCTGTTCTATGTGTTCATTCACTGCACGTTCTTCTGTGTTCTTTACTTGTCTCCCTTTTTGTAGTGTCACCTTGCTGAGTTGGCTCTCTGCAGCGCTTGCGGGCCAGGTGGGACCCTGCGGCACTTGTGGGCCAGTGGCTCTCCACGGTGTGCAGGCAAGTCTGCCTTTACAAGGACACCCTGGGACGCGAACCCAGGACCTCCCATATGGTAGACAGGAGCCCAACTGATTGAGCCACAGCCACTTCCCAAGCATTTGCTTTTCTTTTTTCTTTTTTTCTCTTTTTATTTTTTTTTAATGTTACATTAAAAAAATATAAGCAGTCCCCATATACCCCTCATCCCCCTCACCCCACTCCTCCCACATCAACAACCTCTTTCATCATCATGGCACATTCATTGCATTTAGTGAATACATTTTGGAGCACTGCTGCACCACATGGATAATGGTTTACACTGTATTTACACCCTCCCCCAGCATTTTTAAAAAAACTAATGGAAAACAAAATTATCAAATTTTTTGGAAGGGAAAGGGGCCCAGAATAGCCAGAAACATCTTAAAAAGGAAAAGCAAAGTTAGTGGACTTGCACTTCCGGACTTTAAATCATATTATAAGCTACCGTGGTTAAAAAAAATAGCATGATATTGCCATAAAGATAGACACATAGACCAATGGAACCAAATTGATCATTCAGAAACAAACCCTCATATCAATGGTCAAGTGATTTTTGACAAGCCTGTCAAACCCACCCAGGTGGGTAAGAATAACCTATTCAACAAATGGTGCTGGGAGAACTGAGTATCTACAGCTGAAAGAAAGAAAGATGACCCTTATCTCATACCTTATACAATAATTAACTCAAAATGGCTCAAAGACCTTAATATAAAAGCTAGAACCATAAAGTTCTTAGGAAAAAAATATAGGAAAACTTCTTTAAGACCTGGTGGTAGGTGGTACATTCTTAAAACTTACACTGAAAGCATGAGCAATGAAAGAAAACATGGATAAATGGGACCTCCTCAAACTTAAACACTTTTGTTACTCAAAGGGCTTTGTCAAGAAGGTGAAAAGGCAACCCACTCAATGGGAGAAAAGATTTTGAAACCACATATCCAATAAGCATTTGATTTCCATTCTATATAAAAAGATCATACAACTCAACAATAAAAGAAGCAATCCAATAAAAATAAATGGGCAAAAGACTTAGACATTTCTCCAAAGAGGAAATACAAATGGCCAAAAAGCACATGAAAAAATGTGCCATATCACTAGCTATTAGGGAAATGCAAATCAAATCTACAATGAGGTATCTCACAGTGCATAGAATGAGCATTATTTTTTTAAAAAAACAAAACCATCAGTGCTAGAGAGAAAGCAGAGAAATAGGAACACGCCTTCACTGTTGGTGAGATTACAAAATGGTGTAGCTTCTATGAAGACAGTTTGGCAGTTCCTCAGAAAGCTAAAACTAGAACTGCCATATAACCCATTAATTCCTCTACTAGGAATACATACAGAAGAACTAAAACCTGTGACACGAACAGACATCTGCACACCGATGTTCATAGCAGTGTTATTCACAAATGCCAAAAGGTGGAAACAACCCAAGTGTCCATCAACCAATGAATGGATAAGCAAAGGTGTGGCATATACATACGATGGAATACTATGCTGTTGTAAGAAGAAATGAAATTGGGACACATATGATAACACGGATGAACCTTGAAGACATTACGCTAAGTGAAATAAGCCAGACACAAAAGGATACATTTTGCATGGTCTCACTAATATGAACTAGATACAAAGAATAAATGCATAAAGTTAAAACCTAGAGGTTAGATTATTAGGAGATAAGAAAAGGGCTGTGAAGCAGTACTGATGCTTAATGTATGTAGAAGTTTTAATTAAGTTGACTATAAATGTGTGGAAATGGATAGAGTTGGTGGTAACGCATTATAGTGAGTAGCAGCTGATTTGTATATAAATGGGATTGTATTTGGACAGGGTAGTTTAGGATGTAAATGTCAGTTGAAAGAGAGCTAGCAAATAATCTAGGGACGGAATAACACAGTGAACCCAGAGGCGGATGAGAATTGTGGTTAATAGTACAAATGCAGGAATGTCCTTCTGTGAACTAGAGCAGATGTATGTCACTATTGCAGGGTTGAGGGAATGTGGAGAAGTGTGGGAAAAATACAGTTGGTGTGACCTATGGACTGTGGTTAACAGCAATACTGTAATATTCATGCACCTATGCCAAAGAGTGCTAATGGAATATGGGTATGGAAAAAATATGCCAAGCATATGCTACTGACCGTGGTTAGTAGTAATAGTCTTATAATATTATCTCATAATCTGTACAAATGTTCCACAATAGTGTGGTGTGTTTGTAAAGAGTTGTTGTATGGGGATTCCACACATCTGTGTGACTGTTTTGTAAGTTCACAACTTCTGTAACAAAAATATATTTTAAAAAAGACACAACATAAAAAAAGAAGACTGCCATTCTAGCAAAGGGAAAAGACAAGTTGGAACTATCCGCCCCAACCTTCAAGTGTCCTGGGTCTAGGGATCTAGCTCCACCAGCAAACACTGCGTCCTGACCAACGGTCTTGGCTCCACCGCCTGCCACCGCCTGCCACCGCCTGCCATCACCTTGGCGTCCCAGGCAAGCTACTGCAGCCACCTGGGCATCTGTTTCCTCATCTGTCCAAATGATGTGATGATAAGACCTGCTGTTGTGACAAGTGAGTGAGAGAAGTAACACCTAACGCAATTCGTGTGGGTCTGGCACTTACGAATGCTGGGGAAACGCTGCTGCTCACCACAGGCACCATCAATTTTAAGCTTTCGGGTAACTCTCGCTGAGCCCTGGCCCCTCCCTTTAATGCCCAGCAGCCAGGGTCAGTGTTACAGAGGCAGGACAACATCCCAAAGGTGCTGCGGAGGCCACATCCTCAGTAAGCTGAGCCGTTCCACTCTGGAGCACCCCGCATGGGAAAGCACACTGCCGGCCCCACCTGACACATCATAAGGAGCCGGCAGCGGACGCCGGCGGGCAGATTTTGAATATGTAGATCAGGTGTCAGTGTCTTTGATGGTGTAGTCATTTGATTTAAATAAAAAATATGGAAATGAGGCATGAAAACCGGGCCGTTCTTTCCATGCGTTGCTGGCACCACTGTCCCTTTCACAATTTATTACTTCTAAATAAATGAAACTTATTCTAATGCAACAGTAAATCATCATAAACTAAACATGATTGATTTGAAGATAACCAGAAAGGTTCAGAAATCATCTTTGCCTGGCATATTCTGGTCTACTCCGCACCGCAAGTATCCCTATAAATAGGCACTACACAGAACCAGGAGGCTTTCTGCATTTTAAAATAGAGCCCTTCAGCACACTCCCTGGGCTAATCAGAAATTAGCTTAAAGACGCTGTATTAAAGCCTTGTGTGCCTTTATTTTACATCTGTAAATGTGCGGACACATGTATGTATGTACACCTGAAGAGCTAAGAGAAAAGGAATGAGTGCATCAATGCATGCACTAGCACCGGCACAAGGGCAGCCCTCCAAGAAAAGCGAGCTCAAGCTCTGAAGGCAACTGAACGAAGCTGGCCAACTGAAATCACTCCAGCGCAACTGGGCCTCCGTCTTTTTTAATCTGGATTTGTTTTTTAGAATAGTTTTAGATTTACAAAAAAGTTGCAAAGATAGTACAGAGGAGTTCCCATAAACGCCCACCCAGGTTCCCCTATTAGTAACATCTTACTATAAATATAAATGAACATATTTATTTCAATTAATGAATCAACACTGATATGCTATTATTGACTGCTGCCATACTTAAGCAGATTGTCTTGGTTCTCAGCACCTGAGCTTTTCCTCTCCCAGGATTCATCCGAGATACCACCTGATGTTTAGTCATCAGGTCTCCAGGGGCTCCTTTTGGGCTGTGGTAGTTTCTCAGACTTTCCTTGGTTTCGATGACCTTGACAGTTTTGAGGCCTGCACAATCTTGTTTTAGCCTCATTTCCAAGCTTCCTATTTTTTCCTCTTCATCCATATAAAACTGTAATCCTCCAACATTGCTAAAATGCTTTTGAAGGACTTTGCAAGAGACTTCTATTATAACATCAGAGCAATCGTGCTTGACTCGTAGTTACACTTAAAACATGCATTTGCGTTAGTAATAGATTGGGGCATTTGTATGCAAAATTGCTTTCTGGTAATTAGATATTTTGAGATGTGTTGTATAACACCAATTTTCATTTTATTTAAAATTGCAGTTTACTACAATTATAACATAATTCTTTTATTTTGGATCAGTCTGGTAATTATTATGTATTACAGGCATAATCGCGACAACCCTGTACTCTTGCCCCCCTCACACTGTAAAGATAAAACAATTGCCTGAAAACTAGTGTTGGTAGGCTGTGCTTCCCTCGCTCTCCTCTCTCCCAGGACACAAAATTACAAACCCTGTAAGCCTTTTGCCCTGAACCAGGGTTTTGACAGTCAATGGTCCTGCTTCTTTCAGTTATTTAACAAATTTACTAAGCAGCTTCTCAGAGCCACGCTGTAGTGCACGGCCTAAAATTAAGGCCCAGTGTTATGGGCTGTATTGGCATCTGGTGAAGTCAAAAGGGCCTCATCTACTCTAACTGCAAGTTCCCCTCCCACTTGCACCACAGAGAAGGACCCCAGGCCAAACAGCCTTCCTTATCAAGGGACCAGGTGCAGCAACTGCTTATCCCCAAGTGATGTGCTTCGGTTCCCTGTCAACCTGCAAAATTATTCAAACAAGTCAATCACATCCTCCCATGGGAAACAGAAGTTATCTCCTACTTGCCTTCATGGATCAATCTAGTCAGAGTGATAGACTTTGAGTAAATACCTCACTAAAGGCCTGCTCAGCCCAAAATGCATGTCCCAGAAGCTGAGAGAGCCCCCAGTTTTGTTCTGATTCCACTCATTTTCCCCTTCTCCGGTCTTTCTGATTCTGACCTGATTGTCATCCATGTGTCAGTCTGTCTGTGCACTTGGCATCCCATCAGGACATCTCAGCCTGCCTTGTCCATATGGTCAGCCCCCTCCAGGTCTACCCTGCTGCGCAGCCTTGACCTGCTGACAGCTGCCTACTTGTGAACTGACTTGGTTCCAGCCTGTCCTTCAAGCTAAAGACTCTGCCCCCAGCTGCTCCCTGCTCTTGTCCAGCTGCATCTTGTCCAAAAAGCCAGGTAATCATCCAGATTCAACTCTAACCATATCACTCTGAGTTAAAACTCTCCATTTGCCTCTGCCTGTTGCCAGGACAAGGTGAACAACTCCTGACATGGCATCCAAGGCCCTTTGAACCAAGCACCCATCTACTTTGCCAGCCTTTCCTTCCTCCCCAACCATACTTTGGCTCTTCTTGTGCTGTGGCCTCATGGAAGGAGCTGTGCTGGGCAGCTCCAAAGGTTTTGCTCACACTACTCCTTCCTTTTGGAGTTCCCTCTTTACCTGCCTTATCAAATCCAACCCACCCTTGAAGACAGTTTCAACTCTGATCTGCACATCCGCTTCTGACTTCTCCAGTCTGAGCAATCACTGGGGGAGCCATGAGAAAGCTTATCCTCCTCGTAAGTTTGGTTCAGAATGAAAGGTAGGGTACCATAAGATAAGCCTCTAGTCTTAGCCTCCTGGTTCTGTCGTACACTCACCCAATTTGACCTTGGGCTAGTCATTTATTTCCTTTGACTCACACTTACTTTAACTGCAAAGGGATAGAAGTATCTCCTGTATCATTATCTCAGGATTGCTGAGCAAGATCATCTGTGAAGAATTTATAAACTCACATATAACTTTCTGCACATATAGTACGGTTGTTAGGAAATATTTTATTGGTGTTTTATTTCCCACACATTTGTTGTTTACCCCCTAACTAATTCACAAGTTCTTTTAGGACAGGGTCTGCAGTTGCCTTCTCTGCATGCACTATGCAATCTTCCCAGCAGCGTGTGGGTAACAAGCACATAGTGAATGACTTTCTGAGCTGATCAGTGCTTTTATGGCTCATAAGGTTATATTTATGCAGCCTGAAACCACTGGTATATTATCCCATCCCCAGATCTAGCAGCAATATTTGTTACTTCACATTACAGATGTATATCCCAGCAAACAAAATGTGCTTCTATAATCAAGTTAATATTTCATTATTTTATATAGTATTATTTCACTTTACAATCAAGTTGGCATGAAGTGGCTTATTAATTTTTTAAGCAGAATTAGAAGTGAATAGTCTTTTCTAGTCTGCAATTGCATCGTGTTTTCCTTATTTATCATTTCATATCAGGCATATTACTGTTAAAATGATAGTGATTATGTAGTGAGTTCTGAGAGCATGAACACAGCATATTTCACATAGACCCCTAGTTATCAACTAATCAGAATTTCAAAAGGCACAAATATCCTTGAGAAGAGTAGACTGTACATTTCATATTTACCTCCTGCAAAATGAAAGAAACAGCTATAATTTTTCCTTTCAACCTTTACCTTTACAACACATGTGCCGTTGGCCTTACCAGGCCAAATTTCATCTCCAGTTCTCCAGCTTGTTGACATCAGAGTACTCCAAGACTCAAATTAAAAAGGATAAAAGAAGTGTGATATATTTATTTAATAGACTGTTACTCAGCAATAAAAATGAATGCACTTCTGATAACACAGGAAAAGTCAAACAGTAGCTCTCTGAAAGATGGGGGGTGGTTACTGACTGGAAAGGGCACAAGGGCACATTGAGGGGTGATGGATTGAAAGTGTTCTATATCTTGACCTGGGTGATGGTCATGATGGGTGCTTATGTATATAAAAATATGTCAAAATGTGAACATTTTCCAGTGTGTAAATTTTACCTCAACAAACTACTCTTCAAAAAATAATGGAGGATTTCTGCTTTAGGAAAGATGAACCAGACATACTTTTTCATATTCCTCAACTAAATACTCTGGGCATTAGATATTTAAAAAAACATAATAAGACTCTGAGAGGTGGAGAGAAGGCAGACCAGCCCTTAGGGCATAAAATACAACATAGTGGTGAGTTCTTCAGGTTTTTCTTTTTGCCTTATATATCCCAGACTTGGAGCAACAAAAACATTAAATGTAAATGATCTAAATATAGCAATAAAAAGAGAGAGATTGGAAGAGTGGATTTTAGAAAGAAATAAGCGTGATCCAAGTATACATGTGCTGTCTACAAGAAACTCACTTCAAATATAACTCTTTAGACAAGTTGAAAGTAAAGCAATGGAAAAAATAAATCATGCAAAATTAATCAAAAGAAAGCAAGAATGGTTATTTTATTATCAGATAAAGTAACCGTCACAACAAGCAAAATTACCAGAAACTGAGAAAAATATTAGTTGATGATAAAAGGATCAATCTAGGAAGAGATCTTAGTCCTGAATATGTATGTCCAAGCAATAGAGCCACAAAATATGTGAAGCAAAAACTGATAAAACTGAAAGAACTAGTTGAATTCACAATCACAGTTGGAGACTGTTCAACACCCTCTGCCAATAATTGATAAAACAACCAGACATAAAATCAGCTAGGGTATAAAAGAACTCAACAACACCATCAACCAATAGGATCTAAAGGACATTCACATAATACTTCACCCAACAACAGCAGAATTTACATTCCCACAGAACATGTCTACAGATAGACCATATCCTGAGCCATAAAATAAACCTCAACAAATTTAGAAGAATTGAAATCATGTGGTTCTTCAACAGTGGAATCAAACTGTAGATCAACAACAGAAAAATAACAGAAAGTTTTCAAACCCTTGGAACTAAATAACACAATTCTAAATAAGCTATGGGTCAAAGAATAAGTGTCAGGAAGCAGATTCGACTCAAGCAATTGGGCTTCCACCCACCACATGGAAGGTCCTGGATTCAGTTCCCGGTGCTTCCTGGAGAAGGCAAGCTGGTGCAGCAGGCAGGCACGGCAACCACAAACAATAAGGGGGGATAAATAAATACATCTGAAAAAAAAAAGAATAAATCTCAAGGAAAATTTTAAAATACAGTGAACTGAATGAAAATGAAAATACAACATATCAAAATTTGTGGGACATGGCTAAAGCAGTGGCAAGAGGGAAATATATAACACTATATATAACATTAAAAGAGAAGAAAAGTCTCAAATCAGTACTACAAGCTCTCACTTCAAGAACTTTGAAAAAGGAGAACAAAATAAACCCAAAGCAAGTAGAAGGAAGGAAATAATAAAGATAACAGCAGAAATCACTAAGACTGAAAACAGAAAAACAGCAGAGAATATCAATGAGACAGAGAGTTGGTTATTTGAAAAGATCAACAAAATTGACACACCTCTAGCAAGACTGACAAAGATAAAAAGAGAGAAGACACAAATTACCAGTATCAGGAATGAAACAATGGATATTGCTGCAGACCCTACAGATATCAAGAAGGAAAAGGATTTGTATGAACAAATCTACACATGTGAATTTGACAGCTTGGTCAAAACAGAACAATTCCTCAAAAAAATGCAGAGTACCACAACTCACCCAACATGAAATAGATCATTTGAATAACTCTGTAATGATTAAGGGGATTAAATTCATAATTAAGAAACCCTACAAAAAGAAATCTCCAGGCCCAGATAGTTTCCCTGGAGAACTCTACCAAACATTTAAAGAAGAATTAACACTAATTCTAAACACTCTCTTCCAGGAAATAGAAAAGAAGGAAAAATTTCCCAACGCATTTTATGAAGGTAGTATTACACTGATATTCAAGCCAACCAAAAAATAACAAAAAAGAAAAGAAAAGAAAACTACATACCAATATTCCTCATGAATATTGATGCAAAAATACTTAACAAAATATTAGCAAATAGAATTCAGTTATATATAAAGGGAATTATATACCATGACCAAATGGTTTTTTCCCAGGGATACAGCACTGGTTCAAGAAAATCAGTAGATGTGATCCACCATACGGAAAAGCCAAAGATGAAAAATCACATGAGCATATCAATAAGTGCAGAAAACACATGACAAATTTCAACACCCATTCATGATAAGGTAAAACTCCCAGAAAAATAGGAGTAGGAGAGGACTCCCTTATTTCAGTAAAGAGCATCTAGAAAAAATCTAATTAATATTAGACTTAATAATGAAAGATTTCCCCCTAATAGCAGGAAAAATGCAAGGATACCCTCTCTCACTAGTCTTATTTAACATAGTCCTGGGTGTTCTAACCAATGCAATACAGAAAGCAAAGAAAATAAAATGGAGAATTAAAACTGCCCCTATTTTCAGATCACAAGATTTTCTGCATAGAAAATCTCAAGGGATATGCAAAACAAACAAACAACAATAACAACAACAAAAAGCCTCCTAGAACTGATCAGGGCCACAGGATACAAGCTACACATACAAAAATGACTTGTATTTCTATATATTAGCAATGAACTTATGGGCACTGAAATTAAAAATGCAATGCCATTAGTGATTACTCAAAAATTAAATAGGTGCAAATTTAACAAAATACCGACCTGATGAGATTATTGTAAAATTCAAAGGAACTAGACTAGCTTAAACAATTGTGAAAAAGAAGAATGAAGTAGGAGCCCACTGATCTACCCAGTTTCAAGATTTATTATATAGCTACAGAAATGGAGACTGTGAGGTATTGGCAGAGGGAATGACATATAGATCAATGGAACAGAGTAGAGAACCCAGGAAAAAACCCAACTAATATGCTCAACTGATGTTTGAAAAAAGTAATGCAATGGAGGAAAAATAGCCTTTTCAACAAAGAGTGCTGGAGCAATTGGAAAGCCACAAGCAAAAAAACCCAAAGCCAATCAAAAAACAGACGAAAACAAACCATGAACCTTGACATATGTCTCACACTTTGTATAAAAATTAACTCAACATGGATGATGGGCTTAAATGTAAAATGTAAAACTGTTCGAAAAAAAATGCAAGAGAAAATCCTTGGAATCTGGGTCTAGCAAGAAGTTCAAAGAGTCGACATCAAAAGTATGAGCCATCAAAGGAAAAACTGATAACCTGGACCTCATCAAATTTAAAAGCTTTGCTCCATGAAATACCTTGGTAAGAGGATGAAATGACAGGCTATAGAGTGAGAGAAATATTTGCAAACTACATATCCAACAAAAGACTAGTATCTAGAATATATAAAGAGCTCTCACAACTTGGGAAGTGGACGTGGCTCAACTGATAGAGAGCTTGCCTACTGTATGGGAGGGTCCAGGGTTCGATCCCCAAGGCCTCCTTGCCTGTGTGGTGAGCTGGCCCACGCACAGAACTGCCATGCACAAGGAGTGTCGTGCCACACAGGGGCGCCCCCGTGTTGGGGTGCCCCACGCACAAGGAGTGAGCCCTGCATGAACAAAGCACAGCCCGCCCAGGAGCGGCACTGCACACACGGAGAACTGACGCAGCAAGATGACGGAACAAAAAAGAGACGCAGTTTCCTGGTGCCACCGAGGGTGCAAGCAGACACAGAAGAACACATAGCAAGTCGGCACACAGAGCAGACGGGTGGGGGAGGAAGAGAAGAGAAATATAAAATAAATCTTTAAAAAACCAAAAAATCAAACAAACAAAAAAAGAGCTCTCACAACTTAACAGTGACAAACAATCCAAATAGAAAATGGGCCAAAGACATAAAGGAGTTTTTGATGAAGAGGATGTACAGGGGGCAAATAAGCACATGACAAGATACGTGACATCATTAATTATTAGGGAAATAGAAATTAAAATCATAACATGATATTACCTTACACCTGTCAGAAGGGCTGAAATAACAAATAGTGACAATGCCAAATGCTGATAAGGACATAGAGAGACTGGATCACTCACTCATACATTGCTGATGGGAATCTAAAATGGAACAGCCACTCTGGAAAACAGTCTGGCAGTTCCTTTAAAAACTAAACATGAAAATACCCTATGATCTAGCAATTGCACTCCTGCACATTTATCTCAGAGAAATGAAGACTTAAGTTCACACAAAAGCCTGTACATGAATATTTACAGTAGCTCTTTTTCTTAATAATCCAAATGTCCTTCAGAGGGTAAATGGTTAGACAAACTGTGGCATATCCACATCATGGAATATTACTTGGCAATGAAAAGGAACAAGCTACTGATGTATGTGTCGACTGGTATGAGTCTCCAGAGAATTATGCTGAGCAGGAAAAGCCAGTCCCCAAAAGTTACATACTGTATTATTCCATTATTAATGACCACCAGGGATTAAGGAGAGGGTAAAGGCTGAAAAGATTTGGTTTGGGCTCTTAAAGAGTAATAGGCGGCATCTTTGTGGTCAGGGAATGTTCTGGGGGCTGATTTGCAATAACCTCAATATCCTGGTTGTGATATTATCCTAGAAATTTCCTAGATTTTACCATTGGGAGAAGCTGGGTACAAGGTACACGAGCTCTGTATCCTTTTTTACAGCTGCATGTAACTCTATAATTATCTCAGAATAAATAATTGAAAATATTTTAAAATCATAGCTGAGTACGGTTTGACTGGGAAGGGACATGAGGGAAATTTCTGGGATGATAGAAGTGTTTTATGTCCTGATAGAAATTTTGGTTTTACAGGTATACGCACTTTTCATGCTCAGCAAATGTCATGTAAGATGTGTGCCTTTCGCTGTATGTAAATTCTACTCCCAAAAATAATAAGTAAAAAAGCCTGTACCTCCCCTTCTAGGTATGGCGGGAAAGCCACTGGCCCTTTAGATCCCCTGGGAAGCGGGGAAGGGCAGGGGCTAGGCTTCCTCTAAAATCGCACTTCCGCTGAATTCTCGATCTCAGCTCTCCCCCCTCGCCCTCCCCGTTTGGGGTTCCTTCCCCACCCACTCTGCTAAGCTGCACCTCATCCTTCCCCTCAGCACCGCGTCGGCAGGCTTTAGGGACCGTTTGCAGTCACATCGCAGGTAGCAGTGAAGAGCTTCCAGACCCGGGCAGCGGGGCAGGTGGCGGAGGGGCGTGGCGGGGGCGTGGCGGGGGCGGGCGGGGGGCGTGGCGGGGGCGTGGCGGGGGCGGGTGGGGGCAGGTGGCGGAGGGGCGTGGCGGGGGAGGGCGGGGGCGTGGCGGGGGAGGGCGGGGGCGGGCGGGGGGCGTGGTGGGGCGGGTGGGGGCGTGGTGGGGGCAGGTGGCGGAGGGGCGTGGCAGGGGCGGGCGGGGGCGTGGCGGGCGCTGGTGGCGGGGGCAGGTGGCGGAGGGGCGTGGCGGGGGGCGGGGGGCGTGGCGCGTTAATGTTTACGTTGGTATGCAGTTTCTGTTTGCGGTGACCGGCAAGTTTCGGCAGTGGCTGATGGGGGTGGAGGTACAACACTGTGTATGTAATTGACACCACTGAATTATACATTCAAAAAGGGAAATTTTAGGTTGCATGTAAGTTACCACACACACACAGAAATGCAGAGATCAGAACAGCACCACGTAAACCCTGCACTAAAGTTAATAGTATAATTATAATGCTTTTGTTTCATGAATTGCAACAAAGGTACCACACTAATGCAAAATGTTAATAATTAATATTAGGGAGAACTGTGTCTCTGAGAGGGGAGTATGTAGGAACTTAGTACTTTAGGCATGACGCTTTGTAAACCTGTGACTGCTCTAATAAAAAAATAAGTTAAACAAGACAAAATAAAACAAAATAAAATCGGACATTAGGCATCCTTTTCTTTAAACTTCCTAGCCACTTCTGACTCCTGGGAACTCCCACTAGTGGCTTCTGCTTGGCCTCTGGCCCGGTTCTGGATCACTGTTATTGCCCCTCCCCCCATTTTATTTTTAACCCCCTACCTGGCTTCCTGATGCTTCGCCCTGGTTTGCTTCTTATACAAAACTTTCTCTGTGTCTCACTCCACAGTGCAGCCTGTGCCCTTAGCAGAGCTTTAATGGAAGAGGGAAGCACGCCTAGGGGTGCTTTCCTGGCTTCCCAATCTTCTTGTCCCTAGGAACCCCGGAGAAAGTACTGGAACAATTTCCCCTCCCTTCTCCACCCCCAGGAGGTGAAAATGCAGGCTGCGCTGCCTTGAGGACCTCCGGAGCATGGTCTTTTCCGCTCTCAGTCAGCCTTGCTGCTTTTGCCAGGACAGCCTGCAGGTGCAGAGGGAGAGGTGGAGACTTTTTTTTTTTAATGTGATTTATCCACCTTCCCCTCCCCCTACCTTGCTATTTTTTTTGCTGTCTTTGTCCATTCGCGATGTGATTTTCTGTATTTATTTCTCTTTATATCTTCTCATTTTTTCTCCTCAAGGATCCACTGGGATTTGAGCCTGGGAACCTCTGATGTGGAAAGAGGTTCCCTGTCAATTGTGCCACTTCAGTTCCTGGTCTCTGCTGTGCTTCACCTTGACTCTCCCCTTCCTCTCTCTTTTGTTGCATCAGCATCTTGCTGTGTGACTCACTTGCGTGGGCACTGGTTCACCGCGCGGGCACTGCTTCACTGCGCAGGCATGCTTCCTCTTCTTCTTTTTCACCAGGAGACTCCAGGGATTGAACCCGGGTCTTCCTATATGGTAGGTGGAAATCCTATCACTTGAGCCACATCTGCTTACTGAGACTGTCTTTTAATTTTCTTTCTTCAAAATTGTATGTCATGGTGGGCAGAATTATGGCCCCCTAAAGATGATCATGTCCTACTCCCCAGAACCAGTGACCATATTCCCATCCATGGCAAAAGGGAATTCAAGCTGCAGGGAGAATTAAGGTTGCCAGTCAGCTCACTTTAAAATAGGGAGATTATCCTGGATTATCTGGGGGGTGGAGTGGGAGTTTCAATGAAATCAGAATCATCCTTAAAAGTGGGAGAGAGAAGCAGAGGAGTGAGAGGACAATGGAGCCACCTGAGAGAGGCATGGAGAGATTCTGTGTTGCCAACTTTGATGCTGGAGGAAGAGGACCACAAGGCAAAGACTGGGTGGCTGCTAGAAGCTTAAAAGGGCAAGGAAATGGATCCTCCCCTAGAGCCTCTGGGAAATAATGTAGCCCTGGAGACCCCTTGATTTGAGCCCAACATGACCCATATCAAACTTCTATTCTATAGAACTGTAGAAAGGACAAAGTATGTTGCCACTAAATGTGCAGTAATTTGTTATATCAGCAATAGAAAACTAATACATGTGTGAATATAGGTGTTTTCATTTCCCAGGCTACTCAAGCAAATACCATGAAATGGGTCATGTCAAACATTGGGAATTTATTCGCCCGTGGTTTGAGGCTGGGGGATAGTCCAAATCAAGATGTCATCAAGGCCATGCTTTCTTCCTGATGTGGCATTCTGGGGCTGGCTGCTGGCGATCCTTGTCCCTCAGCTTGTCACATGGCAAGGCACATGGCAGCATCTCCTGGTATCTCCCTTCTCTTCTGGGTTCTGTTGATGTTCAGTTTCTTCCGTACTGTGGCTTTCTCTCTCTTTCTGTCTCAATTTCATTCTACTTATAAAGGACTCCAGTAATGGATTAAGACCCATCCTGATTGAGTTTGGACCACATCTTAACTGAAGCAACCTCTTCAAAAGGTTCTGCTTAGAATGGATTCACACCCATAGGAATGGATCAGACTTAAGAACATGTTTTTCTGGGGTACATAGAGCTTCAAACTACTGCAATAGCTGTTTAATGAGTGGGAAAACTGAGAAAAGTAAATAATGCCCAAAGGCCTTTCACTAGAATGGTTTACTTGAAAACTGTTGCAATAAAGTTTAATAGTAATTTCTGTCTATTTCTGTGAAGCAAATGAATCTTACCAGTGTTTTAATGATTTCTTTTTTTATAAAAGAAGAGTTGCTATCATCTAGTGGAGGCTATTTTACCTTGACCAGCCATTTCTATTTGAAAAGAAAAAGAATGAGAAGGAAAAAAAAAAAAAGGAAAGAAAATCGCTATTGGAGTGATTTCTTTATAGATTTTGCGGCGGCTTGCTCGGTCGGTAGAGGTGGGGTCTGGCTGCGGACGAGGGGTCGGTCCAGCTCTGGACGAGGGGTCGGTCCCGCTTGGGACGAGGGGTCGGTCCCACTTGGGACAAGGGGTTGGTCCGGCAGCAGACGAGGGGTCGGTCCCACTTGGGACGAGGGGTTGGTCCGGCAGCAGACGAGGGGTCGGTCTCAAAGGGGTTGCGCGGTTCGGCTGACGGGGTCGCCCAGCAAAGCCGGCGACGAAGGGGTCGCCCAGAGAAGCAGGCGACAAACTGGGGACAAGGGAGGCCAGGCCCTTGTCGGGGGCTCTCAGGACTGGAGGGCGCACGGCAGAAGAACTACCGCGGAGACAAGGTAAACACGCAAGTCCACTTTATTGAGGGAGAGGCAACAGTTTTATAGGGGCTGGGGAAGGCTGATTGGTCGAAGCCACGCCCTGTTCTGATTGGTTGCCGGCGAAAGGTCAGTGGGCGGTACCGGACGGGGGAGGGGTGGTGGTTAGGGATTGGCTGTCGCTGTTGCTGGGGGAAGGGGCAGGGTTTAGGGATTGGTGGCTGCTGTTGCTGGGGTGGAGGGCAGACTGGAGTTTCCCGCCCACACCTGGCTGTTGCTGCTGTCGGGGGGAGGGAAAAGGGCAGACTGGATTTCTCCGCCCACGCCTGGCTGTTGCTGCTGTCGGGGGAGGGGAAAAGGGCAGACTGGAATTTTCCGCCCTGTGCCTGCGCAGGGAGAAAGAAGAAGAAGGGTGCCGCCCCACAGGCATCGTGTGGCGCCATCCGGGAGGAGGGGCGGCCGCGGAAGCATGGCTGCCGAGAAGGGGAGACCCGAGGGCACTCTGCGCCCATGCCGAGCTCCCTTCAGGGGTGGCGGTGGGCCCGACCAACCACCCTATTATGGGGGCAGCGGAATTAGGCCTACAGCGGCCGCTCCCCCGCCAGGCCAGCAAACCACACTTCAGCCCGAGGGGTGACCGCCATTTTTTGGTTTGGAGCATTGTCTTCTAGTCTTTTTGGAAACTAACAGGATCAGAAGCTAGAAGAGACAGTGCAACTAAAATTCTTCTACATTTTTATGACATTTTTCTAGACTTTTAAAGTGTTCTCCCTTATACTTCTTCTTTGACATCAATTTTTAAAGTGACTTGCTTTTATCAAGTTTTCCCCCCGTTCAGCTCAATTTTCATAATATTCACAATTGTTTCTGCATTTACATTTCACTGGTTGCAAATACTAATTAAATTGCATAGTAAAATTTCAAGGGCAGCTTGTGGAAAGAGGTTTGGGAAGAAACATGACTGATTCCTGGTGGGCAGACAACTCAGCTGGTGGAGTAGGGGTGGAGGTCTCCTGGAACAGAACCTCTTGCTGAGAGGGTTCATGAGCCAGAGCTCTCTGCACGTTACTGGGAATTTATGTCACACTCTCAGGTTTCCTCTCAGGCCATGGGAGGGGCCAGTGAGTGGGTTCACGTTGTTGTGAAACTTGCCCAAGTGAAATAGTGTGACTCCAATCAGCTGAGACTGCTGTCTCTTTCTGCTCCAATTTCTCCTCATTTTGGGTGGTGTGTAGTGGCCGCAAGCAAGTTAGCTCAAGGGAGTTCGGCTTTAGTGGGGTATGTGAATTGCAGTTTCTTCCACATGTAGTAAAATTAGTGCAGACGCAGTTTCAAGCCAGCAAGACACAGAGCTGGATCCATACCCAGATTTGAAGGTCTCGGTATCAGGCAGGGTTCTCCAGAGAAGCAGAACCAATAGGATGGATGGATGGATGGATGGATAGATAGATGGATGGATGGATAGATAGGTAGACAGACAGACAGGCAGAGATAGACAGACAGACAAATAGGCTCATTTTGAGGAATTGATGCATGAGATTGTGGGACTCACAAGCATGAAATTTCTAGAGCAGACTGTCAGTTAGAAGCTCAGAAAGAAGCTGATGTTATAGTCTTTTTTTTTTCTTTTTTCTTTTTTTTTTTTTTTGATGTTATAGTCTTGAGGCAAAGTGTCTTCTTCTCTGGGAAACCTCAGTTTTTGCTCTAAATGGCTTTCAACTGATTGGATGAAACCCACCCACATTATCAAGGATCAGTTCCTTCCTTAAAGTCAACTGAGTATAGGTATTAATTGCATCTGCAAAATACCTTCACAGAGATATTTACTGTTAGACAAAAAAAAAAAAAACATACACACAAAAACACTGGGCACCATAATCTAGACAAGTTAGTTATTAACCACCCCAATTCCAAATGCCAGTGAGCCTAACACTCTATGGGCCCTTGACATGCGAGGAATTGTGAAGTCTGAGATTTTAGCCTACTTTCAGCTACCAGGCGAGCCTGACACCATTTCATTAAAGCCAGCAGAAGACACGAGACTTCTGGTTCAAAGACCATGGACATAAGTACTCACTCCACAGTAGGCAGCCTGCGCATGATGTTCACAGCAGTTCCCCTTGATATCAGGTCCCTCGGGGTAACACAGGGTGGCCCTTGTGGATGCTGTGCACATAGTGGGTCCGTATCACAGTCTAGGAAACCCCCAGTCTTCTAAGGGACTGCTAGCAAGCCTGGCAACCTTCACCCTAGAGGGAGCCCTTTCCTTTATTAACGGGGCCAGGAAATAAATATGCTGTCTCTCTTGAGGGCGACATTAACTCTCTCTTCCAAAGCTGTTGGTTATGCAAACGATCCTGAAAAGATGATCCAGGGAAAGAGGCATCAGTGCCTCTGATGAGAAGACATGAAGAAATGTTGGAGACCCTTGGAGACCTAGGAAATCCTCTTGAGCAGCAAACACCCTTTCCCACCTCCCTCCCTGACTCTACCTTATTTCCCTAATCTTATCTTATCCCCTCTGCTTCCCTACACACAGTCCACGCAAATGGCATTGCCCAACCACATCAACAAAGGGTTCTTTCTAAATTTCTTCCTGATTTGTCTTGAAATACTGACATCAAGAAGAAAACAAGACAAGCAAAGAAGCTCCTATCATTAGATTATTGACAATAAACTGGCTAATGAATGATCTCAGTTCAAAGAGAGTTTAAAATTAGTCCCTGCAGAGGAAAACTGGAAATGCTTAAGACTTTGCAGTTCTTATGTGAAAAACTTGATGGAAGGTTTTTCAAACATGATAATAATCCCAAATCTTTAGCAACACTATCAATAATGAGTTGGGAGGACTGAAAGAAACTTTTCTAAGTTATCAATAATGAAAAGTAAATTTTGGTCACCCACAACAGAAGGGAGACTAGATTACCTTCCTAGAATCGACAGAGCTGCTCAGTCTAATATGGTAGCTACTAGCCACACGTGGCTACTGAGCACCTGAAATGTGTCTAGTTCTAATTGAGGGGTCACTATAAACACTAAGTACACACTGGATTTCAAAGATTAAGCAAGGAAAACATGTTAAATACTTCATTAACATTTTAATATTAATTATATGTGGTATACTATTTTGGCTATAAATAAATATATTGTGAAAATTATTTTCATTTTTTTATTTTTTAATGTGGTCACTAGAAAATTGAAAACTACAATTATGGCTCACATTTGAGGTTTATATTTCTCTTGGACAGTGCTTCTTTATAGAAAAGGATATTACAAAGTTGTTTTGTATGAAAAATAATCAGAGTCTGTAGCCAAAATATATGGGGAAATATATTAATAGTCAGATTTGTGCTTATTTTTAAATAATGTTTGTGAGTTTTTCAGGTTTCAAAAATTTATAATTTGTTGTGAATTTTATCTTTTTTTCTTTTATTTATTTTTAATTGTCTTTTTAAAAAGACCATAAAAATATATAAATATATATGTCTTTTTAAAAAGATCATAAAAAGATATAGATCATAAAAAATGTTACATAATTTTATCTTTTTGAATAAACACTTTCATACCTATCATTGCATTCATAATTTTGCAACCTCCTTCCTAAAGGGGCCGCCAAATTGTATAAGCTACCCACACCTAAAAACCTGGGTCTGCCTCTGTATGTCAGGTACCATGCTTTATAAAGGGGTTGGAGAAAATTATTTAATCCAGGAATTTGGTTCCTGGCAGTTGATTAAGATATCTTTTTGGTGCACTGTTTCCAGTTTGCACCCCTAAAGTTCAAAACAGCTGTGGGGTGAAAGGAAAGTTGAGGGAAGAGCAGACAAGGTGGGCAGAGAGGAGAGACAAGAAAGAGAACCAAGGAAGTTAAACAACGATTGAGAGACATACATGCGCTCTCTTCTGCATGCCATCCCAGGAATATAAGGTCCTTCCTTTCATCAGCTCTGATGCTAAAGAGAAGACTTAGCTAATGAAGTTCATCAGCGCTGATGCTAAAGGGAAGACTTAGCTAATGAAATTCCATCAGCAGATGGAAGAACAGCACACCTCTCTAAAGAAAGAAAAATGGCATTCTACAAGAGCCTGGGCAAGTTTTGCAAGCAGGAGTAGGAATGAGGGAAAACAGATACAATTCATTTATGAGTCTAAGTTTATACTAAAGGACAAACTTGGGAAATTTTCCAGTAATTGAATTTAAGCAGTGACACAGGAAGTAAAAGAGAGCCAGGGAGATACTACATCAGAGACTTCCTAAGACCTCGAGTTTGAACCCCCTGGCATTGGGGCTGCATTTTGACCCAGCGCAGTAGTAGCATGTGAGAAAAATAGCAAAAATAGATGCAAAAAGGGAGACTTGGTGTTTCTTGCATATTAGTCAGTCCAGTGATGCAGTGTATAATATGTTTTCAAAAGATGGAAGAAAAGGAAGGAGAAATGACCCACAGATAATGGCAGAGAAATAATCCCTTCAGTATATGCAAAGAGGGGTCTGAAAAATCAGATAGCTTCTCCTCTGACTCCTTCCTCTCCTTCATCCCCACATGGTCCACGGAGCTCTAGCGGTTCTTTCTCTCCTGGCTCTGGACTCCACCTCTTTCTCGCCGTCGCTGTGGTCAGCACCACGGACAGAGCTCCTCTTGACTTGGAGCTAGGATAGCGGGGACAGCGCTGTGAGGGCTAAACTAAGTGCCATCCACGCGCGTCCAAGGCCGTCTGCAGACCTGAAAGACCGTCTGCCCAGTGTCTTCAAAGCTCACAGTTTCTGGCAGCATTTCACGGGCATGTGATCCTACTGCTGGTGCAGGACCTCCCACTCCCACGCCCCTTCCCACCCTCAGCCTCTCCGTTTCCTGCCGGCCTCTCATGCAGACCTCCCTCTGCCCAGCCCTCTGCCAGGCACTGCCACCTTGCCAGGGGCTTCTTTTGGTGCAGTGAGCAACCTTGGCTGTCCTGCCATGTTCAGCAGCTCCCCACCAGGGCTACCACCTCGTGCTCTCTCCTGTGTGCTAATTTCACTTAGAGGGGTTCCAATGCAGGGTCTCTTGGGTCCCTGTTAGGTAGTGTGGGGAGCAGCCCTTTCACTCTGTACCTACAGTCCTCTCTCTTCCCAGACTGGGACCTCTATCAAGGAGCTGGGTGCAGCAGGGCAGAACCACTGCTTTGCCGAGAACATGGCCAATCCTTCTTTACCCAGAATGGACTTGCAGAGAAGCTTCTTCACTCCCTCTTCAAAGAGCCTTGCAGCCATACCTTCATCTTCCCAGATACCCAGGCAGCCCTAGATCCTTGCAGGCAGTGCGAGTGGGCACAGCTTTGGGATGAGTGATCATCATAACCACCTTCTGACTCAGAAACATCTAGGTGGGGAGTGGGGTATATGGGAATTCCTAATTTTTTATGTAACATTTTATGTACACTAAGTATCTTTTAAAAATAAATTTAAAATATATTAAAAAAAAAAAAAAGGAAACATCTAGGCACCTTTGCTGTCCACTCTGTTCATAGGCTAGTGCCCAAATTCCTGCCCTCCCCAGTCCCTGCGTTCTCCACAGCCTGGACTCCAGCTTCTCCCAGCACAAGTGAAAGTGAGTCAGTGCTCCTTCCAAGGCTGAGCACGTGGCAGGCTCCTATTTGCGCTCAAGCCCCCTTCCTCCAGCTCGCCTTCTTCCGCAGCCCCCTCCCCAGCTTCCCTCTGTCAGTGCAGATGCTCATCAACTCAGGCACTGGCCTGGATTCTTCTTCCCCCATCGGCTATCACTCACCCTGCTCCCAGGATGAGCCCTGCCTTTGCCCTAAGAGTCCTTCTGCTCCTGCTCTTGGAATACTTCATTGCAGAGCTGTGGAGCATTCTCCCTCCCTCCCATCAGTGCCTTACTTTCCAGATTAGACAGCAGTGACTCTGGCTTACTCTTCCTTAGACTCTCTGGTTGGGTGGGATGCACAATAGACCTTCTTTTAAAATGCTGATGGAGGAGACCCCGACTTGCCTGTCTAAATCATAAAAGAGGAATTCAGTCTAATTTATTTAAATTGCTTAATGCCTTCCCCTTTTGTGTTTTGAGATGGATCACACCATAAATGCAAGCAGTTTTGGTGTTGCTAGAGGACTACACCCTTGCTGGCTGGTCTTGTAGGTAAATGGAGGCCTTGGTTAAGGAAGGTTGGAACTGGCAGACAGAACCCAGATTGGAGTGCATAACTGAGAGAAGCAGAAAAAGGTTTTGGCTTTACTAATAAGGATTAAAATAGCAATTTATTATAATCAGAAGTCTCAACTCAAATTAGTTAAAAAAGTAAAAGAGAATTTCTTGGCTAATATAACTGGGAAGGACAGAGCGGAAAAGGGTCTGGACACCACTGGCCCAGGGGTTCAAGTAAAGCTGTCAGGATCCTCTCTCCTTGTGGGCCCTGTTCCTGTGCTGTCCTCACATCTCGGTCTCCTCCAGGTGGTGGCACATGCATTCTGGCAGCCCTGGCCCTAGCTTACTGCTGGCCAACTTCTCCCTCTCAGGGCTGGTATGGAATTTCCCACAGGAGAACTCTGATGGCTGGGCATGGTCATGTGCACATCCCTGGCCAATTAATCTGCCAGGACTTGGAAACTGGGACTGGCCTGGCCTGAGTCTCTGAAGCATACCTGTGGCCAGACAGAGAAAAGTGAGGCTGAGTGGAGGAGGGGCAATTTGCACAGAAACCAGAAGAAAGGGCATGCATGAGGTGTGTCAAGCAAATGGAAACAACAAATGGCCCCTCTGCATATAAACATTAAACTGACTCAGTGCGTTTGCTGGTCATGAACAAAGAAATGCTATATGAGGCCACATTAAACCTACACAATTATGATGTGTCAGTTAAATTCCCTTGGACACACTCCAGTTATCACCTTTTATCATTTAATGAAACTTTGGTTTCTCCTATTTTGATCTACAGAAAAGTCTTCAATTTCTTCCTTATACACATCAGGTAGCAAAAAGCTGCTCATGACTTCAACCTCTCTGCCCACCACAGCTTTCTAAATTGCTTCTTTTCTTCCTTACTGAAGTTACTTTGCTGTTCCTTGTAATTAATTCAATGTGAGGCACCCTTTTCTGGACTGTCTTTGTGATATTCCCGTAAACCTCAGATCCTGCAACTTTCCTGTGGCTTCTTCAGCTCAAACAGAGAAAGTAATGAAGAAACAGAGCAGGTGACCCCATTCTAAGAGGCCCCAGAGGCCCCAGACCACTCTTCCCAGTGGGACACTCATTGGGCCAACTCCCTCTCCTGGTTAGAATCTCACTGTGACGTTCTTCAGCCACAGCGTAACTATTAATAAGAGCCCACTGCCCGACTCCCATTCAAACCTGTTAACACTGCTGTAGCCAGACTTCTCTCTTTGTCTTTCACTTTTTCCTTTGTATAAAAAAAAGTACCTGAGTCATGGGATGTTATGTTTTTGCAAAAAGGAGACTGTTTCACTAGTAGATCAAGGAAACACACGGGCTGATGCGATCACTTAAATTGACTGGAAGCTGATGAATTCAACACCCAGGCTCACCTGAAGATTGTCCACAGAACATGCACATCAGCTTGCATTTATGGTCTTGGGGCAGAAGTGTGGCTCAGCAATGCTCCTTACAACACTGCTTCCTGGAACTTGAGCACTCTTTGTTTGCTTGAATAATTTTTAGAGGTAAAATGGCTATTACTTTTTTAGCTTTCTATGGGCTAGCATTGTGCTAAGTGATTTCATTTCCACACAACAACAGCCCCTGCGATGGGGATTAGCATCTTTGCTTGATCAGTGGGGAAGGCGTGGCAAACAGAGGTGGTGCCTGGCTCCAGGTCAGCCAGCTGGCTATGGGAGCCTAGGATCAGAACCGAGTCTGGCTGGGCCCAGAACCTGTGCCTCTCCAACCCAAACAGGGCTGCACAACCCAGCGCATGGCTGCCTCGTTTAGTGATGTTTTGTTTTTAATCCTCTTGCATTCATTTAACAGTTATTCTTTAACCTTCAATACTTGATCTTCATTTTACTTCACTGATAACGCAGGCTCTTTATCTAGAAGAAGAAATGACACCTAAAAAACACCCATACAAATATTCTAATTCTGAAATAATAATTGGGACGAGAGCTTCATTTTCTAGTTCTGTGGTTCAGCTTGGCCTCTGGAAATGCAATTACAGAAAGTCAGCCCGTCTCCCATTCTAGCATCTAATCAGATGCAGATTTTGCACTGGGGTGTGGTGGAGAGAGGCCCATGTTGCGGTACATGGGACAAATAATCTCAGAGATCCCACACAAACCACATGCACCCACCCACACAACACGCTATGACAATTACTCCTTCTGAACTGTTTGTGCATATTTATAATCGACTCTGAGAAATTTCCACTTGGAAAAATTCACTCTCACTATGACAATGAGAGAAAGGCAAACCTTTGAGATGTAAACAATTCCTAATGATGTGCAATATTCAGAAGCACAAATGAAGTGCTTCCCTAAGCTCTGAATAAACATCGCTTTATTGCCTTTGAGATGATGAAAAAGTAATGAATGCATACTGAGCCCATTGGTCGCCAGTAAGGAGGTGTTCCATTTTAAGCAACTTATTAATTTTAGAGTACTTCTCCTCACCCAGATCGAAGTGTCACATCAGAGAGGTGTGTGGTCTCTTGAACAGCTGTACTGAGGCAGGGGCTACCATTTTCCCCTCCAGTAAAATAAAGAGAAAATTCTCTTTATAAGCACAGCAGGGCTTATTACAAGGTATATAAAGCGAGATCATGCTATGCATGAAGTAGCTAAAAAAGATTGATAAGCAATATGTAGTTTTTTTCTGCCCAGGTTGAACACTGAACAATATTTAATTTTTCCATAAAATGATGTTTTAAAGCTCATCCACACTGGAAACTCCCTAGGTTATAATATATGCACTATCTTTAATAAGTAAATGGTATTCTGTTTTTTGGTAAGCCAGACTCAGGCCCTGTTCTCTAAAAACCCCAATGGCAAAAGGCAGGCCGGGGTGGAGGTGCAGAGGGGCGGGGGCAGTGTGCAGTTGAGGCATCAGTTAGACCAGAACTTAAGAAAAGTATCTCCTTGCTAATTGACCGAGGATCAAGGTGTCACCACAAGATTTTTTGCACATCGATCCATTCTCAAAAATACATAATTCCATGAAATCCCTTAGGGGTTGCAATCTTTTCATGTTTTTGTAAGTACATTATAAAAAGTGCATTTTAAATGTAGATCATTTCATTTTTGATCAGCATATTATTGAAATTTTTATTGAAGTTAGTTTTAATGTAATCCCATTTACACAATGAAAACAAATAAGGATAACATTAATGATAACATTTCCAGTTTCCTTCCACTTAACAAGAGATGTATATATTTTTAACTTGAAATTAATTATGCAAGAAAAAGCGTGATTTGTCAAAGAATTGTCAATTCCATGTGGCATCGTGTTTGGTCTGGGGACCGAAAACGTGCAGTGCAGCACGGGCTGGGTATTAACACCGTGTCTGGTTGCCCTGCTTTGAGATGTCCAGCTGCTCCTGAGCGTCCTGCCCTTCTCACCTCCGCTCCCAGATCCCAAAGGGGAAGTCTGGGGACCCCCTGCACCTGGCGGCTCCCTTTAGACCAGGCTTTCTCATCCTCATGCTGCTGACATTTGGGACTAGATAATTCTTCGCAGTGGGGTTGTCCTGTGCATCTTGCGGGAGGCTCAGCAGCATCTCTGGCCGCTACCTAGCAGATGCCCACGGCACACCCCCGCCACATGACCAAACGCTCTGCAGGGGGAGAGGGATCCCCTTTGGGTAAGCACCTCTACCTCATACCATCAGTCAGCCCCATCCTTCTGATGGACTCCCAAGACATTGACGTAGCTGATGTGGAAGAGAAAAGTTCACTCCCAAACACGCATAAGCAAAAAAAGATGCCAAATTTTTGTTTTAAAAATTCTTTGTTCAAAAACTTATTTTCAAATCTGAAGAACAAATGCTTACCTACAGCATTCAGCTGTCGGCATTTTTACCTTTAGTCAGAAGTTTTCAAGTTCTTTCTATGTTCCTTTATCAAACAAACAATTTCCGAGGCCAGCAACAGCCTACGAGAACATTTTATTTTGACTTTAATACTTTTTTTCTTTTGCAAAACCAATTTGTTTTGTAAGAAGAGAAAGGTAGCTGAAGCTGCCTATTTATTTTAACTCTAGTTTCTTTTTATTCACGCCAACATTATAAAAATTTGATTTCACCAAGTTTGGCTAGATTTTGTTGCACAAATTTCCCCTGAAGATGATGAATTATAAATCTCAGAGAACAGCAACATATACAGGAATCATTCCACATCCTTCATTTGTGCCTTGCAAATATCATTGTAGATGGTGAGTAAAGGGCACGCAGCTAATGATGCAGTGAGCATTTTCAAACAGCCCTTAGCCTGAATTTGCCACACACAAATAGGACACTAGATGCATCATCTGACTAATAAGGCCAAGAAAGAAATGCCATTTGTTTCCAAATAACCTCCAGATTGAACTTACCTTCCTTTAAAAAATCAGAAGAATTAAAATAAGAGTCTTTGCCAGCATTCTTCTGAAAACAAGTTAAGAGTCTTAGAAGTCATTTTTCCAGTCATTGGAAAATAAGAAAGCACACCTTCATAATTAAATCTGTAAAGTCAGAGAAGAATCAGTCGATAGAAACATTGCCAATGTAAGAATACTTACAGTTTGAGTTTTCCCATAAATGGCTCCAGAAATGTCTCTTTTGATTGGTTACTTATCTGTGCCTTTTTTTTTTTCAAGCAGGTGTCTTCTAAGCCTTTTTTGGATCCAGATTTTTCCTGGTGCTATTTAGAACCAACTTTACTGTGCAGTTAAATAGCATCTTTGTTTTGTTGCTACCATCCAGCCAGTTAGCCAGCAATTTGTAAGTCTGTCCTGTTGTTTATTAATCTGAAATTAGTTGAGTGTCTTCTCTATGCCTTTGTATGGTTTCTCTATGCCAGGCAGTATACCAGGTCTAGAGATTCAGAGGTGAAATTGACCCTGTGCTGCTCTAAAAGAAGATAGAGTCACAGTGGGAGGATTACCAACACACTCTGGGCATTTTAAGACTATCACTGCTGTGTCATTACAAAAAGAATTAGCCATGTATAGTGCGGGTGGTTGTGTAGAATCTTTTCTGATGTTACATTTGCATAACTGTAATTAGACACTTATTTGGCCTAAGTTAGCAATACTGGCAGCAAAAGGAAGTGATTTAGTCATAACCTAAACGTCATTTGCTTCTGTGCCCACCACCAAGCCCTCTTGACCACCTGTGATGGTTCAACAATCTATTACCTTGGGATTGTGATTGACAATATTGGAATCAATTCCAGCACTTTTTCTGCCATTGAATCTCCCTGATATCCCTATGACTTTTTTCAACAGAATTGAATTTGGCATAGGGACAAAAGTATTAGTACTTCTTTTCCAAATTCCATTTAACTCTCCAGAGGTAGCCTATATTTGATCAAAAAGAATAACTAATTGAAAAAAAAAACCCTCCTTCTCAAAAATTTAGCTTGCCAGAGTTCAGAAGAACCTGGTCCTAAATCAGTTTGAAGTAGTAAGTCAACTGCCGACTTCCTAAATCAACCCCAGGATAACCTGTTGATTGGGCAAAGCTGTGCTTAATACTTACCGCAATAAGTCTTTGTAGTATTTCAAAAGGGGAAGTTTGTAGCAGGTATTATGTAGTTTGGAGTCTGGTTTTGAGTGGTTTAAGAGGGGTCTTTCCATTCAAGAATCTGATTGGATTTGTGCAAAGTTCTTAACATAACTGTTTAGGATTGGTGGACACAAGGAAGCAGAAGTCTTGGAAGTGGTCTTGATGAGTAAACAGTAGTTTAATAAGCAAGAATTTACCTAGTTGAATGACTAGTGACCTGGGAAGAGCGCTGGCCAAGCAGTCTATTGTCTGGATAAATGGATTTGGGGGAGCTTCATGAAATTATCTAAAGTTGTTGATAGGTTTCAGCTTTATCTTCTTGGGCAAGTATTTCCTGGAACATATCTTATCATCATGCTAATATAGGAGCTTTAATTCTTAGTCTTGATAATTAAACTACTTGAATGCACATGATCTCAGTTCTCAGCTAGGAACCTGGACACACATTTTTCAGTCTCCTATAATATTCCTAGAAGCTTTTGTAAATTTACCCTAAAGAAAACTTTTATTTTTTTGTAGGGGAAAAACAGAAAACAAAAACAAAGCTGTGCCCATGCCACAGTGACACTGCCTTTCCCCAGTGCATATCAGGGCAAACTGAGCTACAGCTTTATTAATTATTGCAAGTCTCTAACACTGCCTCCCTAACCACTACCACCAAATGTGGGAGAATCTGTGTCCTGATAGAAACCACAGGAGACTGGGAGGGAAGATGACATTCTCCAGCACCACCCAAGACACAGTTTTTGTGCTATTGTTTATTTGCCACAATCACACTGATTCCTTCTTGTCCAGGGGCTAACTAGCCATAGCTCATGTTTTTCTACCACCCTCTCTGCACATTGTCTCTAGCTTTCAGGATGCCAGGTAAAGTAGGGGGCGGGAAAGGACAAGCTTCCTGGAGCTGAATCTAACTCCTGTAAGGGAGTTAAAACATAGGGGATTCTGTAGGGAACTGGGCCGAGGGAACACGTGCAATGAAGATTTTGTATTTGTCATCGTTTTAGCAATCAATGGTGATTTTAAATCTCCTTCGCATAAAAAGATGCTGCTAAGAAGGCATAATTCTTTTTTCAGCCTGGATTTGCCTTGAAACAGCCAAACCTCTCTCAGTAACCCTTTGAGAACCTAGTAGACTGGGAGTTGCTTCTCATTGGAGATGGGAAACACACGACTACACCTTCCCAGCTCTCAGAAAGGCTGCCCCACTGGGAGTGGGGCCCCATGCAACAGATAAGCATATTAGAATGTGATGAATTCCAAACACTGAACATCAGGCAAAGTGGATTCTAATAGTGTAATTAGTTATAAGTTCCTGGTTGATCATTATTTATGTCATGGGATGTTTTAAGTTTCCTCAAAACAGATGGGCACAACACAAACTTCTTTGATAAGAGTCCTTCAGTTTTCTTAAGTGAGTTGAGGTTTTTGGGCTCTTTGCTGCTTAGTGTGGCCCATAACCCTTTGATGCAAATAAATATGGATAGAGAACTCCTTGGCCTGTTGGCAGTGGTCAAAAAGGTACTAACAGATGGCTCAGTTGGTTCATGTTAGAAGTAGACAGTTTGGGGAGACATTACCATGTGCACTGGTGATTTACCAGTCTGAAATTCGGGAAGGTGGAGGATGGCTCTTAGTTACTGAATCTAGGGTCCAGCTTGCCTTCTCTGTGTGGAGCTCTGGAGGGCCCTGCTAGAGAGCTGCAGAAGGTGAAGCAGATAGTTGTTGCCTGGTCCTGAAAATCAACCAAGCAGAAAAAAATAGTAGACTATTCTGAATACCTAGCAGGTGACCTCTGAAGGGCAGGGGCTGCCAGATCAGCTTTTCTTGACCTCTGGGGACAATAGCACAAATGTAGTACGCAGTAGGTGCTTAGTAAGCGTTTGAAAGCCTGAGCTCCTCCCCCACAGACGGTGCAAAATCTCAGTCTTGTGTTTGGGGTGATGCAGCACCACTCCCACGGGCAAGTGGGGTCCATGGAAAGGAGAGAAGGTCTCCAGCTAAGTCCTACACCCATGCACCCACACCCCTGCTTCCGCCTGGCTCTGCCGTTGGCCCTGCTACTGACCGCTGGGGTGAAAAGCAGGAGACTTCTTGATTCCAGCCACCACTGGTGGCTGTCTGAGGTGGGAACTTCACCAAGGTCTTAGGCCTAAGGACTATACCTTATGAATTTATTCCCTCTTGTAATCCTTTCCTAGCAATCCAGGCTGGGTAATGTGGGGCTCAGGGCCCATCCTTGAACTGAAAGCAGAGGTTCTTGGAGAAATAAGATTGCCACCTGATGAGCAGGTGCTGAAATCAGAAAAGGCCATTGGCTCCTGCCAGCCATTCCCACCTTCCGTAGCAAGATGTGCCCATCAGTGGTGTATTCTCCAAGCATGACTTAGCTGGCTCCACGTCAGCCACCGGGAGCTCCTGGTAATATGAAATGACTAAAAAGTCCTGGGCTTGGTGAGTTCGTCATTCTCAATTTGTTGTTTTAAGTTGTACTAATGTTCTATAAATTTATTCCCTTTTGTACCTTGTTTTTTAACTGTCTTTGGAGGTTTATTTTGAGGAAGTTAAAACATGTCCATCATGCAAAATCTTGAACTGAAAGTCATTTTTAAAGTGAATTTGTCACTTCCTGAGACAGGGTTTGATTAAAGAAAACAAAATTTACTCTCAGAAGCCAGTTTAACCTCCTGTCACTGTTGTGTTGGCTCCAACATTTGGTTTCTCAAACTAACTTTGCCTAGATCCAGCTGCAATGAGTTTTCATGGCAAAAAAGGGTGGAAAATGAGGCTCTTGCTGGACTAGTACCATACTTCATTTGCCCTTTTAAAGCATAGTAATTTTTAAGTTATATCTTCAATTGGGACCTTGAAAAGTATTGCTTTTAATAGGGAAGTTAGAGGCCTACCTCGGCACACATGAAAATATACCAGGTAATGAAGACATGGGGGTCTCCTGGAGGTACTGAGAATCATGGCAGGTGAAGTGTTGTCTCGGGGGCTTCCAGCACTGAACTTGATGAAGCAGCGGGGCCTTCAGCCACAGCCAGCGCACTGGTAGTCAGCAGCCCCAGTTATCTAAAGTCACAAGTTTTCTTAGAGAGTTATTTCAGAGGTGACTTTTATAATTGTGGCAATGCAAATAAACCTAAGTCATATTGCTTCCAGCTTAAGAAAGCTCAACAATAAATGACCAGAAGCCAAGTTTATGATGGGACGTTTAAAAACAAACCTGCACATTTTAAAGAAAATCTAAGATGGGCTCTTGCATCTAAACATAGTGGTTTGAAGCATTGAATGAAAAGTACAAGCAAATAAACTTTAAAATTTAAAGTTTCAGAACAGCCTTGAATGGTGAAATTCATATTCCGGGAGAAAAGTTGGTGATTTCCTCCTCTGTCAGTATGACTGATTCTTGTTTGGAACAAGTGCAAGTAACCTTGCTGGAAAGTGTACCCTTCTCAAATGGCATGCTAAGGAAGCATTTTATTCTGATTTAAAGTGACCCTTGACTCAACTAAGACCATTTTTTCAATCGATGATTACAAAGTTTATGATGATGATAACTATACAGGAGAATTCAGTTGCAAATGGCCTAATGGTAAAATCAGTGTGTAAGTGTTTTCAATAATTGCAGGAATAACTAGGAGAACAAATTGTACACAAAATGCAGAGATGGGGCTAAAATTGTGACTTTGGATGTTTTCGTTTGGATTCCTGGAAAGCATCCCTTGAGATAAGGATTTGTATGAAAGTCGTTTACTGGGAAGTGACCCCAGGAAAAACTGTTAGGGGAGTGGGGAAGTAGAGCCAGGAAAGTAAGGAGGCCAAGCAAGGCTGGACCTGGAGCAGAGGCCCAAGAAGAAGAATTTGGGCTTATTCACCCCTGGAAGCTCTGGAGAGAAGTTCACCTCTCAGTTATTCCCATGAGCAGTAAAAAGAGCTGCAGCTTTTAGACTAATGGTTAAGAGTTGCTCCTGGGGCATACAAATTCCCAGGCCCTTCCCTTCTCTCCCTGTGCTCAGGCTAAATAGGATTCCGCAGCCCGGGCAGCCCCCTGCAAAGGGGCACAGGTGCTGGCTGTTAGGAGTGAAAGTGGGGGAGCCCCAAAACAGGAAGGGACCCGCGGGTGCGAGCAGGGCTGATAGACGCGCTGCAGTCCGGGGCACCCTCGAGGCGTCGCATGTCCATCTTGCTCCGGAGAGCTAGGCCCTGCACTTTTTGGGTGTTCCTGGCAGAGTCAGTTAACTGCCCAGTCAAGAGCTGGTCTCCCTTTCCCCTCCCACTGTCGGGGATTGAATCGTCTCTCCATAAACACATACCCAAGCCGTCACTCCTGTCCGGAGGGCGAGAAGTCGTTCCTAATAGGCCCTTTAAAGAGGTTATTCCCGGTTGAGGTGTGGACTCGTGTGTGAATAGGCTCTTTAGAGGGGGCCAGGGTGAATCAGGGTGGGTTTCAGTCCACGTGACCGGAGTCCTCATCGGCAAAGGAAATTCTGATGCTGCCACCAGCAGAAGCCAGAGCGGGAGGCAGAGGCACCTGCCCGGGAGCCCCTAGGATGGCGCGAGTCAGCCCCGGAACACGAGACCCTGGAGAAAGCAAGGCCTGGCGGAGACCTTGATTTTGGACGTCTGGCCTCCAACACCGTGAGACCATAACCCCCTTTGTCTAAGACAACCCCTGTGTGGGAGTTCTCACAGCAGTCTCGGCAAACTAAGATGCTCATTAGCCGAACCCTGGCTGTGATGCGGGCACAGGGCGTCCAGCTACAATACCTCCACTTCCAAAGCCTTCTGCGGCTGGAAGTGGCAACGTTAGGCTCCCTCTGCCCTCCTCTTTTTCCTCCTGCTTGGTGGCAGGCTGCAGTTTTGGTGGCAAGCACGAGGGCAAGCATGGGACAGTGGGATGTAAAGAAGGAAATGTGGAGAGCCTGGATACTGGGAAACCTGTGTCAGGTCTAGAAAGCCAGCCCCTAAGTGCTTGTGGAATGGCTGAGCTAATGTTTATCTAAGTTTCTGTTATTTGCAGATTGAAAAATAGTCCTAACTGATCCAGCATTAAATGGGAGTGGCAAAAAATAACACATTTTATAAAATAAGCAGTGGCTTATTGTTTATTGTTGGTCAAGGTTTCTTTTTGTTGTTTTTTGTTTTTTGTTACTTTTTTCTATGTTTTTTTTAAATTAAAATAATAGATCACAAGAAATGTTACATTAAAAAACATAAAAAAAAATAAAAAACTTAAGAGGTTCCCATGTAACCCACTCCCAACCCCCACACCTAATCATTTTTGTAAATTGTATCTTTTTGAAGATATGTACATCACAAAAAAAAGTTACATTAAAAAAAATGAGGTTCCTGTATACCCCCCACCCCCCACCCCGCTCCTCCCACATCAACAACCTCCCCCATCATTGTGGCACATTCATTGCACTCGGTGAACACATTTTGGGGCACTGCTGCACTACATAGATAATAGTTTACCCTGTAGTTCACACTCTTCCCCAGTACATTCAGTGGGTTTTGGCAGGATATATAAAGTCCAGCATCTGACCCTGCAATCATATTTTGGATAATTTCAAGTCCTAAAAATGCCCCCGCATCACATCTCTTCTTCCCTCTCCTTGCCCTCAGCAAATACAGTGGCCACTTTCTCTACCTCAATGCCAAAATTTCTTCTATTACTGGTCACCATAGTTTTATAGTAGAATATCAGTAAAGTCCACTCTAGTCCATATTTTATTCCTCCATTCTGTGGACCCTGGGATGGTGATGTCCACTCCACCTCTAGATCAAGAGGGGGCTTAGCTTCCACATGGATGATGGATGCAATTCCTCTGCTTACAGTTGTAGGCACTCTTGATTCCCTGGTGTGGTGGTTGAGCATCTTCACCTCCATGTTAGCTGACCTGGGTAAGTCCAACGAACCAGAGAGTAGGAGTCGCCACTCTGCTGAGGCTCAGGGCCCAGCTGGCACATGGCCAGTCCAGAGATTCAAGTCTCCTGAGTATGCACCATCCCTAGCGCCAACCACAGGTTCAGTAAAAGTCACATCACACTCAGGAACACAAATTCCAAAGTAGGACCCTCTGCCATGGCACAGAACTCCAAATCCATCTGTTGTTGGTCAAGTTTTAATGAAATGGGAAGTGTTCTTGACTATTTGTCCTGCTCTGTGCATATTGACTCATCAGAGGTTTTCCAATTCATGATTGAATTGCTTTTCTTCAAGGAGAAAATATAATAGACATTTTTTTTTTTGGATAAGGGGAATGAGTTCATTTTTTATCCAAATGGTAGAGAATGGCTCACAGATTTAGTTTATGTTAGCAGATGTTTAACACTCTTAATCAACAATTGCAAGGTAAAATGGAATATGTTTATTGCAGATGACAAGATTGTTGAAATGAAGATGAGCCCGGGGTTTAGATGAAGACAATTGATCATGAGGACAGTTAATCACTTGAGACTCTTGGTTCATTTACATGTGATGAGATTTACTGCATTGCGGCAAAATAACGTACACTGTCAATCATCCTTCTTCCCTGAGAATAGTTTTGATGACAGTGTAACAGGCTGGCCAGGCATTCACTCTCGCGTGTTTTCGGAGACCCCCTCATCTCCCACTGTGTGGTCTGTGGTGGCCACTTACCTGCAGGTGATTGCTGGCCTCCCCCGCTGGACCCTAAGCTCTAGGAGAGTAGAAGTGGTGGCTCTCCCACTCCTTGTTTTATCCCCTTCCTTGGTCCATACAACAGGCTTGTAAATGTTATGGAATCAATACCCATCAAGAGGCTTAGGGGCCCTGAGGTCTGCCACATGTGCAAATGGTGCAGGCCCAGCCAGGAGATGCGCTCCCTGGGCTTCCAGCAGCCGGCACCTGGGGGCACCGCATGGTGCCATACCAGGGGCAGGACTGGGTCATCTCTCCACACATTAGAAAAGGGCAAAGCACTGCTACCACCGGGATTCACACATTTATGTGATACTGGATCCTTGAAATGCTGAACAAACAAGTCAGGGGAGAGAAAGGGCCTGGATATAGAGAACCTGCGAAGTGGAAATAGGTTTTTCCATTCCAGTCCAGTTGGGGGAATTTAACAGATGCACTGCACCAGCATTTCATCTGGTAAGCAACCAGGCAGGAAGGAAGCCTTTTATGTCCATTTTTCTTGATGGTACATTTAAACTATTATTTTCCATGGTAAAACAAGCATAAATACTGAATGGAATACAGAATTCACTTGCTATTGCATGGCAACAAGAATTTCCCGGAAAAAAGAAGACTGAACAAATGCCAATCAAAAGGAGTTTAAAATCGTTTCATTCAGTTATCCCCTTACAGCAAAGAGGATGAGCTGACAACCCCAGGATTATGTGATGAAGTGCTAAGAGGCCCTCTGGATGTACAATTTTCCTTAAAATCTAAGAGTTCATGTGAAAATTTAGCATTTCCTATGCATTAAATTTATTTTAATCTATAAAATTCAGACTAATAGCACAAATATTTTCAGACATAAAGAGTTATATAAAGCTTATTAATTTTTGTTATAAACATTAGCATTAGATTCTAGGTACTGGAGAACTGGTAATTAAATGTGCTTTATATACAAAGTTTTGTCATGCAAATGAACAACTAGGAAGAACGGACCCTTGGGCTTCTCCTCTAGTGTCCGTAGACATTTCTTAGATAAGGGCCTCAGCAACTAGAATTGGAAGCCTTAAGTTGTTTCACATGCAGGTGCCATGAAATCCAGTACTTCTGAGTCTGCATCACTCTTTCCACAGTCTTTTCTATTGTCAAGAGAATACTCTTTTCAAAAAACAGCATTCGAATAACTGGACATCTATATGCAAAACAATAAACATTGGTTCGTACCTCACATTGCATACAAAAATTAACTCAGAGTGGATAGTCCTAATTGTAAAACCTAAAATTATAGAGCTGCTGGAAAAATGCATAGGAAAATAAGGCCTTAGATTAGGCAAAGATTTCTTGAATACAACCAAAAGCATGAAACATGAAAGAAAAGTAATTGATAATGAGACTTCATCGAAATTTAAAAACTTCTGCTTTGAAAGATACCTTGAAGAAAATGAAAAGATAAGCTTCAGACTGAGAAGACATATGTAAAACACATAACTGATAAAGAACTGATAACCAGAATATATAAAGAACTCTCCAAACTCAATAGTGAGAAAACAAACACCTCCTCTCCCCCACTATGGACAAGTTTTAAATGGACACTTTACCAAAGAAGATACACGCATGGCAAATAAGAACATGAAACAATAGTCAACATTGTCATTAGGAAAATTAAAATTAAAATTTCAATAAGATCCATGACATAACTCTTAGAGTGGCTCAAACAAAACAAAACAGGTTATTGACAAGTATTGACTGTTTTTAATGAAATTAAATATATACTTACTGGACACAGCAATCCCACCCCTATGTATTTATCTAAAAGAAATAAAGTGTATGAAATCCTACATGTGAATGTCTATAGCAGCTTTATCCATCATCACCAAAATCTGGAAACCACCCAAATGTCCATCAGCTGGTAAATGGATGAACACTACTCAGCAATGAAAAGGAACAAACTACTGATACGTGCAATGACATGGATAACTCTGAAAAGCATGGCGTGAATCAAAAGAAGCCAAACTCAACAGGCTACATATTACATGATTCCACTTATACAACATTCTGGAAAAGGCAAAACTTTAGGAAGAGAAACCTGATTAGTGCTTCACAGAGGTAATGGGTGAGGGTCAATTATAAAAGGACTTGAAGAAACTTTGAGAGATGATGGGAATATTCCATCATCTTGATTTTGAGGGTAGTTTCATTAATATATGTTTGTCAGGATTTGACTGAACTGTACACCTGGAAAGGGTTAATTTTACTCTAGGAGAATTATACCTCAATAAACCTGTGGGCCGGTTAAGGCAGTGGTAACCAAGGGAAATGTGTGCTCTCAGTTGGATCCTGGGCCAAACAAAAAAGCACAGGCAAAAAATCAACATTTAGGAAAAGCAGCTATAAATGACATTATTGGGACAGTTAGGGAAGAAGTCAAAGTGAAACTATATTAGTTAATTTTACTGTATAAATGTTGAATTTCTTAGACATGGTAAAGGCAGTATAGGTATGTAAGACAGTGTTCTTTCTTCGGAGATGCAGGATGAAGTGTGCAAGATGTCTGTAAACTTACTTCCCAAAGGTTCAGGTTGTTCAAGAAAACATGTGTCTGTGAGTGTGTGTGCATGTGTGCGTGTGTGTGTAGAAAGAGAAAAGGAGAGAATGAGCAAAATATTTACAATTGGTGAATCTAAGTGTTAGAGGCTTGCAATAATTAATAAAGTTGTAGCTCAGTTTCCCCTGGGGAAAGGCTAACCCCATCCCCCATAAGCCTATGTGTCTAAGGGCACGGCACTTTCCCACAGGTTAAACAAAGAAACCACATAGAGACAGGAGTAAGGGGAAATGGAAACCTTCCCTCCCTGCATATCAGAGGGAGATAAAATTCCTACAGATCAAAGAAATATCTGCTTCTGCAGCATTCCAAGAAAACATAACTCCCTAGCTCACTATCTTCTAGTTACTATCAGGGAAAATTTTCACCTCTAGGGCTTCCTATTGGCCCCTGCACCTCACTCAGACCCTCAACCCCTCCCACCAACTATCATTTCCCCACCTAAGAAAGTTCTGTATAAATTCAAGTCCCCCCTTCCAGGAGTGGCTGAAGTCTCTCTTCAGACCCCCACCATGCTGGTGGGGGGGCTGAAGTCTGTTCTTCAGACCCCCTCCATTGGGAGAGCTTCTCAATAAATTCTTTCGTTGCCTGTGGTCATATCAGTCTCCATGCCCCAGTAAGTGCCGTTTTTCTCCAATACTAAGCAAAATGTTTAATTATACTATTCTTTCAATATTTCCACAGGTTTGAAAATTTGCAAATAAAATTTAGCCAAAACAATGCACTAAGCCTTTTTCATCCAACAATTATATTTGGAGACATTTATCCTATGAAAACCATTAAAGGAATACACAAAGATGTAGGGAAAATTTATTCTACATTACAAAGTTCATAAAGCTAAAAAATGAGAAATTACCTAAATATCCAACAACATAGGAAACTAGACACAAAGTTGTTCTCAATAAATTGTTGTTGAATGAATGTACATTTGCATTAAAGGATAATGGGTAAATAAATTATAGTGTAATAATATAATGGAATGTTATGCAGATATTAAATGTTTTGCTGAATATTTAATGACATGACCAATGCTTATGCTATGGTAAATGAAAAATCAGCATACAAAATCTGTGTGTATAAAGGTGTTTTATTTTTTTTTAATCTTTGGAAAATACCTAGAGAGGAAAAAACTAGGAAAAAAAACCTGAAAAGTTAAAGGTTATCACTGGTAATAGGATTTGTTTCCTATTTCCCATTTTAATTTTCAACACTGAATGTATTCTTTTCATTTACATTGTTTTTGCAACATTGGAAAATATGTTGGAGTTTAGCAATGCATTGTATTAGAAGGGAAAGCAAATAGATCTAGAGGAATCTCTTAAAACAAGCCTAGGTAGGTACTGTGGACTCAACAAATGCCTGATGGGTTAATTGGCTGACAATGATTTGTCTCTGTGTGGCAATGCCCCTGGACTTAAATTCAGCTATTCTCTTGGCTGAGAAAGCATTTTCAAACATGCTTTCTAAAAATGATAGCACTCTTTACTCCTGTTACTCTTTTCATGTAAAAACAGAACGAAATCAAACAGGAGAAATCCCGTTGTTTTGTTTTCCAGCGTGTTCTCTGCGGCCCCAACCCCCCTAAGCTGCGGAGGCAAGCCAGGGAGATCCCACCTCCTATTTCCTTCCCCCACCACCCGATGCTGTGCCTCTGGGAGATGTGCAATAGTGGTAAGGACTTGCTTCTTGAAATCCTAAGGCTGGAGAGAGTGAGCACAAAACCCGAGAGAGCCTGTGAAAAAGCCACGTGTCAAAACCTTTGAGCCCGGCGCGGTGACCTGGGTCCTTGTCTGACCTGGTCAACACTAGGTCGTGGAGCAGAAGCTCCTGGGCCGGGTCTCTGGCTTCAGGAAAGGCCTCGATTCCACAGCCGAGGTGTGGCAGGGGAGCAAGGGCAGGGGCCCAGGCAGCGTGGGTGAAGAGCACAGCTGTGAGCTGAGCAGCTGAGGGCAGGAGAAACTGAAGGAAACTGCTCCTCAGGGGTGCCGGGTGTTGGCTTGGGTGCGTCCTTTTAATGAAGAGCTTAACGTAGGAGAGTAGAGGAGACTCCAGGCTCACGGCCACGCGGGTCAGGAGCGGAAGTGCTGCCTCCTGCCTGTGGGGCGATCCAGCTGGAGAGCCCGAGGCTGGAGGGAGACAGGGCCCGGGGGTGGGGACCGCTCCATAATCCATCTCCATCGGATGATGCAAACCATCCCACGAATTACCGTAGCTCTTGATGTTATTAAAGCATCACACCCATTTGGTGTTGAGAGAATAAGAGCCCATCAAGAATTTTTCAAACAGATTGTCTTTTTTAAAAAACCTTATATATTTTTTAATACATTTTTTGGAATAAAAATATTTGCAGATATTTTATTTTGGGAAATTGCTGTGAAGGCCTGGAGTGACCTTTTGATTGACCAGTCCAAATGTTCGCTCTGCGCCTTATTTTAACATTAACTCTTCCGCGGAATTCAAGCGTCCTCGGTCATTTACAGCATTCTGAAAGGAACGCTTGGCCTTGAATAATGCGGTTGTAGTGCACAAATACTGTTATGCCTGGAAACTCAATAGAGTTAAATATTAAGTGTAGGAGTTCTACAAAACCCTGTAGTTAATAAATGATGTTTCGGTTCAATGCCAGTGCTTCGGAACCCTTTGAGAGTTTTTTATCTTCATATTTTAAATTATTAATGATTCCTCCCCCTTTACTTATTAAAGGCTTTTAGGGAAATAAATCCTTTTATTCAGGGAACCCTTAACATTTTCCTCTTTGGCTGGAAGCCCAGGGACTCCAGTGAGTTTCACCTCCCGTCCCCTCTCCCTCTCCCCCCCACCCCCACCCGCACTTCCAGCTGGCCTCTTCCCCTTCTCTCGCTCTCACTTCTCTCCAACTGTGTCTCTTGAAATGTCTGAAATAAAACTTGAGAGTGAGAATTCAGTTGATAAGACGGAGGCCAGGGTGGGGCGTCAAATGCTCTTCCATGCTAAGCTCTCCGTGTGGGGACTGTCTTGTGTGTGTGATTGCTCACGTGCACACACACAGGCGGGCACACACATACACATGCACACATGCATGCACACTTGCACACAGCATGCACATCATGTGCACACACAAACACACATATGGCATATACACATGCTCACAGGCATATATGTGCATGCCTACACGTGCGCACGTGCATACACATGCCAACCCATATGCATGCACAATCTTGGATGTAGGAAACCTTAGAACATGAGAGTAGCTACGATCCTCAAAGGACCGAGCACAGCCAGCTCCTTCACTCCTACCTGTCAGAAAACTGAAATCCAGAGAAGGCAGGTGAAGTCCCTAAGGTCACCAGCAAGTTTGGGGCAGCACTAGGGCCACTATCTAGTCTCCTTGTCCCTCCGTCACCCCATGTGAACCTCTTATCTAACCTCAAAGTGGCTGAGGTGTGTCTCTTCAGGCTTTTTATGGAGCCTGCTAAGGGTACCATGCCCCCTGCCATGCCCACCCTGCTGATGGGGGGCCCCGAGAGAGGAGGTGACCTCTTCAGTTTGGTCTCGGGTGCTCATCTGAACCTGGTTTCAGTGGGGCTCCTGCACTCAGAGGGGCCTCTCAGTGTGCGGTTTCTCACCCCTCCCCGGAGCCCGACCTTTACTGCACTTAGGCTCGCTCTCTGAGCTCCCTGAGGAAGAGCCCAGAACGGTGCCGGCAAGGGGGGCAGGCGGGGCACATGCTCCATGGATGTCCACTTCTCTCACAGCTCCCAGCCCTCTTCAGGAGTGGACGTTCCGAAACAAAGCCCAGCTCTGACTCCTGGTCCCTTTTGATCTGGGTGAATGCATGTAAGTGTCAAGATGATGGTTCAGGTTTCATAAAATTTGATCCAGTGGAAGACTTGAGGTCTGTTTCATGCTTGTCAGATGTAACTGGTTTGATTTTTTTCTTCTTTTCTGTCCCTTGTGCCTTAACATTTGAATAAGTTACAGGTAACTTAGAGATGCTCTGAAGCCAAAATAAGTCCCTTGGATCATGCCATGTACAAATAAAAGGATAAAGCTGCATTCCCTTTCAGTGGATACCAAAGGGCCGCCCCACCCCTCTTGGGCTTAGGGCATTCGCCGGTCCCACCAGGCCCCTAGCCCAGGCTCTCCCTACTTTAATGGAAGTAGATCAACAGTCCCACTATCTGTCGATGGCCTGGACTGTGTGGTTCACCAGATGGAAACCGCAAATTTCAACAATCCCTGCTCTAAAACCCCGGTGTCCTCTGACATGCTGCTGCTGCTGCTCAGTGAATGGTGAGCATATGCCTTTTTCAGACCATTTTCACTCTGCAAATGATTGAATGATGACAGGCCTGAAGAGGTGCTATCAATTTTTATGAAAAGAAGAAAAATTACCTTTCATAGGAATTTGTGATCCCTTTTTAAATGAAGGGAAAACGTCTTGCTTATTTTGGTCAATAAAAAAGTCATCCAAACCATTTATTAACCAGCTGGTGGCAGTGTTTTCATTAGGAAAAGATAAAGTGATCTTTTGCACACTTTACTTACGAGATCCATTTTATCGGGGGTTTAAGAGAATGAATTTGAGGTCCTTCTCACTAAACCACTTAAAACAGCAACTGGACCATGGGAAATGGCATTTTCAATGTTCCTGGGTAAATTTCTACCATAAAAAAATGGCATCAATGATATGAGGCAAAATGAAAATGTTTGCTGCTTCTCCATTGCCGGCTCCTTTGTTAAGGTACACACGAATGGAAACCGCTGGACTAGGACTTCACTGCTGTTGACGCGAGCTGCGGGGGTAAGCTGCGTTTTCGACAGGTGCAGTGATCCTCTGTCCTGTGTTCTATCAAAGAGGTCAAAGAGGAGAAAGCGAGCTGTATTCCACTCTCTCCTCTAAAATCGTCAGATGGAGCCTTTTCTCACTCGCTGCCTGCCGCCAGCCCAGTGTGGGGTAAGGAGTCGTACGTTACGGGCGAGCAGAGTGCCTGGGTTTTATTTCTGTCATAAGTCACATAACAGAAGGCAGCATCCTTGCCAACGTGTAAGTTCCACCATGCCTTAAAGGATTGCCAAGCAGGTCTGGGAATAATGCCGTCCTCCTACTGAAAGGCGCCGAAAATACCCACAGCCTTGACCTCCCCATCTGGGACTCTGATTTTACTCCTTCTCCAAGAACTGCATCCTCCCACCCGCACGGGCCGCCGTTCCCATCTGCACCGGCTCCATCTGGGAGGCGCATGCTCAGCCCACACAGAGGTACTGGGAGTCAGTGCCAGCACCCAGCAGTCACCCTGACCCCGGCGGTTTTCCATTTGTGTAAGCCTTAACGCAGCTGCACAAAATAATGTCAGCTACATTTTCCCTCCGAATCTAGAGTCTGTGCCTTCAGAGACTCCTTGGTCTAAGAATCAGGTTATTTTGCGTTGGGAGCTTTATAAATTCCAAGGGCATGTCGTTCTAATTGGCACCACATTTATGATGATCTTTACTAATTAGCATTGCAAAGTTCCCTCGCCCTCCCCTGCTCCCCATAAGAGGCAACTCCCTCCTTACAGATGGGGACTTGGTTCACCTGCCCAGCGCTGCCCAGCAAATTACAGGAAGACGAGAAACAGGCAGCCTTGCCTGTGCAGGCTTCAGTCCATGAAAGCTATTGGGTGTGAGTGAAATATGCTTTGTGGAGTTAAATACGTTGGGGTGCAAAACACCGCCCCAAGAACAAGGGTGGCATGGCCAAGAGCACATGGGCTTAGCACACTTTTCCATTGGGTTGTTACTCCAATCTTCACACTATTGAGGGTCACGTGTGCTTGTACAACTGACTAAATAAGCCAGTAAATGCTATGACGAAAGTCACAGAGGGTTTAGTGCCAAGGGTGTCTGGGATGTTTGAGAACTAGGGGGTCTGCAAGTCTCACAGATTGGCCACCAGACAGGAGAAAACTTCCAATGCTCTTGCCTTGGACCTTGGCCAAGGATCCAGGAAGACAATGAGCATGGCATGCAAATGAGGTAAGCTAGGAATTTGAGGGGGGACTGGAGGACAGAAGAGCTTTTTTCAAATGCTCAAAGGGCCATGACATAAGAAATAGGAGTTGACGTCAATGGCAGCTCAGTGTAAAGACGAGCCTTCTAACAATCCAGATTGCTCCCCAACTGTTATGCAAGGAAGAACACTCCTAAATGTGGCATCAGAATGCTTCAAGTGCCCAGGTTCAACTCTTTCCTTATACGCTAACTAGCTGGGTGACTTGGAGGAAGTTCTTTAACCCCTCTGACCTTCTATTTCAAACCTGCTCATTCTGCTTCTCAAGTTGTTAAGCTGTCAAATAAGAATCTTTGTTTGGGGTCTTAATTTGAATTGTAAGTGACATTGGTTGAAGCAGTCACCTCATTTAAGAGGCGGAGTCAGAGGCTGCCAAGATGACAGACAAGGAGATTCATAGATTTGTTTAGTGCATGCCTAGAACACTAAGCCCTGGACTGAGTGTTGGCATGGTCTAAGCTAATCCTCTCAAGAATCTTTGAAGGAAGCATTGGTATCCTCATCTAGACAAGAAGACTAGGCCTGAGAGAGTGAAGGAAATTGCCCAAATGAATGGCTGCACTGAAACGTTAACCCAAAGGTCCCCTCATGCTCAGCTTCTCCATGAGCCTGACACGCACCTGCTGGGCAGGAAGTAGGCTGACAACTAATGACTCTGACAGGCTTGCTTGAAATGCAACTAGGTGGAGGAAGGTACAAAAGTGAACATAACTGTTTGTTCACATGACCTTGTGTGAGGTATGGTGAGACCAGAAGCAGATCAAAAGAGAGAGACTGGGACAGTTTCAAAGGTTCACTAGGCTCGCTGTTCCCTGGGGAGAGGGCAGCTCATCATGCAGAGCTACACGGGGAGACCCCCAGGGGCAGTCACCAGGCAGAGAGAGCAAGTGGGACTGAGAAAGGGTCTTCCTTGCAGCTTCTGTGGGAAGTATGCAAGGGTGGGGTGGGGACATCCTAGCATGAGACTCTTTATTTGAAAGTGGTGCCCCTGCCACGAGGGTTGGAATTATCCAGGAGCAACAGATGTACAGGTGGGGCTTGGCCATCTGGGGATGCCTATAGATGTTAAAGCCTCAATTTACAGAAGCTGGAAAATGCAGTTAATACAACACCTTATGACAAGCTTCCTCCCACTGAAATCGAATAACATCCAGGATATCAACATTTGATTAAAGGTTGTTTGCCTCTTACTATTCCACAGAGCTGCCCTGCTCCTCTCCCCATGCAGCAGCCAAACCCACAGGTGTATCAGGCTGGAGAAGATCAAAGGGTTGTCTTTTAAATGATGTTCTAAATAGCTGTAAAATTTTGCTTTAATCTGAATTGTAAATTCTACAAACATGGCTGTGATCTCCCAAGTGCACCACAAATGTGTGAACAGCTGGGCAAAAGAACACGGGTGTTAATTGACTCACCTCAGACATGTCCATCTTGGCCCAGTCGAAATTGGAAGAATTTTCCCGTGATATTCAGTTGGTCTGGTAATGAATGATTACAGGCAGTCCAGGAGGGAGCTAAATCAAAACAATTAGTGCCATGAATACTAGGGGGGACAATGTGACGACGCAAACATTAGCGACCGAACTGTACACTCCAAAATTTCCGCTTACCACCTGGGGTCCAGAGCCTACACATCATTACACAGGAAGGAACCAAAGCACTGTCTGCCCAGGAAAGAAGAATCTATGCAGCTTCCTTTTTTTCCCCTTTCCTTTCATTCATTTCTTTCCCTTTCTCCCTCCCTCCCTTCCTTCCTTCCTTATTTTTAGTTTTATCAAACTATGTACATCACTTAAGGAGTCAGTTAATTATAATTTCCTTATAAAAACAACAATCCCATACTTCACTCTCCCCTATTTCCCTCTTCTGGGAGGCAACCACTTTCAACGTTTTAATCATGTTGGTGTTCATCTCCATATCTTCAAAGATGTACTTGCGTCACTTCTTGATTTTTCTATTTTAGGCATTATATGGTCAGGTTATAATTTGATGAGATCGATATTTTCTGTTTACCCTAGAATATCACTTCACCATCATTCTCAGGGTCCCCTTCACCTTCTCCTGGCTTCTTCCCTTGCCTTTTTGTCCTCTGTGTTCCTTTTTCTTGGTTCTATACTCCAGTTTGGTGTCAGGTACATCCTTTTACAGTATGATGGTTAGGCTAATGTGTCAACTTGGCCAGGTAATGGTGCCCAGTTGTCTGGTCAAGCAAGCCATGGGCTAATTGTAATACAAGGACATTTCATGGACTTTAATCATCAGTGAGTTGATTGCATGAATGACTGGTTACATCTGTGATCAACTGAGGAGATTGACATCAGCAATAAGTGATGTGTCACCAGATCAGTTGAAGGCTTTATAAGGGGAGGTGATTTCAGCATTTAGAGAGAAAATTCCCATCTCTACCTCAGACAACTGGCATCTCCTGGGAACTCACCTTCATCAGAACCCCTCATCTGCAGCCTGCCCTACAGAATTTGGAATTGTGTGTCTCCATGGTTGCGTGAGAGAATTTTATAAAATCTCATACTATTTACAGGTATCTCCTGTCAGTTCTGTTACTCAAGAGAACCCTAACTAATACATATAATGTCCTATGAAAGAGTGCATAAGAAGCACATTTCTGAGACTGTGCTCATCTTAACCTCTATTTCACTCTCACGGTTTATTGATAGGTTGGCTGGGTATGGAATTTTCAATCTTGTGGTTGGGTATAGAATTCTTGATCAGAAATCTTTTTTTTCAGAAGTATAAGTATCTTGCTCCATTGTCTTTCAGCTATCAGTGTTGTTGAGAAGTATGTGACCTGTTTTTTGTTTGTTTTTAGAATCTTGTGGAATCATCATTTCTTGTTCTGAATGTTCTGAAATTTCAAGATGTGTGCCTTGATGAGATTTATTTTTAATTATTGTATTGCATATTTGGTGCACACTCTCAACCTGGAAACTTATCTTTCAGTTATGGGAAATTGTCTTGATTTCTTTTAATTGATAAATTCTTGCTCTCTCTTCTCTCTTTTTGGAACTACTATTATGTAAAAATTGGACCCCTGGTCTGGTCTTCTAATTTTTTTTTTTCTATTTTACAGTTCTTCAACTTTTTGTTCTGCTTTTTGTGATAATTTCATGACTTATATTCCAAACTTTTTATTGCATCTTTATCTTTATTTTTTTATTGCAACTTTATAAAGTTTTTAAAGTGACAGTGTTTTTAATTCCCTGTCACATTTTGTAGTTGTTGTTCCTTGCATGTTCCTTTTTTATAGCATCCACTTCTTGTTTTGTGTTTTTATTTTTTTATTTTTAAAGATTTATTTATTCATTTATTTCTCTCCCCTTCCCCCTCCCACCCTGGTTGTCTATTCTCTGTGTCTATTTGCTGTGTCTTCTTTTTCCACTTCTGCTGTTGTCAGCAGCATGGGAATCTGTGTTTCATTTTGTTGCATCATCTTGTTCTGTCAGCTCTCCGGGTGTGCGGCACCATTCCTAGGCAGGCTGCACTTTATTTCGCGCTGGGCGGCTCTCCTTACAGGGCACACTCCTTGTGTGTGGGGCTCCCTTATGCGGGGGACACCCCCGCATGGCACGGCACTCCTTGCACACATCAGCACTGTGCATGGGCCAGCTCCACACGGGTCAAGGAGGCCCAGGGTTTGAACCGTGGACCTCCCATGTGGTAGGCGGACACCCTAACCACTGGGCCAAGTCCGCCACCAGTTTTGTGTTTTTATTATATTCTTTTCTCTCTGGAGGAATTTTACTGATAGTTTTGTTGTTTTTATGTTGTTATTTTCTTCTTCCTGCACAGATTCTCTTTTCTCCATGTCTCTTTTACCTTTTTATAAATGTAGGTCTCTACTGTCCATACTAGAGGATTTCTTAAGTTGTCTCCTAATCTGCAGTAGTCTGCTCCCTCCTCCTTGGGTAGAGGGCACTGAATTACTGCTGGTAACTCAGAGCACATATGTGGAAGCAGTCTTCACATTGCTGGGTGAGCTAGATGACTGCCTAGTTGGGGGAACCCCTGAAGTTAATTTTCTTGAGTCTTTCCTTCTGGGTAGCCAGGAAGACTCAAGGAGGAGTCTCCCAGTCTCCTGACTGGAGGTTGAGCTTCCAGTTTGTAGAAGCTTAGTGAGAGCAGACAACTGAAGGAAGCTCTCAGTATCCAAGATGTCCACATTCACTTCATCCCTGAGTTCTCAGTAATCTCCATATTCAGTAGTGCCTGGTTCCTCCAATTCCAAAACCCTCTGTTTTATCCTTGTCAGAGAATAAGCCTCTGTTTTTATACCATAGGAAGGAGGCAGGGAAGAGGCTTCCACGAAGAATGCGAGAGAGAATCTGGGGTCTGATTGCCTCTTAATGACTTCTGAAACTCCTCACTTTACCCTTACTCCCAGAGTATCCAGTGTCACTAGTTATTAAGCTCTTTGAGGATCATATGGTATAAATCAAATTAGTTCTAGATTTTCCCCACTGCCAGATTAGGGTTAACTTTTCTAGATCCTGCCACGACATTTATCCCTTTTCTTTCTGCTTTCCAACCTCCAAAATTTTGTTGCTATCCTTTCCTCTCTCATTGTCATCCTGTGGGTTTATGCCTGTTTAAACATACATTTACTGTCATTTTAGTGATGCTTTTGGTGGATGTAAACATGGACACAAATGTTCAATCTCCCATCTGTACCTGGAAGGCCAACCAACTTTTCCCAGGAAAAGGTTTTTCATTCAATATCATCAGAAATCTGTCTTATGCCTACCTCAAATATCACAAATAATGTTTAAACCCATTTCTGTTCATCCCATTTTCCATGCAGATGAAAGAGGGCTAATCAATGTCTTCCTAACTCACATTTTCAAGCACTCTATTAAGCCACCATTAAATATAAATGGAAGTGATTACTCTTTCATTAAGAATCATCTTAACTTTTAATTTGTTCTTAAGTACAGTTTATGATCCGTTGTGATTCCTTGGATCTTTTTTTAAGCTCTCCTTATTCCAGTAAGTCATTTCTTAGAATAAAATAAGATGTAAGTAAGTAAATAGTTTATTCGTTTAGTCAGCGAATGTTAATTATTTGCCAGTGGCTGTGTTAAATACAGGGATTTCAACAGGGGATTAAGGAAAATATGCCCTGCCCATGGAGACCTTACATCCTCTTCTAGTGAGTTGTAAATTCTAGAGGTCATTGTCTAAATTCACTGAAATTTGACATTACCTGTGTTCTTGTGATTATTCTTAAATGAGCATGTGGCTGAATTATTTTTAAGGTTCTCTTCTGAACTACAAAGATCCCACCATTGTCTAAAAAAAATTGCAAAAATAAAGTAATAACTTTGAATGGAATTTTTTTGGGAAAATTACATTTGATTCCCTTCAACTTACTACGGTAAGTTCCCTGGTTCTCTAGGAGCATTAGCACATTATATTTGTCCATGAAAATCCTATATCATAAATCTAACCTTCATTCAATAGTTCTAATGGGTATCTAGTGGAAGAAATTGTTCTTGTTATTTTTTTAATGATATTTTACTATGTTTTTAATGTACATAATTTATATATTTAGATTTGTCTGCCATTAAAAATTATGTTAAAATCTACTTATGAGATCTATATTTGGGATATGGTTCTTATAAGGACGTAAAATAAAAATTGAGAACATACTTTAGGAGAAAAATCAGTTGCAAGGGGTACCTTTTTGGCAACAGCGAACTACTTGAATAAACTATGTAGCAAGAAATGAAAATCATACTGAAACTCAGAATGTATACAACTATGAGGACTATATGGATATATTTGGGTATAAAATTGCCCGAGGATGTCCTAGCTCATAAAAGGGCTTCCTCTGTCCAAGTGTCTACTGTAATCATGGCCTAGAACTTGGGTAAAGACATTCTAGAGGGCTTTGCCTGAAAACATCTTTTTCCAAGAAAAGACAGAATGCCTGTGCCCCCAGAAGGTCTGTGAAAGGAAGCTGGGGCAGGGGATGGTGGAGGTGACACAGCCACTTCTTGTCACTCTGCCTACCTGTCCTGATCCAAAAAGCAGGGAAAGTGGTTGGACATCAAGGACAACCAATCCTGGTGAGCAGATCCAGTCTACATGCTATCAAGTTATCAGCTGGCTTCATGCTTTCCTGCTCATTTATCCTGATGTTTAAGGATTTTGTAGACTCACTGGAAGACTTTTTTTTAAATAAAATTTTATTGGAGCATTGCACTCATACATGAACATACATAAACAATAAGTGTATAGTAAACATTATGAACTTACAAAACAAACACGGATATCATCGTACTGGGCTTCCATACGTCATCCCACCACCAACACCTTGCATTGTTGTAAAACATTCGTTACAAACTATGACAGAGCATCGTCACAACATTGCTACTAACTATAGCCCATCTCTTACATTCGGTGCATTTTCACCCAACCCACCTGATTATTGACACCCTGTATTAGTATTATACATTCGTTATAGTTAATGAGAGCCCTTTCTCATATTTGTCCTGTTAACCACAGTCCATCTTCTAACTGGATTGGAAAACTGTCTTTGAATGAAAAACTAATGGGCAAACCACTCTCTAGTGGATGTCCCAGGTAAGTATGAGCTTCCACAGCAGCTTCCTCCACAGGGACCCTGACTCCTGTCACAGCTGCTTGGTTCATGGGAGGCCACCTGACCCACACCTACCAATCACGTGAGAGCTCCCCTCCTGTAGGGTGAGCTCCAAGCGGCCACATTTCCGGGTATGTGAGAGAAGCTCTTTTATAGAGTGGAACTAGAGAGAAGCCAACAGGCAGAGAGAATGGGAAGCCTCCCAGACAGAGCACCCAGACCCAGAGCCCTGCAAGGCCAAGCTTCCACTTTCAGTGGTTTCTGAGGATCAGCCACATTCCTCTACCCTTGAAACAAATACTCCTTTGTTTCTGAAACTGGTTTGGGTGGGTGGGGCTCAACACTTGCCACTGAAGGAGTCTTAAACAATAGTGTCCCTCAACAAACACCTTTTGCTTCTCCTTGTAAGAGGTGTTACCAATTTCCTGTGATTCTTCCTGCCCCCAAACACATTAAGCCAAAAACATCCTGAGAGGCCCGCTTGTCTTTCTTTGGTGCTGCTCTTTTCCCAAAGCTCACTTCAAGCAGTCTTTCAAATTAAGGTGAAGAAGGGAAGCAAAAAAAGAAAAGAGAGAGTCTGCTGGGATCAAAGTTGCTTTGAAATGCACAGGAAATGTCTCTCTGAGCCAGCGATGATGTAGTCCAACTGCCCTAAGGCATCCATCCACACTCAGAGGAGAAGCTTCTTCCTCTCTGCAAGAGTTCTCCTTTTGGAGCATGTAGTCAATTGATTCACCACATTTCTTGTTTCTCTGATTTACTTGCTTAATTAGCTTGTGCAAAATGTCAATAAGCCTCCAACTCAAATGCAGCCATAGAGAGATGGATGTCTTCTCCTTTTCCTCCTTCCTTTTCCTTCTTTAATAGAAGAGGCTTGCAAAAATCCTTGTAGACTAATAAATTATCAAGTGTCTTCCTTTACCAAGGATCTGATTGCCATTCAACAGGCCAAATGTTTGCCCTGATACTGATAATGACATGTGTGGCATATTGCAACATATTGTTTATGAATTCCAAAACTAGATATTAGATTGTGTTTATAAACTGGTCTGTTCCTCTGTACATTATATTAGATTGTATTAGATTCAGAGATTTCACTTTTACTTAATTAAATTTTGATCAAGGCATTGATTCAGCCACATCAGTAGGATGTCTAGTCCCTGCCCCCTTTGTGGGAGGGGACTCACAGAGAAAATGACACAGCAGAGGAGGGAGTTGGAGTTTTGATGCTGGAGCCCCAGGAAGTAAATACACAGAGAAGCAGATACGTGAGGAAAGAGGGAAGGCTCCCTGAGACATGGCAGAGGCCCCGGGAAGAGAATGAGCCTAATAGTCTACGGCTGACCTTCTGAAGAGAGCAGAGCAGCTGAGCCCAGAAAGAAATGAGCCCCTGGGAGAGAGATGAGCCTCAGCCTACAGCTGAGAAAGGAAGGAGCTGGGACCACGAAGCCTTAGGAGGAAGAGGAAGGCTGAACCCTCGCAGAGACCAACAGCTGTCTTGCTCCAACATGTGGCAACAGACTTTGGTGAGGGAAGTAACTTACACTTTATGGCCTTGTGACTGTAACCTTCTACCCCAAATAAATGCCAACAGATTTCTGGTACTTTGCATCAGCACCCCTTTAGCTCACTAATACAATATGTATAATTCCCAATAATGTGAAAAATATTATATGCTTATGCCTATACCCCAAGATATAAAAGACTATCTTATCTATCTACCTATCTCTCTCTATCTATAATAGAATATATATAATAGAATTATTATACTTTGATGTTTTATATTAGTGGCTTTCCCTGCATTAACTCCCACACCAACTATATTGCAACCAAAACAAAACCAACACACAGTTTCAGAGGGCTGGGTTTCCCTTTTCACAAGTGCTAAGATGCACTGTAAGTGTAAACAGGATTGGGTGTTAATAATAGTACAATGTATGCTTAGTTTTACATGTGTAAATATTTTCTGCAAACTTACAAGTCATCTTGAAATTAATTTTTAAAAAAGAAACTTGTGCATACAACCTCTGCATACAAGTAAAGAAAATTTAGCTATTTAGCTGAAAGTAAATAGACATCCCACACAATCCCTCTATATAAGAGTTTTAGAACCCTTAAGATTTTTTGAAAATATGCAATCTACATCTTATAATGGTTTTTCTTCTTTCGAAGCAACTGAATGCCTTAATATGGAGGAGGGCATTGTGGGGGGTGGGGGGGGAGGAATAAATTTCTTGAATCCATTTTTTTCTTAATTTTTGTCATATTTTTTTCCAACATCTATCTGAGATCATTTCACCAGGTAGGAAAACTTTCTCTTCTTTCATTAAGTCGAATTATATTTTAAAAGTTCAAAAGCTCTTAGAAGCCCTTCTCAGCATATTTTCTCATTGGAAATACCCAGGTGGAGGGCTCACACGTGATTTTACAAGCTGTAGCTGGATTTTTTTTAAAATGCATTTGATCACTGCAAGGAGGTATTTTTCACCAAGACCACAGTGAGTGAAGCCATTCAATTTAGACCTGGGAGTAGCTTCAAGTAAAATGGGCCCCTTTAATGGCCAGGTTCCTACAGAGGAGCCTAGAAATTCCTGTTGGGATCTGAAGTATAGAGTCCTGCCAGGAGCAGAACAAGAGAAGAAGAGTGTTGACGACAGCCAGCAGGTGAGCAAGCATCCGTGTGAACCTCTGACTTGTTGATGGAGCCTCAGCAGAGCTACCAAAGAATTCAGCTTGAATTGCACAAGATAGAATATTAGTGTAAAAAAAGGATAAATTCTCATATTTTAACTCAGCCCCCTAAGTGATGCTTGAGATACAAAATGCATACACATCTCTGCATCACGGGCAGACAAGCAAGGCCATGGACCACTGGGGTCATGACACTAAATTTTAGTGGTAAATCACAGCGTGATAGATAGCAAGATTCCTCAAAGGAGAGCCCTAACTTAACTTTGATGATGATGATGATGATGGTGGTAGTGGTGGAGGTGATGGTCACGTTCGTGATGGCATGCTAGGAGTGATGTTAAAAGTAGCAGCTAACTATTGTTGAGTACTTAACTTACTGAGCTTCAGGTCCTACACTGTGTTATAGGCATGACCTCGTTTAATCCTTACAATAACGCAGTAAAAGACCTTCTGTTATCAAGGACATTTTACAGACTAAGAAACTAAGTCCTAGAGAAGTGTAGGTGATTTGCCCAAGGCTGTCAGCAGGTCAATGGAGAGCTGGGATTACTGCTGGGTCAGTCTGATGACAGAGCGCCGGCTCCTGACAGGACTTGAATGGAAGCTGATGCATTCTGATCCTCCAATATTGCTCACTGATCTGAGCCCAGGAGCCCAGGGGGATGCACCTGCCCACACTTGATTTGCAACAACATAGATTGTCCATTTCCTAAGTAAAGAATACTTGCACTTTTACTGCCATCTTGTAAATGTCTGTACTTCCTATTTGATGCAATTTGCTTCTTCTGAAATGGTAACCTTCAAGAGACATTAAAAATTGGATAACGATTTAAACCTTCCAAAAGGTATTTTTAAAAATGGAATGTGGCCTTTAAAACTAATCAGTTCCAAGAGTTACTAATGAAATCATAGCATCAACTGTAATGCTGGTCCTTTGCAAAGTCCTTTTATATTTGAAACTTCTGGGTTCCTGGACAAGAGTTTACATGTTCTTGGTGGCAAGTTCATGAATAATCTTCTTGCTATGTAATGTGCTGATATCAGTTTTCAGTCAGAAATCGGACACAGTACTTATCATGAGAACCCACTGAGTTAGATTACTCAAACCGTAATTAGCTTGTGTCCTTGGCTTATTTTTATAGATCTCAGTTTAGTCAGATGTAAAATGGAAATTACCATCGCTTTTCCAGAAAGGCCACAGAATTATAAGGAAAAACTCAGATATGATGTGAAAGCACTCTGAGAATTTTTAAAAAGCCTTATCCAAATGCAAGTGATTATTTTTATGGTTACACAACAAAACAAAAGAATTTTTAAAATGTCATTCCCCCTCCGCCCTCTCCTATTCCTCCAATATCTTGCCTTTGCTGTGGTTGCCTATTGGCTTGAATTTCTAGGTAAGATGACTTTATTCCTTATTGCTCCCAATTTTTCCGAGGCAGATGTCCAGGGCACCTTTGAGATGGAAGGCACTTCACAGCCTCCTTTACCGCTTTGCCCCGGGAGTCCATTAGCATTCACTTTGAAGCTGAAGGAAGGAAGTCCTCCACCTAGGAAGAGGGCAATTTCATTTTAATTTTGCTTGTTGAAAGCTTTATGTCATACTTCTGGTGAAACAACACCCTAAGGCAGGTTCCTTTGGCAAATGAAATGCTATGGCCAAGTTGTCAGAGAACATCAAAGTTATTCAGTAGGAACCAAGACCTGAGAGGAGGGGCTGGTGGCTGACTTCAGCTGAAATAAAGAACAATAAAGTGGACGGGCTCCAAGCAGCAAAGGTGCCCAGTGCCTGGTAGAAGAGTTTGTTTACAAGCTGCAGCAAGATCTGCGCAAAGGTGTTTAAATCAAAATGGAGCTTCCTGGCTCACCTGGAGTACAAGTCCCAGCTGGGTGAGGTTTCAGGCATGGAGGAGCTAGTCTGGTCCCATAGCTCTGCATGCCTCACCACTGTTTAAAGTCTCCCCTCCTCGTGGTAAATGACTGCCAACGGCTTGTTCTGGCCACCTCCGATTCACCCTTCAGTGAAGGAGGTCCCTGCCTTAAAAAGTACAAGATGGCAGAACACACGACACCCAGCCCTGGACAGCTGAGCTTGGCAGTAGGTTATCAGGCCCGTCAACTCACAGCCCAGGGAGGAAGACATGGCACCCCATGCAGGGCCACTGGGGGGTGCATGCGGGAGCAGAGTCAACCAGCGGGGGCTGTGGGAGGCAGGCTTGGTAGAAACAAGAGGGTGGGGTGGCCCTGGTTCCCACGCAGGTTGTGAGAGGCTGGTTTGAGTCATTTTGTGGGCTTGTAGGGAGGAGAAACTCAGGTTAAGGAGTGGGTAGAGAGCAGCTGGTCTGGCTGATGGGAGAACAGGCAGGGTGGGGATCCTTCCCCCTGGGTGGGGGACACTTCTGGGGACAGCAGAGCTGGTAGTTAAGATTTGGGCCTGTGGGAAGCATCAAGCTGTCGGGGCAGTACTCTGATAGTGCATCTTAACCTCAGGCCTTACAATGCCCAGCTCCAGTCCTCACAGCTCCAAGAACAATGGGCAGAAGGTAATCTCCCTTCAGGGAAGGTTCAGGAAAGTCTGGGCTTGACGTGCTTATTCATGCATCCTTTCCTGTGAAGAGGAACTTCAGGTGTTGATGAGCCAAACCTTGGTCACTTGTTTGCAGAGCCCCACTGGAACCACAGAGTGCAGAATGGGGGAGCTTGGGACCCCAAAGTGCAATCTCCTGTGACTGTTTCCAGAAACAGTGGGAATGGGCACTGTGTAGTGTCAGTCAGCAAATGGGTACCACACAGCCCTGGAGAGTGCAAGAGGCTGTCATGAAGAGGTCACTTTGTCACACCCTCTTGATTTGTGGAAAAGAAGCCCAAATACTGAACTTAGCATTGTAAAAGCAGCTATCTTTTGTCCTCACTGCAGAGTCCATCTCATTTGCTCCCATCCCACCTAGATCCCTGGCACCCCAAATGTCTTCTCCTGAAAACCAGAGGAAAGTGCCAATTAAAAAAATATAAAATGATTTTTTCTAAAAACTTACAATAATCTGTACAGATCAGCTCTCCCTTCAAGGGACAACATTTTATGTTATTAAAAGAATACTTGTTATTCTAGCGTTTGCATTTGGATTTGCATTTGGTCAGGGTCTGAACCTATCTGAGGACATACATCTGGGTGCCAAGAAGGCTTCTTAAAGTGACCCTTCCAAGAACAAAGAAAGAGTTACAAAATTAAGTTCCACCCTTTGAGCTCTGAGAGGAAAAATTCTAGTAGTCTTTGCCTGCTTCTGGTGATCAGTGGTTTATTATACCCTGCTACCCAATCTGAAAAATACAGAGGAGAAAACCCTGGCATTTTTATCTGGCATCTGTGCCTGGATTTTAAAACTTCATTTTACTGGATGAGGAGCTAAAGTTGCAGCCTAGCTCTTTCAGTCATGGACAAATCACAACTCAAATCATAAGTCCTGTTGGGTGTCCAAAACCAAAGCTGTGAAGGGTATGGAGAAAATAGAGCCAAGAAGTCCAGAGCTAAACAGAACTTAATGTAACTCTATTTAACAGACAGGGAAACTGAGTGAAGTAGGGCAATGGTTTGCTTGAGGATCTGCAGTGAGTGAGAGACCGGGCCAGGAGCAGGCCCTGACTCTGACCACTACCCTCTGATCATTCATGATCAGCCTGTGGCCTGTACCCAAGAGGAATGTGCAGCCATGAAAATAACTTCAGACAAAATAAACAGGTCTGCTAAAATTTCAGGTACCCATAAAGGCAGGAAGCAATGGCCTTTTATAAAGCTGGTATTGGATGAGTTTCTGATAACAGTAACATCTTTTTAAAAATACTCAGAATCCACTAGACATTTGGGAATGACGGTGGTGTAAATACAGGTTAGCAGAACTTCCCAACCCAGAAGATGACTGATGAAATAAAAAGAAGAAAAGCAAGTCCATAAATGCTGAAACGAAGGAAAGGGCCTGGAAACCAGATAAAAACCACACAACAGGGGCTGCCCGGGCCCAGGAAGATGCTGAGAATGAAAGGGTCCCTCCCCTGCTGGAGGCGTCCAGAGAGGCTGGCGCCAAGTGGGAGGGAAGCTGAAATAATTTCAGAGAGCGTTGCTTCTGCTCAGATGGCAGCACAAATGAAGAGTATAAGCGGAATAAAATTTGCAACATGTGACCATGGAAAAGCCTACAAACTTCCAGAAACCTTGCTAACTCATCTAAAACCAGAGGGGAAGGCTGGACTTTGATAGCCACCTGCCTATCCAGAGATCAACATGTGCCCGTTTCCATAAAACTAGTGACAGAGAAACAAATTTGGAATAAATAGCTGCTCTTTCCTTACTTATTTCAAGGAGTGGACTGGTCAAACAAATATCCCACCTCGTATACCTCCAGCTGAGGTTCGAAAAGGAAGTATGAGGGAGAATGGGAAATGGATTTTACATTATGGGAGGGGGGGGAGGCAAGTGACAGGCATAAACACTTTATGTCCCCTCATTAGATGAATAAGGAAGTATAAAAAGGCAACATGTGACCTATTCTGGAAGGCATGGTAAGTACTTACACTTGACAGAGAAAGTACTCAATAAATGAAAACAGGGCTTGGAGTCAAGAGCAATTGAATTTAAGTCTTAGCACCCCTACTTTTAAGCTGTGTGACCTTGAGCAATTTAATGGATCTCTCTATGCCTTGCTGAGATAAGACTACTTATGTCATAGTAATACTTTTGTTGTAAGGATTAAAATAAATAAATTAAAATGCATGTAAAATGCTTAACAAAATACTTGGCATAGTAAGCATTCAAAAATGCATAGTTATTTTGAAATTTTATTTTCAAAAATGAAAATAAAGAGGAAAGAAAGAAAACAAAATATCCCAAAGTGGTCCATTGTTGGAAATCAAATCAATCAGGCACATTTCTTCACATACTCAGAGAGTAAAAGAACAAGAAATTAAAAACTAAAGAAGATAACATCATACAATTAAAATAGACCTGGTAGGCATAAAGAAAGATAATGAAGAGAAAAACAATCTCACTGCAGAAACTCATGGATAACAGAGGCAAACAAAGAAATAAAAGAATTGCAGAGAAAAATAATTAGAGTAGAGCCCCCTAGAGTTGTTATGATGCACACCTTCGGGTCCCCATGTGCCTTCTTGGCTGAGGACGCTGCACTTGCCCAGGGCAAACACCCTGATCAGGAGCTGCCACACTGCCTTCTCAGCTCTTACCCTGCAGCCAACACAGACAGCTGGTCGTAAGCTGGGTCCTTAGCCTTTTCTCCTAACACCGCGGGCTGTTGGTGTCAGCAGCCAACCCAGCCTGACCTGAGGACCCCACTTCTCCCACCACGTCCAAGCTCAGATGAAACTGCAGCCAATGGAGCGGGAGATTTGGTTTTCCTGGTCGCTGCCTAGAGGGCCTGGACAATGCAATCTAGAAGGCTGGGGTGAATGTTCCCTGGGAAAAACTTTGATGGAAAGGTGCAAGTAGACAAATTTGACCAAAGTTTTAGTAGGTAGATGATTGGTACCTCCACCTGCTCTCCAGGGAATGATGCCAAAACATAGTGGTTCTTGTAGCCAGCCTCCCAGCTGTATTTTCTGAGGGCCATTAGGTCAGCTCAGGAATGAACAGCCTTATATTTGCTTCAGTTTTCCTTCCACCCTTGCTGCCCTGGCATTGCACTCCATATAGAGGGTTGCCATGACACTTTGCCTATATTCTGTTCTCTGGGAAACTCAGACTAAGATGGTGATAGAAATGTGATAGACAATGGAAATGATATGGAGTTTGGGTTCCATGGACTAGAGAATAGACTACGAGAATTAAAGACTCATACAAACGTAAGAGAACAGAACTTTCAAGAAATGCACAGTGACCTGGAAAATTAATAGGAAATGATCAAAACTGAGATTTATCCAGATGAGATCACTGAACTTTACAGAAACTTAAAGTTTCTTAGAAATATTCAACAACAACAAAAAAGTAACTTACAAGCAAAACACTAAACACCAGCTCAAGTTTCTCTTCAACAACACAGAATAACAGGAGAAAATGGATCAAATGTCTATAAACTTTTGAGAAAAAAAAATGGCCACCCCAAAATGGTATGCTCAACAAGTTATTCCATGAGAAGTAAACAGAAGGATATTCTAAATATACAAAGATTCATGTCCCTTTGTGAAAATATATATTACGTTTGAGGATATAATCTATCCCAGCAAGAGATGACATCCTGAATCAAAGATTTAAATAAGACTTTAAAACTTTTATTATCTAGGGATGGTTTAATAACTTCTTTTTTTTTCCCATGACCCAGTAGCCAGAAACTATACAGGAGAAAAATGAAAGACATTTGCAAAGCAAAAACAAAATACGCACATATGTGTTTACAATATGTGATAAAAATCCTTAATATCCTATTATATAAGGACGTTTTAAATTCCCTTCTCAGCCTTTTGGCTAAGATCAAGTGTAATAATTATGATATAGCCAGACAATTGAATACCATACAGACATTAAACACAATGCTATATTTCAACTTTCACTGATGTGGAAATATCTCCATGCTGGCAACCACAGGGATGGGCAGTGTAGACAATGTCTTGGGGGAAGCCTCCAGAAAAACTGGTAATAAATGAAGGCCACCCAAATGAGAACAAGAAAAGACTATATATTCAGATCCAGCTACAGCAAGGAGTCAGTCACCATCACTGTGGTTGGCAGAGACTCACAGGCAGGCAGGGGAGTGGGAAAGCCTAATATGACAAAAAATGTTTAAAGGATTACAGGATAAAGGAAATTTTTAGGTACGGTGTGATTAGAAATCGTTGGTTTGGGGAAGCTGGAGGCAGGCTAACTAGAAGCAGGGTATCCTATGTTATTGGTTTGGGGAGCACACTTGGGTTTCTCTAGTCTGTCCTGGATTGGAATTAGGATAGAAAAACAAGGAAGGTGTTAGTTACTGAGCAAGTCCTGACTGGTCTAGGCCAATTACTGCAGAGATTGTGGTTTGGCCTCTGCTGGGGTTGAGGGTCACAGTTCCAATTTCACATATGGTCTGGCCATTGCTTGTTTGCATACTCCTTCTCTCAGTGTACCTCAATGTAATTCAACTAACCACTTTTAAAGATTTTCCCTTGGGGAAAATTTTTTCCCTCGGAATTCAGCCATACAAGCATATATATTAGGTTGGCAATATGCTATAATAATGTTCAGAATAATACCCAATCTTTATTTCCATAATTAACAGTTTCTACCTCCCATTCTTAATCAATTTAATTTGTAAATGTGAGTCAAATACCCAATTTTCTGCCCAGTATTAAATACTCGTAATTCTGCATCAGCTGGCTACCGTGTGTGAATACTCACAGGAGACCTAGCACAGTGTAAAGTGCATAACATGCATGGTTTTACTTATTTCTCACTAACGCCCTATTCTGCTGTCACTATGTGTTCCATTCTACAGATGAGGAAACTGAGACCTGGAGAGGTCAAGGAATATGTTGACAGTCACAGAGCTTGTTAAGTGGAATGCTGTCAGAGCTCAAATACGTCTGACTTCAAAGACTGTGCTTATGAATCCCAAGCAATAACCTTGGAACTGACTTGGCCACACATACAACCTGGGTTATCAAAGCCCAGGGGAGCTTGGAGAAAGAACAACATGCGCCAGATCTGAGCTGCAGTTCTTGATTCTTTAAGGCTATAAAAGAAACTTAACCCATAATTCTTTTATGTACCTGGAGGTTTTCCATCATGGTAGTAGAAAGCAAGAATCTAAAATGTCATCCTATGGCAGTGGCTATAATTCTCTTTGATAATTACTAACCTGCTTGCTGAAGGATGTGAGAAGTTCCATCATGGACAGGAGAACAAAAGTTGCAATCCTCCTGCAGGCTGTCTTCCCCAGTAAAACTTTCAGCACTCTCGATGTTGTAGATGGAAATACACTATCTCTCTATTATTTATAGAATGGTAACTTTACAATGCCATGTCAGTATTTGCCAAGTACATGGGCAGCTCATTTATAGTTTTGACATCTTCTATCTGAACTGGATGTAGTCATTTTCTAATTGCTTATTTGTTCTTTCCTTTGTTAACACATTTCACCATGGGAAACATATCTTGGATATTTCAAATACATCTTCATTTCTTCTTATTGTGTCTCTTTTGCCTTTTATATTTTCTTACTGTCTAAACCCTATCTGTGGCAGTCTTCACTAATCAGCCTGTGCTGTTAAAAAAATGCCTGAACACACCAGTGAGATGGTGACTTTATTAAATCAAAGGGTTTCAGAGACTGAGATGGGAACATGCTCAGTCTCTGGACTCAAACTACCTGGTTTCCCATTTGACTCTACCACTTACAAGCCATATGATCTTGGGCACTTTACTAAATCTTTCTGCACCTCAGAGTCCATGAATGGGATAATAAGTACCTAACTTAGAGGTATTTTATTGAATTTTGCAAGGTGTTATGAGAATTAAATGGTACATGCAAACTCTTCAACCAGTGCCTTGTAAATAGTAGGATGCCACCAACTTAGTTATTGCTAAATGTTTAAACCTTAAAATCAATCTAAGTTTTGACTCCAACATTGCAAGTATGGCACTTGAGCTAGAAATATGAGGAAATTTGCTTGACCTGCCTAAGCTGGCTGATATGGCTACTCTACAGATTCATCTTCGCTTGGTGTGGCTCATGTACTGTCAGTCACATTCTGGATGGACCCTACTCCTTTTAAAGGCTCCAGTCTACAGAGGGATGGTTGGCATTTCCATAACCAAGGTGGTCACCCATACCTGTTATGGCAGACAGACTCTACAGTGGCTGCTCTCCTCCCCTTGTAAGAAGGGCTTGTGACTTGCTTTTAACTGATAGAATATGGCAAAGATGATTGAATGTCACTTTCATGATTTTGTTATAAGATTGGAATGCCACCTTGCTGGAAGATTCTTCCCTTTTGTTGGCATTGTTGAAAGAGGAGGCCATGTTTGGGGACCCACATGGCTAAGAACAGAGGGCAGCCTCCAGCCAATAGCTAGCCACAAACTGAGGTCCTCAGTCTTTAGCTGAGAACTGAATTTTGCTAACAAGCACATGAGCTTGGCAGAAGATCCTTCCCCAGTTGAGCCTTGAGATGAAACAGCAGCCCCAGCAGACACCTGGGAATCCCTGAAGCAGAGTACCCAGCTAAGTCAAGTTCAGACCCTTACCCTCAGGAACTGTAAGATGAGATGTGAGTTGTTTTAAACCACTAAGCTTCTGGTAATTTGTTATGCAGCAGTAGAAAACCAATACACCTTCACTGATTCCTTATTTCCTTTTCTTTCATTCATTGTCTAATGTCATATTGTGGAAGTACGAGTTCACAGTTCACAGGGTTCCTGCTTTAGAGTCATGCAGACCTGCCACTTTTATCAGAAATGTGACTGTGAGAGAATCACTCCCTGTGTCTCAGCTTCAGTTTCCTCATCTGCAAATGGAAATCACAATAAGGGAATGCAGGGATTAAACGAGACAAGATATGGAAAGCACATGACATGACACCTCATACCTGGTTGGTGGTAAGACCATTATAATTTTGGAGGAATCTATTCATGGCCACGTGTTCAGTCCCACTTAACAAAGATTTTTTTAGCTTCGACTTTTTGGCAAGTTTTCTCCATATGGAACTGAATTTGGCACTTGACAGGGCAGAGATCAGGCAAAGGCCCCTACACATTCTCCAGCACCACATGGGTGAGGTGGCTATCACCAACAGAAGGCTCAACAGCTGGAGAATGCCTCCAGGGCCCATGCTGGGGTGTTGCTATCTTACTGGGAGGTGTGTTTCTATCACACATCTGGATGCATCACTTTTTGTACTCCAGGAGAGGGATCCTTTCCTTCCCATCCTCTCATCTCCTTTTTTATAGGGCAAGCATGAGAATGGCCTTACATGCCAGTAGAAATGGACTGAGCTGGAGTGCCAGCTGCTCAGGGCAGCTGCACACCAGCTTAAGGGAAGTTCACCTTGGAGGAAGTTGAAACTGTGTGCAGCCCTTCTGCAAAGGGGGACCTGCCAGCCACAGAGAGCTTGTCCCAAGCAGCCCAGACAGAGCTGTCAGGGTGAACCTGAAGGCAATCTTTCCTCCATACAAGAGATATAAAGCAACAATCTTCCATCGACAGGGAAACCTGCCTCTGCCCTTCAAATTCCCAGAGAACTGAGTCCAGAAAGTGAGAGATAGAGGAAAGGCACCTCGTTGATCCATTTTGCTTTAGTCTGATGGGCCACAAAGGTGTGCTTTGGTGGAGAGATGAAAATGTTGAACAGAGAAGTGGGAATAAGGTAATAAATTGCCATGTTCTGGATCTTCCCATATATGGAAAATGAAATCCAATTGTTTGCAGAGTTCCCTAAAATGTAGATCAGGTTTTTTTTCTGCAACTGCTCATATATGAGTGAGACTAAGTGTGATGATTAGGGTAAGTGTCAACTTGGCCAGGTAATGGTGCACCAAGTTGTTTGGTCAAGCAAGCACTAGGGTAATTGTAATACAAAGGCATTTCATGGACTTTAATCATCAATGACTTGATTGCATCTATGGCTGATTACATCTACAATCAACTGAGGAGATTGCTTCAGCATTGAGTGATGTCTCATCCAATCAGTTGAAGGCCTTAAAAGGAAAAGTGATTTCAGCATTCATGGAGGGGATTTTCATCTCTACTTCAGACAGCCATCGTCTCCTGGGAACTCGTCAAGGACCTTCATCAGTGCCCCTGGCTTCCAGCCTTCCCGACAGAATTTGCACTTGTGCATCCCCATGGTCCTGTGAGACAACTTTATAAAATCTCATACTATTTTCAGATATCTCCTGTCACTTCTGTTCCCTAGAGAACCCTGATTAATAAATACACTGAGTGTTGGAGGTGGAAATTCTACAGTAGACATCCTTGTTTATTTATTTTCTGAGTTTTGGCATTAGAAAGAAACAGGTAACAGAAAGAAAGTGAGATGCACACCCAGAGATTCTAGGGTATGAGGTGACGTCTTAATTCTTTTATTTCTTTGCTGGAGCTTTCAACCTACAAACATACACACTTTGTATCCACCCCACACACAAATTTGGGGTGCTTCTACAAAAATCTTGGTAAATATTTGTGAGAACAAAATGTTCCTCATTCTTATATGAAAGAAAATCCAGGGAGATAGAATTCCCCTTTAAGCCAAGTTTAGGTGACGGCACAGGAATCTGCTCTACCGCGCCAAGATGTCTCAGCACCATGGAGAGTGACAGGCTCCCTTCTCAGGCTCCTGCTCATTCACAGGCTCAGCTCCTGGCTAATTCTTTCCCAGGGAAAAATTGTGAAACAGGCAAAGGGAAGGAAGGGAATCTGTGTCCCCGGGTGTCAGACACAGAATGAATTCTTTCTACTATTATTGAAACCTAATATATATACATTCTTTCTCATTCTTACAAATTCATGAAGGCTAAAAGATACATTTGACAGTGCTGCTTCTCAGTGAAAACCCTCCAGTTGCTTCCCGTTTCATTCAGAGGAAAGAAAACCAGAAGTCCTTACAAGGCCCTCCCAAAGCCTCTTAATTTTTCTAAACCCAGCTCCTTTCACCCTCTCCCCTGCTGACTACCTCCAGGCATTTTGGAATTCTTATTAATCCTTCTCAGTGACAGCTTCCCTGACCACTATATCTGAAATTGCACCCCCACCCCCCCACACCCACGATTCCCCTCATTCTTTGATTTTTCTCACCACGTATCACCACCTAACACTTTAAATATATGTGTGTGTGTGTATGTATATGTAAATGTATATGTATAAACTTATTTTCTCTAACCCAATACAAGGTCAATGAGAGCAGGAAACTTTGTCTATTTTCTTCACTGCTGCCCTCCCAGTGGCTAGAATTCTGCCTGGGACACAGTAGATATTCAGTATATATTTGTTGGGAAGCAGACGTGGCTCAACTGATAGAGCGTTCACCTACCATATGAGAGGTCCAGGGTTCAAACCCAGGGCCTCCTGGCCCATGTGATGAACTGGCCCTCATGCAGCACTGCCATGCACAAGGAGTGCCATGCCACACAGGGGTGTTCCCCACGTAGGGGAGCCCCACACTCAAGGAGTGTGCCCAGCATTGAGCCGACCCATGCGAGAAGAGTGCAGCCCGCCCAGGAGTGGCGCTGCACACACGGAGGGCTGATGATGCAGCAAGATGATGCAACCAAAAAGAGACGTGGATTCCCAGTGCCACTGAGAATACAAGCAGACACAGAAGAACACACAGTGAACACACAGTGACACAGAGAGCAGCAGGAAACAGCCATGGGAAAGGGGGGAAGGGGAGAGAAATAAATCAAATAAATCTTTAAAAAAAAATTTGTTGCATGAATGAACAAAGTCAACGGTCCTTTAAGGTAAGAAGTACTAGCCATGATTTATAGGTAACAAATTTGGGCTGAAAAAGATAGGAGAAGCTTGAGCAAGGTCACGCCATTGAGGACAGTGCAGCACTGCGGCTCGAGCCCAGGTGTGTGGCCTGTGGCATCCTGGTGTGCTACCTGTCTCCATCCCAGCGTTCTTGCTCCCCAGGTACTCATGACCATAACATTCTTTTCTTTCCCCTCCAATAAAATATCTCTGGAGAGAACATGACACACATTGACATTACAGTAGAGTTGGATGAAATTTGGCTCAAAATGTTACTTGCCCGTTGGAATGTTTGCATTCTGAGGGCTTCCAAAGCCTTGCCCTAAAGAGGACGCAGGCCTCCACCAACACCTCCGGAAGGCAGGGTGGGGATGGGAAGAGCCGCTGGGGCCCTCTCTCCACCCACCATCACGCCACAGGCCTCCCCACCCCACACAGCAGCCTGGGGAGCAGGCAGCCTCTTCACCACCCCGTGGGAGCCAAGGGTAAGGACTGAGCGCGTCTCCTGACCACTCCGGCACTGAACTGTTCTGGGGTTCACGCTCCCCAAAGGTGGACGTGGCCATCCTTAGCCATCTCTCCAAAGACACCATCTAAACCTAACTTGGAGACACGGTTCATTTAAACACTTTATCCCCCAAATATGCAAGTAATATGATTTTCCTCAGAAAGCAAATTTTCCTGGCTTCTGACTTTCCCCTGCTACAATTTTTGAAGTACAAATACTTTTCCATATGCCTGGTTTTCCCCTGAGGATAAAATGATACTTTACAACCAGAAATGGGAAGAGAATTTTTCCAATTATACTTTTGGTGTTTTATTATTCCAACCAATCCATATAAATGCAAATAACTGAAAATTAGAAAGATTCCTCTGAAACAACAATCTCTTCTCTTTCCTACACATGATGCTCCATAGGCATAATACTTACCATGGGCTTATGAATGAAGAAACTGCTGTTCAGCCTTAAAGCAGCAAATAACACCCATCAGCCACTCTAATTAGCTTCCCTGCCAAGAATGCTATACAGATAAAAAGCACCAGTTTCCATCAGTTTCCCAAATTTTATTGGACTAACTTTAGGTTTTGCCCGTTAAACCTTTTCGTGCTGCAGAGCCTGCAAGGAGGCTGATAAGTCACGGAGGTCAAGTGCTTTGTTGCTTCTCTGGAGGCTCCCAGGGAAGTCCAGGCTCTGGGCGGAGGGGAGGACAGTGGAGCTGCCACCGACTGGTTGGTTAGACTTTTCAGCTGTCCCCTAGGAACAAAGGCCAGGCCAGAGTGACAGGAAGCAAAGGACAGCAGGTCGCTGGTCCCCAACTGCATTGGGACCTTTTCACATCATCTGTGTCCACACACACTGAGAAGTGGAAAAAGTCAGAGATCCCTGGTAATAAGAAAAAAGTACATCCACTGTCAAGGTTTTTGTTTTTTTATCACTTACCATTAATCTCAATGACTTCAGTCAATTCTGGGCCTTAAATGTGTTTCCAGTGAAACTGCGGCCCTCAAGCAGGAAGGCAACTGGACACAATTTGTGGAAAGAACAGTTGGTCCTGAGACCATGCACAAACTTACAACACACAACCGGGCTGAGTTCTCATTCTGACACCTGCCCGAGGCTTCCACCTGCCCAGCTCCACACTTTCTGGGAATGGGAAAATGAGGACGGCCAAAGAGCCAGCAATGGGCTGGCGTGACCTCTCTGTGGCTGGAGGCGGGAGGTGCGGGGACATGTGGGGGAGTCTGTTACCGCGGCCAAGGCCAGGCCTAGGGCACGCCTAGGGCCAGCCCCAGCCGGCCAGCGATGCCTCCAGCTTGTCCTGGAAGGATGGCCAGAGGTCACGTTCTCTAGGGTCCCAACGCTTTTCTTTTGCTTTAGGAAAGTCAGTACAGATGGCCTCTTGGGAGTCTGTGCGTGTGCGTCTGTGAAAGGGGGAGAGGAAGGTGACTTTAGAAGAAACACGAGGATTTTCTTGAGATGAATATTTCAAAATTACTAAGGAAGTGCCCTCCTGCCGTTTGTAGATGCAGGATACCGGATGGAAAGAGCGCATCCTCAGATGCAGGAGTCTGCGTCTCTGGCTCCTGCCGGGAGGACTAGGGGTGGGCCCTGGGCCCAAGGGGAGTCAGAGTCTTCCTTCAGGAAGGCGCTCACTCAGAGGGGGCTGTTAGGTGCTGGGTTGAAAAGTCAGGAGAAGCAGCTCAAAGGCCCCGCAGACTGCAGTGACGGGAGGCAGAGCGCTCGCGGGGCAGGGCGGCAGGAGGCCGAGGAGGTGCAGAGCGGCGCCGACCAGCCCCCGCCCCTGCTGGCAGGCTCCCCTGTCCTCCCCTGAATGCTGATCCTGAAAACAACTGCCCTCTTCTGCAACGAACGCTTAGTTATTTATGTTGCTTAAGCCCCAGATAGTTTGTATTTATCTGGGTAGCAAG